>NC_092601.1:5775000-7006071 GCF_047663525.1 Anas platyrhynchos | reverse complement strand
GCTTAGCCTAAGCCCTCTGAATACCTCGGCGACTCCTTTGGGCCACGTGCGACATTCTGCACTTGAAAACTGGTGTAAGAGGCAGCAGCAGGTCTTCGTGGAACAGCCTCTGCTAGAGAAAACTTAGTTCATAAAAGTGATGGACCAGAGTTGCGTATAAGAAGTTCTGAACAGTCCAGACACTTGAAATCCCTGTAGATTTAATGCCTGTTCACCGAGGTCACTGGAGAGCAAAAGAAGTTTCACTGTAGTTAAACGGGACTGTTACCTTTGAATGTCAACCTGGTGGTATCTGAAAAAGCTTCCCTTGTAAACAGCTGGTCGTGCTGCTTCAAGTGAGACTGTGGATGGCTGCGTGCTGTCTCCTGGGTGGCAGTGAGTGCAGGTAGAGGTTTCTGAAATGCTGCGGAGTGTGGCTGAAAGAAAAGGGGTCTTTCTGAGTAGTTCAGAATCACAGAATGAGGTAGGCATTGAAGCCCGTGTGAGACTGGTATAAAACTTTCAGGACAGAAGCTATTTTTTTGGGGTAGTACTTCGGAACTTTTGGTTCTAGCAGCTCTCACCTAAGGTGACAAGTCTGTGTTCTGCCTTGAAAAACAAGCTTTGAGTTTGTGTGTTAGTGGCTGCATGTTCAAATATCTGTCAAGGTGATCAGCGGGCCTTGGGGTACGGTTATTGTGACCATCCCTAAGCTGTGAGCTGTGCCGTTCTGTTCTGTGGCTCCAGCGGCTGCAATCCTGAATCCTTCACAGGCAGGGTGTGCATGGAAGGAGTCCCTTCAAGGGCTGAAGCGCAGCAATAATACGAGTGTTCATTGCAGCTTCAAAATGTTTCTGATGGAGCTGAAACTGCATGTTTAACTCCAGGTCAAAGCACTGACCAGATGCCTTTTGTGGTAGAAAAGGCCCCGTGAAGGATAGCAGAAGGCAACTTGTTAAACATGGGCTGATTTCTTAAATGCACCCAAAGTATCTCAAAGTTCAGCAATGGGTAAACCTACTTCTGTCAGGTAACAGCCCCCTGCAGTAACAAGACACTTTTTTTTTTCTCTAGTTCAGCTGAGCCTCTGCAGTCAGGGTGCTGGGAGGGCACAAATGCTGAAGTAACGTGTTCATATTCAGACCTTGGGGTTTGGCTACTAAATGGGGAATATGTCTGCAGGGGTGTGTGGCTAGCCTCACGGCAGGGTGGCTTAGAGGATGTTCTGTGGCCAGTGGTACTTGACTGGCACCATTTTGTTTATCTAGTTCCAGTCTGGGACTGGTAAGTCACTTCCCCATCCCCTAAGGGAGTATTCCCGTCTGACAAACCAAGCAGTCAAGTGACTCTTTGACTTGCACAATCCTTCCTCTTGCTGACCTCGGCTGTCCTAATGCTGCAGTGTAACAAAGGCCGTGTTATTTGGGGACCTGCCTAATGTTTTCTTTTTTACCTTCCAGCCTTAGGAGCCGCTTATGGAACCGCAAAGAGCGGCACGGGTATTGCAGCCATGTCTGTCATGAGGCCTGAGCTCATCATGAAGTCCATTATTCCTGTCGTCATGGCGGGTATTATAGCTATCTACGGCCTCGTAGTGGCGGTCCTCATTGCCAATGCCCTTTCACCTTCCATCACACTATTCAAGTAAGTTATATCCCTGCTGGTGTCATTGAAGTCTGTTCTATCAATATTTTGATGCTGCTGAATGGGTAGATTTTGCTGAAGACCCTGGCAGGACTGTTAGCACAGCTGGCTGTAAATGCTAACTGCTCCTAACCCAAGCTCTGCAGTACAGACTGGGTTTCAGCTGTCCTACCCAGGGCCTTAGCCTCACCGGTACTGGTGTATTAGCTAACATCGTAACAGCAGACAATATCACTGCAAGTAACGTCATGGTTTATGGCTTGAATGAAACTGTACAGACAGTCTGGGGATAGGAGGGTGAGTTTGTTTCATGGTATCAGATTCTAGAGCTGGAGTGCACACGTTTTTCCAGGAGTTAATGAAGGTCTGAATAGCTCTCCTGTTGCCTGGGAAGTGCAAATGAATAATTAATAATGCTTGCTGCTTTACATCTTGGTAAAGCAATCCTCAGGCTGTACATCGTACCTTCGTACCAGCTATAGTCTGAAACTTAATCTCAACTTCTGAGAAGAGCTGGAACTGGCGTGGCTGTCAGAGCAGAACAATGCTTCTGTGAGGCCTAACAATCGGTACCGATGCCGCTGTACATCAGTAGCAGGTGAGCACTGTGTTTGGCTGAGCAGTGAGCCTCGATCCAAGGCAGAACAGGTCCTTTGCAGGTACCCCTGCCTGGAAAATCAGGCCGTTCTTGTCTGACATACAGGAGGGGCTAACATGTATAACTCCTGCAGCGCAAGAGGCCTTGGAATGACCTGGCTGTGCTGCGGCAGAATAATGGGGCGGGGAGTTTAGCCTGAAGTCAGAGGGTTGGGTGTCCTGTTGCTTGCCACTGAATCTTTCCTTCTCTGTCCTACAGGAGCTTTCTTCAGCTGGGTGCTGGCTTGAGCGTGGGCCTCAGTGGGCTGGCTGCTGGCTTCGCCATTGGCATCGTGGGTGACGCAGGTGTACGGGGAACAGCGCAGCAGCCCAGGTTATTTGTGGGCATGATCCTGATCTTGATCTTCGCTGAAGTCTTGGGTCTCTACGGCCTCATTGTTGCCCTTATCCTCTCCACAAAGTAAATGTCGCAGTATGATGTAAAGAGATGTAACAAATCAACATTTAAAGCTCCAGAATGAAAATGGTTTCTCCAATGTGTACAGTTGTCCCAATTTGGTAGTTGATCTCTTGTAAATGCGCAATGTACGTTAGTGACTCGTCTGTCCTGTGTGTATTTCAATATTAAATTGGATGGGCTGCTCCAAGCCTGTTGCATGGCTTGGGGTGGCCTGCGTGCAATTTTCCACCCATTGCTGTTAGTACTTTATGTATAAATATGAACTAGAAATGTAATTTTTCTCTTCACTGGATGTTTATTTATAAAAGACTTGACATGTTCATACATCTATGGAGCAAGGATTTTCAATTTCCCATGCTATATATATTAATCTTATATATAGGTAGATTACACTGTGGGGTCAATTGTAAGTGCAGAGAATTCCTTGGATGTAACTTTGATTCTAAAGATTGCTGTAGTGTCCTGGTATTGGAGTATGAGAATTTCGTGTTTTATTACAGCAATTGTCCGAAACACTCCCGTGTTTCAGTAGTAACTGCGTATGCTCTGGCATCAGAGTTGTGCACCCAGTGTTGGGTTACAAACTTCTACCATGTTTCCAAATAAAAATTCCTCACTACATTGCTGTAATGACTCCTCTGCCTCTGATTTAATGCTGTAGCTGCTCCTTTAGGAGGAGGAGAGATTCCCTGGAGGGGAGGCAGGTTCTTTCAAGTGACTGAGCACTGCACAAGAGTCATGTCATCAACTGCTAAAGCGTTCCCTCTTCTTGGTCAAAGAGCAATGACTGCTGCTTCTAACTGCTGCACAGGGGAGCACTTGAGAGCAGGAATGCGAGGCTGTTGCAGTGCTTGCCCCCTGCCTGCCTGGTGCATTTTGCTCTGTGTTGTACAGCGGTGCCGTGTAGCTGACTGCAGCATGACCTGACCAGGCCCAGTCATGGCGCAAGGGTGCTGGCTGCAGCATGTGACAAGGAACAGGAGCTGCCAAGGAGCTTGTAGGCAGCTTGTCCTTCTGATTGCACTGCAGAAACTTGGCTGGATGGAAAGCTGCACTGTTAGTAGCAATTGCTGCTGGAGTACCTGAACAATAGTCTCATCAGCAAAATGGGTTCATTCAAGAACTCATATTTTTAACTTCCAAATCAGGAGCATTCAAGCTGAGAAGTTCTGCTCTTGCAGCTAGCAAATACTGAAGCAATCTCCTCTTGCCTTGGGGATATCTGAATGTCACAGCAACACTGGAGCTCACATGGGAGATGTGTTGGAGCTGTAGTGATTGTTCCAAGTTGCATTTGGGAAGTTTGTCACCTTAATCTTGCATAGTTTGGAGAACAGAGGAAGCTTTTCTTGCTTCAAGCCAAAATGTTGTTAGACATAGATACTTAGAAATACCTTGATAATCAATGATCTGCCTGGGCAGTGCTGCGCTTCGTGTATAGCTGTGTAGGAAACAGGTCTGAAGTAACGAAGAGCTGTGTCCAGCTGTCAGAGCTCTGGGAGTGACTTGGGTAACACAAATACAGCTTCTAACCTGGTGGTAAGTCACGCACCTTCAGAGCAGCTTGTCTCCAACCTAGGAACCACTTGGTAATATTGTTGGTTATCACTAATTATTAATCAATTAATTGGTTTGTTTCTTAAAAGGATGGTGTGATTGCATGTAATGTGCTGTCAGCTGCTGGGCTTGGGGGTGTTCCTGCTTTTATGTTCAGAGTGGCTTTACTTGGTGACAGTCCCAGCAGTGGTACCGTAGTGCTTTGGGGTTGGGGCAGGGTGCAGAGATAGTTGGTTTGTGGAAAATCCTGGAGTTCTGAAGCATTGGATGGGAAGGAGAGAATTTCCTTTTTTCCTGATCTGAATCATGTTGTTCACTTTTTCCTGAGCAAAAATAGACTATAAAGCTTTAAATTCTCTTTGCAGTGAGTGTCTTCCTGCTACTTCTGCAAGAAGTTCTGGTTGAGCTTGCAGCTGGGAGGCCTGAAGGCTGGATTCATGCTCTGGAAAGCATGCCACATACGCTTCTGTCTTGCAGCTCTGCTCTGAGGAGTTGCATTGTGGTTGTGTAGCAGGAGGGGAGATGTGCCTGGCTGGGGTGCAGGTGTTTGAGATCTTCTATCTTTAGGTAGGATTAGCGGCCAGCCTTGTTTTTAGCTAGATTAGGAGAATATGAGCAAATGTATTTGAGAACAACTAAATGGGTAGTTCTTACCTCTGTGAGGGGAAAAAAAAAAAAAAAAAGGTGATTTAAAGGCACCATTCTATAAGAACTCCTTAAGATGCCAAAGTCCTGTGGTGCTGCAGTGGCAGTTAATAGGCCCAGAATGGTGATGGATTCTGAGGTAACCAAATGTAGGTAAAACACCCTCAGCATTTTGATTTGTGCCTTGGGACATCAAACCTTCCTCGTTATTGTAAACCCATGTGAGTCAGGAGAAAGGCATAAAACATAATTCATACATAGGTGAAGGACTGCTGTGCACTGAGTACCTGCAAATACGCTGAGCACAATTACCAATCTGAGTCTGTTGCCTTGGCTGAGCATTTCTTCTGCAGCCATGCTCTAGATCCTCATTGGTGACTCCCAAGTGAAAGCTTGCATTTCAAGTCCTTTGCTGGTGCTACTGTGTCAGCAAATTTCTCAAGTGATTCAAGAAAAACTTTCTCAAAATTTTCTTTACTCCAGAAAATTGCGGACCTTTGAGTTCCTTTCCTGCATTAACTCACATCCAGATCCGTGCATTGCCGTGTGCTAGGGATCGGGTTGGTTTGGAAGAACAGAACAGGCAGCCTCAGACAATGAAATGACAGTTTGTAGAGTGCCTGATTCAGAAGAGGTGGTGTCTACCAGCACATAAATAGTTCCCTGTAGTGTGGCAGATTGCATGCACTGCAGAGTGAGTCAGCCCTGCAGTGAGAGAAGGGAGTGGGATGGCTCTGCAGCAGCAGAGGGTAAGCGTCCCTTCGCAGTCAGTTCAGGCTAGGTGAGGTGAGGAATGCCTGCTGTCAGATGCTGCCAGCATCGTTAATGCCTTCATAGGGCTTGCCAACTTTTTTCCTTAGCTTTCATACTTTTTTTTTTTTTTAATTACTTTTATTATTTAATGCTCTATTTTAGAAGCAGAACCTATGAGATTGGTCAGTGACTGCTTTTAAGGCTACTTCAGTAACCTTTCCAATGCATCTGAAAATTAATTGCAATAAAGTAACTCCTGTTTGGAGAAACCCCTGTTCTCCCATAGGTACGAAGGAAACCCTGGGGTTGGTGCATTACAGGAAATTGGGAACGAGAACACTGCCCATAATGGTGTAAACCAAGCCAGGCAGAAGGATGTGAATGAGGAGAAAGCTGGGCTTGCAGTTCAAGATCTGTGTCCCATTTACGATTTGTGTGACGTTGAGCAGTCTGCCTGCTGGACTTTTACAGTGACGTGGAGGTCGAAATTTTGTGTCAGTTACCTGAGTTCGTGCAGCATCCAGCTTTGCTCTGAGGAGGGAGGGTAAGGGGATAGCCTCAAGCCGCAGAGGGTGATAACCACCTATGCCTAATGGTTCTGTCTTCCTCAGGCAGGCTGAGGACCAATCTTAGGAAATCCCTGAAGTTCCCAGGATTGGCAGTGTTTCCAGCTGACGGATGCAAACAGCATCCCTGGTCTGTGTGCATTAAGACAATTTCTCAGAGCTCTTTGTGAATACACACACAAAAAAATGGGAAGCCAAGGCTGCATCTCCACAATTGCTTCTTTCAGCAGCAGAGCTAGCGTAAGCCCATCCTCCTCTGGCACCTGTACCTTCTTTCATAGCCGTAGTGCGTGCTCCCCTGCTTCTCCTGAATGTGCTGGTACAGCTTTTCATGTGACCAGGCAGTGAATCTGATTTGGGAACTGAGCCAGGCTAAAAATAACTCAACCTGGAAAAAAATGTTTTGCTGAGGAAAAAGCAGCGAAGCTACGGTTTGATTCTCTCAGCCTATTACTGGGGCAGTGGAGAGAAAGAGCATGCGATTATGAGAGGTGGAGTGTGCAATTTGGGTGATGCGAGACATGGAGAATTTAATACTGAGGAATAAAGGGAGAGCATCCAAAAGGATAATCCTTAAGCAGGACAGGTGGGTGACATAAAGTTGGGCCGGGTGACGCACCTACAGCACTGATGAGGTAAATTTCCACACCTGTCATCTCAGTACAGGCTGTTCTGTTCAGCAGCACGAGAGGTCCAAGCCATTTTCTACTATTCTGATTCAGTGGTTCGCTTCTGGCTTGCGTCCTAGAAATTTTGCATTCATTTGTCACCAAAGGCTTGGTGAAAGTGTGTCAGCAGGGTGGGCCGTGAGGCAGGATCTTTTATTGCGGACATTGCTGTGTCTAGCAGTATTTTCATTTACCTCTTCCACTGCTGAGAAAAGTTCCTGTCACAAGTCTCTTAGCATGTTCATTCATATGAAAATGCTCTGTTTGGCTCCAGGCAGTTTGTGTGCTGTATGTGCCTTTTCACATGCATTTTAGCTGCTTGGAAGGGGACTTCTCCCCCTAAAGAGTTATTTTCTTGAATAAGCAGGCCTGAGGTTCAGTTTTATGTTCTAATCTTCTGAGTCTGGAGTCTCTTTACCTATACTAAAGCCACAAATCCCTCCCACTGACGTACTGCTGGTTGTCCCTGGCAATGGATAATTTTAACCGTGACAAGTAAAACCTGCCAGAAGCCATTCCTAGTCCCAAATTCTCCAAACTACATTGTGTGTAGTTGTCTTGGGCTAAACTAACATCGTTCCTGGTTCTCCATTTCCATGGCCCTTACTGGTATCCTACTGCCAGTAAAAGGTAGCTTCATCATGTGGACTGATACGGAATAACTACAGCATGAAACCTCATCCAAATTAACTCCTGGCTAGACGGGAATGTTATGTTCAGGCACAATTACGTTCCCTGTCACGTATCTTCTCAGTGTGGTTCATAAGAGGAGCTCACATCAGCACCTTGCCTAGACAGTCTAGGTAAGACACTTGTCTCTGCAATACTGTGGGACACCGAACTAGGCAAACTCTAGTTGGATGCTGCTGCAGCAGACAGTTGCCCACGTGGAGCAAAGAGGATGGAAGAAGTGTCTGCAAGCAGACATCTAGAAGTACTTGGTTGGGGACGCTACTTTAATTAGAACAAAGCATAGTACTTGCCTTTAACGCTCTGAAGATAAACATGATTCCCTTTCTACCCACGGAGACTGCAGACATCAAAAGGATCGCTGGTGGCATGGGTCTGCTGGAGAGAAGTCGGGGGCTGGCGGTTAGAGCACAGAATAAACATTGTCTTCTCCCCCGGCTGCTGCTGACTGGTTGAATGAACTGAGGAGCTTGCCTACAGCAATGCTGTCAGCTTAGAAGTAACTTTTAAAAGAAATAATGACTTACATGTGATTGTTATTTTTTTCCTGAAGCTGAGACTGGAACAGTGAAGTGAGGGGCTCCAGAAGCCTTACTTTGCCAGAGCCAATAAAGAGTTTGAGTTTCATTTTGTTGGTGTAATTATTTTGGCGTACTGTTGTGCCTAGCCGGATTTCCAAGCAGGTAAGCACTTTGCAGCAGATTGTCTGCCAGCTGTCAGGGGCAAGGATCGGCTGATCTTTCAGTGCCTGGTGCATCTAGCAGGCCTGCGTCTGCCTGGGGTTGCCACTCCAGAAGTAAATAACCAGGAGTGGGATGCAGCACAGCCTGCAGCATTGCTTCATGGCAGTGAGCTCAGCCCATCGGCCCCACACAGCACAGCGAGCCTGCTGCAGGCCGTGCCGTGTGTGCGATGTGCTGTGAGACGCAGAGCGCTTCCTCCAGGCAGACTCATTCCCTGAGGAGAAATGAGTCAACTTTAGCCATTATATCCAAAGTCACTTATTCACAATTCACAGACTTGAAAGCCATTAGGCACCGCTAATTCCTCTCATCTGACCTCCCAGGCCAGCGAACTTTGCCAGACAAAAAGACAAAAAAGTGCTTCAGTACGGCACCTCCTCAAAGGCATCAGTGTGTGCCAGCCGCTAGCTCGGCGATGCTGAGGAGCACGGGCAGCACCGAGAGCTGTCAGCATGTGGCAGCGATGGCAGCAGGAGCCACATCACAGCTCCCTGCGGGCTGCAGGATCCTGGGCTGGTAGCTCCGTGAGCTCGTGGAGGTACAGGCAGCGGGGGCTCACTCTGCTCTGTGCTTGAGATCTGCACTGGTTCCTTGGGGATGCTCCTCTAGAACATCTGCACTGAGATCTAAGCGTGTCGGGATAAACTCAGTGCAGAAGGTGCTGCCCCAGACGTTTCTAATCTGAATGTTATTTGTGTGAAGAACGCTAAGAACAAGGTGACGAGGAGATGGCTGCGGTGGGTGCGAGCTGTGACGAACACCCGGGGGTAGGGGGGCGGCGGGACGGCAGCGGGGGCTCCGTCAGCGGGGAGGGGGCTCCGCTGCCCCCCGGTGCCCCCCGGTGCCCCCCGGTGCGGGCAGTGCCGGCCCCGAGCTCCCCGGCCCCGGGGGCAGCGCCGTGTGCCCGCAGCACCTCGGGCAGCGCCCCCCGCCCGGGGGGAGGCAGCGACCTCCCCAAGATGGCGGCGGTGCCGCCGCGCCCTTCCCGTGATGGCGGCCCCCGGGTGCCGGTCACGGGGCGGGGCGGGGAGCTCCCGTTCGGCACCGGAGCGCGGTCACGTGACGGGCGGCCGGCGGTGCCCCCCCTCCTCCCCCCCCCGTCCCCCTCCCGCTGCCCGGGCGCTCCGTGGCGGCCCCGCGCCCTCCCGGCGCCATGCGGGCCTGCGGGGCCGGGCCGGGCTGAGCGCGGCCACACGGGAGGGAGCGGCGGCTCCGGGCACCGGGCACGGGGCCGAGCCCCGGGGCGGGCCGTGAGGAGGCCGGGGCAGCCCCGTCCCGCCCCGTCCCGGCTCCCCGCTCCCCGTTGCCCCGGTTCCAGGCCGGCCGCCCCGTCCCGACGATGCCGTCCAACAAATCCGTGTCGGACGCGCCCATCGCGCAGTTCACCAACTGCCGCATCCTGCGGGACCGCCGGCTGCAGCGGTGAGTGGGGAGCGGCGGGGGGCTGGGGGGGGCTCGGCGGCACCTGGCGGAACCCCCCCGGGCTCCCCGGGGTCCCGGCGCTGCGGGGCTGCCCCGGGAGGAGCGCGGTGCCAGCGTGAGGCTCCCCGCAGGGAGGACCTGTGGGTGCGGGAGGGGAAGATCCTCAACCCGGAGAAGCTCTTCTTCGACGAGAAGGGCTCGGCCGACGTCCAGCTGGACTGCAAGGGCAGCATCATCGCCCCCGGCTTCATCGACGTGCAGATCAACGGTAAGGCGAAGGGACGGCCTGGGGCTGGTCTGCCCCTGCTCTTCAAACCCTGCTGCCCACCACACAGCGTGTTCCTGCAGGGCACCAGCTGCTGGAGGGAGCTGGCAGCCACTGAGCTAATGATAAAACCCAGTTTTGCCCGTGGCTGCTGCTGCTGTATCACTGATCCGCTTTGGATACGCGTATTTTCAGCCCGGCTTTCCTCCCTTTCAGCAGTAGTCCCCGTGCTGGTAGTTTGCCTACCTTACACTGCCAAGGACGCGTGGAGGATGGAGCAGGGCTTCCCAAGGGATCAAACCGTACCTGCAGTGGCTCTCCTGGGTGCTGAGAGCTTTGTTCTCTGCTAGAACATGTCAGAAGCTAGATCCTCTATTTAATGGGAAACACTCAGATTTTTCTCTTCATCAAAATAAAAAGTTGGTGCTTCTTGCAACACTCTGTGATTCTGTAGGAAAAAGCACTCCAGTAGGATGGCGTTGGCTGGATTTGTGCTAGCAGAGCCCTGGGAATGTAGGGCAGGACGAGTGCTGGTGGAGCTCTTTGCCTCCAGTTCATGCCATGTGAACTGAGTGGCTTGCTCAGGTCACACACAATTTGTTTTGGTCACACACACCAAAACAAAACAAAAAAACACGGTTTTGGGTTGGGAAACTGGGTGTTCATGAGTCTGGTCCCCCACTAGAGGGGAGGATCCGGGCAGCTGCTGCCTTTCTGCTGAGGAGGCTGCAGCTTCATCTTTGTTTTGTTCGTGGTACAGGAGGCTTTGGAGTGGACTTCTCCCTGGCTACAGATGACTTCAAATCAGGGATTGACCTGGTCAGTCAGAAAATACTCTCCCATGGAGTGACCTCCTTCTGTCCCACTTTGGTGACTTCTCCTCCATCTGTGTACCACCAGGTGAGTGCCTTTCTCCCCCTCTCATCCTTGGGGTGATAAAGAGCCAAGGGCTGAGGCTGGTACCAAGAGCGGAGAGGGCTGGGGATAGTGAGACTGCGGAGCTTCAGTGACTGAGACAGCTGCCATGGTGGAAAAGCTGTGGGCATAAGGAGTTGGACTCCAACCCCAGATTTCTTGCCCTTAACCTTTAGACCAGTGAGGCGGTGATGTTTTCCAGGCCAGCAGGTAGCTAGCCCCACTGCCTTTCATGGTGGGGCTTGCAGCTTGCTTCTTCTTTGTGGGCTGTTTGGCCTTTTGTCCCCTTAGCCCAGCTCTGTGGGGACCCGGGGTTGGGGTTGTTTTGCCTGGCAGGGGCACCGTGGCCGAGGTGTCTGACAAATCCCTTTCTCCAGGTTCTCCCTCAGATCAATGTAAGAAACGGTGGAGCCCATGGAGCAGGTATCCTGGGTAAGTGGTCTTGCCGCTCGCTGTCCTCCCTGGAGCTACTCTAGGAGAGTGTCACTTCCCCTGATAAGAAGAAAGAAGCCGCTGGAGGAAGGCACAAACGGGGCTGGAGCTCTCTTGGTTGGGGGGATACACGGGTGGGCACAGACCTGCTCTCTCCCTCAGCCTGTCCCCAGCCGTTGCTGTGCCCTTTGCCACCTGCCCTTTTGGTTTCAGCTCAGTGATGGCTGTGGGGCTGTGGGGCTTGGCTGCTTCCAGTGCTGCGTCTTTTGTCCTACTGATCTTGTAGTTACACGAGCTGTGTTTTGCTGTTGGAGAAAGGCAGGAGCTTGGCCCAGGCAGGGTGGACGCAGCAGGTTTCTTAGCCCTTGGTGGTGACTCTGTTTCTGTCTGAGCAGGGGCCCACCTGGAAGGACCGTTCATCAGCAAGGAGAAGAAGGGGGCACACCCAGAGCACTGCATCCGCACCTTCGAGGCAGGTGCCTTCCAGGACCTGCTGGCCACCTACGGGTCCCTGGACTGTGTCCGGATCGTCACCCTGGCCCCGGAGATCAAGAGGAGCAGCGAGGTGATCCGCGAGCTCACCAAGCGGGGCATCTGCGTCTCACTCGGTAAGGACCAGGGAGGGGACTCGGGGGAGCTCCTGTGTCTGTGCCGCAGACAGCCTGGGGCTGAGGTATCCCTGATGGTGTCTCCGTGTGGCTGGGCTGGGTGGCATTTCTTTGTGTCACCCCTTCCCTGGCCTGTATGGACGACACAGACGCATCACAAACAGGGCCCTAGGCTGGTGCTGCAAATCTGTTGCCCTCTGTATGGCAAGGGCCAAGTGTCATTGATTGAAGAGCGCTTGCAGTTTTGCACACGTGCACTGGTGCTGGAAAAACAGGAAATGATAGCAGTCTTCCTTATTTTTTTTTTTTTTTTTTAAGCCTTCAGTTAATAAAGATATAATTCAAGGCTGACTACGTGGAAAGGTTCAAACTCTGAAGTTCAGCTGCTTTAGGCCTTATTTGACAGGTGAAATTGTTTTCCAAAGGTTGCTGTTGAGTCTTGATAACTCAGTTTTTCAACTGGAAGTGTTGGAGACCTCTCCCTCTACTGCATTTTTATAAGTTTTTTGGGGGCTGAAATTGAACCTTAATTGAGCAGGGTATTTGTGCAGAGCCTCTCACAGGCATGTAATGAGAAGAATCACAGAAAGACAGAATCTGTTCGCAGGGAGATTTGTTCACATTAGATATGCTGCCTGTGCTGGAGCAAACAACTGTTCCTGAGTTGTGTTTTATTGATATATTCTTTCTTGGAAAGTGCCTGCTGGTTCCCTGCTCCTTTGACGCCTCTCCACATAAAGCCTTGAAATACTTGTAGGCAGAAGGCACGTCCCAGGGCCTCTAGCCCAGCCAGCAGGCAGCTCTCTGCGATGCCTGTGGGAGCGAGGCAGTGTTGGTGAGCAGTGAACCTGTTCACGTGAAATGCCCACTGCCAGAGGCTCCCGTGCTCAGTCAGACACCTCTGCAACGAGGCTGGCATCTCAGACCCAAACACAGGTGGGAGCATCAGAGCAGAGCCCTAGTGACGATGCATCTTTACTCCTGGAAGTCCCTCTGGGGAAATAAATGGAGCGGTGGGCAGAAGAATCACGCGGCGGTCTCTGTTCCCAGGTCACTCGGTGGCAAATCTTTCGCAGGCTGAGGAGGCCGTGCAGCACGGTGCTACCTTCATCACGCACCTCTTCAATGCCATGTTGCCGGTGAGTAGTCCAGGGCGTTTGCCCTGTGCTGGCATTGCTTTTGGTGCTTTCTCTCTTGCTCCCCATCAATGCTTATTCTCAGTGGAGTGTTTTGTACCGGGCCTTGCAGCGGGGTTTCACTGAACACAGCCAGGCAGGGCTGGGTAGAGGCAGCAGCTGCATCCCCTGGCAGGAGGGGTCTCAGCCTGCAAGGCCTGTTGGCATTCAACAGTTCTTCCTCTCTCTCCTTGGGCAGTTCCACCATCGTGACCCTGGCATCGTGGGTCTGCTGACGAGTGACAAGATTCCTGCTGGCCGGACGGTCTTTTATGGCATGATCTCCGACGGCATCCACACCAACCCTGCTGCCCTGCGCATCGCCCACCGAGCCCACCCCTCGGGTAAGCCATACCAGGCCCACGCCGTGTCACCAGCCTGGTGACAACGTCCCAAACACTGTGCTGTCTCCCACGAGTGCTACTCTTGCTGCCTGAAAGAGGCCATTGCCCTGTGGCGTGATCCACTAGCCCACTTGCCTCAGCTGGAGGTGGCTGGAGGCATCTTGGTCCCTCTCCGGGAGGGTCCACGTGGCGCAGTGCTCGGGGCTGCGGTAGGAGTGGCCGCAAAGCTAGCGCAGCGTTTGCTTGCCTCCCTCAGGCCTGGTGCTGGTGACGGATGCTATCGCTGGCATGGGGCTGGCACCAGGTCGGCACACCCTGGGCCAGCAGGTGGTGGAGATCGATGGGCTGAACACCTACATTGCAGGTAAGTGCCTTTTGCGACAGAGCGTGGCACGGCACTGCCACTTGTGCCTGTTCCTGGAGAGCTCAGCACAGCTTCCAGTGCTTGTCAGCGTGAGGCAGCACTTCTGCCACCTTCCTGGGTTTTGTTGCCTGGTCAGTGTATGGCTCTGACATGACTTTGCCTTGGGGAGAATGAGGCACCTTGTGAAGATGGGAAATGCCCCGTCTGACTGGAGTGAGGAGGAATCTGACAGTTTTTAGCTGTCTGCAAAACCTTTGAATTCATTCTTGTCCAGTGGTATGGATGCTAGAAATTGTAGTGGGGTCAGAAAGGACAGAAAGATCTCATGGATAGTTATTGTCCTTTGTATTTTCTGTAACTCCACCACTTCTTGCTAAGTTCCCTAATCTGCTGGCAGTTAGAGACTGGGAAGATATTCTAAGGAAGGGTTGCTCCTTTGTCAGTTCCCTTCCTCTGTCTTTGGCAGCAGCTGCCTGTGTTGTGAGCTGGGGTTTCACCTAGTCCAGCTGGCCTGACAAGGAGCTGCAGGGTGACATCCCAGTAACTCCCTCTGCGCCGTCAGCACAGACACTCTCACCTCGTTCCATCACTCGGCAGCAATGGCTGAGAGACCTTCAGCTTGCTCCTTGTGACCCAGGATTTCTACCCTTTGGGGTCCTGCTCAGCGCTGTCCTGTTCCTTTCCCAGGCACGAAGACCCTGAGCGGTAGCGTAGCGACCATGGACGCGTGTGTGCGACACTTCCTAGAAGCCACAGGTAAGCGAGCCTCGCCCACAAGCTGTTCCTTCTTGTGTCGGCTTGGGAAGAGCAAGACCTCTTCCCAGCTGTCTGCCCAGCCAGGGAACGTCCCCTCTTGCCCGAGACGTGAGGAGAAGGGTTGGCATCAGTGGCACTCTCCTCAGAGATGAGTACCTTTATGAGGGGAGGTTTCCTTTTAACCTGTGGCACTAAGGTGAACTGCCCCGCTCTTCCCTAACACAGGGACTAGAAGTGAATGATCTCCTCCCCATACCCTAGATAGTTCCCCTCTTCCTGCTGTCTCACCTAGGGGTCTTATCTGCTCCCCAGCCCTGTGCTTACATGACAAGGGCATTCCAGTGTGTTGGGTCTGTGTAAAAACACCACATCCAGCTCCTCCTGTTTAGGGGAGAAGGAATAAGACCAGATATTAGTGCCCTGTTGTGATAGGAGGGGACAAAGACCTTGGTGCTGGCAAATGCACTGGGGCTTGTGCGTGGGTTTGGTTATCCACATGGGTCCCTGACGTGCTACCAGTTGCCTTAGCCACGAGTTTGGGGCTGCTGTGGTGATGGGGCTGTTTGCTGCCCTAATGCCTCCCCCTTCTTACCCCAAGGGTGCTCAGTAGAGACTGCACTGGAGGCGGCATCTCTGCATCCCGCCCAGCTCCTGGGGATTGAGCACAAAAAGGGGACCCTGGATTACGACTCTGATGCAGGTATTGGTATGGGGATGGTGGTATGAGGGCTCGTGTGTGCTGGAGCAAAGCAGGGGCTGCTGCGAATTCTGGCTTTATCTGCTGCTGCGGTGGGGGCTCTGGGGAGACCCACCCTGCCCAGGATTTGCTGTGGAGTTTTGCTCCAGTGGTTTTTTTCTCTTGGGTGGGGGTGGTGCTTCACAAGCACTTTGGAGAGGCCCCCGCATCTCAGATGAACAGGGAGCAGAGCAAGGGTGGTGCTCCACTGCTGTCCTGCTACCGTGTTTGGGGTGGGAAGAAAGTTCCACACCCAGACAGCCCTAGAGCCCAGCTCTTTCAGCCAGGTTTGGCTGCCCCAGTTGCCCGCCTTCTGTTTCTCTGACAGCTGCTTCCTTTCTCTCCTATCTCTTGCAGATTTCCTGATGCTGAATGACAGCCTGTATGTGCAAGCCACGTACATTGCAGGCGAGGAAGTCTGGAGACAGGATGCGTTAGGCATGTGATGCTGGGCTGTCCTGGTGCCCTCCCGAGGCTCCCTGGCACTGTGATTAGCAGCTTTGGTAACCCCTCCCTCCCCCCCCACTTCTCTTTTTTTTTTTTTTTCCTTCCTTCCTTCCTGCAACTCCCCTAAAGGAGCCTCATACCAAAGAGCTGTGTTTTCCAGCACAACCACTGCTTCCAGAGTTACAGCCATGCCTGCAACAAATTTGTTGGTGCTCAGCTGGTGGAGTGGGGAGAGCAGGCAGGTCTGTGCCAGGAGGGATTGTTGGTCCCTGGAGTGACCTGAAGGACTGCACAGCTGTCCTGTGTGGAGTCCCCAGACAGAGGTGCTCCTATCGCTGTCTTACAGTGGTGTGAAGCTGTCCCAGCCTTTGCACTGTTTTATACAGCACACACTAACCTGCCTGTGCCCCAGGCAGGCTCAAGCCATGTTCATGCCTCTCCATGCCGTTTGCCTTGCTCCTGGGCAGCTGTAGCTGGCTGGCTGTAAGTGCTGACCAGCTGAGCTCACAGCTCTTCATGTCAGAAGGTTGCTGTTGCCTCAGCAGAAGCTGAGGACCACATTCTGATCCACTGGCACTGATCCTGCGTTGTGCATCTTCTGGAGCAAGGCTGCCGCAGCTCGCTGACTGGTGCTGTTGTAGGGCTGTCCCTCAGTGTGGGCTGAATCCTCAGGGCAGAGATCAAACCCAGGAAAACGAGGCATTGCTGGTCCTTTGTGCCTTTTCCCTGCATGGGCATTGAGTCCGCAGCATGTGGTTTCGGCTGGAGCCATGGACAACATCCTGCCCTGGAAAACAACGTTCCTTCCAACCCTGGGTGCTGGCTGGGTCCTGCAGGGTCTGCACCCAGCCGTGCCTAACAGATCCCAGGCATCATCCGAGGGGCTGATGCGTTCCTCAGGCCGCAGGGAGGACACTGCTGCTTCAGGTGATGCATCCAGGCTCTTAGTGAAGGGCTCACACGCCCTCAGTCCGGCCTGGGGTCTGAGGGAGATGATCCTATGGCTCCGAAGGGAAGAAAATTGCAGAGTGTTTCTGGCATTTCAAGACAGTTGCTGATAGCTCATAATTCCTGTGCTCGTTATTATCTTCTTCAGTACTTGACTGTCAGTTCTTTTCCTGACACTTGGACGCTTCTGTGCCAAGACTGATGCTGTTTTCAAGCCTTGTGACCGGTCTTAGCCCCTGCCGGGCCTCCAACCACCAAACAAATGTTTTTTTCTGTAGTGAGGGGATGCTGAGACAGGGGCGAAGCCTCAGCGAGCACAGAGGTTGTGAGGCAAGCCAGAAGCCTGGGGAGGGCTGATGGAAGCCTGCGGATTTTTCCAGTACTTTTTATAACCTTTAGAAGTGGGAAGCGCTTTTGGGGCAGCTTTGGGCTTTGCAGGGATGTCTGGCAGCCTGGGGGGATTTCTAACAGCAGCTCCCGGCCTGAAGCAGGGAGCTGTGGGGCACCCGCGGTGTGCTTTGTGCGGGGGGCTCCCGTCTGCTGCGGGGAGAATTCCGGGGGGGCGAGATGCAACCAGGTGTGTAAGGCTTGTGGTGATTTTTTTTTACACAACTCAATAAAAGGAAACCTGAAGCAGCCGTGGGGCCTGATCTCGCCTGTACGCGCCGCCCCTGCGCGCCGGGGGCTGAGGCGGAACGGAGGCGCCGCGGCCTGGAGGCGGGCGGGCAGCGGGGCGGGAGCACTGAGGGGCGGAGGGGACGGGACGAGGCCGGGCCGGGCCGAGGTGAGGCCCCGCGTGGGCCCCGAGCGGCGGCCGCTGCCCCCCGGCCGGGCCCGGGCCGCTGTGAGGGGCCGGGGGCTGCGGCGGGGCTGGGCCTGACCCGGGCTGGGCCGCGTGGGGAGCGGCGGGGGCCGGGGGGGGGCCGGGGCGGGCTGGGGCTGCCCGCGCGGTCGCCTCGTTCATGTGGCGTGGGGAGGGGAGCGGAGGGTGACAAAAAGCGAGAGGAGGGAAGGGAGGGAGAAGGGAAGGGGAGAGAGAATCCGAGCGGTCACACAGCACGCCTCCAGGGGAAAGCCAGAAAACGGGGTGTTTTTTTTTTTTGTATGTTTTTTTACCTGCTAGTCCGATCTCTCACAGACTTCAGGGAACAGTCTCAGGATCCATTCTGCAGGTGGGATTTGTGCTGATTTTAAGCACTGTGACACACACCACCCCCCCCGTCCCCAGGGGCAGCCGCAGGGGGAGCCGAGCGGTGCCCAGCAGAGGTGGGAGCCTCCCCCCACCCGCAGCTCAGCTCCAGCCTCGGCTCTGATTTAGCAGACAGACGCTTTCTGCTGCCTGTGCTCGTGTTGTATGGGATTTGTTCTAAATACAAACCAACAAACAGCAGTGAACTGTAAGAACTATCGGATTCATGGATAACTAGTGATAGGACCAGAGGGAATGGGCTCAAGTTGCACCAGGGGAGGTTCAGGTTGGAAACGAGGAGACATTTCTGCTCAGAAAGAGCAGTCAGGCACTGGGACGGGTTGCCCAGGGAGGTGGGGGAGGCACCGTCTCTGGGGGTGTTCAAGGAGAGGTTGGACGTGGTGTTTGGGGACAGGGTTTAGTGGTGACATTGGTGGTAGGGGAGGGTTGGACCAGATAATCTTAGAGGGCTTTTCCAACCTTAATGATTCTGGGATTCTGGGATGTAAACAGCTTCGTATTTTATTCCTGTGGCTTCGATTCTCCCTGTTTTCTTTGTTGTTTCTCGCACAATAGTTTTAGATTAGATGTTAGGAAGAAATTTTTCACTGCTAGGGCAGTGAGGCACTGAACAGGCTGCCCAGAGCAGCTGTGGGTGCCCCATCCCTGGAGGTGTTCGAGGCCAGGCTGGATGGGGCCTTGGCCAACCTGATCTGGTGGGTGGCATCCCTGGCATGGCAGGGGGTTGGAGTTAGGTGATCTTTAAGGCCCCTTCCAACCCCAGCCATTCTGGGATTCTATGATTTACTGTCTAATTGCTTGCTGGTTGGTTCTTCTCCACTTCTACTTCTGTTTTTCAGTCTTAAAGAAATGCTCTATTGGTAGGTCAGGCCCTTAAACACCGGGTTTATTTTTATGAAGCTTGGTCCTCATTGTTCTTGTTTGAAGGAGAAATTACTTTAAAGATAACATCATATAAAATGCTTCCCAGGAGAGCACAGTTTTATCCAATCAGTCCACCTTGTTAATATATGAATTTACAGATCTTGCTTCTGCCAATGGCCAGGGGAGAGGTGTGGTTACCCTTTGTAAGGTGCCTTGCTGAGTGCTGGTGGATCCGAGGTAATTAACACGTGCCCACTCACCATGCTCCAGCAGCAGACTGCTTTATTACACCGGTGTCTAGTGCGTGGTACCTAGTGTCAAGGAGCAGCAGGGAGGGTTTCTAGGAGCCAAGCACAGTGACAGGGCAGGCAGAGGCAGGGACTTGGCCAGAAGGGGGCCCATTCTCACAGCACCTGACAGAGGAGAGCAAAGCAGGACTGCTGAGGGTAACCACGCTTTGCCTAGAGTCCAGATTGCCAGAGAAGTCTGTGGTGATGGGTTAGATCCAAACTCTAGCCAGGAATTTAGGTGTAGATCGGGGTCAAGGTCTGGATCAATGAGGTGTGTGGCTGCAGCAGTGCTGCAACATAGCTCAGGCAGGCCAAGCATGAGATCTTCAGTTTAAAATAGCTCACAAGTGAGTGAGGAGGGAGCTTCCCTTGAAGCTTTTTTTTTTTTTTAAAAAAAAAAAAATCCTTTGTAACAGCTCTTATTGGTAAACAGTCCTTGAATGCAGCCAGCAAAAGTCTTTGATGTAGGAGGCATGTGTGCTCAAGGCCCTGACACCTTGGTGCTGTGAATGTACACCTCACTTTTTTGGGTGGGCCCAGCCCCATTGGGGTGTTTCTGCCTTGTACGTGCAGGGTTCGTAGTCCCTTCCTACAGTGGGACTCTTCAGCATTAGATCTGCCATCTGCCTGTGAAGTGTCCCTCGTTTGGAGAGTCCTGGAGAAGCACTGCAGCAAAGAGGATGTTTTTGTGTGTGCCCATTCCAAAGTGCTGGTCTCGTACATCACACTTTTTGTGGCTTGAAATGTGTTAGACAAGCACTGGAAGACGATGCCCATACAAAGTTCCCAAACTGAGGTCCTTGGGGCCTGCTGGCATGGAAGAGAATTGGATCTAACACAAGGAACTAATGTCACTGTTGTGATGTGGGTGGGTTGTATGAGAGTCAAGAAAGATTCCTTTCTTGGGGGTACTCACTATTCAGTCAGATCTTTCCCAGTTTTCCAGAGAATTCATGTTCTTGGATTTCTCAGTTGCCATGGGGGAATGGATGTTAAGCACTTGGTAGCCTCAGTGCTGCTAGTAGTGCTGCACTGTACGCTTCATCAAATGTATAGTAAGTAGTTAAGTTCTATTTTTTTTTCCTTTAAGGACATTTCATTGTACTGTTTTAGCTTCTAGAAGCACTTGGAGCTTTCTTTCAGTTGAATGCCTGTCATGAGTTATTTAGAGGTGATACGAACACAGAACTTTTTGAGAGGAGACCCAGCCAGCAGTGTCTTACAGGATGTTTTTTATGGCACACTGTAACCTCTTTGTTGTTTCTCTTGATCTTTTTCTTGCATGCAGCAGAAGAGACGCAGCACACACCCAAGGTCCTGTGCTTCCGTGGGACTCCTTCTGAGAAGGAGTGAGAAGTGATGAGCTGTGCGCTTGGGGTTTAGCGTCAAGATAGCCAAGGATTGGAAGAGCATGGAGAAAGCAGGTGAGCTCAAACTGTCCCTTCAGGGGAGGGTGAAATTTGGTTCTTTCTTCCAGATTTCCCATCTCGCAGCTTGTGGTTGGATCACCTCTCTGTGGCAGTACTTTTACAGAGGGAGTTGCAGTAGCAGTGGCATCCCCATAGTAGTAAACAGGTGTATTGATAGTAACATTCTTTTTCTTCCCTAGACACTAAAGCTGGTGATGTGGAAGCACAACAAGGCAACGGGCAGGCTTCGGATGGTGTGGCATACAGGAAACAGTCTGACCAAATCTCTGAGGCAAACCCAACGTGGTCCATATCACCTGACAACAATTTCCGATTTGATTTTACGCTTCCTGAGGCAGACCCAGAAGCCACTGGTGCACTTTTGGAAGCAGTCCCTGGTGCTGGTGGTGCTGAGCAGATACAAACCAGTGTAAGAGCCACTGAGCAGGAGAACTGGAGTGGAGCTCTGCATTCTGTGGACTCTGGACATGAATCCAAATTTGCCTTCAACTTTGCCATCCCAGATGAAGCAGATGAAGATTGTCCTCCGGAGCCATTAGTTCCAGCAAGCCAACATACAGAGGGTATGGCAGATCACGAAGTGCTGGGTGGTGCATTGCCTGCTGAATCAGCAGAGGTGCTGCAGGTTACAGCCCTGCAGAAGCCTGAGTTGGCTCAAACTGCAGGTAGTCCACCCAAAGAGGACAAAAGCCACCCCACATTAAAGATCCCCAAACCAGAGAGTGCTCCTGGAGATAAGACAGTGATGGAGAAATCAGCATCAAATGGAGCTGCACAGAAGAAGAAAAAGAAGAAGAAACAAAAACCTTCTGCCAGTAAAAAGGAGACAGAAGAAACTGAAGTCATCAGGAAGACAAAGACAGAAGCTAATGGATGCCAGAATAAAGATGCATCCCACCAGGATGAGACTTTGCAGGTATTTAAATATTGATAAGATCCCATCGTTTATAAAGCCTTCAGTAAAAGAGACAGTTCGTGTCTGTGCAGAGTTTAACAATCAGTGTATTGACACGAGATGATATATGAAAGACGAGAATTACTGCTTGCTTGGAGCAGCTGATTTCTTCCCCTGCTAGTCAGCTAAGAACCCAATCAGTGCCAAGAAATGCAGTGTTCCTTTGTTTCAGACCTGTGCTGAAACAGTTGGTGTTTAGACTTGTGATAGCTAATCCTGGGAACCCGAGTGCCACATTTTCTTTAAAACAAAGCATGAAAATACTGCAGGTAATTGTCCTCAGTTAGTGCCGAGCTGGTGTCTGTGGGTGTTAAAGCAGGCACTGCACCCCCAGCTTCCGCACTGTCAGCTGTCACAAATTACATAACACAAACAGAAAAGTTGCTAGCTGGTGTAGACAGGGCTGTGGCAGGTCCCAGTGTGGACCTTCAGGGAACTTCAAGAAGGTTCCCACTGTGAGGCACGGCCCAGAAATAACTGAAGTTGCAATTTATGTGTAAACACACCATTAAGATCTTACGATCTGAACACATCCTGAGATTTCCTAATGTTCTGCTAAGGTTGGGGTCTCCATTTTATTTTTCTTTTCAGCATCATTGTAGTTAACAATTAAGAATGCCAGCTGGGCTATACTGACAGATAAAATTGCAAAAGAATTGCTTTTGTTAATATTGCAGACTGAAGCTTTCCATCCAAAGTATTGCTTACCAACAGCCTTACCAGTAAACAGTGCTGAGTATCAGAAAGGTAGGAGAAGATGATGTAAAGCCCTTCCCGTCCATTGAAGGAGATTGTTGTAAGGAAAAGGAGATAACATGAGGGCTTTTGTGTTTACGATTACAGAACTGTTAACAATTGCTTCAGACCTTGGGTGCAGCCCTGGTTCTCTCCCTTTCTCTGTTCGGTTAGCTTAGCAGGCTTTATGTGATAGGGCTTGGCTCCTTCCATCTTCATGGCCTTCAGCTCCCTAGTCTTCATGCAGTTCTGGCTGAGCAACCACAAAGGAGCTGAGGCATCAAGACTCAGCTTCTTATTTTGTCTATTACTTACCCTTTGATTTCAGGCAGGTTTTTGGGTAGTTTTTATTGTTGTTTTGTTTTGTTCATGCTTATTCCTCACATCCGTAAGTTGAATTGACAGCTTCTTTCGTGTGAAAGGGCCTGGCCAGCTTTGTAGAAAACTGTCATCTAAATGGCAGCCAGGTGTTAAATCCATCAAACAAAGGCAAGGAGTTGCAACAAAACATTTGTCCAGTGCTTTAAGTTTACCCACTGAATATGTAGGGAATAGGGAAAATGTATGGAAGCCTATAAAGTAATCACCAGAACCAGAAATTTTGGGTAGTCCTGCCTTTATGCAGATTTTTTTGTGTGTGTAGCAACTGCTGCTGATTTTTGCATGGTTTGTTTCCTCATGCACACTCTGTTCCATGTTGTATAGCAGTCAGACAACCAGCTGTGGAAGGAGGTGGACTGGTGTGCGGAACAACTGGAGCTTGGCCTGAAGACGCAGAAATCCACTCCAAAGCAGGGTGAGCATTCAAGGGAACGGGAGATCTCCCCTGTGGGAGGGGTTGGCAGGCAGGAGCAGTGCAGCAGGGGAGGCCCCGTGGAGTGTCTTAAACTGTGGGTTGTTTCTGCTTTGCACTGCTTCAGCCGAGGAGGCTCTCCGTGCAATCAAGACACTGCGCAATGACAAGGCTCCGCTGGTGAAGAAGCGTCAAGTCATGAGAACCCTTTTCGGAGACTACAGGAAGAAGATGGAGGAGGAGCGGTGCAAACAGCTGAAGCTCATGCAGGCAGGTAGGAACACTGGGCACACAGGGGGAAATGAAGAAATAAGGACTTCACTCCTGCCCTCCACATAGCTCTGAAGAGTGGGAGCTCGCTGTATTAGATGACTAAACATAACTTCCCGCTGTTTTCTCCCCTCTTTAAGCTGCAAAATCTGCCAGGATCATGGAAGTGGAGGAAAGCATCCGCAACAAGAACTGCCAGGTCGTCAGGAAGCGCTCTGGAGTGTGTAGGAAAAGCCAAGATTCAGCAGGATCCCCTTCAGAGTCAAACGGGACACTTAATACAGGCTCATTCAGATTCACAGCTTCCCAAGAAGAGTTTCGCTTTAATTTCTTCTAGAAAGATTAAAGCTGTGGGTAGAAACTGTGCCAGATCTCCCATAAACTTAAAAAGGATGCTATGCAATAGAAAATGTTTTGCAAGAATCTCTGAATTTCCTGAGGAAAAGATTCTCTTTCAGAGTGCCTTTAGACAAAACAGATCTGCCAACCATGCATGGACCCCAAGCCTCAATTCTACGCAGCAGTCCTCTAGCCTCACACTGTAGAAAGGCACCTTTGCAAAGGTGCCTCTGGAAGGAATTGGTTTCCTTCCTGCAGAACTGACATTAACCTAAGAATGTCTTTTATACTGGGAGATTTTCCTGTTCTCCTGTTGTTTTTGAATAAAGCAGACCTTTTACAGCAGATGAGGAAGCAATCTGTACAAAAGGGAGTGCTCTGTAATGAAGATCCAGCTTCTGTGAGGAAAAAGGAGAAGGTGGTGTAAGGGCACTGGATATCTGAGTGCTTCCATGTAACATCTGTGCGAATGCAGCTCCTGGTAGTGAGGAAACACAGGGCAGGATGTGTAAATAATCACTGCCATCTACAGAGCACAAAAGTTCAGGATCCTGGGGGAAAACGAGTGAGAATCATCCTTGCTCATTCATCTGTTTAATTGACAGGTGTTGACTTAAAAAAGAACTGTAAATGCTGATTTAATCCAGTTTAGGGATGTCAGGGCAGTTGTTTCCAGACAGGGAACGATTTCTGTTTCTGCAATCAGGCTCTTGTCACTTAGGAAAGATGAACAATCGGTTCTTAAAAACAAAACAAAACAAAAAACCCCACCAACGTTACTTTGTAAGTAGCCCAGTTACAGGCAGCAGTGACTCAGAGGATAAATCAGCGGTATGCTAACCCTTGGGTGGCAGTGAAATGAACTGTGAGAGCCCAAAGGTTCTCTTGCATTTGATTTGTATTAAATTCTTGCATTATGGACATTATGTCTCCAGTGTCTTGATACTGCTTCAGCTAATGAACCGATCTCCTGTGTTCATGCAGAAAATCTTCTCCACTCAGCCTAAAAACGCTGAAGGAACAGAAGTTCTTTAAAAGGAAACATGGTATCAGGTGTCCCTAGGGTGCTGTGCTTTCCTTCCTTTTTATAGTCCAGTCAGTCATCCTGCATGAGAAGCAAGAAATAGAAGTGTAGGCAGATTCCAAGGTGTGCTGAGAGCTACAAAGATGGAAAACATTTGCTGAGAAAGACCTCAAAAAATGATGCTGACTTAAAAAAATAAAATTACTAAACTCTGATGCAGCCACTTGCATCTGATACTTTTTTTCTTTTAAATATTGACTGCCTGGGCATAACAAGAAAGTGAACATGAGTAACTTTTCCAATGAGTAGATACGTGGAGAGAAGACTTAAATAAAACTGGAAATGAAGAGGTTAGCTGATTGTTTTACCTGCTAGAAAGCACTGCTGTTATTTTGACTGTGGAACATCACTATACAGTATTTTCTGGATTTTCAGGATTAAATATACAAAAGCTGAATTGTTTTCAAACGTTTAGTGTTCTCATTGCATTTTCTATAATTAAGCAGCATCCTGTGTACGACCTTGGAACTGCAACTGTTTCCTTACCTAGCTGGCTATGCAGAATATGTCTGGGAAATAGTTATTTTTCTCCTTTTTCTATATAAGGCTAGAGCTGATAAAATATTATAAACTGCTTTGCTGTGGAAGGCTGCAGGAGTATTCTGGGAAGCATTCTTACACAATTGCCTTGTTCTACTTTTCTTAGGCATTTGCTATTAGAATAGAAATACTAGTGAGATAGCCGTTTGGTGTAACTTAGTCCAGACAGTTTATCTCCAAAGAGGGCAGAAAAAAAAATGCATTCTAATATGTGTAAGGCTGCTGTGGTTCTTCAGAGGTCTTCACATAATGCTGGCTTGCAAAGCCAACCCATGTTGCTTTGTTGGAGGACTCAGAAGGCAAATGTTGATCAAAGCCCTGCATAGCCCTGAGTGCCGTGCTTGTCCTGTGCACTTGAGTGTAAGACCAGAAGTCAGCTGGATCAGTTCCACAGGTGGGCTGTGTAAGCTTTGTAATGCTTGCTGCATCCCTGTTGCATTATCATTTGATTAATTTGAAAGGAAACAAACAACAGTATTAGAAGTTAAGAGATGCTGTTGGTGCTCTGTCAGCTCATTCCCCTTTGGAGAAGTCATAACACAGCCTTAATGACATTTAAAATTAAAATGTCTCCTCATTTTAGCATTGCTTTCTGTAGGATTTTGGTGACATTTATGATTTTCATGACATGTCTCACTACAGCGGTGTCAGGTCTGTGATGCATGTGGCTGGAGACATGGTCCATGCCCTAAGGCATTAGGAGTGTACAGCGATGGGGGAGGAAGGAGAAGTCCTTATCTGCTCGGAGTTTTCTGTTCCAGTGTTCCCAGTTTAAGAAAACATAGCTCAGTTTTGGTAGAAAACGTGGCTTTGTTCCGACTGCCTGTCTTTCTGCATCCCTCTCTGCAGCCTTACGCCGTGCACCTGAGGTCGGTGTGAAAGGGGTGGCTGCAGTTGTGGTGCCTGCCGTAGCTCTGTGGTGGCTGCCACCTACCCGTGCTGTGACAATCCCATAGCGCAGCTGTTCCAGGCCCTGGCTTGTGGCCAGCAAAACCCTTACAAGCTCCTCCAGCACAGTCCTCAGGAAAAATATAAAGATGAGGCAAGCTGGGAGTGTAAAGTATGGCAGTGCGATCAGTGAGGCCATGAGATGACAAGATGCTGTAATTTTTCTCAGACCATTCCTTCTCCTTACCAAAGCAAAGGAAAGGTCTCACTTTTGGGAACAAATTGTGGTGGTGTTTCTGCGGCAGGTTGAGACCAAGAATGTCGACACACCAAGGCAGCAGAAATCTGGGCGTGATCTCTGCTCCTTTTAGGCTTGGCATCCTCATCTGTAAAAAGATCCCTCGGCGAAGGTTAGGAAATGCAATCCCCTTCCATGCAGACCCTGCCTCTGGTGGGCTGAGTCACTGGGAGCAGCCTACAAAGGCTCTCCAAGAGATCCCCACAACGTTCAGCTGAAACCGTCCCAGTCCTGAGACTCCCTCTCCCAAGGCCAGCGAAGACAGAAGGAAGCCAACAGAACTTGTCCCACCAAATCTGTAACTCGAGTGACCGATAGCTCCTTCCGACAAGTTTTTTGAAGAGTGCTGGGGGTGGACTGTGGAACCAGCATCTAATGACCCCCAAAGGATAAAATATTCTGTTATCTTACTGAGAGGAGGAAAAGAATCAATCAGACCTTATTTTTGCTTTGAATTAGAAAGAAGCAGACCTTACCATTTCAAGCAAGACAAGAATTCAAACTAAAAGAAGGAAAGATTTGTGAGGAGTGATAAGCACCTGACCTGCAGTTTCTTAACAAAAGCAAGGAGAGATACTGCAATAAGATCATACGGCGCAGTGACAGATCTTTCTGCTGAAGCTATTTTACTCCAAGCACAAAGCTGCTTTATCTGCTTTGCTTAAAAGTGTTTTGCTGTTGGCTGTGCTGCTTTCATATTTAGAACTGAAGGAAAGTTTGCGAGCCGCGCTGCTTTAGAAAACTTTGACATTAAATTGCCACAGTGCTTTAATTACTGGCAGCAGTTCTTTCCCGTGGTTACTGAGAACTCTAAAGGAGTGACCATCTGCTGCGTTTGGCACGTCCGCCTGTTTCCCTTTGAGTGCATCCACAGGCGCTAGCCCCTGCGTGTCCCACCGCCACGATGGAAGAAGTCTGGGTTGTGTACCTGTGCCTGATCTTGCTTATCGTGGTGCTTCTGCTGATGAGGCACAACCCGCATTTGGAGGAGGCCAAGAAGGAGAGGGAAAGCAAAAGCCCTCCACCATCCTCTTCCTTTTTACCCAGTAATGTTGGCAAGCAACTGGAGCACACCCAGGAAGAGCTGGAGCACTATCTGGAGAGGCTAACCCACGTCTTGTTTGACTCAGAAGCCAGGAAAAGGGACGGCCACCATGACCAGAAATCCCACCACCATCAGCACAGAAGCGCTGATGCTAGGTCTGAACCTAAGGAGCACTCAGGAAAGGAGGCAGTGCACTCGCAGTATCTGTCGAGCCACACAAGGGTTCAGGTATGAAGCCCATAAAAACCTCCAGACCCAGCCAGACTCAGAGCTCCTGGCTGAGGTAGCAAGGTCTGCTGCAATGCGTAGCGCATGAATTTGGATGGGGAAGAGGTGGGGGGGAAGCCTCGCTGGTTTGAAGTACAATAATTCATATTTTTGCACTGTGTATTTCAACACGAAGCAGCACTGGGATATATCTGTATGTGGCACAGCTTGTAAGGACGTTGCATGTGTCAGATGTTAATTAGCAGCTATGCACGTGTGTGTACCTGTACGTAGATTACGTTCCCTCCTGTGCTAACAGAAACAGCTTTCATTCCTTATTTTAAGAAATTATTAGGCAAATTTCCAGCTGTTTATCGTCCCCTTTTCCCACCTACAGTGGTGTTTTGCCACTTTGCTCAGCTAAGGATGTGGCCCAGCAGGGCACTGGAGCTCTGCAGACACCTGTCCTAGCCCGTGGGGAACACGTGCTATTGAGCCACTGGAAATCCTTGGGTAATTTTTCCTCTTTGCGTGAAGATCGTGCGCATTGTACTCTGAAAACACGAATGTTGCTATTGGCAACCTGCAAATTTCTGTTCCTTGGCCAAGACACTTGTTTTAGGGAATGGAACAAGATGCATGCCTTTATATTTTTATCTTTCTCCTCATTGCAATACATCAGATTGTGCCCTTGAGATGACAGAGTTTCATGGCAGCTATGCAAGGCTGTGTTACTTTATGCTAGCAGCTGTTTGTATTCTTCACCCTTGAGACACATACCTTGCAGTGCCCACACCCCCCTCTGCCAGGGAGCACGTTCTGGGGCTAGGTGGGAACTGCAGGATGAAGACTTCACCTTAGAGGGGAGAGTCAGCCCTTGATGTGGGTAACTGCACCCTGCCAAAGAACCAAGAAACAGGTTTCTTTTCTTAGGTGTTGCTATAAACAGCCTTTTGGTGAGCCAGGCAGCTCCCTGAGAGAGTCCATTACGACTTCGTAGTCTTCAAGCACAGTCTGAGCTATTTGGAGGAATCAGTAGGTCCCGCTGGAGGGAGAGGGGCAAATATACAAACAGTGAGACTTACGCAAAATACATGGGTGGAGGAACTAATTCAAGTGGTTATTTACTTACGGGCACATTTCACTTACTGAAGAAAGTGCTATTAGTTTTAAATCTATTGCAGATCAGAAAATAGTCATATATTTTTTTCATATAAAAATGCATCATGTTGCAAAATAACATTAGATTTTTCTGTTTGTTTGTTTGTTTTTTTCCTAGTATGATTAAAGATGATTGTAGAATACAAATCACAGAGTGAGGGCTGTGGTCACCATTTTTGTACAGGTTAAATAGTGCTGCTTAGCTTCAGTGAACATCTCTTTTTCTTTCACTCTAAGTGTACTTATTCCACAGACTTGATGCAGCAGAGGATCCTCCTCTGGACAGTCAATAGCTTTAATATAGCTTAATTAGCTTAATATAAACACTGCTGTTACATGAAAAGAACACGGAGTGTGCAGAAGCAAAGTAACAAATTACCTTGTGTTGTTCCCCATATTGTGTTTTGGAAGCAATAAGAAAGAAGTCCCAGCCTGAACAATCACTTACCAGTAAGTTGTCCAGACGAAAGGCCCGTTTCTGTTCCTGCTGAGGTAAAACGGAAAGCTTCGCAACTTTGCTTGGAACAGCGCCGGTGCCAGGACTGCCGGGGTTTCTGTGTACTGGTCATGCCAAGTATGAATGTCAGGACAGGTTCAGGAGCTGTGTCTGAGGAAGCACGTTTACACGGGTGCACGGCCTGATGGAGGTGCAATCAGCTCAGACTGGGATCTGTGTGCATGGGAATGTGTGTGTGTATGTACGAAGGCTTTGGGGGCCCTCTCGCAGGTCAAAGTTGATGTTTTTGCTCAGGAAGGGGATTCAGCATTCTCTTCTTTCTTAGCATTTTGTGTCTCTTTCAAAGTGAGTGTAGCTTGTTGGAAGGTGCCAAGTTAGGATCTCTGGAAAAGGAACTCCTCGGTGTTGTCTAGCAGAGGCAGGATGGCTTGTAGCAAAAGCTGCTTCCAAAATATCAGTCGCAAGCAGTCACATCCAGGATTTCTGCTTGCTTTACCTGCCCAGTTCTGAGAAGCCTTCAGGTCTGCTGGTGCTGCTGTGTGGAGGGACTGATACCACACCCTGCTGTGATGGAGGCAGAGAAAACACAACCCAGCTGGAGCAGGAGACCCCGGACAGCAGCACACAGGAGCAAATCTGGAAATTCAGAATAATGTGACCAGTACTGGCAAGAGGCCTTGCAGATTTCTGGGGTGTATCAGACTTATTAAATGCACTCTGGATCAAGTCACAGACGGTCAGCTATCAGTGTTGACACTTCGATTATCTCATCTTCTACTGGAGACAGCTGTTCTGCCTTACAAATAGGTGTTGAAAAGGAGCTGGTGGTTTTTTTGTGTGTGTGTGATTTGTGTTTTTTTCATTTGTTTGGGGTTTTTGTCTTTCATTGCACTCATCTAAGCACTCTCCTAGCAAGTTAGAATCCATGTTTTCTTATTATTTTCTATTTGTTTTTACTTATGAATATCTTGAATTATAAAAAAAAGCATTTTCAGATTTCCCTTCACTTCCCACTGATTCCCTGTTCTCATGGGAACTGAGCACTTCGCTCATTACAGCCAGAACAGAAGCAAGTGAATGTACTCAGAAGTGACAGTAAGAAGTGCAGGAGGATAAGACGGGTAAAGGCGGTAGGTGAAACAGAGCAATAAGCAGAATATTTAGGAAAAGATGTACTCAGAAGGTTTATTGCTTCATTAAACGAAATCAGAGTGGGGTTATTCTCAGGTTGTTTTCAGAAGCAATGAAAAATTAGTGGTGACAGATGGCAAAGAGGCGTGGGCTTCCTACATACTGGAAAAATAGATTGCCAGCCAATCTATGGTGCCATGGGTGGTGGAGCACATGTTCATGTTAGGACAAGGCAGGAGCTGGCAATCTTTTAGCATCGCCATAGATTTAGAAAACCCACAGTGCCATCTTTGAGCCACACAGTGGTGAAGGTTTTTATTTATAGAGCTGAAATCCTCTCAAGGCCTGCCATTGTGCTGCTTTCTAGATACATCTGTGTCATTTTTTTTCAGCTTGTAGGAAGAGAGGATATCTGTCATTAGACTTCTGGTGCCCCTGGTATGCATAGTCCCTTGCGGCACCATGGGAATAGATGAGGCTGGGAGGGATGTCCAGCAGCCAGCCTGGTCAGCTAGACCTCATTGCCCAGGATTGTGTCCAGGCAGAGTTTCAATAATTCTGTCTAGATAAATCCTCTATGTACATATGTACGTCCTCTAACACAGTAACATTTGAACATTTATATACAAAAACAAACAAAAACAAACATTTCTTTTGAAGTCTCTGCTTCTACCCATGTTCTCCTTCATCTCTGTATTGCGTCTCTCTATCTCTCCGTCTCATAATTCTCTAGCATACACTGTAACCCCCGCCAAGTCCCTTAGGCAGACATCAGGATGTGTATCTGAAAACAGAAGTTTCTCACTGTGCTTCAGCCCTGACTTTTAGTCGGGTACATTCCAAGTAGCACATGAGATATGGTAAACTTCTCAGTTTCTCTTTAACACAGGAATGCAGTTCTGCCCTGCTTTTCCTTGCTGATAAGGAAGCCAAGATGTCCCAGCAAGATGATGAGAGGTTCAGTAGCTTTCAAGCTTATAATCTGTAGGCTTTTATTTATTTACAGGTACAGAATTTCCTTCTCCTTGAATCACTTTCCCTATCCTGGCAGCTGGTGACATTTAAGTAACAGCTATATTTGTAGTCTAGCAGATTAGGATTTTTTAACTTGCAAGATTTAACTTCCAGTTGGCTGAAAAATCAATTGTGGCATAGCTTCCATGTCATCCACAAGCTCTGCAAGAGTCTAGCGTGTTCCAGCAGTTTGTAATGTGAGCCAGCAATCAGCAGGGTAGATGTGCATGGATCTGCCCCATATATTACAAGAGCAGGACTGATGGAGACTGAAAAGGAGAAGAAATTTGTTTAATCATTTGTGCTTTTTTAGCTTGTAGGAGGTTTTGTGGATTTGATGGCTGGGAGGTGGCAGAAAAATATTCAGAGAATAAGTCAATATCGTCATCCTGCACTCATCCCCAGTTTTAGGCTTGTTGAATGATTTCTAGTGTCAGTAGTGGATGTAAAATTCATGTTAAAGAAGGTAAATGGCAGGGTACAAAATGACAAATTAGCAGGATTATTAGAATGGCAGAGGGCGGAAATTTACATTCTTCTGTGGAATTTTGCTCTTGAAAGACTGTCCAGGCTTGAAGTTTCCAGGAGCTCTGCCCCAGATTTTGAGGTCTTTGTGCAAGTGTGTTTCAGCATTTGGGTTATTTGTAAGCTGACTGTACTGCGTAGGTTATGCATTCGGTATCGCCATCACGCCTTGTGATGAGGCATCTTTAGCTGTGTGGCACTTACTCATACAGCTGGGTGAGCCAGGATGACTAAAGAGGCTATGATCAACTTGAGAAGATATTTGGTTCTTTGGGGAAAGGAGGAGGGAGAGTTGATGTTATTCGAGGGAAAACCGATGAATGTTGGCACAGTCTTGCCTACTGTTGGTATTTCCTTTCCTGGCTATTCAAATTAGGCACTGTTGGTGAGAACAGGCAGACTGTGGAGATACTGCCGGAGTTTCATTCTCAGCCATGAAATGTCACTACCTGTTTCACTACCTAAATTTCACCATTACTGCCTGTTTACTCTTTCACCGCTATGGTTAGGAAGGTCACACCTTAAGCACCTTGGTCATATCTGCTGCATCAAATCTGGGTATCATTTCATACCTCTGTCCTTTGTTTCTAGTTGTTGTTCTTTGTAGTGAGTTTTACAGACCTCCAAAAGGCACAGGGAAGGTAACTGGTGGCAGCAGCAGAAGAAAATAACCATAAACAGGCAAGCAAGCTCTTACTTGATAAAATCAGTATGGTTTCATCCTCACAGTTAGCCATGACTATCAGTGCTCCCGTGCTGGTTCTCAGATCAGCACATCAGTTTGTCCTCCAAGTTTGCTTGGAGTGTCGGTGTCCCAGCCCTTGACAGATAGGAGTCTCTTTAACTGCAAGGAAATTTTGATCGCGGTGTTCTCTCTGTACTCCACTCAAAGCGTTACCATATCTGGAACAGTACCCGTGCCAGCCTCTTAAGGTGAGCAGAAGTGACCTCAGGGGTATTCACGCTATCTAACCTCAGACATTTAATTTAGGTGCCCTGGGAGAGAGAGGTGTGATTTGGAGCACTGAAGTTAGGAGCAAAAATAAAATGCCTAACGTAGCCTGGATTAAGGGTGTGATTTACCATGTTCCAACTCCCTTGCCCCTAGCCTGCACCACTCTGATAATTCATGACATTGCCAATGAAAAATAAGATTTGTGAGTGCAGACTTGCAGCTTTGGAGTAGCAAAGTGCCATGGTGCCATGCCTGTGAGCACTTTTAAGAGGCTAAATCGTTAACTTGTCTAACTTAAGACATAAATGGCAGGAGAAATCCTGAGCTCAAACTTAGGTGCCTACAAGTTAGATGTCTGAAGTCTGAGCTAATTAACTATTGCTTCCTCTGTAGACAAGGAGAGAAACGGGCATTCTCGGGGTGACTTATTTTGTGGCTCAGCATTTCGGCTCAGATGGATTGCCCTAGCTGGGCAGTGAGTCCTAGCCCTCTTTATGGCACAGCACAGTGCGGGTTAGATATACTCGAGCTGGTGGGGGAAACAGGCAGTGCAGCTCTGCTGGGATGGTACTCTGCTCACACTGATTAGCTCAGCATTCTCCCTAGCAATTATTTTAAATTGCTAGATTTTAGACTGCTTCACAGTTTGCAGGTCACCATTCTAGAAGGTTTTTTGCCCATTTCCTGGGCTTTGCAGGTTCTTATGAGAGGGGCAAAAATGGCCAACAAATCTGCATAATTGATACAACTGACAGGTAACAAATAAATAAATAAATAAATACACCAAAAAACAGGAATCTTCCCACTAAGTTCAGGGTTTTCAGGACATACTTTTATTCTGGAAAGAATACATCCCATTTAATAAAAAAAAAAAAAGTTAACAAAGAGATTAACAAATTAGCAAAAGTATACTTTAGCCTTAAAACGAAATGCCTAATTTTTGGACAGGGTAGTTCTTGTGATTATTCTGTGGCTTAAAGGCAGTAGAGAAGTGGACCTTTAAAGGTTTTATGATGCGTTTCTGTTGTACAGTAAAAATAGTGCAAAGAGAAATCTCCCGATGGAAAGAGTAATAATAGTCCTTTTCACTGATTCTGGAAGGAAACACTGGGATTTTGTTATTTCTTTTTTGTTTGTTAACACTCATTTACATTATCATAAGCTGCTGAACTGTTGCAGCTTTATGAATTTCTCCTTTTCAGCTGAGCTATCTACAGTGGCAATCGAGAGTTTTAGCTGAAATTACACCAGTGTGAACTTTCTTATGATCTATTTGCTTTAGGTTGTTCAAGGAAATTCTTAGTTCTGCATAAATCTTTCTCAACATCAATAATAGCTAAAACACACCTGATAGACAGAAGGTTGTCTTCAAGTGAATGCTTCAAGTATCAGCTTGTTGGTAGTGACTGAACACTGGCATCTGATTTTCCAGTGGCTTCTGTGGCATCTTCTGTTTTTCAGTCCAGTTGTTAGCAAACATATTCTTATTTCACTTTGGTCCCTAACAGAGTCCTGGCACAAGCTGTGGAGTGACCTGTCACTGTCCATGCCATGTCTTTTTTGTATACTCACATAGGATTTTACTCTCTAACATTGTTGATCTTTGTGCTTTTAAACAAGCACCAAATTCAATTTGAATTCAGAAAGCATGAATCTAAATTTCAAATGTGTCTGGGAGAAAGGCAGATAAAGAGAATATGGCAAAGGCTGTAAAGCTTGAAGGATGCAGAGAATGTGAGCTGAGAATGGCAGTGCCTGCAAGAATGAGGGATAGCCAGCAAAACTAACAGGCATCAGATTTAAAGCAAAGAGCCACACTCACAAAGCACATAGTTTAATTGTGAATTTCTGGCAAAGAATGACATGGAAATAAAATGTATTTATTGTTTTTAAAGAACTAAGTATATTCATAGAAGTTGGGGCCATGACAAGCTCTTAAATATTTCCATCCCTGGTTGCAAGAAGCCAGAATCATGAATAGATGTCCTGCGTGTCTTTATATATATACATGTGTATATATATATAAAATCCTGTTATCTTGTGTATGTAATGTCTTGGATTTGGACTGAAAAAGACTTTTCAATACTTTTCAATATCCACTTTCCCTCAGAAATTGGAATAATTGATAAGTAAACTATTTCGTAGGTAGAATGGAGGCAGGGCATGGCAGGTGTACCGATCATTTAGCCTTTGCAGTCCTGCCCAAAAGGATGAGCTTCCTCAGTGCTAGAAAACATGTAAGGTGAACCTGCAGATACACCAAGAGAGGCATTTGTTCCAGTCTGCCTCACTTCTGATAAACCAGGTTTCAAGATCTCCTGGTCATCAGAAGGGAATTCAGCATGGCTGCTAGCTATCCAAACCTCAGTAATGAGCAATGGTATGAGCATTTGTAGTGACAGATTTACAGTTGATCGTATATCAGTCTTCAGCTCTGGGACAGCTGAAGGGCTTTGTGAGAAATGCTGCTGCGTTACAGAGGGCTCTGACAGAGTACACAGGCCTACAGCAAGATGCGGAACCAAGCTAGGCTGAACCCTCTGAGGAATCGCTATAAGCCTAAAAGTAATGTCCTAGACAGGTTAATGGGTTCCTTCTTCCAGTGGGTCAAAGATACTACTCCCTTGAGACGGATCAGTGGGACTAACTTTTCTGGATTTGGGAGCTAATGGTAAGGTAATAGTAATTAGTACTGGACTATTTTCAGATTCCTGGTCTTTGGTGAGTAGAAAGTCTCAGGGCTCAATGGTCAGGGCTTAGCAGTTCCGGGTTCTGTTCTCCACTCATCTGCTTCAGCTTGGGTAAATCTCATTGTAGGTGTTATTTGGCAGAGCACTTTGAGGCAGCCCTCAAGACCAGGTTGGCAAAGAGAATAGCACATTCTTCAGATGAACTCTGAGGAGCCACCTGGGGACACTGCCAAGCATAAGGCCCACAGGTTGCTCAAGGGCCACCTGCAAAGCCTTTAAATGTGTTGGAGGTAGGTTGGAGAGTACACCGTGCTCCTGGGAAACACAACCGCAGCCTGCCTTCTGACAACAAAGCCAATTCACCCATCCTTAAGAAAGCTGTAAGGAAAGAGCAGTATGTGGCTGCAAGAGGAGAAAAAATAATGGCTCGCCTAAGCCTTTTAACTCTACAGCCATCATATTAGGAAGGTGAATGACGAGGAAAAATAAAAGCTTGTGTGCAGGTGCGGAGAGGAGAGGTGCCAATTAATACTCTGAGGCAGTAGAGGCAGTCTAAGGTGACTGAGACAGAAAGAAAATGATGAAAGGTCTTTCTAAGGAAAAACAGAGTATGCCTATGGCACATTGAGTTTGACAAAGGTGATACAGACATCCAAGAGATGAGGCCTTGGCGGAGACACCAAGATAAAGCATTGATAGAAATGAAGTAGGTGGAAATCAAAAAATATTTTTGATTTTGTTCAGAGCTGACAGGAACCAATTCAAAAGTAGAGAAGGTGATTTTCTACTAGTCCAGTTCTAGCAGGAACTGAAAGAAAAGACTTGATGGCAGTGTGAGTACAGAGAGGACTAGAGGACTGTGAGGAATAGAGTAGGTCAGCAAACTGGAAAAGCAGATGAGTATGAAATGTAACTGGGCATGTGACTGAGGAGGATTTGAAGTATTTTGGGTTAGAAAGCTAGATAGGACCAAAGTTTATGGAACAGGGTCTGTGTATTTGTGGACTGTCAGTACTGGTTTCGTTAGGGATGGGAGAGAGGAGTCAAGATAAATTTGAGGAGTTGTGGGACAGCAGGGTTGAATGTGGGACAGCAGGGTTGAATGGAGAAGGTCAAGAGTAGCTAAGTGAACTTCCCCAAGCTGAACAAAGAGTGTTGAAGGCCATCTCAGTAGTGGATGACTGGGCAGAGGGTTGCTAAATCCAGAAGACCTGCAGGGCAGGGAGAGCAGGGCAAGTCCAAAGTGGCAACAGGGGAACTGTGAGAAGTGACCAGGAAGAAACTCATTGGGGGGAATTGCCCAAAAGTGGTGAAACACTCTGTAGGTTTTATTAAAATTCCTCAACAGAGCTGCAGAAGCTATCCTTTTAGTCCACAGCAAGTCTGAAGATCTGTGTGCTAGTTTAAATCACTCTCAAACTGTTCTAAGCCATTTTGCTTTGAAACCAGCATAGGCCTTGGCTCGGCTGACTGACAGTGCACTAAGGTGCAGTCATTTGGTCTCTTGTAGGAATTCTGAGGAAGGATGGAGCAAAATCACCACAGCACTTTGGCTATGTCCAGTGGCACATCTCTGGGTGATTCCTTCAGTTCCTTGGCTGGCCTGAAGCTGTTTCCATGTCTGCTCCTCATCAGACACCTTTTGGATTTAGAAAGCATTTCTGTGAGAGCTGGGATAGCTGTAAGACATGACATCTACATGTAGTTTGTTAAACCCTACAAGGTGTGAAGGAAGTGTTAATCCTGTGTGTAACTGTTTGGCAGCGGGTGTTGCTGTAGTTCTCCTATAAACTGTACCCAGGGGAGCTGGCAGTTTTGAGTTCAACGCCACCAGCACATCAGACCCTTTGGTCTGCTCCTCCTGGCTGCTTTTGCGTGAGTCCTGCCCTCACACAGTGGCCTCTCCTGCTGAGTGGTGCCCCTGGTTTTTCTGTGCAGCTGTGTCAGTGGGCAGCACTTGGTTGCATTAGTGGAGCCAGCTGGAAAACACACATCTCTTGAAAGCTGTCATCTCTGGTTTGAACCCGTCTTTGTCCCAGTGTCTCCTCCACATGCTGCCACAGCCTGAGCTCTCCAAATGGCCTCAGCGCAGCAGCCAGTGGCCTTGGGCTCCTGCTCCCAAAAGCAGGTTTCTGCGGAATATGGCCTGCCTGGCCAGCACAGCATCGAGTTACAGTCAGGGCCCCGCAGGAATGCAGGACCCTGCCAGTGTGACCTGTTCAGATATCCCAACCAACAGCAGGAGTCATTGACAGTCTTTAAACCAGAGGGGTCAAGTTAATGTCACGGCGCACCTTTGCCAACAGGAAGGCTTCTGAAAGTGCAGTCTGGGGGAGATGGGAGGTATGTTTTTCCCATCTGTTCTGTATTTTTCCATTCCTTTGTTTGGTTGTTCCATCCCACAGCTCAGCACCTGCTGAGAAAACATCAGGTTTTGTATGCTGGAGGGCAGTAGAGAAGTTCAGGTGAGCCAACCTTTTCATTGGTTGCTCAGATGGTCTTTTGGGGTTGTTGGTAGCCCTGGGCTGCTAAAGGATGGGTAACAAAATACAGAGAGACCTCTGGAGGGCAGACAGTGCTCAACAAAGAGCCCAAATAGCAGTAAATCCATCTTTCAGGGAGGTCTGCACGTTGAACAAGTTTTCTCAGCTCAGGTCCTGATCAGCTGCCTGGGCTTGCCATTTGAGTAAGGAACATGAGCCAGCTCCCATGCAAGGAAATTTAGTAAGCCACAGCTGTGCCTGGAGACAAAAGAAGTGGATTACTAGGAGCTGAGCTCAGAGGTTTATTTCACAGTCATATGAAGAGTGACCCTGAAGGGTGTCTGCTTGCAGGAAAGCCCTGTCTATGAGCTGACTCGAAATGCAAACCTGCTGGTAACAGCATCAGCACACAGGCTGCTGGACTTGCAGCTGATCCAGCATAATCCGAGGGCTAGGAAAACAATCTAACATATCCTTAATATTAAATACTAGTGTGAGAGCTCACAAGTCACTTGTATCCCTGGTTTCTGGTTCATAGCTCCAGCGTGGGGTTTGTTGATAAGCTGCAGAACTGTCTGCACCGGTCGGTGCTACTTGCAGTGAGCAAAGCAAGGGGAGTTGGCTGGCTTCAGCCAGCAGACCTGCAAACTGACTCCCAGCCTCTTGTATGTCTGACACAGCTCTCTTCCTTTAATCACGTTCATTTACAGGCTTATGGCACAGGCAGGATGAGTACAGACCATGCAAGGTATGGTAAAGAGCCCAGAAGGTATTTGGAGATTGCTTTAACTATGATTACTGCGCTGCTTTCATCTTCTGTGTACCCAAGCACTGAGTCTTTCTGAGCTGGATCCTGTGATGAGCAGGGGATGGCAGCAGGCACTGCAAACAGTGTAATGAGAGAGGAGTCACAGTGAGAAGCTATCGACAGCAGGGGGCACAAAAAATAGCAGCAGATATAGTTGTGCACAGGATCAAAACGGATATATTACATTTGAATTAAATCAAAATAGAACTTTGTTCTTTTCTCCTTATGACTGTAAAAAATGGGTTCTTTATTTGACGCTTCTTTTATTTACTGTTTCTCTCTAAATATTTTTCTTAGTACTTAAAAATCAGATGCCACTTCATGATTTCAGTAGAATTATTTCCTTTGTTATCCCAAACATCAAAGGATCAAATAGTCCAGCACCTGGGGATCAAAGTAGTCAGTATTTCCACTGAGAAACTCTGTGACCCCTTAAAGAAACCCATAATGTCATTTCACCCCGTTCTGTCCCAATTCACTTTTTTCTATATGTGCTATGTTTGCTGAATTTAATAGCTTAGAGGACACTATCCAACGCACTGGGGTATTTGCATGCACCATTCAGCTGGAAATGGGGAAGCCGTGTTAATACTGCAGGCATTGGTTAGCAGAGGGAGGGGATTCTCATTTCGCCTCAGCAGCAAGGATATGTTTTTTCAGTGCAGGAGGGTGAAATCCAGCTCCTGAAGACCTCCACATATCTGCCGGCAGCTCTGATGGGTGCAGCTGCAGGGAAGCATCATCTGACAGGGCTGCAGTGCAAATGGCTGTGTATCGTTAGGGTTTAAATCCTTTATATACAGACGTCTCTAATGTTTAGTTACTCTAAATGTATCAGTCATCATGTCTTCAAGAATGTTTGCAGGTTTGGGAGCAGCTTTATTCTTTGTTGTTTCTCTGTGTGCACGTCAGTCACATTAGTGGTGTCTTTTAGAAGAATGGACAGTGGCTGTTTTTGCTCTTTTTCCCAAACTCTGGAGCAAGCAATACCAATCTGCAGTTATCTGAATGTTGCTTTTTTAAGGGAAAAAAAAAAAAAAAGAGAGAGAGAGAATGACTTAGCTCTTGGGGTGGTTGTGCAGCAGCATAAGTGAAGGACTTGCAGTGGATGGGATGGCGAGCACTTTGCCGGGTGGAGTGGCCAAAGGCAGCAGATTCTGCTGTTGAGAGCAGGAGGGTTCTGGTTGTGTCTTCATGATATTTGTGGTGTTAATCATAGTGATGACCAGGAAAGCCCCAGTGCTTAGTAACCTTCTTTCAGAGAAAAGGGACAAGTCAAGGGGGCACCCACCTGAGGTTGTTACTCTTTCTTGTTTGTTTTGTTTTGTTTCTGAACAGGAGAAAACCACTCCTCCTGGAAGCACTGAGAATATTGTGGAAGAGATTGGTGAGTTGGGCCAGACTCTCAGATTATGGCCAGAGAAATCTTTCTCCCATGCAGTTATTTGCTTTTGCCACTTCAGCCAGGAGTGATGGCGAAAACACTCATGGCTTTGCCATCTCATGCATGAATATCTGCACTCCCAACTATTCAGATTTCTTCCTAGTTAGCACCCAGAGCCCAGCTGTGAGTGCTGTGCATTGCCTGCTAGGCAAGTGGGCATTTTCCTGCAGCTAGTTTTTGAAGGAAAGCAAACCTACAGGGAAATCAAACAAAGGGCTGTCCTGGGGCATTGGTTTCATGAGGGGTTTGCAGACCAAAAGACTAGGCTCCTAAAAATGGGATCTGTGAGTAAAAGCTGTTCGCTGTCCCACTGGCCTAGCAGATAGTCTGCAAGGAAGCGTGGCAGTGCAGCTGGCATGCTCTGGAGAGCATGGTCCTAGCCCTGACCCACCACAGCCAAGGACTCCTCAGAAAGCAGATGGCAGTGAGGGTCTGGGTATTTTTCAGTCTTGCCTTCCTTTTCCTCCCATTGGTCTCCTCCAGCCATCCACCCACCTATCAGGGGCTGCAGCCACACCACCGGCACCCACCCAGCAGCACCCCAATGCCCAGCTCTGCCTGCCCAAGGAGACCTGGCTCTGAAGATCTTCCCTAAGCTTTTTCCTCTCAGCCTGATTTGCAAACACATTATTGATTTTAAACCCAAATTTTATCTTCTCCCCTTACAAACTGACCCTTCCTTCATGTGAAGGCAATGAGACCAGAATTTGAGTCTTCAGTGGGCAGAGCTGGTCAGATGGAGGTGGGTTTTGCCAGGATGAGAGCTGAGGGGGGCTCGTGCTTATCCCAGCCTGTCCTTATCACATCTATGGGGGTGTGCTCTAGATCGACACAGCCACTTGTGATTAAGAGCATTGCCGGTGCAAGTGTTTAAATACGTCTGTAAGGTTAAATACTTAGTCCTATTGCAAACATCCTTGCAAGTGTCTGCCTTGGTTTGCAGCACCTATAGAGGATCTTTGAATCCCAAGGATCCACTCACCAAAAGCTTACTGAAAAACAGCTCTCTGATCTGCTAGGCCATACGATGAATTTGACCAGCTCCACAGCAATTTAGTATTGTGTGTGCCGAAGGGAAGGAAGCCCTCATAATTTTAGTTTCCTCTGTTTTATCACACGCAGATAAATCCACTTCACCCACTTCCTTCCTCATTATGTAAACACTACAGATTTGTGTTTGGAAACCACACTTTCTTTATACACATACTTATGCTAAAGGCACACACACATACACATTTAACATAAGAAGCATGTATACCACTTCACAGTGGTGAAATGTGTGTGAACACAAGCACAGGCACAGATTTTCAGTTCACCAACTGGCAAGGAAGGGCCTGAAAAAGCAACGAGCTGATGGCAGCTCTCCAAAGAGGGAGTCATTTCTGGCCATTTTGGTTTGTGCTCTTCTGTGATGTCTGAACCCATGTGAGAAATACAGCAGGTGAAGTGCTTCTTAGGAAAGCAGGAAGGATGGCTTCAGGTTCTGGAAGAGGGCATGCTGCGCTCATGAGCGTATGCAGCATGGAGGAGAAGGTAGGCCAAGAGCTAGGCCATGAAGCCATTCGGAGACCACTGCTGCTATCAACACAAAAGGGCAGCGATCGTGTTGGAAACCAGAGAGTCCCTTGTTCTGGCTGTGTGGGGCCAGGTGCAGTCCTGGTTTCAGAAGCCCCTCCTCATTCTTGGAGAGTGCATTAGCACTTGTCTCCTGCACTGTGCAGTGGTTGTGATCTTCATGAGGACGATGTGCTGGGTTTCCAAACATACCACTCAAAAAGAGGCACCAAACTGAAAAAAGAAAAAAAAAAAAAAAGTATAATCAAGCTTGAGGCGATAAAGGCATTTTCAACCAAGGACAGAGGGCTCCAGCATAGCTTTCACAACTTTTACATATGAGATTCAGCACTCGGGGTGCCATTCCTAACCTCTCACAGTGCCTAATCCCCACCAGCAGCTATTGCCAGACAATCCCCTGGCCCCCAGGGCCTGCTGAAGACTGGAAGCAGCTTATCAACAGAGGTCTATCTTTCTTTGTCCTGCTTCCAGAGCAAGCGGTTCAGGAGACGGTAGACACAGATCTCTATATGAGGAGAAGACAGCGCCCGACTGCTTCCAGGAGATACCGTGAGGGTCACCGGTAAAGACAGTTCTCCATGAGCACCCTTGTTTTGGCTGTAGTTGTCCTTGTCATCTCCTTCCTTTCTTTCCTTGCTCTTCTGGACTCTCTGCTAAGCTCAGCCATGTCCTTTATGGGTTTTGGGGTGAGAGGACAACTGTTGGTGGCTCTGTGGGGGAGGTTTGTGGTGGTCCCAGGGCAGAGGGTGCTGCTGCAGGAGGCAAGAGTAGCTGCAGGAGTGGGCTAGGAAAGGGTGAAGTTGTGGAGATGGGGAACGTGGAGGGACACAAAACAGTCCTGAGATGCTTCTCGTTTAATGTGGGGCAGGAACTCTGGCCGTGTGGGAGGAGAAGAGGTGAGGAGGAGGTAGTATCTTTTTCTTCCTTGGCATGGGCCAGTGAAGGGAGTTTTCCATGGGTGCCCCAAACCAGCTGACGTGTCAGCAAAGGCCCCGTGTGGCCTCCATCATTCACTGTGTGTGTGTCTGGGGAGCGGGACAGGACCTTGTCTTGGGAACCTCAGTGGGAATGGAGGGGTCTTTCCCAGGGCGTTGTCTCTGGGTGGCAGCTGGGCCCTTGATGGAGCCCAGAGTCAGCGTCCTGGTGGGCTGCAACGGCCCTGCCAAGTGAGACCCTGGGGACGACACCGGATAGACTGCAACTGTAATGGTGGTCGTGCTTTGTCTGAGCTATCTGTGCAAAGACAGTGGGAGTCGTGCTTTTGAGACAAAGAGGAAAGGGCTCTACCGTTGCAGAGCCCCTGTGCTGCAGGCTCTTCTCTAAAAACCACCCATGCTGATAGACTAGAGCTGAACAGCTGTGTTACAGTGGGCTCAGTCCAAAGTTTACCATCACCTAATTGACAGGAAAGGAAGAAATTACAGCTGTGGAAACTCCATGTTGGCTCTTACAGCCAGGCAACTGTCTATTTTCCCAGCCACTTCAGGAAAAAGGAGAGCAAAGGGATATAGGGTTTCTGAAAAACAAACAAACAAACAAAAACAGTGTGACTATCTGTGACTATCTTTTTATGTTGTATAGCCACTAAAAAGCACCTGCTTGGGATTTTTTCTTCTCTGTTTCAGTGGTCGATGCTTATGCACTCAGAGAACATTTCTATAACCTGCAGCTTGGGGGAGCTTGGTTTCATGCTGCAACACGCTGCAGTAGTGCTCTCTGTCTGCTGTAACACACGGTGTATGGGTGAATGTATGTGCGTATATACATGTAGATAACGTGTATGTATTCAACTAGAGCATTCTCTGCTCACTTCTACCTGCTTTAGCATGCATTAATTTGTATGGGTTTCACAAACTAAATGCAGCTGAAAGTAGTTTACACATGCACATTTACTGTTAGGTATTCCCACAGAGGGATATTTGTGAAGCATTACCTGTATACCATATATGATGTCATATACAGAATGTGTTGTGCGCACAGTATGTGTATGTAGTGACACAGCTTAACCTTGCTTTGTCTCTGTGAGGTAAGTCATGCCAGATCCTGTCATGGCAATTTAGAGCTGACACGGAGTCCCTAAGCATCAGGTTATCTTGACAGCTGAAGTAACCTTCTTCAGGCACGCAAAATATCTGCTGGTTTATAATTACAGCCCTTTCCTCAGCAGTTGCACCAGTGCTATGTCAGTTCAGAGGAAAGTGGGAAGAGGGTGGTAGGTGTGGGACCCCGGTCAGCAGTGTGAGCCACGACCTGCCACATTGTGGTGGGGGCAGCTCGGTGAGACCTGCTCCCCAGAGCTCTGCTGTGGGCAAAGCTGTGTCCTGGGCACAGTGCTGAGCCTCAACATGGAGCAAGGGTCTGGCCGCAGGGGCTCCATTGTGGAGACCCTCAGCCAGTGCCCAGGAGTGGGCAGGTGTTCAGGCAGCTTCCCCTTCTTGCCTTGAACATGCAGCAGAAGGGGCAGTAGATTCCCAGAGCCCATCTTCCAGGAGCTAATGAGCAGGGAAGGAGACATCCCTTTCTGCCAGGGTTGCCTGTAGTTGAAAGCAAGAACTACTCATGCTTCCCAGAGTCAAGGGTTAAGAGTGTGTTTTGACCTCACTTTGAAGTAGGAGCAAACTTTCAAGCACTCCCTGGACAAACAGTCTCAGCTTTTCATAGCTGAAATGCTCTTCAAGAATGGGCACCGGGCCCCTGCATGCTGGAAGGGCCTTTGACAATCTGATCTACTGTGGCTGCTGGTTTGCTCATCTGTACTCTGTCACAGCTTAGCCCTGGTCTTAATTCATCGCAGTGTAAAGTCCAGCTTGGGACATTGAATTCATTTGGGTTTTACACCAGTGCAATGAAGATGAGAGTTCAGGCTGGAGCTGTCAGCGTACAGAGTTCTGCAGCTGGATTGGCAAAGAGCTACCAGGTTGAGCTGATTCTCCTCTCTCCCCTTCCCTTCGTCCATACGGCAGTATCGATGGGAGCTTCACCCCAATCCAGCCTGAGCATCCCCAGGCTTCGCTGGTGCCCTGAGCAGTGATGCTGAGCAAGTGGCTGCTGCAGGCAGCCTCCCGCTTTGCTCTCCCCAGGGTTCTTGCTCTGAGCTGTGTCCTCAGGCCATGAGCAACATCAGCAGTGCTTACCTGCAAGCACTGGGCTGTGGACCACCACTCTACCCTAATAAAAGTGTTCTCCCCTGCAAAGGTGATGCCACTGTTTTATTTCTTCTCTTGTTCAAGATGCATTTGTATTCGCCTCACTGACTGCCTGCACGTTTTTGTTGTGTTCTTTCCTTGCAGGCCTGAAACAGCCATCCAGCCTGAGAATGACAGTACTTAGAGCAGTTGCTGGTAAGTGTCCTCACTCACTGCCTGTTTTATATAGCTCCATCAGCTAAAGGGGCCAATGACACCCATCTGCTGCGATCATTTGGTGTGGCTGTGCTGCCAATCCCCACTGAGAGAGGCCATCTCCCCTCCCTACTGCCTCTGCTGCCTTTTTTCCACGCTGCCCAACTCCAAGGGGTCCCCTGAGGCACACTGCAGGCCACAAGGGCTGGTCTGATATCCTGACCTCAGGCTGTGCTTCCTGTTACACCAGAAGTAAGGCTTGGGGTCCCATCGCTTTCTCCTGGCCTGCATGTTACTGCCTCCGTGCCTGGACTTCACATAGCCCTTTGAACCCGCTGCTCGAGCGCTTGAAATGGCTGCGGTTACATTCACCTGGTGCACAGCAAACTCCCACCCAGGGCCCAGCAAGGGGCTAAGAGATGGTGAAAGCTCCTGTGTTTGTCAAGGCGAACAGAAATCCAGAATTGTTCTTTGTCTCTATCCTCATTATTGCCATCTGCCTTGAAGTGAAACTAGCCCTGTGTTGGATGCTTGCTCCTGGAGGGCGATTTAGGTGCACACCAGTACTGTCCTGTACCAGTGCAGTTGCCCCTGGGATCTCCCTGGCCTCCTGCTGCCACTCCACAAGGGTCAGGTTTTCTGTAAGACCCAAGTTACGTCTGTCAGACTTTCTCGTAATTTCAGATGCCTTGTGGCTTCCCCAGCAGAACCAGATTCCTGTGTTTAGGTATCTAAATTGTGCCCTGGCTTCATCACATTTCCCACTTAGACTTGCTACTGACGTGTGCCTTTTCTGCATGTGCTCTGGGTCTAGTACAAAAAAGGACTGCCCTTCCTCCACCATTGTAGGGATCCTGGCAGTCTGCTGCTTGTGGACAAAACTGGGAAAAAGGGAAGGGAGAGGAGAAAGCAGAGTCCACTGCCTGGAAAAGAAGGTCCTCCTCTGGTGCAGTGAGCACCAGCATGGCTGGGTTTGCCTTCCTACCAGGCTATGGCCTGACAGCACTTACTCCTGCTCCTCCTCCTCCTCCTCCCAGTCTCTGTGCACTTCCCACTCCTGCACTTTGTTTCTTTGGGTACCACCTTCAGCCCAGCCTCATTACCTTTCCTTCTGTTCCTCAACAGCTCCAGCTTCCATGGCGTGTGGTGGCAGCTTGCAGAACTTAGTGGCATCGCAGCCCTCCTGGAGGAGACCTGGAGTGAACCAAGGGGTTTGGTGGGGTGGGATGGGATTAGGGCATCTTTATAGGAGTACCTGGGTGAGGGGAGGAGGAACACTTAGCATTGCAGTTCTGCTGTGGGTAGGGCAAAAAGCTTTCCCTGTGCCGAGGTCAGGTCAGGTACATTTGTTGTTTCTTGAGAATAAACACCCCATCTTGTTTGTGCAGCTGCAGTCTTAACTTAATCTGAAATTTGATGGTTGGAGACTGCTGCTCCTCTCAGCAGCCACACTTTTCCACACAGCTGGTGGGCCTGGTAAGCACCACTTGACACTGAGAGAAAAAGCCAATGCCTAAAAACAGAAGGCAGAATCTCAAGAAACACCAGATGACTTGGCCTGGCCAGTTTTCGAGCACACCACTGCAGTAAGTGCCTGCTTCAGGCACTTGGCAGAATGCAAAGCTATCCCCCAAGAACTGCTGGCACTGACAGCTGGCAGCTGCCTGGCGTGACCCTTCTGGCTGAGCAGATATGGGGTTTGCACTGGTGACACCAGGGGCTGGCAGTGCTTCCTACCATCGGGGCGGCCAGACCAAAGCTGTTGCCTGCTGCTTTGGTTCAGTATCTGTAAACTGAGAGAGAAGGCAGAGAGCGTTGGGGCTGAGCACTGGAGCACTTCTTTGGAGCGTTTTCCCTTTCAAAGCCCCCTCCTGCTTGGCAGCGCTGGGAAGTCAGAGGAGCTGGATGTGACCAGTGACACTGGGAGGCAGTGGCAGAAGCTCAGTGTGGAAAAAGGGTAAATAGATCTGGTGGGAATGTTCTGGGTGCTGAGCCATCATGTGTAACCTGCTATACCCCATCCACCGGCTTTTTCAGTCCTTTTTTTTAGCATTGGAAAGACTGCCCCCAAATATCATACTACTGGGCTGGCAGACAGGCACACAAAGGAACTTATTTGCTAACTGCTCCTTAGCCATCACTGTGACATGTACCAGTGAGAACATGTGGGAAGCACGGTGCTGATGAATTTGGTCTGCCAAGAAAAGGAAAACAAACAAACAAACAAAGAACAACAACAAAAACCTCTCTGCAGATCTCTCAGTTTGTAAATTTGTAGTGTTCCAGCCAGCAATGAGGGAAGGAAGAAAGCTGAAGAAGATAAATAGTGAGGGTTTCCTCAGGATTTCATCTGGAGTGGATGCAGGCGAGCAGCGTACAGGTGCTGAAAACAGCCTCCAAGCAGACAATAGCTGTCAGGGTCACCCTGTTTGGTGCTGTCCCTCCCCTGGTGGCACACACAGCCTGCAGGGGATGGCTGGAGCTCTGCCCCAGCTCCCCTGCAGTCTTCCCAGGCCTTGACGTCTGATTCTGGGGCTGGGGAGCACCCTCTGGCTGGGCACTACAAAATTCTGCCTGAGGATTTGGCATCGCCCCCCAGTGGGTGCGCACCCCCCTCACCCAAGCAGTAAATGTCTGACACCTCTCAGCCTGCAAGGGACGGGCCAGTTGCTCCACAAGTGCTTTGCTGGAAGCGGTGAGGTCTCTGGATTCAGGAGGGCAGTGCATGTTAGACTTGCTTGCAGCAGTAGCCTTAGAGACAGCACGCGCTAGGCGAGAGGTATCGCAGTGGCCGGCAGCGTAGAGTAGCAACGAAAAGGAAAGGTCCTGGTACCTGCGGGGGGGAGCTCAGGCTGTGGCAGCAGAGCAGGCAGCCGGGCAGTGCTGCTCCCTGCACAGGCTCAGAGCACAGCAGCTCCTCCACCTGCTCCACAGAAGGTGGTGGGTGTCCTGCGGAGACGTGGCCAGGCTCAGCTCCCCGTGGGCTGGGGCGCAGCCCAGGACCTCGCACCTCCCACGTTTGCGCAGGCGCAGCTGGAGCCTGGTGCACAGCGCGGCGGCAGCAGCCTGGGGGATCGGGTAGGGCTGCGCTGTGCCGAGCTGGCATTGCTTCGGGGCGGCCTGGAGGTCTCCCAGGGCAGCCTCCAGCAACTTGTGCGTGTCTGCATGCGGCAGTCAGCTCATTCCTCGTGCAGACCGTGAGTGAGCAGAACAAAACCAATAAACACTGAGCTCCTAGCGCCTCCTGCCTGCTTTAATCGAACCCGAGCCTCATTGCCCATCTCTTCGCTTCAGCTCCCCACGCCCTCTCACTGCTCCATGTGCCTGGTGGCACCTCGACCACTTCCACCTGGCCAGCACAACAGGGCCCCCATGGCCACAACAACAGGGCACATGGGCACAACATGGGCACAACATGGGCACAACAACAACGGCCACAACTGACCGCCCAGACACGGCAGCCACTGCTGACCACCTGGACGTGATGCCCATGGCCACAGGGAGCCCCTGCACCCCTGGGTGCTGTGGTGCAGTGGTGAACACCCACCGCCACGCACCCCATCACTGCCACCACAGCCACCATCCTGGGCCTGGCCACGTCCCTGCCATCCTTGGCACCCTGCAGCAAGGCCCGTCTGCCAAGGTACAGACCAGCCAAGCTCCAAACCCTTCCTGAAGCAGCTTCCTCTGCTGAGGCTGTTTTCAACACTAGAAAAATGTGGCCTTGTATGTCATCTGAACTGTCTGTGTCTTTCCTGCCTTTAATAGCTCCAACCAATAGAGCTTATTCAGAATACGGGTAGGAAATTTGTTCTGACATCACAGCACGTTCTCCCAATGAGGTGGGTAAAAGTTCTGCCTGGCTGCAGACACAGCCCGTGGAGCTCTGTCTCAGCAAAGCTGCGCCGCGCTGGATGCTGTGCTCCGTGTATGCTGGAGAGCAGAGACGTGGCCATGCCCAGCCAGCAGATACGGACACCCCTGAAAGCAGTGAGAGCCCGAGCTTTCCTCCCCGTGCTATGGCCCAGGGCCAGCCAGAACTGCCGGCCCTCATCCTGGCAGAGTGGACACAAAGAGATTTGCTGGGACACAAGCAGGAGTTCACGGCCCAGGCCCTGCCCCTCGCCTGGGCCCCTGTGGCTCCCAGCTCCCCAGAGCAGCCAGCAGAAGACCAGTTCAGTCCCCAGACCACCCTTGTTCTGCTTCCTCGCAGCTGGGGTCTGTGGGGAAGGGCCTGGCAGGGAGGAAGGCACTTTCTGAGTGCTCAGACTGGACAAAGCGAACCCTACGCAGAGGCAGGGGGCACTTGGTGTGGGCTGGGACCCGCTGCAGGCGAGGCCAGGATCCCGACTGGGATTGTGACATCTCTGCCCAGAAAGAGATGAGTCAGGGCCCCTCGGGTGAGGGTGTTTCCCCTCCCAAACAACTCTCCACCATCCTTTGTGGTTCAGTGATTGCATAAACACAATGTCTCCAAACTCTGATAGTTAAAGTGAACAAAACATGCCGGGGAGAACACAGGCTTACAGTACAAAAGTGGAGATGTTGGGCAGGTCAGGGACAGCTCTCCCAGCAGAGAGCTCAGCTTGGCTCCCCATCGGTGTGTGATGTGCCCCAGCCGCCTGTCAAACGTGCCAACCACTCTCAGATCTGAGCAGGGCCCACAGAGCAGGAGCTCCGTGCACAGCCACGATGTGGGACCCTGCTGCTGCAGCCCGGTCCCCAGCCGGGCAGGGGGCAGCCACACAGCCTGCACCAGCAGTGATGGGATGGGATGGGCCTTGGGGCACAGCACCACGCCGCAGACCTCGCCAAGTGCGCATCATGCCAGCAAGGCTCTGTGTCAGATCGGGCACAGTGTGCAGCCCCAAGCCCCAGTAATTAGCACCATGTGCTCTAAAGTTTAGTCAGCACTCAGATGGGAACCGCTCCAGCATCGTTCTGGGGACGCTGCCAGTGTGGCAGAATTGCAGGATACTCGCTCCGTGGCTCATCTGCTGGTATGGGCACAGTGCTGGGGCTGCCCTGCGCCCCAAGGAGCCCTGAGGGCAGAACCTTCCCCGCCTGGCTCAGCCTCTTCCCACAGCTGCAGCTCCACTGAGGACAAAGGCGGAGGCAGCCCTTCTGGCAGAGCTTCCATCTTGCTGGAGCTCTGGTTTCCAGTTACAGGAGGGAGGAAGACACCAGGCTGATGAGTCGCAGAAGCCCACGTTTGGCCCTGCAGCAGGAGCAGGACAGCCTGCTCCCCGCAGCCTGCCCAGGGCAGTGCCCTCAGGTCTCTCCCAGTGAGGAGAAACATGGAAGGGGCCTGGGCAGCCCCACAGGGAGGTGTGGGGAAGCAGGTCCTCAGGGTTGGTGGGGAAGAGGAGTTAGGTCGGGCCTGGCCCTCGCCAGGGAGTTGTGTCCCAGCACCGCATGGAGGTGAGGAGGCAGCGTAATGCCCCCCCGGCCAGGAAGCAGCATCAGTGGAGACACAGCACTGGGGTGCAATAAATTGTGGGGGCCGCAAGGACCGGTCCCCCTGGGAAAGCTCAGCCTGTGCCACCAGAGCAGGCTGGGCAGGGCCACCCAGCACTGCCACCGAGCCCTCCGGGTGCCGGTTCCCGTGCTGGGAGCAGTGTGAGGAGGGACACCAGTGCTGGCTGGGGAGCTCATGCGGGTGGGGAGGCAGGTCCACAACACCTGTACATCCATCCATCCATCCAACCATGCAGCAACCCACCCATCCATGCATCCTTCCAGAAGGAGAAGGGCCGCCAAGAGCCACAGAAGGACCTTCTGGGTCGTGTGAGCTTATTTTGGGGACGGAGCCTTGTGAGGGGCTGCCAGCACCTGGGACACTCGTGGCTGACGCTAGGGGTGGGCAGAGCACGGCTCGGCTCGGCAGTGCCCGGCGGGGGCCGGGGCCGTGCCGGGGTCCGAGCCCCCCCCTCCCGGCACCGCTCCCGCCCCGCCCCGCCCCGGTGCGGTCCCGACGGGCGCGGCGGCGGCGGCGGGTCCCGGGGCAGCGAGCGGCGGTGAGTGCCCGGTCCCCATCCCCGTCCCCCGGTCCCCGTCCCCATCCCCATCCCCATCCCGTCCCCGGGGCGGCTGCGGGCCGAGGCTGAGCCGGAGCCGTGCCGGGAGGTGGCCGCTCCTGCCCCGCTGCTCGCCCAGCCCCGGCTCCCTCCGCTCCTGCTGTTTTCTCTCCCTTCCCGTGGTTTTCCTGGCGTCTCACCCCCGGGGGGGAGCTCCCCTTTCTTTCTCTGTCCTGTAACTGAAATGGGGACAGAAACATGGAAATAGGGCACCGGCGAGGCTGGGCTGCTGCAGGAGTTTCTTTCGCTTCGGATCCAGCTGGGCGGGACCGAGAGGCTGCCGGAGGGGGACGCAGTGGGTCTGCAGGAGATCCGTGCCTGGGTGGGAAAAGAGCGAGTTTTGGTGCCAAGCACCTACCAGGAGAGAGGGCAGCCCTGGGGCCGGTCCCATGGCACGGGGCACACGTGTTGCTGCTCGGGAGGCAAAGGGGTGCCCAGCACAGCAAAAGGGGGAGGCGTTCTGGGGCAGAGCAGCTTAGCATCACCTCTCCATCAGGGTCCTTTATTTTCTGGCTCACGTCAGCTTCATTTTTACCATTTCTCATTTTTATCACGGTTTCCTCCCATTTGTCCTGCGTGTGGCCCGGGTGCCAGCTTTCAGTTGGCACAGCCAGCCCTGCTGGTAGTGCCAAGCCGCGCCAGGCTGCCAGCACCAAATCCGTGCTTCTGTGCTACCTCTGCAGCTGGTGCTCAGCTAAAAGCACTGCAGGCGTCCACCCACACAGCAGGCACCCCCTTGACTCAGCCACGACGTGAAGGGACCGGAGGGTTCTGTGCACTCCTCACCCGTCAGCCCCAAGGGGATACGGCCCCACAGCCTGGGGATGAAACCTCGGCGTGTCCAGTCTTGGCTGACACGGGCTGCACAGAATTTATCTGAACCCCTCAGGTGGTGGCACGAGGGTGTTCATGGAAACCTCTGTAAGCGACAGGACAAATTTTACTTTTTTTTTTTTTTTTTTTTTTTTTCACAAGCATCTTTATTTGTCCGTTTCACACCGCTTATTTTTTTAGACCTGGCTTCGGGAACGATTGAGTCGTGCGCTTTCTCACTGAGAAACCCATACGGGGAAATGGTGCTGCAGGTCCTGTGGGGTGCGTTGCTGATCTGTGCGTGGTTCCCCCAGCCCTTTGGCTGCATCTGCCGGAGCTGCAGCAGGGCCGAATTGGTTCGGTGGTCAGTGGAGCTGCTCTGCAGTGGACGTGATGAGATTCTGCCACGGTCATCTGTCCTCCCCTGCATGGAGAAGATGGTTACTGTCATCTGTAGTGCTGCTTTCTGTTAATTCCCATGGAATAAATTAGGGAAACAACTGTTAATAGAGATACCACACAACGTTAAGTGTTCATGCAAATCTCAGAGCTTTGAACACTGAAAATGGCTGGCTGTGTTCCACTGCAACCACTGTTAGGAATCTCGATAAACCTCTGAAGAAACATGGGGAGGAAAAATTAGAGATGTCCACACATACTGGGGCTTTAAGGCCATTAAATTGCACTGTCGTGTTTCTGTGTTTCCTAACTAGTTGTTTGATTGTTTGTTTGTTTGTTTGTTTGTTTTCTCTCCCCTTAAAGGAGCTGAGCTGGGAAAACCTTGTTCAAACCATACCTTTTCCAGTCTGATTTTTGCAAGACCGCTGCAGTGCTTTGCAAACCAGAGCTCTGTAGAGAAGTGCCTCTTCCAGCGCCTCCTCCAGCCAGCAGCCAGGTTGGAGGCCTTGTCTTGCTGTCATCCAGCTGCCCAGCAGCAGCAGATTCTTTCTGTGCTGTCAGGACAGGCCTTTGCTCCTCTAGATCGGAACTGAAACAGAAGTCCGAGCTATCGTCATGGGAGATGTCTGTCTGGTTGGATTGATGGTGCTTGTGTACATCTGGTTTCCCAGGGTTGCTGCCCAGAATCTCATAAAAAACCCCAGGGACCAGAACACAGAGCATACCCTCTTGATTAATGAAGTCAATGCTGACACTCCAGGCATGGACACTTCTGAGTTTGTGGAGCTCTATCACACCAGTGGCCGAACGGCCCGTTTGGATGGCTACTATCTGGTTTTCTACAATGGCAATGGAAACCGAGCTTACAAAGTTTTGAACCTTCAGGGCAAGGTTACTAATGGCCAAGGGTTCTTTCTCGTTGGGTCCCCTTCTGTGAACCCGGCAATAGTGATTCCTAAGAACACAATCCAGAACGGCCCCGATGCGATTGCTCTGTACTATGGGAAAGGGAACTACAAGGAAGGCATGGATGTCACAAGTAGAGGACTGGTAGATGCCTTGGTCCATAAGACTAGGAAGATGGACAGAGCGGACACTCTGGTCAGTGTACTGACTCCTGGCAGAGATGCTTTTCTGGAGGACTCCACCTTCAGGACCACGGATGAGTCAATAGAAAGGTGCCGCGGGGCAGATTCTCAGTGGATCTTCCAAGTGGCCGTGCCTACCCCAGGCACAGACAACCACTGCATCCTGACTTCTCAGCTGAATGCGTCTGCTGTCCTGATCAGCGAGGTCCACGCTGCCTCTTCTGCCGAAGACTTTGAGTTCATAGAGCTTCAGGGTCCCCATTCCACCGTGCTGAGGGACATTGTTCTGGTGCTGATTGATGGTCGGACCAAAGACATTTATTTCACCATGGACGTTTATGGCAAAACCTCAGCGGATGGGCTTCTTCTGCTTGGTCCAGCACAAAGCAAAGCCCCAGGTAAGCACTGCGCTTTCATGGCTATCTTGGCACTGAGGGAGCCATCGGCCAGGTTTGGGGCTGGAGGATACTGCCTCTTTTTATTGTGGTTTGGCATTCTGATAGATAGGTGAAAACATGAGCTCAATGCTCAGCGGCAGATAAAAGAGCTAATAGTGCAAATTGAAAAAGAATTGCATAAGGCAAATAAAATATTAGAAATTATTAAGAGGAGAATTAAGAGGAGAAAAATTGAGGTCTTATGACACTGCATAAATTCATTATTTGCTTGCATCTTGTCTTGTGTGGTACAATTTCTTAATCTCATAAGGACACGTTAGGGCTGCAGAAATTCAGAGAAGGTCAGGGATGGTCAGTGCTCTGGAGATGTTTCCACAGAAGAAGCAGCTAGGTATGCTAGTGCTCTTCAGCCCAGTAAAGCTTAGGAGTGCCATGGCAGAGGTTTTAGAAGTGGGAGCAGCCTGAAAAAGATGGGCAGGGGTTGATTGATTGCTCTCCCATCTGGTACAAGAGCTAAAGGGCATCGGAAGAAGCTAGAAGGTGGTGGTTTTGGGAGAAGTGGGTGGAGGCAATGTGCTTCACAACAGGCAGAGCTGCTCAGGCGAGGAACCTTGAGAAAGATGGAAGTTCCCAAGTGCTTAAGGGGAAACCAGGCAGGTTCAGGAGAGAGTCAGTCCTGTAGATTTGCTGAACACACACAGCTGCATCCGTCTGAGAAGGTTTCTGAGGTAGCGTTAGACAGACAACGTTCAGGGGAAGTATCGTGTGTGTTCATCATCATCTTCCCCAGATACCTAGGTATGGTCAGGGTCGGTGGGAAGTGAGCTTCTGCTCTGACCCATCCTGGTGTCCTTAGGCACTGCCTGGGAACGTGCTGTGCTACACCAGTGCAGACAGAAAGTGCCAGGAGGGACCTGGCTTGTGCCAGGGGACGCCATCCTGCTGCTGGCCAGCCTGGCTGTGCCGCGTCCCCTTTCCCACCCGTGGCTTGGGGCTGCTCCCAGCAGACACAGGCTCCCCCCAGAAAAGCAGGAGGGCCGTTCTCTCAGTGCGCCCAGACCCGTCGGGGTTGTGCTGCCCTTGCTGCTTCCTCCTAGAGCTTCCAGGCCACCAGAGGAGGAGGAAATGTCTCATTATTTTGGGCACTTCAGAGGAAGATGTTGCCAGCTGGAGGCCCTGACTCTGCAGCTGTCTTGTGCAATTCCCTGACTCATGATTCCTGAGTCAGGCTGTGTGTTCATCGCTCACAAACCCGGTTCCCATCTGTAATTCATGAAGTACCCAGAACTGCTGTTCTGCAGTCAGCAGGCAGGATGCTCAACAAAGTCGAGCAAAGCTCAGACGATGGGGGCAGCTGAAGTGCTCTGCACTGAGGTTTGTTGTCTCTGTGGCAGCTCTCCATCACGTCTCACACCAGGGGGCTAAGCCCCAAATAATCCCAGAAGAGCCCGTTGTCTGTGTGGGCTCTACTCTGCCCACCAGAAAAGCTGCTTTGCTTCTCCCTGGGGGCTGCCAGCAGCTGGTAGGCTTGGGGGGCCCCAAGGGATGCAAGGGCACAGCCAGCTGCAGGCTGAGCAGGACATTTCTGGGGATGGCGTTTGACTGTTCCTTGGGGCTTCCTCAGGTCAGGAAGGAGGCTGGAGATGCACTTTGGCCTTTTTTTTTTTTTTTCAGACAGGGGCATGGGGGAGCAACCGCTTGTCCTTGCCTCTCTGCCCTGAGCTCTCAGTGCAGGGGGAAGCATGGAAATGGAAATGTCAGCAGTGCTGACAAGAAGAGCAGAAATGCTGCTGCTCACTGTGCTCAGCAACTCCCGCTGTGTGCTAGGGAAATAGCTGGGGAAATAGGGAACAGTACGTACAAGGAAGGAAATGGGGAAAGTCCTCCAAATTTCAGCTTCAATGCTGTCTGCTGGTATCCTGGACCCTTGCTGTGAATAAGTTTGTGTATATATATGTGAGTGTGTGTGTTTGTAAAAACAAAACAAGGACAATTACTGAAATGCTATAATTTTTTTAAAATATTTTTCTGTACTATCAGAGCAATTGCTACCTTAATGCTTAGTTCATTTTGCAGATGTCTTTCGGAATTAAAAAACAACTTTACTGTAAGCAACGTCACGTCTGTACTTGTTTTCCCATTCCCCTTCTTATGCATGGACCAGCTTTTCTGTTCTGCGCCAGAGCAGCAGAATGGGAGCTGCTAACATTTCCTCCTCCAGACCACGAATCTGGCCACCAACAGGGAAATTCAGGCTGTAAGGACGTGGGAAATGTTAGCGAGCAGGAAGAGGAGGCTATGGGTGCCCAGCCTGCACTGATCAGCCCACCCCAGATATTTTCTAAGTTACTGCAGCTGAAGTGATGCCGTTTTCCTGCTCCAGAGGAATTGCTCGTGTGTGGCTCATGGAGCATCATCCCTCACATCTGCTTTATGGGGTGTCACTCCCTTACGGCTTACATGGTGTCATTGTTCCTTTCCTTGGTGGTGTGCAGTGGACTTGCCGTTCCCGGAGAACTCTACTCACCCTGTCCTCAGGGATGGCCCCAACGCCGTTGCCCTCTACAGAGGCAACACCAGCAGCTTTGCCCTGGGGAAGGTGCTGCCGGCGGCTGGCCTGCTGGATGCCTTCATGTACACGAACAGCGAGGGAGCGAGCCCCGAGCTGCTGGAGGCCCTGACGCTGGGCAGACCTGCCCTAGAGAGCACACGGTGAGATGGGTGGGGAGGAGGGTTCGCTGTGCAGTGGTTCTTCCTGCTAGGGTCCTCCTTGCCCCATGTCCCCAGCCCTCCGCAGAGCAGCGCAAGCTGTGAGGAGGTCGAGGCTGCCTTGGGGAGGTCGGGGGTGGCGGGCGCGTACGTCCCCAGGTGGGTCGTGCCTGCTCTGTGACAAAATGGCTCTGCAAGAAGAGCCCTTGTGCAGTGAGTGCTGGTGGCATCTCGGGTCTCGTCCTGTCCCAGCTGGGGCTGCAGGTTCCAGGCATCTCCACCCAGCCCCTGGAGAGGGCAGGGCTGGAAGATGAGTGCCACCTCCAGACCAGTCCTGCTCTCCTACCAAGTCCTGCCTGGTCAAAGTGGGGAGGTGTCCCCCTCAGCAGACCTGGCACTGCAGAATAAAGTATCTGGGGAGAAATCCTACGACCAAATCATTACTGTTTATTAATTTATTATTTTATCTTTTTATTAATTTATTATTTATAAAACTCTACTGGTTAATATCATAGATTTTCCAATACCACTTTCAAAAAGAAAAGGTTTTCCTTAGCTTTAGGATGGAATTTCAGGTCAAAATGAGGATGAGGGAAGGACTTTGTTATCTCTGGTAGTGATGATTCTCACCTGGCCCAGGTGGAAATCCCTGCTCTGCTTCACCCGGTCCAAGGCTGGAGGCTGGGCTACTCTTCATTTTAGTTGAGCCACTTTCTTTTTTTCTGGTTTTTGAAGAGCATAGATTTTTCCCCAGTGAAGTTTAAAGAGAACATTAGTAACCTCAGACTTCTGTGAGACACGAGTACTGTTTCCTTTATATTTGAGGCATATGCTGCTAACTGGAGAAAGAGAGGACAGAGTGGGTGAAGGGCAGTGAAGCAGGTTGAGGAGCAGAGGCAGTGAGGCGCCGCTCACATGAAGTTGCATGGGTAGGAGCAAGCAGTAATAAAAATCATTTGGGCAAGCTCTTGCCTGTGCTTTTGCTCTTGGACTCCTTTTTCATCAAGCTCTTGGGCGCCTTTTTCAGATAAGGAGGCACTGATGAGGGTGGGATGTGTCTCCAGACCCTGTGAAGGAAGAAGACTTTAAGTGCCTGGTTTCACCCTATGGTGCAGGCAGATGTGAGTGGAGGGTGAAAAGCACTCATGTCTCTGGCTGCCAGGCTGTGATTTCTCTCACATACAGGTCTGTTTCTTTCAGGCACCAGCTGGGAAATGTGTCCATGAGCCGGTGCAACTGCTGCTCTGTGACCCGGGACTCCTTGTCCTATGTCCTCAGCCAGCCTACCCCTGGCAAGTTCAATGATTGCCCCAGCAAACGCTTCAGCCAGACGGTCTCCTTCTGCCTTCTTGTAGCAGGTGGGTATCAGATGCCTCTGCTCCTCTAGGTGGACCACCTAAGGACAAGAGCATGTGCTCAAAGCCAGAGCTGTCAGGACATCCCCCTAGGGTTGTGCTGGGGTACGTGCAGATACACCAAAGGAAATACAACCAGGACATCTGACTTTTCTCTGCAGTATTGTTCTTTGTGGCCATGTAATCTGGGCTGAATTTCCCCAGTCTTCATTCTCGTATACAACTGCTCTGGGTGCAGTGGAACCGTTTGGGCCCTCAGAGTGATGAGCAGGAGCTGAGTTGCACCATCCCAGAATGAGCTAGAACCGTGAATGAAGTTGGAGTGGCTAGGTAACAGTAGGCCTTTTGTTTCCTAGATTGCCAGGAGTGGCTCTCAAAGTCAGAAGAAGTCCTGACAACTCTCGTCCAGGCCTTTGACCGATCCTGCAGCTGTGGAGTTTCTCCTGCCTACTTCAAAGGTGAGGTGGTCAGGAGTGGGGCAGCCCGGGGACTGCCAGGGGCTAATGCCCATCCACTTCTGGTTTTCAGCCCTTGCTTCCCTACTGAATTGCATCCTCCTGGCTTGGATCCCAGCTAATCTAGACTTGGTGCTGATCATGAAAGCATTGCATGTTAGACTTAGAGTTGTGCTGTTCTGCAGTGCGCTCCCATCTGCAGCTCTGCCAGCCAGCTCACATCAGTGCTCATTTGCAGACCACCAGTTATTTTGTCCTTGAGCATTTGCTGTCAGACAGATGTGGCAACAGGGCTGATGTCTCAGCTGAGTTTATTGCCTAGCTGGCTTTGTGAGCCATATGAATTAAACCAAGTTTTGGCAGAAATGCAAGCGGACTTACTGGTCTGTGTTGTTCTTCTGACATCCCTGCTAGATTAGTACTCAAGTGTGATGAGCACATGCAGATACATGAAGAGAAGAGCCATGACTTTATAGCATGCATTGTCAGAGATAATATGTTCAGCTCAAGATGTTTAGAAGCCCCAAAGTGATTGTTCCATTTGCTGTTGGGGCTGCAAGGCTTCTGAAAGGATGAGGATGTACCTGGGTGGGCTGCGTGACCTGGTCCAAGGCGTGGGCAGACGATCTGCAGGGCTCACAGCGTTGCACTGACAGCACAAGCTGCACACCCAAACCCTTCCCCTGCATCAGTCTGACCAGGAGGGAGATGAGCTGCTGAGCTCTGTGTCCTTTCCAGGAGAAAGTGCGTTTTCAGAGGGGTGATGGCACTGAAGCTGTTCTCTTCTTGCCTCTGCAGATTCAGAGGTGGCCTGTCAGGACCTGGGGCTTCTGTTCACCACCCTGCTCACTGCAAAGTCAGAAGACCAGCTGAGCAGCCTGCTGCTAGCCTTCAACACCTTCCTGGAGAGCCCCAGGGTTGTGAGTTTTGACAGAAGGAATATCACAGCAGAAAGCTCCTGCTTCAAGGATATTAACGTGCCAGACTTACCTCCAGGTACCGGTCATCATTCATGTATGTTGAGGGACACCGTGTTTGAGGGTGGGCGTGTGGATCTAGCTCCCCACAGCAGGGAGGTTTGCGTCCCTGCGTTTCCCTATCTGACAAAGATCCCCTCCATTTCTGTCTCATCCAGCTGCTACGTGTTGCTCATTGTCATATTAAATGGCGTGGATGAGTGTATTGAGTGAACCCTCAGTGAGTTTGCAAATACACCAAGCTGAGTGGTGCAGCTGGTACACCAGAAGGAAGGGATGGCATTCAAAAGGACCTGGTCAGGCTGAAGAAGTGGGCCCATGTGAACCTAATGAGGTTCAACAAGGCCAAGAGCAGGGTGCTGCACCTGGGTGGGGGCTATCCCAGCGGTGAGCACAGACTGGGAGAAGAACTCACTGAGAGCAGCCCTGTGGAGAGAGACTTAGGGATTCTGGCAGACAAAGACAAAGACAAAGATTTTCAGCCCAGAAAGTGAACTGCATCCTGGGCTGCATCAACAGAGGGGTGGGCAGCAGGGGTGGGAGGGGACTGTGCCCCTCTGCTCTGCCCTTGTGAGGCCCCACTTGGGGTTCTGCATCCAGGTCTGGGGCCCCCAGCACAAGAAGGATGTGGGGCTGTCAGAGTGAGTGCAGAGGAGGGCTACAAAGATGATCAGAAGGCTGGAGCACCTCTCCTGTGGGACAGGCTGAGAGAGCTGGGGCTGTGCAGCCTGGAGAAGAGAAGGCGCCAGGAAGACATCACTGCAGCCTTCCAGTACTTAAAGGGGGCTTATATAAAGGACGGAGAAGGACTCTTTAATTGGGTAGATAATGATAGGACAAGGGGGAATGCTCTTAAACTAAAAGAGGACAGATTTAGTCTAAACATTAAGAGGAAATTCTCCACTGTAAGGGTAGTGAGGCACTGCAAGAGGTTGCCAAGAGCAGCTGTGGATGCCCCATCCCTGGAGGTGTTCAAGGCCAGGCTGGATGGGGCCTTGGCCAACCTGATCTAGTGGGTGGCATCCCTGGCATGGCAGGGGGTTGGAGTTAGATGATCTTTAAGGTCCCTTCTGACCCTGGCCATTCTGGGATTCTATGATCTGGAATAAAAGCAAACTGTTGTTAGAGCTATTAGGCAGAGTATTGCCAGGACATTTGTAAGGGGTCTGGAGCACACAGATTTAAAAAAAAATAAACTAAAAAGTGGGGTTATGGTCAAAAAGATATTCAGCTCCTTTATTTTACTGGTGTCTGTATGCAGACAAGCTGTGAGGAGCCATAGAGGGAGTTTCTTTACTCTCCCGTGTTTCCTCTGGGTGCAGGGACACCTCTACAGGCTGGGGCTGCGTGTGAGGGGCAGCTCCCATTGCCAGCAGGCATGGGGCTCACGGAAGGCATGGCACAGCCCGGCTCCCTGTGGGTGCTGCAGAGGCCCATGGGGATCTCTGCGCATTGTTGCAAGAGGAGGAATGTGTGTGTTGGGGTGCTGGGCTGGCACCCCCAGTCTTCTGCTGAATTTGGTCACACCCCAGCAAAACTGTGCAAAGCTGTTCTTTGCCCAGGGTGCTGTGCCTGGCCCGCGTTCATGACATTTCTGCTTTCCAAGGTGTCCCATCACAGGTTCCAGAGGGGACTCGAGAGCCCTCTAGGCAAGTGGGTGAGCTGCTCATCAACGAGGTGAACCCAGACAACCCGGGGGGAGGAGAGGACGCAGAGTACATAGAGCTCTTCTACACTGGACGGACTCACTTTGACCTCCAGAGATACTGGCTGGTCCTCTACAATGGCAGAAACAGCCGGGCCTACCGGGTGCTGGACCTCTCCGGACACCACACGGACGAGCTGGGTTATTTCCTGGTGGGGAGCAGCACCGTGCACCCAGCACCCATGGTCAGGCTGCCCCCCAACACCATCCAGAACGGGGCCGATGCTGTGGCTCTTTACTACAGCAACAGCACCCTCTACACGGTGAACATGGCTGTGACCGCTGAGGGGCTGGTGGATGCTGTGGTGTACACGTCCCGAGCGGATGAGAAGGCAGAGAAGCTGCTCGAAGTGCTGGTACCGGGGCAGAGCATCCTTTACGAAAATGATTCTCACAGCACTGAGGATGAGTCCCTGAGCCGCTGCCACGGTCTGAGTGCAAGACTCCAGAGCAGCTTCCAGGTGGGTTGGTGGCAGGTGTCTGTACTCCAGCTATAGCCACTGGGAAAGAACTGGTTGTGTTTCGGTATGGCCTTGATTCGGGAAAGCGAGGCGTTCTGGTGACACGGTAGCACAGCACTTCACATCCCTGAAACTCCGTTTCCCGTGGGCCAGAGTGTGAAGGACCTGCCTCAACCACTGCTGTGATTAATTTGTGTTAATTTGTCCCGACTGTTCTTCCTGTTTTTAAGTGTTTAGCTTTAGATAGCTCCCCCGAGGGAATGCTGGCAGAGTATGTACACTTCTCCTGTTCCCCTGCTGATGTCCTCTGGGATCAGGCTGACACAGAATGCTCGGGTCAAAAAACAAGGCAATGAAAGAAGCAGAAGAGGTCTGCTGGCAGCAGGGAGGTGCTGAGTGGGCTCTGTGGTCATGTTCAAAGGGATGTTTGCAGTGTGAGCGGACCCCACATGGTGCTGGCAGGGATGGGACCCCGGAGCAGCTGGGGGGAGGCAGAACTGCCATATCCTTGTCGGGCCTTACCCCTGTGGGGGATATGGACAGGCAGTAGGGATGTGAGCAGTGGGCCTTCCCCCCAGAGCAGTGGGATCAGCGGCCATGGCAGCAGCTTTGTGTCTCCCCATAGGTGACGGCAATGACACCGCTCGGGGAAAACTCCTGTGGTGGCCCCCATGTGCCATTGCTGCCTGCTGTCCGCATCAGCGAGCTGGGGCTGGCTGGCAGCAGGGCCGGTGGCTTTGTGGAGCTGCAGGGGCCGCCGGGGACCAGCCTAGATGGCCTCAGCCTGGTCATCTTCACCAGCCAGGAGGGAGCCGCTCATGGCAGCGTCCCGCTGGGTGGCAACCTCAGCGCCTCAGGCCTGCTGCTGCTGGGCGACAGGAATGGTGAGACGGGGCTGGGGGAAAATCTCCACTCATCCTCTGATGGGTCTGTTACTTCTGTCTTTTCTCCCTCAGCCATTCTGTTATGTGTTTTTCAGTGTTTGTTCTTCCACTGGGGCTCTGCCAAGCGGGGAAGGTGGGAGGGCTGGGTGCTGGGACTGGGGGCCTTGGGGGATGCAGGGCCACTGGGGCTGGTTGAGCCTGCACCCTCCGCTGCTGCTATCTCCCACTGGCCCTGCCACAGCATTGCCTTGGCACATCTGCCTGTCTTGTTTTTTGTTGGTGGTGGTTTTGTTTGCTTGGTTTTGTCTGTGTGTGTTTTGTTCACCTTAAACTCTGGCTGGCCTGCATGCAAAGAGCTCTACGTCTCAGAGGAACCTTGGGCTTTTCAGAAATAGGCCTTTGCAGCAAGCAGGCCCTTCTCTCAGCTGTGCTTTGCCCCACTCACCATCACTATTTTGTCTCACATTTCTATCGTTGGAGCTCTCTCCAGCCTATCTCTAGATGTTCACCCTGTGTATTCTCCTGGCGTTTCCAGACGGGACAAAATTGATGTTTGAGGACATTGCTGCTAGCAAAGGCTCCAGCGCTATAGCTCTGTACAGCACCAGCGTGATTCCTAGTGGCATGAAGGCAACGTCAGAGAACCTGGTGGATGCCCTGGTGTATACATGTGGGCCAAGCATGGTGGGAGGCCGCTTGGATGTCCTCGGCCCATTGTACACTGTGCCCTGCAAGGATGACAGGTGAGGCCACTTCTCTGGAAAACATCTCCGGGTTCTTGGTGCCCAGAGCCTCGGTTTGCACATCACTGAGCTTGCTGCCTTGTCCTGTGTCCTGTGTGGCTGCGTGTATTCACCAGCCTTGTGAGGGAAAATGGAGAGGTGGGGAGGTCATCACAATGGAAAATGCTTCCTCTCCTTTGGTGTGGGGAATTGAACTTTGTTACTCCTCTGCTTGTTTAACTTGCTTCTCCCAAGGGATGTAAACGGCATTGCATGAAGGAGTGCAGCCTTTACAAATAGCAAGTGTATACACTTCTTCGACAAACTTTTCCTTTGATTTATTTATTTATTTTTAAATCCCAGTGAGCAGAACAAAACAAAACCTGGCATTCCTTTCACTCCAACATGGCATTTGCTTAACAACAAATGGGGTTGAGCCTTTCTCTTGGTGGGAGTGCCAGCAGAGTTTCTCCTGTCCACAAGGTCACCTCTTTTAGCTAAATCTGTCATCCTCATGTCCTCTGCCTTGCTGTCCTACCTCATTGATGGAGGCTCCAAGTTTGCAGCCTGCCCCCGTGAGCACGTGTGCACAGAGCCACAGCCGTATGGGTCCTATTTTCCCAGGAAACAGAGATCTCCAGCTTCTGGCTAGCTTAAGCACGCACTGAAATACCTTCACCAGAAACCAGTCACATCAAATGGGTTTGCTGTGGCCAAGCTCAGGTCTGACGGGGTCAGCTGGACCTGTCTCTGTGACAGCCCTGCAAAGGCTGATGTCAGCTCCAGCAAACTGTTCGTCATCCCCAGCAGTGTCGGGCATGGGGTGGGATTTGTGGATGAAGCCTCGAAGAGAGGTGTGAGAGGCACTGCTGAGCTCACATTACTCTTCTGGGGGACAGGCCTGTGTCCCTGAGTCGCTGCCCCTCCGGTGATGCCAGCGCAGAGCTACAGTTTGCCATCTCAGAGCCTACCCCTGGTGTGCAGAACAGCTGTCCGCAGGATGCCTTTGCCGTGGCTCTGGACTTGTGCTTCCTGACACCCAGTAAGCAGGGCTGTGTGCCCCTCCGCCCCCCTTATCCCTCAGGGCACCTCCCACCCCCCGTATCTCCCAGGGTGGGCACCCTGCTCCCTTCCCTGGTGCGTTGATGCGATGGAAAGCACACCACTATCCCAAGCAGGCAGCCTTGCTTGCAGTTTCGGTGTGCGGAGCGCAGTTGGGAGGCAATCACCAGGCCTGAGCTGCATCCAGGCAATTGCTTCTCCACTTCTCCTCGTCCCTTAGACTGCTCTGCCTGGACCGTGCACCACAGAAGGCCACTGGAAAGCTTTAGAAGGGTCTTGTTGAGCTCCCTGGAGGAGGAGTGCTCCTGTGGCGTCTCTGAGCTCTACCTGCAAGGTCAGTGCCCCGCTCCATCTGCCTGGTTTGCAGTGTCCCCCCCTTACCCACGCTGCTGGTGCCAGGCAGGGAGAGTTGTGTCCCTGCCCCGCCGAGGCCAGGAGGTCTCATCAGAAGCAGAAAGGCTCCCCCCTGCTCAAGGTGTGCTGCTGCTTCTCCACAGGGCTGAACCTGACGTGTGTCAACTCCGTGGTGAAGGTCTCGGGCCGGGTGCGTGCTCGGCTGCCGGCGCAGCAGCAGTCCATTGAGAGCTGGCGCCGAGGCCTCCTGACCAGCCCCCACCCCTTCTCCGTGGATGGAAGAGTGCTGAAAACCAGCCCTGAGTGCATCGCCCCCAGAAGCACACCAGCGTCATCACAGAGCAGTTGTGAGTCGGGAGCAGAGCTGTGCGCGGGGACCTCCATCCAGCGCCACCAGCGGGGCTGAGGCTGGGCTCAGACATCTGGTGCTGCTGCTTACACAAAGCTGTCTTGTGAAGCTGAGGGGTCGTTAGACGAAGCATAACGATGGCTGGCTTCCCCTGGTGCAAGGGGCAATGGGGTAGCCACCCTGCCATGTCCATGTCCCTGCAAGTTCAGCTGCCCCATCCCCTAGCAAGGCCGGGGCAGCCGTGTGCTGCTGGGCGCAGAGCAGAAGCCCTAAAGCCAGCTGCTCGAAGCTGGCTGAGGCTGGAGCAGGAGCACTGTGGAGTGTTTGCAGGGGGGCTAGGGGGGACGTGATGGGGCTGGAGCTGGCTGGGCAGGGTCCTGACTGCAGTGCCCCATCTCTGCCTTCACACCCTCAGCCTTTCTGCGCAGCTGGGAGATCGCCCTGTTGGTCGTGGGAGCTCTGCTGCTCGTGCTCTTGCTGGTTGGCCTGGCGTTGCACTTCATCAAAAGGTAAGAAATGGTCATTAAGGTTAAGGCAATAATTGATAAAGCTGTAAGTGACACCAGGTGTGTCACTGAGCATGATGTAAAGCCCATCGGCCTCGCTTACAACATGTTGTGGGGGAGAGCAAATTGCTGAAGGCTTGTGCACGAGGGGCAGCGAGGGGAAGAGCTGCTCCTTTGAGCAGACCGGGAAGTTACGGGTGGTTTAGCATAACCTGGAAACAGCTTCCATAGTATAGCACAGCACCATTTTAAACAATTACTTGGTGGCCCTGGTGTTATTAGCAGGTAGACAGCTGCTTAACACTTGAGTGGTCAAAAACAGTGTTGGTGGGTGTGTTATTTAGCCAGTTTAGGCAATTTATTTTGGTGAATATTCTGTGATCTGTTATCGTTGGCTAGGATGCTGCTGGGCAAGTGTTGGAAGTTTGGAAAGTTCTTGAAACACATTGGAGAATAGAAAAAAACTCTGTGTATTTTATAAAGGAATGTAAAAAATACTTTAAGTCAGGCTTAAGGAATCTCTTGGAAAACAGTGTGGTTTAAAGATGATCTACATGTGCCAGGTGACGGTAGGTGTTCTGCCCTGGTTTTCCCCAAAATGCTAAAAGACACCTTAGTAAACTCTGTGCCTGCTGAAGGCTGGTCATCCAGCCTCTTTATTTTAAGAGCAAAGCTGAGACGCAGCTTTAGTATCACTGGGTGAGTTCCTGGCACCAGGACACAGGAGAGATGGGATTGTCATTCCCTGCCTCCTGCAAAAGAGCAGAGCAACTCATTTTGCCTTTTACTTTGTCCATTGCTTTTCAGACATCCCCAAAACTACACCAACATTGAAATGAACGACTGCAGGGAGATGGCAGCAGACTTCTAATGCTCCCAGGCACAGCTGCAGTGGCAGAACCACCTCCACCACCAGGGCTGGACTTGTGGATGCAGGCGGCAGAGCGGCTGTTCTGCTCCCTCTTCCTCCACAGCTGCTGCAAGGAGCTGTGTACGTATACGTGGGTGTATACACAGACACACACATCTTTCTGTACGTGTGTCTACATTGAGAGTTTGGATGAGTTTGGAGAAACAGGCTGGTGAACGACTTTGTGCTGACTGTGGTGTAACCAGAAAGAAAGAAGTCTCCTTGGCTGACACACACCCCTGAGGCAGCCCAAGTCCTGCAGCCTCCCTTAAGGCCCTGTCACCCAGACAAGGGTTGTTCTCAGCATTGTGCCTCTAAAACCTCTCTGCTCCTGCAGCTCTGCACTGCCAGCAGCCTGCTGTAGGAGAGCCCTTGCTGCTGGGGGACCAAAGCCAAGAGTTCATCCTTCTCACTCACAGAAAAAAGGGTCAGAGGAGAGGGGAGTACACAGCCCCCCTCCAGGACACAGAGCATACAGAACCCACACCCACAAGAGCAGTGGGCAGAAGCCGGGGGCAGTGACAGACTCCAGACACGCTGAGATTCTGGGGGGTGAGGGGCTGACCTGGGTAGAAGCTGCTCAGTTTAAAGAGTCAGCTTCCTACACAAGTGTGATTTATCCCTACCGGTGTGGTAGCTGATGCCAGGCCCCTGGCGATGTCCCTGGTGTGTGGAGAGGTGGGCCCGCCTCATGGTGCTCTGCTGGCTGTGCCCAAGCCAGGTCCAGCCCAGCTGCTAACAGGGTGAGGGGGAGATAAGATAAAGAATAAGATCCCACGCTTTCTCCACTATGTTTCTCAACCATAGCCTTTTACTGAACAAGACCCTGCAGGGGGCATTCCTATGATTGTCACAACACTGACCCTCCTGAGAGGAAGCCTCACCTCGAGAACACCACCCTGCTGTGTCCCTCCCAGCTGCATCTTCTCCTTGCAGCTCACACGAGCTGCTACAGTCCATGGATGGACTGCTCAGCTCCAGGACCTGCCAGGATGGGCAGCACGGGAGAAGCAAGCTTCCCCTCCCTTCTTGTGCCCAGCAACCCCTTTCAATCAACAAGGCTGAGGCAGAGCAGTAGGGAAGCAGCAATCACCTCTGCTGGACACCCCATGTGGCCCTCAGGCAGCTGCCACAGCCTCTGAAGGCTTCAGGACCTCATCCTCTGGCAGTGCTGGCCTGCCCTGCGGATGGGGCAGCCCCGACAGAGCACCTTAGGGTCAGATGAGCTCCATCTTGAACTGGCTGAAGTTTGGCACGGTGGGCGAGGGTTCAGCCACGCTGCTGAAGGGGACGCAGGGCTGGTTGGCTGGCACGGCGCCGTGGCTCACGGTGGAGCTCAGCTGCTGCAGCATCAGCAGCATCTCCTGCTGGAGTCGCTGCTGGTGCTCCTGCTGGCGCTCCAGGCGGCACTGCCTCTCCAGCACCGCGTGCAGAGCCTGGCTCAGCTTCTGGATCTCTGCGTGTACAGCATCCAGCTTCTCGGCAGTGGTGGGGGAACCAGGAGCAGGGGGAAGCACTGCTTCGCCCCAAGCAAGGTGTTGATTTCCAGGGCTTGTGGGGTTCAGTGGGGTGGTCTGTGTGCTGGCATCTTTGACCTAGAATAGCAGGAGGCAGGAGAGGAGTGGAGGTGAAAGATCATTAACTGCTCCTTCAGTGGGGATAAGCAGGAGAAGGATTTATTCTGTGCTTCATGTGCAAGGCAGAAGGGAACAACCTTTGGACTGCAGTGTTCTCTGACCTGCTCTTCCTCCCTGCCCCATCTCTGTGCCTCTGCTCCGTGGGCACATGCATTGTGCTACCTGCTGCCAACTGGGCTGCCCATGCTCATGCCAGGCAGGTTTGCTCTGCCGGGATGGAAGCAGTGTACCTGGGGTGTCCCCTCCCAGCTTGCAGACCAGCCACATTTGCTGCACCATAGCAGATATGGAAAGGTGAGGGCTGCAAGTAGAAGATGCAGCAGGGAGGGACACAACAGGGAGATGGAAAGATGCAAAGGCTCAGCCTGACTCAGGGCTGTGCTTTGTACCCAGGATACCTGGTGCCAGTGTCTTGAGATCCCTGCAGCTTGCCACAGCCACCAGGAAAGCTGCTCTGCCCGTGGGAGCCACATGTGCACCATGAGGGGCAGGACAGACCCTGCCCATGCAAGATCTGGGCCTGAAGCAGATGGGCCCTCACACCCCAATGTGCCACCCAGCACCCTACCTTGTTCTGCAGGAGGAGAGCCCTGTCCACGATCTTCTTTGCCACCAGGGCTGGGTTCTTGGCAGGGGGCATGACGAGCTGCCCTTGGCCAGGCAGCGGCTGTGTGGGGGCAGGTGGGGTCCCTGGTGTTTGGCAGCTCCCTGGAGCTGGGAGGGCACCTGTGGAACCGCTGTCACCTGCGAGGGACAGAAGAAAAATGCCTCGAAAGGAGACTCTGTCCCCAAACCTTCTGGGGGAGAACAGGGAGCCTGCGCCAGGGCAGGCCTGGATGGGGCCCAGCCTTACCCTTCCCAAGAGGCAGTCCCACAGGCAGGGCCCCCCCCGGCTGCCTGCTGCCCTGGCAGGACGAGGCCACGCTGACGATCTGGGTGCCCTCCTTGCCATCCTGGCCGCCAGTAGGAGCCCCGCTGGGCAATGTGGGGGGCCGAGGGCCTGGAGACTGGGGCAGCTCAGCCTCGTGCCCCTGCAGGGGGAACCAGGGCTGCTCTCCACCCCAGCCACCTGCTGCTGGCCCCAGCTCCAAACTCTTCCTCTTGAGGAAGAGATACACGGCCTGTGGCGTCACTCGGATGTTGTCCAGCTCCAGCACCTTCTTGATTTTGCGGAAACTCAGCCCAGCCCTGCGCAGCTCCACAATCCTTCTCTTGGCGTGGTCATCCAAGCGGCCCATCGCTGCCGGTGCCTACATCCCCGCCATCCTGGCCAGCCAGTGGCACCTCTCAGCCCCACGGCACGAAGTGGAGTTGATGGGGGGGGACACGGGGGCACTGCATCCACTGCTCGGGCTCTGCTAGCACTCTGCTGCCAGGCTGGTGGCCCTGGGGCCACGCTGCGCCAGCCCCAGCCACAAGCAGCGATGCAGGTCCCAGCCAAAGAGCAGGAAGGAGATGGCTCTTCTGCCTGGGGGTGACCAGGGCTGGCCCAGCAGCCTGTCCCTTGCTCACGTGGGACCCCTCAGAGCAGAGGGTCCAACCTGACACCCCAGTCCCACGAGGGCACAGAGGATGATGCCGGGCTCAGCTTCACCCAATATCATCAATGCATCAGCGAGGGGCAGGGCAGAGAGCAGGACCAGAGCAGGTTCAGGAAGGCACGCGTCCCTTCTGACAGAGACGAGCCGCGTTGCTGGAGGACAAGGCAGAGGAACAAAGAGAAGGGGAACTCCAAATCCACTCAGAAAGCCATTTCTGGGCCCACTACCAGTCTCTGTTGTTACAGACCCCTCAGAGGACCACGCGGCGCTGGGACAAGCAGCTGGCTGGGACAACTGGACCCCCTCATGGCAGGTGAAGCCACAGCTGCCTGGGCAGCTCCTGTTGTGGTGCCACGCAGAGGCTGCTCCCCAGCCACTCACTTGTGCAGTGCTGCAACCTCCTAGCGGTGGCAAGTCCACTGTGCCTGGGCCTCAGCAGCTCGTGGGTGCACAGCTGTGCTGTGGACGTGTCCCAGTTCCCAGCTGGCATCCCCAGAAGCAGCTCAGCTCTGTGGGGAGCTGGGTGCAAGCGCAGGCCAGCAGCAGGTCACGGTACGAGGCTGGCAGGTCCCTACTGGAGCCTCGCTCCTGCTTGGTGGCTGGGGAAGTTGTGGCGAGCAGGATCCAGGGCGCTGACGCTTGTGGCGTGGAAACCGTCAGTGCCTCAGAAATCAGGTCTGTAGGTGCCGCTGTCCTGTACCTTTGAAAGAAGTGAAAGCAAACGTTTATGCACCATTGTAAAGAAGGTCCAGGTACGCGTGTATGAGTGCACATCCCCTCCCTGATGTGCACAGCTGGGTGAGGGAACAGCGGGGGGGACATGGCCACGTGCTGCGTGTACGTGGGTGGCTGTAGTTGGGACTGCACTGCAGGTACAGCCCCCAAAATCACACCTACGTGGGGTAAACCTGTAAGTCCAGAAGCACATCACAGCTGCGTGTGTGTGTGCCTACTGTCACAGTGGACGGGTTTTCCATTTCCTTTCAGCTTCCTAACTCTGCAGGCATTCATTGGAAAAATCAGTGCTGCATCCGCTGCCTCACACACACACTTTGGGGGTTCACTTCCCCAAAACAAACAGCTCCCAAGAATTCCCACAGGACAGCACAATGCTCTCCAGATCAGCAGTGTCTGACAGGGACCACATCAAGCAGTCACTGTCAAGCAGATGAGAGCCAGAAATCTCTTCCAAACCTTGCTTCCCTCGGTACACATTGGTCTCAAAGAAAGACACCGTGTTTTGCCAGCCCAAATGGCAGAGACTCTTGCAGATCACTCATGGAAAGGCACAGGGAGAAAGAAAAGGAGCTGCTTGTTTCGATGCAGCAGTTGTGCCCCTTTGCATTTTACTTCCTCCATGGCAAAAGAGAGAGGCATTAACCAGGAGACACAGACTGCACTTTGATCCCAAACTATTTGTATCTAAAGGCCACCCCGCACCCCACTAGGGATGTGAGAGGGACCTCATAGATAAGAGCTCCGCATGTGGCTCGGTCTCTCCGACAGCTCGGGACTGGCTCCACCTCTAGCTAAGCCTTCGTTTGCTTAGGTGCCCTCTGAACATTGAGTTTTCCTGCACTAAATGTTCTTCCCATTCCCACAGATGAGCCCATCGTCTGATCCCCACTCTGCAGAGGGGATTTGCTGCAGGAGCTGGATCCTTTGTCACGCAGGCAGCTCGCACAGCACAGCACAGAGACCTTTACACTCCCCTGGCATGCCAAATGTTTGTTACTTTCCAGTAACGGGTGGGAAGGAGGAGCAGGGGGGAGGAAAAATGCAAGGGAAAGACCCAGGAAGCCTTCAAGGAGTTTACCAGAGCTGTGGTTTTGCACAGGCAATGGACCTTGCTTTAATTCTCAGGGCCAGCCCAGGGTCCTCTGAAGGTCCCTAAGTTGCACAGGAGAAGCCAGTTCAAGCAGAGGCTTGGCAGGGGCAGGGGCAGGCAGAGCAGCAGTGCTTCATGGCAGCGCAATCACCCGAGCTGTGCTCCCACACCAACCCTACCCCAGTTCCAGGTGCCTTTTCCATCTTTTCATTTCAGTGGCTATCAGGAAAACAGAAATGTCCCATCCCCTACAGGAACTCCCTGGAGCAATCTCACCAGGGCTGACCCTTGGTTATTTCCCAAACGAGCATCTCGCAGAGGCAGTTTCCATGCACAGCACAGGCAGCACCGCAGCCCCCAGCTGGGACCCGCACTTGCCCCCACCCACCCGAGGACTTCACCACTCCCAGGACATCTTTGCCCAAAGCTGCGTTTGCTGTTGGACAGCCAGGCCTGCTGAAGGGACCTGGCTTCAGCCTGCCAGTTTAGGCATGTGGCCAAATTTCACCCTGGCCACCCTTTCCCCAGCTGCTGCTGAACACTCGCAGTGCCTGAAGCTGGTATTAGCCATAACCAGAAAGCTCCTTTAACCAGGAAATCTGCTGGGAATGCTCCTCCGTAACCGCACACAGCAACACTCACAGCAACCAGAGGACCAGAGCCCCCCTCCTCACCGTGCTTACTCCTTCAGCTCTCCTGCTCTCCGCCCCGAACGCATTAGGTGCCAAACGCAAAAACCCCACGGGAGAAGGGGAACGAAGGCACCACGTCGTGGCTGAGCGAATGCAAGACCTGGGGAGGAAGAAGGGTGTGAGTGCGGGTGAACCACAGCTCCCACCACCTGACCGTGGCCCCGGGGGCAAGGTGCAGGCTTCTCCTCGTCTCCTCCTGGCCCAGCCCGGGGGCACCCCCAGCAGAGGGGTCACTGTTGGACCCCGAGGTTTCAGCCCTGGGGAGACGCAAGCCCAGCGGCTGCCACGATTCACGCTGGGAAGAATCAGGGCAGGCTCAGAGCCAGCAGGGGCTCAAGCACTTGGCAGTCTGCTGGAAAATACAACCCCCCCCCCCGACCCCTCCGCCCGCCCCACGCCCAGGGCAGCCCCCGGCCCCCCGGCCCCGCGCCCGCACCTCGGGGGCTGAGGGGCGGCAGCCGCGGCCTCCCGGAGCCGGGGGGGGACTCGCGGGGCCCCCGCCCGGGCTGCGAGGGAGGAGCCCGCCCGTAACCCTTTCGGGGAGCCGGGGCCGGGCCGGGGGGGGCCGGGCCGGGCCGGGCAGCCCCTCCCGGTCCCCCCCCGGTAGGCAGCGTCCCGGCACGGGGCTGAGCGCCGCTGCTCGGTGGGCGGCGGAGCGCGACTGCTGCTCTGCGCTCCCGCACTGCCCGTTTAAAAAAAAATAACAAATAAAAACACAAAAACAACAAAAATATTTTATTTTATTTTAAATTTTATTTTTTTAATTTTATATTTTTTATTTTTTACATTTTTTTTTTATTTTTTATTTTTCCCTCTTCCCTCTAACCACCCTCATCTCCACGAGTTTTTTTAATTTAATTTTTATTTTTCCTTTTCTCCCTCCCCCTGCGCCCCCCCCCCCCCCCCGCCCCCGCTCTGCCCCTTTAAGCCTCTCGGCCCCTCCCTCCCCCCCCCCACCCCCCTCCCGTGACGCCATCGCCCCGCGCCCCGCGGCCCCGTTCCCGCCCGCGCTGCGCCCATCCCGCGCGACGCGGCCCGGAGCGGCGGCGGCTGCCGAGGATGTGAGTGGGGCCTGGCCGGGGGGGGCCCATCCGCGGCCATCCGGCCCGGCCGCCGCTCCCAGCGGGCTCTCAGCCGCCCGGGGAGGCGAAGGGGGGCGCGGCGGAGGGGATGGGGGGCAGATGGCGGGCGGATGGCGGGCGGGGGGGGGGCGCTGAGGCGCCGCGGCCTAGCGCGGGGGGCGGGCGGGAGGCGGGAGGCCGGGCCGGGGAGGGGCCTGGGCCTGGGCCTGGGCCTGTGGCGGGGCTGCCGGGCTCCGGCCCGTTGCGGGCTGGGCGCTTTGTGCGCGGCCTCGCGGGAAGGCCGCGGCTGGGCCTCGCCGCACCGGGGTGGCGTTGAAGCGCCCCCAGGCTCTGCGTCCTGGTGAGGCTTCCAGCTCCGGGTGCTCCCGCAGCAGCTGGGTGTCAGCGCTGGCTGTGTTGGCCTTCAGCTGCGCTCCCTCCCTGCCGTGCACCAGTAGGGCCAGAGCTGAGCTAACAGTTCGGGGCCTGATAGCTCCGCACAGCTGAGCTGATGGCAGCACAACCACGGTTGCAGGAGTAGTTGGTGTGTGGGAGGAAGTGATATAAACCCGAGTGGTTGTTTAGAAGGGAGGTGAGGAAGGAAAATGTCCTGTTTTGTGTGTCCAGGAGCTTGTCTGTTCTGTTCTTCCCAGTGGGTCAGCTGGTCTGTCCCAGTGGTCTTCTATTTCTGAGCAGGGAAAGCATGGAGCTGCTTAAAAACATCCTACAGCTTAATGGCAGGCACAGGTTTGCTTTTGTCAACCACCTTTAGCAGCCCTGGAGCAGTCCCTGGGCTGCCTTCTTGCTGCTGCAGGTGGTAGGGAAGGCCGGCTGGTGTCACGTTTGTGCTGCTGCTTTCTGTTCTCTGTGCAGAAAGGCGCACAGGAACAAGGTGTTCCTTGGCTTCTGGAAGCTGTGGTGGGCAAAGTGTGCAAACACTCGCTTGTGTTGCTTGTTGTGGTGGCTGTGTCAGGGAAAACCCTGAAATGGAAAATAAGGAGAGCCAAGTTCAGCTGTTCAGAAGTGATCTCTTCCCAATCATATATTGAATTAGAATTCAGAGAACAAAGCAGTTGATTATTGGAGTTGGGACACCAGAAGCACAGAAGCAATGAGACCATTCCATGCAACAAGCTTGAGAGTTTTCCTCTTGTTAGCTAACTTGGCCTTTGCACATGGAGGAGGAAGTGTTTCCAACACCACGCAGCACAGTGGCAGTTGTGTCACTGCTCGTAACGCTGGCACTTCAGGGGGGCTCGTGCCCGTTCTTCATTTCCCAAATGTTTCATTTGTGGGTAGGTAATTGGCATCACACCAACTCAAATCTGCCACGTGTTTTAGCAGTTATTAAAATTTATGTAGAGGAAGTTTTTAATTCGGATGTTAAGCAATCTTAATCTGGTCTTTCTAAGGCTGAAAGAGCTTTGGGAGGAGCTTGTTAGGGTTGAAAGCAGCCGTAATTGAGTGTGGGTTTTTTTGTTGCTGAAGTTTTCAGCAACGCTTCTTGACCAACGTATGCTCTGGGCCACAAATTGGCTGTGGAGGAAACCAAAGCTTGCTCTTCTGGAGGTGAGGCTGTCAGGAGGCACGAGCTGCATGTACGTCCTGCAGAGGAGCTGGGTGTCCTTCACCTGCCTTTTCTGGGGAGGGTTGGAGAGTGAGGGCCCTTTGTACTTGAGGTGCCAGTGCGAGCAGGCACAGGGTGGGCTGTGAGCAGCAGCACAGCGATGTGTGCAGCTCAGGGACCCTGCAGAAGTTGGTTGTCCTCCAGTCTGCTGCCACTGCTGCAAAGCAGCTGTGCTCTTTCATGCCTATCTGTTAACTTCTTCTTTCTAAGCACTTTTATCTTGTCACTGGGCTACTCTTCGGAGTTTATTGCACTCAATTAGGGACCAGTTCTCAGAACCAAGGAGTTAGAAGTGAGATTTGAGATAAGTGAGGCCCATTGGGTGCTGATTTGGATTCCTCTGAAGGGGAAATGGATTTATCAGGAGTGAAAAAGAAGAGTTTGCTAGCACTCAATGAAAGTAATAAAAAAATCCAACACTAGGTGATCATTCCATCCCAGTTTTTAGGCTTAATGAAACCGGGGATGTTGTAGGGTACTAGGGCCCTCCCAGGGAGGGTGAAGAATTGGAAATGCTCCTCTTTCTATGTGAATCTGTATGTGACAATTTATGGATGCTGTAGTTGTCACCTTCAAAGCTGCTGCTCTGTCATGTAAAATATTTTCTTTTCTAAAAAGCCCAGACTTACCTAACACTTAAGATCACTGTAACTGCAGAGCTAGAGTTACGTTTGAAGTTCAACGTTTCATGTTGCCTTTCAGTTCCTTGTCTGGGTGCGGTTTTCCGTTCTTCTGTGGCTTTCTGTATCAAACAATCCCTTCTGCAATTTGTTCTTTAAGGGCTCCCTCACCAACCAAACGCAAGGATAGGTCTGAAGAGAAATCGAAGGACCGATCAAAGGACAAAGGAGCCACGAAGGAATCGGGTGAAAAGGATCGTGGTCGGGACAAGACACGCAAAAGACGTAGTGCTTCCAGCGGGAGCAGCAGTACCAGGTAGCTACTGCTACAGAGAGTAACAAAAACAACGTTTTCAGAAACCATCAGCAATACGTCTGGTTCATTTCATTCCCCGTGTCATGGGCCCATTCAAACATTGCCTTGTGTTAGTCACAGTAAAATTGTGTCTGACTTGAAGGGTTTTGGGTTCTGTGAGATACAAATTTCATTTGGCTGAACTAGTGAGCTATGGAGAGTCGATTTTTAGTGTTTCAGCTTGCAGTTGTTTTCTTTGTAATTATGATAAATTTTTCAGCTATTCTTTTTCTGGGTACACCGCTCATGTTTTTTTTTCCCCTGTCAGGTCCCGTTCCAGCTCAACTTCCAGCTCAGGGTCCAGTTCCAGCACTGGTTCTAGCAGTGGCTCAAGCTCCTCTTCTGCCTCGAGTCGCTCTGGGAGCTCCAGCACCTCGCGCAGTTCCAGTTCCAGCAGCTCTTCTGGATCCCCCAGCCCATCTCGACGGAGACACGACAACAGGAGACGTTCCCGTTCCAAGTCAGTTCTGTTTGACTTTTAGGAATTACCAGATAGCAGGCTGAGTTGCATGTAGAATACAAGGGTTTTATCAGAATAGTTTTTTTTGTTTGTTTGTTTTGTTTTTTTTTTTTTCCCTGAGGACAGTTTTCCTTTTTTTTCTTTTTTTATAAGTTAGAGATCTGGATTTTGTTAGAATGGGTGTGCTCCTTTTACTTACAATCAAAATATATGCCCTGCAGAGATTAAAAATCTCATTTTTAAGGGTAATTGCTACATACTATATTTTCTAGAGGCAGTGTTAATCAATGTTTCCCCATTAGAATGGGAGTATAAGGGCACCAGATGACAATAGAGGTCTTTATATATTCCCTGTAAATAATAGCCAAGAGCAACAGAAAAGCCAGGGCTGATAATGGTGGGTAGGCTGGTGTGTGTGTATCTTCTCTTATGTGTAAAGATAAAACGGGTGGGGACCAAAGGAAGCATTTTTGTAAGGGTGGCAATCAAACTATCTTAATACCCATACAGGTTTTCTTCCTTTGAATAATTCTGTAAATAAGGTGTGGAAGACTGATAAAATCTACTGAGGTGTTATAATCCAGTTTGCTTTTTTAGTGTGTCCCTAATTTATGACAGTAAGATTTAGAAGAAGCCTAAATACAGATGTTCTGCCTACTGGAGTTTTTTTTTTTTTTTTTTAAACTGGATAGTAATTTTAAAAACCTGCAAGCAAAATGCAGCATGCAGCTATTTAAATAGTTCGGATGTGATATTTCCAGCCCTACATAGTGAACAGAAGATAGAGAAGCACAGATCACTAGATCCATTCATTTTTGCTTGCTTTCTTCCTTTCTAATTGTTGTGTTAAGTGATGTTTTTTGTTTTAACAACTACAAAATTCTGTAACTACTGCCAAGAACTTTTGAAAAAATGTTTGATAAATTTCAAATTTATTTCCCTAGCTGTGGTAGGGCTAGAACTTAGAGAAGAGGGGAGTCTCAGATTTCAGAAGGTTCTAAAGTAAAAGCAGACAAGTCAAATGTAAGTCTTGAGATGTTTCTGAGTAGAACACTACCACCAGCTCAACACTTCCTAACCTGTAATGTCTTTGGAAAAATTCTGCCCTCGCAAGAAAAATTGTACTTTTAAAAATCACGTGCTAGGGATTGGCTTCTGGTTTTTGTCTTGCTTTTTCCCTAAACTATAAACATTTTCTGTTGTGAAATCAGGTCCAAGCCACCCAAGAGAGATGAAAAGGAGCGGAAGAGGCGCAGCCCATCACCCAGACCCACAAAAGTACACGTTGGAAGGCTCACTAGGAATGTGACCAAGGTAATGGCATGCTCGCCTGGAATGCCAAGCTTACATATCTTTTGTGGGCATTTGTTGGTGGCTTTCATAAAGCCTTCGATTTTGTTGTTGTTGTTGCTGGACTGCTGCCAAAATAACTCTTCTGGGAATTCTTGCTTTGTGTCCAGATTGATGAGTGAGGAAAACTTCGTAAGAATCTCACTGAGTCAAATAGAGTACAGGCTTCTGAGACTGTAGTGCTAAAAGGTTTGTCTGCTTTGTTGGAATCCCAGACCTGGTACTTTGCCTTACTATGAAGAAAACTGTCAAAGTCAGGACAGTAGCAGAAATGATCTGGGAGGCATTAAGAACATCTGGAGGCTCTTGAAGAGGGTCTGAAGAGAGATGTTCTGGCAATGTAGTTTAAAGGTCTTCAGAGTTCAGGGAGCTGAAAAAATGGTGTTTTTAAAAAGTACTGAGAATTGTAGCTAAGAGTTTCTGACTAAGGGCACGGGCCCATTTTCATAAGGTCCCCAAGAGGGTTTTTAGCCAATTTAGTGCTGTGGATATCTTGAATTTACTGCTCTGTGCCAGCCAGACCTGGGCGGTGGTATATGAGTGGTAAGAGGCGTATGGGACACATGCCATAAGAGTGGTCCTGAAGTTCTGCTCTTTCTCTGCAGGATCACATCATGGAAATATTTTCCACTTATGGAAAGATTAAAATGATTGACATGCCAGTTGACAGGCTAAATCCACACCTCTCTAAAGGTTACGCTTACGTTGAGTTTGAGAACCCAGATGATGCTGAGAAAGCCCTGAAACACATGGATGGAGGTAGGTGTCAAATGTTGAAGGGAGGCTGGGTGCTTTTTAAAAAAAAAAAGTCTTTGTAACAGGTGGGCTTGGTCTGAAAATGAGCGAGAGATGGCGTAGCTTTTGGGTAGCTGATCTGAAATACTCTCATTCTGTTTTCAGCTTGAATGAGTTTGGCTTTTGTGTGAGTTCAGGACAGATCCATAAAAACTACAGAAACACTAAAACTGTTTTTTTTTTTCCAAAATAAAAACCCAATAAAAATCTTTAAATTTCTGCTAAAATCCTTCCAGATTAACATCTGATGGGATATTTGATTTAGAAGTCCAGTGTGTAGGTGGCCTTCATCAACGTCAGTCTGGAGCGGGTGGTGGAAGTAGAGCTGTAGACAAAGCTTGTGACAGAGCTGGGAGTTGCAGCCACGTGGTCTGTAGATGTTGGTGCTGGAAAACGCCTGCATCACCCTGCTTCTGTCATTTCATGCACAGGCCAGATCGATGGGCAGGAGATCACCGCCACGGCTGTGCTGGCGCCACGTCCTAGACCCCCTCCCAGACGCTTCAGCCCACCCAGGAGGATGCTGCCACCACCACCCATGTGGCGTAGGTCACCGCCTCGCATGAGGAGAAGGTGAGAGGTGACAATTTGTATTTCCTTCTCAGTGTAACAAGAGCGTATCGCTGAAATACTCCGCGTGAGGACAGTTTCATCCCATTGGACTTGACTTGCCCTTCCAAGTGATGGTAACTCGCACCTTTTGGGCATCAGTTGAACCCAGGCTGTACTTGTGAAGTGCTGGCAGTGACCTGCTGCCGTCTGAACACAGTCTGCTGGAAACATCAGATGAATCAGATGCTTTCCAGCCTGCTCCCTGGAGTCCCTTCCACGCAGTGCTTTGAGGCTTTTTGGAAGTCCTTGCACCTCTCTCCCTCATTCCTGTGCGTGAGAACATGGCCACAAAGCAGCCTTCCCGCATCAGGCAGCTGGAGTACACTGACCCCAGGGTGGGACCGGGCACGTACACACCTGTTGTATGCTGCAGGCTCCGAAAGATTTACCTGAGTGCATTGAGGCAGCCCTTTCTCAGGATCTAGGTGAGCTCCTCTGTCTTGGAAGCCTGCTGAAACTCTTGTAACCAGTAAAAGCGATTCCTGATTGGTACCAGTTGATTGCTGAGTGGATAGATACAGGTTGAAAAGAGAACGTGGCACAAGATTCACTGCTCGTTAGTCCTCCATGAAAGACACTTTTTACTGAGGTCATGGAAATGAGGGATTGGATGGTTTGTTTGCTTCCCTAGTCTGCCTTACCATCCTGTCAGGCTCTGTTAATGTTCTCTGGCAGGAACCTTGGTGTCGCACTGGTGGCTGCATAGATAATTGTAGTACTGAAGTTCTTGAAGCTCAACTGTTTCTTAGAGTGAGAATTCCCCTAAGAAATGGCCCTGTGGTTCTGTGCGACTTGGATAAACACTTTCCCTGAACCTCACTGTACTTCAGGAGCTGAAGCTGACCTTGCACAGGGAGGAGAATCTGATGCAGAATGAACTTGAGTTTGTTTTGCTTGAGAGTAAATAAGAATCTTGTTTGTTTTTTGGATATTAAGTCTTTCAACTTCAGAAGCAGAGGGACAGTAGCTAGAACATCCCTGCTATAATAATCCTCTTTGAATTGCCTTTTTGCTCCCTGGCTGAACTTCATTGGAGCTCTTTCATTTATTTTGGAGGGGGACAGGGAGCATTGATTTGAAAAGGTGGTAGGTGAGCTGACAAATGACTGGAACCTGTTGTCCATGTCTCCTAATAAAAGCTTTCTTCATCCTTCCCTGCCAGGTCCCGATCTCCTAGGCGCAGATCCCCTGTCCGCCGGCGATCAAGATCCAGATCTCCTGGACGAAGGCGCCACCGCAGCCGCTCCAGCTCAAACTCTTCACGATAAAGCAAAAAGACTGGACAGCTTTTTATTTTTTAACTTAAATCCCATGTAACTAAATATTGTACCTTTTTTTATAATGGGTCTGGGTGAGGAGGGGGTAGAGGGGGAGAGAGAAAGAGAGAGAGAATCCTGGCAGTGAAAGCGATATAAGAGGAGAAATTTCCAGTTCCTGGCCATTAGATAGCCTCTGTTGTGGGGCTTCTAGTTTCTTGGCATTGATTGAAATTATTTCAAACAAAAGGCTTTGATTTTTTTAAAGGCTACAAAAACAGCATCTCCCAGCTAAATGGGTGGGAAGATGTTGTAGCTTCTCTTTCTCCAGTTTAGCAGGCTGCTGCTTGATGATTTCCAAACGCTTAGCACGCTGTACAGACGAGCATGTAAATCTTGAGCTATTTTGGAAACCCTATAGAGTTAGGACAGGGAGGCGTTCATCACTAGGATTTTCAGAGCAGCTGAAAAGTGCAGATAACCGAATCTGCCCGAGGCTTCAGTACCGAGCTGTTGCTTTGCTCGGGTGCTGAGGCGCCGAGTTCCTGCGCACCGAGCTCCCCTGCGAAGCCACTGCCAGGGGAACGCTGCGGACACGGTGCAGCCTGGTGAGGTGGGTGCTGCAGGAAAGAAGCTGGAAGCCCTTAGCGCAGGTTTGGAGCTGCTGCCCTGAGGGATCCCTGCCGCCTTGCCTGGAGGTTTGGGGTGAGAGTTTCCCATCCAGCCCCCGGGGAGCGGGGGCACCTCCAAGTCTCTGGGGGCTGCGCCGCTGCCCGGAGAGGCGCGGGACTCGCCGCCTCTTGTACAGTCGCTCCTATGACGTTGCTGGTTTGTTCCGTTCCTGTTTCTGTCGTTGTTTTGTACGGTTTGTAGCGTTTGTAGCGGGGCGGGACGCGCCCAATAAAGCCGCAGGGCTCCGAGCTCCGCCCGCCTCCGCCTCGCTCCCTTTGGGTTGGGGGGGGGGTGTTTTGGGGAGGGGGGCGCTGCGCCTTTAAGACCGGCGCGTGTTGTGCGTGTGACGTCACGCGGCCCGGCGCCGCCATTGGCTGCCGCCGAGTGGCGGCCGGAAGCGGGGCGCTGGGCGCCGCCATGGCGACGGCGGCTGTGGAGAGCGCCCTGCGGGAGGCCCTGGGGGGGCCCGCACCCGGGGCGGCGGCGCTGGGAGCGCTGCGGGACGCGCTGGCGGCGGCGGGGGGGGGCGAGGCCGCCCTGGGGCCGCGCGAGCGGGAGCGGCTCGGGGCCGTGCTGCGCTGCCTGGCGGCCGCCGCGCTGACGGGACCCGAGGAGCCGGCGGGGCCCTGGCGGGGCTGCTTCGGGGAGGCGCCGCCCGGGCTCGCGCTCAGCGCCCTGCTCGCGGCCCTCAGCGAGCCCCGGGGGGCGGCCCCGCGGTCAGTGCGGCTCTGGGGGGGGGTGGGTGGGGGGCTCCGTGTGGCGCTGTCCCGTTACCGTCTCCGCTTTCTCCCCTCAGGGCCGGCGCCGGGCTGCGGGCGCTGCTGGAGGAGCTGGAGAGCCTGGTGCGGGGCCGGCTCCCGGCCGTGCTGGGCGAGCTGTGCCGGCAGCGGGGCGAGGCGGAGCCGGGGGCCGGCCTGCTGGGAGCCGTCGTGGCGCTGCCCGAGCGCCTCAGCAACGCGCTGCAGGGCGGGCACCACCCCAGCGTCTTCCTCCCGCAGAATTACTTCCCGCTGCTGGCCGCTGCCATCGTCGAGGCGCTGCACGAGGTCGCCGCTGCCCTGAGAGGTGGGGGCGGCGGGAGGGCGGTGCGGCTGGGGCAGGGCTTCCCCGGGAGGGTTTCACACACAGACCCCTGTGCTGGCTTTTTAAATGCAGATAATGGGTGTTACAGAGCCTGCCCTTCACCTTCCAGGCTGAGATTCCCTGCACGTAAGAGTATAAGGTACAAGGAGTGAGAAAGATGGCTGAGGCTGTTTAAAATCCTGATGAAAGCAGCAGTTTTATGAGCTGCTAAATATCTTCATCCATTGCCAGAATTTAGCTCAATTAATGTCTGCGCTCAGTTAATGGTGTGGAAGTAAGCCTGCGTGTGTAGCCAGCCTAACAGTGCTGAATGAGCATGTGCTTTTATCACCGCTGTGTTAAAGCAGGACTGAACTGCTTCAGGCTTCTCACACCGCCTGTGTGCAGATAATCCTGGAGACTTTTTGTTCTTGAAGGCAGGTGGTGGAGGGAGAAGGGAGTGTGCCTCAAGAAGGGAATTAATCCGTGCTTTCAGGCTTCAGCACCTGCAGAAGTGTGCCTGCTCTGGATGCTGCTGGTGGTGGTGATGTTATGTTTGTGTCTGTTTTATCCCAGGTGGCTCGGATTGCTCAATATCTGCTCTTTCTCATGTTCTGGGGAAGGTCTGCATTCGTGGGAGACAAAGTGAGTGCTTTATGATAACATTTGGGGAGAGGGAAAGCCTGGTTTGCTGGGTTAGTGAGGAGGTGTGACTGTGACACTGATCACCAGAGGGAGTAGGAGGCTCCTGGGGCTTCAGGAGCTGCTCTCTGCTTCCTGAGGTTGCTCAGCTACGGATCTGTCAGATGCTGATGCTTTTTTATCAGCTCACGTGAGCACAGTCTGCTTGGCTCTAAAAATACTGTTGAGGCTTCTGGTCTTCTTGTGGTGCCGTTTGGGCCATGATTATGAGATGACCTTCTGGCACTTCTCATCCAGCGGTCTGAGAGCCTGCTGTGGATACCAACAAAAATCCCTCCCCGTGTGTAACACTCCCCTTACGTGACCAGCCTTCATTCGGGCCCGCCACAACTTTGAGGCCACAGTAGGAGTTAACAGGGCCTGGGGGAAGGAGAGATTTTCTATCTGTTTGCTCTGATGAGGAATACCTACAAGTTTCTTCGGCCTTAGGTTAGTTCTAACCACGGGAGAGATTCAGAATTATCTGCTGTATTTCTCCACCTGTAAGGATCTTTAACTAAGCAGGCTGGCCCTGAGCTCCGTCGCGCCAATCCGTGTATTTACCTCTTAGTCCATCCGTCCTGTCCGTGTATTTACCTCTTTTTCTCTCTTCTACTTCAGAAGAAATTCTGAGTGTTTTGGTGCCCCGCCTCGCGGAGCTCACCAAGTCGGACTGCATCTGGCAAAGGATTTCTTGGCACCTGGTTGAGTGTGTGCCAGACCGCTGCATGGAGGCCGTGGTCCTTGGTTTTGTTGAGAGAGCACCAGGGTAAGAACTCTGTTTTCTTTCCTGATCCCGAGCAAAGGCTGCAGCTTTCTCACAAATAGCTGCAGAGGCTGTTTCTGAGAGATGCTGGCATGTGTGTTTGTGTGCGTAGGGGTAAAGGAGCAGCCTGATTGTTCCCCCTTGGGTAGAACCTGCGCTATTCTGTAAAGGTCTGGGCCATGACGTGGAGTTAAAAAAAAATCACAGACTGGCTCTTAATGTTTAAAGGTGTTTTAGTGATTCCTAGCTTTTGACTTCTTTGCAATAAGCTGCTGACAGAAATCCATAGGAGTGGAGACAGCGTGACAGTAACTCCAGGGCTTCCTAACGTTTTGCTGTTGACTTGTCTTGCCAGGGCAGATGTCTTGTCTAGGCTGCTGGGGAACCTGGTTGTGAAAAACAAGCACGCTCAGTTTGTTGTGACGCAGAAGTTCCTCCTCTTGCAGTACGGCTACACGGTGAGGGCTGCATTGAACAGCTGCCCTTCCCAGGGCGCTGATCTGGTGGCTTTGAGGCTTATTCTCTGGACTGTTTCTGTGCTGTGTTTGTCTGTTCTTGGTGGTACAAATACTGATTCCGCTCTTGGTTTTCCATGTTTCATCAGCAGTTTCATGTGATGCACTTTTTTTTCCTAATTTGCATACTCTTCAGTCTTTGAATATTGTCAACCAGTCCCTCACACTTAAAAGTTTAACAAACACGCTGTGCATTGCTGGATGACAGCTTTGTTCCCAGTTAATGAAAACCATGGGTCTTGCTTTACAGACTGCAGTGCTACAGAATCTCCTTGGCTACCTGTCCCTGGACAGCCTTCGGCGTGCCTTATTGATCAAAGTAAGGTTAAGTCACATTTCTGGTGATGTATCTGCTGGAAAAAATGCTGATGTGAGTGGGTGTCTGCGTGGTGGAGAATTAGGGTGCTTCTCTGAGTCTCTTCTGCTCCTGTTCATGAGAGTGAAGGAGGCCCTGCAGCACCGGCTGGTGCAGAACAAATGAATTGTGATAGTCTAGGCAAGGACTCTCTGCACTCTGGTGTTAGTTTTTCACATTTAATTGGCAAATTGCCTTCCCAGCAGCAAAACTAATGATGCCTGGATTCCTGCAAGGGTCCCACATGCTCTGTCCTTCTCAGATTTCTCCTTCATCCCCTGGCTGTGTGGCAAACAGCAGAAAGCGCTGAAGTTGGCTGAGAGCAGTCCGTGCAGAATGGTTCATGCTCTGGAAGCTTTATCTACCTTTGCTTCAGCAGGGATGCAGATCTTTTCCCTCTCCAAGTCAGCAGTTTAATGGAACTTCTAGGAAGTTGTTATCTCTGGAAATTGCTACAGATTTGTAATGGTGATTTTTTGATACATTTTTTCCCCCACCAATCAAAGGTTCAAAAATCTGTGAGTCCTGGCAGCTATTTAGACTTTGAAGGTTGGACTAAAAGCATTATGTAAACGGTATAGCACTGTTTTTTGATAAATGGTATGCAAAAAGTACATGTTATTATGAGAAACCAACATACTTATAAGTTTTAAGCAAAAAAAACATTATTTTAACAAGGTATTAAAGGGAGGTGGTACGGACTTCTTAGTTGGCCAAGCACAATGTCATTTTGGGCCCTGAAATACCAAGTTAGCTCTACTGGCAGGGAGAGTAATCACCACTGGGAAAGCGTGAAGACCAAAGGACCATCATAAATTTCATGTGCTGTATGAAAGCTTGAGTGTTCCTTCAGAAAGGAAATTATGTATGGAAACAATCTGTTTCAAGCCAATTTGGGCAAACAAAGTTGTTTATCCTCTGATTCAGGTGCTGCAAGAACTCTTGGAGACGTGGAGCAGTAGCAGTGCTGTGAAACACTCCCCACCTGAGCAGCAGGAATATATTAGCAAGGCCATCCTCATCTGCCTCTCGCATCTGAAGGATTCTGAAATAGAGAGCTGCCGACAAGGTGAGGTGGCAGGAGAAGCAGGGCATAGTTGTGCTTCACAGAAAAACGGGCTGTTGAGGAGGAAAAGATCTCATTTTGATGCACCGGCTATCAAAATTGGCCCAACTTCGTTTTGTTGGGGTGGGGAGTGCACCAAGAATAAGAAGCTGTTCGGTTGGGCTCTGTCCTCTGCGTCGTTCTGCTGCCCTTGGTGGGGTCGCTGGTTGGGTGGGTGGGGATGGGAGTTGCAGGCAGGGACTCGCTGCTTGGGATTTATGTCGAGCATAGTGGAGTGGAGCCACAGAATGGCTTGGGTTGGAAAGGACCTGAAAGACCACCCAGTTTCACCCCCCTGCCATGGGCAGGGACACCTCCCACTAGGTCTGGGTGCCCAGGGCCCCGTTCAACCTGGCCTTGAACACCTCCAGGGATGGGGCATCCACAGGCTCTCCGGGCAGCCTGTGCCTCAGCACCCTCTGAAGAATTTCCTCTTACCCTCTAATCTAAACCTACCCTCTTTTAGCTTTAAACCGTTCCTCCTTGTCCTGTCATTATCTGACTGAGCAAAAATACGCTCTCTTTTTTATAAAGCCCCCTGTAAGTACTGAAAGACTGCAGTAAGGTCACCCCACAGCCTTTTCTTCTAGAGGCTGAACAGCCCCAACTCTCAGCCTGTCCCCATAGGAGAGGTGCTCCAGCCCTTGAAAAAGTAAATACTCCAAATTTAGAATATTCTTGTAATGTTTTGTTGACTTTCCAGCCCGTGAAAAAGCATGTTTTTATTCTGTTGGTGCTGAAGGGAAAGGCCCTTTTTAGCTTTCTACCCGTTGTTGGGTGGTGAGCGGCTAATGTTGCCCTCTCATGGAACTGGCATGAAGATGCGTGTTTTTTTCTGACTTTGTTTCATGTGCATTTATTTTTTCAGAGCTTCTTACAAGCATGATGGAGGGCGTGAAATGTCACTTGGAGAGCAGCCTGCCACAGATCCGGCGCCTGGGAATGATTGTGGCAGAGAGCATTAGTTCAAAAATAAACACCGATGGGCCTGTCCTGAAGTTTCAGGTGAGGGCTATGATGAAATTTTTCTTTGGTGTGCAAGGTACAGAGGAAATACGAGCTTTAAAGCGGGTGATCTGGGGTGTTACAGTGAGTTCTAACACTATCTGGAAATAAAGGGAGGCAGCAACAGGGTGTCTGCTCACAAAAAACAGTTGCATAGAAAACAAATGGATGTGTGAGAGTGGCTTAGGGGTGTATTCTGATGGCAAAGCTTAGGGCAAACTGTTAATTAATAATAGAGTGCTAGAGATTTATCACTGCATGAGATTCTGATCTATGGAAGTTAAGAGGGAACTTCACACCTAAACCAGGGGTGAGCATGCAGTCCCTGTAATGGTAGGAACATCTCTGAATTGAGATTCTCAAGATAAACGTGGGGATTTTTGCTGTGCTGTTAGTAGTAGGGTTTGTAAGAATTATGTGATAAAAACTGCATCCTTTCTTTAAAAATCTGCATCATCCATCGTGTTGCGTAGCCAGTTATCAAACGTTTTAAAGATTGTAAATAACAGTCAGACAAGGGCTGACCAAGTACTGCCATTAAATGTAGGGATAAAGATTACATATGGTACAGATCACCGTGCAGCATCTTAGGTTACTGCTGGCTGAACAGTGATTGAAACAAATAGGATTGGTGTGTGTTGTCTGTTCTGATTCAGTCCTCATTTGTACACTGCAGAAGGGGCAGATGTTGAATGCTGGTCATGCTTGCAATCTTAAAGTAACGGTTCTTCTGAATGTCTAGTACGAAGAAGATGATGAATCAAGAGAACTGAAGTCCCTTCTGGTGCAGGCTCCGTCGTTCTGTGTCCCAAGTGTCCCAGACGACAGGTAAGATATTGCTACTCTTCATTTCCATGCCTTTTAAGTAGCAAATACCAAGAAACATACTGAGGAACTTGGCAAGTTATATTACCCACCCACCAGCCCAGCCCCGATGTTGATTATTTGCAGAGTCTACATCTGGAAAAGATGCAGTGTCCCATTTTTACCTTTTTTCTGCTCCTTGTGACTTTATTTGTCTATGGTATCACTTGTCTCTTCCAGACTGAAGAGTCCTCATCTATCCAGTCATTCCTTGTATTCTCACAAAGGATTGGAATGCCCCTTATTCTTATAATGCAGTATAATTATTTGAAATTCATAATTGAAATGGTAGCATATATTAGAATTGCCTGTTTGATAGCCACACGTGGTGAAACCATGCTGCAGTTCCCAGGGGTCTTGTGTTCTCCTGAGTAGAACTGAACGGTTCTGCCTCCTGGGACTTTGTTCTTTATGAAGGCTGAGCTAGGTGGGAGACTGCAGTAGAAATAATTACCTGCCATTCTACTGAGACAGCAAGGGCTGGTGGTATGGATTTTTTTTGCTCGTGAATAGGTACTGTTAATCTTACTGGTTTTAATGCTTCTTGTTGCTCACAGCAGGAAGGAGAAAGCAGATGCTGCACTGCCATCAGCATCAGAAAGTAACGCAAAATCCCATACAGCGGCAGCCCATGTGGTGTCAGATGAGGAGTCGGATACTGAGCTTGACAGGTATGGGGACAAGAAGCTGATAGGAAATGGAACAGGGAGTGGTAGGTTCTTTGGGGAAGACTTGGAGAGAAGGGAGCTATTGGTTGCTGCTTACCTTGGCAGTCTTGTGCTTTCTGACCAGAATGAGGGAGCAGAGCTGGTTCAGCTGAGTAAGATGTTGTGCATGACTGCATGCAAGTATGTTAATCAATAACTGGAGCAAAGCCATGGTCATGTACAATCATGATATTTATTCCATTTGACTGACATAATATACTTTTTTTTCCCTGGAATTATCAATGTATCTACCCACTTAGTGGGCTTGTATTGTCCTATCACTTCACCAATACATAAAGAAATCTTAAGAACTGGCTTCTTGCCTCTGGGTCACCTGATTACTTCTGCACTCAACCAAGAGATACAGTTCCAGAGCTGGTTACAGAGCTGCTCTTTCGCTGGGATTCAGAGCAATTCATAGAACTAAGGAACTCTTCTAGCCTCGGCTTCAGCAGTGCTGCTAGATTATGCAAGAGTGGCGGTGTTCCAGTAGTGCCTGTGCTGCTGCTTTGCTTTGTGTGGATAGCTGAGGGAAGGAGAACAGCTGTACCCCATAAGCTAACTCCTGCCTTTATTTCTTTTACAGTGATGATGATCTTACTCCTTATGACATGTCAGAGGACAAAGAACTAAAGACTAAGGCTCCAGTGTATATTCGAGACTGTATTGAAGGTAGGAGAGGCTGAGTTTTCATCTGCTTCTTACTGTTCTGGGGAGAGTGGTCTCTTTAGGTTTATCTTTGTTCTGAGCTAATTTGAAGAAGGTCGGAATTACTCAATGAATTGAAACTCTCAATTTGTAGTATTTCAGTTATCTGGACTCCAGTGCTAAACCATCGCTTCTGAGTAATTTGTGTAGTTTCTAAAGCTGCTCCTGTGCAGGGTCAGTGATACTTTCCTATAAAAAGACAGAATACTGTCAGAAGAAAGTTGGGGTATACACCCAAGCAGAACAATTCTATTAATAATTTCTGTTTCTTTTGTCCTTCAGTCCTGACAGGATCTGAAGACGTGGACAAATGGGAAGCTACAGTCAAGGCTCTTGAGAGCTTGGTTCGAAAGAATCCAGCAGCAACAAGAGAGGTGAAGTAGTCTGAGCTAACAGTTACTGGTGGGCTCTAACACAAGGTTATCCTTTTACCCTTGTGAGGAGACTAAATGTGCCAACAGAGCAGCCAGCAGAGCTGTGTGTACCTGAACTTAGAGCTTTCAACTTGGGAAGGGAAATAGAAGGAAATAGTTGCTTTGCAAGCATTTTGCTAGGCTAGGGAGCACAAAGAAGCAAAGAAGCGGGCAAATGTTCTGACAGCAGCATAGCATCTAGCAGCTCCAGCACTGAAAATGAAGTGCGTTTGCAAGTAGAGCTCACCAGTAACTCGAGGCAGCAGAGCAAGCTCTGTGCCTTGTGCTGAGCAGGAAAAACTTCAGAAAGGAAATTTACAGGGGAGGCATGAATCCTACAGACAAAATGATTTTAATTTTGGATGTCATTTTGATATTGAATTGAAATTGAATTGTTATTTCCTAACAAAAGGGGGGGATAAAGTCAAACAGACTTCCCTATTTGCTTGTAGAAGTGTACTTCCTGAGGGAGTAGGTGGATCGTACTGATCAAGACAAAAAGCTTTTATGAGAGGAACTTAGGACTGGTTTGATTGCTCACCACTACCTGTTAGTGAACAGCTGAAGATGGGATTTGTAGTGCCAGCGGTAGGTGCCTTGGCCAGCTGAGAGAGGGAAGGGCTGTAGTATGGTAAGGGACTGGGTGGGCGTTGCATGTACTACAGTGCCCTTTAACCCACAAATTTCAGTGATAGGTTTTCCTGTCTTATGATGTTTACCATTTGTCCAAAAAGCCAAAGTGAAATGTGAATGTGGACAGAGAAATCAGCCTAAGGGGTTGATACGTGTTTTGAGATATCTGTCTTGATGGCATTTATCTTGATACCTTTTCTCTCCCTCATATGCGAAGGGCAGCATGTTGTTGCCTGTATTCTGCCTCATTTTCTTTACTTAAGCATTAGAAGTGGAAAGTGGGCTCTGTTCTGTAAATCCTATGAGAAAGAAAACACCTGCAGTGACTTGATTCCTTTTTTTTTTTTTTTTCTTATTTTGAGCAGGTTAGTGTGGAGTTGGCAAAAATACTACTGCATCTGGAGGAGAAGACCTGCGTTGAAGGCTTTGCAGAGCTCCGTCAGAGGGCCCAAGTAGCTGTTCTAACCGTGGATCCAATACCTGTTAGTCTCTCTTACTTCTTCCCTTTTTCAGTTGAGGCACAGGGAAAAATTTAAGCAGGTGAAGTCTTTTATCTTTGTAGAAGCAGCTATCAGTGTGGTAGAACAGCTGGCTGATGTCTGACAGCAGTTACACAGAGATGGGCTGTATACTGAAGAATCTGCAATGGATGGCAGACAACAGGAAAGAAAAACTCAGTCAAAAGCCGTAGCGGACTGGGAGAGATTTGGTATATGGATAAATCATATCTAAATTGCCTTGTCTGGTATAAGGACTTGTTGTGCTGAAGGGAGATTGCTTCACATAGAATGAAGCTGAGGCACACAGTCTCTAAAAGGTTTGACCGCTGTTTGTAATCAGCTGCCATAATGTTTGGATGCCTCTGCATAGGAGGGAGAGAAGGATCATAAAATCCCTTTTGTTGTTTACTTCCTCTGGGAGAATGTAGAAGCGTGTCTGAATTTCCCCCATTCGTACAGTGTTTCTCTTCCCTTGTCTTGGAGGCTTGTTGTTAACTAACAGGGAGCAGGACTTTGCCTGAAATGGAGAATTTAGAATTTTCAGAATTAGGGGAAAGGCTGTTTACTGGGTTTACTGGGTTCACTGCTCCTTGTTTTTTTCTGTCCAGGTAGCACAGTACTTGACCTCCCAGTTCTACTCCCTGAACTACAGTCTGCGTCAGCGCATGGATATTCTTGATGTAAGTGCTCATCTCCTTGCTGCTCATTTTCATTGTGGCTTTGTTGCACCAGTGCAGTGTCCCTAAGATGTAAAGGTGTTAACCTGTTTGCCTTGTAGGAACAGGTGAGGAGGAAGCTCAAGCGTAGGAATCTGTTATGTTAGCATTTATGCCTGGCATTCCCCTCTTGTTCTTAACCCTGCTACACTCAATTAGACAGCAGTCCTTGCCCACAGCATGCAGTGTGTGATGTCTATTGCCTAACAGCAGCTGCTGTTTCCTAATGTGTCATCAGTCTGTGATCTCTTCACTTTCTGAAAGACAGTAACCAAATTGTGGCTCCTTCCACATCATTTCACTTACCGTGTCTGAAAAAGGAGCCCCTGCCCTGTTTCAGAGTTGAGTGACTGAGCTGTTGACCAAATACCTCGGAGTCAGTTGATGGGGTTCAGGCACTCACCCTGTTTTCTTAATTCTAGAACCATTGTGCCTTTCTGCCTTGCTGTTCTGACTGGTTTGGGTGCAGGTTAGCTGTTGTTGTTGCCTTGTACAGGGATTATCCCCTTTTAACAGAACATTCCTTTTTTTCCCTCTAGGTATTGGTTTTGGCAGCTCGGGAACTGTCCTGTCCCAAAGTGCATGGGAAGACCAAGCATGTCGAGAAGCCTTGTGTCCAGCTCCTTCCTGCAAGTGACAGCTCTAAGGACTGGAGAAGAATTGTCGATGAGAGGATCAAAAGCAAGACTAGGAGGTTTGCTAAGGTGAGACCAGGGCTTATGTTAAATTCAGCAAAAATATGGACTGGATGACTTGCTGTAGTTCTGTCTGGAAAGAGCAAAATACCTGTGAAATTGGGTTCAATCCAGAGGTAAGACTGGGCAACTTAAAATGTCAGTTTCACTTTAATTTTGCTTTTTTTTTTTTTTTTTTTTTTGCATGGGAAGTACCAAATCCCATAGTCCTTTCTCAGCAGGAAATAAACCTTGAACTCCTTGTCTCACATTGAGGGATGGCTGTGTCTGTTTTGTGCCTGTTCTGAGCTTGTCTGGCCACTGCAGGGAGCTCTTAACTGCACCTCACAGATCCCATGGCATCCTCCTTCAGACTGGACTGTCTCAGGCTTCTCTTTTTCAGGGAGATGAACTGATGCCAGTTTCACAGGTCCTAGAGGACTTGCTTTCCAAAACTCCTCTACACCTTGAATGTTCTTGGTTTTAATATGTAACCCAGCAGTACTGAGATACATTGTCCTGAAATACTTAGATGTGTGAGAGGATCTTAAGTGGGAAGTGAGGTGACTGGTCTGGGAACTAGCAGTCATAGGGGTACAGGTAAGCAGTAGTTGACAGTGGGTTGGCTGCAGTGGATGAATGTAGAAGAGCTGGATATTACATCTTGTGTCTACATTTTTCTCTTGGACAGGGCCCATCTCAAGTGCAAGTGGCTTCTGGCCCAAATGAATTCAATTCTGTTGCTGGGCACTTCTTTTTTCCATTGCTCCAGAACTTTGACAGGTGAGTGAACACGTTGGATGTGGTTTGGCAACAGCAAGAGTGAGCCTTTCTGCTTGTCTGAGAGCAGTAGAGTAAAGCCCAGAAGCTGTGTGGGAGTCCTGGGACACCCTGCTGATGCCTGGCTCATTGATCAAGCTTAGAGAGGATGATTTTGGCTGTGTTATAGTGCACAGGACATTTTACTCTCAAGTTTACCTAAGGGAGAATCAGTAGCTGATGCCATAGGAATCCAAATTCTTGTAATATCTGTCTGAATGGTTTGTTTGTAGTATGGCAGCAGTGCTAGCTTTTGCATGCAGTTGCTTCCATGTAAAGCTAGCCTGTTGGTAGGGCTCGTGATCCCTGCTGTAGGGGATGTTACTGGTGTGGGAACAAGCAGCCCATGTTGAAATGGGAATGACTGCATAACTCTTTTTAGGGATTCAGACTTCTATGAGACAGTTTGCTTTGCACAGCCACCCTGACCATTCCAAAGATTCAGCCCTGTCACTGCCACAGAACCATTTATCTTGTGCTTGTAGGCCTTTATCAACTTTTGATCTCCTGGGGGAAGATCACTTTGTCCTTGGAAGACTGGTCCATACATTAGCAGTCCTGCTGTACCTGGCTGTCAACACTATGGTAAGAAAGGCTGAACGAGCTTTCAGGCAGCGGGACTGACTTCTAGCCTGGGAACCTGGGGGTGCATCCTGGGGCCTGCTACACATAGACTGGCAGTAAGTTTGAGTCATGTGCTGAAAAGTCCCTAAAAGGGCTGAAAGGAGATAGGGGATTCAGACATCCCTGCACTTTCTTCTGCTGCTTCTGATAGTTTTTCTTCCAACTTCTGTGGGAAGCTGGACATACCTTTACTATTCACTGCTTCAGTTTCCTCATGTATAAAATAGCTGGTTGTAACCTTGATGTTAGGATCACAGCACTATACATCAAGGCCCAGATCTTGAGGGTAGTGTGGATGTGAAGGTATTCAGTGTTTGTGTCATCATCCTGTTTTACAGGCAGTTACTGCGATGGGAAAGGCACTGATGGAGTTTGTTTGGGCTCTGCGTTTCCACACTGACTCGTGAGTTGTAGTTGTGTGCTTTTGTTCTCAAAGATCCCCTGTGAGTAAGCATCCAGCCACAACCTCTCCTTTCCACGACCACCACCTGGCTGAGAATGTCAATGACTTAATCTATTCTTATTTATGCTTACCTCTGGTCTGGTGTTCTTATGACTGAGCATTGCAAGAGCATGTAATGAAAACATTGCTTTAATGTCAGACCAACACAGGAACTTAGCTAATGTCTTCTGGTGTTGAGATACAGTCATTACCTCCAAAAAGCGCGACAGATTTTTCTCCTTCAACTATTCTTGTGATGTTTTCAGCTATTTCAAGTGAGGAAGCTGAAAATACTAGATTCAGTTCCTGCATGTGACTTGGAAAGAAATTAAGATGTAGCTAAAATGCTGTAAACATCCAGCTGCTGTTTTAACCTCGCACTATTGCAGGTCGCTGAGTTATGCTGGGCTCCCTGAGACACGGCAGGGGCTCTGTGTGTGTGTGCCGTGCCAGCTGGTGCATGGTTGCACTCCTAGTCAGTATGAACATGGCAATAGTTATAAGAGATAGTGGAAGCTGGAGAACCCTGGAGGTGAGGAATAATAAGTAAATCAAGGTAGAGCAAGAAGCTGCAGGTTTTAACTAGTTTGGTCTTTCTCCAACAGGTATGTGCGTCAGGGTCTTTTATCCTGTATATCTTCTATGCTGGTCAGTGTCCCTGCGGAGTATCTTCTGAACAACATGACAGAAGAGCTTTTGGAGACTCAGTCCTGGCTGGGAGGTAAGATGTGGTGGTGTATGCCAATGTTTTTCTGGTTAGTGCTGCAGTTTGCATGCAACGTCTCTTTAGAATTGTGACTGTAGCAATAATGTCCTTGTGCTGTGCTCCTCAGGCTTGCATGATAAACATATTTATTGCTTGGTCATAAGTCTAGGACAAATAGCAGACCACACTCTGCTGTAGACACGTTGCAGAGGTATTAAAGTATAAGCTGAGAGATGCTTATGGCATTTCGAAGTGTGACTGTCCTCAAAGTTTGAAATGGTTGCCAAGCAAATATCCCAAAATACACCACGTGCTCCCTTTCTCTTTCTAAGCGTCCAACCACCCAGCTCCTGAAGCTGCAGAACACACTGTCATATTGCATGTTTGTTGTGGCTTAGCTCTGGCAGGCAGCTCAGCACCACACGCACTCTTCCCAGGTGGGACAGGGGAGAGAATCCCAGCTTCTGGTGTGCCCCCAGCCTACTTGCTGGCAGGGCAAAGTAAAAAGCAGAAAAGTCTGTGGCTCTTGTAAGCACTGTTCTGCAACAACTAAACCATCAGTGTGTAGCACCACTATTTTTATATAAAATAAGAAAAAAATATATACACAGCACTGTGTGAGCCTCTTCAAAGAAAAGTAACTGTATACCAGCCCAAACCATGCCTGTTACATCCAGACGGTGACTGACTGGCAGTAACATACAAGACTTGTTTTAAACTGTGTGCACAGAAGATGGGTTTCCTTAGTGCTAATAACAAAAGGAAGAAGAGCATGGCACCATCTCCTAACATCCTACTGCTGCTGAACAACCTATGACAGAGCAAATGACTCGGTTTGTATTGATGTGAGATGCACCGTGTGCAGGCTGCAGTTTTGCTGGGTTGTGCTAAGCTGGGACTGCACATACTTGTGATTGCGTATGGCAGCGTGCTGCAAGTACAAGAGGAAATAATGCTGTGTGCTTTGTGCCTCTGAAGCCTCCACTGTATTCTGAGTGGCCCTCATGTGACTCCCCAGGTTGGTTTCCTTCACCATTCTCACTCTTGGTGAGTTGGCTTCCCCCAGGGAGCAGGCAGGAAGCAACACTGACACAGGCGGCCTCTGATCCTTGCACGTTGTGGAGCTCTGTGTCCTTTAAGAGGAAGAGAGCTGCCTTGTGGGGCCAAAAGCTTTACTTTTCCCATGACATGCAGTGTGCTCTGAAGCATCTGTTTGTCTTTGTTGTTAACCACTGCTATTAGCAAGTAAAGACTTTTGAGGAAGGCTGTGACCACCTCTTCTAAACGAGGGTCTGTGTAGCCTGCTTTAATGGGTTACTTTTGGAAGAAGGAGGACAGAGCTAGCAGCATCTCTTATGCCTGTAGGAAGAGTAATTGTTTTTTAATGTGGGGCTGTTGCATGAAAATTGTGTGATGGATCCTGGTGGGAATGAATAAGCTGAGAGGTGTGTGCGTACCAGGGAAAGGAAAGCTCAGAAATGTTAAAGAATGCACTTGGCTCTGCATCTGGTCAGATACGATTAAAGTGTATTTTAAAACCTACGAATCCTTCTAGAGCTGCTTCCTGAAACAACTTCTGGGGCTGTGGCTTTGCTGTTTGTTGTACGATTGTTGGTAAAACACTATCACAGGGAGGTACTGGGCTCTTGCTGCTCCAGTAGCTGAGGTCAGTCGAGACCTGCTTTTGTGACTGAGTCACGGTTTTGAGCTAGCAGACTTGCTGTTCACTTGCTGTTCCAGACAAGATTTGAAAGAAGAAGCAACATCTGTTAGGTCTGCTGTTATAGCGGGGAAAAATGACAAGCTGTCATGCATGCAAGCCTTCTACTATTATGCCTAACAGCTGGGAGAAGTCACAGCTTTGGGTTTCTGCTTAGAGCTTGTGCATTTCTCCTATGGCTAAAACACAAATTGGGACTGGAAAATAATCTCCCTGCTGCATGTGGCAGAAATCTCTACCTCTGCTCCAGCTTGTGATTACCTCCCAGCCTGTGCAGATGGCTGTCGTTCATAGCAGGAATAACTGGTCCTGCTCTACAGAGTTGGGGCTGGAACTAGAACTGTTTCCCTTTAGAAAGCGTTCGCAGGATGGTGTAAGAAGTTTCGGGTGCTGTCACAGTAGTCCCGTTAGTGGCTGCTTTGGGACATTTCAGCTGTAGAGAGAAGCTACCTACAACTGAGCAGCCTAACTGTTCCTGGGCAGGGAGGAGGGGAACACCTAAGCATTTCTAGGAAACGGTTCCTTCAAAGGCAGCTGCTGAGGAATTGAGGGAATTCCCCACCCCTTGAAAGTGCTGTCATGGGTAAGCTTCTCTTATGGAAGAACCTGAGTGTATTCTAGTGCCCAGTGCCTCCCTTTCGGTGGCAGCAATTCAAGGTCTGTACTCATGCAGTTAGAAGCAGTGCCAACAGCAGGCTCTTAGCTTACAAGCTTGTAGTAACCTGTCTTGTAGCCTTCCCCTTTTTGCTTCTGTAGAGGGAGTTTGGAAACACCATAATGAAGCTCTCCCTGAGTTTATAAATAGCTCTACTCAATCTGAATGAGTCATGTGTTTGGGCTGACAGTGCTGGGCTCTGAGCGCGCTGCTTGTGCGTACAGGATATCCTTACACAGGCTCTCAGCTCTTCCAGGCTCCCCCTGCTCAGACATCCTGCGTGCATCCTGGTTTTTACTTTGCAGGCCTAGTAAGGGCCCCTGAAATAACAGCTGCTTGAAGCAGCTTAATCCCCTCCCTTACATGCTGCAGAAAGTGTAAGAGACTGACTCGTTTATCAGAAGCACAACTGAAAACGTGTGGAAGCTCAGGGCCTGCTTCTTTCTTTCCTCCAGTCAAGTGTGCTGTGACCATGGGTTTCGGGAGGGAGCACTGAGCATTTGTTCAGGCTGTAGGAACCGGGAGCATGGAGACATCAGGGTTTTGAATAAGTTGATTTCTAATTGTAAACTGCATTCATGCTAGCAGGTCAGCTGTAGAATAGCTCGAGGGCACAAATACAAATTCTGGCATGGAGGATTTCTTCTGGTGTTTCATTTAGTGCTGTTCTGTGGTGGTGACTGATACTGTACAAACATGTGAGGTAAAAGTCTGTTTTTGCACCGATTTTCCAACTTACAGTGGCTTATTCTTTTACAGATGTGGTAGAAAAAGATCCAGATGGGGACTGCAGGAGGCTGGCCTTGCAGAACTTGCTACTAATGGAGAACCTGAAAAAGAAACTCAACAAAATTGTCCCTTCCTAGCTGAAGGGTAACAGAAATGACTTTACCTCGTACTCTTGCCAGCTGGATGTATGTAGGCACTGCTGGGGCCTCTTCAATGGTCACCTGGCTGGAGAAGAGGAAGAAGGGGGAAGGGTGCAGAGCTGTACGCCAGCGAACCTGACTTGACATCTGGACTTTGTAGTGGAGGCCAATTTAGTGAGCTACTGCTATCCGGTACGGAGTGTACAGATGCAGGAAGGTAGGCTAGCACTGCCATCCTCTCCACACCTCCCCCAGCCCCCACCCCCAGCTATTTATAACCTTGGCAAGTTTGAGTCCTCTGCTAAAAATACAGGGAAGAGCTCATAGCTGACTTCTTGTCAGAAAAACAGGGCTGGAAACAGCCACTTACCTCCCAGGGCTGTGACATACCTATAAAAAAAAAAACAAACTCCCATGTCTTCTGGCAGCATTTGGTGGAATAGTTAAAGGTCTGCTGTTTGAAGCACAGGGTAGTGTGGTGGCAGCAATGACACTGCAGCAGCTGAGCTATAAGCGTGGAATAGCTGCAGTGAAGTTTGAAAAAATGTGCCAAATGTTAAAAGTTTGAGTTAGAGCTGTACTGGAGTTACAAAGCCAGAATTCTTTTGCTGTAATATTAGTACAGAAAGAAGGTGGTACTAAAGTGTAACTAAGGCCCAGATTTTGATCTCAAAAGGTCTAGTCTGCATGGCCCTATATTTTTAATAAAGCTTTGGAGTGGGGAAGTCTCCCTCTCTTCTGCAGTATGGGAGTAGTTTGACTTTTGACCAAGCTCCTAGCCAAGCAGGCCAGAGATTCTGCCTTCTAAGGAAAGATAAATATGTTAGCACCTCAGCAGACCAAAGCTGTACTTGAAAATTGTCAGCTCAGGAATTCTTACCTCCGCTCTTTTCTGGACTTGAACAAGACTGAAGTTACAATACACATCTCTCTCTCTCTTTTTTTCCCTTCAAATTTATTAAAATACTAAAACTAGATTAAGAACAGGGTCTATATACCCAGCTCTTTGTATGTAGTGTTTGAAATGATACATAATTTCAGTAATGTTGCTTGTACAGTCAAGCAGAAAAAAATAAATTTCTTGGTAATAACCAAAAAGTCTGTCTGCAGCAGTGGGTTGACTGGTGTGACCCCTAATGAGGACAGAATAAATGACCTAGTGTTAAAGTCTTTGGTAAGTACAAATTATCAGGGATCCTCCACTTCCTCAGCCACCTCCTCTTCCACTTCCTTGGTCTCCATACTGCTGTGGTGACTTTGCTCTGGAAACAGGCTTTGGCTTATGGGAATGCCTACTCCTCTGTGAACTGCCTCGATGGTCTGCTGATTGACATAGTAAGTCAGGTTTGTGCATGGAATTCTTTTCCGCATCTCTTCCAGATACCGGTAAGCCTAAAGAAAAACACAGATTACTGTTACAGGTGCATGTGGGGGGGTTTACTGCTTCTACAAATTCCAGCAAAAGTGTAAAAAGCATCTGCCTCGAGTGCTTAGCTGATGAACTCTTGAACTGATGGAGTTCACTGGTGGAAAGGAGCTTAACACTAGGTCAGAACAATTCAGCATTTGATACCATGAAGCCTTTGCACAGGGGCTTGTCAATTCTATCGTCTTCAGTATAAGAAAGAATGGGTCTCATAGGTTGGTTTTACATTCTCCTGCTAGCTGAAGCACTGTCAAAACAACACGTTGCAAGTAAGGTTAATCACTACAGCTGGAGAAACGAGCAGTTGGCATCCTTCTGTTCCATAGTAACAGCAGGCTGTGTTTTAGTCCAAACCCTGGTGCATGTCATAGAATTTTCCAGGATAGAAGGGACCCATGAGGCTCACAGAGCGGGGCCGGAGGAGGGACACAAAGTTGATTAGAGGGCTGGAGCACCTCTCTTACAGAGAACAGCTGAGAGATCTGGGGGTGTTCAGCCTGGAGATGAGAAGGCTCCAGGGAGACCTCATTGCAGCTTTTCAATAGTTAAAGGGGGCTTGTAGAAAAATGGACAGCAACTTTTTGCTCAGTCAGATAATGACTGGACAAGGAGGAATAGTTTTAAACTGAAATCATTGCCCTTGACTCACTGGTAATACTGTGCCTGATGCACTTTGGGATGTGGCAGACCCTTTTGGCTACAGGCACTGCTTGACACATTCGGTTTGCCATCAACAAAGTGAGTTACTAGTGCCTCAAATTACTATAATTTTATAATTTTCTTTTTTTTGTTTGGCGAGGTGGCAAATGAAGTCCAGTGCAGCTGCTGAGACAATGCACCCAGACCTTTCTGTTCTTATCTCTAGTAATGAGAAGTATTTAAGAATCCAGCATTGTTTATGCTCCATGTTCTCTGAGCTTTCTTTTCAGTCCCATGTAATTAAAAATATAATAATTTGAAGATAGTTCCTTAAGCATACAACACCCTGCCAAGCCATTTAGCTCCTGTAAAGGAATCTGTACTATAGAATGTCTTCCCATAGGAGTTCAGCGCTTATACCAAGCTGCACTGCTCTATATAAAGTTCAGGCTCTGAGAATTAACTTACCACATGGAATTCCTCCACCCGTAAGTAATGTCCAACCAGAAATCCCAAGACATCACCCTGACGGATGGCGCTGTCAAGATCTTGCTCAGCTAGAAGAAGTTCACATTGTCTGATTGCTTCTTTGGGATCCTCAGAATAAACTCTAGTAAAAGAGCATAGTCACTCATATTTCAGATTACTCTTTGGTCTTGAATGCCAACAGCCCTTTTAAAATTCCATCTGTTTCTACGCTATAAAAATATACAGAAGCAAGTCTTCAAATTTATTTACTGAACTGTGAATGTCTTCTTCTTGTATGATCTTTTTGTCATTTGTGTGCATGCTCTGAATACCACAACTTACCTCCGAGCATGAAGGAATCGTTTGATCAGGGCCATCTTGCTTTGCAAATGTGTGAGTTTGCTTTCCTGGTCCGGAAGACTAATAGTTTTTGATTTTGAAAGGCACTTACATGCTTCTGTAAGTGCTCCTTGTGCCTTCTCATAATTCTGATACTCATCGATTTCTACCTGCAGGAAGACAGATCAGATGAGTATCTCGCTGTAGAGCTAACAAACCAAACAAAAGAAGAATCACAGAAGGCGGACGTACCTGAGCACATGCATCATAGAATCCTGCCAACAGGTCAAGGGCCCTTCCTTTAGTATAGAAGCTAATGATGTTCTTCATAATCTCTGGGTCCTTGCGCCAATCCAGTGATTGTAGGTAGTTGGCTGCCATGATGTAACTCTCTCTCTGTCTGGAGACTCCCGCAAAAAAGATGATTTTCTCTGTGTCTCCAGATTTCATCAGTGCCCTCATAGCCTAGCAATGCAAGAAGGGTGGGAGGACAGAGAGGGAAAAATATTATGAATACAAACACAGGCTCTACTAAAATGGCTAGGAAGTCTCATCTGGATAGCCTGCTCTATGAAAATTGTCTCAGGATTTACTTCTCAAACCACTCTTGTTGCAAAAATCTGACAAAGGTAAGAGGCTCAGCCTCCCCAGCTTTTTTCTGCCTATCCAAACTGACCTTTAACTTGTTTCCTGCTTGTGTATATTTCTTGGTTGCCAAGTGGTAGTTGCCTTGTCTCATGCAGCAATCAGCAATTTGTTCCAGTAGCTCTCTCCGGGACTCCTCAGAGAGGTCCTTGGAGTCCTTAGACACTGTCATTCTCTCAGCCATCTCCTCTGTGATGGTCAGGTTCTGCTTCAGGCAAAGTTGCAGAGCTTCTTGGTACTAAAGGAAGTAAGAAAGCAATGAGCTGTTGCAAGTACTACTGTGATACTTCACACTGTTTGTGGTGTAACCCTTAAAAATAAGCTATATGAAGGCACAAATGTTAGCAGATGTGGCTTCTCTAAGTAGAAAGTTTGAGGCATTGTGCCCTGCCATCAGCTCATATTTAAGTATATACTTTCTTATTTTGTTCACAAAGAACATATTTGTGCCTTGGTACTGTTTCCAGTAGGATCTTTTCCATGATCTTCCCAGGCACAGAGGTGAGGCTCATCAGTCTGTAGTTCACTGGATTCTCCTTTCACCACTTTTTAAAAATGGGAGGAGTGATGTTTCCCTTTTTTTCAGTCACCAGGGACTTCATCTGATGGCCAGGACTTTTCAAATATGATGGAGAGTGGCTTGGTGACTACATCAGACAATTCCTTCAGGACCCTGGGATGTATGTCATCAGGCCCCCTACACTTGTACTTGCCTCACAAATGTGTCTTTATTAATAACCAGCTATGAAAAGATAAATCTTAAGAGTATGCATGTACATACCTGTTGTGCTCCTCTCTGTCCATCCATGGAGCTTACCTTTTTGGCTGTTAGCAGCAATTCCATTGCCTTCTCATACTGAGCGTGTTCGATAAAAAAATCAGAACAGCGTGCTAGCAGAGCTGGGTCTGATTTCTCATCCAGGTCTTCAGCAATTAGCTGTAGGGCCCCAAATTGCTGTGTGGCAAAGGCTAGCTCCAGAGCTTTGGAGAAATGTCCTGCCTGTAATTCAGGATGTGCCTTTTAAAGACTTTTAAAGAATAAGCACTGCAGAATTAGCTTACAGGATACTCTAGAGGGGCTTTACAAAGCATTATCCACCATGAAGAAATGACTAATTGCACATATAGTCAAACATACTGTTGATTTAATGCTCCTCTGCTGTGGAAATTGCATCAGTTTAAAGTTTTTAGTAAAAATACCAGTCATTTACCTTATGGTACAACATGACAGCTCTGTCCATTTGCTCCCCTTTTTCCTCATAATAGCAGGCTGCCTCTATCATGTCTTCTGGAGAGCTCAGAAGAGCCAGGTTCATCAGCTGGTCATCTAAATTGTTCTCCTGTTCAAAAGCAAAGATTTGAGTTTTGGTATTCAAGCAAACTGAGTTCATAATTCTGTCTTCTTTCAGACTTCCAGCTTTATACTGTTGCATAGTAGCCCACCAGCCACCTCCTATGTAAAACCTGTAGCTACTCAAATGACTTTGAGCTGCAATAATGACAATTTGTTTCATGCAGTTTTCTGTTGAGATGTATGATGCATGTATATATGTATGATATTGAGCTGTATAATCAACCAACCCACATAACCAACTCATTTATTGAAGAATCTTCTGCAGAAGATGAAGGCAGAAAACAAGAACATCTTCATAGCTGGGGACCAGGACTGGGGACCGGGACTGAACAAGCAATGCATCACAGGACAGAATGGTACCAGTGTCTTGGAACACTTTCACTCTGTATACTACCTAAGAATAGAATCCTACCTTGGTTTTGGACACAGACATACATCTTCCCATACCTTACACAAGCGAATGGCGTTGTTAAATGCCTGGGCCCTGGTGTAGAAATGTACAGCCTGCTTGATTTCACCCTGACTCTCGTACTGGCGGGCCAAGTGGTATGAAGCTGCCCAGTTCCCTGTTTCGTTCGCTATTTCAGCAGCCTGAAAAGGAAATCATATAGCTTTATGCTACGCCCATACTGATCCCTGGAATGAGAATGCTCTGGAAGCAGACAGGAAGGGTCTGCCTTACCTTCTGAATGTCGCCCTGAAAGCAGTGGACACGGACTAGGGAAAAATAATCCTGAGCCAGTGCATAGTACTTCAGTGCAGATTTCATAGCTGACTGGCTCTCCAGATACTGTGCCCACCATTTCCACAGGCTCCTAGAAAAGCAACAATATTAACTGCAGTAACCAGAAGTGCCAGAGAATGCATTTCTCACCTCTGCAATCTTGAACTCGAGGCTAGATACATTTTTTATTTTTTAGAATGCAGACAGGTTTTACCAAAATGCAACCGTGACATTCAAAGATCTGTGCTAAAAGGGAGTTCAGCCTAGATACCTATCTAGTGTGGCTGTTTCTGAGTGAAATATGGTGTGTGCCTGAAAAGCTGAAGGAGGATCACAGTGGATAGATAAGGCAGGTATTGAACTTGCAGCTGAGAGGATTCTCTTCTTATTCCCTGCTCTCTACACAGATTTTATTTCTGACCTCAAAGTCCCACTCAGGACAAGGAATGAGCATAGCACTGACTTGTCTTTCATCTTGTTGACGTAGTTCTCCAGGGCTTGTAAGTTTTCAGAGAGCATTCGGGGTACCTCAAACCTGTGTGTATCCGACTTCTCGTAGCTGTAGAGAAAAAGAACAGATGAGATGTGAAATGACTAGCTTAAGAGAATTATTTCACTTCCTGTGTAAAAAGTCCACTTAATGTTGGATTAGCCACAGCTACAAAGCAGCAACCCTGATAACAGTGCTCCATTGGTATTATTCAGTTACTCAGATTTGTAGCAATCAGCCAGACCCATCAAAACTAAAAGGTACAGTGCACCTGGAATCAGAGAGGCGATGTGATCATAGCATTGTAAATGCTTCAAAGTTCCAGCGATGCTCCAAAGAAATGTCCCAGAAACCTCTCCAAACATTAAGTACAACCCTGTGCAAGTGGCTGAAAAGGTAGCAAAAGCCCTGGGCTTATCTTGCTTAGTCCTGCCAGCCACTGCAGTTTCTGCCTCTTTTCCACAACTGGGAGATCACTGCATTTATGCCATCCAGCTAGAGTCTTTCACCCTCCTGCCCATTTGGATCATCTTATGGGTCTTTCTCATCACATCACAGCTCTACTTTGCCTCTGAACGTAAGTGATCTTATATTGTGAGATTTCACACGGTAAAAATCATATAAAAACAAGATTTCAAACAAAACACGTTAAAAATCACAACCACCAAGTTCTGTAGGAATTCATCAGTCACAGCAGAGGACTGGGCACCAGACGTACCCAAGTCAAACCAAATCCTGTGGTTGTGCCTGAGACTCTCAAACAATTAAATCACAGGCAGTAGTCTTCTAGTGACAAGCAGGGGACTGGATTATTATCGGTGTTCAACTACTGGCCCCTGACAGGATACTTAGCCTTAGGGATGGTGCTGGGCCGTTTATTGCAACAATGCTTTTACCCCTGAGATAGAAAGCACCAGCAATGGGAAAAGATTTTAATTAATTGTTAGTAGCCGTTACCAGGCATCCTCCTCATCCTGCCCCTATAGTCTGCAGAGAAGGACAAGGCTCCAACTCCCCCCAAACGCAATGATGCCATCGGCTGCTGCTTACTGCGTGAGGGCAAGGCTGTGCTCCCCCACTGCCTCCAGGTGCTTAGCATAGTTGTAGTAAGTGGTACGCAGGTGAACCCGGTCATGAGCTTCGGCTGTTTCAATGGCTTTCTGCCACTGGTTTGAGGCTTGATAGAACTTGTTCAGCAGGTCATAGCGTTTGCAAGCCTTGTACAGTTGCTCCGCATCCTCCTTAAAGAAGAGCATACAGAGAGCTCGTTAGCTCGGTGTTCATAGGCGTACATGCAAGCAGTAAATCACATCAGACACTGCACTTACGAGAATTTTATTAATGCAGGTCATTGCAATGCAATTAAAGTAACAATAATTTAGGCAGGGGGGTTAACCAACTAAATATACATAGCCTGGAATAGCACATTACTGGGAAACAGGATGTTTACGTGAAAATAAGGAAAGCATTCAGATCCTGACATTTACTGTACGGTATCAACTGGGGGGTGACACGAGCAAGCCATCAACAATTAAACACTGTCAGCAGGAGGGTAAGTCACTTCAGAAAGGGGAGATGCACTCACGTGGGGCTCCAGCTAATGGCCACACTGCCTAGAAGTGATGTTCAAAAGGCCCAAGAGACTAGGGTTGTTGGCAAGAAGGCATTAAGTGCCAGAAGATCTCTGGGACCTCAGAGCAGGTCTCAGAGGCAGGAATTCTTTCTTGGATAACTGATAGCCATTCCTGGAAACAACTGCTACTAATTTCAGACAGAACTAGAACAGGAGGATTTTGCCTGTGCTGACGCAACTGCAAGCAAAGTAGGAACTATTATTTTTACACTTTGAGAGGTACTCCTGTGGAAGGAGCATTTTCCTGCTCCACCCAATGGCTGTCCAGCTGAACACTATATTTAGTCAATTGAGATTATCTGTCCAAGACAGAAAAATAGTTTCTGTCTCTTATTGTTTCAAATTCAAAAAAGCATAGAAAGTAAAGATGGAAGTTGCTGGCACTATGATTTTATTACTGTATGAGATAAAAAAAAGAAGCAGCAAAATAGCATCTGTCTTGCTACAGTTTTCCTTCACCTCTCCAAATAGATCTAAATATCCAAAAGAAGGAGTATTAACACTTCTCAGCCTCATAACTTTCTCTTCCAGGAAGCTTTTACAAACATTTAGTTAAATTTTCCTTTTTTTTCCCCATCATTTCAGTTCAGGATAGTTCCACTACTCCAGCTTTTATACTTCTAAAATAGCTGTACATTGCTAACCACCTTTTTAAGCTAAAGTTTAGCTATTTGGCTATCTTAAAAATTTCCTTGTCTGTAAAACGCTTCCAAGAGCTTAACAGTTTGCACTGATTTTCTCTGTACTTCCAGTTCATCAACATTTTTTTCTGGTAATGAGATACATAAAGGTGGAAGGCAATATTGCAGCTGCAGCAAACCCACAGATGAAAGTTATCAAATCAAAGCCCCAGGATGTGGTGTGTCCACAAACACAGACCCAGATTTTTGCTGTCGTAGCATTTTGCCAGTGTGCATCAAAAAAACGTGATCTCCTATGAACTGTGGGGCATGGCGTCAATTCTGCTGTCTGTTTGTCCCTCTTACTGGTCATTTGCTGGACCTTTCTATGGTTCCCAGGCTAAAAATCTGTTATGATCTTTTTACAGAACACTGATGAAGACATAAAATAAAGGCTAACCAAGAAGAATACATTCTCTCTCTTATTCATCTAACTTGACTTAACTCCAGTCAGTTTTCAATCCACCTGATAACATCAGTCATCCATGTGGTAATATCATCTCCATATTAGACCTCAGTGATATTGGTAAAGCACAGTAATCAAGGGCAGAGAACTTAGAGTAAAATAAAGCTACGTAGAAAAGACACAATCAGCTTTGGTACGTATTTGCTGTCAGGTCAGGCTCCAGATTTAGGTGCAAGGGACAGCCTGCCACTGTGCCAGGCTGTGGGGAGCTGGCTGAACAGCCTGACTGCTCTTTCTGTGCTAGAAGCCAGGCAGGTCACTGCCAGCATAACAGGAGAAGCAGCAATGGAAATCTGGGCAAATATAGGAGAGCCAACGATGCTGGGACAGCACACGCAGCAAATCTGACTTGACAGAGCTCTCCATCCCCACGGCTAGCCAGCTCCCAACCTTGGGGCAGGAAACTTCAATCTTGCCTACGCTGCTGAAGAGCATTAGGCCAGTCCTCACTCTATTGCAGATCACACCTTTAGCCTTTCATCTGCAAACACGTCAAAATGAACCTTGCATTTCCCACACTGGACCTTAAAATATGTTTGTTAAAATGTTCACCATAAAACATTTCAAAGTACATCTCTTTTTAATCTGATCAAACCTAGAATGTTTGTTTGAAGAATTATGCCCCAAGAAAAATGTAAGACAGAACTCAGGATGTTTCATACAGCATCCTGAAAGGATGCTTCCTACATTCAGCAGTAGTTTTACTGTATATATGTATATAGTAAACATGCTATATTACTATATACTATACACTATACATATATACATATTCTGTACAGCAATCAAGAAAACAGACAAATTAATGTGCTATAAACTTCTGCTGCTATGACTCTTGGAATTCTTATTTCAAGGCATCAGGTTCTGTAATCCTCACTGTCATCTACTCTTCAAGGACCACAGAAAGGGCCTATAGGGCTGTTGAGCCTACAGAATTCACACTGGTTGCAGAGAAAGACAGTTGAGCGTGGCACAGTAACTGTGCAGCACTGGGCTGTACCGTGCTGGAAGGGATGCCTACTTCCCGAGGATAAAAACTCAGCTTCAAGAAAGTAATTGTAACAACTATTCCGCATTACTCCTTGGAAACTTGGTAATAGATTTTACTTAGGAGATTTTTGCACCTCTCTCAGATTTATCAGAAATGGTCAATCTATTCCCTAGTTACACGGAGTGGATATTCCAGGATGCATACGATTGTCAGGGCTTACCAGCATGCCCAGCTGAATTGCTAGCACAGCGACTCTGGCTTCCTCCTCTGGTTCTTGTTCAGCCTCCCTTAATGCTTTGGCTCCTCTTGCATGACCCATGTTTCCAAGGCAAATTTTGGCAACATCAAGCCTGTGAGTCTTCACACACATGCGAGCCATGTTCTCCCAGATAGCCTCACTGTGATAAAGCAGAAAGAAGGGAAGTGCTGTTAATGGTAGCACCATCGAGACTTGTGTATTAGGCAGGTAAGGGGCAAGGAAAGAGGAGAGAGTGAAAGGGAAAACCGTTAATATACGTGTGTTAAGTGGGGAATAAACGGACTCCAGTTGTTACGTGAAGATTTAAGAGGAACAGAAACAGTCCTCAGACATAGAGGGTAGTTCTGGAACTGAACGTCCATAGCTTTAAGCTATGCTTAAACTATTAGCTCAAAGTCTTTAACTCTTAGCTCAAAGCTAAGAGTTTACACTTAACAAAATCATCTGCCAACACAGATGCAGTCAACATCTCAGCTTTGTGCTCCCACGCGATGTTGTCAGGTCTCACCAGACAGCACTGCTGCATAGGAGGGCAGCAGCACAACCGACAGTTGCATGGGGGACAAGCCAAAATTTACATAAATTCTGGTTATGAGTGAGGCTCTGCAGAGTAAAACGCAGTACATGTATGTCCGACAAATAAAAACAAACATTCAAAATGTTGTGTTTTTTTCCAGCATGTGATCCGCAGCGGAGGTGTGGTCCATACAGTTCTCAGACACCACAACACAAAATAAGCACCTAAATGATAAAAGCAGGAAAAAAAATGCTAAGAGTTGAATGCCACTTCAGGTCTTGCACCTGCAAGCAAATCTTCCACTTTGGGGGTGGGGGGCTGACAATCATGTTTTCCTATGATTAAAATGTTTTTCTCTTCCCAGTTGCTGTGGGAAAGACCCGCACAAACAGGGGAAACTGACTAACCGGGAAGCAGTGAAGCAGATGAGATGCAACGTGCTGTCAAGCACACACAGTCGATAAAGGCAGAAAATAAAAATGTTTTTCCTAATTTATTTTAAAATAAGATTATCTTCTATTTGCAACTACAACCAGTGCAAAATTTTCAGGTAGAAATAAATATAAATATGTGACATACACTTCATTAAGGCCAAACAGGATAGAGAAAATAAAACAGGATTAGAAGTAATACATCTGGGACAAATTTCAGATAATTCAGAAGTTCCGCTTCTGAAAAGCAAAAACACATCTCTGAATATTTCATAGAGTTTCTTACATCTGCTTGTCCATATGGAACCTGGTTCAAACACAGTATGCTCTTGCCCTCTTCTGACATATCCAAGTCCCTCCTGGACTGAAATGCCAAAAGCAACATGGAAACACAACCAAGTAATTTCTGACCTGGAAAGGCCTTACGGAAACGTCAGTGCTAGATCCTTCCAAGCATAAGCCCATGTATCTCCACACAACATAGAAATGCTGATTTCTATCAGCAGAAGATGCGACCACCCTCCTTTTTAGGAAGTTTGAATTACTTTCTTTTTTATGCAAGCCACTGCCTATAGCCCAAACTGGCAATAGGCAGGAAAAACATCTTCACAGGACATTGAGGTCAGATTAAATATTGTCACCTAGCTTTCATCAACAAAGACAGTAAGTTCTGTCGGTAGTACCAGACGCCAAACCTAGCATGTATGTGCACGGCTGTGCTTCACTACACACAAGGAAAATACACAGACTTTCCAAAATCCACAGCATGCCAGAAGAAGCTGCCAACAGCCATTTCACTCTGCCTGAAGGAGCACAAGCTTGCGCTGTGCCAAACTAACAAACAGCACGTTTCTGAAAGGAAATCAAAATCTTTAAGAGCCTTGACAGCTTGCAATTCCATAAATGTAAGAGTCCGTGGACTTGAACAGAGACAAGAGAATGAGAAATCATATTAGCCTACAGGGAGTGGAAACTTTTGAAAGGAAATAGAGCAAACGGCATATTATAAAGCGCAAAGTTAAAAATAATGGTGTGCAGGGAAACAAAACAGGACTTAAAAGATCATAGAAATCATCTGGGTTGGAAGAGACCTTCAGGATCAGCAGGTCCAACCATCATCCTGGCCTCCTGACTCCCATCTCTAAGCCGTGCCCCTCAGTGCCGTGTCCGCACGCCTCTTCAGTACCTCCAGGGACGGCAACGCCACCGCTTCCCTGGGCAGCCTGCCCCAATGCTTGACCACCCCTCTGTGAGGAAATTCTTCCTCATGTCCAGACTAAACCTCTCCTGGTGCAACTTGAGGCCACTTCCTCGTGTCACCTGAGAAAAGAGACTGACACGCTCCTCGCTGCAACCTCCCTTCGGGTAGAGCGCTGAGGCCTCCCTCCGCCTCCTCCATAGCGAGCAGCCCCCTCTCCCTCAGCCGCTCCTCCTCAGCCCTGCTCTCCAGTCCCTTCCCCAGCTTCATGGCTCTTCTCTCCACACGCTCAAACAACTCAACACCCTTCTTGTACTGAGGGACCCACAACAGAACCCAGTATTTGAGGTGTGGTCTCAAGCGCCACGTACAAGGGGACAGTCGTTTCCCTAGTCCTGCTGTTACTTGTCACCTTCTGGCAGCATTTTGCCTTCATAAACGACAGTGGCTCCTGCCAACTTCAACACTCAGTGGGGGAGCTGCTGTTACTCCAGGGATTCCTCTCTGGGAGCTCCTGTCCCACACGTGAGCTGCCAGCGTGCCACCCAGGCACCCATGCATGCGGTGCCCCACCTCAGTGCACTGACGAGCTGGAGCTCTGCCATCCCACCTCCTCCTCCCTCGCTCCAAACCATTTACAAAACTAACCCGAGATGCTCCAGAAGCAGGCTACTGATAGGCTGGACCAACAACAATAACAAAAAATATCTGTATAATTTTAACGCCACACTATATACTACAGTCTGTTGCTCATAAGGTATTCAAGTGTTTCTGCCAGTAACATCCTATTTGCTTGCAAAGGCAGCCTTCACGTGCATATAAAGTTTTATTCATATATTTACGCTTGCCTTTATTGTACTATTATCTATTGTATCTTATTTACAAACTAGAAAGGCATTACAGTAACATCACCACGTGGAACACAACAAAGGCTCAATGTGAACCAGCAGCATGCTCCGGCAGACCAGTGGGCAAACCCCGTTTTAGGATGCATCAAACCCAGCATAACCATCAACAGAGGCAATTCTCCCACTAGATTTAGTGTTGGTGTGGCCCCACCTTGAATACTGCACGCAGTTCTGGGCTCCACAATATAAAAAGGATGTTAAGGTCCTTGAAAGTGTCCAGAGGAGGTCAACAAAGCTGGATAAGGGGCTGGAGCTGCAGCTGGGGACGTTCAGACTGGACTTTAGGAAAAATAATTTTACTGTGAGAGAGGTCAAACACGGGAACAGGCTTCCTAGCAAGGTTCCATGGCTGTCAGTGCTCCAGAGGCATTGGGATAATGCCCTCATTGATATGGTTTAACTTTTGGTTAGCACTGAAACGATCAGGCAGTTTGACCAGATGATCTTTGAACGTCCTGAATTATTCTGTCCTGTTCTGTTCTTAGTGATCAGGGAGACATCTCCAGCAGCAGAATAACAACCCAGAGGGGCAGCTGCACACCAGTTTTGTTGCCTCTTCAGGTATGTACAAAACAATGCAGGGCAAGTTAAGAAACAAGGAACAGGAGTAGGACACTCTTGCTTAAATCCAAGGCAAAACCATCAGTTTTCTCTCAACAGTTGTTAGTGTAGCAAGAAAGGCCCATCTGTCCTTACATCCTTAAAAGGCAGCAACTCTTCTTCCCAGGGTTGGCCTCACTGCCACATACAGAACACCAAGTAATGATCTACCCTTCCCCCAGCTCATATTCTGAGAATTTCCTGTTCTTCCCCTCCTCCTCTTTCTTTTCTTCCCTTTGGAAAGCAGCTCACATCTGTACTTCGTTAGCCACAACTGGAAACTTAATGAAGACCAGATGCAGCACGAGCACAACCAGAGCCATAAGAAAGCTCCCTGTGCGTTTCTGGGGAGCTCTGCCTACCCATGAAGCACATTAATAAAAGATCTGCTGCTGCACCCCAAACTCCCCAAGCTTCAGGCCACATCAGTAGCACGATGGAGTCTGAAAAACAAAACAAAACAAAAGCACAGACACACAAACAAACAAACAGACAAAAACACAAACAAACAAACAAACCAAAACCCTTTGATGCCACTATGGACTAGATGCAAGTTTTACCATAGTTTTGATGAATCAGTTTTTCTTCCAGAATCTCTGGTCTTCAGGGTCTGTTTTTCTCTGGTCTTCGGGGTCTGTTTTTCTGTGAAACTATGTTTACAGTGTCTAACATTCTGATTTCACAAACTCTTCTGTTACTATACATTTTTCATTGCTCATTTTGCGTGGAATTAAAAAAATCAACAACAGTAAAAGTAGTACTATTTAAAGTGCTGGAGATTCATGTGTCTGAACATATTACTACCATCTCCCTGCTCTATTTAATGGGCTATATTTGAAAAATGAACATACTTCATTCCATCTCATCTCTAAATATCTTGACCAGTAGAAAAATAAAATCTTTCTTTCCATCTTGGGTCTCACTTTGATGAACAGGATCCTAAGTACTCTGCTTTAAATATTAAATACAGCAACTGTAACAGTACATTATATATAAATAACATTTTAATAGTATGGAAATGTGGCTAGATTTTCCTGCTAGTCGCTGAAAACATGTAGAACAGTTCTCCTCATTTTAACAAGAGACAAAACCAACACACACATTCATCTCAGTTTCAGTACAAGACCCTCCACAGTCTCAACCACCACCTCCCACTAATTTCTATGCAAGCAAGGCCGCATCCCTTAACACAACCATGTGGAGTGGGTGAGCATCCCCTTGTGCCCCAGACACAGCCTGGACTGTCCAAAAGGGACACCCAGGTTTCACTTCTGAGACGTGGGAGAGTCTTTCCTGACCACCAACCAGACATGAGGAAGCCTCACTGTACAAGGAACTGCATAAGAAATTGCCAGCAGGTTCTCAGCAGCTCAGCTAACTGCAAACAGAGTAGAAGTAACATTCTGGTGCGAAGTGTTTACTCTGAGACTCACCATAATGTAAACCATGTCTGGGCTGACCTGGACAAACACTGCGAGGCAGTGGGCACCACCCTTTCCCTATCCTCCACCCGCTGCCTACGTGCTGCTCTTGGGTGTTTACCATGCAAAGGAAAAGGATGGAACAAAGCAGGTGCTGCTTCCTAAGGAAAATTATCGGCATCTATTACTATTTTCCAAATGGTAATTATTTGTACCCTTGCCTTGACTTCAGTAACTTCAAGTTGCGCCTTACATCCCCTAAAAAAAAGTGTCCGAATAATGCAATCTAGCTTAAATATACAACAGGAGGTGATTCTAATAGGATAATTTTTTATCAACTCTACATGTATACAATTTGATAGACCAGTCATAGGACATAAGCATCAAGCTGTGGACCATAACAGCTACGGACAGCTTATCCATGGCCAAACAAGACAAACTACTTAGCACCTAAAGTTAGTGGGGACTCAAAACTGATAATTTAGAAGCACTATGTAAAATTTTAAACACATCTAAAAAAAATGAACTTTGATTTCATCTTCAAATCAGTGCAAAATCAACGTAGTGCTAAAGTGCCAAAGCTGGTGGCACACGGCATGCTGTCTTTGCTGTTGTAACCTGGAATGTTAATCATACTAAACGAGTTTTCCTCTGCCAAATATGTCAGGCATTTCTCACATATGTTCAAAACATTGAAAATGCGTAATTATTCCTATGAACCCTTCCCTAGAAGAAACAGAATACTTGGTAAAGCAACAGAAGTCTTAAAGAATAATACTTAAAATGTTCTATCAAATACATAGATTTGTCTGTTCCACACTTACCCTGGTAAAGTCAACATCAAGCTATAGTTTAGCATGAATTATAACAAACAAAATCCCTTTGTCCCAAGTACTACAGTAAGTACCGCATTAGACAAAAGGAAAACATAGTCACCTAATGACTCCCTCAGGTAGTGACCCAAACCTATTTCTAAGGTATTTCAATACACAATATTCTGTTGCAGTACTTGGCATAATCACATTATTTTCATCAATATGGAAATAAAGATGCTTCATTATCAGTATTCTTTGCTTCTTGTTCTGAAAGTGCATTTATGTCTCAAGAAAGGATTTGAAGGACTAAGAATTGAATATACTTCTGCACATTTATCAGTAGAAAAGTATTCATTAAAGTGATTTTTTTTTTTTTAAGGATCAGAAGGATTCCTTGACTGGTTTGTACTAGAAGCACAAGATCTCCGAGTGAAAAAAGAGAATGTCACCAAGTGCCAACAAGAACCTTCATGAGACAGCAAGAAGCTAAGTAATATAGGAGAAGTTGCAACAAAAGTTAATAATAAATTAATGCTTTTGATTAAAATTATAACAACAATGAATAACTGAGCCACTTTGGTATGAGGAAGCTAGGAAAAATTACTGGATCTTTGCAAAACTCATTTGATTCTGACTTGGTGCAACTACTCATTTCAGGAATTTCCCAATTTTATAGCTTTAGATATTATTACAAAAAACCGTTTGTCATTGGAACACCATGTCAATAAAATATTGTACCCTGCATAAACAAATGTAAACATAATTTATTAGGTATGAAATGGGCAAACTCACTATGGAATGAAATAATTATTCAAATTATTGAGACTCCATGAGTAAAATTACATTTACATAACAGACTTTTAACCCAGAAAGACCCCAAATATTTCATAAGCTACTATACAAATTGCATGGAATAACTTAACCCACTACTGAACAGAACTACTCTTTAGCATAGAACACAGCAAAAACCTAATTGCGGACAAGAACATCTACCAGAAATTTTGCCCTGGAAAAAAGTCACAATGCACTTGCTAAATTACTGCATGCAACCCTTACTACTGCCTTGCATCGCTCCTCAGACACACTTCATGTTGGTGTTATCTGGGTGGGCTTGGACTGCTGTGCTGCTATCCTTTCTGCTCTTTAAGGAGGAACCCAGAAATACTCCCATCATCACAAATCGCAAAACAGCTGCAACAAGACAGTCCCTACCAACAGACAGACAATACGAATTTGAAATTAAGCAACCTTTTCTGAGATGACCACCTCACTGTAACTAGAGAGATGAAGCAGTCTGATTTAATGCCACCTTTCTCACTAGTCCCAGCATCACCTCCCAGGGTTTAAGTGGCAGTGAAGTGAGCCATGTGTCTCAGCTGTGTCTCAGCTGCATCAGTTCCCATGTGCAACTCATGAGACAGGTACCCACCCACAGCAGCCACAAGAAGCAACTTGGGAGAAAGTTTTTTTTTTTCCTCCCCAATTCTGTCAAAACTGCCTTAAATGCAAAGTCATTGACTTCTATGGATTTGTGTGTGTAACATGCAAAATTTCTCAAGTGAAGTATTATCTATCAAACCCTAAACCAGTATCAGAATGTTTAGATCATCTGGTCCCCTTAACACTCCAAGACAAGTATGACTTAAGAGGAATATGCTTTTATTTTTTAATGTTGGTGGAATTTAGGAAAGAGGTAGAAAATTCTCATGCCAAATAATTTGTGCAGGAAGAAAAAGAAATTTGACTAAGTTTTAAGTAATCAGACTGGCTTTGTTCTGCTTTTATAAAAATACAATTGCTGCATTTTTGCATGTGCAACATAAAAAGAAGTTTGTGCCCTCAAAATACATCCTCAGGCTTCAAAAACAACCACAAAAAAAAAAAAAAAAAAAAATCAGAGGCAGGAGGATTCAGAAGATCAGAAACAGGTGCAGCGTTGGGCAGAAGTTTGCCTTTGGTATCATCTACAATATGCATGTCATCCACCCGGCTGCTGAGTTACAGGCTTAAAACAATAACAACAACTCCATGGGTTATAAATCTGAAAATATGGTCATAGTTGTTAGGAAGCTTCTTCGAAGAATAAATATAAATAACATACCTATGCCTACCAAACTTCTAAAAACACACATGTATGGCAATATGATTTACAGGAAAAACAGTAATGAATGATGTTGCCCTGCTGTGAAAGTATGAAGATGCTTAAGTATGAAGAGGTAACTCAGGATTCATCTGTTTAAGTACTAAAAATGAACCAAGCACACAGAGGACAGATGAATCCAAAGCCAGATTTGTACATTCAGTTCTGATAGCTGAAAGCTCACTATAGGGTTGTATGAAATTCACTGAAGTATTTTCCACTCCTCTCAGCAACGAGTCTGTTTTCTTCCTAAAAAAATTTCCAGTCAGTTTGTCTGCATGTCAGAAGTGATCCTGCTGACTAAGGCTAAAGAAACTTTGCTGACACGACAAATACTGCTTTAAAATTAAATGTTTTTATTCTAATTTCATTCTCTTCTAATTTTAATTTCAGCAAAGTGAACTTTTGTGTCAAAATGGCAGGTGCAGTCAGTGGACTGCGGATACACCTTGTTAATCGGGTTCTCTTTGCGCCTGGATTCCTCCTTCTCCACGATGTTGACAAGAATGTCATACCATTTCACAATATACTATTTAATGTTACACTTTATATGGTGGTGTTTTGTTGTTTTTTTTTTTAGCTTAAAGACTATGTTCCCGTGCCCCTGGCCAGCTGCAGGGTACACACACAGCTCCTCACTGCAGCACAGGTCAGCTCTGGGAGCTGACAGACATTGAACAGTTCGCTGCCACTTCAAAACCAGCGTACGCAGACCCAGTGCTGGTGGCCCTGGCTTGTTACACAGCAGTTAATTCTGTACTGGATTGTGAACGCAGGCATTGTATTAAGCAACTCACAGCAGCTCTTCCATCCCCCAGGCACCGAAAAAGGGCTCAGACAGTATTCTCAGAGACACTGCAGGGCCGCCAGTGACTACAGCAAAGGGGGATGTGCGGCTCAGGGGCACATCGGCCCTGCGGTCACAACACAATACAGCAATTTTCAGCTTCATCCACATCATGGCACTTGTGACTTTTTTCAGACACCCACGAATTGTTTATCTGGTTGAGAATCTCCAAACTTTAGATTTTCTGTGGATCTGCCAAGTTCCTTTCCAGGGTTGCAGAGCGGCCGACGGAACCAAGTGCACCCCCCCCCCCCACCACCACCACCTCATCAAGACGTTCGACAGCCAACAGTACTTCCAAAATTGTTTTGCTTTCGGTAACAAGCATTTCAAAACCCCTCTCCTCAATCTATTTCTGCAGTCCTAAAGCTTCACGAGCCGAGTCTCGGGATTCCTGCTGCTCTGTAAAGATGGTTTCCTCGGGAGCTGTGCCTCCCTGCCGGCTGAGGGGAGGAGTGAGGCGTGGAGGGGGACGCTCTGAGGGGAGGAGGGACAACTTTAGAAGTCTCCATAGTCTTTTCCTTTCAGGAAACACATCCTGTTAATGTTTGACTGCTGTGGCAGCGGCTCTGTTTGTTGCAGCCGACTACGCCCTGAGGCTCACCAAAAACAGCCACAAAAACAGCCATTTCCTCTGAGCTGGGGGAAGGGGGGGGGGCTGCAGACCTTTTCCTCACAGCAGCCCGTCCTCTGGTCCCTGCCACTTGCAGTCAGGCGTTCAGAGGGACACAGCAGAGCAAATTCCTCAGGATACACCAAACTTTCATAATTCTTTGGGATGAAAGCATTCACGTGGAGTTCAGCTGCAATTTGAGAATGACATTTGCCGCTGTTCGAGGGATATTTTGAAGTTTGCATCTGGAAAAGGCTTTTGGAGCTCTTTGACTCGGAGGAATCCGCGCTCTGCACAGTTGCTCTTGAGAGCTGAGGCACGCTGCTGGCAAGCAGCTCTCCCTCCCTCGCCCCAGCAGCAGTTCAGGCTCTTCTGCTTCAAGACTGGAGTCCTCCTCCATTTGCCTCACAAGGAATTTTGTCTCACAAGGAATGGAAGTCCCTATCTTCCAGTTCATCACAGGACTGGCATTGCTTATCAAAGTGCAAGAAGGTGGATAAGCCAAAGCCGGGAAGGACGGAGAAACCTAAAAAAAGCTCTTTTGTGTTCTTTTATTTTATGGAATTCTATCTACCTCACAAAATTCTCATTTGCTTGATCAGAAACACCTCTGGAGTTGACTTTGAGAATGAACGGTGATGTCCTCTAGCCATTCATAACATCATATTGAAGCTGCCTCCATTTCAAGTCCAATTTCAATGTGCTGGAGCTGACTGAGACCTTGTGTCTTCTGCAAATAGAGACTGGCAGTGAGCTGACAGTCAGATATGACTGTCCAGAAACTGGTAGCCACAGCTGTGTTGGTAGCCCTGGTCTCACTTATTCTGAACAACGCAGCTGCCTTTACTCCTAACTGGGTATACCAGACCCTGGAAGATGGGCGTAAGCGCAGCGTGGGGCTCTGGAAGATGTGCTGGCTGGCAGAAAAGAGCAAAGGAGGTGCAAGCACCAGGCATGGGCAAGGGGAGGAGCGCGAGTGTGAAGCCCTGGGCTGGGGTTCAGAATCAGCGGGGTTCCAGGAGTCTCGTAGCACTGTCAAACGTAAGTTCAATTTCTTGACTTCTCTGCTTCTACTAGATTGTCATTGATACGTTGTACTAGGTCATGAGGAATGTATAGCCTAAGCAGAACATCCATGTAGCTCTCTGTGATCAATGTTAACCATCCGATTCTAAACACCTCTTAAGATTAATCATATGAAAATCATTAAGCATGACACATTTCTCACTTGCAAATTCAGACTCGTGGGATCTTAAGAATACATATAGCTTAAACTGAGCTGTTTAAAAATGGTTAAGATCAAATCTGTAAGCCGATTTGCAGAATTACAAAGTTGAGCAATAAAAAAAGTGCCCCTTATATTAATGATGTGAAGGGTGTGACCCTATTCTCATTAAACTAGAGCAGAATTATGCTTGGAATACTTGTGTTCATCTCTGACACCTTGGTTTAACTATGGCTAACTCCAAGAACTTTTCTCCACTGAAAGCCTGTGCTTTCAGCAGCTGGCTTCTATGCAGGCATCTAAACAAGCTGATAACAGACAAGGGTTTTGAGCACAGCAGTGCCTTGGGGTTTGTTCATTCAGGCAAATCAAACAGTGCTTTAAATGAATCCTTCAAGGAAGTGATTTTTTTTTTTTTTTCATGGTTTGAAAAGCAGAGAAAGAACAAAATACTCTGTTCCTCCTTTAAGTCTCTTATATCCCTCTGGAGACTAAACAAAAATATGAGAGGAATTTCTTTAAAAAAATTTAAAAAAAGCTTTACTGTGGGCCCACACCACATCATGTTTTCCAAAAAAAAAAAAAAAAAAGTGCAGTAAGTTTTTTTCACATGTGCTAAAAACTGTTATAAATGCTTAAACATGACTTCCAGCTTAACTAAAAGAACTTATGCAATATCAAATCATCACAAATAGGTTTAGACTGTTCAAAAAATTCCTTAATGTCTACCTGTAACTTCGTTACTCTAATCACTGCCCCAATTATTATTTATAAGCCATGTTCTAACTTGAAAAGCATGCATACAATTAATGAATTTTAAAAGTACATGGTCTTTATCTAACAGCTAGAATAAGCTCCTGCATATTGAATTTGGCTCCTGCAGCATTTAAAATCTGCAAACTTGTATTTCTTGCTACGCACGGTTCAAAAGATGGGTGGTACTATAAAGATAGGCATAGAAAAACTAGTTTCATAGCAAAATTGTATGCATTTTTGCATACAGCAAGTTATTTGCAATTTGCATATAGCAATTTCTTACGTCAAATAGAACCAAAATGTGATAGGCAATTTTTAAATTTAAAAGTGACAATTACAGAGAATTCTTTTGGGGACATGATTACACTGACACCAAGAAAAGCTCTTCAAATGTTAAAGAAGGACTTTGAAACCCAATGACTCGTTTCATCAAGCATCCATTCACTATTTAATCTGAAAGCAAAGAGTAAGCACAAGTCAAATTTTCAGTCTCTACAGCATTTAAAAGAAAATCTCACCTCTACAGCTGTACCATGACAATCTAATGAGGAAACAAAGAATGAGGAAAAAAAAGACATGTTTCCATGGATAGTATGCTTATTATGGGCCCAATTCTGCAGCCATGGTTTCATCATTTTAAATAAGTTCTTTAATACAAAATCACATATTATTTAAGTAATGTATATATAGCAGTCCTCATCTGTCAGTTAATAATGACACATGTGTGTATATAAATACATATATATAAACAACTTTTTGAACTCCGTCCTCAAAGAGTTAAGGTTTAGTATTTTTGAGAATTAGCTTTTGCATATACTGATGACTCCTGTACAAGTACCACATAAATAACAGTCCACTAAATATGCTACTGCAAGTAGGCTCAATTACTGGCAGGGAAGTCTTAGAACCTATTTTTCACTGAATACAACTTAAGGGCCTGCTCTTTCTCCCACCGAAATCATTGGCAAAACCCCTTTTCAGAGGACAGAGCTATGTTGTATTATGTTATATCCATACTATATTAGAAACAGGAAAGAAAGAAATCCAGGGAGAGTAGTCAGTGATACTATAAAATGAGATGGAAATTAAACAATGTGAATGATTTCAACAAAGAACAACATGAAAGAAATGTGGGTGACTGAGGTTGCAGGGGGAAGTACTTCAACTCCATTCAAGCTAAAACATTACTGCTCCTGGCAGAAGGGTCTGATCTCCCCCCTTCCTTTATCCACTTCTTCCTTTACCTCCCTTCTTGCCATAGTTCCTGCACCCTTCCTTCAACCATCTGTGATACTAAAAAGCTTCTGTGAACCAATTCACGTGGCTAACAGCAAGGAAACAGGTTTAGAGTGGAATTTTTTAGTGTGTTTGCTTTTTTGCTTGGTTATTCCTCTGTTGGATTAAGCTGTGGTACTGCGAGTCCAGCAAGTACTGCTCGTAGCACAAGCTGAGTGATGCAGGTGTGCTGATGGGTGAGAACTCCATTTCAGTGGCACCAGTCTGTCAGATCAGAAATTGTTGTTTATGCTGAGAATCAGAGCCCAGTTATGAGGATACCAATCGAAGTTTTTCTAACATGGACAAGCCACTAGATGATGCAAAACTGAAGGCTTTTACTGAACTCAGATGGCATATTCCCTCTTCAAAACACTCCAAGGAATCTTAGCCAGGTAGCCTAACACTTCTGTCATCTGTGTGAGGGCAAGGAAACTTGCCAAAGGTTACAGAGATTGTTCCAGAGATATTACAAATACTCAGAAGATTAGGCCACGCAGTTTGGCTCTTGTCTACATTTCTTAACCCTTCATAAGCGTAGTAGAAGCATGCACACAGTAAGAACTATGTCAGACAGCATGTCTCAGGAATTTTTGTCAGAGCAAACCAGACCTGCACAGCCCCCGTAACCTACATCCTGGCCCAACACCAGGCTGGTAACGCTGCATTGCACTGTGTGAACACACCAGATTACCTGAAATCAGCTTAGCTGTTTTTTATCCCGCTGCACAGTACAGCTATGCCCTTAAGCCCTGCAGTGCTACAGACTGGGTGGACAGATGGAGCTGATTTATTCATTAGCAACAGTCACACTCTGTTCCTTTCTGTCCGAAGAACGCTACAAACAGCGTGGAACTGCAGGAATAGGGAAGCATTTAAAATGATTTACAACCTTGCTTGGTTCTTCAGGGTTCCAGGTGAACTGAATGAAAATCCCAACAGTGGGATGCTTATTTCAACTACAGGGAGATGCCCAGAGTACGATACTTGTAGTCCTTACAAACAGAATAACCAGTGACAGGGAGAGGCACAGGGTCACGAATGACTACGTGACTCCTGTAAGGGCTAAATATAAACACCTGTCCAGCCTCAACGTATGATTTATGCAAACACTTGCATTGTGAAGTGCAGTGACTAAGTCAGGATGCTGCTCTGTGTGGGAACAACGAGCTGACAGTTGTTCACATCGGCAGCAATTTAGAGAATGCCACTGTCCACTAGGAATTTCTGCAAAGTTTGGCTGTACAGAAACCAGTCTGCGTCCAGCAGCTGAGTGTGTTACAGATGCATATTAATTTTTCAACATATACAGATGAAGAAAGGAGGCACACTGCACTGGGAGAACACAGCTACCATGAGAACAAAAATAGCCAAAGGCTGCCCAGTAAGCTGCTGAGGCTGTTACACAGAGATGCAGTCCATGCAGGCAGCTGGGAGCTCCAGGCTTGTGATTTCCCTTCCTAACATCTGCAATATGATCAACATTCAAATAATTGAAATCACAAAATTGTAACAGTGGAGGCCAATATGTAATCTTTCTGGAGGCAAATTTTAAGACACCTACTCTCCTTAGACTGAATGTTCATTTTAACATGATTTTCCTATGTTGTATACTTTTTTTCTTTTTTTGTATAAAGTTAGAAACTTCATAGACTCATAAAAGTGGCTTGGGATGGAAAGGACCGTAAACATCATCTACTTTAATCTTCCCTGCTGTGGGCAGAGATGCCACATTCTTGGTTGACTCATTCACAAACTTCTTGGGATTCAGGCTAATTTGGGATAATTAACATTGCAATACAGTTATCTTCACATGTTTCACAAATATCAGAGAAATCATTATTTCATTACCCTCACTACTGAGGCTTTGAATTCATTTAAAGCTTTAGGAGGGTAAGTGGCTAAGGAGCTTCCAAACATTTCACATTAAGTACCTTTATTACAGCCACCAACACAAATGTTTATAACCAATCCACTGATGTTTATAACCATGCAGAACTGTCATAACATGTATTCAACCAATATCTCAAGAGGAGTTATATAAGAGCCTTGTCTGTTAGAACTGATCCTTATATAGGCGCATTCTTAATGTTCTGTCTGAAAAGTTAAGAAATTTAAGAAAACTTAAACATAATTTACACTGAAAATAGTTGATGCAGATGCCTTCACTCCAAAACCAAAATTCTTCCTTTCTCCACCAAAAAAAGATTTATACACCTTTTAAACTTAATATTCAAATAGGAAATACAAGCTCAGATGAGCTCAATCCTAAAGTTCCAATGCACCTAAGATTTCACTAAACTGTTACATGGAAGAGTTCAGTTGGAAGAGAGCTATAAAGGTCATCAAGTCCAACTGCAACATCAAACATTCAATTGTGCCAAACTACTTGGTCCCCTCCTCCCCTTCCCCCCCCTCCTTTTTTTAAAATAATTTTGTAAGTGGGGAAAAAATGGAAGCGAGGCAGAAGGCATTTTCCCATTTTCCACAGATTATATATTTTTTAAATTTTTACCACAAGATCATAAACTGCACACTTCAGAAAAATATCTAGGAGATGAAACCAAGTCAAATAACTGACTTCTAATTTGCAAGACATCCATCCAGCAACAGAATACTCTGCATGTTCATGGTGCTCTTGAAACTCAAGGCACAGCTCCAGCTGATTTCCATGTGAGCTGTGGAGACTTCATCCCCATCTGACCTTTGGTGACAATGCTGACATCCAAAACAAGAGGAACACAAAATTAGTTGCCAAAAATTTGGGTAGATTTTTTAGAATGATAAATCAGTGTTTCTTACAAAATACAGAACTGAGTTCTCCAGCACAGAATTCAGCTTTGTTGCAAGACCGTACACAACAGTCAGCAAGACAGAAGCCAAAGAGAGGCTGTTTACATAGCACCCATTCAGCTTTTTTTGCGCTGTACTTTCATGCACTGAATGAATCAAAGCTCCCGAGAAAAAACTGTAATCCCACTCATGCAAGCATGTACTCTGCTGGCTTCTCCTAATGTTTGGATGCTTGGCTTTGCATTTCTGAAGTCTGTATAACAAGGATTTTTAAATCAACTCAGGAAGGCTGAAGAACACCACCACTATACAGAAGCAAGTGCTAACCCTAACTCGAATCATATGCAGACTTCAAACCTTTAGATAAAGCCCAGACATAGCAGACAGCTACTTTTTAACGGCTTACCTAGGGCAGGAGTAGGAAATGGAATTCACCAGACCCACAGAGCGAGGACTCAGAGCTTGAAAAGAACTAACTCTGCCCTCAGCTCCAGTGCCTGGTAACGTAGTGGATTCCTAGAAGCTCAGCTGAACACATGAGAAGACCGTAGTCAATTTTTTTTGGCATATCCCCTGCTCTGTGACAGCTATGAGCTCAGTAAAGGTAATATGTGATGAATATACCTAGCACTCTTGAGCTTTCAGCAGATTTGTCAGCTAGAGTTCTGTTAAGCAAACGTGTACTAAAACTTCTAAGACTACCTCCTGGAGTGAATTTCTTAGGAACAGCAAGAGATGCATCCCTTCTCAGGCTAACACGTTAACAAAACGTCAAGTTCCGGATGAAAACCATGTACTCAGAATGCCTTGATTACATCTGCGAAAATCTAATCACTTAGCCTACTTAGATTAAACTGTACCAGAAGCAGCACATGATCTCAGCCTGCAGACACCCAGCCCAAGAAGATGAAGTCTAGCAAAGCTATGAGCAACTGAAAACAGGCTCTTACAAAAAGCAGTGAAGCAGCTTAGGGACAGGAAGCATTGATAGTTCTATCCCTAATTAGAAGACTAGAACAATTTTAGAAGAGCAAGGCAGGCTTTATCCTCCTTTCCAGAATAGACATGCACAAACACTGAAGATTTATGAAGACAGATACATTTTAGTATGTATAGTCAGTGACTCACTGAATAATCAATAAATCATAGAACCATAAAAAAGTGATCACCAGTAGAAATCCTATAAAGTTTGCCCTTTTATGCTAACAACGAAAAATAACTGAATAATTTTTTAAAAGTTAATATAATAATAATATATAATGATAGTTTTTTAAAAAGGATTAAAAAGTATTAGTCAGTTGAAATAATTTTTAAATAGATACCAAAAAGTGTAATTTTTGAGATTAAAAGAAAACTGAAGTTAAATGCAACTAAAGTAACCATTTATATATATATATATATATATATATATATATATATAAAATCACTAGACATAAGAAGGAAATTTCCTCAAGAAAAGAATATCCTACAGTATGGATACAGTGACAGCAGCAGCCTAAGATGGCAGTATACTTCAGCTATGCATAATGAACTTCTAATAGCTAAAGTTTAAACAGATGTTTAGATTTAAAATCATGGAAAATAGGACTAGGATAATAGCACACTCAGAGTCATCTCCTACAGCTTTGATGCCATGCAGTAAATTGTGCAGTCATGGTAATAACTTCAGATATGATACTGTGCCCCACATAGGGAGTGAAACTGTGGTCAGCATCTCTTTCCACGGCTGGTGACTTAGGAAGCTGCAGAAGATGTACTGAAGTTTGCACTAAATTTTTGAAAGTGCTATTTCACAGGGGAAGTTTTAAACTACTAAGTTATCTTGGGCTGCTTATTTTCCTTCATTCATACATTGTGCTTTAATCAGTCAAAAGCTTGAATTCCCGCAGACAGAATAGGGGAAGAAAACCTCACGCTTTCAGCAATTAGCATAACATGATTTTTCAATGAGATCATCCTTCTTATTATTCTAAAACACTGCAAATTACTCTTCAATATGACTAACCTACTTCTGCAAAGCACAAATAACCTGGGTGCTATCATGTAACATAAAACAAAACTGCTGCTTGCAATTAAAGTCAAATCAGCATTCCTAATCCAGATGGATAATTCTGGTCAAGGAAATGAGCAAGGCAATGGGGAATTGGAATTGGTCTCATCCCTGGAGTTTGGGTTTTGACCCTTGACTGGTAACTGTATTAAACAAAGCAGAATTCATTAGACAGTGCCTGTAACTACCCACCTGTACAAGAAACACAGCCAGAATCCCTGACCATGACTTAATTACTTCTCAAAGCATACTGGGATCCAGATGCGCTTCCAAAAGGAAGAAGTCAGAGACCAGCACTTTGTAATGCTTAACAACAGCTCCAGAGAGCATTGAAGCCATTCTGTGTCTATCCCTTTCCATTTCTCAACAGCTAAACCACGTTTTAAGGGAGGTGAAGGAAGGCACGGAAAAATACACCTGGCGGTGTCCAGCTCTATTCTGCTAGAAGCATCCACTTCTAGCTATAGGAAAGGCTTTTGACGGTTAAACTTCAGGAGACAAGTGACATTAACAAGTTCAAAACAAAAAAGTTGTACGTCCAAAGTACCTATGCCATCATGACAGTCTTAGATGATAGATTCTAGAAGCTAATCGTTCATACAAATACCACCCGTACTTGTGCACACAACCACTATGAACTTCTCGTTCTCACATATGGTGGCATGTACAAATCATTCTGCAGAATGAGAGTTTGTAATGGACATGGGAGGCTGTAGTGGGATCACAATTACTGTAAATGAAGCAGAACATTTGACATGGTCAAACAGACTACTCTACATTCATACTAATTATAGAAAACCCATTGGAACGGGCTGCAGCTGGCTGCTGAGGAATTTTCGCTTTGCATAAAAATTAAAATATCAACAGACAGACTAAAGACACACAGACAAACACCAAATTTCACAGCTCTTACAAAAAAAAAATGCAATAAAAGCAAATATTTTGAAAGATAAGAGCTATTTATTCCTGAATTGACTGGTCACTCAAGAGCAAAACCAGCCTTGTGGCCTTGCCTTCCTCAGCGTGTTTTACATCTTTTAAGCCTTTGGGTGCAGGCTCTGAAGAAATGCTTTTCATTTGCATGCTTAATTCCCGTCCTTGACCAGCATTGTCCACTTTTTTTGGTTGTCCTCAATAAAACGCAGGCATAGGTGCTTTCCAGAACTACCACCTTTTTGGATGGTGCAGTGGCTGGGTGGGTAGCTGGGTTTCATTTGCAGCTCAGGTCAGGGTTGCACGTGCACAAAACAGAATTATCATGTGCTGAGATGACAACATGCGAAGTACAATGACTGATTAAGCACAGCAAACACGAGGGGCAGATCCAGACTCAGACAAGTCAGCAAGTTCCACTGAGAAAAAAAGGGAGCTTTTAAGAGTTGTACACTGTTAATTTTGTCAGTAGCCCTCTCTCCTCTTTCGCCCTCCGCTCCCATATTTTCCATGTACGACCATTTTGGATAAAGGCAACAGCTATCTAAACTGTTAGTTGTATTTCTGCAGCTCCAAACAGCAGTGGGTGCGAGTTGAAAAAGCACCCCTAAATCTGCCGTTCATGCAAAGAAAGATGTTACACATCCAATGCACTCCAACAGCAACAGGACAGCGATCACCCAACTATTATTTAAAGACTAAATTACAACAAATTTTGTTGAAAGCAGTTGAGTTAGTCAAAATAAAACTTGCTGTTTTAGTGTGCTAGAAATACTTATGGCAAAGGCAAGAGAATTTACCCTTGTTACACTGAAAAGACAATATGAATAACAGTAAAGACAAATATGTTTCTATGACAAGGGGCAGTACATATTTCTGTGATAAGCTTTAGAACCCCCTGTTTGTTTGTTTGCTTTGTTTTCTAATGCATGCATACACCATGCAGAAAGGCAACAGAATTCCCTATGGCTGTGAACCAAGTATTTTTTGTATCTGACCCCATAGATAGCTCTGTCACAAATGCAAGTACTTTTATAATAATGGCTGTAAGCCTGCTATTTCTAGTATATTTCTCATTTAAAAGTAATTAATTTTCACTTCAGAAAGTACCAATCCTTGAAGTATTACAGAAATCCATTTAAGTGGAAATGCAGAATACTCCTAATGCTCACGATTTTGCTGATATTTACAAAGCTCAGCAGGCTTCCAAACATGATTTCACAGTCAGCCACCATGAGCTATAAATGTTGAACATGACAAAAGTTGGAATCATAGAATCAGAATCATTTACTGCTACAAAGGGCAACTTTGAAAGTTAAGATACTTCAAGCAAATTGATTTTGAATGAAATAATTCTCTTCTCTGGTCAGAAATGAACTCACTAGGAAAAACAAAACCAACTTTATCATCTTAAGACTTTATTCAATATGAAAATGTTTAATGGACTATGTATCTTAATTAAATCATGAGTTGTTTCTTACAAGACTAGGAGCTAAAAATGAACTATGAAGAGAAAATAAAGATTAAACTAATTTTTATGGTTCACAACAGTAAGACTGGACTGAATGATTACCACTATGAAATTTACTCTTGCTGATATCAAGTTTTGTTTTTTTGCACTTCTTGGCAGTCTCCTTAGAGGATCAGGAATTTACTTCAGTCCTTAGCTAAAGAAATAGGGTGGCAAAGAGGGAAAATATCTAAGCACTTGGAAAACATGAATTAAGTCTTAATCAAACAACAGAAGAGATCAAAATTTAAACTTTGACTCCAAACCTTTTTCTCCTTCTCCACTTCTGCCTGCTTTCTTAGGCATCAGCTCCTCAGTCATGGACTGTTCCAATAAATGTAAGGTGGAATACGCCTACCTTACCACAAACAAGCTAGCGCAACAAATTTTACAAAGCTTTACTGCACAGCAATGGGCAATAGGAACAAAGACATCACCAAGTCATTCTGTAAAAAGGAAAAATGCATCATAAGTTTTGGAGACACTGAAATCCACAAATCCTGCTGCCAAAATACAAAAAGTCCCTAGGCAAAGCTATCTAACTGAGAAGTCATTTTTGTTTACAGTTCTCCAGAAAATATAATTCTGGTGGTTAGTGCACCTAAATTCAATCATAAACACTTAAGTTGCTTTTGAAAAATCACATGACAATTCATGTCTTGAGCCTTTCCTTTTCTAACACACGACTTACACATTGAGCTACTTCTGTTTCAGAATAGCAACAACATATTAGCAAGAGATGTTGAACTGGCACAATGATATTTACAAAACCTACCTTTTGCTAGAGAGGAAGGAAAAGGATGAAAACAGGACATCCACCAGGTTAACAGGAAAAGTAGGAAAAAAACCTGACTAAAAGTACCAAACTTTGCAATGAATATATTCGATTCAGCACCCAGCTGAATCAAGTTTCTATCCAAGACTCGAGGTATTTATGTCTATAATTATTTCTGCATTTGTTCTTTATATTTAATATTTATAAATATATGAAGTCATGTAACTTCTTTCACATGTAAATGGCACAAGAACACCTCATTTGGAACTGTCAAGCACTGACATCTTTCAATGTAAATCTCTCCTTTGTTACACAGGGGGCGTAACATACGATGGTCTTTGCAGTGTGTCCAAAAGATTAGTTAAATGTTAAAAGAAGGAAAAGTTAAGAATTCTCTATATGAAGTTCTATTATTAGCATCTCTTAAACCAGCAATAAGTTAGTGTTAGTCCACAAAATGTTTCAGGACAATCCAGTTGGACTAGGTGAAATATTTCAAGTGTTACAGATTATTTTTTTTTTCCCTGTGGTATGATTGTCTTAGAGCCTTGAAAACCCAAACCATGAACAAAGGTTCCATTTCAATCAGTGCCATACAAATGCAGAACAAAAGGACAGTTCCTGCCCTAAACAATTCTGGCTACTACTTACATGTAGAATCTTCACAGGGCAGAAACCAAACGCTTTCGGCAGGCTGTTCTTCAAAATTAGCTACTTGCTTCATATGAGATTGTTTTGCTCTGAAGCAACAGTTATAGGGTACTGTTTAACTAAAGAAAATATTCAACACATCCTAAAGAAAATCTGCCCCTAATCAGACCACAGGAAATATAGTTAAGAGTAAGGGATTGCCAGGAGTGGGAACAGTATTTGAGAAACATTTTCTGTGGAATACATTTTACATACCTGCTTAGCCAGGATTTGAAACACCGCCTCCCTGCCCCCTTTATTTTTTTTTAATCATTTTAACTTTAGACTTTCTTCTTATGTTTCCCTAGTGCAGTTTGACATGATGCGTGCCTGTAACCTCATTGCTACTGTTGCTCTGACTGCTGGCCAGCTCATCTTCGTCCTGGGACTAGTGGAGATACCCATCATATCTCAGGATACCCAGTGGTGGGAGGAGGCCATAGCTGCTGTGTTCCAGCTTGCCAGTAAGTACACTTTTTTTTTTTTTTTTTCTGATGGAAAAAAACACTTCATACCTATTAAAACCAGGAAAAAAAGAGTTTCTTACTTCAAAAATCTTTCAAGTGATAAAGCATAGCAAAAAGGCCTAAATCTAAAAGTAAGCTTATTGTCTCTTAAAAGCTCTCCCCATGTGATTCTGCATTACATGAATAGAAGCTTTTATGTTGGAAATATCAGAATGAGTCTTCTGCCAGCCTAGAAAAACAAGCCATTATTATTTCCTCTGAAACCAGGAACACAAGCCTAAAAGAAATGAAATCAATGCAGCATAATCCCGTAGGTTAGCAGAGCAAAATATATCAAAGCAGCTGTTTGAAAACATAGCAGAATGGCAGAACGTATTTCAGGAGTTTTCCTGAAACACTATTATTTGCTTTCAGGTAACTGAATTTTACTCAGTCGTGATCGGCTGGGTTTTGATAGAGAGATGTCTTACAATCTAGCAAAGAAAGTTGGAGTCAACTTGCAACAGTGACAGTCATAAATAAAACTCCCCACAGTAATTCTCGTAGATGAGGACTATACAGAAATGACCGAGGAAAAGAGGAAATGGTTTTATCATGGTATCTTATTAAGAGCAATGGCAAGAATCTTTATTACATAAAGTCACTCAGGATTTATTATACCAAGTCCAATCCTATAAACTATCCATGTATGAAACTGTGATTAATGGAGTGGAACGCTCAGACTGTTTACAAGATCATATTTAAGACATACATTGTTATCAACGTAACTAACAGGTTATAATTAAGTAACACTTATAAAAAGTCAAAATTGAATTTTAAGACCATTGAATATTTACAATGATAAAAATCTGAGATCCACAGTTTACCCTGCTGCAAGACCAGCATCTAGGCCAGGTTATTTAAATATGGTTCCCACAGCAATAACCACCCGGTACGGATGAACCTGAACGTCAAATAAGAGAAGACTGGTGTAACAGAGGTTCTGTAACACTCAAAGCAGCTGATCCAGATTCCAGGTGCAGCAAGATCCCCAGGCATCAGTTCAGTAAAACCAAAACCCAGATATGTAGCCTCACCGTAATAAAGCCTCCCTCCAGTCTCATGTATGCTATGGACTTTTACAATTCTGGATACCTTTTGCATAGCTCTCCTTGATCTTCAGGTGCAATGCTGGCTTTACTCTTCCCTCCCTCCCATCCTCCCCCAAACTCAACATGTCTGTTTTTCACAGAGGAAATGCATTCTGGCCCTGTTTAGATTTGTTGTTTCATTGACAAACAGCACAGTGGACAGCCCTGTGCCTTTATTCTATCGAGGCTGCTAATTTTAGACTTTTTTTTTTTCCTGTGCTGGAGTCTGTTTTAAACACAGTCAGAGAGAGACTGAAGGGCGCCAGGATATCCCGACACAGGAGAAGGAAATGCCTGCTATTACCTGTTATGCAAGCTGAACCTTGAAATCCCCAGTGCTGGGAGGGGAGAAGGGAAGAAAGCCAGAGCCAGAATGATTAGCAAAACACTAATGAGAATGGCTGAAGAAGTTGTTGAATCAAGAAGTTCATCTGCTTGTCTGTGTTCAAAAGGTGTGAGGAGATGGATCTGGCAGCTCATGACAGCTACAAAGAAAGACGTCATGCCGCGTGAATCAAAGCTCTCCCATCTGCAGAAATGATGCAATGACTTTGGTGGTTAGCTCTCCCCCCATACTTTACAATTATGGCATGCTCTCCTTTGCTGTCATTAGATGGTTTTCTGCCCTGCAGTCAGTAACACAGCTTCAATTTTACATCTCATTAGCTTAATGAGAATTTTATGTTAAAACAAACTCGTTACAGACATCCAGAACTACCAGCTTTAGGGATAGAAATTTTGAAAAAAAAAAGAAAAAAAAACACCAAACAAACTAAAAAAGTAGTCACAATATCTGCCCTTATCCCAGTATAAAGTTGACTTCTTTGAAACCTCTGTAATTTGCCAGGACAGTGGTGTGTGAACTGCGACTGCCCTCAGGCAGTAAGGGTTGTCTTCACAGGACAGACAGTTCAGAGTACAGCTTGCACTGACAGAAGAGGCTTTTTCCTCTTTCAGAAAGAAAGATGTGCTTTGGAATGTCAGGCCACTCAAACTGGCCAAAAAATCAGCCCCGTCAAACAAATCCCTCAGACTGAGCGCACACAACATTTTACACATAATGGTTAATATGTTATTTGTCTGATACCAGACAAAATGTGAAAATTGTGAGCAAGTCCAACGTTTCTGTATCTCCCACGAATAACTGCTGCTACATCTAGGACACCATGTTTGTTTGTTTGTTTGTTTTTTTTAATGAAGTGGAAGAAAGTTGACTGCCTCTTGCCCTGTAAGCCATGGGTAACACTTCACTTCTGAGCCTCCATTCCAAGCTGGTAATCTCCCGTCCATTTTCAAAGTACAGCAAGGCATCAGAAGAGAATGGATTATTTAAAGTACTTTGTTCATGAAACAGCCCAAGTTAAATCATGGTGAAGCTCCACCCTACTTCATTTATATTATAGTGCAGTCTTCTGTCACCACTTCTCAGGAAGCTGCGTTCTGGCTGATCACATTCAGCATTCAGGCTACTTGGTTCAAAGAGCTGATTTGACTCTTCTTAAACAAGCTAACTCTCATTTAACAGTAAGCAGCTACAGATTAAATTTCTGGGAAAGACTCTCTGCTTTCACTAAACTTTAATTCAATGAATTTTGGTCATGTTAAAAAGCCTGCTTTCCCTACACATTGAGTAAAATGGAGAAGGGATGGTATTTTAAGGGATAAAGCCATAGTGTACATGAGGTTATATTTTAGTGCAGACAGATCATTTGTTTGAGAAGAACAATATTAAAAACCTAGATTATTCAGTGATTTTATAAAGACCGTCAAGATCATAGAATGTACATACTTGGATCTTATTAAATATTTGAGTATTGTCTGGGCGATTCCTATTCATTACACTTTCAGATGTCATCCTGCCACATACTTAAAAACCAGGCATCCAGCTCCTGTTTTTTTCTTTTCCAAATGTGTGGGTTTCATTACAGTTTCCTGTAGTCTGAACAAAAGTCCTTTCTGTTTTAGAAAACTACACGTACCAAGTATCATCTTCCAAACTCTATCACAAGTTCTAATCAACCACGTTTTATCCCACAAGAGCTTGTGATGACTGCAGGCTCCCCTGCTTTTTCACTTCTACAACCTGCACAAATATTTGACAATCATTCAAAAAGGACAGACCTTTGACAGAAGATAAAAGCCCCAGGAAGCAAAGAGGAAGGAAAGAAGAGAGCAAACAGTGTTGCTCCTGGGAGAGCAATGGGATTCGCACAGCTCCAAAGCTCCACAACCTCACACCTCCCAGTTAACAGGAAAGCAAACTGTTTGCTTTGGAAAAGCAATGTGGTGAAAAATGGAACCAGTGTTGTATGTGGAATTTTGTGTCAATGCTCAGAAATTTCTCTCTAGAGGGTTTTTGATTTTTTTTTTCCCCAAGGAACTGTTAAAAACTCAATGTGCTGAATATAAGATGAGGATCCAATGAGTAGTTGTGAAGGGAAACCCATACCAACAGGACAGGGAATAAAGAGCACTTCAGACAACATTAAATTACTGCAAGCAGTCACCTACCAGACTAGATCAGACCTAATGTATTCTAGCCAAGTCTCCTATCTTGTACAATGGTGAATATTAGACTTCAGAGGGAAGTGTTAGAAACAGGTAGGGATAACAGTCTGGGATAACATTAGATCTCATCCTAGTTTCTGGAAGTCCAAGACTGGAATAAGTCTGAATAATAATGGTTAATATTCCTTCCAATTACTTTTCAGCATTAAATTACTTTAATACCTGATATCCTGAAGATTACAACCTTTTGTGTTCCTACTGAGCTTGCCATTTACAGCCAAATAAGTTACAATTTTACCTCTTTTGAATTTCAAGCCTTGCACTGCAACTTCTGCTGTGTTTACCATCTGCCAGTGTATTTCACTCTAGACCCCTAACAAATCACAGGAAACCTGAGTTCATACACACTCTTATGTCTGTGCTATTAAGCCTTAAAACCAACACCACTTTAAACCATTTACCTTATTTACTGTCTCCTTTCCTTCTGGGTATTACAACTTTAGCTCTGTTGATGTCCAGAAAATCTTAATGCAGCACAGAAGAGCAAAGCAGCCATTGGAGAATATAGCTGACTATAATTGTGATAGCAACATGATCCTGATTTCTGTATTACTTCCTTCCACCTTTTTCCTTCACAACACCCTCAAGCCAGATCTGTTTTATGAGGAGATCTATGGAGCTCCAGCCTAACACTTCCTGAAAAGGAAGCAAATAAATGATACTAAACCTAAAAATCATAACAAAAAGAAAGAAGCTGACTGCTTGATTTGCGGTAAATGCTTTTTTTATTTCTCACTTATTTTACCTCAACACCAAACTTGCATGTTCTTTATGTGGATTGGAAATCTCAAAGTGGTCTTGCTTTCATATATCTGCAAAATGAAAGATCTTAAAACATGGAAGACTATCCTGCTTGCTTTGACTGATGGGTCACATGAACAGCTGAACCAGCAAGCTAGGAAGGGCAGTATCTCACAAGGACTGTGTTGAACTCTTCAACTGCAGCAGGAAAATGGCCCGCCTGTATTCTTCACGTCTAAATACAGATTTGAGTAGCAGACAATCTGTTTTGACATCTCAACATCAAGGGCGCATTCTAACTCAAAATATGGTAATAATATATTACCGATAAATATGCAAGTATAAGGCATGCATGCTATGACTGTTAGAAATAATGCAGTAATGCAGAAAGAAGCATATGAAATATGTTCAACTCAAGTACTGATTTTACTGTTTATGAAGATGCCTGCTAAAAAGTTTCAACTTGAGTCATTTAGCTAGAGCCAAAGTTAAACTCCTGTTTATCCTTTGATGCCTCAGAAGATGGAGAGGACAGAACTCTTGAAAAACGCATGAAAACAGCTCATCGTTAAAGACAAATTACCATCACTAACATTTCTGGGAGGATCACTGGTCAATGACTGCTTCTCTCTGCAGTTTGCTTTTCTTCCTTTTTTCCCCACCTGACAAGAGCTCTCACCTGTGTCTGACACACGATCTACTTAGACCAAAAGCAGAACTTCCATTGACTCAAACTGCCAGTGCTTCACAGGTGCCAAACAGTCTTTGCAGCTAACTTTTGGTCTGCAAGCCTGCACGTTTATCCTTATTTAAACAGATGGCCAACAGAAATTATGTCTAATTCATAGGGAATGCTTTTCAACCTTCAGTTCAAGGACTGGCATTACATTTATGGAAATCTCCAGAATGTAGCTAGGAAAAGAAAGTTCACTGTCAGTAGACCTACAATTCTTAAACAGTGGTCTGCACCTCCTTTTCCACTAACAAAGTAGAAATCATTCTCTTACAACAAGTCTCTCAGCCTTACAGGGTTACAAAGATGAACTGACAAATTCAAAGAATACCACAATTGCCCCGAGAAGCTTTGCTACTCATAACTTGTGTAATTCCTAGGAGATGTTACATTTTACCAAAATCCTTGGGAGCTTTTATTGTACTCAACAATATCCAAATAAAAATTCAAAGTCTACTCAAGTCCTTGGGACATTGTAAGCCAAAACAAGCATACATCTACAGCTGTCAGGCTGGTACTACGAAGAGCACAGAAGTATCACAGAAGCACTGCAGCTGCCTCACACTCTAACAACTGTTTTGTGCCAAGATGATCCAGGGAAAGGTATTAACTGATTAATCATTTACATTGATTCCTCCAGCAATTGAACTTTGGGAATCTAGCTCACTTTGATAAATAAAACTGAAATTCTACAAGCAGCTTATCTAAGCTCGCGATTCCCAGCAGCTAAACCATTCCCCGTAAAGGTTTGCTGGGTATGTAGAGAAGGGAGTTAAGCATTCCCCTCCCTGTTCACCGTTTTTACAGCACAAGGGTCGTTTGCAAAATGTGAACAACAGCCTGGCTGCTCTATTTTCCTTCTCCCTCCTCCTGGCAGAGAAAGTCATCCTATGGGACAAGCTGTAAAGACAAGGATTATAAACCCTTCTCGCACTGACCTACTAAGCTGGCTTTTTCATCCAGATAAATTAGCCCACTGTGTGCTCTCTGGCAGAGCAGGGAGCTGGGGGATGAGATTGTACTTCCTGAGGCAAATTAACACTGTTCCTGATACAGACTTTCTACCAATCCCCCCAAAAAAACAATGGAGACTTCTAAGACTGCAGTATCAGTGTTGTAATAAGATCTATGCAAATCAAGGTGCGTCTGGAAAAAAACATCACAAGTAGAAAGCGACTAAGAAAGTTCTTGTAAAATATTAAAAATCTGTAGTTGGCTTACAGCCAGCTACAGTCGAACAGGAAGTTCAGTACACAGATGTAAAATGTAAGTTCAAAAAGCAGCATTCTCCTAAACCCACCCCCTCCAACACGGTCAACTACTGTCCCAACCAAAAGTCTTCCTAGTGAATTTGTTATCTGTTTCCTTCCCCAGCGGAAAAGCACCCCCTGTTCAGGCTTGTTTTGCTACCGATGGGAAACAACCAGAGATAAACAGCAGCTCTATGGGAAAATAAAGTACTTTAAGTAATCTCATCAGGACTTTTCGTAGAGATCTGGCCTCTGTGCAGACTTTAGACAATACACAGTAAGTGACCTGAAGCTGATTGACACATGCTTCTTTCCAATTAAATTAATACAGGGAAATTCAGCCATGCATCTCAAAGTCCTGTCACGGCTACCCAACAGAAATGAAATTAACCTAGAAAAAAATTAATATTCTCATAACTAAACTGAGTATTAAAGAAATGTTTCCTATCCACAACTCTTAAAATAAGTAGCAAGAAGTGACACCGTTCTAACAGATACTTTAACTGCTTTCCCATAGGAAAAGTCCTTTGCAATCCATGACTCTCACTTTTTCATCCCCTCCCTTTTTCAATACTGAGATGCTTTGTAGAACAAAAGATTATAATGGATTAAAAAGTGTCTTTAAACATATCACACAGTAGATGCTGCAATTGTAGAAGGGAATAAAAGTATATCATGAATTAAGAAAAAAAAAGATTTATGGCGAGTAGAGCAATTTTCTGGTTATTTTTAGTAGAAGTTACCTGTGGGAAATAGCCTGGGAAGGCAATAACTGTTTTCCTCCAAGTATTTTATTGGAACATTGAAATTTAATTCAGACACTGTTGTTCAATATTACAAATATTTATCTAAAGTGAAAATCACTGCAATCACTTTAGTCACTGCAATCAGGGAGACAGAGAAGCTATTCTTAGTGCATGGTTAAAAGTGTGCCAATACAAATAAGCCTTTCTCAAATCAGTGCCGAATTCTGCATTGGCATAGTTACATTAACAACTGCGTTATGCCCATATCACACAACCACCAGTAGGCGCTGAATTTTACCTACACCAAATTTTCACAAGTGATACACTGCGTGTATATTCAGAAATATTCAAGGCAACAAATTACATGTAAAACGTTGTCAAAGCTACACTAATAACTAGCACAGTACACAAAGCAGAAGATAACAACCCCATGAAAATACTTTGTTATAGTTGTGTTAGTAAAAAATAAAATGTTAGTCAAACTTCAGTTTCATTCCCTTTCAATACAGAAACCGGTTATTATTGCTTCAGTGCCCTAGGATTTGTGAACACGGCATGTTCATGTAATTATTTGTGAGGTTTTATCCATCAATCTGGCAAAACAGAGCACTCCTTGGATATAGCTATATAAGAGGCCCAACAAAATAAAAGTCTACTTTCCCTGAATAATTGTGGAAACACTCTGGGGTAATGTGCTTCCAACACTCCCACCTCAGTCATGCTTTTTCTCTCTTAACTGCCAGTTCCTGTCTAGCCTGTGGCAAAGTCAGAATACAGATCCTATGTTTTTCACTCAAGAGCCCCAGTAACTGACTCACTCCTGATATCTGCCAAGTCAGGGAGCTCTGAAACTGATTACCTCCCAGTTCCCTCCTGCTCAGACACTGGCACAAAACTGCAAGAGAAGAGGAAGCCTGTTGCACCACTGGCTGATCATCTGATCTAGGGTTAGGGAAAAAGGCCTGTGACGGGAAATAGTCTTGCTAGCATAAATAGTTTTATTTTGGGGTCTGTAAGTAAACCTTAGTCCTTTTTTCTGGTGGATAATTTCTCCATCAGATGGAAGGATGTTCATGAGGTTGGCCCATCTAGCAGAGATGTGCTGTCATTCAGGACGGCAATTGCTGTAAGTGATACATAAGGAGGAAAAAGGTGTTTGGGGAAAAGAAAAGGTTTAAATCTTGAAAGCATGCCTGTAGCATTTATTTACCTCTGTAGTGCCATAAAGGAGTGTGCATAGACTGCTGCTTGCCTTATCAAAGTGAGCAAAGAATGGGGCAAACTCGTGCCCAAGGGAGCAGAGCTCACACACACCAGGAACTCTGACATTTTTTCCCAGCAGGCTTGCACAAGAAGATGTGACTTCCAGTAAGGAAACTGGAAGTGCTGATCAACCATTATTTACCTAGGTTAGATGGACCAGTAAATACCTGTAAACCTGAAGTGGGGAAGGCAGCAGTTGCAAATCAATAACTGGGCTTTAAGCTGCAAGACACGGCATATCAGGGTTACTCCATGTAACTGGTGATCTCGAACCTAGCTCCTGCTGCCAAGAAAGCATGCGACAAATACTGCATGATAGCATACAGTGGACTGTTATTAAGAAGTATAACTGGTCCTTAGCGGTATTTATAAGTGGCCACTGATGCACACAGCGTGGCTTCAAAGCTCCTTCCTCCTTAAGTAGTAGTATTAAATTTAACTTTAAAAATGAATGTGAATTAAGCTATTTCAAGTCTAGCCAGTGCCTCTGACAGGCTATATGATTTGCATTACCTTGTTTTGTTTTTAAATACTTACCTTCTGGGGGAATTCCCTGTGAAACATGAACTGAAATGAAAACTCAAGAGGAAAACTGATGGCAAACATCTGCCATGCGCCAGGCAGATTCTTCAGTAAGATGAGTCTTTTGTTTTGTACCTCAATACCCTCCTTCCTCTGAGAATTTTAAACCAGGAAGAAAAGGAACAGGTCTACAACTTGGCCATAGGAAGTACAACCAACCTCCCTTTCTCTCGGCTTCCTGTCTTTATATGAGACAAATGGTACCTATCACCCTTTGAAAAGTGGATTACAACCTGTAGAAGAGCAACTGGTGTTGGTGTTCCACAAATACAGGATCTGGTCTTCACCTGTCCCCTCAACTATGTGCCTAAGGAGAAATTGAACTCCAGAGGAAGAACGCAGTGTTGAATGTATTGCACTGAAAACGAGTCACAACAGTTTTGTTTCGCAGCTGTGATTACCTTCTTATACACCATTACTGTAAACAGTAAAGAAAAAGTTGTATAAGACCCAGATAACACCGAACAGCAAAGTCATTAGTAATTCAAAAGCAGTTCAAGGAAGCTTCACAGAAAAGGAAGAGCACAACCAACTAGCTTCGGATACAAAAGTAGCATTTTGTGAATACCCTAACAACAAATAAGCTTCAGTGAGGATTTTCACTGCATGAAGGAAAGAACGCTTCTACTTTCGCATGATGAGATAAAGCCCATGAATATTCAGAAACACTGACTCCTTCAAAGACAGATGATATACCTTCTACAGTTCAAGGACGTCGATAACATGTCTGGATTCAAGAAACTGAGATTTAAAAAAAAAAAAAAAAAAGCACGCATAATCTGATACACAGCATGCTGTCCAGCAGTTATTACTGAAAAAAAAAAAAGAAAAGATTTAAACTTGTCAAGCACTTCACAATTTTTCTACCCCAACCATAGCTCAGTATTTTATCAAACAAGAACCAAGAAGCAACTTTCTAACTTGTATACTTACGAATACATATTAATTAATTATTAATTAAGCCCCCATCTCCAACACAGCTAAAGTTAGAATGGCCTCCTCTTTTCCAGTTCTCGTACATTTTCACAGGGAATCCAAGAAGCCCACAGCTTTCCTTGGAGCACTAACACACAATTATTTGACAAGTTGGTGATTTCTGTAACTGTGTTCCGTGTGGCTACAATTTTCCCACACGAAACTTGTTCAGTTTAGTTACAAATGAACAATTAAATAACTGCTAGAATTCATGATGCCTCAGAGAATATTGCTGAAAAAAAAAAAATAATAATCAAGGAATTATGTCAGTTGCTGTCCTTAAAACTAACTCAACAACTTAAAGCTCATCCATAGTCTTTTAGTCTTCCTTCACAGCAAATGCTATTATAGATTGGAAAAATAGCAGTAAAGACCTGTTCCTAATGTAAGAATCTATTTTCTCATGTATCCTTCAGGAGAAATGTCTTACTTCGAGTCATCTCTGGTATATGCTGTCTGTGGGACCATGCTACTGTAGGAGAAGGTGTAGCAAGCAACTGAGTTAGAAACTACCATCTAGGCAGACATTAGAACAGTAACAATGCCAGACATATCCCAAATTAATACTCATATTATATCCATTTATCAGGAATATTCAGATTTCACAATGACTCTCAGAATAATAAGTGTCGTGCCTATTTGAGTGATGACTGATTTTTTTCCTCCTACTTGCATTTCATTTCCAACTTGCATCTTTCATCTTCACTGTATTTTTCATCTTTTTCTAAAGATCTCAAAAGCCTGGTTTTTATCCTCTCATAACACTTGCCACCATAGAGAAATCAGAACCATTAGGTCCCATTTGTTTCACCTTCTTTCCCCCCCTCCCTTCTATGAACACACTCAGTTATTCATTTTTGCATTTAACTATAGTGGCTTGCCTTAAATAAACATTTCAAAATCTGAGAATAAACTCACTATATTCTAAACAAACAAAAATCATTATCATTAGTGTATGTGTTTTCTGTGAAGGCAACAGGAATAAGAAAGAGGTTATTTGCATAGGATAAGAGACCTGGGAGGGGGGGGATGTAACTTGAACTCCAGCAAAGCAGGAATAACGTGGGAGTAAGAAATTTAAACCAGAGTCAGTAGGTGTAAACTAATCATTAAAACTGCTTTTTAGGTATCCAGTCTTTGCATGTACCATCATGTTTACATGAGTTAAAGAACACATACGGCATATTGTAGTAAGAAGGGAAAGGCTTTACAGATTCATGACCATTGGGGTTGTGTCACCTTGCCATTATAGGAATTCGAGAGTAACTCATTAAAAAAAAAATCTCACACTTTTTGCAGGTTTTGTCCTGGTTATTGGATTGGTGACTTTCTACCGCATTGGACCGTACACCAACCTCTCGTGGTCTTGTTACCTGAACATCGGAGCCTGTCTTTTGGCCACACTGGCAGCTGCCATCCTCATATGGAACATCCTTCATAGGCGTGAGGACTGCATGGCACCACGGGTCATTGTCATTAGCCGTACCCTGACGGCTCGGTTTCGCCGTGGCCTGGAAAATGACTATGTCGAGTCACCATGCTGAAAGCATGGACTTGGAACAGGGAAGATCTCCAAGGAGATCTGTATTGGTGTTTTCTATAAATATATGCTATAATTTAAAAGTAAGGGTTGAAGGACATCACAAAGCTCACTCTTGTGGGCAGAGGCCCTCAATTACTATTTGGATGGGCTCCATCTATATATATATGTATAAAACATATAATTTTATATATATTATATTGCCCTCTTCATCTGCTGTACAGCACAGAATTGGATTGTCAGAATCCTGACAGCATCACAGCTACATGTCAGCAGGGTTCAGCTGTAGCAGACAGCGTATGCAATAAGACAATAAAAAGAGGCAACCTAACATTTTCTGTCTGGATAAAGTTATCTTGCTCCCTTAATGATATAAAAAACTATGGGAGACCAGTGACAATCAGTCACTTTGGAGTTAACAGGCAACCTGAGAAAGCAGAAAACTCACTGTAGAATAAGTGACAATTTTTAACAGCTGTCTACATTTCTTGGCTCTTTATAGTCTTCTATCCCATTCACCCACCCTTCTTCAAGGAACTTCTCATCAACTGTAACACCTGCTTTCACGATACAGCACAAAGCAAAAACTACAACTCTAACCATTCTAATTGTAAAGTAAGGGACTGCAGAATTAACCTCTGTTTTATTAGATACTGCTTTTGTATCCTAAGAGAGAGGTTTGCGCTTATCCTATAGTAGTTGGACTCGATGATCCTCATAGGTCCCTTCCAGCTCTGGATATTCTATGACATTTTTTCTGTATCTAGATAGAAATGCCTTTAAAAATTAAATGGGTATGCAGCTAAAACAGGCCATACATGGTGCTGAAAATCTACTTCAGCGTTATACTGTGGGCAAATATCTACAAAATGTGGCTACCTGGACTCCCTAATAATCGTAGATACTAATAATTTACTTTACTGGAAATTATTATTAAGAACCTGTATTTCAGCCCAAATAAATTTCTTCCCAGCTCGCTTTAACATTTGACATGCCATTTCTAGACTAGAGTGATATGTTAGGAAACCAGCTCTGCCTAACAATGCTCAGAGAATCACAGAATACTGGGAGAGTACCTGCCACTCAATCACCCAAACTGGAAAATAAGACAAATACAGGACTTTGCGATAAGGTAAAAGACCTGCCTAGTCACTTCATATAATAGCAAAATGAAAATAATTAGCACCTTCAGAATTAGACATGATGTTTATTAGCCTGACCCTGACAAACCCAAGGGTTCACAAGGCTTGCACGTGCAACTTTCAGGAAGAAAAGCCAACAGGTCAAAAACCATTATGCAAAAATCCTTAAGATACAGGAACTACATACAATGGCTGATGTTTAAAAGCTGTCTGCAGATGCTACTCAGAGTACAATTACCGACAGATTTGAAGGACTGAGCTGTGAACGTGAGCTGTGAAAGTCATAAATTGTTTAGGATTTTTGTGTTGCTCCCAGCTGAGTACACTGCTTCTCTTCTTTACTATTATTTCCATACTCTGCCACACTTAAAATGTGATAATCAAGCTGGCTCTTGAGTTCTGTTCTCAAACTCAGTTCTGATGCAATAAGAAACTCACCTCCAATTGCTACTCTGCATCATGTTCAAAGTCAGCAACACTCTGCAGAGACTGATGCTCCAGAACAATTGTGTTGTTCTAGACTATCAGTATAGAATACATCAATGCTGACAAAGAGTTTCTTCTAACAGTAGGTTTGTAAAAACCAACTAAAACTTGTATTCATTTGCCTGCATTACTTTCTGGAAAAGCTCTATCTTTTCTAGAAACAACATGCTATGATTAATTGCAGGGTTTTTTAAAATTAAACTATTGGAATATTTAAAAGACATTATATTATTTCTTCTAATATTGCAATATCCGTATTATAATAATGTACATTTAAATTTAAAAATCATCTATGTGGTCAATAAATTCGTAATACTTGGTATTACTGTGATTATTTTAGATGTATAATAAAGTTGTGAATGTTCATTCTCTTCTAGTGATAATGTGGGATTTTTTTCTAGACACATTATAATATTATTCATTCTCCCCATTTAGTAAAAAAGGATCAATACAGTTTACAATGTGTTGTAGACAAAGAATGAGTATACAGTAAATGCATCTAAGATAAAGATATTTCATCTTTCTGAAAATGAAAGAGAAAGTGAAATCAAATAAACAGTTTAAATCAAGAGGATCAGAATTTCATACAAATGTAATGAAAATAAGCTGTACTCATAAATAAATGCATACAAATGCATACGGTACCTTTTTATCAGCTTGATGGATTTGAAGGCCTCATCCATGTCTCCAGCAGTCAGATAGAAGCTGAAGTTCAGCATGGCATCCTGAGTAGTCTTATCACAGTCTCCTAATCCAATAAAATCTCTCATGGGTCTTCTGGCAGCCATCTGCAAGACCTTTATTGAGCCTGACTCTTGTCCTTTCTCAGTTTCTCCTGGCTAAAACAAGCACATTATCATTTAGGTATCAAGTATGAGAAATTTTAATCCTTTATATATCTGAATAATATTAATTACATGATTTCCACTACAATCTAAGTTTTCTGTCCCTACAGAACCATGGTCAGTCACAGCTATAATCATTATGTTCCAGAACTTCCTAAAAAATGTCCCAGAATATGGCATGTCACAGAATAGATCAGTATATCGTGAGTCATAACAAAAAGTCACAATACTTCAGTGGTAAATAGTTTAGAGCTTTGTAAAATAGCACAGAAGAAACAGCCATGATTATAACAACTAATACTATAATAGAAAATACTATTTTTAAGTTGCCAGATTTCTGAAGATTTCAGACAAAATTCTTTGGGGTTAGCTTTTTTCTCAAAAATGAGTGTGCTGTTCTGAAAGTTAACAATACAGACCCAGTTCTTTTATTCTTGCCATCATGTAAAGCTTACAAATACTAAACCTCAGATTCAAAGCGTTCTCCAGACAACAGGCAGTTCAGGAGCCTCTAAAGCTTCAATAATACTTTCAAGTCATTGAAAGCCAGCCCAAAGCAATTTGAGTTTTATTCTTTGTCTGAATAATGGTTAAGTCAATCATCAATATCGAATAATCTATCTTGAATATAACAAAGAAGCTTTCACAAACCAGAGAGTGGAAGATTATAATATCAGTCACAAAGGACACCAAATTTCACATATACTCTATACCAACCTTATAGTTAGACAGATGAGAAAACTAAGTATGAGAGTTACAGAAGCTAATATGAAAATACTATTTTTTGAAAGTAATAGATTCAGTAAGAGACAAACCAAAAGCTCATATAGGTTTGACTACAGTCTGGGGAATTACTGGAACCAGGACAGAGAAGACATAATAATAAATGGAAACCCTTGAATGAAACTCAGTCAAGATAGATTTGTTGTATCAACTGGATTTGTTATATTTATAGCAAACTACTCATATCCTGAGACATGTTTCCAAAATGAATTACTATGTGACAATTAATTTAGACACTAAGATACAGTAATCCTACTGAAGGAAGAAAATGGAAATGAGAAAAGCAAAGAATGAAGAGGAGCAGAATAATGCAGTTACAGATACTTACAGGTTTATATGCAAATCCCCTCCGAAAAAATAACTAATGGCAGCAATAATCCACAGAGAGGAAAACAAAGAGATGCAGTATCAAAGTAAAACAGCATGAGACATGATGGGGAAAGCGTTAAAAGATTAGAAAATGCAGCAGATCTTTGACCTTTTAAATTGATGGAAAATGGAAGGTAAAAGATGGCAGCTCTAAAAGCTATATCTGGACAGAAAAAGTACAACTGCCTGTTCTTTGGAAGGGGCTAAACTGTAAAGTGCTGCTCTGAATTTAAATACATTTAAATGTTTAAAAAATGTAGATAAATTCTCCTTGTTTAACACTTCTCCTAAATGATATAAAATTAGATTTACATGATTACATTGTTCTGTTATTCAGAGGACTAGAAGTCTCATTAAGTTCCTAAAGATTTCACAAAAACAAATGCCTCAGTACAATAAACAGATTGTTAGGTCTCCCCCACCTACAGGTAGGCTGCAGTACAAATCTTCATCTTAACAGGCACTAAGAAACCCATGTCAGACCGTAAGCAGAAAACCAATCTGCAGGTAATAGGCTTTATTTTCTCTAGTACAGATAGTATTATTTAAGATACAATCAATTTTGAATTCATAGTCAAGTTTCTAAGAAGTTAGAGCATGCACTCCTAGTATTTGTAGCAAGTAGGCATTCAGTGACAGGGCAAGATGAGTTCTCCCTCTGGTGTTCTGTGGGGATTAAGCTCAGTTTCAAAAGGAAGCAGGCTGCTTCTGCTGAAGCTAGTAGGAAGTGTCCCCTCTTACGGCATACATAAGTCTGACACATGCCTCAACTATAAAAGGAATGGTGACTACATAGAGATTTTTTTTTTTTCTTTTTTTTTTTCCTCTTCAAAAACAGGTCTTTAGTTGCACTCCCTGGTAACTATTCCTGCACCTGTACATCACACCCAATTTGCAATACTCAGGAAGAGCCAATCCACTGTAACTTCCACAATGCTGTCAAATACATCCACATTAGAATTAACTTCATGTCACTGCTACATTTTATGCAGCAACTGCCATTGGATTTATTTAACCCAGACTCAGTTTGGTTACACTTGAACCCTAAGCAATGACAAGTTTGAAGTTATGGGAAGGGAAAGAATTGTGAAAGATTTCCTCACCTTTTTTGCAAAGTAATAATGTGGCACCTCAATACCCAGAAGAACTTGGTACAATGAAGGCAATGGGAAGCTGTCTTGAAGCAAAAGGCCATGTTCTTCACTACTGAAGAATGACATAATCCAGACATCCATCTGGAAAAGGAAGTAAAGAATTGTTTTTCTGGTGCACTATCTTTCTTTCATTTTGATTTTCTTTTCCATATTCATTTGGTAGAACCTTCTCTTGAAAGTAACGTCACACATTCACACACATGGTAACATATACAACTACTTCTACAGGTTAACAAATTACCAATCATTTACTACTCAGATAGGAAGAATAACATGTACAGTGAGGAAAATAATCAAAAAGACCCTACCGTGCTCTCAGTCTGGTTTTTGTTCTGGTTTGGGGATTGTAGGCCTGGTTCAAGAATTGCTTCACATACAAAAAGTCTTGGTTCACTGTTGTCCCAGAAATGGCGAACAGGGATGTGACTCTGCAAGTCTGGATACTCCACAACAGACCTACCAAAACCAACAAGAAATACAGAAATGGAGACAGAATAATTCCAGTCCATTCAGTGTATAAGCTTCAGATGAGGACTAACCAAGGGATAACCTTCAAATGATTATCAGTTATCTTGACTGCTAGCTCTGTGTTGCAACATTAACTATATGCATCTTCCCAACTTCCAAGGAGTCTGTATACACTAATGCCATGTTCAGTTTATTCAGCATAAGTCTACTATGACTATAGGACATAAATCATTTCAGGAAAAAAGCTGATACTGTCACAAATGCAAACAGGCACTCAAAATATGCTTTCACTGAGATCACATGTCCTACAGCAGCATTTGAACACACTTTAACTACTTAAACTTTAACTACTGCTACTACCAACTACTGTAGCATTGAGACTACCTCAGCTCTATTTTCTTGCAGGTTTTTACGATCTGCCCCAAGGTGGTTGTTGATACCCAGCCAGTTAAAGACAGCTTGAGTACACTGCTACGCATTTGGTTAAGCAGTAAAGTTTCTAGTCCATGTGCTTCATATTCAAATACAGCTAAGTAGTAGTGGCGGTGGTGGTCTAAGAGATTACAACTAGCAAACTGATGAAAATGATGGGGGGGAAAAATAGTTTATATTCTCAGGCAACAGATCTCTCTGAACTGGGAGTTCAAAGAGAGCTAGATACAGTGATCTATGTTTTCAACGCTCAACTTCCCAATGCTGAGGGAAACTGAAGTTGCAATTGAACATGACCTGCAGCTGAGGACCTCAGTCTTTAGATATGCCACTGTTCATTCCCTTTTCTCAGCACTGCACTTGAAATTAATATTGTGTTCTTAAAAGAATTCAGAGACATTACAAAATAGCGGAATAAGCACAAGGACAACGCCAGCAACTTTATGAAAGCTGCCCTCTGCAGTTCAAGAAATATCTTACTGCCTCCTTCAGGCATTTAAATATTACTTAGGGCAGGCCATGTGAAGAATGTAGACATACAGAATCTGACTATTTTAGCAATAGCTTAGGATTAGTCTGAAAAACGTTTATAAACAGGTGTCAAATCTTAAAGACTTTTTTTTCTTTGCTGTCAACTCTGAAGGGTGGAATTTGGGGTGTGTTTGAAGGGGATGGAGTAGAGATGGAAGGCAAATTAAGAATCATTAGGAAGTATACATATGTAGTGTCCTTCCCATGACATTTAAATCAAAATAAATTGCTCTCGAATTGAAAAACAGTATGATTTGGGAGTGTTTAGATTCTGCCTCAGGAGGACAGAGAAGGGAAAGACGTTTACCTGATTATTCTTTGATGAGTTTACTCATTTTAATTTCAAGATTCTCTAAAATGAAGCACAGATAAACAGACTCATGCTGACACTTACCCTAGCCTTTAAGCATCACTCAAATAGTAATACTAGTTTGTAGTGGCCTCTGTTGGGCTACACAGGATACTACACTCGAAAACAACTTTCTCATTACTCTTATTACATTGTTTGCTTGACCAAGATGTAAGACCCCAAATTTGCACTGTCCATAGTTACTAAGGAGCTGGGTATTTTTCTGTTTTGCAATGCTGAAAATAACAACTTTATATTTTTTCCCCCTGTAATATCTACACAGCTGTTGAAAAAATGAAATCACCTCCTCTTCTAAGGTTGTTATTTCTTAAGAAAAATACAGTAGGGAAAATTTTTGTAAAACCAGATAAATTCATACTAATATCCCACTGTACTTCCACGAGAAATCCTAGTTCACTGCATTTTTCTGCCTTGCTACTAGGATTACTAATACATTGTGGTGGTTTCACACAGGTAGGTAGCTCAACCCCACCAAACCACTCTCACTCCTCCTCCTCAAAAGGAGGAGGAAAAGAATAGGATGAAAAAAGTTCATGGGTTGAGATAAAGACAGGGAGATTGCTCAACAATTACTGTCATGGGCAAAACAGACCCAGCGTAAGGGAGATTAATATAATTTATTGTCTACTGATAATAGACTAGAGCAGTGAGAGCTAAAAGCAAACTAAAAACACTTCTCCCGCATACAGCCTCTTCCACCTTCTCCCCATGAGTGGAACAGGTAAAGAGGCAACAGGGGCTGCAGTCAGACAAGAACACTTCACCATCCGTCACTCCTTCATGGTCGCTCTTCCACAACTTCCCCTGCTACCAAAAACTTGCCACGTAAACCTAATACTTGTATTCACCGCAGAGCAGCTTATATAAAATGAAAACTGTGGGTTCTAAAAAGATGTTTCATGGAAGTTTTTATCCATATAAAACATTCTGTCTTGAAATTTAAATATATACATTTTTATATTTTATTATTTTTCTTTTTACCTCAGGAGGAACTCCAGAATGTCTTTTTTTTTTACAGTTCCTATCCCATAAGCTTGTCATGGAAGAGAAAGTCTCCAATATTTAACAAAATTATTCTAAGACCAGGACCCTGATTCCAGTCATATACCTCCACACATATTCCCCAGAGACCTCTTGAGCCAGATACGGCTTCCACACAGTTATCTCACTGCATTATTCTTTGCTGAATACCTCCATGAACCCTTTCTTCAGCATTTATAATTTCCTTTGGTAAAGAAGTTCCTTAGCATAGTTTCTGAAGAACCGCCACCACCTCCTGATTATTTTAAGCTTGCTTTCCATACTTTCATTTAACACTCCCTAGTTCACATATTGGAAGAGAAAGAGATGCAGTATTGGTTAGTACACAATATATCAGTTTTAGTTGAATCTTTAGAAAAAAAAAATAATTGGTATAAATTCCTACACAGACAGAGGAATACCAATAGCAAGATGTTGCTCATTTTCATATGACAGATTCCTATCTTAAAGCCTCGGGTAATATTTTTCAAAATAAAAGCTTCTTACCTGTCAATACGTTGTCCAGAAGAAAGCTTCTCTCTACCATTCCCCTGTTCATCCTTGAAATTAAAGACTGTAACTTTGTCCACTTCAACATCATAGAAACAGATCTTGGAATCAATGCTCCCATTTGCCTGAGAATGGGAAAAAAGTTGCTGAAGGACACAGGTAAAAAGCAAAAAGTTCAGACGGTATGCTCATCTAATTCAATTCATGCTCTTAACAGTTTCAAGTACTTGCAATCTCAAAAGAACAGTCAAAAGAAGTATCATAACATTTCTTGCTGTTTCTCTATTCTAGCGAGTTTGCCTTTGATTTCTTTGAAATGCTATAAAACAGTTTTTCAACTGAGCTACTAAAAAACTGGGCTGTTCGCCTCACCAAATATACAAAACCTTAACAGAGCTTAATTTTAGTGTTTGTTACATGCAACCTTTCAAGACCAACAATATCGTTTATAGAAAATACAGGTTTGTTTCTGTGAAGTTAAAGTGTCGTCAGTAATCATCTTGAACTGTACCAGTCTATTAACTGATCTGATGGTCAGGCCCTAGGGTGGTATGTGAAGAGTTTCACCTCACCTTGCTAACGAGGATGCTGACTTTGTTGCCGTTAGCATTGCACTTGACAGATGCAATGCTTCCAAGGCCAGGAAACAGCTCAGAGAAGTTCTTGCTATTGCAGTGCACTTTTGCCTCTCTGTGGAAAGGAATAAGTTTAAGTTGTATGGTAGCAATAAAGCAACAGTAGTTATCAGCCAAAATATTTTCAAATTACAGGTAAGAAAAAAGACCTCAAAAAAATTTTATTTCTTCCTTACAAGACTTTTGACCCAAACTCTAGCTTCCTCTCCTGTTGTGACCTGCCTTTCTTTCAGAAATTAATGAAACACTCATTCCTCAATGAATCACCAAGAATAATCTTCAGTGCTCCAACAGGACTCCAAAGAGAGGGCTATAAACCAAAAACATCCTACCAGAATTTTAATTCAGAGGACTGCTTTTTCCTATGTAAGTTGAACAGTACTGTAATGCTGAAAATAGCTCATCACAGAAGTTCTGTGAATGGGAAAGATGAACTCTGGAAAAAGAGTAATGTCACTGGGGAACAGGGATGGCATTTATACCATACCAGTGACTTTCCATCTGCACACAATTTACAAAGGACTATCATTTCAGAAGAATCTCACCAGTGCTATAGATACAACCCCAGCAATTATTCAGCAAAGAGGACAAATGTCATGAATCTAAAGAATGTGACAGAAAAAAGCGACATTAATTTAGACCCATAATAGGTTCCCATGTAGGAAAATCTTTGATTCTGTAAAAATAACATTCTCGGATTACATGCTTGGACCCATCGTTTGTTCTGTCAGCTCTGTTAACTTTAAAATTTAGGTGTGATATATTGTCATAATTTAAAAAGGGGTATTATCATTACTAGCCATGAAAATTTAACAAAGCACGGAGGAGTTCAGCTAGCTGCTTTCACTATCAATCATCACAACCAATCCAATACTTGTGCTAACAACAACCTGCCCAAATACATTACCTTCAAATTGTGTTCTGTGGTATGTAGACAACCTCAGTTTAGCAGTCCTCTGGTCACAGTATGTAAGAGAATTTGTTTTACTCTTAATGTTTTTCAAAGTCATATTTGTCATTAACAAGTACATTTTTGATTTGGACGTTTTGTCATCTTTTACGTGCCATAGCAGTTTGTTAGAAGGGCACCACAGTGTAACCAGAACAAATGTAAGTAAATCTCTCACTTTTTCCTTTATTTCAACTTTTCTGAGATAAAGATCATCTTCAATTTATTAGAAGAAGCATGTAACATCCTTGTCTAGATCTTCCTTAAGTTCTCCACCTACATTCCAATACATACAAACAAACCTAACAATACCCTAAGTCACTGTTACAGTACTCAGCCCGTGATTTGTCTAACAATTCTCTGTCTCTTCACTTACTTCAGGAATATGCCATCAGTTCATGCAGGCTACACTGTATTGTCTTGAGATTCAAAGAGGTAATCACTTTTCAGTACATCAAAACCAGCTAAAGATTTCACCCCTCCCCACAGAAAATGTCCTCAAGTATGAGCAGATTGTTTTTAAAGGCTAATTAATACCTGCGAGAGAGATCAAAGATTTTGAAGTGAGCCAAATCAGTTCCCACAGCCAAGAAGTTTCCACAGACATCCAAGAGGCACGGATTTCCCTCTGCTTCAGAGAACACCAAAAGCTGCTTAACTGTTCCCTAAGAAGAAAGGTGTAACACTAGGTTTGTACATTCAGAGTTTAATATTTTCTTACTAAGCTAATTGCTAAACTTCTATGTTAGATGAATCACTATCAACAAAATGAGAGAAAATGCACTTGGCACACACACCCCTCACAAAACTCACAAAAGATCTCCAAAACCACAATCTGCTTCAGGTAGAAAACTGGATATATAGCCTCCAAAAAAGCTAAAACTTATAGAAATACTTGTGCAAAAATGGCCTCTTTGATAATACAACTTTTTTCAACTAAGAGGGATGCATGAATACAGCTCCCTGAAGGTCCACTAATATACATCTGGAAAAACATTGTATCAGTCCTCATTCTGATAAAACCTCCCTTTCTTAAATAAAATTATGTATCATAGAACTGTAATAACTACATTTCTCTTTTTGGTTCTCATGACAAGCAGAGGCTACAAAACTTACACAGAAGACTCCACAGGAATATACAGAATGTGCACAGGGTATATTTTTCCTCTTAAAACATTTAATATTATAAATTTCCCATCAGTAATATATATTCATATGCATGCAATTTATATCCTCATAAGCATTCTGGTCCCTACATAATTCTGTTTTTTATCATAAATACTTACTAGGATTAGCTACAGTGCAGTAGTGTTTAAACATAATAGACTAAAGAATACAACATGTAAAACTTACAGCTAAAATCCTCAACACGTTTTTCCCATGACAAATTTAGAGTCAGTATGTTTACAGAACTTCCACTTATTTTTTAAGCTGTGACACCAGTCTTTGAAAAACAGTACGACGTATTTGTTGTTCCATGTGTTCATCAGCCCTTACCTGCCAGGTACGGACTTGGACCCGATATGGCTCAACCGTGTACAGATTTTCTCCATGCACTGACAGAACTGGAGAGTCACAAAGAAAAGAGCCTGGAAGAGAAATCACAAGGAAACCATCATTACAATAATCGTGGGTGAGCTTTTTTTTTTTTTTTAAGAAAGAAAAGAAAAAGAAAGGAATTTTGACTTAAACGAATCACTACCTGCACTCCTTAAGGTATCTTCTGAACACTCAAAGACAGTAACTTGCTTCCCATTCCAAAATACTACAGCATCCTAAAAACAATCAAAACCCAAAACATAAACATTTTTATTCTGGACTCATACTGTAATTTATGCAGTAACAGAGTAAGACCTTCCACGCAGTTGCCATCTTTTACTAATTCATCCATGTATTGGATTGAAAGGCCTTTAGTAACCCAAAAAAGAGATGTCAGCATCCAGAGTACTACTGAATCATTGTGCTACCTGAAAACCAGCTCCACCACAGAATGATTGCTATTGTCATAAGAATACTTCCATTACACGATAAAATGGAATATTAAAGAATTATATTAAGGACTTGGAAAGTTTGGTCTTTATACACCTAGCTAGGCAAAGACCTGAGAAAATGAATGAGAAGACCAACAACCTTAGTAGCAAAGACTCCATTAACAGTCATATCAACATGAAGACTGTGTGTGGTTCCTGTGCTGAAGAAGGTCACGTTAAACAGGCTGGGAGACACTTGTACAGCAGCCACTTGCTGATTAAAATGACACGACATGGCCTGCTCACTGAGGATCACCACAGAGCTGATGCTGTTCACTGCTAGAAGATTTTTTCGAGAGCCCCACTGCACGAGAGCAAGAAAACAAAAACAAAAACAAAAGATGGTATAACATCTTATTTGTATGGATATATATGTACACACATATACACATGCACACAAATATGGAATTCCAACTACAGCCAATTACAGATGAAAGCTATTATGCTAGTTACCCAGCTACTTACGCTCCCTTAGTTTAAGCGGAGGAGCTATTTTTTACATTAAAACCACTTTTTCCTTAAGATAGTTTTGTACCACCTCACATTTACACTCATGAGTGAATCACTTATTTAAAAGGCTTAATCACGCTTTGATCTGTAAAAGCAAGTTGCATGCATAGTATCTTATTTGATTACCTTATTCATTTCTGCAGTTTTTATATCCCTCTCAGTCAATGTTGTACAAACTCCTTACCAAACGCTGCTAAATCACATGCATAAAGGGGTCCAAAAGAACACAGGGATTCTTCAAGGAGAAGGGGGGTAAGTGTTCTAGCTTTGTAATTGAATTTTTATATAGGTTATCCTTCCCTTTTTCTTTTAGGATTCAAAAATAGCACTTGCGCAGAGGAGTGCTAAACCTGGAGATACCTTTGAAAATTTGACAGAACAGTAAGATCTGCTTCTGAGACAGCAAGGACAGTTTTTAACATGCAGCTGATGAATTCTTTCTATAGTGAAGAGAAATGCTCCCATTTTCATCCTGTCTTTACGTATTCCCAGTCAAACAAGCATGTCCAGCATTGTTCATGTTTATTCCTATCAAAGGATGATTCTTTTCAAAAAAGCATTGTGGCAACCAGTGTACTACTAAAGAACTCTTCCATAAGATTTAGTCAGAGATGATCCGTTTATAGTCTGGACCCTATAACCACACACGGGGCAGGGGTTGGTGCTTTTCTGAACTCAAACATAATGCTCCTTGATAAGCAAGGTACATAGTTCATGGCACAGGTTTGACACAGGAGTTGCCTTTGTTGCTGGGCCCGGGAGGACACAGAAGGGAGGGATGAGGGGTGTTCCTTTGCTGCTAGATGGCTGTTTTGTTGGCTTTTTTTTTAAAAAAAAAGAGACCATTGATGCATACATACTACCATGGGCTAAATTAATTATGAAGTTTCTAATAACTATAGAAAATCCCTTTCAAGACCAACTCTGTTGTTGTATAGCAGCAGATATGCTCTATAAAATTTAGTGCCAAGTCTCAAAGGTCTCTGCTTCCTTCAAAGTTATTTGAAGTTTCGTATTAATTTCCTGATTTTCAAAGATTTTTTATTCACTGGTATAGACATTGATGTTTCTGTGACTGTCTTTCCAACAATATTGATTTTAATAGTTGTATTTGGAAGTTATTTCATTTATTCAAGAGCACGATCTGAAAAATAAAACTGATTTGCATGGTTTGTTTATATTTAGTTACTGTTAACTAGAATATTATGCTGCACAACAGACAAGTTGCAAGGATTATAAATATACATATATAGTTTTCATAATTAAAGATTACTTGATTATGAGATAAAATGTGGGGACTGTTGATAACTGTTTGGCAATGGTTTTGTTTATGCTAACAAATGTTGGGAAGAAGGTGCTATTTCTGGACGGCACTTTATATCCTGTTACTTAGAAAACACATAATGGTCAAGCTGACAAAAAACTACGTCTCTTACCCCCATTCTAATTATTAGCAGACACATGATATATTAATGGCACAAACCATTTCCCATCTCCTGGGCCTGAAGTATCTGTTACTGAAGCATCTTAGCTTGGGATTTTGACCTAAATATTACTTATGTGTTAATTTTTTAAGTAGGACTGATACAGTCCCTCACTACACATCCTACCTAGCGCAAGCAAATGCCATTGCTTTTAAAGTACTTATGTCTTTATGTGAAAAAAAGTCTTTCACAGTCTTATGTGAAAACTGTTTCTCTTGAAAGGCACCAGATATTTTATTTTTCTTTCTATTCTATTACGTATATATATTCTATTTGGTATTTCTTTTTTCTCTATTTTCTTTCTTGCTATTTTAATAAATTTATGTAAATTTTGGATATTAGGAAGAAGTTCTCCACTGAAAGGGTGGTTGGGCACTGGAATAGGTTCTCTGGGAATTGGTCATGGCACCAAGCCTGACAGAGTTCAAGATGAGCTAGGACAATGCTCTCAGACATATCGTTTAATTTTTAGGTAGTCATCCTGTATGGAGCCAGTAGTTGGACTCGATGATCCTGTGGGTCCCTTCCAAGTTGGGATATTCTATGGTGCTTTAATATTTGACATTCCTGATAATCTATCTTTTTCTGAAAATAATTTCAGGGTGCTGAATCCAAAGAGTTCATCAGCAAGACTTATAAAGGAGAGATGTTTGGATTTAAGTATGCTGTGACTGCTTGTTCTCCCAGGCAGAGAGATCTATTTACATTTCAGCGCATAATGCTGCTGAGCATTTCAACCCTGTCTGTAACACAATAGCTACAAAGAGGTAACACTTCTGCCTATTTCAGTTTTGAAAATTGCTTTATTCAAGGGTTGTCCTCCTTTAGAACACTCATTTCTTGCTGGCACATGTCTGTAGGATAACAATCATACTCATCTATTCCACAGACAAGATATATTCAAGTAAGGTTTGTGAAGTCCTAATAGAACACAGACTCTTTCCTGTGTTACCTTTATCTGAGTGATATTTCCTTCAAGTTCTGTAGGTGCTTGGAGCTTCCACTTCTCCTTGTTCTCCAAAGCCTGGGTGCTCTGACTGGATCCTGATGCCTTCCTCCACATAGCTATTCTCCCTTTGTTAGTACCAGCTGCTAGGAGACCTGCCATTCACAGGCATTTTAGATATTTCATACCTTTCCAAGCTTCAGAAAAACACAAACATTATACAAAGCAGTAGGAAGCCTCACTCTGGTTCTGAGATATTGAGAAGCCTTGTTCTAAAATAGTTCATTTCTTTGCCTTTCTGCACACCAGCATTCTGGCCCTGTACTGGAGAACCTTTCTGGAGAAAGGATAGAAGTTTCATTTGAAAACCAATGCCTATTTTCTAAGCCATAAGATGAAGTTATCTTTTAAATGTATCAGACACTGATTTCATTTTAACCATTTAAATATCAAATCAAATATCTGCTTTTGTAGTATAGATAGGCAAGGCACCATGAAAAGCAATTCTAGTAGACCCTAGCTGTGCCTACATTAGCAAACAAGGCAACAGTTAGGAGTTAGGAGCTCCGTAGAGAAACCAACTGTAAGGACTTGACGTCCACACTGTACATGTTTAGTGAGTTCTGCTTTTCACTAGCTCTAATGTATGCTTGTAGCCTTCCCATAACATGTTGGAGTGCATTATATATACTCCAGGAATATATCTACTAGTTCGCTATCAAAGGAAATCTGGATGGTGTGCTTGGAGACAAAGTGTGCTGAGTACAAATGATCTCATTGTTCCTTCAAAAGGGCACTCCTGAGCTAGACTAAAACACTTCTACTTAATGTGCTATTACTGAAACACCTAGTAACAAGAAAATTATACTAAAACGAATAAAGGGCACTGAAGACTAACAATTTGGCAAGGTTTAGGATCTAGCAAACAGAGCTGTCATATTATTTCTCACCTTTGGCACTGCAGTAGGAAACACAGTTAATACACTCTCCTGCCTCAAATCCAAATTGCACATCTAGGGATAGCACATAATTCTCACCTCGGTCCAAATCCCAGAACCTAAGACACACAAAAGAAGAGTTAACAATGTTTTTCCTTCCAAGTGTCTTGCTAAACAGTCAATAGGATGCTGTACATGGCATTAATTTGCTACTTCCTGATTCTATGATTCCATAATGCCCCAATCATTTAATTCCTAAAATGAAATTGTTAGCAGATGCCTCTGGAATGTGAATTTCTTAATCTCCTTTCTTTTCCTTTGTCTTTTTAGTCCACAGGATATTTTGTAATGTTCTGTGACGGAGTCAGAAGCAAATCCAGTCTTAAGAAAAAAAGAAAGGAAGTGAGGCATTGCTGCTACCTTCTTCTACCCAGCTTAATTCATTAATTCTAAGGATATTCTATCTCAAGCAGTAGCCCTTTGGATTCCAGGTGTACTTTCTAGAACTAAACATTGTCAAATATCTTCCTGCTTAACACTTGGTTGTTATAACATTCTCACAAGATTACCAGATGATTTTGACTGACAGTAGCAGATTGTCCGATAGTAGGGAGACTCAAACAAGTGAAATACTGATGTTAATGGAATAGCCTCCTTTGTCTCCTCACCCCACAAATTTTGACAAAATATGTAGAGTAAGTCAGAAGAAAGACAGAGAAAAAATACATAGTACTTTAAAAAGATGCAAAACAAAACAAACAAAAAAACAAAACACAGAACTATGAAAGATTATAACTGCAACACAGCAAAGTGATGTATTTAGTTTAAAGAATTAGAGACAGAAATAACCAGAATACCTGCATTATATTGCAGTAATAGAGAAATCCTGATAAGCAAGCATTTTTCTCCTGTTGTTATGACTGTCATAAGAATCAAAAGATAAAGATAGAAAGAACAGCAAAGTGGCTTTTTCAAGAAAAAAATAATATATGTTTTCAAAAAGAAATACAAAAAGGCATTCAGAAAATAAAAAGTCTGGGGAGTACTGGCTGATAAAATAAAACTACCTTGAGAAAGGAAAATATACACATGTAGTTCTCAAGGAAACGTGCTTTTCAGTTAATTATTTGTATTTTGTGAAAGAAGATGAGAAATTTTTGAAGTTTTTGTTTTGTTTTTACACATTACCAGTTAAAACAAAAAAGACAATACCACTTCAGAAAAAACTTTAGTGCACTGCAGACAATAAACTGTTTATTTAGCCATTCTCATGGCAGAAAAAACAGCTTTAAAACAGGATTCTTACCTGACTACTGTCTCACCTATTGCTGTAACAATAAGGCTATGGTCTATTAAAATGATGTCTGCAGAATGAGCTATCTTCCCACTCAACTTCACCTGTAAACCAAAAATAAACACATGAAATGTAGGATCAACACACTGAAAGACACTAAGCATCTGAATTGCCTAGTATGTCCACAAAGTTAAAATGTAAAACCAGATCTGTCAGACGGTTCAGAAAGGGGAGTTCCTCTCACCGATCACCATTAAACCTATCAAATACATGATGCATATAAATTTGGTAAAAGAAATTTTGTAGACAGGTAATGGTTAATGGCTCTGTGTTCAGTTGGCTGATGACAAGTGGTGTGACTCAGTGGTCTGTTCTAGGACCAGTGCTGTTTAATATCTTTATCAACGACATAGACAAGGGGATTGAGTGCATCCTCAGCAAGTTTGCAGATGACACCAAGCTGAGTGGTGCAGCTGGTACACCAGAAGGGAGGGATGGCATCCAAAGGGACCTGGACAGGCTGGAGAAGTGGGCCCATGTGAACCTAATGAGGTTCAACAAGGCCAAGCGCAAGGTGCTGCACCTGGGTGGGGGCAATCCCAGACATGAGTGCAGACTGGGACAAGAACTCCCTGAGAGCAGCCCTGCAGAAAAGGACCTAGGGGTTCTGGTGGACGAAACGTTCAACATGAGCCAGCAGTGCGTGCCTGCAGCCCAGAAGGTGCAGCCCAGGACGAAGTTCATCAGAGGAGCATGAGTAGGTCAAGGTGCCCCTCTACTCTGCCCTTGTGAGTACTACGTCCAGGTCTGGAGCATCCAACACCGCAAGGATGTTGATCTGTTAGAGCATGGTCCAGAAGAGGGCCATGAAGACGTTCAAGGAGCTGGAGTACCTGTCCTATGAAGAAAGGCTGAGAGCTGGGGATGTTCAGCCTGGAGAAGAGAAGGTTGCGGGGAGACCTTACCGCAACCTTTCAGTACCTAACTGGGACTTATAAAAAAGATGGAGAGCGATTCTTTGCTTAGGCAGATAATGACAGGACAAGTGGGAATGGTTTTGAACTGAAAGAGGGGCGATTTATGTTCGATGTTAGGAGGAAATTCTTCACTCAGAGGGTGGTGAGGCACTGGAACAGGTTGCCCAGAGCAGCTGTGGGTGCCCCATCCCTGGAGGTGTTCAAGGCCAGGCTGGAGGGGGTCTTGGCCAACCTGATCTAGTGGTGGCATCCCTTCCTAAGGGATTGACCCAAACCATTCTATGAGTGATCTCCCCGTCCTTTTCTCAACCTTTGAGCTCTTTTAATCATATTTTCCCTTTCCCTTATAGAAGGGGAGGAGAGTGGTTGTGGTGGAGCTCAGCTGCCCACCTGACTAAAAACACCACAGTCCTTTCTGGCACCCAACATGGGGCATGAGGAATTTGTGATAAGGATGATAGTTGAGAGCAGAAATGGGCAAATCATGGATTGGATGTTGTTTACAAATGTAGTTGTCCACAAAACATTTTAATATTTAATTGTACTGGAATTACAGATAGATTTTATAAGTATCAACTTTTAATTCTTCTCTAATTCACTAAGACAAGTTAAATAAGGAGCAAAGAGATTAATATAGGGTCAAAATAGAAAAAGAAAAAAAAAAAAACAAACACAAAATAAAGGTGAAAATCATCTTTCCAAGTTCAATAACACGACTCTATTTCACTTTTATATGAGCGTATATTTGCTCATCAAGGTAATATCTGAAAAACAAAAAAGCTGGTTTATTTGTGACTAAGGGAAATAATAATAAAAAATTCTCAAAAAAGATTCACTATTGTAACTTTAACTTGTAGTCTGACTCTTACCTTCATGAGCTCCTCTGCTTCTCCCTCAGGAGTAATTTTATGCAAGGACAACAGCAGGTTTTCTGTTATGACAAGTAATACATCTCCTTTCTCCATGAACAGAAGTTTTTGCACCAGACTGTCTGCTGACAATACATGGCTTGTCTTTCCTTTCTCATTCACACAATGCACAGAACCTATAGTATATATAAACAAGTTGCACAGCTCTTAGGTAACAGCACTTGTAGCCACAAAAATATTTTTTTTATTTTCTGCTTTAATATAATATCCTTCAAGTGCTAAGAGTAAAATAACCACCATCCTCACCTCCTTGTTTGTCTCAATTATGATAGCTGACAAGAGCAACAAATAGAAATTATTCTCTTTTACTCATCTAGAAAATCCAGATGCAATTCATTTAAATAGCATCATTGAAATATTTTGAGGCTAAATTGAAATATTTTGAAGCATAGGCATGCAGGTATGTGAAGGCTCCCCATTAACAACTTGTGAAAGCTAAGAATTAGTACAATTCACACTGAAGTGTAGATTGAAGAAGCTCATGGATATAAACTTCTTCATTGTTTAGCAACACCCTACACACACGCAATAAATGCAGCTCTTCTACGTGAATTTCACAAGTAATTATGCATACCAGAGACATAATAAAAAAGCAAATAAGATTGTGTCTAAGAACACTGACAACATAACGTGTATCATCTGGTTAAACTGCAATATTGCATAAATCTTACATAGGTCTATGCAGTGAGAAATCCTATAATTAGTAGTTTGCAAATTATATTAATGAAATCACCAAACAAAAGAGGTCACCAAAATTTAACAGATCCAACGCACTTCACACAACTTCTTGGCAATTCATGGTCTTATTTAAATGTAGCATTTCAATTCGGTGCAAATTATAAAGCTCTAAGAAATATATATATATATATATTTATATATAAAAAGCTGAAATAGAAAACATATGTGTAAGAGTGACCACTAAGGACCTACACCAAAATATTGTACCTAAGAGGTAATATGATGTTCCTTTAATAAAAAGAATGTTTTAATTTACAGAACTCTTGCAAACACATTATCACCCTCTATATACCAACTACATTACCTACATTAAATATATATATTTCCGAACTCCTCTCCCACCTGGTCCCATACGGTTTCATTTTCTCCCAGGTAAAAATGAATCCTTTTTTCAGATAAGCATCTCATGTAACATACTACCTGAATTTCACACACACACACCTGTTTGTTTGTTTGTTTGTTTTGTTTTGGGTAAATACAGAGATTAGCATTTTGGAATCAATAATGTATCTAGACTAGTACTCGAAACTCGGGATATATTTGATATTTTTTGACAAGCTCAATTGTTTATTTTAAAAGATGCTCTATTGTCCTTAGTCAAGTCTCTTCTGAGATTTAAAAATATACAATAGCAATGTTTAAAGCATTAAAAACAATTTGAAGGCAGTAATTTTAATTAATTTTTATTAAATAAGTTTATGATGAAAACCACAATAGTAGTAATAATTTAGAAATCCCATTTAAACCCTATGAAAATGTTAACAGATTTTGAAGTTATGACCGATCTCTGCCTAAAATAAGAACTAGGTCCAAAATACTTCTGCATTATTATCCTCTGCAGTAGGAAAGCTCAAAAGAAACCACCAGTATCATCTGACAGAAAAATAAAGTTTAAACAGGAGGCCTGAAAAACACAAAAATGTTGAGGACTCCCACTTTCAGGACACTGAGTCTGTCTCTAGAAGGAGATGTGTACCAATACATGCTCACTTTCAAAGCACCTGGTAACAGCCACACAGCTATGCAAAGATTTCCACTTTTGACACTTGTCTAACAAGAGTCCTGTATCCCATTTTTATTTGAATAGTTCCTATCTACTGAAGAGGTTTACAACTCACAAATCAAATCAGAGCTCACTGCTCTGCAAGAAAAATACACAGCTAGACAATGTCACTCCTACAATCATACTGGTGTTAATTATGTCATTTATGACATTTGACTGTCATAATGAATGTAAACATTGAATCATGCTGTAATTGATCTGTGGAACTAGCATAACTTAGATAGATTTTTGGAGTAGTTAGCACTTGAATGGAGAGGATTACGTACTCAAATCACCTACCAGAAAATACTCATTACACTGCCTGTTTCACATTCTGGCTCTTGTCCAAAGAGTTACACAGGTTAGGAAAAGGCATCATAAGAACAACGGGGGTAGGAAGAAAATTAGCTGGTAACAAACTAGCACCCAGAAGAATAAAAGCAGGAGGAAGAAAGAATATTAGGAAGAAACCTAAAAAAAACAGCAGCAGGTAAAGACATTTTGCCATCTTTATACAGAAACATCATACCAAAGCACAGGGAGAAAAAAAGTAAACACAAACATTTTTAAAATGTATGTTCTAGTAGCATTCGACTATTTCCAGGGGAAAAAAAAAAAAAAGAAACATAATAAAGGCATTTCTCATTTTTGTATAACTTGCTGACAGCTTATCATTTTACTTGCATTTGAGTGTTACACTTTTCTTACACTCACGCCTTTGGGAACTTGACTAATCCAACACCTATAGTGTTCTTTTTAGAGAGGACTCACCCTGAAGACATTAACATTCTCAGCATTTTATTAAATTCTTCTTATCAAATATTCTTCAACATCTATGAATACCCTATCCTGTTGTATATAAGAAAACAGGGTTATCTTGCACTGAACAGTTTTGAAGCATTAAGTAGACAAATTTTCATCAGTCTGGAAAAGCATTTTGCTCTTACCATCCGTCAATGTGACAAAGAAAGACAGTCCTTCCTGGAGTCCCATTTTCAGTGGTGCTCCTGTTCCAGCTTTTCTCCAGTTAAACATATCTAAGGCTTTCTCATCACCACTCACAGCTGCTTTTGCCAGCTGTACAAAATCCCTGGAAACAACCAGAGATGTTTCATTTCCAATTGCTTACATAACAGAGTACTTTCCATCCTAAAGAACTTGAATTTATAATTCATAAGACACATTGTAAAGAGAGAAGATGTTTTACATACTGGTTGGAAACCAACAAGCCCCCAAATAAACAAGATTTTAATAATAGTATTCACTTGTATTTCTTCACCTCTTTTTCCTCCCTATGACTACTATTACTTTTTTACAGAGAGACAAAGAAATGTCCCAGATAAAGAAGATTCATTTTTGGGGGGGTTATTGGTTTGTGGTGCGTTTTGTTGTTGGTGTGTGCTGTTTATTTTTCTGTTTTATACTAGAACTGATTCTTATTTCTTGATTGGAGAGAAAAGACATAATATGTAAGAGCTCAATTGTTCTTGCCAATAATTTCATGGATAATTGTTTTCAGTGTGCTTTCTGCTTTTCACAGTCAGCAACACTGCCACTTAGAACTAAAGAAAGAAGAATCAGCAGCAACAAAGAAAAAGGTATTGACAAAATGAAGATTTGTTGCTGCATACAGAACACAAATAGCCTCCATAGCAACTAGAGGAGAGAAGAACTTGGAACCAGAGGACAATTAGGAAGATAATTTTCTACTTTTATTATTATTTTCTAATTGTCTATAAATAGGTTTTTCTTTCTCTGGAACAAGAGAAGGACCTAGTCTACCAGTGCTCTGACAGGGGCACACTTACTCGCCAGGAGGTGGTGGTCGAAAGATGCAGTGAGACAGACGTTTTCCATACTCGTGTTTCAGCACGGGCGTACCTTGCACTCGACCTCTTTGGTCCATTCTCCATAGAACCAAGACACCATGCTGGAAAAAAGACAACAGTTAATTCATTATACCTTGCACATAGATGAGAATCCAGATTCTTTCCTACTCAGTGCACATTGCATTATCAATGCAGAATATTTTAGTGATGGAGCAATACCTTTCTTTTAAAGGACACATATAATTACTCCAATTTAAAATTAAGCAACAATGAATAAAAATGATTTTTAAAATTACAATATGTGCTTATTTAAAATCACGTTACCTAAAAATACTTGTTGATCACATCCATCCCTAGTAAAATAACCCTGCAAAACAATGTTCCTCTGCAGGTATGCATATGCAGGTATTTTCTTAGGTAGCTCCCTTTACACTCTTTTCTTGCAAACAGCCTGGTTGCTAAAGGAATAAGTATTGAGCCACAGGACAGTAATGCTTAAGATAAGCAGGGAGTTTTCCCTTTCTTTCACAGAGTGGGCACCTGAGTACAATGAGAATTCATTGTTTTTAGTAAAAAAAAAAAAAAAAGAAAACTTAGAAGAATCATAAATAATGAAGAAATGAATACTAGTTGGCCAATAAATTCAATAAGAGTCAATAAAAGTTAATTCTGGAAAATAATTGTGCCCATTCTTTCAGCCTAATTTTAAAAATACCTTGAACAACAATGCCTGTAGCACTTCTCAAGGAAAGTATTACATAGTCTTTTTTTTTTTTTTTCTGACACCCTAATTGTCCCTTACCTTAGCTCCATTTGCCCAACATTTACATGCGTACCTCATTCAAAACAAAACTTCAGTCTTACAAATCTCAGGATTGTTCCTGTGTATTCTGAGAAGTTATATTCTTAAGCTTTACTTAGCTATCAATTTTACATAAAGATTAGGAATACATATTCACTTTGCTTTTTCTATTCAAATACTCACAATTTCTAAAAAATACGTATTTGCAGCATAGATAAGAACTAACTACTATCACATAGTCTCAATTGGTGATTTTTCCTGCAAGCAAGAACACAAGCACACACCAAAGTACCGGCACTGTGCAAGCCTTGGAGCCTGGCATGGGTTTTGGAGACAGCCAGCATTTTGCAGTGCCCGCTCAGAACACTCATCAACCTCAAAGGCCAGTGACCATAAGGAATGGAGAAGGCAGACATGCAAAAAGAGATGCACGACGTATCAATCAACAATCCCAACAGGTTGACTGATGCCACAGCTTCACAGCTGGAATTTAAAGATTATTATTTATTTTTGTTATTCTGTTCGTACTTAGGCAACCAAACTGCAGTTGGAGTCCCTCTGCATATTACCTGAAGAACCAACAATTTGCACTACAAAGTTCAACATCATCTTGTTTCATTAAGCAGACAACAATAGAAGCGGTATTATAATTTGCTTTATTTTTCTTTGTTTTTAAAAGATATGTGCCCTTCTACAAGTGGAATACTAGTAGCAGTAGCACAATGTAAGCACTTTAACTTTACAGTCCTAACTAGAACCCACACAAGATGCAGCTGAGGCCTTCCAAGGTAATGTTTCCATCTTTTTTCCCCTGCCATGAATGGAAGTTCTACCTTCTTGTCAGAATTAAGATAATATCCATACCACCATACTGCTATCCTTCACGTGAAGGATTTTAAAACTATATTTAAAGACTATTGGGAAGGATGTAGGAGACAAAGTGTGTGCACAGACCACACACTGAGTATAACATACACCAAGTAGAATGACAGTGAGCATGCAACAGGATAAGCTGGCCTGCACAATACAGTTTTTAGCAGAAACAATCTTGACACTAGCCACAGGATGCAGAAACAGCTGGGCACCCTGCCTAATAAGCCTTGGCTCTTCACAAAGCTGATTAGCTCAAGCTGGCTGCTAAACAGCTGCAGGTTTTTAAGGACCCACATTTCATTGGCCAGGGATACCATAGAGAACCTTAACTGTGCTCAACTGTGTTTATTGAATTCCAGTAGAGGCTGAAAGCTAGTTTTTGCTGTACTGAACTTCACTGAGTTCAAACATCATGCTGCTCTACCATTGAGGTTGGTTGTTCCAGTGACAGCTATTTAATCTAGGTAAAAGTGAAGAGCATTCATGTCAACACATGCAGATCTTGCTTTGTCATCTTAAGATGCTTACTTGAAACCTCTGCTTACTCTAGTTTGATTAATACTCAGAGTAGCACTTAGGATGAGCTTATAAAATTTTTAATTAAACTTGCCTATAAGAGTGGCTACGTCTGTTTTGGGAAGACTTACTGTAATCTTACACCAAAAATCAATTTGAAAAGTCTGTTCATAAGTGTAGGGTTAATGTAAAGTGCAGTTACGTTAATATTATCTCTATATATAGCCTCAGTTACACTATTTGTTATCTTTTGTCTGGGCAACACTGTCTCCTTTCTATTTCAGAGTATAAATGCAATTTAACTCTTAGTTTTCAATTTCTGTAAGTGCAACAGGATTTTCAATAGTGATTTAAAATTGCATTTTCCTCTGACTCATAGATAAAAATTATAAAAATTAAAAAATATAAATTAATTGAGAAGCTCAAGCTTATCAGAAAGAATATAAAAAAGCACTTTTCCATTTGCTGATTCAAGAACTGACAAAACCAAGAGTACTTAAACTTGAATATTAGGTATTCCATTGCTTAGTTCTCATTTCACCATATAAAGGGTAGCCAGCTTATCAAGAAATAAAGACTGACGTTTCAAGCATTTCTAAAACATTTTCCATGCACTAAGTTCAACTCATTTTTAGGGTATTGTTATAACAAAATAGACTTCATTAATGTAAAACGTTTGTACAATTCTTGTAGGTGAGTGCACTCACTAAGTCCAGACTATGTTGTATCTGGACTTCTTGGATTCTTGACTTCTGGGTTTTATGCTTGAGTGCCGCAAAATTCCTGCATATACTGATGCAAATAATTCAGATTGCCTATGCCTCAAATATTCAATTCATCAAATAGCCTTAAACTTTAACCTACTACCCAGGACATAGTGAGATTAGAGATACTTATTTAAAGGTGAATTGAAAGATCTGCAAAAAAGTTAAAACACTAAAATTGGGTTTTATTCCCCATCAATTTTAATTTGTATCTAAAGCAAAGAAATTTATCCACCTACCCCTGCAAATATTCCTTCCCCTAGTAATCCATTCCATAATCTTTTTTCCATCACAGGGCTTGCAACACTGTTCCACATCAAATGCACATTTGATACTTCAACTGCTTACCCTGTCACCAGACACAAGGTGGGTACCATTTGTACTCCAGTTTAGGACTGTAATTTTGGTGTTATGAGTTGGTGGCACAGCATGGTGCTCCTTGTCTTGTTTGTTAAGTATTGTAACTTCTCCAGTCTCCCAGCCTGCTGCAAGAATCGGCCTGGAAGGGTGCCAGGAAAGTGATGTGACCTGAAAGCTTTTCTCAACATGTGCATCAGACACATGTTCTCCCTGCAAATGGAAATAAAGTACAGGCTCAGTACAAAGATGAAGCTAAACTTTCAGATTTGATCTTTTCCTGTGATAAAGGACTGATATGTAACAGAACATCTGGTAAGACATATGAAGTGGCTACACAAAGTATTTATGGATATTTTGTGTGCATAAAAATGTGCTACGACATGCAGTACACCCATTTGAAAATAGGCTGTGAAAACACAGTGGTATTAAGTGATTGCCTCTCTCTGCTTTTCAAAGCTATTCCTCAACCCAGCGTGCATGAAGAGCTCTCACTGAATATCAAACTCTTATTCCTGTGTGAATGATAAGAAGGCTTCAATTACATTTCAGGGTAAAAAAACAAAACAAAAAAACTTTTAAAAAGAATAAAGGACTTAATTTAGAACATGGAATAATCTAAACAGTTCTTTTAAAGGCAGGCTTTCCTTTGTGCATAGTTTGCTGTATTATTTCAGGCAAATCATTTAACCTCCTCATGTATTTATTTTTCTGTTTGTAAAATTTGGATGACAATTCTTAATAATGCTCTTTGAAAATTACATATTTAATAGACTACTTATTAACAGAGTTAAATGTTTCCAGTACATCTGCTGCTAGATAGATTATACTACCATTTCCCTAAGTAGCACAGATACTTTTTTCCCCTGGAAATGATGCACGCTGAAGTGCTACACAAGCCTCTTGTGTAAAGATTATCAGAGTAGGCAGAGCAAATACCTGTCTACAGGCATAAACCATGTTAGTGAACAACACACTCAGATGGAACAAGTTGGGTCTAGCAAATCAGTTCAGGCTCAAGATGGAAGAATGATTTTTTTATTCAGACTTCTTAGTACATTTCATTCACTTAAAGTTTTTTTTTAGAAAAAAAAAGCATGAAGGGTTTTTTATAAAACATGTGTAATCTCATAGCTGATGAATCTGACATTTTCAAAATAGCACGGACAATAATTAAAACATAGAGATAGGGATTAAAGGAGCATAACTAAACCTGCAAATATAATACAAAATTGAAGTTTCAAAACAGCAGAATGTTATTAAGCCCAAAAGCAAAGTTGCTGATTACTCACCTGTTCCAGATAGATATCCACACAGCCCCCAGATGCTGTGCTGATGGAAGCAACTGCCAAGAGTGGATGGATTGAGTGCCACGTTATATGAGACGGGGAGGCAACTGACTCAGGAGCACCTACTCGGTGATCCACGTACACAGCCATCAGGAGCTATCACAGACTGCAAACCTGCATAAGGAAAAGAAGGGGTTGTAACAGGTCACAGAATGCTAAAAGTTGTTAATAAAAGAAGCTACCACACCACCTTCTTAATGTGCTCTATATAGAACACAGAAAAGGCTAAAAAGTTAAAAAATGCTGAGGAGTACTGGGCCTTGTAGCCATAGATCCACAACGTGCACAGACTAGCACCTGGTCTCTCAGTGGCTTATACTGCTTTACTTCAGAGGACTCTGAAGTAACTCGGAGTGTACCAAAAAAGGTATTTCTGGTACTTCATATCCGAAGATGTCAATGTACAGAGTGATCTCAGGTTGTGAAGCCTCATACCTGAGCTTTTTTCAAAGTAAGCTTTAACAGTTGTCACCATTTCAGAGCTTGTACTGTTGAAATTACTGGACAGATTAGTTTAACTCATTCAAGACCACAAAACCTGTCTGTATCTGAATGAAAATAATAAATGATGATTTTTCAAGAAAAAGAACCTGAAAGCAATGCTCTTTTTAGAGTTCTTTCTCAGAAATGGAGCAAGTCACTAAACATTTAAAAGTTTATACAGGGAGATTGTCTTTGGGATTTGTGTTGTATGATCTCATTGGCATCGGAGAAAAGAACAGCTGAGATAACCACCTCTTGAGCACCTCATTTATTAACAAACAGTGTCAAAACCTGAAAAATAAAAAATTCCTGGTAAAGGTTTAAGTGGTTCCCTTTCTGGGGAAGGTTTTTCCTATGGACAGCTAAACCATGAGCTATTAATCTGTAGGAACATGCACACACAGCAGTTAGATTTTCCTAGGTCATCAATCAGACCCTGATTCAGTAGAGATTCTTGAATTAGTCTCCTTACTTCAAATATTCCATCAGTGTTTCCATATTTTGTTTTAAGAGGGCTGTCTTCCCCCAGAAAAGAAAAATTAGATTCAGCACCTTCAATTAGATAGGCTGGAAAGGAAGGCAACATTTCAAAATAGACTGGTAGCTTTGTACCTTGCCATTGACATTAAGAACATGAAGTGCCACAGAAACAGAAACAAGCACAGTCAGCCTCCTAATGTGCAGTTTGATCTTTCAGCAAAACCCATTCACCCTTATGTTCACGCTCATTCACAATCATAGAACAGATTGGGTTGGAAAAGGCCTTAGAAGACCATCTTATTTCACCCCCCTGCCATGCCAGGGATGCCACCCACCAGATCAGGTTGGCCAAGGCCCCCTCCAGCCTGGCCATGAATACCTCCAGGGATGGGGCACCCACAACTGCTCTGGGCAGCCTGTTCAGTGCCTCACTGCCCTCTGAGTGAAGAATTTCCTCCTAACATCTAACCTAAATTGCCCCTCTTTCATTTAAAACCATTCCTCCTTCTCTTATCATTATCTGACCAAGTAAAAAGTTGCTGTCCATCCTTTTTAAGCCCCCTTTAAGTACTGAAAAGCTGCAGTGAGGTCTCCACGGAGGCTTCTCAGCCTTCTCTTCTCCAGGCTGAACAACCCCAGCTCTCTCAGCCTTTTTTCATAGGAGAGGAGCTCCAGGCCTTTGATCATCTTCGTGGCCTTCCTCTAGACCCACTCTAACAGCCCCACATCCTTCTTGTGCTGCAGGCTCCAGACATGAGGCCCAAGTGGGGCCTCACAAGGGCAGAGCAGAGGGGCACAGTCACCTCCCTTGACCTCCACATCTGTACAACAACAGCACATGGATCTGGCTTTATTGCCACCTCCCCCCCAAAAAACAAACAAACTACAACAACAAAAACATTCAAATACATATTGGACTGTTTTTCACCTTTATTTCACATTTTTGATAGTTTTATTGAATCTCCACATCTGTTATGAAATACTGTACCCATTCTAACACTTTCATTCCTGCTTCATTGTAGTTTAACAGGGAAAAAGTTGGTCTACGTTTAAGTAAGCATTATACTGGCTCAAAAGTTATTTGAGAAATTCACTTCAGATTTAAATAAAAATTTGAGATGCCTAAATAAAAACATCTGGTAGGAAATAGACTTTATTACTCTAAATCATACATCTGTATTTCCTTTAAGGACCACCTTTTTCAGTTTCCTGTTCATTGCATCTGTAATTGCAAATATTTCTTATTCGATTATTCAGTCTCCCCCAGAGAGGGAAGAAAAAAAGTTTGTCGAGCTTAAGGTCCCTTGACAATTCATTAATGTGTGCATCACGCCACGTTGTCTGCCTTACTACATACGTGAGTGTCCACTTAATCCAATTAGGAGAGCGGTATAGCTAACTGTCCCATTTGGAATTAAGTGCACACATTTAAGAGAGCAGACTGGCACTTACTAAAACAAGACTCAGTGATGCTGTCTTCACTAACAATCCCTAATATTTTTTTGCCATCTCAATAGCTATGCAAAATGGTGCAGTAGATTGCTGTATGTAAATAAATAGCCTACAAGTGGATTACACGGCAACATAAAGAAGTCACAAAGCCAGCATTCATTATGCTTGCTTATCCCCATGTTTACTGCTGCTTCAGTCTCATGCATTTACACTGACAGTTGCCTCCTCAAAGAAGTCTTCTCAAGGAAGAAACACAAGGACCACTTTCTACAAATGATTCTGGCACAGCACATCTTATTTTTTCAAGGTGAAAAAGAGAGGAATTTCTGACAAAGTTCAGCACTTTGAAGATCGGTGTAGAATTTGATCAAGCCCAGACAGCTGATCTCTTTAATAGAAGATATACCTGACCGACACCTTCCAACCACAGGTGCTTCATAAAAGTTATGCTAACTGTCAAAAGTAAAGAGATTCAAGGTCATTCCCTGCCCCTGTTCTTAACCAGCCAGACACAAGCCAGCTCTCGACCAGACACCGTACACCTGTGCTAACACGGCTCTGTGCTCGGGGTACCAAAACTTTTGGGAAGTTGTATTTCAAGGTTTAGTAGCTCACAGGTCATACGACACCAACACAGTAATGTGGTTTCTGGACTAAAGCAGACTGGTAACTGGCTGTCTCAGAGCACGGGCAGAGGAGCTGTATCTGTCTGTACCTACCCACTGAGGCACTCACCAGGATTTCACTTGGTCTCCGAACAGTTGCACACATAGGGGAAGATTTGCCTTTGGTATGGAGTGGTTCTCCTCCAGCAAAAAACTCACAATTTGTTACTTAGAAGCTGACATAGTGTTAAAGTATATTACAAGCCAAACAGCTTTGATCTGTTTGGATTTTCAGGAGCCCAGGTAAGCAGGCTCGAGATTCCTCCCGCTGCAAATCCCAGCGTTGTGCCAGCACGCACGGACACACCGCAGAAGAGTCATCTGCGCCCCAATACCCCCCTCTGATTTAATCTGAATATAATTGTGCTGTTCTGCTTTTGGTGACAATTCGTAAAAAGTTACTTGTGCCCTGTATGGACACGTTGTGAGCGTGTTTAGAGACAAGGCAGGCTGACAAAGGCGAGGTTTGCTGCCCTTTGGCACAGCGTCCAGCCGCAGGCTCCCCAGAAGCCCAGCAGCGGGGGGCTCACAGGGCTGTCTCAGCACGCACCGCAGCGTTTCCCCAACACTCGGGCACTTCTGTAAAAAGCAGCGCTCCTCCCGCGACCCCCCTCCCGCCAGAAAGCCGAGCTGTAACTTTACAGCGCCTACAAGCGCCGCTTTCACCCCCCGGGGCCCGCCCGAGCCGCCCCCGCGAAGCCGCCCGCGGGCCCCCGAGGCTGCGGCCGCGCCCCCCGCCGCGAGCAGGCCCCGGGCAGGCCCCCCCCGCCCCTCACCCCCCCCCGGGTCCCCGCCGCCCCGCAGCCGCACGCACCCGTCCTCAGCAACCGGGCCCGGGCCGAGCCTCAGCGCGCTCCCGCCGCCGTCTCCCGGGCCGCCCGCCGCGGACGGCAGCGCGCACTGCGCGGCCCCGCGTTGCCGTGACAACGGGGCCAGCCGGCCCGAAACGGCCCCAGAGCGCCCCCCGGGCACGGCCTGAGGCAGCCCCGAGGCCGGGCCCTGCCCCGCCGGCAGCCCGAACCCCGCTGTAAGGACACGGAGGTGCCAGGGCACGCCCGAATCTGGTGAGGGGTCCGGGGAACAAGTCCCCTGAGGAGCAGTGAGGGGTGCGGGGTTGTTTAGCCCAGAGAAAAGGAGGCTCAGGGGAGACCTTAACACCTTAAAGGGAGCTATCAGGGATCAGTCTCTTTTTCCCACATACTGAGAGATAAGAGGAAACAGCCTCGAGTTGCACCAGGAGAGGTTTAGGAAAAATTTGACTGGAAGGGTTGTGAAGTACTGGGACGGGCTGCCCAGAGAAGGGGCTGAGGCACCGTCCCTGGGGGGCTTCAACAGCACTCAGATGCAGCGCTCAGTGACCCGGCCGAACAGTGTCCTTGGCAGGGCTGCGTTAAAGGGTGGACCAGACCACCTCAGAGGTCTTCTCCAGCCTAAGTTATTCCATGATCTAAAACCACTGACCTGCTATGCTCAGGTCACCATCTCACAGCTTTCACAATTACCTGGTTCCACTGTTACACAAAGTTCTGCCTGATACCTGAACTACATACGCCTGGTTAAATAACCTTTAACAAAGGTTATTATCTCATAAGCAGAGCATCCCAGGATGCTGTGGCCTTCCCTCACCTCAGTACTGCCCTCATGAAAGAGGCCTGATCACTGCAGAGACCCTGAGGCCCCAGGGCACACCAAGAACGTGCTTCGGCAGCAGTCACAGTGGATCTTAGCCTTTCCTCTAAGGGCTTGACCTCAGCTGCTGAGAAAAAAAGTACAGCTGTGATTAGGTGACTCCTATTTAGTAAGACATGAAAGATTAACAACAGATGTCTGACCTTTGGTTTAAATCCTCTTACCTGAATGGGAAAGAACTGCTTTGCTAACAAAAATCATCCATTATCATTTGCTAGATTAAGGAATTTAAGAGCTTTGTATGAACAAATAAATTATGAAATGTAACAGCTAAGTGACCTAAAAGTAAAATACAGGAAAACATCTATGTTGATGGTTTTTAAGGCCTTTGAATAAGTAGTTTCATATTGTGATTAGTGTAATAATCACGCACTTGAGATGCAAACTGAGACTACCACAGACAATAAGTATGCAGTGCACACAATTTATTCACCTTAAAATACACAGGATGCCCAACAAACCAAGTTAGGGTTCTTGCCTAGTCCAGAGAACAATGGCAACAAACAGGGACTGTTTGCATTTTGTATCTGTGCAGGTTTACACAAGCGTGATCATGGAGACCTCCCTACCACTAAAACAGAATGAAGAAAAGTTCAAGTGTCTTTTGACATCTCAACCTTCCCCTTCTCTCTCAGCTCTCATCTAATGCCTTTTTATTCAGTCTCTTTCATGGACATTTATGCACATCGGCAATTTTACACCATAACCGTCTACTTGAGGCAATGGGGCTATTCAAGCACATGAAGTTATTTACAGAGAATGGGAACTTTGAGCTCCGTGGGGAACTGAAGGCACCTTCACATGTTTTTGTGAAGAACCATGGAAATGAACTACACATCACTGTAAATGCAGAATGCATCATTTCCTGTCAGTAATGTTAAATTTGGCTGTGGTCAAATCAAGTGGCAAGAATATTTGATATAAACCATATGATCTTGCACTACATTCTAACAAGACCGAAAAAATACTCTCAAACTAACATGTAAGTTTAAATACAAAGCTTTACAGTTGTGACAAGACCATTAAGCTATTTGGCTCTTCTTGGTTTAAGAATTCAATTTGCAACAATATACTCATTACTCATAGCTATGCTTTACAGCATATTTAGAGATGACAAAGCCTGAGGCGTGTTTAAATTTAGCTCACTGTCATGAGAATTACTTGTGACACTCTCCACAGGAGCCCTGCCTTCCACAATTTACCTGCCATTATAAAGGTCAAACAGCTAAAGCATTGATTCCTAAGCTACAGATTATGATTTTTTCCTCAACAGAACAGGACTAACGCATCCTACCCTGCTAGGATATTCAGGAAGTTTTAAACAGATGGGTATCCAATATTTTTTCCATGAATACTTTACTAACAGCTATTAAAGAAAAAAAATCTCATACAAAAATTTAAGATTTTTGGAAATTATTTTCATTATCAGTTAACATGAGATTGCCACATCTAAGTGCAAAACAATGGCCACTGGAAAACAGGACAAAAGATTTCATGCACTAATCTAATTCAACCCTCACTTATTTCAACCATCACTGAATAAAGCTCCCTTAATCCTGGAGATCATTTACAAAGCAAAACTCACTAGCCCACCTAATGATACATGTATGAACTCAAACATCACAAGAAGACTTCAATTTGGGACGATGACAGGCTTTCCCAGGAGATTTTACATTTATTGCTTTCAGTACATCACAACACTGAAGAAGAAAACGCTAATTAAATTCCTGAAGTGGTAACAAAGGTGCTGCTAACCAAGCACCTCAGCAGCACGCTCAGCCTGCGGGCCCCCCTCAGCTCAGAGCCTTCCAGAAGCACGGCTGCCATTTCGGGATGGCCCAGTCTTGGCAGCTCTGTGGGCAAGCATCCAGTGCTCAGCTACACTTCTAACGCTGTTCTTTGTAAGAACTCCCACAATATTTGCCCCGGCGCCAAGCCCAGCGCGCCCCCACCCCTCGCCCCGCTCCTCACTACTGGAAGCACCTCCTCTTCCGGCGGGCGCTATAAATACAGCGCCGCATGCAAATCAACATCCCTCTAGCCAATGAAAATCCAGACACCGTCCAGCAGCCACCCTCCTAGCCAATCAGCAGCCAGCTCGCGGGGCCGGCCTCGCCGTCGGCCGGCCCCCAGCTGCCGCCTCTTCCCCCTCCGGACGCCGCCGTCACCCTCCCCGCGCCGCGCGCCGATTGGCCGGCGTCGGCGCCGAGGCCCCGCCTCCCGCCTCGCTCCCGCGTGCCGCCAGCCAATGGCGGCCTTTGTTTGGGGTCCCGCCAGGGGCGGCCCGGCGCGCCCGGCCAGGCCCGGCGCAGGCTGAGGAGGAAGCGGAACCGCGGCGGGACCCAGCGCCCGGCGCCCCGCACCCAGCGCCCCGCAGCCACCCCCGGCCCGCCAGGGAGCCGCGGCTCCGGCTCGGGGGCGCTGAGGCCGGCCGGCGAGCGGCGGGGCAAGGCGGCCTGCCCCGGCCGGCGGCAGCGCTGGGAGGGCCGCTGGAGGCCGCGGGGGTCGCGGGGCGCGCCGGCCTCCGCCCGAGCTGGCGGCTCTGGGGCGCGGCCTGCGGGTGCCTGGCGCTGCGGGGGGCGGAGGAGCCGCAGCGGCCGCCGCCGGGAGAGCCGGAGCGCGGAGGCTGCGGGGCGGCGTTGATGCGGCAGGTAACGCTGCGGGCACCGGGGGGGGGCGGCTCCGCGGGGCCCACGGGGGTCCCTGGGGCCGGAGCCCCCGGCAGCGGGAGGGGGCGGCGCTGGGGGTGCGGGGGGAGCCGGGGTTTTGGGAGCGGCGCTGGACGAGGGCGGTGTGGTGGGGGGGGGTGCGCCTGAAAGCAAAAGGGAAAGCGAAAACAGCGGGGGGGGAGGGGACGGGGAGAGCCCCCGCTGGGGGGTTTGGCCAGGATGCTGCCAAGGGGGGTGGGTGCTGGGGTGGCCGCCCTGGTGTCCTAACGCGTCCTGAGGCTGCCCCAGAGCCGTGTGGTGCTGGGGGAGAAACCCTTCTGGCAGGGATTGCTGGGGGCAGCGCAGCAGCTGCGTCGTCTGACTTGTGGGAATGCAACTCAAATTGGGATCAGAGAGGTTTGAGTCCTCTCAAAGTTCATTTATTTTTGAGCACAAACTGTCAGGGTTTGAAGCTTTCTGTCACCACAGCGACTGAAAATATTGTGACTTTTTTACACGGAGAAGACTTCTGTTGGCGATCGGGGCTCCGTCAGGTTCCATATGAAGTTTTAATATGAACTTAGATTTGCACTTCAAACCAGCTGACAGGGCTTTTCGCAAAGAATGGAGCATTGCCCTGCATTGTTCTGAGCTGCTAGGTATGGTAGAGCTGATAGAGGGAAAAATAACACTTTAGTAACAGGAACAGAGCCCGCACACTGTAACGACACGCATCCAGGTGCCCTGTTATGCTGATGCACCTGGCTTACTTTAAAACACTCCATCCTGGTATCAGCCCGATCCGTTGGAATTCCATCATTTTATTAGTGATATTTGGAATTTCCTTCTCCCACTGGCGTTTATCTTTGCCCTTAATTAAAGTTGGACTGTGGCTTCGTGCTGGCGATAAGGCACTGCGAGCGCCACTTCTCCCTTCTGCTGCGGAAGGGTTTCTTTCGTAGAAGTTGACTTCTGGATCTGGTGCCAGGCCCGTTTTTACACTCTCTAAAAACTGCTGTTGGCTTGTAGCAGATAACGGGGTCTAATGCCTGAAGCTCCTGTGTGTGTGCAGGTTCTGGTGCTCTGTTCCAGGTACCCCCGTGCCGGGCAGGTTTCCGCAGGTAGCGAGGCCACCCCGCATGGCACCCAAATGGCAGCCGGGGCGTTGGGGCGCTTTGCTCGCCGCCTCTCGCAGGGTGCCGAGCGCTGTCCCGGCAGCTGCGGGTGTAAAACCCCGAGCTGGCCCCGTGGAGGCGAGGGGGGGGGGGGCCTTGGGGTGCCCCCTGAGCTAAAAGCGGCGAGAAGCGAGCGAGGGGGCTGCGGGGGGCCGGGCCCCTGCCGGGCCGTGCCGGGCTCGCCGCCGGCCGGGCGCTGCTCGGGGCCGGCTGCCCGGGGCCGGCTGCCCCCTGGGGAGGGCCGGGAGGTGCGGGGTGGGGGCGGAGGGGAGCTGGCAAGCTTGGTCGCCGTGGCCAGTCCCAGCCCCAGCCGCACACACACACACACAGGGAGGAGGAGGAGGAGAAGCCGCCGCCGCCGCAGCGAGGAGCATGGAGCCCCCCCCCGCGGCGGGCCGGGCCGGCTGGGCCCCGCGGGGAGGAGGCCGAGGAGCCCCCCCCGGGCCCCCGCAGCTTCGCAAGGGGTAGGATGGGGGCGAGCCCCGGTCCCGGCCCCGCTGCCCCGCTCCGCCGGGCCCGGCGGTTGCCTCGCTCGCTCCCTCCCTCCCTCCCTCCCTCGCCGCCTGCCGAGCGCTTCCAGCGCCCGAGTTGGCCTCGGCGATTTATTATTATTATTTTTTTTTTTCCGCCCGAGGCTGCCCGAAGGCCTCCGGGGGGCTGCCGGGGGAGCCCCGCAGCCTTTTGGGCCGCTTTGGGGGGGATTCCCGCGGGGCTCTCCCCTCCCGCCCTCGGCACAGGTTGTTGGGTCGGGACAGCAAACGAAAGGGGATTTAGTAACAAACAACGGCGGCCATGTTGAGAGGAATTTCTGCAGCTAAACTTCTCCCCTCTCAGCCCAGGGGTTTCTCCCCCTCTCTGGTGGGCTCCCCGGCCTGACTTTGTGCCCCCCTCTTTTCTTTCTCTCCTCCCCAACAGGATGACGGTGAAACTGGGCGAGAGCAGCGGGGAGGAAGGGGTGAAAAAGCTGGGCAAGAGAGCAGGAGGAGATGAGGAGTCCCTGGAAGAAGAAGGGGCAGGAGGAGGAGGAGAGGCAGCTCCAGGCAGCAGCAGCACAAAGAAAGAAGAGAAGATCATCAACAGCAACACTAACAGCAGCCCCTCACCGAACCCCAGCTTGGCCCAGGCCCCGGCTGCCCTCCAGCCCTCCCACAGCCAGGACCAGCATCATTTTCTCAGGTCCAGTGTCAGACCTCAGAGCAAGAGGCTGAAGAAGGATTCTCAGGCATCCTCTTCAGTTGGCAGCAGCACTGCTGTAAAAGGCAAAGGTACAGTATTTTGGAACCCTCAGAACACGCAGGCGAGCGGGGTGTGGGTCACTGTGTTTGGGGGTTGTCATTCTCCTCCTGCAGATGCCATCTTTTGTTTGGTTTTGGGGAAGGTGTTCTGGGGCTTGTTTCGCACAGTAGCTGAAATCTTCTTTGTGTCCCAAGGCTTCAGCTTCTCTGCTGCCCACTCTCCCGTTTGCACTTGCAAAAATGGAGGGATTTGGATGTGTATGTGGAAGAGGGGAGGAAAAAAAAAAGCCCTTCATTATTGAAGCAAACCTTTAATTCCTGCATTTTGTCTCTTGAGTTTTAGGAAATCTCTGTATTTTGGTTAGGAAATTAGACTCTAACAAGCTGTGTAATCAGGTGGCTGCACTCTGCATTCTGTCATTGAATAATAACAAAATATTAAATGGGTGGTAGTTTTAAAAAAAGGGGAAAAAAGCTAACCACAAGATATTGATGATTTCTCTCATTTGTGTGACTGTTTTACTCAAGGAACTATTTTTGAAACAGTTAAATACACATATTGAACTATTTGTTTCCAAGGTTTTGTGAGTCACTAGTACTGCATTACTGTTTCAGAACACTTAAGGGATTTTCATGCAATTTGATGTTTCTACTTTTTTTTTTTAATAAGGTTGCTCTGTATACATCTATGCATGCATATTTTTACATACGTGTACATTTTTTTTTTTACTTTAGCATTGAGGATGAGAGTATGTTTTTTTCAAAGCTGTTTCTTCCTGAAGTAGCTGGAAAAGAGCAAGGATATTTGAATATCTTGGTGCTATTGTGTGTACTCAGCAGTTACGGGCAGACACCTGGTACTGTAGCGGAGCTGCGCTTGAGACTAATTTTGGATACCTTGCACAAAAGTTCTTGTGTTATTTTCTGTTAAGTTTTGAAAAGAATAACACTTGTCAATTTCTTTAAGATTTGAAATAGCAGAATTTATTTTTGTCTGCTGAAACTAAATAAAACTCCATGTAGCATAAATGTATATTGAACGTTACCTCACTTTTTTGGTCCATTACAGTGGCATGCACTTGCTGGACTTTAGATAAACACTAAGAATTGTGGCAGTGTTGTGTTGCAGTAAGAAAGCAGTGTTTTACATATTGCCACCTTTTAGTTATTGCCATATAATGTAAAAAATACTGAATTTAGTTGTTTCACAGTATATAATTGAATATTTTCAATACCTTTATAAATCCTCTATAATCTCTTAAACTTTTTTGATCTAAGTGAACACCTTCCGTGTGTGGTGTTGGGGGATAGAGCAGAAAGGCCTGCGTAAATTTTCTCCCAGCTGCATTAAACCAAATAAACAAACAGATGGAATACCCAGGAGTCTTTAGCTACAGACAATTATTTCAAGGGTTGTAAGTAGCGTTAAATGGGAGGAGATACTCCTTTACCCATAATGGCCGAGTGTAATATGTGCATTTGCAGTTCCATTGCTTTGGAAGTGCCTGCACATGTGAACAAAATACGCGCATCTTGCACATGTGTACACGTATATTCATATTTTTGTATTTGTACATAAACATTCACTTACGTTTTAGAGGAGCGGAATGATATTTAATGAGGTGTATTGATACAGTTGAAAAGCAGACTCTGTTTTGCAATTCAGATCCCAAAATAACTATAATAAATGTATGTATTAATCATACGTGCAGAACAGGTTTTAATATTTCAGTAATTGGTCATAGATAGGCAATCACTGTACCTGACTATACTGTCAGGTTTGGAGAAACTTTCAGTTATTGGGGGAAACGGTCACTGGTAGAATGACAATTACGCTTTCACATTTTGAACTGTCAGAACAGCCTCAGCTGATATGGCTGAGGTTGTAACTGTGAGATCTTGGAGAACAGAGCCATGGAGTGGAATCCTTTCGAATTGGAGCTCTTTACAGGGAGAGACACTTTCCAGGCTTGTCTGGATTCTCCCTAATGAAATGTTTTGTGCTAAGAAGTTCTGGGGGTGTGCATTCCAAGTGAAGCGTCCCCCAGAGCTAGCTTCCAGTAGGGAACAGGTTGAATAGTGAAGATTACCAATAAGGATTGTACAAAAGTCCTTACACTTGCTGGCCCACCAACTTTCTCCTCCTCTGTAAGTATGAAAATGATGAAGAGCTCAAATGCATTTGCAGTCCTTTGTATCAGCTCCGAAAGTTGGAAGCTTTTGCGTTTTGCATGGCACAATCAAGGTGGTGACTGCAAAGGTAATGGTGCCATGGGCCAGCAGGAGTGTCAAGACCATTCTTACGTTTGGTCTGGTGAAACCAGAAACTTGGTTGTGTCGTGATCTTTCAATAAAGCTACGTCACCCTTGAAATTATATTAAAGTGGTCCTGCCTTTAGAATATGTGTATTCTAAAATGAAGTCTCTTTTGAAGGCTATTATTAAGGAATGTGATCATTAAAATTAATTTCTTTCAAATTGTAGTTACACAGCAGGCATTGATTTATCCCAATCATGTCTTTAAAAGCCATTTGAAAATAGCAGTATTTTCTAACAGATCCCTTATAATTTTTTTGCATTTATGCTTTGAGGGTACTCTATTGCAGCAAACAAATTATTCTTAAAGTAAACTTCATTGCATGCAGCAGGAAAAGTTTGCCTGCTCAACAGCTGCAGACTTTCTGACTTTATCTTACTATGGTTCAGACAGGATATTTAATAATAATTCTCGAATTCTGCCTAGTAAAATAAATAAACACACTCCTAATTTTCAGATCTCCCTGATACAACGTTTAATTATGGATTTCTTTACTTTTTATTTTTGTTTTTTATTCTGGATCTTTGTGTACCGTTGTTGCACTTTAACTTTAGAGCAAAAATGACGTAAAAATATTATAGTAAAATAAAGTTCGAGAACTGTTTAGCTTCTAAAAGTCACACCATTTTGATTGCTAAAAGGTTTATCAAAGTTCCTGCGCAAGTATCTAAATATATGTATTTTTTTTAGAATGATTATCTTATTTTCAAATATTGATCATCTTTTTATTATTTCAAGTTCATAATCTGTGCTCTAAACAGTGGAAGTAGTGGAATAGCTTGGAAGTAAGTCTTTAAGTAACTTTTGTGCACGAAACCAGAGAAGAAACCTGAAGGATTGGTGGGGTGCAGTCAGTTGATTGAGAGCTCAGATGCAGGAAGGTTTTTTGAGGGAAAAGAAGCAGCCCCAATATAAGGTCACTGAAGAAAAGGCATTTCTAGGAGTTTACTTCTCAAATGCTGATATGCCATGCTGTTGCCACAGGTTTTAAGGTGTGTTTTGTGGCACTGTGAAGCAGTGAGTGGTGAAAACGTGTGTATGTTGTGACCACGTTAGTAAAAGTAAATGCAGACTATGTTGCCATCGTATGCTGTAGATGTACTAGGAACTAAAGTAGGGCGTTCTCATTTTCATGTTTTTATTCATTTTCTGAATGCATAATGAAGCAGGGAGGAAATAGTAACAAAATCTAATGGTGACGAGCTGAAGCTTGAAAGCGTCTTTCATGCTGTTACTCTAGACTTATTCATAAAACGTGTAATAAGCAGTTTTCTTTAAAAATAAATTACTCAGCTGAAAGCATTAATTGAATTAAAACATTCAATCTTTGGGCATTGCATAAAACTCACTGGAAAGCAGTTCACAGTTTGTTTTGGCCCAACAAAGTTGCATGTTCTGTAGTATGTGAATTAAATTAACTACTGGGCCTTCCTGTGGAGAGGCTGTGTAGACCAAGGTACCCAGTGTATGTACTTGCTGTATGATTTTATAATATCTTTGCAGATTTGTATGCTGAAGAATGTATCGTAACCTGCATGTGAAATGCGATTCCTCCAGCATTATTTCTTTGGGGAATGAATGCCAGTTTTAAAGACTGCCAGCACAGTCCCTCGTTCTAATATTCTTCTTAATTCTATCAATCTCATTTCCTCTTGGTACCTCTCTTCCCATCCTAAACTGAGGTGCTTTCATTTATGCTTTTTTCCTCCCTCCCTTCCCTTGAAAGTGGCTCAGAAATCGTGCAGAGTCTCATTCCACACTACGAGAGGAGGGTTTTGTTTGGTGTGCCCTATGCTGTAGGTACTGAAAGGTGGCTGCCTCCAAGGCACGTGGCTGCACAACCACAGAGTTCAGCGAGAGCCGTGTACGAGGTGCTTACAATGCATTCTTCTCTTTAAGGGTGTTTTCTGATGGAAGAGCAAGAGAATGAATTACTTGAGGTGGGGGAGTAACCAAATTTATAATAAACCACCGTTATTTTTTACAGTCATGTTTGGTTAGCTCAGATACAACTTTATTTGATTGCTTGAATGTGTGCTGTCCATAGACAAGTGAGCCTTCAGTTCAGTATAGTAACGTGTGTGTGTTTATATACGTATATATTTATACACACGCACACACATACATATGTATCAGGAGTGTAGACTCCTGCTGCTAACTGGCACTGCATATGATTAAAAACATTCGACTATATCTTGCTTTTGCAAGTCTTCAAAATAGTAAGAGATGGAAGAAGCTAAACTGATTTGTCTTTGTAGGACGTTGACATCTTTTATTTAAAACTTTGGATGTTAATTCGTAAGAGGAGCACAATACGGTGTGAACACACAACATGGCTGTACTGGATCGGCCTTCCTAGGAGCCCGTGCCATTTGCCACAGAGGCATACAAGGTCGAAACCCACTTCCCAGTTAAAATGTTAATCCTCAAACTGAAGCATTGACATGCAAGGAATGTATTGGTATCTCTCCTTCTCTTGTCTGTATTCTCTTCTCATCTACAGTTCTTGGAGAGGAAAGCAAATTGGATTTAGCTGCTGCTTTGTTGGGTCCTTCCATGGAACAAATGGCTTCACTTAAATTCCTGTGTATCTGATGCATTTCTTCTCTGAAGTACATGATGCAGTATCTAACTTCAGAAAGATACATGGCTAAAAATGGGATTTGTTTAACAAATGACCAGGAAGAAAGTTGGGACATGCCTTTGCTTTTTTTCATTAAAATTGAGGAGTGGATGCCTACCGAGGAATGCTCTGCCGTGAGAATAGCAGAATGCATTTGGAAGCCATCTGGGAACCATAGATTATTAGCACCCTGTCCAGTTCTGTTGGCAACAAATGTTTGGATGTACATTTCCAAAGACTGCTAAGCACTAGTACAGGTTTGTGAGGGGGAAAAATACTCAAAAGCGTTTTCTACTGTGGCCTTCTTAATGGCAGTCTTTGCTGAGAAATGCTTTCAAAGATGGTACCGTGTAGTTGAACCTTGTTACTGGCTTGTATAGAATCTAAAACAAGGAAACATGCTGTGAAGGAAACTTCATGTCATGGTACAAGTTGGCATTTGCATCCTGTGCTTCGGAGAGGGAGTTCAGTGTTTTACACTCCGAATTTGGGTGACAACATGCAAGAATCTGTGAAAGCGTCATCTCATTTTTAAAGGTATTTCCTAGTTGATTTTCCCCTTGCATTTGACTGGTGACTCCTGAAGAAGTTCACATTTTGCAGCTAACCCTGTAGAACACCAATGAGGAAACTGGACTGCATGTTGAGACACAGGAGTGTAGTGGGGATTAACTGCTGAATGGCAGCCTCTAGAATCTGTAAGATACTAATCAGCTGGCATCTAAGAGCTGATAGTGTAAAATTGAAGAGTAAACACAAAGATGCTACCTACAGCCTAGGAGGATGAGTAGGCAGAGTGAGGATAACGGTCTTGTCTTTGTCTTGTCTGCAGTGATCTCACATAAATGTCTGTATGTAGAAGAAGCACCTAACCGGGTTGTTTGAGTAAGCTCCCCTCCTCTCCAGCAGTTTTGCAGCATTTGTGGGTACGGCTGGCCTCGATGGAACTCTGTTTTAATGCGTTAGTTAAACTTTAAATAATCTGTTGTTGGGATTTAATGATGATTATCATCTGTCATTACTGACAGGATGGAAACTTGTTAGCTGTTTTGCCTATTATGAGAATCTCACAGTAAGATTGAAACAATGAATTTATAGGGTGAGATGTACTAATGTATGACTATTTTTACTTTTGCCTTTATCCTCAATTGTTTTATAATGTTATGTTTTAGAATACACTGCATTCCATTTCCTTACTGAGATCCAGTAAGCTGCAGAGTGGATTGTGGTAACGCAAGGATAGATACTACTCTGCACAGTAGCAAGGAAGATACTGCAAACACATGGTAGAGCAAAATCCTTTGTTCCTGGAATAATTGCGTGGCGTGTAAGATCTCTGTGGAGGTAACAAGATATTAGAATTTTTAAATCTTCACACGTTACTGTAAACATTTCTCTGGACAGTGATTTATTTGTGCTTAAAACAAGAAAGAGTGTGATGAACTTCCCAGGATTACAATTTGTCATTCCAGGACTCTGTCTTGTAGAACAGTAAGTAAACCGAAAGCAATGAAGGAGCGGTATTGAGCTACGCAGCCTTGGTAGAAGCTGGATCAGTGGAGTCCTTCCTTAGCATGTCCTGAGGGGAGGATCCTTGATAGAATTGTTCTTTTCATTTCATCTTTTACATGCAGCTAAGTGGAAATCTGCTGAACTTTATAGTCTCACTAGAATTTAAAGTCCTTTCTGATAGCTTTGATAGTCCTTTCTTAAGTTTCTATTAAAAACACTTCATGAAAACTTTGTGTACCAGTTATGCCGTACAATCTTTAGGAAATCCTTGATAAAATCTGTACTTACAGCATCTCACCTTAGGTTTTTACTTGATCATGTATACACAGATGATAAAAAAAAATACATCTATATACCTATATCTATCCTATCTAGATCCCTATATAGATAATAACTATACGTAGATAGGTATAGATGTATATATAGAGGTGGTTCCTGTAAACGATTTGCAAGAAAGTTAGGTCTGCTATCAGAAGAGTAGCTGCACAGTAGAAATCCGTAGATGTCTTGTGATAAAGATGGTCTTTTGCACTGGGAGCTTGCAGCAACAGGATGTTGTTGTACATTGAGGTTGAAGACTGATGTATTCACCTTTCTTGACCAGAGATTTTAAATACTGAGATTTGTATTTCTTTCCCATGCAAATTGTCATATTCCAGTCTCACATTTGCAGGGTGAAGAAGCAATTCTGGGTCTTACAAAGAGCTGTTTATCTTCTCAGCCACCCGTTAAAGTGTCTCAGATCTTTCTAATTATTTTTTGAAGACTTGTCTTTGTAGTATCAGAAATAAATTGCTTAACTTTGTCTTCGTAGTATCAGAATTAAATTCCTTAATTTTGAGTTATTTTGTGATGAAGGTTTTAGGAAATAGAGGAGGTTGGTTGGTTGTTTTCCCCAGAAGTTGTTTTAGGTGAATTTTCTTATAGTTACATGACTCTATTTCATGCTTTGCCTTATTTGCTTCTTTGTGGTGGCAGTAATTTTCTTTGAAAGGATCAAATAACAGTTTTTGGAAATAAAAAATAACTTTAAAATGGTCACAATATCATAATATGTATCAGGTATATACTTATTGCAGGAAAAAAGTGCTTTCATGCGTTTTACTCTGTTCTAAATTTTTTCATATATACTCTGTTGCTTGAAAATACTGCTGCTCTAGGATTTGGAGCAGTGTGGTTTTGTAGTCTCAAGGAACTCCTTGTGAAATGCAGCTGAGTAGTTAGAGTTAAGATTTACATACAAGTCCGTCAAATCTTTAAATTGGAGCAAGCCTTTAAAAATTGATCCTTCTGATACTCTTTTTCTATTTTAATATAATTCAAGATTATCGAACTGGGTTATCCTAGCTATGTAACACAGACTTTGTCAGGTATGCAAACTGCTTCAGATAACAGAATTTCAAAAGATAACTGAGCTGAAGCCAAGTGCAAGGTCGTGCACCTGGGACAGGGCAAACCCAAGTGCAGATACGGGCTGGGCAGAGAATGGCTTGAAAGAAGCCCTGATGGAGAAGGACCTGGGCGTGTTAGTTGATGAGAAGCTCAACTTGTGCTGGAAACGTGTGTTTGCAGCCCAGAAAGCCAAATGTATCCTGGGCTGCATCAAAAGCAGTGTGGCCAGCAGGCCAAGGGGGGTGACTGTTGCCCTGTGGCCTGCTCTTGTGAGACCCCACCTGGAGCCCTGCGTTCAGGTCAGAGACCTCCAGCACAAGGACATGGACCTACTAGACTGAGTCTGGAGGAGGGGGTCACAAAGATGATCAAAGGCGTGGAGCACCTCTCCTATACAGACAGGCTGAGGGAGTTCAGCCTGGAGAAGAGAAGGCTCTGGAGAGACCTTACAGCGGCCTTCCCGTACCTAAAGGGGGCTACAGGAAAGCTGTGAAGGGACTCTTTGTCGGGGTGTAGTGATAGGACAAGGGGTAATGGCTTTAAACTAAAAGAGAGTATGTTCAGATTAGATGTGAGGTTGAAATTCTTTCCTGTGAGGGCAGGGAGGCACTGGAACAGTTTGCCCAGAGAAACCGTGGGTGCCCCATCCCTGGCAGTGCTCAGGGCCAGGTTGGACGGGGCCTTGAGCAGCCTGGTCTAGTGGGTGGCATCCCTGCCCATGGCAGGGGGTTGGAACAATGCTGCACTGATAAAGGCAGTCCAATCCTTATTCTCAGAAAAAATGGAGGAAATGTATTTTTGAAGTGTAAGTTATTGAGTACTTACATTTTCATGGAAAAAATTGAGTGCTCTCCATTTGATTTCTCCCTGGTTTCTGGATTCTGATAATCTGTTAAAATGGCAAACCAAATACCATGCTTGGTTTGATTTCTCTTGTGAATAAATCACATATTTAAGGTTGGTTGATAATGTTTGTAATGATTAAACAGTCTTTTGAAGACTTACCATTCCAGAGGTGAATTTAAAATATATTTTATTCTTTGGAATTAACGTGTGGGGAATCTTGTTGCGTTATACATAGCTATTGAAGCTTCCAATCTTTCTTCACTACTTGCAAAAACAGCAAATTCCTGAATCATTCCCTGAGTGACTCCCTGAATTAGGTTCTTTGGGGTGCCAACAACTGACAAACATAGAATCAAGATTACATTTCTGTGCCTTTTTCCAAAAGCCACGTCAGAATCTGTGGTACAAAGAGGGATTGGGACTTGCCATCATTTGTATAGCTTGAATTATCCTTGTAATTTTCCCAGGTGGACTTAGTTCCTCCCTTATATGTGAATCCTCATATTGGTTTAATATTCACACCAGTCGTGTTTTTTGCAGCAGCAGATAATGGAGGATCTGCATCTGGCGGCACATCAGGAATTCCTGCCAGCAATCCTACTGCAAATTCCAAGTCAGCAGCAAGGAACCTGGGCTCCTCGGCTGGAGAGAAGGAGGAAGGAAAGAAGGTCAGACGTCAGTGGGAATCGTGGAGCACAGAGGACAAAAATACTTTCTTCGAGGGACTGTATGAGGTACATGTAGTGGAAAATAACCAACTTAGATGGCTTACTTTTGTATGTGGGTATTCCTAAAGAATGTTGATTTAATTGGGATTTGCAAGAGCACCACCCATATGCATATATTGCATTTGTTTGTGCATATGTGTGTCTATGCAGTTGGCTATACAACAACTGTGGATCAAAGCCACCTTTCAAAACGGTCAAGTTTTTTTTCTGAAATACATTGGAAATCTGTGTGAATTTTATTCACGAATGTTAATAGAACCATAATAAAAAATGTTATTATTTCATGTATGAAGAAGTCAAGTCCCCATCTCAACTTTGAAAAGCAACGCACTCATGCTGTAATATTTGCAAAATAAGAAAATGCATTTTCTTTTAAACTGTCACAGACACTGTGGTGTTTTGAGGATAAGCAGACTTAAGCCATTTCAGTAATAGGGTCGAGAGACAAGGAAAAGTTAGGTCATCTCACTTTTTATCTCATATGTTTTATACAATATGTTCCTGGTTGTCCTGTTCTTACAATTATTTTTAAGAGCACTTCTGTTAAAAAAAACAGGTGCTAAAGGGGAAAACAAAATAAATGCTTATGGGTTTGTGTTTTTTTTTTTAGTGGTAAGTGTGATTCATGTGTATATTTTGTGGAAAAAAGTGAACAATTAAACTGTTTTCTTTTAAGTCCCTCCATCACTGAAAGAACGTTTGTTTTCCTGCTTCCATTCATTTCATGCTGTTACCTTTCAAAAGAGGTTGTCATACTTTGTAGTCATACTTGAATCAAGTGTTTGAATTTTGAGAAATTTTATGATACAGGAATTCAGTGGTAATGTTCTTAAAATTATTTTTTCCCTTTTTTGGACTCCAGGGATTTTATGGGAATTAAATAATTTAAGGGGACACTTAACGTGTCTTCTTTTTACCCTGAGAATAAGCTTCTAAATAACTTAATGTAAAAGGGTGTTTTCTGCTTAAGAAACAAAACAAGAAAACAAAAGAAATAATCAAAACCTAACAACTCTTCCTTATTATTTGAAACTCAAATTTTTTACCACTAATAACCTGAATATGAAATTCACTGTAAATAGAAATGAAGCTATTAAATATAACATTTGCCCAAGTCAGAAGTGAAGGTAGGACAGAGGAGAGGAAAAATGCTGCAGAAAGTGAAGAAAGCTAAGTGAGAAAGTCAGTATTTTCAATTCTGGTACTCAGTGCATTTAAGCAAAGTTGTCTTTTAAAAGGTTTTTAGCAACTTATATTTCTTTATTTTGAAAAAAAAAATCAAGAAAATATAATTTCTTTGGTATCTATAATACATTTTATGTAACATAAAGGAAAACATTGTCATTCCTGTGCTGTTGAGTTCTGATAATGAGGACTTTTGTTTATCACTGAGATCTAATTTCCCTCAAGAACCTCAAAATCCTGTGTGTTGTTTCAGTTGTCCTATGACAAGGGATAAGTTTGGTTATGAGTATTTGGATTTGTTTTACTTATTCTTCAGCATGGAAAGGACTTTGAAGCTATCCAGAACAACATTGCCCTGAAATACAAGAAGAAAGGCAAGCCAGCAAGCATGGTGAAGAATAAAGAGCAGGTCCGCCATTTCTACTACCGCACCTGGCACAAGATTTCAAAGTACATTGACTTTGATAACGGTTAGTATGCAATGAAGTGGGCTTAGTGTAGAGCTCAGTCTTGTGAGTGTTGGAGTCCTGCCTTTTAGTGCCATAGTGGAGGGTAGGAGTGAAGGAAATGAAAAAGTAAGTACTGAATAGGGTATCTGTGAATATGATGTATGTTTATTAATATGACCCTACTGAGGTTCTTTTTTTTTTTTTAAAAAAAAAAAAATACTTATTAAAAATGGTACTAGTGTCATTTCTTTTATATTAGTTCACCGCACCATAGCAACCTGGCCATGAACACCTCTAGGGATGAGGCACCCACAGCTGTCCTGGGCAGCCTGTGCCAGTGTCTCACCACCCTCTGAGAGAAGAATATCCTCCCAACATCTAATCTAAATCTTGCCTATTTCAGTTTAAAAATCATTCCTCTGTGTCCTGTCACTATCTATTCGAGCAAAAAGTTACTCTTCATCTTTTTTCATAATCCCCCTTTAAGTTTTGAGAAGCTACAGTGAGATCTCCCCGGAGCCTTCTCTTCTCCAAGCTGAACAGCCCCAGCTCTCTCAGCCTGTCCCCATAGGAGAGGTGCTCCAGCCTCTTGATCATCTTCGTGGCCTTCCTCCTCTGGACTCAGTCTAACAGCCCCACATCCTTCTTATGCTGGGGGCCCCAGATCTGGACGCAGGACCCCAAGTGGGGCTTCACAAGGGCAGAGCAGAGGGGCACAGTCACCTCCCTTGACCTGCTGGCCTCTCCTCTGTTGATGCAGCCCAGGATGCAGTTCACCTTCTGGGCTGCAGGTGTGTTCTGCTGGCTTGTATTGAGTATTTTGTCTGCCAGACCCCCTAAAACCTTCTCCCTAGGGCTGCTCTCAGTGAGTTCTTCTCCCAGTCTGCATTCATGTCTGGGATTGCCCCCACCCAGGTGCAGCACCTTGCACTTGGCCTTGTTGAACCTCATTAGGTTCACATGGGCCCACTTCTCCAGCCTGACCAGGTCCCTTTGGATGCCATCCCTCCCTTCTGGTGTACCAGCTGCACCACTCAGCTTGGTGTCATCTGCAAACTTGCTGAGGGTGCACTTGATCCCACTGTCTGTCATTGACAAAGATATTACACAGCACCGGTCCCAGGACACATCCCTGAGTTACACCACTCATCACCTGCCTCCACCTGGACACAGAGCCATTGACCACAGCTCTCTGGCTGTGTCAATCCAGCCAAATCCTTGTCTGCTGTTTGGTCCCTACACTGTCAGTGCTGGTATGGGTGCTCTAGATCTTTTAGAAATAATGGTGTCTATATGATGTGTGTTGATGAGAAAGGGGGAAGGAGAGGGGTAAGGAATGATACTGCTAAAGACATGGAATCTAGAATTTGCATTAAATCTCTATGGTGCATTCTTACGCACAAAAGCCAGTATGAGTTTTGGAAATTTCAGACTTCTTAATTTTCATATAGCAAAAGCTCTGTATGCATTTTCTGGGGGCAACTGTACTTTCCCTTAGAAATTGTGAACAGTTTTGTGATACTAAGGTTGATGCAACTGAATTAGCTCTATTTTGCATATTGAACCGTTGGATGTTTAAATTCTGTGTAACCACTTAGACTTGCCTTCAATAAGATGCTTGTCTCATCACTGAAAATCTGAATCATTTCATCTTTTCACAGTATACTCTAATTTTCAGTGTTGAGGTGAGTAACTACAGTGTGGATAATGTCATCTCACATGTACCTGTTTTGTTTTTCAGTGTTTTCTCAAGGGCTGAAAAAGTCATCCCTGGAGCTTTATGGTTTAATCTGCTATGGGGAATTAAGGAAAAAGATTGGGGGATGTAAGTATGAATTTCCTCTGACTGAAATTTTTTTTTATATGGTAGAATCAGAAGTGTTGTGTTATTAGGAGTTCGTGTTCATTGTATTCTATGGCAGTAGTCTGTGTAGTACTAGTATTTTTCATTAAGTGTATTTGTATTTCTAAAAACGTTCTTAGTCAACTGCACGAGTCCCCTTTTTCTTTGACAGATTTCTTTAGCTTTTGCTATCTGTGGAATGCAGTGCACAGGTGACAGGTAAATGTATATGCAGTTTAGGTTATCCATCTGTTTTATTATCGAAAACTGTTTGCCCTCATGAGTATTTCTGCCTACACTGTAAAAATCTGGGATGGTACCGTCCTCTAAGTCAGTATCCAAATCATTAAATAACAACGAACACTGAAGATGAAAAAGCGTTACAAATCATAATCAGAAATAATAACCTTACTGGCTAACCAGAATGCATTCTGACCTTGTCCACCCCAGAGGCTGGTTGTGTCCATAAAGAGGAGTGTAGATGGATGAGTGTGCACCTTAACCTGTGCTCCTGTCTTCTGCAAGCTGACCAGTTGCGTTAGCGAGGTTCCTGATCTGAGGCTTAGTGCTACGTTGGCGTGGTCTTTATGGCTTCCAGACTAGAGGGAGCTCTAATGTGACCAGCTTGGAGAATGGGCAAAGTAAAAAGCATTGCATGCTCCAGTCCCTTAATGTATACCTTATTTTCTGTGTACTTTTTTCATTTGTCCCCAAGTTTTTTGTAGAGTTGGTGTTAGAGTGAAGTACTACATTTCACTTGTTCTGTGAGAGGTGGAAAGTCATCAAAATACCTTGACTTTTTTGTAAACTCAGGCTAGTTGCAGAGTGGAAAAAAATTGAGGAAGTTGTGGACGTGTACAACTCCTAAAGCAATTGTGATGCTTTTGCAGATTTTTTTTTTTTTTTTGCTAGGTTATTTTCACACATGGGTTTTCATTGTACTGCATCATGAACTAGGCTATTTTCAACGTTCATACTGACTTTATTCTGTTTGTTCAAAGATCTCCACTATGTTAATTCATCTTGGAGAAGCAATTTTGAGCTGTTAGTAACAAGACAGTCAGAAGCAAGATAGATTGCGTTGCCAGTATAAATTAGTATTAGTGGTTCTTCCTTTTTTCCACATCTTGTGTTAAAAGAATCAGCAGACCCTCCATGGCTCTGACTGGGAACGAGGTTTTACACGGTCACCATGGCAATGCATGCATACTCTGTGCTTCGGTCTTTTTATAACTTTGGTACTCAGTGCAATGTTTTACCCACTTGAACAATTCTAGTCTCCTCAAGACCAAATGGACCTGAGCAGCAAGTCTTTTCACCTAGCTTATGAGAGATCTTTTCTACAGCTGGTGAAAGTAGTTTCTTTCTCCTTTTTTTGTGGTTTTCACCCAGTCCTGTTTTCCCAGAAGTAGGGGTGCCTTATGTAGAGCTACGGAGAATTAAAAACATGTCAGGAATGATTTCAGTATTGCCAGAGGGATGTTAATTGTTCAGTAAATAGGTTTGGGCATAACATAGAGAATAGAAATCAAGTTATTTTAAAATGTCCAGTATAGCGCATGGAAGAAAGGTGTAGGTTATACGTGCAATTTATTATTTTTATTTACTTTCTTTTTATTGCATCCAGAGCTGCGAATGCTCAGTGCTCTTTCATTATTCTGTGGTGCCTTAGCAACAGAGATTGAGCAGGCAGATGAGGAAGCTTTTCTTTTAACACTTCAGAGTCAGAGTAACGCACAACAACCTGGGTGAAGCACTGGAACAGGTTGCCCAGAGAGGTTGTGCCCCATCCCTGGAGGCGTTCAGGAGCAGGTTAAGCAAGGCCCTGAGCAACCTGATCTCGTGGGTGGCATCCCTGCCCAGGGCAGGGGGGTTGGAACTGGATGGTCTTTGAGGTCCTTTCCAACCAGAGCCATTGTATGAATTTGTATGTATGAATTTATGAATTGTATGAATTGTATGAATTGTCTGTAGCACCTAAACTAGGATCACTTAATTAATCCTTAAGTAAAATGTAATTTTCATGGCAAGGCAAGGACTGTGTAAAGCTTGTATATTATGAAAATAGAGTAATAACAGTCATGACTATATCACTTTAAGTTCTAATTACTATTTTATCTCTTTTCATGTAAAGGTATGGATGACAAAAATGCAGCTAAACTCAATGAGCTCATTCAGGCTGGGTAAGTAATAAGTTATTCCTGAAACTCAGAAAACTGGATTGTTCATCAGCTTAATTGTTGAATTCATCATCTAGAGTCTAGGGTACCTTTTTTACTTTTTTGGAGTTGGAGTTTGACATTTGATATTCTTAGTTTCTTCTGTATGTTTTTTTTCTCTCCCTTTTTCCATGAAGCCATTAATTAGTTAGAAAGGATAGGCGAGCTTTAAGAAATTCATTAAAAGAGGATTCTTTACAGAAGTTAATGGCATTACAAGTATGTTAAGTATAGGGAATATAGTTCAATATAGTTCATCTCCAAAAGTTTTGCCAACAGTGCTCCTGAATCCTGACTTTCAGACATGCACCAGCAGTTCCAGTGTGCTGTAGGCCACAGCCCTCTAGTCACTTCTGCATCTACTTCATTTGAGGATGAGTAGTCTCTTTCACTTCAAGAATGAATTATGGGCAGTGGGGGTTCCTTTTTGATGACAATGTAGTTTTAGAATACAGAACTGTTTAGAAGTTGCCATACTACACAAAATGAGGGAATTTTTCTGATATTTGGGCATTTTTCTCTAAGCAGCATTGCTTTTATAGTCTGTGGATTCTACAGTGAAGTATCTTTCAACAGCTGTCATTAAGGTGTGTGATCATTAAACTTAATTTCTTCCAAATTGTGGCTGCTCAGCAGACATTGGTTTGTCCTGAACATGTCTTCAGAAGAGATTTGAAAACAGCATCATTTTCTCTATTACAGATCCCTTTTTATTATTGGCATTTGTCCTTCTAGGGTACATTATTGTAGCAAATTATTAATGAAGTAAACTTTACTGCAAATAGGAGAGAGCTGCTGACTTTTGACTTCACTTTACATAAACTGGCTACTTTTTGTTGCACCTTCATTGCTCACAAATTGAGTTCCCAAGTGAGTGCCTTACAGTTACTAGGCTTCATTCTCCTGAGAGCTGCACTCTGTACAGTGTGCTGTTGTGTTGCAGGTCGTGAATGTCATCATTTTTGAAATCACTTGTTCATTCTATTGTTAATTACAAAGTTTGAAATTAGAACAGAAATCTTCATTTAGTTTGGGCTTTGTACAAATTAGAAAATCATACCAGTAAATTTTTTTCATATAATGAAATAATATTTTAAACAAATGGCTTAAATTTGAATTATCCATTAAAATGACCCAGACTGAGCCTTCTTTCCCTAAGAAGTTAACTTTTTGTACATCTAGAGTTCAGGTTATAGGCAGTCATTTTGGTCCCTCTTTGTTGTACTGGAGAGCTTTTCTAGTACTGTGTCATCTAAATAGTCTAAACCATAGTAAAGGAGGTTTTTAGCAAGCTATAGTATTAATCTAGCACTTGACATTATTGAGGCCTGAGTTACTGTAATTAAATTGCCTATGAGGGCTAATAATTTGTATGCAGTCTAACTGTTTGTTCTATAAAATCCAGTCTTGTAACAAACCATTTTGAAAGTCAGAATCCTTCTAGTTGAAAATATTACTACTAATCATCTTCTACCCAAAATGTAGAGTGTTTATAAATTTTTACATTCTTGGGCAGTTCAGAAACACTTGCTCTTGCGTAGGCTTTTTCTCTACAATGTGGAAGACTCATCGTTGCTTCCTTTGTTCTCCTGCATCTCTTACCCTAGTTGTTGGGAAACTTTGTTGTTCATACTGGCATAAACTGTGCAAGAAAACGTGCTCACATTTTCATCCTCATTAGCACCAGTATGCTTCCACTATCTGAATTAATTCCCTACATGCGCAGGGCAGCCCTATGTCTTCTCAAGCAAATAAATTGCACATAACCCATTATAAATTGCATGTAACCCATCATATAAAACTTTTTCCTTCCATCTCTCTCGGTGGCATTAGAATTCTGTGATCACTCTGTCTATTTGTAAGCAGTTCTTTTTTTTTTTTTTTTTTTTTTTTTTTTTTAGTTCCTAGCGTGTTTTTTTTCTTTTCAAGTCTGATACTCCTCTCCCTCTAAGTATAATGCAGTCTGTGCAGTTTGTCACTATGGAAGTGGTTGTTTAGAAAGTAAGAATAGGGAATGTGAACACATGATAACTCCTGAAGCAGGTAAACATCAGCATAATTAGATTCGTAAGAAAGATCAAGAGAAGCTAAAAAACTATGAGGATCTGTCTGGCAGTTTGTTTGCACGATGAGTCTAGACCCTGGAATTACTGACTTTAATTCAGTGTTTGTATTTCCTGTGTTACACATCAACTCAGGCTTTCTATAATAATTGTCTGGTGTATGAAAAAATGACTGAGATGCTCATAGCAAAACCATGTTGAACATATTCCTAGTTAAACTTACAACCACGGTCACAGGTAGTAAAGAGCACTTGAAAATTAAATCAATTGGTTATTTAATATAATGGCAGAATCTTTGTGTGAAACGTCCTTTTTTGGTTAGTGAAGCTAAGGCCATTCAATGCTGTGCTTCTGTGTCTTCAAAACTTTGACAGTTTGTAAGATCAGGCTAGTGGATAGTCTTTAGTTTGCAGCTGCATGAATCAGCGATATTTCAGAAAATAGATCAAAGTTTAGATATTTTAAGTCCAAGGGGAATGTAAGAATTGTTCTGTCAGCTTTTGTAACTGATCTGAGTAGTTCAGCATGCTCAAGACAACACTGGCCCACACAAGTTGCTTAAAGAATTTTTCAAAAACACTAAGTTGGGCAACTGTGAAAAATGAACTTGGTTAAAAACTACGGAGAATCTGAATCGTTATCTGACCGGTCTTTGTTACTATTTTTTTTTTTACAGTAATGATATGTGTCTGGGTTGTGTGATTAGAATACGTAACAAGAAACAAAGCTTTAGGGCAGTGTGTTAGAACTGCTCAGGAACCTATTTAAATAGATTTAGAGCAAAGGTTTCTGTTTTGTTTCACTTCTAGGAGTGAAAAATCTTTATTTAGCTTAGTTTTTGCAACCTTTTTTACATTTGATTAAAAAAAAAAAAGTAGACAAAACATAAATAGTTTTGGGTATCTTTGTAAACTTATGGGATTTGTGGATGAGTGTTTAAAAAAAGGAAACAAACAATTAAAGAAATACCATAGATAAGCATCTGGTAAAGCACTGTGCCACTGGAAGACCATTTAAAAACTTCAAACTGTTTTTCTATTTTGCCCTTTCTATTTCTGCCCTCTTTTTCTATTACGCCCTTGTGAATCTGCACTGTAAATCCTTAAATGTCTTTGTTCATTTCTATAGAGATGATTGTATTTGACTGTGTGTCACTGATAGATACATATTCCCAAACTTTTGGTAATGGTGCCTGTAAATACTTCTCTTTCAATATATCCAGGGCTACAACTGTTCGTTACAAAGGCAGAAACCTTCGTATCAAAGCTCCAATGTGCAGGGCTTTGAAGAAACTCTGTGATCCAGATGGTAAGTAAAAGATGCTGAAACGTGAAAGAGTTCTAACAGATGGCTGGAAGAATATGAGAGTAGGCCTGTTTTGATGTGTGCATCACTGGCAGGGGAATTTGTGCTGTTTTGCATTTGTATTGGGCACAAATACGTCCCCATTGTTTTTACATAATCCCGTTAGTTTGTGTAATCCCACTAACTTTAAGATCCACTGAGCTCTTTAATTCTTAGTGTACAGTACTAGTGAAATTACAGAAGAAACAGCTACACGGGACAAGATCACTACTGCTTTGCCAGGTTTCCATTCACTATATTCCAAAATTAGTCTTCCTCCTGTGCCAGTAAATAAAGAGCACTATGTTGTTTAGCACTGAACATTTAAAAAAAAATAAAAAATAACCTTCTCCAGTTCAGCTGTGTGACTTCTCTTTCTCTCCCTCCCTCAATAAGTAGAATCAGTGTAGTTTAAAGATCTGAAATATTTTACTATTGTACTTGTTTGGAGTTTCCAGCAACCTGATTTTGACAGTGCTTGCTCAGCTGGGAGCCTCTAGTACTACTGCAGTGGCTGGGGGAGGGAGGGGGAATTGCAACAGGAGTTAACCTAAGGAAGCAAGTTCCCTCCATGGCTGCAGCTGGGTTGCCTAAGTCATCTGCAGATGGTGCTGATGTCTGTGATGCTTTTTTTATTCTTCCATGTAATTGAGCATATAGCATTCTGCCTGAAATTTCCTTGCTTTGACCTTTGTGCTTTATCTCCCTTCAGGCATTAGTGATGAAGAGGACCAGAAGCCAGTACGTCTTCCTCTCAAGGTTCCCGTGGAGTTGCAGCCACGAAATAATCATGCATGGGCTCGAGTACAGAGTCTCGCCCAGAATCCACGGCTTAGGTAATGAAGAGCTGATTTTAGTGCTCAGTATAGAACAGTGAAATACAGGGACAGTGTTCTAGCATCTTGCTGTCCCTTCAGGGTTCTCTTTGTGATCTAGATGGTGCAGTTGATGATGCAGTTTGCCTAAATGTACTTAGTCTGAAGCCTTTGTACAACCAGAGCGTATGATTTGTGTAGATAGTGAGATATCGAACTTGATATTTAGTTTACCGTTATTCTTTATACCTTTAGATTTGAGTAGTGATAGGAGACACTGGAGCTGGAGATGAATATACTTGGTGCCATTTCCACCCAGGTGTCAGAGTGCAGGTAGAACAGAGATGTGCAGCATTAGTGCTACTGAAGTTTGTATTGAACATACCACGTGACAGAGGCATGGGGAAGGGATGTGAAGCGATGGTTGGAGGTGCCTGCTCTCCTTTTAGGCTGGGAGTCTAAATATGTCAACTGCAACACAGTGGTAGCAAGAAGGAAGATACTTAACTTAAATTCCCCCTGCAAAATGTAGTTGGTGCTGTTGTTCCAGTGTCATCAGTGTTTTTTCCTTTTAGTACTTGTGGCTGGTCCAAAACTCAGGGCAGAAAACAACCAGGCCTCTGTGATGCTGATTTCTCTTTCAAATAGCACATTTCAGTGTAGTGACCAAATACCATGCAGAGAGGAGTATGAAGGTTTGCAGTGTAAAAGTATTTTGTCCTCCTTTTTGTATATTTCATTTGATAGCTTTGTGCCTTGCTTGCAGTACTGCAGGTTAGCGAAATCTTGCCATCTTTTCTCATCTTCTTGCATCTGGAGAAACTAGTATCTTGAGTCACAGCAATCAGATTTGTCTGATAGGCTTTCAGATCATTCACAGTTGTGATTTACGTTTTAATGTTGCCAGTATTTTTTTGTTGCGTTGTTTTTTTTTCTTACAGTTTGGGAGTGGCAGCTGTGCTCTCTGTGCCACAGAATGCCAGTTTCTTCCCTTAATTCCTATTCTAGCACTGGGGGTCTGATTTGAATTTCTGCTGACATTTTTATCTGTTCCACTGCTTTACCTTGCATACAGGATGATTGTGGAGTTGCATCGGAAGGTCTCCAGCCTCATTGAGTTCCTGAAGCAGAAGTGGGCCCTCCATGAAGTACGCATCGTATCCTTTTCTTGTTTAGTCTCTGTTCTGTGTGCTCTGTCCTGGAAGCAATTCCATTCCCATTCTAGGTTCAGCTTTACATCAGAAATGTGAGTCTACCTAACAAATTTACCAGTTCATGCTTGAATAATAACAGAGGTCAGCATTTCAGCATCACTAATGTGCAGGAGTCTTTTGTGGAAAATTGTGCAGGATTTCATTTTTACCTCAACTCTTCTCTGCTGTGGTCCTCTGAAAAACTAGTTAGTAATAAGTGAAGCTCCCTGCCTTTATTTCATTGCCTTAAAAAGTGGGCGTGGTGTGTTTCAGCACAGATGGGTGACTGCACTGTAGAAGCTTGGATATTAACTGTTGATTTACAGTTTCAGCAAGGAAATTGGGAATGGATCTTTCCACTTGCTGTATGCAGCTTCAACAAATGAACATTTAAGCTTCTTCTTTAGGTAGCTGCTGCTGCCTGTTAAGTTTTTATATGCTGTCTGAGCCACAGAACTCGTTACAGAGATATTCCTACCTCTGAGCTTTGATTCAAGGAGTAGAAGCAGACCTGTGAGACTAGCTGTGAGATAACAGCCGTGTATTTTCCTGTTGACTGGTATGCTGTATCCTGTTCTTAGTCCTCTAATTCAGGCATCTTTCTTTAATTTGTGAGCCTGGAAGAAGTTTCACATAGCACTTGAACTTTGAAAGATGCCAAAATATGTGAAATGAAGGCTATTGCGCAGAAAGGGGAGTCTGTTTCACTATGCAAGAATTTTTTTTTCCTATTGCAATGCTATTTGAAGCAGAGACTAGTAATTTTTTTTCTGGACCGTAGGTTTAGTTTGTGCCTGTGTTTTCTATACAGTCCTTATCAACACAGCAAGACTAATTTCTGATCAGAGCCCTTATATCTATGCTGAATAGAGAACATATCCTTGATCAGCTACTAACTTAACTTGCAAAATAGGCCATCGAATACTTGTTATGAGGGGACAGATGGTGGTTGTAGTCTTTAACACAGCTTTTTTAGCGTAAAACACTAGAGGAACGGCAGCTTCAAGACTCCAGAGACTCAGAATCAAGAGGTAGCTTCTCAGAGGAGAAGGTGATGCTCCATCTCTTTCCAGGAGAGAATTGTACACTCACTCCACTGCCTGGGGTAGCCAGAGTGGTTCACTCCAAGGCTTTCTGCACAGTGCATTGGCAGGAAACTGGCAAATGCAAACAGAACACAAAAGACTCTCACTTACTGCCCCCTGCACAAATCCTAGGTATACAGAGTGGTCAGGGAACAGCTAGGGGACAACTAAAATACACGCGGGGAACAGAAGGTAAGAGCGTTGGAAGGGCAGAGAGCACTACAGAATCAAGCAGAACCCCTCATCCCACAGCTGAGGCTCCTGCAGGCACTGAAGATGGCTCTCCAGAGGCTGGTCTGGCAGAAGGAACAGCCTCAAGTCTTGGCATCACTAACTCCCTCAGCAAACCACCTTCTGGACTTCAAGATCCAGGAGGGAACCATGAGAAGCTGAGCTCAGTGGCCTTCTGTGTGGAAGGCAGGGAGGCCTTGGCTGGTGACCAAGCAACTGTACCAGCATCGTGCAGCACAGCTTGTGCTTGCAGTAAGATCCCTGATGTCGAGGAGCTCTCTCTGCTCGATCCATTCCCACGGTACATGAAGTCCTGTCAGGACCTGATTGTCCCAGAGAAATGTTCTTGCACAGACAAACCGCATGGGAAAGACTCTGCTCCAGCAGCTGGCGATACTTCTCCCGTGGCTTTTCCAAGCGGGAGGAGCACAGAGACATCTGAGTCCTGTTCGCAGCTGCTGAGAGGTGGTGTGGCTTCACCCAGCAGTGGCCCAGCCAGATGCGAAGCTCAGGCTGGCCACAGCCAGGGTCAGCAGCTCGATGCTTGTACCAAGGAGATAACAGATGCAGTAACGGAGGATTCTCAAGAGAAGCTGAGCTCCTCGTTTCCACCTCCACCTCAGGGACAATCTAGTACAAAGTCTCTCAAGGATGACCCGAGCCGGCTCTCTCAACAAGTCAGAGAAGAAGGATGGAGTCTACGAACTTCCGAGAGCCTTACGCTGGCTGAAGTCTACCTCATGATGGGCAAACCGAACAAGTTGCAGCTGGAATATGACTGGTTGGCTGTCTTGGAGCCAGAAACCCAGGATGCTAGGGAGCAAGCATCTGAATCAAGTGCTGTTCCTGCATGTACCACTTTTCACAAGCAGAGACTTCTAAACTGCCTTTTAAAACTCATCTCTACTGAAGTCAATCCCAAACCAGTAAGTAGCTCTTCTTTATGCTCCATATGCTAAATCTTACTTGAGCTGGGGAATAATTCCTGTTGCTGTTTTCATAGTAAATCAATGACCAGCTATGTCAAGATCTTGGAGTTTCCTATGTTTAAAAAGAAAATCAAAACAGATTGCTACGGGGCAGACTTTTCCTCAGTGTGCTGCACCTGCTTTTCTAACGTACCTTTTAGTTTCTTGTTTGGCATGAGTCAGAGTCTCAGTAGTATTACAGTGAGCTCAAAAGATCAGACATGTAGGTGTTTTCTCTTCTCTCTCATGTTAATACTCCAAACAAAAAACATGATACGAGGTAGTTATTATTTGCAAGTGTTTTCCTGTCACTTCGGCATACTTCGTCTTAATCAAAGCCAAGTCATACACCTGGAAAAGATTGGCATTACTTTAGATATGCATCATTACATATATTCCAATAAAAAGAAGTAACCTTTTGCTTTATTTGTCAAATATCACTTTATACACTCTGTATTTCAGAAAAAGAGGTAGATACACATCTTGTGGCAATGAATGTCATAAGAGTGACACACCCATTCAAGGGAAAAGGATGATATTTACTGCCTAATTGAAAGTGCTGTAGACTTTTTTTGAAAGTTTCATCTCTTAAAACCTCTGTTTCATCAAATAATGATGCGAACCATAATATTTTTGCCACAGGGTACTTCAGCAGAGAAAGGATTGCTTGTCTTGATCCCTACAACTTTCTCAAGATAATATGTAACAAAGCGAAAATGGTCAGCTGTTCTGGGGATCATTCTTTTAAATGAATATTACAGGCATAAAATTAACTGTAGCAAATTGCACTGCAGTCAAGCTTAGGTTGATAATTTTATGCCTGTGGTTACACACAGATTTTTTAAAAAGGGAGCATTTTGTAGAAAACCATATAAACAAAAAGGAAGTCAACTGGATAGGCCTGGAAAATCAGTAAAGCACCTTGCCATGTGCTTCTGGTTTAATTCTTGAGTTACAGCATGAAATATGAAAGGGAATGGGAAAAGCTTTACAAACTGTTCATCTTTATTCAATCAGAATTAACAGCAAAATATTTTTGTCCAGGTGTATTTCCATCCAGAAGAGGTCTCTGGTTTATTAGAGTTCAGGAAAATCCCTACTAAATTAAAAGCAACCCCTCTTTTGTTACTGTGACAAATCTTCATCTTTACCTCTGCTTTTTTTTTTTTCCCCCCCTGGGGTGGTGCAGCACAGTGTAAGAAGCTTGTTGGGTTCTAACGTGGTTGTAACGTAAATTAACGATATTGAACCAATGGTATTTAACACTTCTAAATGCCCACTGGAGGAATTTCAGCTTTCTTCCACAGACGTTGGGAGGTATTGGTTAGAGTGCTATTTGACACACTAAAACACCTTTAATGTTTCCTAAGTAGAATGAGTTTAACCACATTTTTGTTGTAACAATACACAATATTCATTTAATGTACTCACATTTTTAGACCCCTGAGATGAGCTCTGTTGCCACATCACCTATAAAGCCTACTCAAGAGGAGCAGTCACTGACTCCTCCAGGAAAGGTGATTGCCGTCAGCACCAGAAGTCCAGGCTGCACGCGGAATCAGTCTGCCCTTCGCAACAACAAGACTTTTTCTCCTGGTGCTGCTTCCAGCTCCTCAGGTGAATGCTCGTAAAAATACATTTCAAGAGATGAGACCATTAATGCCTCATACGTGATGAATGCATTCCAGTAAGGTAACACTGGGAGAACGAGGGTTCTGCTGTTATGAATTTAATTGCTTAAGAACATTGGTACATGTTAATTTGCTTTAGGGTTGTCCTAAATTCAGTATTTCTTTGAATCTTGAAAAACTACGTGTCAATAATATCATTTACAATCCAGAAAATCTCTCACAGCTCAGGCTTACATTCCCTCATAGACTTAGGTCCCAAGTCTGTGTAGGTACAACCTGCATTTTCATTTTTGTCTTTTTTTTTTTTTTTTTTAATAAAGATAAGTTGATTTGGCCTTCTCAGTAGGAAATGAAGTAAATAGATTGTCTTCTACAGAACTGAAAGTGTTGACAAACTGGTAGCTTTACAAAAGGCACACAGCTAGCAGGAGAGAAAAAAAAACAAAAGGGTTAAAAAGAGTCATGCAAAGAGATTTAGAAAAGAGCGAAACAACAACTGTGATGGAACATAGCCTATAATAGTTATCTATAAAATAGCATTAGATAATTTTAGTTCATCCCATTGCAGACTTTTAAGAGAATACCTTGTGTACGAACAATTCTCTCTAACTCCTGGTCAGGCAGGAGAGACAAATGTATTTCTTCTTATTCTACATTTAGCTGCTTTTTAGATCCTCTGGCATGCTGTAATTTTAACTGTCCTGTGGAAAAAAACAAACAAGCAGTGTAGAATGGCAGGTGGCAATTTTCCTTTTTAAATAGGAGGATAATAACACCTCCTGTTTGTTTATTAAGCAAGTGAAGTTTGTTCTTCAAAACTCTTCTGGAATAGTGTTGTGTGTAACCATCTCTGTGTTAGGATGGCCCAAGCTTGTGCTGTGTGGTTCACGTGCCCAGGGAGGAAGCAGGCATTGCTGAGAATCATTGCCCACTTTGCCTCTTCCGCTTCTGGGTGAGTTGGATGACTGTTGCCTCCTCACTGTTATCTCCATGGCAAGCATGAGTGTGAAAATAGGCATTTTTGTCTATTGTAATGAAGCCCAGCATTGTAACTAAAGCAGGCACTTCTGTGGAAGAGAGGTACGCTTCTTAGTTATCTCATAATCACATACCAGCAGCAGTGGTTTTCATTCTAACTGGATGCCTGCACAGCACTGAAATAATACAGCGTGGTTTTGTTTGTTTTTTGAAGTTAAATGTGAAAGAAGTTTTACTCAGAGAAGATATTATTTAATGTGACATACGCATTTCTAAGACACTCCATCTTTTGTGAAGTATTTTTGGTAAATGATCCCTGCTCTTTCACTTCTCTGTCATCAGGATCATTTTGCTGAGGTTGCACTTTGAATTACCACACTAAGGGTGGGGGATGGAGGAGATGTCTAAGTAAAAAATACTTATTGTAGAATTAATCTATTTTTGTATTATCTTGCCCTACAAAAGGAGTGGATCAGGTAAACACATAGTTTGCAGAGCAGAAGGACCTTCAAGTGTTTCTACAAACTGAACAGATTAGCTGGTTAACAAAGCTGGTACGGGGTTTCAAAATTGTGTGCTTAGATTCTCTTTCCTTTAGTAGTGTAAAATTGCATTTAAACCCCTTCATCCAAAGATACCAAAGCAAGTGAATGTTTGCGCTCTCCTTGTGAAGCCTGTAAATATTGCCAGTTTACAGGTGGGAAAACTGAAGTGTTGAGAGTTTTGTGATTTGTTTGAGGTCGCAAATGGGGGCAAAACCAGAATACCCGTGTCTTAGCTCTCCATCTGATCCTTCAGTTAGTAAATAGCTGCTTTCTTCTTGTTTCCACTTAATTTAAATTGCTGATGAAATCTTCTAGGTTTGAGAAACCTCCCTAGACCTCTCTTGGTGGCTGGTCCTTCAAGTTCTGGAAACACCGATGCTGATGGTGGACTCTTTGCAGTTCCTACAACTCTACCACCCAACAGCCGCCACGGGAAACTCTTCTTGCCTAGTAAAGAAGCAGAGCTGACCTTCCGGCAGCACTTAGACACAATCAGTGTAAGTGAGATCAGTAAATGAAGAAAGTAGCATGCTGTGCCTGAGCTGGCTTGCAGTAGGATTAGAGGTTTTTTGTTTCATCAGAAAATGCTTCCTCATGAAGCAGTGCTTCTGGTGATGTTTAAGCATAACTGTATCAGCTGAGCTTAGATTTTGATGACATGATTATGCTTTGAAGTGTCATCACTTCTTCAGACCTGAATGCCATCACACAACCTGGTGAAACTGCTTCACTCTCTAGTTTGCTCCAGTAAACTATATTTGCCAGGCTTGGCAAAGCTGATACCCTTCTTCTTGTGCAACTGATTTTTAATACAGCCATGTTGCTCTATTTGATTGAAATAGTTATTTTTATACATACAGTCTCAGTAATAGCTTCATATCAAGCTATAGTAGTTAAGTAGTGAAATGGCTTTTTTGGGGGAAAAAGTTTTGTCCCCATAAAACAAAAAAAATAATACGTTCCTAGTGGAAAATGTTCCTGCTCTAGCAGAAGTTCTGGGATATGAATCTGAAGTGTTAACTTTTGGGTTAAGGAAATGGGATTTCCATATTCCATGAGGCTTTTCTTTTACTGGACTGTGTTTGAGGAGCTTTCAGTTAAATGATACATATGTTAGTGTAAAATATCAAAATCCAGTGAGATATGTTTAACTTAAAGGTAGTTTCAAGAAAAATATTACACACTTTGAAACAAATCAGTATATTAATTAATAGTTACAGTTTTATTTAAAAGAGGTTTGAGGATATAATTTATGCTACATTTGCCTGCTTAGGATACTTCCTAATTGATTTCCTGTTCTTCTCCAGATGCAGTCAGACTTCTTCTTGCCAAAGCCAAGGAAGTTACGGAACAGGCACTTGCGGAAGCCGTTAGTAGTACAGGTCAGAATAAGTTGGAAGTGTAAAATGCCTGTTTTGTTCTTGAGCAGATTACAGTAAGGTTAAAATGATTTGAGCTGAACTGAAATAGATGTCTATGTCATAACGAGCCATAATATATCCTCTGTATGAGGAATGTCAACAGTAGTAGTCTCGTGTGTGTGGTAGTTTGGGAAAGAATAAAAAAGACCCTTATCTGAAAGCAGGTACTGCTGTTTGGGCCTGCTGGCACAAGCTGCATGTTCATGTGGTATCCTGATCTGTCATTGTTAGAGCTGTCAGTGCTACTGCAACAACATCTCCCTTTAGATGTTTTTTCCACCTTTCTACTTGGTAATGACTGTGAAACTGGGATGGGTATAAATACTGTAGTGAAATAAAACCAAATATTGAAAGAACACTGACTTACAGGGGGAAAAATGTAATTTTCAAAGAGATGTATGGGAGAACTAGCCTTCTGTCATGGATCTTAAGAGTTTGGCAAGCATTAAACTCACTTAGACTACTTTTATAATCCTAGCGGAAAGATTCTTGGCACTGTGAAACCACAGACCTGTTCTAGGGACTTGTGGCAGGTGGAGAACAAGAAATAGTTTAGAAAGAGAATAATGGAAACTTGTTTGGAGAAGAGGAAGTTACCAAGCGTCAATATGCACTTTGGTCTCTTCTGCTTTGTATAAGAGTAGGAGACCTAGAAATTACATAGAGGTTATTTCTGGTAGTGAAATACCCTGGTCTGTGCAATTCCGTTTGTTTGTAAACTTCACGAATACATACAACTGCCTATTTAATTCATTCTTGTTTAACTCTGATCAGAAGATCAGTTTGTACATAGTCTAGTCCTTAATATCACTTCTGTAACTTGTTGAGAGATTATAACTGAGAGAAAATTACTGCAAGAATAATCAGAAAGGAATTTAGTTTTAATTCACATTTGTCTGAGAATTATCCATGTGGAAATTTTCTTTTATGGTAGTTTACAGAGGAAACATGATTCCTATCTGTAGCTTCTTTTTCAAGATTGCACAGTCACACCGTATAAATACTCTGCTCCTTATTCTGGGAGGTATCATGAACTTCTGTGCCTTAGAAGATCAGCTTTACCCTCTGTTCTCTGCTTGAATATGTTTTGATTTACTGTTTTTTCTGTCACATAGAGAACTCTGCTCCCCAGGCCATCTGGAAATCCATCCCAACATGTCTGTTCCTTTTCTATCCTATCCAACTCGTCTATTACAGGTGAGTTCCACATATCTTCTGTTACTTTTATGCTGCCATGAGGTGGACTTGAAAGTGTCTCTTTATACTGCATAAAGGAATAACTTATATAATAAGAGGCAAATATCCTTTCAAAACCACAAAGTCATTTATCAATTGGTTGAGTCACTTCTACAAGATGACAGAATTGTTGTCCTGGATCATTGTTAAGCAAGTCATGGTTACAATAGAATTATTTTTCTTCCATTTCCCATCATTGAAAATGGGGAAGAGTGAGGAGGTCTGTACAAGGAGACAATTTGGAATAAATTACTAAGATAAGATTTTTTTTTCCTACAGGATGTAATAATTTGTTTAGATTTTATAAAAAACCTTTCCTAGTACCTGAGATACTGTTTAAATTTCATACAGTATAAGCAATATATTGCCCATTTGTCCTTTCCTACTGTTACACTACTCGTGATGTCTCGACAACAACGCCTCAAGATACTGTCTCATCTCAGCTTGAATCTCTCAAAATCAACACTAGAGCTTAAAAGTTACCCTCATTTAAAATGAGGAAAGCAGCTTCAACTAACAGTTTGCTGTTGCATTTTTGTGATAAGGCACTGGTTAGCTTGCATTACTATTTAAGTCTTGTTTAATTGTCTCCACTATTTGCGTTCATGGAAGTTCAGTGCTGCTTGAAGTGTATTTATTTTGCTTCCACTAAACTGTGTTGTGCTCTGCTTTAAAGATGGTAGATCTCATTTGTTTGAGAGGTATTTCATTCTTCACCACAGGGAGAGGTTCATTTCGGCCGATCCAGTCCTCACTGACAAAAGCTGCTGTTTCTCGTCCTATTGTGCCCAAAGTTCTTCCAACACAAGCTACCAACCACCTGTCTAGTAAGTCATTCCTTAAAAAGAATGAAAGTTAGTCTTTCATGGTATGTGTGATGTTATGTTGTTCATTTCTTTTTCCTGTGTAAAAATTGTTAGTGCATTTTAAAGTTAAAGAAAATGGTCGTGTTAATGATGTCTTACTTGCTGGCTTTGTGGCTGGAGAAAGGATGAAGTCAGTTGTGGGACAGTCCAAACTGGGTTCCTTTGCTGTGTCTGAGCTGCTTGCTACGAAAGGATTTAGAATTTGTAACTGAAGCTGAGGACTTGTGCGATTTGGTTGTTTGTTTTGTTCTGCTTTTGTTCTGTAAGGCCACTTTCAAACAGGTCAAGATCCCTTTTCAAATAAAGTTATAAACACTATATCTACTAACATGAGGTTATGAATTCTACAAGAAAGTAAAATGCCAGAGCACCCCAAGCAAATACTGTCTTGCAACAAAAAAGGGGTCCTATAATCAGAATGATTGGTGAGGTGAAAGCAATCACTGCCTTGGTGGCTTACAGCAGGCTGTGTGATGAGAAGACATCTGCCTAGAGAAGCTGTGGTGCCCCACCCACGGAAGTGTTTAAGGGCAGGTTGGATGGGGCTTTGAGCAACCTGACCTAATGGCAGGTGTCCCTGCCAGGGCAGGGAACTAGATGGAGGTGGAGGATTGGAACTAGATGATCTTTGAGGTCCCTTCCAACCCAAACCATTCTATGATTCAGGTATCTTGAGTTTTAAAAAAGTTTAAAATCTTGAGGGGGAAAAAAAACAACACACTTTTAAACTTTTAAAAAGTTTAAAATCTTGAGGTTTTAAAAGTTCTGCGTGATGTTGACCCTGCAACAATGTAAGTTTATATATTAAGGCTAAACTGCTGATAAAGGCAAGATAAAAAAAATAAAATAAAAATAAGACTGTTGTTTTTAAAGTTTCTCTGTTAAACCATAGAACATTTCTAGGAATTTCATAACCAACAACTTAAATATTTTCGTGACAAAAAAAAAAAAAATGTTACAAATAGTGGGAAGGAGGAGAACTGGGATGTTTCTCTAAACTGTTTTGATGTAGCTGATTGGAGCAGGGCAGAAGAATTAGAAATGTTCAGCTAAAATAAAAGTTGCACTTCGTGAGGAAGAACAACTGATATTGCTGATCGTATAATAACCATGTTTGCTTCTTGCATGTATTAAGTTTTGACTTGCTGGCCAATATTTTTAAAAATATTTTTTTAGAAGAGTCACAACAAAGTAATTGTGTGAGTAAAAGATCTGGAATGTGTTTTTTGCTTGTTTGTTTCACAAAAGGTGCTATTGACTTGGCAGCTAAAAGTGCTGGTATAATCCCTGGTAGCCCCGTGCCTGTCCTGGATGCAGATGGTTTGCCAGGTGTATCTCCGTTGTCGCCAGACAGAGTGACCACGGTAGTAACAGGACAGGAGTCAACGGCAGCGCATCAGAACGGAGGCTCCATCACCACAGTGGAGGTCAGTCCCCTGAGCGTGCCTTTTGAAGGAGCTAAATGTCTTGCTTTTCCGTTGTGTGGAAAGCTGTATTAGTAATGATTCTCCAGTGAGCTTTCGCCTGGGGCTTGCCGTTAAACACATGTATTTAGAGTTTAAGGGATCAAATCATCACTGCGCTGAGCAGATTTCTATCCCATAGAATACCTTTCAACTGTTAGACTGTTGAAGTTGGTCATTCAGAAATCTGGGCTTAAAAGGAAACAGTGGTATATCAAGAGACAGTGACTCAGAAGGGAATTTGGGGGCAAAGCATGAACTTTTGGGGTTGCATTTGGAATGGAAACTGACTTCCCATTGCTAGCCTCCTTTACTGAGATCCTGATACACATTTGTCTCTGTCATTTTCTCAGGCAGTTAATGGACTGTTTTGAACGGTGGGGTATATAGAAAGAGCATGCATAAATGGTGATATGCACCTGTCTCTTACCTCCCCAACTATATTTTCACCGTCTCCTATAAAAGTTTCACTCACATGATTCCTGTTGTTGTTTCTAGAGCTCAGGCCCTGGGTGTCGCGTTCCGTTTATAAGCTTACCAACACGGCATGAGCAGGAGGCAGTTGCTGATGGTTTCCAGGTAGAGTATGTGTTGAAAGAAAGCTGTATCAAATAGGTAATGTTTTAAAACACCACTGCTATTACTAGTTAGATGCCTTTGTTCCGCAGTAGTTCTTTACCATCATTATTGTTTTGTAGGAATGGAAGTCTACCATTGCAGTAAATTTAAAGAAAGAATGTCAGGAAAGCTGTTTAAATTTATGTGGGGGGCATTCTCTAAAAAAGCAAAGTAAATCTGACAAGCTCTGACTTGGGCACATGTCTGACTCATGTTCAGCTTGACATCTACCAGGACACCCGTGTCCTTTTCTACAAAGCTGCTTTCCAGCTGGTGGGACCCTGGAATATGTTGGTGCGTGGAAGTGTTACTTCCCATGTGCAGGACTTCTGTCACTTTCCACAAAACAGCAATAATGGTATACGATTACTGGGGAACAAGGGCATCTAACTAGTAATGACAATCACGTTTTCAAAACATTACTCACTTTGAACTACATCAGAAAAAAAAATCAAACAGTTCTGTTAAGGGCTAGTAGAATCTAGACGCCTTACAAAAGCCCATTGATTTTTGGGAAGTCTGACAATAAGGAGAAGTGAGTTAGTCTTTTAAATTATGTATACTCTAAGCTACAGGTTTTTTGCCTATACAAAGGCAAATATTATAATTCTTAAGAACTATCATGTAGATTCCTCAAAATCATGTTCATTTTATTATTATGTATGGATGCTCATTTCTGTTACGTAGACTGTATTAAATTCCTCTGAGGTGTTACGGACCCATACTTTTTTCAGATGATTTGGCAGGATATGGGCTGAAGAGTATCAGTTCATACTTAGACATTTTTTATAAGAAGAATATGAATTACCTTAGAAGTGGATATCCAAAATATGGGATCAATTGCTCTTCTGTAACTGAGAAGAATACTTTGAAGTATTTTTGGATCTGTGGAAAAAAATATATATATTCTGTTGGGTTATTAGTGTTTTTAAAAGTCTGATATTAATCCGATGCTTAGGAGTTAAGGTGCTGTTTTTCAGACATATCCAAGTTCTTCATAAATTCATGAGCAATTATCTCTGTTTCTTGTAACAGGGCACATCAGTTCTTTCTCTCTCAGAACTGTCCAAGACTCCCCTCCAAAATGGCCTTTCCACTCCTCCACTTCCCTCATCAGAGGCTTCCAGTACCCGGCTCTCTCCTCCCAATGTTTCTGCTCTCTTGGATATCTCTCTGCCTGGACCACCTGAAGATGTGCTTTCTCAAGGAGAACCTGCCACTCAAATCAGTGATTCTATCATTGAAATAGCTATCAGCTCTGGGCAATACAGTAAGTCTGAGCTTAGCTGAAGTCTTCCTGTTAACTTAAAAGAAAATCCTTGTCATGGTACATATCAGCAGAAAATTTGGGAAAGCAGTTTTTTGATTTTTTTAAAATATATCTGTTGGAAATATGACTGTGGCTGGCCTGTCTTTTCTAATGTATTTGGTTTTTTTTGGTTTGTGTTTTTTTTTTTTTTTTTTTTGAACATAAATTGATGCAGTGTCCTGTAACTTAACCTCATTGACTGAACCAGTGATTCCTGATGTTGGCTTACAGGTGAAGGTGTTTCTCTCTCTCCTGCAAAGCTGAATGGTAGTGACAGCTCCAAAAGTCTTCCGTCCCCATCCAGTAGTCCTCAACAGAACTGGATTGCCTCTCCCAGCCATGATCCCCAGTGGTACCCCAATGACTCCACAGACTCGTCTCTCAGCAGCTTGTTTTGTAAGTGCTGGTACATAGGGAAATGAAAAAGAAGCATAATTAGAACTGATTCCTTTAGAAAATAGTCAAGTTAGTAGGACATTTGTGGAATTTTTGCTTTACTACTTGTTAGTATGGCATTGCCTTTGAGTGCATTTTCCTTCTCTTCATAAATCTGTTCCTGAAAAGATCCTGTTGCTAAACTAAAGCAAGAGCCCTTACCTTGCAGTAAATAATGCTTTGGTGGTACTTCATACTCTGCTTGGAGCCTGACTCATCATCTAAGTTGAGATATTTTGGCTGTTCTGCCAAAATGAAAAGATGCCCTTGGCTCTGCTCTTGGAAATTTGCTGTGTTTGGTGAGCCTAATCGCAGAGATGAGATCATTGAGTTTATTTTTTGGGTTGTTGTTTTGTTTAGTTTTGTTTGTTTCTTTGGTTGATTTTTGAGCTAACACTTAATGAGGCAAGTGTAATGAGTCTGTACTCTTAGCAATCTGCTGATGGTGTTCATACTGGCAACATGTAAATTTTAGGAGATAGAAGAAATGGGTAGTCATCCTTCATTTGCAGTTTCCTTGTTCTTCTATTTGTCCTCCCATTTGCAAACTTTCAGTGCAGTGACTTACTGATGTGCCTGTTCTTTATAGCAAGTTTCATCTCCCCTGAAAAGGGACGAAAAATGTTGCCAACTCCTGTTGGGACTGCCAGTGGCACCTCCTTACTGGGACCTAGCCTTCTGGATGGAAACTCCCGGGACTCTTTTGTATCACGATCTCTGGCAGACGTAGCAGAGGTATGTCATCGAATTACATTTGGATGGTTTTGTTTCCTTTTTTAGTGCAGTGTTACTGCATATTACCCATCATACCTTCCCAAGATACTTACGGCAAAGATATTTTGACATCTGCACTGTAGCTTAACAAAGTTTCAGTCTTAACTGAAAGATGCAAAATGATCTGAGGGTGTACTACACCAGGGCTGGTGCATGAAACTGTCATGAGCACCTTTGACCCAGGCTCTTTTTGCTGGAGGAGGTTGTATTTGCCTTGTTGGACATATTTTTGTTTTGACAGAGTTTTTATCTTTCTATGTTGTGTGTTCTACTTTGTTCAGCAAGCTGAATGTGAGCCAAGATGTGCTGTGGCGGCAGACAGCAATGTTTTGGGCTGTCTTAGCCTAAGTATAGCTAGTAGATTGAAGAAAAACGATCATCTGACTCTACCGAATTGCTGTGAGACCATATCTAGAATATTGTGAACCAGTTTTGAGCCCCTGATACGGGAAAAGACGTAGATAAACTGGATCAAGATAAGCGGAGGGCCATCAGGATCATGAGTGGGCTGAAGCCTCTATCTGTGAGGAGCGGCTGATGGTACTAGGCTGCTTCAACCTGAAGAAGGTTTCAGGGTGTGGGGGACTCAATAGCTTCCTTCATGTACTTGTGGGAAGTCATCAAGAAAATATAGTCAGGGCCTTCACAGTAACAAAGGAACAGTAGCAGAAACAGGCAAAAACTGAACCGAGAGGTTCTGATGACAGAGCCTGGAAAGGAAAACCTCTTCACCTTGAGGGGAAACGGGTGGTGAAGCAGGTTGCCCAGAGAGGTTGTGCAGTCTCCATCTTAAGAACTTCTCAAGACTAGTAGAGGTAAAGCCCGAGGAAGCTGGTCTGTCTTCTTGGTATAAATTCAGACATTCTGCTAACTTGTGAAAAGCTGTTGAGTGGCATGCACACGTTTGTGTGTGTGTTCGTGCAGGGCATGTATGATGATCTGTCTGTGTGGGCTTGAAGTGACCCTGCAGCCCCTGATCTAACAAACTGCCTTCAGAGAAAAATGGGTTCAGCTGCAATTTTAAGCACACCAGAGCAGCTGTAGTGTTTTGTTGTTGTTGTGGCAGATGTGGGTTTGTGTTAGGTGTATTTAGAGTATCCTTTTAAAATAGCTTTAATGATGGGAGAAATTTGAAAGGCATTTTATTAAATGTCCTGCAGAGTCAAGCTTTGTTTACAAATGCAGATATTGCATAGAATGCAATGTCTATAAAGTTTTTGCATAACAACTAGTGTACTTGAATGCTGAATTAAGGATGTTCAGGTAAGGTCCATTCAGATTTTTTTTATTTATGTATTTTTTTGAGAGGCTTCCATTTAGCCACAGGTAAGAGCTATTCTCTTAATCAGATCAAGCGAGATAAAGTGCTCCCTTCATATGAGGAGGCTGGGAATGAAGGACGAGAGGTGGCAGGCAAAAATTGAAACACATGAAATTCTATTTCATGAAATTCTATTTCATGTGTTTCTAGGAACTTTTTTATTGTGTGGGTGATTAAGCACTGAAACAGGTTGCCCAGAGAGGTTGTGGAGTCTCCATCTGTGGAGATGCTCAGAAACCAACTGGACAACAAGGCAACCTATTCTTGTTGACCTTGATGAGCCAGAGGGTTGGACAAGATGATCACAAAACCCCCCTTACAACTCAAACAACTCTATGATTTCCACTGACGTGTAGCTCTTCTTTTCTGTCATCTCTCTTCTAGGTGGTGGATTCCCAGCTGGCTTGCATGATGAATGAGAACAGCATAGATTACATATCTCGTTTTAATGACCTTGCCCAGGAACTGTCGATACCTGAGCCAACCCGCAGGGAAATTCTGTTTGATGGAGGAGGTGGTGGGCCCCCCATTGGGGATCTCTCACAGTGAGTGGTTGATACCAGCAGGCTGGTGTAGACTGTTTAGCTTAATTTGGAGCTTGCAGTGCTGGTTCATGGCAAGGGCCGATTGCAGAGAAGCAGCTGAGGCTCGGTTGTCCCTGTCTTGTGCACTTCTTTCTAAAAGAGAAGCGTTGTCTTCAAGGTCTGAAGAAGTACTTGCAGGTCCTGGAATGTGCAATATACCGGGAACAACAAAACATGGAGTATTATTATAGGAATGGTGCGTCCCCTGCATCAGTGATGTAAGATGGCAAGCTTACAGGACAGTCCTGAACTTGTACTTTGGAACGGCCTAGGCAAGAAGCTCAAGCAGGTATTGCCAGAAGCTCCCCTACATGAGTTGTTTTTGCAAAGTACTCGAAATGCCATGATTTGGAATCCACATTGAAGTTGTGGAGGATGAAGGGTGCGGGTAGGTATGGAAACTGTTTTGCATCTTGACATGTCCTAGTTGGCACTCTTTTTATGAAATCAGTCAAACTGAAGTTTGTTGCACTCTCTTCAAAGACGCTGCAACTCTGTGATGCTTCATTTCTATAGACCATTCTGTTTCTTTGGCTATGGTTTGTTTGACCGTTCCAGCAGGGGCATATACCTGCTTTTTTGTTTTGTAGGAGAGCTCTGCTTCACCCTACTCCCAGATTGTGTGGATCCGTAGGGAGTGTCCTCTATTTTTAAACCCCATCAAATGTCACAATCATCCTTCTGACTGCACTCGTATTTTCCACCTTTGAGATTCTTCACCACATTGCACAGTTCATTCCATGAGCAGGAGAGTGCTCTCCTGCGTTCCCTGAAGAATGGTTGCTTTTCAAGTCAGGAGAAACTGCAAAACAACTTACTGGAATCACTATGAAAGCTTTATCATTAGTAGTCTTGGCTGTGCTGGAAACCTGTATATATTGCCATCTTTCTCAAAAAAACAAAACACAATACCTGAGAATTTTCCCAGGAGAGGAAATAGGAAAAAAAATATTGTAATCTATAGATACAAATAATATTTTAATGCTAAAGTTGTTGAAATCTGTCTATCTGTCTTGTGTCATGAAGAGGAGGGGTGTCAAGTCCTCGTTTAACCCCTTGGTCCGTCCTTGTTTCCTCCTTGTTCTATGAATTCCAGGTACTCTGTAGTACCTCAGGGCATCGTTTTTCACTATAGTCACTCCCAGGCACTAATGGATCTGGTTCCCCCTCTGCTAAATCCCTATGCATTTAATGGTAGTGTTTTAATATCTGAAAGACACAGATCTGATTCCAGTTGTTTGAAAGGAATCTAAAATTACAGCTGGTTTTCCTTCAGTTCTGCCTTTATGACTCAGGAGACTTTTCCTATTTCCTTTCCTACCAGTCCTGAGAGAGAATACCTTTACTGTGCCCCTTTTTTTAAGCACTTGTCTGCTTCTCCATTGAGAGGATGTCCCTTGGCTCTTTTAAGTTGCTCTGAACTTATCCTCCAAGGGCATAGCCCTGTATAAACCTCAACTTTATATTATTAATAAATAATAAAACTCCATCTCTATTATCAGGGGTTCATTTTCCCAACTTGCACTATACTTGGTGGATGGAATTCTGCCTGCCTTTAGATGCTTTTACAAGGCATTTGACTGGGAGTTTCTGCTTGTAACCTTGCTCATGATGCACTGATTGGATTTGCTGTTTTCCCAGTCACTTTACCCTGCTTAGGAAGATTTTGTTTTACTGCTACATGGTTTGCCTTACGCTCTTTGTCATTTAAAGAAAATGTCACAAGTTTTCTGATGCACCTTTTGTGTGGCCCAGAGCAACTTCACTAATGTCAATCAAGAAGTACTGAGATTTGTATGACATTCCAGGACCCCACGTAAAAGGTTGCTACGTTCTCTGATATAGGAACCACAGACCTATGTAAAACAGCATTAGTATGAACAGCTGTTCCCAACTGGGAGTCAGGCTTTTAGTACTAGCAAGAAGACAGTCATGACTAGAAAAACAGAGTTTTGTACCTGTGGGCTAACTTTCTATTCTGTCCATGTCACATGGGATGTTAAGTCCTTTGGTCATTATTTCTCTTTCGTTATCCTTACAGAGTGTTGTTTGGTGATGCAGTTATCAGGAAATCATGTTAACCTGGAACATAAAAAGTTGAATGATGTCAGAAGAATGAATGCTGAGGAGTATGTGATTCTGAGCATTCACCCTTGGTGTGGAGAGGATGTCCATTAATCTCGAGAGTCACTCACCCTAAAACTTCCCAGTTTTACATGTTTTGATTCAGCCTTTCCCAGAGTGTCTCCTATCAGTTTTGGCTTCTTACATAAGTAATGCTGGTTATCCTATATGCTGTACCTCCGAATCCTTCAGACTTGCAGGACAGAAGTAGAGGACTCCTCATGTAGCTGTGGCTATGGATTACAGGACATGCAGGAGGGTGTGATGTATTCTAGTATGAAGTACTGTATTATAAACAAAAAATCTGAGCTCATTCTTAAACTTTAAAATACTGAAAGACCAGCTTGATGGTCTCTGATGTATTTAGGTAGCTTGACAAATATTTCTACCCATGACAGCAGTTAAGTGGATGCCACACTAATTTTGACTTTTAGATTGCCTGCAGTAAGTTCCGGTGTTGCTGCACCATATGGCAGAGCATTTCATTAAGGTCTGTGAAGAGTTTCTGCCATCTGATACAGGGAGCTGTCAGGTTGCCCCTTCTCAGCCCATTCAGTGGCCAGAGGGGAATAATAATAATGCAGAATGAATGTCAGCATAGTGGCTGTTCTTACTGATGCCACGAGATCAAAAAATTTTAATATGCTGAACCATTGCAAGTAGACTTGGGACCACCAAGTAATAACAAAGTGGAAATGACAGAAGTCAGTTCAGCATCAACGCTGTGGTTAGAAACGTGTTTAGCGTCAGCCTCTTAAAAGTTCTGATTATGAAACAGTTTGACATCTTTTCTTGCACCAAATTCTCTTAGTGTGGTCCTGTCTTTTGAGACTTGAAGCTCCAAAACAGTCCTGCCTTCCATATTTGGTTTCTGATTCCAGAAGTGAAATGTTCTGCAAACTGCATTTTCAGGATGAGGAGGTTTTATCAGGGAAAAACTTGAAAATAACTTAGATCGTTGTGATAACTTTGAATTGATGCAGAATTTGTTACCCTTACTACATGAAAACTCATTTAAACACACATCTAACTCCACCAGTACGAGATTCTCTGTGGATGTGCTTTACATACTTATTATTAACAATTTGTGCCTAGGACTGCTAAGGGAAAAATTGGTGGGTGGATGTGTGTACGGACATCTGTTTGTGCATGCGTATACACCCACACACGTAGATTGGGAAAACCCAAAATTTGTTTCAAGTGTAATTTTTTCAGCTTCCCCAGCAGAAGTAAGAGGATTCATGTTTGTAACAATGTCAGCTTATCCTAAGCAAACATTCAAGCAAGCTACACTGAAATTTGGGCAGTTGTTTTTTTGGTTTTTTTTTGTTTTTTTTAAAGTTAAGTGTAACTTTGGTAGCTTTATAGCTGCCTGAGACACTGTAAGGAAGTTGGAGAGGACAAATGGACACTAAGAACCTCCAGTTCTAGTATTATTTGCTCTAAGGCTTTAGTTTCTGCTGGTTTTATTTGTAAGCTTCTGAATGGCTTGCCCCATGTTGGTTTAGCAGCTGTGTGTACAATAAGGAAGTTCGGAGTAGTTCAGCAAGGTGAGTGGCAGAAAATTCAGTATTTGTTGTCATAATAGTCTGGGTGAAAAGCAGTACTACATCCTAAGAATTAGATCTACCTGTGTGCACGTTAATAGTGGGTTTTCTTCTGGGGGTTGCATCCTGATTAGCCACACAATTCATTTTATCCTTTATCACTAAATCTATTAAGCATAGGAATGATGATTGTTTTTAATATGGCATCGCTAAGCCTTTCCTTGACACCCTTCTTTATGTTTCTAAATTGAATTAAATAGCTTGGATGAAATCTACACTTACAAAAACATCTAATTTACTGACTCCACAGGTCCCAGAGTGGAAATTAAGTTGCATTTTGTTCTTTACACTCAGACTTTGGATGAATTTATGAGAAAAGTACTGCACTTTTTTGTTGTTGGTTTTTTTTTTTTTTTAAAGAAAAAAAAAACTTTTCAAACCTTTGAATCTCTTAATTTGACAGCAATTTGTAAATGTTAACTAAGTGAAACCTTGGCAAGCACTACGGCAATAAGTTATCATTAATTATTGAAACATGATAACTGCTTTAGAGCTTATGGTTCTGGCAGCAAAATTTAATGCTGTTTCTTTTAATAATAGTTAAGCCATATCATCTAAGGTTTCTGGCTTGTTTGAGATGTGAATTTGTTTTATAGATTATAAATATACCTATATAGTGTATGTATAAAGCAGAATGCCTGTCCTTACTGATTATTTTTTGTACCATATTGTAAATTATATTATTTATTCTTTACCAATTTTGGAAAAAGGTGTTTTGGTTATTTAATATAATATACAAAAGCTGTTAAACTTCCTCTGTTTAAATTTCCAATTCAACTTGTAAAGCTGTTTTTATTCTTGTGCATAAATACATACTAATACTTGGTCTAACTCATGTCCAGTGTGTTATTTGCAGTTCATATCTTATCAAATCTTCCATTTAATTTCCATTTACGTAGTAATGACCCCATTAGAATCCTGGGGATAAAAGTGTGTCCATAATGCTGAGTTTTTCAAGGTGAAATTCTGGTTCCATTGAACTCAATGCCATAATTTCCATCATCTCCCATCCCCAAATTGTCATGATTTTCACTGGGGTGAGAGAAAGTTTTGATTTTGGGGTTGTGTAGTTCTTTTTTATGCCTTCCAGCTTCCGTTCCCCATAGCATCCCCTAACTGTGAACACAATGAGTCAAAGCAGAGGGCTCTCCGTCCTGAATCTCCTATGTTTGACAGTGGTCACCAATAACAAGCGGGGAAAAAAAGCAAAAGGAGCTGCATATCGTCCTGATTTCCCCCTATCCACACAGCCACACCCCAGCACATCATCATGACTGAGGATAAGCAGGAGCTTAGCTGCAATAACAACTTTATGCCATTGTGTTTGTATAATCTCTACAGCAAGAAGTTTCCACCCTGAGGCCAGGCAGGCAGGGGAACGGCCTGCCCAGAGAGGTGTGCGCAGTGTCTGTCTGCAGAGCTCAAGACAAGTGAATGCAGCCCTAAGGAAACGGCCCTGGGCAGAGCTCCCTCAGCCTGCTTGGGGACGATGGTTGGATTAGCAACCTCCTGCAGTTCCTTTCAACCTGAATTATCCTGAATTGTGTTACTAATTGATCTGATTCTTTCTTTTGTGTGTGTTTCAGCATTTGGTCTGCAACATCCAAGGGCAGCTTTAGGTAATTGTGCATTGATTAAGCACGGAATTGCTGATCGGTCGAGGGAGGTGATTGTCCGGCTCTGCTCTGTGCTGGTGCGGCCTCACCTCGAGCACTGTGCAGTTCTGGGCACCACAGCACTAAAAGGACTTTGAACTGTTGGAGAGCGTCCAGAGGAGGGTGATGAAGATGGTGAAGGGCCTGGAGGGGAAGATGGATGAGGAGCGGCTGAGGGCACTGGGCCTGTTCAGCCTGGAGAAGAGGAGGCTGAGGGGGGACCTCATGGTGACCTACAGCTTCCTCATGAGGGGCAGTGGAGGGGCAGGCGCCGATCTCTTCTCCGTAATCACCAGTGATAGGAGCCGTGGGAATGGTGTCAGGCTGAGGCAGGGAGGTTCAGGCTGGCCATCAGGAGGGGGTTCCTCACCGAGAGGTGGCCGCACCCTGGAACAGGCTCCCCAGGGATGCAGTCACGGCGGCACTGTTGGGACCGTGCTCTCAGCCCCACGGTCTGAATTTTGGGCAGAGCTGTGAGGTGCCGGGAGCTGGACTCGGTGCTCCCTGTGGGTCCCTCCCCGATTCCCGGGGGGAAGGACCTGACCCCCCCCCCCCCCAGCAGCTCCCCCCTCACGCGCCCCGGGCACGGGGACCCCGCGGCCCCGCCACGCGCAGCAGCCGCGCCCAGGCCCGGCCGCCGCCCTCCGCCCTTTTAAGCCTCCTCCCCCCGCTCTCCCCGCCCTTCCTTCCTCCCAGCCAATCCCTCTGCCGCTTCCCCTTGACGGACGTGCAGCGCCTCCAATGGGAGCAAAGCCAGGACGAGCGCCGGCGCGGGGCCTTTTCAATCTTCCCTCCCGCCGCGAGGCTGACCGGACAGGCGGGACCCCGAGGGGGCGAGCCGCATCCGATAGGCGGATGCGCGTGATGGGCAGCCGCAGCAACCAATGGCAGGGCGGGGAGGGGGCGGGGGCGGGGCGGCCGGCTCTACCTGCTCCCCGGTGAGGCGCGGCGCAGCGCTGCGAGCCCGGCTGCTGCCATGTTCCAGGGCCCGGAGACCGACGCTGCCAAACCCAGCTCCAGGTGGGGCGGCGGAGAGGGGGGAGCCGGCAGGGGCCGGGCGGAGGAGGGGGGTCCCCGGCGGGGCTTTGTTCGGGGCCGGGAGGGGCTGGGGGCGGCCTGAGGCGCGGCGCTGAGGGCGGGGGGGGCCCCGCCGGGCCTCGCCTCACGGGGGGCGGCCGGGCTGCAGCGGGGCCCGGCCCCGGCCCCGGCCGTGAGGAGGGAGCTGGGCGGGCCCCGGGCGCTCTCACCGGGTCCGGCACCGACCCGCGGAAGCGGCTTAAAAATCGCCTTCCCCTGGCGGGGCCGCCGGGTGAGGCCGCGGGGCTGGGGCGGTTAAAGCCGGCCGGGGGAAGGAAGCGGCCGGCAGCCGGGGGGGTTTGGGTTCGCCTTTGTTCTGCTGTTAAGCCGTGGCAGGGCTTTAAGGGGGGTTTTCTTCCCAAAGCACGCTCTGCTCGTTCCTCAAACGGAGAGCTGGTGGTGTTCGGCCATCCAGGGCAGTGCACGGTGATGTAGCGAGCACTGCTGGCCCGCTGCTGTTTGCTGCGAGAAACTGCCTGGTTTGATTGCTGTTAAACCTTCACGATGAAGTTTTGTATTCTTTAAAAGTCTTAAAATAAAGCCGAGTTACATGTTTAAGAGTTGTTGCTTTGAGGACAAAGCAGGGCAGATTGCTCTCACCATCCTGCTGATGTAGGCTATACAAATGCCTTGATCTTGTGTACCCTCGATTTATCGAGTGTACGAGCAGTTTCACAGCTACTCTGTGGAGCTGAAAACACTAAATGTTATCATAACTGGTAGCCGCTTCGGAAATACAACAATATAACGCGCGTCTCCCCATCAGTGCTATTGCAAAATACTGCAGGGCTTTCAGCTCAGTAGGAGGACTGACTGAACAAAGCTTGCTGCTTGCTTATGAGATGAGGGAGGTATTTAATCATCAGGGAATTTGTACTGATCTAAAAGCAGAAGCTTGCCTGCAACTTTTGGGGCTCTGTTGGTGTTCCAAACCTCAGTGCCTGCTTTCTGGTTGCCTTTCTGCTGGTTAGCCCTGCGAGGGTCTCGGATGCACAAAGCAACTGTCCTCTTCCACCTTCGTTAGAGCTCTCCGAAAGGCAGGAATTCATTGTTCTGCTTTCAGTTGTATGTAATTGTAGATCGATCTTTTATATAGAAATATTTATTTAGTCAGTGTCTTGAAGTAATGGTTGAGTCTTGGCACCCCTGCCAGAGGTTGCCAGAGAGGTTTAATTAGGGAAGAAAATTCAAATTCAGGGGTGTTTGAATGTAGCAAAAAAGACCACAAAACCTAATTAAAATTCTTCAAGCCTGCCAGGAGAGAACAAAGCAATTTGTAGAGGCTTCTAAACTTACAGGGTAGGTTCCTAATTTAGCTGTTTGAGATGAATTGACAGTTCTGGTCTGTTGGGTGGGAAGGGGCAGATTTAAATTGCACAGAATAAGTTTTATTATTACTGTTTAAAAGAGAAGAGAAAAAAACACCACAGCTTCTTGTCTGCTCCTCTACCCTTGAAAGAGAAAAGATCCAAATTCTCTAGCTGTGAGGCACAAAAAGTATTGCTGTATAAACTGGTATAGAAATATAAACTAAAATGACTATAAAGTGTATGTTGGATTTGTCTGCTTGAGAGAGTCCAGCGCCGAGCCACGAGGATGATTAAGGGAGTGGAGCACCTCCCTGGATCGCTCCTCCCTGGGTCTGTTCAACTTGGAAAAGAGGAGACCGAGGGGAGACCTCGTTAATGTTTATAAATATGTAAAGGGCAAGTGTCAGGAGGACGGAGCCAGGCTCGTCTCAGTGGCATCTAATGATAGGACACGGGGCAGTGGGTGCAAGCTGGAACGTGGGAGGTTCCGCTTAAATATGGGAAGAAACTTCTTCATGGTGAGGGTGACAGAGCACTGGAGCAGGCCCAGGGGGTTGTGAAGTCTCCTTTTTGGGAGACATTCAAAACCTGCCTGGATGTGTTCCTGTGGGACCTGACTGTCTCGCTCTGATCTAGAAGCAAGTGGAACTTGGAAGTATGAGGAGGCCAGCACTGCCCTAGAGTCTGTGCAGAAACAAAACAACTTCATTTTCTCCTGGTTTCTGGCTAAAGTGGAGAGTGCAAAACCCTGTCACGTCTGTGAAACCAGAAGTGGGAAGAGTTTGTTGCTATACTTCTAGGTTATTTTTGGCAGTTCCTGTGAATGTCTTGGCATTATTTAGAGTTCTATGGACTTGGTGTTGCTGTTGCCTGAATGTTTATTTTGTTATGGAATAATTGGAAGGACGCTAGTAATTGGAAGCTTTAGAAATCGAGGAGGGAAATCCACTTAATGGCTGTGGGGTTCCAACATTTTTTCTGGGTGATGCTAGGAGAAAGGGACGCTGCTTGTGCTGACTTGAAAGGGCCTCGTGAGCACCTCAAACAATTCCTCCAGCTTGCTCATTGCAGGAGTAGAGTTTTTTAGGATGTATGCTGTGTGTGATAAAAATAGGAGGACAACATAAGACTAACACTTGGTTTTTGATTTATTTTCATGTTTTATTAAGTTTGCTAATAGAATAATCAAGACTTGGAAACAATTATAAGTTATAATTGTTCCCATTGTATTAGAGGAAAGGTGAGCTTAGGTTCCAGATCAGGTTTTCAGGTTAGAAGAGGTGTAATTCAGCTACTGTATTGCTCAGCTGCTAAGATTTCAGGTAACTGGTCAGGTAGCTACGACTGTGAAGGTTGTTTTTGATACCTACATGTTCATTGCTTTGCCATGCTTTTTCTGTGAGTTCTCCAATTAATTCTATTTACACTACTCTCTGGTAATGGTTCAATTCCTTTTCAGGAGAGGATTTAAATCTGTTAACAAGGCATAGGTATTGACTGGAGACTTACTACTTGATGGCAAGCATGACTTTTAGTAGGTTTTCAAGAAGTTGGTCTAATTCTGTTGTAATCTCCAGTTTTTAATAGGATCTGTTTGATGTATGTGTGGTACAGAGCTCTATTCTTAATGGTTGTGCATCTTGGCAACTAAAAATTCAGCTTCTCACACTTTGATTTCCATTCTAAACTCTCCAGCATCTGGTATGATAACAGATGGTTGAAACTAGCAAGTATTTAGTAGCTGGGAAATACCTGATTTTATTTAAAAGTTGATATGTTTGACTTACATCAGATGCAAAATCAATATATGTAATTTAACATAGACTGACACTGCAGTGGTTATTTTTAAAATACCAGAGACATAAATATTTTTGTGTTGTCTGGAAGACCACAGATAGCATAGACCTTCCTTCTGGTAGCACTGTTGTGACCATTCCAAATAACAGCAGATAACAATCAAGTTGACTGACTAGGAGGCTGGTAATGTTTTGAGAATACTTTATTAGGGCATCTTCTCAAAAGTAGATGCTTCACAGACTTAACAGATCTACCTGAAGTAAGTTCAAATCAGCATAGTCAATCATAACATAGAAGGGGAAATGCGAAGGGGGCATTAAATATGTGGAACGTTGTACGTTTTGAACACGCTTCCATCTCTTGCTTCTCTTGTTCTGTGTTGTAGGGTATTGAAGCCTCCTGGAGGAGGGTCTAGTAATCTCTTCGGGAGTACAGAAGAAGTTTCTTCTTCCAGCAGGCCACATCGGATGGCATCCAATATCTTTGGAGCATCAGAAGAACCACAAAATTTTCCCAAAAGAACAAACCCTCCAGGTAAGTGCAGTCTCTTCTTGCAGCATGTTTGGGCTCTGAATTGCACAGCAGAAGTGGTTTCACATTACTATTGTACAACAATATTTATCTTTTTATGTTATGTGTCTTTACAAAATGAGTACATTTAGTAAAATTGGGGCCTAGGAAATGATGAAGCTGCTTCTGTTCTAGAATTCTATCATCAGTTAGCTGCAATGAGTACAGCTGTGAATCTGAGACTCTGAGTTCTTGTAACAAGGGATTTCAACCATTATCTTCAGGCAAGATATTTCTAGATAGCAGAGGTCTAGAAGTCTGAATTCTTGCAATTTTTTTGATATAATGTGGTAAGTCTAAGTCATCTGGAAAAAAATGTAACAATTGCCTTTCAGGGGGAAAAGAAAGTGGTATTTTTGAGGATTCTGGTACTGCTCAGCCTCGTCCGCGTATGAATCCACCTGGTGGGAAGACAAGTGATATCTTTGGGTCTCCAGTATCTACCAATGTTGTGCGAGCACACCCAAACAAGCCTAAGGTATTTGTACGTTTTTCACTGAGTCGAGAAGCTCAGTGAGTCATCTTATAGTCTTGTTACCAACACGGCAATGCTTGCATTTTTTTTAAATGACAAACCTAAATTATGAATGGGGTAATCTCAAATTAGGCAGTTATTCCTGAAATCTCTTCATAGATTATCAACTTTGGTATATTAATTCTCGTTATGCCCTGTAGTTTCTGGTAAAACTTTTAATTACACTACAGATGTGTATTTTTTTTTTTTTTAAGTGCTATTGAATCCTTTGGTCATCTTATAAGTGAGGTACAGATGGAGTTCTGGGCACACAGCCAAGAGGTATTTTAAAATGGGTAGAAGATTTCTCTATTCTGCAGTTTGGCAGAGGTGATGTTGACACCCACTCTGGAAAGCCAGTGTACACCAGTGAACTACAGTCAAAATCGTCCTGTGACCTTGCTGTTGTCTTCACCTCTTTTAAATATATGCATTGACGTTCAACATGAAAGAACTTCAGCAGGAGATGATTAAGCTTCAGTGATCAACACTGATCAACTTTGAGTTTCAGGTCTAACATGTGATGGATTTTGTGGTGCCAGACAAGTGTATCTTACTGTATTGGGTATCATTTGTTGGTCTTCAAGCTGGGATATGTACAAGTTGGAAAGTTGTGACCAAATCTGGCTTTGGAAAAAAAAGGAGGGAACGTTCCCAGTTACATTGAGTTGATTTGTCTGTTCAAAAGCCCTGTATTTGGATTTACAACTGTTGCCTTATGCTAAGTAGCTACTGTTAAAGTAATAATTGCCATGTTGGCAGAGTTTTTCACATGCGAGGTACCAGGGAAACCTAGCATCCTATGAAATGCAGCTGACACTCTTTATGCTGAAGAGCATTAGTCTCAAATTTCTTGGAACCTTAAGAAGGAAAGATTGCACAAATTTAACTATTTTTTTTTCAATTTTCCCTCCTAAATTTGAAGGTATGGGTAGTGGGCCTTTGCCTAGATTTTTATGCATGCTCCTAAGTTTATTTGGAGGGGTTGAGTCATAAGAAAAGGGAGGGGAGGGAAGACTGTGGAAGCTAGGTTTTGTTGGGAGTAGCACTGTTCGAGTAGCAAAGGGCTTTGTTTTGTTCCTCTGTACACCTTTATGGGGCTGGTCTTTTTTTCTATTTTAATGTAAAATTTTAATTCCTGTGATTTCCTGACTAAAGGGAGGACAGAACTCTGGAAATTCCTCTGAATTTAACTTGAGCATTAAAGTTGTGGGAGATACAGGGATGGAAAGGGGGTAGCATATTTGCAACAATTGCTGTAAGTTGAATTTTGTGGGTGGGGAAAACATGGAAGCTTTTCTGAATTATTGTTTTGTATTTCTGACAACTAACATAATTGGGAAAGTGATTTAAAAAGCTTTGTGAATTACCTCGCTGTTTGGGTCACTATTGCTACTCACCTACAACAGTAATCGCCAAATGTCAGTTTGGGTGCTGAAGGGCTGCTTGTGTGCTAGCTGCTCTAAGTTGTCTTAACTTCTCCTGGATGGTATCATGTACTTGTCAAGAATGGTAATTCCTTGCCTTTGGACTGAACTGCTTATCACAGGTAAAGCTTTAAGTATGTAATGAATTAGCGTAGTGTGTTCATCTGTTTCAATGAATTGTCTGGGATGTGCACCTGAATGTAATGTAGAAGTCCACTAGTAGAACTAAACTCTAGAAGCTCTTTTGGGATTATGAAGTGGTGAAAGGGGATGAAGGGCTGAAGAGTGCAAAAGAGTGTCTGCAGCTGTTGGCTTTTACCATAATAAATGTATGAACTTTGATAAGAAATAAAGGAAAAACTTCTAAAAGATCTTGTGACAGAGTTACTGTTTGAGAATGGTGATATACTGAGACAGTTTTTTGGTTTCATTGCAGGATCACATTGTCTTGAAAGAAGATGAAACACCGAAGAAGCCAGAAGGTCAGCAACAGAAACTCTCTGCTGTTCTTGAGAAGACATGATCTGATGAACAGTTTCTTATGCTTTCCTCTTAAAAACAGAAGAGTAAAGCTGAAGTTCAGCATTATATAACAGAGGTTTTCCTTCTCTTAGTCAGAAACTGAATCACGTAACTTCATGGAAATTGTTCTCTTCCTCTTACTGAGGAGAGCACCCCATGCACAAGCCTTGATAATGTGTATATAGCTTGCATATCTACTTTGCTTGATACTGTAGGTAGAATGTTTTTCTATATATACAGAGATTCCATATGTATCTGTCAGATTGCTTCCTTGAAGTGTGTAGTCTTGGCCTTCTCTAGTTGCAAGTAACAAGTAGCTGACTAACAAAATGTGTTATTACTCTGCTAATTACTGTTAAAGAATGATGGGAGCACTTCTTTCAAGCAGTATGAAAGGATTGATTGGTGGATCTCTTAATTGTCTGATACTGCCAAAGTAATTCCAAAGGTACATTGCTAGGCCTACGTGTCTGCCTTAGAAAGATTGCTGAAGCAAGAAAGGAGTTGTTACAAAAGTGAAATTCTTCTTCAGTACCTGTTTCTTTCAGGAAAGAATGAATAGGTATAAACTATATCCTTAGTGTACTGTGGTTGGGAGGCATGGGGAAAAAATGCAGCCTAGTCAAGATGATGTGTGCAAAAAAGTTTTGTTCACTACAGTCTGCTAGTTGGTCTAATCCTTTTTTCTTATTGTTCAGCTGCAGAAAACAACAAACCACAGCTGGAAGATGGTGGTGAGAAAAAAGATCTGGGCAAAGAGGAGCGATGCAAGGAGCCGGAACCCAAGATAGACAATCATGAGCCCAGATTAGGGCCAAGGCCACGCTCTCACAACAAAGTTCTCAATCCCCCGGGTGGAAAATCCAGCATTGCGTTCTATTAGGGTCATCTGTTCGCTTTCACTAACGGAGTCTGCACAGAAAGTCTTGTCTGTGGTTGTGAGGTCAGTTTATGGACTATTGTTTGTGGATAGGTTCTTAGGCAGATGGATGAGGGTTATGCCAAAGTGCGTGCAAAGGAAACCTGATGATTTGGGGAGGGAGGGCTGGGGAGGGTAAGGGTGCCCTGCAGAAGACATGAGTATGGACTGCCTGCCTGGGTGGGTGGCAGAGGGGGACATTAGTGTAACTTTGTGAAAGAGCAGTGCTACTTTGTGGTGACTTCATCAGGCCCTTAGGTTCTTAGCTTGCCAGTGGCTCAGGACATTCTTGTGGAGTCAGGCTTTTCCATACAGTCAACATGTAAAACATTGTGAATGGGTAGGGACCCAGAGGTCACATCTGGAATATTCTGAAACACAGCAGGTAGGCTGTGCTTTTCTCTAGGCAACAGGGCACAGATTCACAGTATGAGTTGACCTGCAGTCACTTTAATGTAAATACGTTCAACTGGAACAACTAGTGCTACTGTGTTCTTGAGTGTCTGTAGTCTTCAGTTCTCTTTTTCTTCTTTCTTGCTGAACACCATGTTTGTGGATACAAAGACAAATCATGCTGAAAGTCTTTTATATTCTCATAAATCATCAATGTTAATAAGTGTCTTAGTGTTCCCCTCCTCAGAATGTTCAGGCATTTCTGCTGCCTTCAGTAATCTCTGATTACTCTGACTAGCTCTTGATGAATGGTAATACCAGTCCAATGTGCTGGTTTGTGTAGGTGATTCTAGAAGACTTTAAAAGCATCTCGGTTGAGTGCTTGCACGCTTCCTGGAAAAGATGTTGGTACAAACAATCTCCTCATGGTGTTCTTTGAGGAGAAACGACTTAAGATGTGCAGTGAATGTAGAAAATATACTGAGATGTCTAGCCAGCCAGCTTTGGTAACCCAACCTGTATAGAAATGCCTTAGTTTCTGCAACATTTTTTTTACTTTGTACACTGCGGAAACCAGGACTGTTTTGTTGTCTTTACCACAGTGGATTTTTTTTGTTTGTTTGTCTGTGCTGACTCTGTTAGTGAATTCTTGTCTTTGGTCAGCCTTAGATTTGCCTTTGACTGACACAGACTTCTGTTGGTAAGGGGGAAAAGCTACTTGGATTCTCCCCACGCCACAGTTGTAGTTGTTTTGAGACATACTGTAGACTATCATAGTTGGAGAAACAAAGACTTTAGCAATACAAACCTTTTGATCATGCTGGCTATCTTAAATCATATGTGGAAGATGTGCTTTTCTTTCTTTTGCAGAAGCATATGTTGGGGAGGGTAGCTCACATCATTGATTCTCTGAATTAGCTTTCATGTTCAGAGTTCTGGTAATTGAATGCAAACATTAGTTGCTTAGATGGCTCAGTGAATTTAGTAGTGATTTTTAAATCTGACATTCAAAACAGGAGTTGTTCAGGTACACCAAAGAACAAGTGGCCTTATCTGTGTATATCCACTGCTGTACTAGCCCAGGTTCCCTGAAAACTGCTGCTGTTTAGAGGGGACTGTCTCTGGGTCCGGTGCTAAAAACTCTGTCATAACGGTGCTTATTAGACTGTTCTGTATACGTCAGAAGTGGTGGATGACTGCTTGAAGACTTAGTTGCCTTTTCAGATTGTGAAAATGAAATGTATGGGAAGTGCTAAGGGTAGAAATAATCGTGGAAAGCAGGAATTACAATGCCTTTGTACCTCTCAGATAAATTTGGGACTCGCTGTTATTTTGCCCTCCCAGAAGAACAATGCAGGAATTCTAACTTCAAAAAGTTCAACCCTGTATTCAATTTGTGTTACTTCTAAATGTGTATTTCCTAGCAGCTTTTATAGAGTCTGTGCTGTCTTGCCTCTGGTTGAGTCTGATACTTCTGCTTCAGTATCTTATTGTACTATTTTACAGGCTTTTAAGAGGTTACCAGGTAGAAAAGTCAGCCAGAAGTTGCTTTCTTCATTGAAAGGTCTGGTGTAATTGATACTGTCTCGGATACTGAGCTTAGGCTTGGCATCTTTTAGTGCATTGGCTACAGTGCCTGTCTTTTAAACAAGCTTCCAACAAGGCCTTAAATTGGTTAAACTGTGTTTATTTTGTTCATTTTTGTGTTTTTTTCTTTTCTTTGGAATTTAAACTGTTTTCAGTTCATCAAGTAAATCTGGTAACATTTCTCTGCCACGGAAGGGGACTGGAAATCAGATGATTAATCATGCACTTCTCAATAAACCTCTGTATTTTGCTACATCACTGTGTGCTGTAGATGTTTGCTCTTTTAAATAAATTAATGGGTGGTCTAGTTCAGTGTAGATAACACTGAATTTTGTTATCTGAAACTGGAGAAATAACACAAATGTTTCCAGGCCTTTTGTAGTGGAGAGTAATCTTTGGAGATGTGACATCCTACCTGAGGTTGCTTATGAGAAAGCACATCTTGGGAGTTATGGGACAGCAGCAGGGGTGGACTGTTCAGATCACTGCATTTCTGTGGGTAACGTTCCACATTCTGTGTGATGCAGGAATGCTGCTGTGCTCTTCAACAATACTGTAAATAGGCTTGAATATTCACACGTTCTCAATATTTAAATGTTTTGTATGATAACATAACTCCCCTTAAGCAGGGATGTTCTTCATGTGGAGAAATTGTATCCCCACTTCTACAATTCCAAAGAGTAGAACTCTCCTCTTATGCCATATTATCTCTGCCAACGGAATGGAGCTGCCTATACCTCCAGTTCCTGGTGAGTTGGACATTCTGTCCTCTCAGCCAGCTCGTTTTAAGTCTGATGAGTCTATGCCATAAGTTACAGACTGTGATACCCTACAGAGCCTCTCACCTACCACTTGCCTCTAGTCCTTCTATTCTGCACTGAGAGTTTTGCTGCTTGTGGTTAAGAACTTCTCTCTCAAGCATGCACAATGCTTTGGATAGCATCTGCTGAGTGCGAGAACCCTTGAATATCCTTGATACCTACCACATTGGTAACAAGGGATTGTCTTTGTATTGTAGACAATCCTATAGTTTTACTTTGCAACTACACATTGTCATTGCTTTGCCCCTAATTGGGAATTTGAAGTTTAAACACTGTAGAATGTTATCCAGGTTACTGGCTTATTTTTGGAAGAAAAATTAAGGTATCTGTTCTACTAAGCTTGGGAAGTGGTTAAAGGATTACTTGCATGTTTTGACAAGTAGTGTCAAAGTAGAGAAAACAATTCTAGGCATTGCTGCGTAGTTCCTAAGTACATCACCATGCCTGGACAGTACAAGATGATATTCTAACGAACAGTCAGCTGCATTGTGTAATCCCTGCTAATCCCCTGTGAAAATGATTAATCCAGATTAGTGCATATTTTCCACTGTTAAGACTGACTTCTATGCACTCTGTTTTAAGCAAGCATTGTCTGGTAGTGTCCTGTTACATCACTGTATAACCTTTGATAAACAAAAGCATAGTTTTTGCTCTTGATAAGGAAGATTGTCCTCTCTATTGATGTTTTAAATAAGTGGTGTTACTGCTTTTTGTTTTTGAAGTATTTATAGACATTAATCATACTTGGAATATCTGCAGTACATTCTTGGGGCTTGTCTAGGGAGAGTACATGTAAAGTAGTGTTGTATGGATTCAATTATTTATGCACTAAAAATGAGTTGTTGTTGTGATATGTTCCTTGCTAATTCCAGGATTACTGAAAAATTCTAGCAGCCGACAGTTGTTTAGCTGTATATCATCCTGGTGTGTGGGTGTCCATGTACCTTAGCTGTCCATGTGACTGCATGATGGAGAGGAGTTTGTTTGCCTGAGGACTGTGCTTAATTGGCACTTGGATCTTCATACTTTGGGAATCAACTGACCACCTAGCATTTCCCTCAAGTCCTCTGATTTATCTCCTGTTGAACTTCTGCTTGAAGCTCTGCTGAAGTTCTGCATCACTTCCCGTAGGGAATAGTGAAGGTTTAGAATGTTGAGGCTAGGGGTTTGCATTTATTTGTTTATTTTTCTTGGAGGAATAAAGTAGGGTCATAAGCAAGATAGTGTGCTGTACTACGTTACAGGAAGCAATAGGACACTGAGTCTGACTTTCCTTTCTTTCAAGTTGCAATTCCTGTCTTGGAAATTAGCTCTGGCATCTCAACAGTAGCTGCAAACAAGAAGCAGGAAAACAGGCAAAGTGAAGGTGACTTTCTAGTCATCAGTGGAGTAATTAGTGAAAAGAGCAGCTAAACAGGAGTGACAGGAAGCTGCTGATGTACTCTAATGGAGATGAGCAGGTACTCTTTCTTCTTCTCTACCTCCTTACTGTAGTTATGGCAGCTTCAAGTCTTATTAGTCTGAGCAGGCAGACATGAACAGTCTTTTAGGAACAACTCTTCTCTTTAAGAGGCTCTAACAGAAGCCTCCCAATGCAAAGATGGTGCAACAGACAAAAGGGCCACTAGAAATTTCCTCCTCCCCCCTCCCCCCCCTTTTTATAAGATTACATGAAAGGGTTTATAAGAGCATTTGCCAGTGATCTTTGTAAAATGGTATCTACAAAGACCTCTGCAACCAGCAGAAGTTCTCATGTTACAGGCTGTGATGCACAAATACCCAGGAAAGCTTCACAGTGAGACTTCCAGGGCTACCTCTTCAGAACTGCTAACCAGTAGCAGGTCTTAAGGAAAGGATGTCACAACTGTTCATCAAAACAGAAGAGTAAAACTGGAGTAACTGGGCAGTAGATGGAAAATAGATTGGCATGGTTTTGACCTTCTTCATGGGAACTGAATGCAGGACTTCCAGTGGCTATTCCAGCACTCATTACAAGAACAACTCCACTAAATTTGGCTGCAGAATTGTGGTATATAAACCGAGACAGCTTGACTTCCTCTCAACCAGGCTGATTTGACTGATGGTCATCGCTTTTATGTGAGGTGTTGGTAGTATCTGACACAAAATCAGCTCTTCTGAACACGTCTCCTCTAGACAAGCCTCCAGCTTGAGTATATGCTGCATGTGTTTTTTAATAATCACATTTGGAAAAATACCATTAAATTATTTCAGTCAGAAAAAATGAAACAGCAGAATTTGAGCACTGAAGAATAGTAGTGTTGAGAAGTAATCAAAGCCACAGTCTAGCAAGAGTCTGACTTTAGCAGCTGAGTGAAAATACTGTAGTTTGACATAAGGGATAAATCACTGAAGCTTGCTTAAAACCTTTAAACAACAATGCTAGCTTTCTGCAATATTACCAGGGTAAAAGAACAAATCCTTAGTACTGCTTAATCAGTGAAAAAACGGTGTTATTCTGAGAGGACAGATGAAATATTTCTTTGTGTACAAAGTAAGCAACATGTCCACAAGTACTTTCTTGACTTTTGAAGCCTTAAATTCACAGCCCTTGATCCTCATAGGGGACTTTGCCACCCTGATATTGACTGGAAGGGCAATACTGCAGCCCTCAAGCACGAGACCTCAAATCTAGGAGATTATAGTGTGCATGGATGACAGGTTCTGGGCACAAGTGACTGAGGAACCAACAAAACAATGTGCTCTCCTGGACCTGATACTTATAAGCAGGGAAGAACTGGTCAGGGAGGTGATGCTTGTAAGCAGCCTTGAGTGCAGTGACCACGAGATTGTGAAGTTCAGGATTCTAAGAGGTAGGAGCAGGGCAAAAAGAGTAGGGCCACAACCCTGGATTTCAACCTCTTTGAAGACCCTCCTGGAAGAATCCCTTGAGATACAGTCCTAGAGAGATGTGTGGTCCAGGAGAGCTGGGTGATATTCAAGGATCACTTCGTCCAAGTTCAATAAGGGTCCGTCCCAACAAACAAGAAGTCAAGCAAAGGCAGCAGAAAGCCTTGGATGAGAAAGAAACTCCCTCACTGGGCTCAGACATAAAAAAAAAAAAAAAAAAAAAAAAAAAAAATGTATAAGAGATGGTAGCAGGGGCAGGTGGCTTGGCTTTCCTGATCCCTCAGACAGCAATTCTGTACTCCTCCCAAGTTCCATGTGGAATTGATTCTAGCAAGGGATGTGAAGGGCAACTAGAAAAGCTACAAGTACATAAACAACAAAAGGAAGATGAGGGAAAATAAAATGCGGGCCAGCTGCTGAATGGCAGACCTGGTGAGAAAGGACATGAAAGAGGCTGAGGTTCTGAGTGCCTGCCTTGCCTTGGTCTTTACCAGTAAGACTGGTTTGCAGGAATCACATGCCCCTGAGACTCGAGGAAATGCTACTCCTCACAGGACTTGTGCTCCAGGTCCTTCACCAGCTTTGCAGCCCTTCTCTGGACACGCTCCGGAGCCTCAATGTCCTTCTGGTAGTGAGGGGCCCAGAACTGAACCCAGCACTCGAGGTGCGGCCTCACCAGAGCAGAGCACAGGGGGATGATCACCTCCCTGGCCCTGCTGGCTGCATTTCTGACACAAGCCAGGATGCTGTTGGCCTTCCTGGCCACCTGGGCACACTGCCGGCTCATGTACAGGTGAGTGTTGACCAACACCCCTGGATCTTTTTCCTCTGCACAGCATTTGAGCCACTCTCCCCCAGGCCTGTAGCGCTGCATGGGGTTGTTGTGGCCAAAGTGCAGGACCTGGCACTTAGCCATGTTTAGCCTCATCCTGTTGGTCTCTGCCAAACGACCCATCCTGTCCAGGTCCCTCTGTGGGGCCTTCCTACCCCCCTGCAGATGGACACTTCCCCCCAACTTGGTGTCATCTGCTAATTTACTGAGGGTTCACTCAATCATCAATAGTATATTGGTATAATATACATAAATACCTGCTGGGAGGCAGTGGAGAAGGAGGTGCCAGAGTCTTCTCAGGCCATGAGGCAGTTTGCAAAAAAAAAAATTCCATCTGAACACAAGGAAACTTTTTTTTTTTAAACTGTGAGGGTGCTCAAACATAGGAACACGTTGCTCAGCAGTAGTGGAGTCTGTCTGTGGGAATACCGTTTAAGAAAATTTTGCTTTAATGTGTGGATTTATCTGGTGACCACCACTTAAGACCGGATGTTGTCAGTGGCTAAAGTGCCTTCAGTCTACCAGTGTTTATATTAAATGCAACTTAGAGAAGTTCTTTTTCTCTTAAGAATTTGTAATTTATTTAAGGCATTCATTTCAACATTTCTTATATTTGGCTATGCGAAAGTTTACTTCATTCTTGAGGCATCCTTTGTGCTTTTGTAAACACTTTGCAAGTGTTAGTTTTGCCTGGTGAAAAGGGTAATTGGCTGAGTATGCCCTTAGCATTCATAAGAGCACCCTGGTTTAAAGGACAGGATTTTGGATCAAAACCTTTTATGTTGTTGTGGGCAAATGAATAGGCACTGCTTGTGGAAGCATGGCTGTAAGGTAAAATGCAATTAAAGCTATGCTTGTGTACAAAACCTAATCCCTTTGATTTACCTGGTCTTTTACCTCCTGCCTAAAGAATAATGATGGTGTTACCTGGGATATCTAATTTGTAAATGATGCATGCTAATGCAGAGCAGTAAATAAAACAGGCCTTTCAAGGTACCTGGTTTAGCAAGTTCTGATGTACAGAACCGAATGGCTCATGACCAAGCTCCAGCTGTTATTTACTCACTGCAGTGCAGCTCTTAAGGTGCCCGGTGGAGGTCTCTGTTCGCTGGCTGTGTGTCGGTGCCTCGGAACCACGTGGCAGCCGTTTCGTTTGTGTGCCGGGTACGAGAAAGTGGAAACGTTCTGTTTCTGTAGTTTCCTCCACGATTCCCTTTAAAGACAGGCAGACTAAAAGTCTACTTTAAAACTGAAGTGATCAGTGATGTGCCTGGCAGCTGTTATTGTCCTCGGACTGCTCAGGTTCAGTTGGCAGAGCCTTTGTTTCTCCTTCCATCATCAAGGAGCGCTGTGCTGTCTGCAGGGTCTCTGTCGTCCTGCTCCACAGGTGCTCCCTTTCTTGTTCTGTTCAGTGTCCCACCCTAGAAATTCAGAGAGGGAATTAGTGATGAAAAGTCTGTTGTTCTTCCTGTACACGCGTTGTGGTTTAACCTGGCAGGCAGGTAAGCAGCACACAGCTGTTTGCTTCACATGCACCCAGTCTCCCCCACTGCAGTGGGGTGAGGGAGAGAATTGGCGGGGGAGGGGAGTATAAAATCTCACGGGTTGAGATAAAGACAGTTTAATAGGACAGAAAAGGAAGGGGAATAATAATAGTAATGATAATAATAACACTGTACAAAGCAAGTGATGCACAATGCATCACCACCTGCTGACCCATGTCCTTCCCCTCCCCGAGTGATCATCACTTGCTGTGCACACTTGTACACCAAACGTACAAATTGTGCAAATAGTAATAATGATAATAACAATGTACAGAGAAAGTGATGCCCCTCCTCACCCTGGCCAGCCCCTTATGTAATAGTTCAGCACGATGCCAGCTGGTACGGAATGCCCCTTTGGCCAGTTGGGGGCAGCTGTCCTGGGTCTGTCCCCTCCCAGCTCCTGCTGCACCCCCAGCCTGCCCGCTGGCAGGGCGATGTGAGAACCTGAGAAGTGCTTGGCTTAGCGTAAGCACTGCTCTGCACCAACTGAAACATCGGTGTGTTATCAGTGCTCTTCTCATCTAAATCCCAAACACAGCACCACAGCAGGTACTAGGAGGAAAATTTATCCCAGCCACACCAGGCCAAGAAGTATCACAGCTAGGGTTAGGCCCTTACCCTTGCCTTCCAAAGAATCACAAAGAATCACAGCCACAACTAGCTTGATACTAGGTCAGGCTAATGTGCACTGCATCAATATCTTAGTAGATAATCCTTTTTATGCAGTCCCATTCTTGTGCAGGGGGAATTATTTATACACAAACATAACAGCTATGGCACCAATAAAAGCAAGCTGGCGATGCAAAGCTATTCGTTGCCTTTTATCATGCTTACTTGTTTCTTCTCCACAACTTTGAGGCTGATAGAAACAACAATACATGCAATAGTGTTTGCTAACATAAAGATCATCATCTGTTGCCAGTGCCACAGGGGGATCTTTAATTCACCAAAAAAGGCCAAACCAAGATGGAACAACGAGTCACTTGAAGACATTTAAGGCACCTCTACAGTTTCTTGCAACATCAGGTTGCAAAGACACGGGTTTATGTTTGTAGTACTCCACTAACATGCTGTTGATGCCCTTGCTTGCAGTTGGGGGAAGCATTCTCACCTGGACATTGTTCCCAGAATATGTCCAACAATAAGACTTGAAAAAACAATTCCAGTCATCTGAACAGAAGTTGCAAGCCTGTCCCTAAAGTTGCTTGAGGGACCACCAGAGGTACTAACCTGGTAGGAATAATGAAAGGAAGAATTAACTAAGTGTTACTGAAAGGTGTTAAATGGTCATCAGTTTTAAGAGGACTTATTCCTACTAAATAAACATCTATGCTTTATCTTAAAAAAAAATAAATAAATCTGGTATATATCCCTCCTAGCCAATGGCAGGTTCTAGGCTGCTATCCCTCCTTTTCAACCAGAGCTTGAGGCAGCATGGACAACGCATGGAGTTTGAAACTGGAATAATGCAACTGGATTTCTGAAGGGGAGTTAGACCTGATGACTTAGCTTGTAAGACTCTAAAAAGATTCAGGTGGTACATTCAGTTGAAAAACTACTAGGAAAAGTAAAAACAGTTTAATGCGTCATGCTACATCAAATGGTCCCTTACTGTGCTTCGAGTTTTGTTCCACACTGATTCACTGCTGGACATTTGTTACTAACTAAGGTCTCGGGAGCCAATGACTTCAAACTGTAGCTGTTAAACCTGCTCCTCAGCACACACAAGCCATGATATACGCCAGCTGGGATGTGGAAGGATCACAGCACGAAAGACTCAACTAAAGCAGTGGTGTTGTGAACTTACAGCAGCAAAGGAGTAAGTTATCCCCAACCAGGTGGTAGATACCAGTGGAGGAACAGATGTAAATGCTACAACAGCGAAGACTGGCAGGGTCAGTGCTGCACAGCTAACAGCAAAGATGCCTCTCAGACCAATGTAGTCCTGGTAAAGGAAACAAAGAGAAAGCCTCTTACAAGGGATCCTTACTTCCCACTGATCCTCGTGCTCTCCTTGGAACGAGCAGCTGAGCAAAGCGGGCTGGCATGAGCGGCAGTAGTGTGACTTCCTAGCTATTGAAAATAGCCCTAGCTATTTCCTAGCTCATGTGCTGGGACAAACCCTTACCAGAGAATCAGTGTTCAGTATTCACGTGAAATGGTAGGTTTTAATAAAGGGGCGAAGAAAAATACACCGTTCTACGGTTAGAGAAATAAGGAAGAGTTTGACAAAAGGTGGGCTGGCTATGTGCAGGTTGTCCTTCCCCATTGCAAATCTTATCCCGATCCTTGCTTTTCCAGTCTCACTTCTCAAAACGTGCAGCTATTTCCCAGTGTTTGGTGATACCACAGCGGAATTAAGGATCAGAGGGTTACATATACACCGGTTAACGTTATTTCTCACAATTTAATTCAGGCAGAAGCACATCTTGCAGGCTGCAAGGAATTAAAGGACTGCTTGTCTAGCAACAACAGGCTAAATTCTGGATGGGGGGATTATAATAGACATTTGAAAAAATTAGGAAAATGTACTTCTGTTTCTGGGTATTCGCAATTAATATGCCAACTGCTGCAGAGAGAACAAGGGAGCTGTCGTACGCTGCCCCAGCAATGTAACCAGCATCCTGCTGATTGCAACCAGAATATTTATCTTGGATAAACTTGCTAAAAAATAAAATGACTGGAAGAAAAAAGTTAAATAACTAGGATTCTTGATCTGGTTATTTTGATGGAAACTAAGTCTGAACACAAATACATGGACAGAAAGGGTTTTAATTAGGGGACTTGTAAGCAACTTTGATACAATCTGGGTAGTAGTTCCAAGCGTGAATTTGTTTCTATTGCCTTTTTAATTGGTGCACAGCACAGGGAAGTTGGTAGCTTAAAGCACTACTTTCAAGACTTTTCTGCAAGCAAAGAGTAAAACTGCAGGTGAAGGTTTTGCTTATGTTCAATTATGTCAACACAGCTCACAGGAAAACAGGACAAAATTTTGCAGTCACCTGTCCAAAACATGGCTTTTTTTTTTTTTTTAGCATTTCTCTTTGAAGAGACAGTAACGATTCTCAATCCACAAGTGAAAATGCTGAGGGGCAGGAAAATATTTTAAAATAATCTGTCAGCAAAGACCAGCATTTAAATTGAACATTTATGTTTTTGAAGAACCAAGACTTCCCCCATGGCCTCTTAGCATCTTTAAGATGATCTCTAGTTAAAGCAGAAATTATATAAACCAGGTTTTGTTTCATTTTTAGGAAGTCAGCCTTTCTCCTTCTCTAGGGACACATTAAGATGGCATAAAATCTTACTCAAATTCTTTACAGAATTTACAGTCACAACAGCTTTGAGAGCCTAGTTTATGTAGAGATCCTGTACCTCCTTAAACCTAGTCTGGCTTTGCGTTGTTACTTACTGTTAGTAATAATTAGCCTTTATAGCTTGTGCTGTCATCAAAGTATGAAACAACGCCATCCCCTGAAGTTTTACTGCAACAGAATTCACCAAGGAGTGGCCTTGAAACCATTATTTTCCAACAGAGAAGCAGCAGAGCGTATTTTGCCAGAAGAGGTGCTTGAAACATGACAGTGCCTTGACTTTTGCTGCACAACAGAATGCAAGGAGGCAGAATTGCAAAAATGGGGATTGTGTTTTCAGATGTAACTGTTTTCAGTTAAAATGAGAAGGCAACTCACAGAAAGTCCATCTCATCAAGGCCTTGATTATTCTTGCCCTCTTGAATTTCTTTGTTTTACTATTAATAACTTGATTTTACATTTGCTACAACAGCTGATAACATTTCTTCATTCCTCACCCATTCAGGGTGGCTTACGATACCTCACTAATGAAATACTACCAAAATAATTTTCATGTTTTTTACTACAGGCCTTTGTTAGTATAAAAGTTCACAATTATTATGTGATAGAAGCCGCATCATCCACATTTCAGAAGTAGGAATAAAGTTGCAAAATGACAGTCTGAAGCAGAACCCCAGGACAGAAATAGGAGGCCTCATTTAGTTGAATGGTTCGCTGTTTGTCTTAAGCAACTGAAGGTATGAAAAAGGAAGTCTGCAAGACTTGCATTCGGATGCAAAGGTTTCCTCGCTTCCAGACCTGGGCTGCTGAAAACTTCGCTTTGTTCCAAGCACTGCAGACAACGCGCTGGAAGTGCAGGACAGAACTGCCCGAGGCCTGTGAAGCCAAAGCCTCACCCATCTCTAAACGCAGTTTGCTACACTAGCACAAAGGTGAGATGTCTCTGAAGTGTTTTTTAATTAAAGTGTTTCTTCCCCTTCTCCCGAATCCTTCTGTTCCTCCTTTAGCAGTGTTCCAAGCTTTATATATTGAATGAATCATTTCCCTTTAAGTTATTTATACCTTGCTTCAGAAACCTCCCTCATCTCAGATTGTCTTTGAAGGGGAAAAAAGGTCAAAGAACCCTCATATTCTTTAACTAAGTGTTAAAAATATGTTAATCTGCATTTCAGGAGTGGAAGGAAAAACCATATTATCCCCATATTTCCCAGTCAACTAAAAATCAAGGGTCTGCAGGGCTCAGATAGGCTTGTGTCAGTCAGTGGGGATGTGGCCATAGAACAATTCCTGGCATCTGCCACAAAGGGGAAGATTCCTTTGTAGCAGAATGTGATGGTGAGAACCAGGAGCCAGTAGCGAAGGGGAAGTTGCCTGATGTCCTGAATCCTCTGCGAAGAAAAGATGTGCCCTCACTCAGCAGGAAATAGTCTTCTACTTCACACTAACGCCACTTTCTGTAAGCCATCTAAGGCATTCTGCTGCTCGTAACATAATCTTTCTTTAGAAGGAGAACCTGAAGACATGCTGGGCAACAGAAAAAATTTCCCAAAGTCAGAGAGTCGATGGATATGTCTGCCTACCAAGCTGCTCACTAATGACTTCTGCACTGGTACAGAGTCCCTCCCTTCCCAGTAAAGATGACTGAATTTCACCTACATGCAAATCATGGGCAGAGGAGCCTGGGAATGTTTTAGTTTAAGAAAAGGAAGAATGACCATAAGAAGATAAGTCTGTTAGAGGCCAGCTCATGCCATCTCTCGCTATTTACCACGTAAAGAGGTAAGTGATAGCTCTTTGGTAGGGTTTTGGCACACCTTCCCAGAGTATAAAATGGGAGAGGTGGTTACGACCCGGGGCCAACTTACTGGAAAGCCGACTTACTCCTTGTCCGTGGTATAGTGTCCCAAGTTTGGCTGTGAGGGTCGGTTTGGGACTCATCTCGCATCATGCTATTAAAAATGCTCAGGATACGATAACTAAATCTGGGGGCTAAATCCTCCACGTGAGGGAAAGGTGGAAAGATGTTAGGCTAAGTTCTTGTTGAGAAGGTTACGTTAGTGCTATTCTTGCTCTGCTGTGTTATTGATGATCAAATGACAATTTGGGCCTTTGTTTTCATCATTTCAAATATGTAAAGCGTTTGCAAGTTTATTTTTATCTGTAATTAGCATTACCTGCATTCTAAATCCTATCCATGGAAGGAGATTTATGTATCTTTAAGAACATTTTGTTTCCCTGATCCTGCTGCTATGATTTATCTGAGAATAGGAAAGATGTCCTCAATTCCTACGCTCTGCAAACTGAATAGAAGCAATCTAAAGCATGATTCAAAGTTACAGATGATTAAGATAGTGAGAGCATATAATAACTTGTCAGATACTGGCTATGAAAAAATGGATCTTATAAAATAGAATGACTCTATCCAGTTGTAGAGTAAACAGCTTTAAGTGAAAGCTGGATTGCATACTTTGAGTTTGGCACATTGCTGTTGCAATGCTCAATTTCCAGTTGGCATTGTGACTGGACATGAGACCATAAAGTGGAACAGAGCACTCTGAACACATCTGAATACTCATATCTCAAAGGAGTTAAGAGTATTTATCCTCCTATTATTCTCTGCTACAATCTAATCTAATCATTGAAAGCCTGCTTCTTATTTCCAGGCAGAATTCATTCATGTCCAGCCTACACTATTTGTGCTTGTGCCAACCATATCTTGTAGATGAAGTAGTGCCAAAAATTGGTCCAGAAGCAGGAACTGGGAATCAGGATTGCCTTTGTGGTGTGTGAGCTGTTCCAGACTAACTTATGCTGTTCTAATAGTGGTGGACAGCATGTTGAGCACCAGCACGCACCTAACCACTGAAGACCTGTTCAAGCCACCTCATCCTTGCTGCTGCGCAGGGACGTATTTCACCCACCGTTACTAATGAATCACATTAGCTGATACATTCCCCCCTACACACTCATTTCCTTGTCTCAAATTGTGTAAGTAATTGCATTAAATGAATGAAAAGTGGTATAATGATGCTATGCTATCAAGAAATCCTGTTTTTTTCCCTGTCAGGATTGCTGAGGGGAGTGCTCAGTCCCTGCAGGAGCCCAGAGCCATGTCTCAGTAAGCAGGGGACCAGGCAGCAGGGAAGGAGAGATGCAGGAGAACCCCGTGGCTCTGGACCACCACCTGCCCTCCTTCTAGCTGTGAGCTGTGCCTTGCTGGGCCACGCTGACAACAGTGGCCTTGGGCAGGGTTCCCAGTCCTGCCCGTGTCCTGGGAAAGGAGCCAACGCTGCCCTGCTGCCCACCCCACGCCAGCAACGGAGAGAACAAGGTAGGCATGTGAGCTGAAGATGATTAACTGGTCATGATTTAATTGTTCTGGGGGAAAGGAAAGGGAGAGGGAGGCAGGTCAGAGTTCAGGGGGATGCTGGAACCTCTCTGTTCGCAGCAGCTGGTGGAAAAAGCAGCAGGCAAAATTGCATTTCCTAACCGTGACGCATGTACACACACTCACGTGGAGTCCCCCAAACCCAGAATCCAATATAAAAAAACAGCCTCATGACTGTGGACGTACATTGTTGCATTATCTCCCACATATTGTGCACATATGCTTGGGAAGAGTAGAGAGGGAGGGGAAAGGAAGAGGGACAACTCAGAACTTTTGAGGAAAGCATGGGTTTAATCCCAGCCCATGTGCCTGGAGGAATTGCTCTGAACAGTGCTCACTTACGTAATGCTTTCCCTTCAACCTCCTCCACCTATAAAAAAAAGTCAGTCTGGCTACACAAAGCAAAACAGAAAAGATTTCCAGGAATACAATTAATATTTGAAGCAAGAGAAGTCATCAGTCCTATCCCTGTTTATCTTCCAGAGGGGTAAGAACACAGAGAGGTAAGATACTTTGAAAGAAGACCTTGTGGTTGACATAGAAAGCTGATTACTTCATGTTGCGCAGTTTCCCCTAGACCCCTAAGATAAAGCACTGACTACTCTGTTAGGGGACTTTTGCTTATTTCTCCCCCCGCCCAAAAAAAAAAAGGAAGCCCCGTGTCACTATTTGTTTATGGCAGTTTGCCACAAGTTGCACAGTGCTGTTTCTTATTTGATTATGGTTGGCTAAAAGTCTGTATACTTCTGCCTTCTGTAAACCTTACCTTTGTAATGATACAAGTACATGCTTTGTCTGGTATCTATAAATGGAAAACAACAACAACAATAATTCAGTGTCTAAGTGATCTTCTGGAAACCATGCTCTAAAGTATTGTGGCTTATTATCAGCTAGGAAAATTGTGCGCAAATAAAAGCACGGCTAAAACTTGTTCCAGGATTCTATCCCTTATGCCGGCCAGCCAAGAAAACAGATTGGATGGTGCTTTTGGCTTGGTTCAGATGGTGAGGTGACTGGTGAGAAATCATGTGTATAATAGCTCTGCATAATTTGCAGGTTCCATAAGGATCTATGTCAATTTGGGGCATAAGTGGATGCACCTTGCTTTGAAATGATCTTCTGAGGGTCATGAGTAGTACCTGTAGCCCAGCTTCTTGCACTCTGAAACTGGTGCTGGTCTCTGGTGACGACACTGGATGAAGACAGCCGCTTCTCTGATGCAGCATCATTCAGTCACCCTTGCTTTCCTAGGAGCGTCTGTGACGATTAACTGAGCATCTGTCCTTGTAACTATCCTGTGTTGTCTCATCAGTTGTCTTGCTGCAGCTCCACTTCAGGCCCTGCTGTGGCAGATTACACAGCTCTGGTTCATGCAGACCTCAAATGTATCCAAACGATTGCACTAAGTGCACGTGCAGGTGCTTTCTCATCAGCTGGCACCACAGCCAAGTTGCTCATCCTTCTTACTGCAAAATCGAGGAAGATTTACCAGGGTTATTCTGGAAAGTCATTGGGTTTGACCAACCTCTCTGCCCATATCAGCCTTTCTTTAGCACACTTTTCATAACGCCAGGGGATGGTTTGGGTTGGAAGGGGCCTTAAAGACCATCAGTTCGCAGCCCTGCCATGGGCAGGGACACCTCCCACCAGCTGAGGGTGCCCCAACCCCGTCCAGCCGTGGGCGCTGCCAGGGATGGGGCACCCGCAGCTCTGGGCAGCCTGGGCCAGGGCCTCGCCGCCCTCGGGGCCAAACATTTCTGCCTCGGGCAGTGCTACCGAGCCCCTCTCCAACTTCCTCACAGCCCCCTTTACACAACGAAGGGCTACAGTAAGGTTTCCCTGAGCGCTCTCCTCCAGCCGGGGCAGCTCTCAGCCTTTCTCCTCTCCACTGTTGCCTTTTCATTTTCCCCATCGTGCTTCTTTTCCCCAGCCGCAACCTCCGCCGGCGCGGTGCGGTGCGCGCCCTCCGGGCGGACAAAACCCGGTCCAAAACCCCACGAAATGGGCAAAAGCGAGGCCGCCCCGGAGCTCCCCGTCAGGAGCGGGGCGGGGCGGGGCGCGGGCCCTGCCCACCCGCCTCATAGCGCGGGGCCCGCCGCGGCCGTGCCGAGCCCGTCCTGCCCGAGGGGAGGTGAGGGGCGAACGGGGCCGCGGCCGCCTGAGGGAGGGAAGGGGGGAGAGGGGCCGGGGGCTCGGCGCCCCCCTGCTGCCCCTCGGAGAGGTGGTGCCCGGGTGGCTGCGGGGCGGGTGCTGAGGGGTCGGGTGCTGAGGGGACCCCGCGGAACTTCGGAGCCGGGTTTGGGGCGGGGAGAGCCCGGCCGCGTTTGGGTCGCTCCTGGTGCGGGTCCTGTCCCTGTCCCTGTCCCTGTCCCTGTCCCTGTCCCTCCCTGCTCTCGGGGAGAAGCCTCCCAGCTTCGTCGTTGGAGCCGTGCCTCCGAGCCCGGCGGTCAGGGCGGGGATGCGAAGTTCTGCGGGACGCTGTTTGTGCTGGAACTGCTGAGCCGCTGCTGAGAGGAGTTTGCAAAGCCCTCAGCGGTGCCAGCTGTGATTTCCCTGAGAGCCTGAGAACGTTTTAGAGCTGCTCTGACGTGCTGCTGATGATAATTTTTCGAGAGATTGAAAGGTTCCTTTTTTTTTTTGACTGGTGTTTTTAAGCCTCACCTTCTGTTTTCTTGTGCCTCATGACAAACGCCCCTTGTTCCTTCAGCTGGGTGCTCTGAGGCCGGCCGGTTCCATGTGCTGCCACTGGCGTGGCTGTGGCTTAGCACCGAGCGAACTTGAAGAGGCCGTGCTAAGATGTGGCAAGGATAACTGTCAAACAAACAAAAAAACCCACAGGTATTCACATTTGAAGACTTGACGCATTTACAAAAATTGAGTGTGCCAAAGGAAATGTTGGAAAGACGTCCCGGTCCTGTGGCGATGGGGGCATTTTCACGTGCTGCGTGAGGAGCAGGAGACAAAACGCGGCTCCCGCAGGAGCAGTGCCAGGGCTGGGGCTGGTCCTGCTGCCCCCGTGTGCGTTAGGGCACCCGTGTGTGACACGAGCACCCACACTGCTGTGTCACCTCTGTCCCTGCACGTCCTGTGCACCTGCTTCTGGCCGCAGCCACCCCCTCACCACCCCGGGCGTCACTCGCTGTAGCTTTGCCCCCGGGTGTATTTATTTCCAGCAGCAACATCCTCTCCTTTACTTGGGTGCACATACATGCAGAAATACGTGCATGCAAATAATTTGAAAGCAGCCTGATAAAGTGAGGTAATGCTGACTTTTGGCTGCTCGTCTCTGTGCTCAGCACGGGCCCCAGGCACACATCGCCGGTGGGTGAGTGCGGAGGGGTGAGGGGAACCTGGAGGGTAGAGGTGCGAGATGTTGGAAGAGCCGGTGGATGTAATTTCTAAGAGGGAATTAGAAAGGCTAAACCACAGCGGTCAAGTTACCGCTACAGTGTGATAACGTGTGTGTGAAGGTGGGGGTATGGCAGTAGTCTTGTTCAGGAATGTGAGAAAAGAGAAACCGGCCAGCAGGCTGGTCGTGGCTGGAGTGGCTTCAGGGCGAAAGTTGTTGCTGATTTCACTTTTCATCTGTATTTGACCTATATTTCTGCTAGGAAACATTTTTGGATTACTGCCCGTGGGATAGACTCAGCAGGGAGGGATGGCAGCTGCTTAAAACGTGAAGGAGGGAAGACTGCTGAGGACCCAACGTTAGCAAAATATGATGAGGCTGAACCAGTTCAAAGCTACATTGACAGATACTCTGGGTACTGGTGGCAAGAGTTGGTGACTGGTCTGCCCCGCATCTGGGGGGTTTCTGAGAGAGTCTGGGGACAGGTATTTAGTGTGGAAAAGTGCAAAATCTGTCACCTTCCTCCTGATGTAAGCGAGTCCTGTGTGTGGTGGTCACAGCCCTGCCCTGGGGCCAGGAGCTGCCTTCACCTGGGGCTGCTGGGCAGTGGGGCTGGGAGCAGGGCTCCGTGCTGCCGAGGGCTGGCAAGCTCTGGCGAGCAGAAAAGCAATGAAATGTTCTGCCTTTTTTTTTTTAATTTTATTTTTTTTTCTCCTCCCTGTGCAATTTAAAAACCAGAAAACAAAAACCCCAAAATAACAAACACACAACTCTTGATTCCAGCAACAGGTTGTAGTGGAGAACAAAATGGCTTGAAACATGGGAGAGAAATGAGAGATACAAAGTGGCGATAGGGGCTTGCATGATGTGTTACTCCACAGCATAGCTCAGATAAAATGGAAAATAGGAAGCATTCATCTGCCTGCTTTCTCTTTCTCTCGGAGCAGGGTAGACATAGTTGTTTTGCTTCCGTCTGTCTCAGTCTAGTATTGTCTTTCCACCGTGTACAAGGCAGCCCCCTCGACAGCTCAGTAATCTTAATTTCCTCTGCCTCCTGACCAGCTTGTTTCCGTTCTTGCTGTTTGGCCGGGCTGTCTCTGGGGGCTGCAGAGGGGAATTCGGAGCTGCGTGAAGCAGCTACGCCTCGCGCTGCTTTCTGCTCTTTCAGTTGTGTAATTCTGTTCCTCTGAGCCGCCCTCTGCTAGCGAGGAGGTGGGTTCAGGATTCTTCCCTTCTCATCGTTCCCAAGGGGCGTGCGGATGTACCTTGTGTCGTGTAGCCCAGGTTGGGAGGAAGAGCGCTGAGGGAGGCGCTGAGCAGTGCCTGTGCAGTAACAAAGACGGTGCTGCGCACAGCAGCGTTCAGCGCTCCCTGCTGCAGCGTGGCTCCTTGCACAGCCTCCCCTTCCTGAGAACAAACAGCTGCCTCTTACGTGGAGCAAGGTTTTCTGTAAACAAGCGTGAGCGAGCTCACTTGGAGGCAGACTTTGCTTTTTCCCCACTCAGCTGGATACTAAGAAAAAAAATGTGAAGGGCCAGGAGCTGGAGGCGCTCCGTCACGTGGTGGCACCTTGGAGCACCGGCCCAGCTTTGGTGTCAGCTGCGAGGTGCAGCTGGGAGAGGACCCGAGCCGATGCGTTCCCTCTCTGCGTGGTGCAGGAAGGCACTTACTTGGCTTTCATTTCTGGTATTTGTAGGCCATGTGGAATGCATTAAAATGATGCTTCTGTTTGCTCTGCCCCGGGGAAGCTGTAAAACACCATGCAAGTCAAGTCACATCGTCTCTGGTTTGGCCATAGGGCTTACGGGGAAATGGGGTGTGGGTTCTGCCTTGGGAGCCTGACCTCACGCTAATGGACAGGGTTTAAACAGCCTGAAATACCCCATCCCACTTCTGCTTTTATTTCAGTGGTTCTCCCGACGCTATAATCCGACTGATTTCAGAGGTTTGCTCGTTCTTTATTTGCGCTGGCCTGAGGCTGTTGCACTGCTGCTTTTCTCATTGGGTCAATTTAAGATAGAGATAAATAATAAAATAACCCAAGACATCCTTTCTGACAACTGATTGAGTTTCTGGGGAGTAATGACACTGGTGTTAAGAGGTTGCTGCATTATGGATGCAATTTGGAAACTGAGCAGCAGCCTCAGTAGGGAAATGGACATAAAATTTGTGACCCACAGCGTGTTAGGCTCCGTAGTCTCATCTAACGCTCGCCGTGAATTCTGCCTTTCTCCAGGGAGGAGCTGGAGAGAGGGTGAAGGTCTCGAGTGCTGTTTAAATACCAGGGTGATTCAAGGGCAGTAAATGTGAGTGTGGCCTTTGGGTTCCCGTGGGGTGGTTACGGGGATCGTTCTGCCTGCTGCCCTGTGGGCAGGCATTTCACGGAGCAGCTGGGGCTGAGGAGGTAAGCTTGGGACTGAGCTGCAGCCTGCCTTCGAAAGGTGACCAGATATTGGAGGTGAAAAGGCGCTGAGGAAACGAAATAACCTGCCGTTGTTTTGTGTACACCCCTGGGTGGCTTTCCACTGAGAGCGCTGCGGTGGAGGAGGGCTCCGTTACAGCGCTCTGGAAAAAGCAGGGACGGTGGCGTGCGCCGCGTTGCGTGACCCTGCTCCTTCCCACGATGGCTGTGTGCCCGATCTGATCACAGAACGCTCTGTGCAGGGCAGAGGAAAGCAGAGAGCCTTGACCCAGAGCTTTCCCTTGAATATTAAACCGCCCTGATCCTTTGCCACGCCTCATGGGCAGCAGCCGGCTGGAGGCGGCGAGGCGTTAAGAGCTAAGGCTGAGCCCAAGAAAAAAAGCCAAGTCCATGCTGCTGCTGCTTAGGGTGGGACCTCGTGGGCTGCCCACCCCATTGACTGCTGGCGTAAGGAGCAGGTAGGCTGCAGCACGGGGGGGCTGCCAGCATTGCTTTCCCCAGGCTTTCCAATTCTTTGCCCGTGCGGTTTCAAAGGCTGTCCGGGAAATAGCCATTAAATCTTGCCTTTCAGGCTGCGGGGAGGAGTCTTGTTTTGATGTTCGTGCACATGTAACGTCTGCTTTGCATTGCACAGCCAGTCAAGTTGACCAAGGCACTCTAGCAATAAGGACTAGATTGCTTTATGAGCTCCTGCCCTCCTGGTGGTTGTCTGGTGGCTTTCTCTGCGTGATACAATTTGAGAAAGCTGGTCAGGGGCATTTGTTTCTTTTTGGTTACATCAGCTGCTCGATTAGAATAAACCACAGTCGTGACTGCAACTTCTTGACAATTACTTGAAAGAGGAAATGTAACTGCTTAAAAAAAAAAAAAAAAGCCACAATGCAAGAGAATGTCCTGTTTACAGAGCTTATACCTGTTGCTGCAGAGTGAACAAATGATCTGGGCTCTTTTCCCCCGGCCCACAAGGCAGGGACGTGCCCAGCCCACCGGCTTGCTGCGGGTGGCAGCCGGGAGAGGCAAACTCTGCTGGGCTGTGTAGATCGTGACTTTGTTCCCTTCAGTAATTGAAGGAAATCTAACAACCAGGATTGTGAAATGTGGCGATTGCCTTTTCAAGGAGCCTCTTCCTGATGGAGACTGGTAGGAGTAGTTCTTAAAGTTTTTCATGTGTTGGGTTTTTCTTTTCACCAGTAGAGGAAAGAGTGAATAGAGCGAATATTTGTATTTGCTTTCTGCCCTGCGGTGTTATGGAAAGTATGTCTGCAAAGTGATCTTAGGTCTGAAAAGTTTCTGATAAATATGTATGTTTTTTCCATGCAGAGGGGCTGCCTCTGCAAGGTCCTTCCCTGTTCCAAGGACCTTGGCAGGGTCCTAAAAATTACTGTCCCGGACACATAGAACAAAGGTTCTAGATGATAAATATTAACTTCTTGTTAATGTTCCATGCAACTCTGTTGTCTTCTGCTTATTTTTTTTTCTCCCCCTTCTTTTATTTTCCCAGTGCAAAATTTAGGCCAGAAAGGTCCCTCCTGGGGACATGAGATGTGATGTGATGTCTTTTACCCACAGCAGCAGGACTTTGGGAGAGGCAGCTTGCTGCTGGAGCCAACCGGGGCTGCACCTGGCAGCATCCCGGTGTTACGGTGTTGTTGTACTGCTGCCTGCGTTTTCACATGCTGACCTCTCCCTCCCTTCTGTCCCTTTGTCTTTTCTGCAGCCAAACCTGTTCATGGGTAGTGCAGAGCTGACTTGGTGTTTACCGCAGCCCCGCTGGGAGAGAAGTTTTTTGCCGAACACTCATGAGCCTGATCCAACAGGGATCTGGGATCTAGTTAGATTTGTTCTTAAGCTTCTGGTGTGGCGGGGCTGCAGTGCTGCCTCCCTCACTGGCACAGATCCTGAGCATCAACTTTCTCCCTGCTGATGTGGACCCGTGCAGCCTGGGATCCCTTGGCCACCAAGACGAGGGTGAGGCCACCAGACGTGCGTGCTCACAGTTTCCCAGTGCCGTGATGTGACTTGTTCTGGGCTTGTGGCTTGCTCTCAAGGCAGGCAGATGTGCGAGCTTACCTGAGGTTTCCTATATTTGTAACATCAAGCTTCATGCAAAACGTTGGTCTGGACAAAATAACGCACTGCTTTGCACTTCCCCGCCTTTGTTTCCTCACTGCTCTCAAACATCTCTTGGATGCTGCTGGGTTCCAGGCCTGCTGCAGGCCTTCACGCACGGTGCCAAACACTCGTGGGCAGGAGGAGCTGCAGCCAGCACTGTGTGCACGGGGCTGCTGTAGAAAAGAGCACCCCAGCAGCCCTTTTCTGCTGGCTGCAAGTGTGGCTCCTGCCTGCTTGCCAAAGCGAAGCTGTGTGCGGGTCCCTGCCCTCAGGGCAGGGTGCGCTGGGCTGCAGGTCATGGGCGTCCAAAAAGATTTTCCCTGAGAGCCCTGTTGGCATGTCCCGTGCTGTGTATGCTGTAGGTGGCTTACTGCTGGGCTGCTCGCCCTGCACTCTGGGTGTGTGTGGAAGGCAGGAGCAAGGCTTGTTTCGGGGCTCAGCTGTCCCTGTGGGCAGCCAGCCTTCCGTCTGAGCCCCCTGCTGCTGCCCGCGCTACCCAAAGGACAAGGACAGGAGATCTTCCCATTGCAACCTGGTCTCAAGTGACCCCAAAGCAAGGAGTCAGCTCTCCTGCAGTAATCCGTGGGCTGTTCCCTGCTCAGTGCGTGTGGTTTTCTAGGTTTGGCTGCTTTATTGGCTTCTCCCACCCTGGCACCACGTTAGCAGGTCTGGTTCCTCCGCTGTCAGTGGCGTGTGGGGCTGCACGCGTGGGGAGATCGCTATCTGCTCCCAGTGAGCACATTGGGAACAACTGGCTTCTGAAGGGCACGTAACTGCTGGCATGTGGCCGGATGGGTGAGCTCAATCAAGAGAGTTTCATAAAGGCACTCCCAGCAATTGTCCTGTGCAGTGTTCACTCTGCTTGTCTGCCTGTTCCCTCTGTGCTTGCACTGAAGTCCGCTCGGCTCTTTGGGATAAGAACTGCTTCAATACGGGGGTTAGCACGATTTTCTATTAAATTTGTTCTTTTGTATGGATTTTTATTTTCCTACCTGAAGGACATACATGTCAGGATTTGTCTGCTTTTTCTCTGACTGTATCAGTTGATGGTTTTTAATCTTCTTTACTTTTTTTTTTTTACCTTCCCTGAAAAGCATGTGCTGCCTGTTCCCCAGCTTTGTCTCGTTAGCTTTTGAGCATTAGCTCAGTAGGCATAAATGACACTTCCAGCATCTGTGATTCTGGACAGCTCTGTCCTGTTCCGTACGTTTCCAGCACATCACTGGAGCCGTGGCTCTCAAAATCAGAGCGTGGTAAATAGTTTTGTTGATGCGTAAGTAGACATGAAATCCACATGCCTGTGCTGGCTCTGCGATTTTGCAGGCTGTAGAGCACAAAACCATTCCCTTTGTCATTGAACTGGCTCTGAATGCAGAGAGTGGATGTGCTGAGCAAGAAAAACTCGTTTTTGCACGCATGGTAATCCGAGTGAAAGCAATGAAACTTCTGCAGGTCCATTTTGTCATCAGTCAGATAACAGCGGCACACTACCTACAGGAGACCTACTGGACTCCGGGCTGCTAGTACTGCCAGGCAGTTCTGAGACTGAAGAGATTTCTTTTTTTTTTTCTCCCCCCTAGAAATCTACAGGGTGCTATCAGCTGTGTTTCCCAAACTGTTGGCCAAAGGGATGTGGCAGAGGATTTGTATAACACCTAGGTCCTGAAGGGCTCAAGGTGTTTATTGAAGTAGCTGCTGTTCCTGAAGCAGCCTGGGAGGCTGTGCGCAGTGGGTGTGTGCCGTGGCTATGTGACTACTCATGCAATCACAGATTTGATTACCCCACATAGGCACTACCTGTTTGGCAGCGCTGTGGACCACAAAGATCCATCGACAGCAGCAGCTCGCTGTGAGCCTGGTGGTGCTGCCCAGACAGAGCTGAGGAGAGGTCTAGCTAGACATAAGGTAAAATGAAAATGGTTTCTATTTTGCAAGTGGTTTGTTACGTATTTTTAAAGAAAAATAAGACCTGTGGAATGTGTGTATCTCTGTAGTGCTTGTCTTGTAAATTTTAAATGAGCTGAGACAATTTCAGCCTGAGAACCAAGAAGGAAGCATGAAGTGCTTCATCAGTGTTACCAAGTTACCTCCTGGTGGAGCATGAGCAGTATTCCCTGACCCAGAGCAGGAGGATCTGTGGCCTTGATCTACTTCTCAGCAAAGAGCGTGGGACTCCTGGCAGGGAGTTTTGTGGTCTTGCAGCAGGCACCTTGGCACCTTGCTGCACCTCGCTGTTGCTGCCCGGAGAGACAGTGGCCTGAGGACTGGAGGTCCTGGGAAGGGCTCAGGCTGCAGTGAGACCAGCTCCGGGCTCGAACTGGGTGCCACAGTTGGATGTCATCAGCTGGACGGAGCTCTTGGGCTCGTGCAGGTTTTTGTGTCCCAAGGTCTGTGGGGACGTGGCCAGTCCTAGCGCTGCTGCTGCAAAGCGCTGCTACAGGAGCTGAGGCAGCGAGGACACCGAGGTGTGCCTCAGGGTCACATCGCAAAGCTCTCTTGGACCCGGGGCAGGTTCACACCAGCCATTCCCCACTCCTGCTCCGAGCTGGATGCACCAGATCATCCCTTGCTCTTGCACGCTGAACTTTTTAAGCCTTTCCTGGTGTTTTCTGACCTTCTAATTTTCTTTTTACTTGTGCTCTGATTGTTCCATGTTCGCAGAGCTGTTAGCTGAGTGGGAACAAGCCACCATGAAGCGTGAGTGTTCTGGGGGGAGCAGGGTTCCTGTTCTGTTACCAGCCTGCTCCTCTTACCTGCTGTGTTTGCAATGAAGCGTAGGGTTGTGAGGCGCTGAGACTGGAGGGTGATAACAAAAAACAGAGCCAGGCCTGGCAAAAAGGAGTCTGGGGTCTGTGGGTGCCTTGAGGACTGACTCATTTGTGAGTGGTTTCTTACTCTGTGCCCTACAACGTGCCACTTGCTGTAATGCTGGCAGATGGAATATCCTCAGAGGGGTATTTTTTCCTTTGGCAATACTCGTGTGCCTCATAAACTTCCATGGTTATAGAGCTCTCTAATGTGATCTGTTTTTTTCCTGTTGAAAATGTTGATTAGGGAGAAAACAGTGAACTAATTGTTCTGAGAAACACTTGAGCTACATAAATATTTCAGGGGATTTCAGTAGCCTTAAAAGGCTCAAAGTTGCACATGAACAAACTTAGCCGTAATCGTGGTTGAAGTTTTGTGATGTGAGAAGGCTGAAAGGAGAACTTCTCAGAAGTATGGAAGGATTTACATATGTATAACCAGGCTACGACAGCGCGACACTGCGTAAGGCCATTTGCCTTGTAGATGAATGCTAAGTTGCTCAGACACTTTAAGGGAGATTACTCATGTTTTGGTATAAATATTTTCTGCTGAAATGAAATAAATCTTGGAATAAACTCGCATGGGACGTGCTGGATGGAAGTAATGGCAGGAACACAGCTTCAGGCTTGCAGAAGCCCTTCAGGAAGAGCTGAGCTGCAGAGCTCAAGAGCAAGCACTGGAAGGGACAGCTTGCTCCCCGTTCAGCCATGTGTTGTACTTCATCTGGGAAGGGCAGAAGCTCAGCACTCTTGATGCCGGTTTAGCTAGAATAGGATGAGATACATTAAATATTGCCTCTGCTATCCAAGAACAAAGTTCTCAGCCTTGGTTAACTGAGGTGTGATGGAGGGGGCAAGAGGCTAGTGTGTGAGCAGCACGGTGGCACTTTGCTGGAGACCCTGAAACACTGAATAGATAATATCTGGGTTTGGTCCACGCAAAACCAGCTAAATCATTGACGAGCAGATTCTTTGGAAGCATTTAATACCAGTAGGGTTTATTGCCTAAGGAAAAGTAATGGCAACCATTCAAGTGTCAAATCGGGGGTGATCTAGAAATCCTAAGGTGTTTTAAAAAGTCATAAGGTTTTTCTTTGGTAGTTGGAAATTTAAAAGCTGGGGAAAAGAACAGAAAGAAGCTTGTAGCCCCTTTTTCTGTCTGTCACCATTTGTGACACTTCTGGTTGAAAATTTAAGGCTTGATTTATGAATAAGCCTTCACCCTTCCCTGTGTGCTGCTCTGAGCTAATGCCTCTATTGTCTGTTGTGTATTATGCCTTTCCCTTCCCTTGCCTTTCCTTACCTTATTTGCTAATCTGTCTTCTGAGCTCTGTTCTTTCGTAACGTCTTTGTAAGAGGAGCTTTCCTTCACTGTCCTCTAAGCAGATGTTTATTTCATGTGATAGTTGAGCTGTGGAGCTCTTTGCCACAGGATACTGTGGGTGCTAAAAGACTGTGTGAGCTCTGGAGGGATCTGAAAAAATTGATAGGATGTTGTTAAATACCCCCGTGTCACCTTCAGTTTAGCATTTGTTTAAGCTGTACACCATGGGATGCTGGAAACATGTTGAGGGTAAATACCCGGTGTGCTCACCTTACGCTTTGACTTAGGCAGCCACAAGTGTCAGACTGAAAATCTTGCTGTTCCCTCTGTGACTGCAGTCTCTTTGTGATCTCTCTTCATGTTTGCCTTCCCTTTATTACAGCCTGCGTGAGACACCCGAAGACTAACTTCTGCCTGGATAAACCAGCTCATACTGTTGGTATACTCCTGTCGTGTCCTTGGCTCCAGGAGAAGAGTGGCTGGAGCAGAGCTTTGGGCGTTGATGCATGTGCTGCTGCTCTTGGCCTGGCAGTGATTTAGCAAGTATCTGGGCAGCTCTGTGACACGGCATCACTGCGCTGCTGCAGAAACCATTGGTTTGTAGGCTGGAAGTTCACACAAAACAGCTGGCAGGCTGAAGGGGAGGGAAGGTGCTGGATGTCACACCCTGGGCTTTTGCTGGCTCAGCGTCACGGTTTGGTAGTCCAGGAATGGTGATTTATGACCTGCCAGCAGTTGTGCCTTGGACTGGCTGAGGTCTGCTCCTTTGGCTTGCCCAGCAGCATGCAGGAGGGCATTATTGTTCCCTCTGTGGTGGCTCCCACCTGGTGCTACCGTGTTTGGCTGGTGAGAGGCTGCGGTGTCCTTCCCAGGTGCAGGCAGCCTGCAGGCAATGCAGGGCCAGTGCACACGTCTGCCCCCCAGACGTATTTCAGGCACAGCGCTCTGTAACCTGGGGATTTGCATGAATGGATTTGCATGAGCAAGGGAGTGAAGCTGCAGGCACAGCCTTCAGACTTACCATGGGTTTGGATGCCACCTCAGAAAAGGTTGCATCGCCACTGCATGATGCAGCTGAGCAATGGAGGTGCCTGTGTTCACCCCTCAGGAGTGGCTGTGTGCAGGACAGGCTCACACCATGCAGACAGCAGCTCAGCCCCTTCCAGCCTTAGCTTGGCAATGCCAGGGGCCTGCTCTTTGCAGCGCTGCAGCATTTTCCCCAGCTGATGAGGCAGGGACTCTCAGAGCTGCTGGGGCACTACCTGCTGCATTTGTGCTTTCCTTGTACTGTTCTCATGGCCTTGTACCTGCAGCTGTGACAGCACAGGTAAGATGAGTGTTTGTGAGATTCACCCTTCTTCCTGCTGTCCCTGCCTTGTCTTGGACAATTTGGTTGTACTACAGCACAGCAAAGTTATTAGCGTTGCAGGTAACAGTTATTTAAATACTTACCAGTAGCCAATGTGTGTGTGCAGGCACTGAAGTCAGTGGGCAGTGCTTGCTTCTGATCAGCATGCACCAATTAGCATGAATAGTAACAACCAGAAGGGAGTTGGAGCAGATTCCAACAAGAAGTGTATGTTACTGGGGGAAAAGCACGGCATAAAATGTCATCTTTGTCTTTGTCCTTGCCACTAGCTGTGCTGGGGAGAGTGCCCAGAGCAGGATGTTCATCCAGGACCAGTCGTTGCTCTTCCGAGCTGGCCATGAGCCAGGGAAAGTTTTCCATCCCCCCACTTCAATGTTAATTTGTGTGCTCTTCCTTCAGGCAAATCTTAGTGAGTGCTGTCACCTGTGGGAGCTGGCACACTCAGCTGGGTACAGCTCCCTGCGTGTGCTTGCAGGTGAAGAACCCTGGCTGTCGGTGTGCTGGGTGGTCGGGAGCAAGAAGCTTAAGCAGTACCAATCCCAGCAAGTACTGGCTTTCCAGCAAGAGAGGGTTTTGATTCCCCCGTATGTTCGACAGAATGACACACGGGGTATCACTGTATGGCCTTCTTTATAACCATAAACCAGTTGAAACGTGTACTTAATCCAACTGTCCACTCTGATCCTTAACCAAAATGCATTTTTTAAAAAGTAGATCTGGCTGCTTACACGAACAGTGCGAAGTGGTGACCTGTTGTGCTGCAGCTGACGTGGTTCCCCTGCCACCCCTTTCTGTGGCCTGGGCCGTGTGGGGCTGCTTTGTGCTGCCCCACCAGCGCTGCTCCAGGACTCGGCGAGTCCTGAGGAGCACGAGGGCAGCTGCGGCGTTTGGGGAAAGGGTGCCGGCTGTTGGGGCTGACTGTGAATAGCTTTTGCTGCTTAAACTCACCCCTGTTCTAATCCAAACTAATCTGCATGTGTAGATGAGCACTAGGAATTTTCCTAGTTGTATTTTGGTTACCTCATAATTAGGCTTTTATTGGACGTGGGGACAGTTGGGCAATGTCCTGGCTTCTCTGAACTGCCTGATCATCACTGTGCACGCTGTCCTGCAGCCTGCTGAAACCATAATGTTTATACCATACTCCTCTGTGTTGACACATCACACGTGTGTCGCAACTGCTCTGCGTTTGTGTTAATTGAAATGCCAGTATTAATTGTGGAAAGTTGGTCATAGGCAAGCTAAGCTGGAAAGGGAAGCTTTCTGACCCAGCTGTTTCATAATTGCGTGTTTTGGAAGTGCTGAACTCTGTGACGCAGGAGGATCGTGGTGATGCTCTGCGGCGGGGTGATCCTCCTGGGCTCTGGGGTCTGAGTTAGCCTCAGCTGCTTTGGCAAGGAACTGGTCTGGTGCTGCGGGGGGGTCGGGGTCAGGTGCCTGGGAGAGGTGCCAGAAGAACCGGGGGCACCACTGGGAGCTCAGCGCCCTCACATTCATCAGGTAAAGGGAGGAGCAGTGTCCGTGTGCCTCTGCTTTCAGTGCATGGAGGTGAGGGATGCGCTGCTTGGGAAGCGTGCTCTGGAGCAGGATGGGTCTCCAAAGTATTGCTTGTGTTGTGATGCCTGTTGCATGAAAAGGAAACTTTGTAGACAGGTTGCCCAGAGCCTGTCACCCTGTCCTATCCATTCTGGCTTTTTCTGAGGCGATTCCTTTAATCGAAAGTCAGTCTGGATTTTCTTGGTGGTGTTGGGGTGCCGTTCAGAACAGTTAACTTCCCCCATACAGCTATATTTGGGGTACTTTTAGTGGTATGGGGTAGATTTAAAGTAAAATTGAAGAACAATGTATAGATAAATAGAGAAATGACAGTGGCACTTACGTGCCACCAACCTTATTATTTTCATATCATTTTCATAGAAATATTTTATATTTTCATAGAAAATTTTCATATTATTTTCCTGCATGTACTGCAACTTGTGCTTTGTAGGTCACCAGTTACAGATGATATTCTGAGTTCTTTGTGTAAACATTGGCCACTTCTTCTGAAAAAAGTGTGGTTTAGAAAAAAAAAGCTTTGAAATGCTAAATTAGCCCATTACTTCCATGGTGCTTCCAGGGTGTATTTAATTTATATTTTAGAGTGGCGCATTCCTACAGCTTTTAAATAACAACAACAACAAATCTGTGTTGCTCAAAGATAAGCACCGCATGTTGAAATACGGGCAGACGTAAGGCTAGGGCGGCGTGTGGTCAGAGCTTCCTGAAGTAGGGAGCCTGAAAATATCACCGCCTTGCGTCACGTTGCTTTCATTCTGCAAGTACTGGAAGGTAAATATTTTGCTGGCTCGAGGAGAAGGCAGATACTGTCTTGAGTGTCCCTCATCTCTGCTGTAGCCTCAGCCTTGGGCAGCAATGAGGTGCTGCTGTAGAGCTCCGGCTGCTCGGGGGAGGCCAGCTGGGGTGCTCTGTTGGCTCTGCGTGGGGTTCGTGCCACACCCTCATCACCAGGGTGAGGTGGAGGGTCGTGGCTGGACCGGAGGGATGGAGGAAAGCCAAACGGGGTGGGAGATGCTGGGCAGGTGAACGATGTGTGGAAAATAGGTGTGCTCAGCTAGTGACGAAGAGGGGAAGCTGTGCTGCTGAGGCAGGGCTTGTAGCGAGCTTTCTGAGGGCGGTTCTTGCATTGCAGGGCTCAGTTCAGAGCCTAAGACAACATCAGAAAATCCTCTGTGAAAGCTCTTGGTAGCTGCATTTGAAAGGTGAGGCTTGCAGGAGAGGGGAAGGCCGGGAGGCCTGGGGATGCGGGTTTGGGTTTGGGCATTTGCTGGTGGCTTCCCGTGTCAATGCGGCCCAGGCCCGGCGTCTCCTCAGCAGCGCTCCTGCTCCTTCAGGAATGCCGTCAGGTGAATCCGTGCACGTACAACGTCATGGTAACAGATAAGCTAAAATAGCAGACCTTGGTTAAGCCACAGGCTTCCTACAGCCGCTCGCCAGCACCTGCCCTGTCCCTGAGCTGTGCCCCTCGCTGCGGTGTGCGGGCGGCCTCCAGCTGCGGCCTCCACGTGTCCGCCCCCACAGGGCTCCTGTCATGGTCAGGGGCTCATGGGGCCGAAGTTACGAGGCTGTTCATCTGCCAGGGCTGTGGGCAGAGAACAAAAGGCTATTTGTACAGCGAAACAGTGCTTCGTGTTCCACACCACGTTTTAGTTTGTGTCTACAGAGCAGAGGACGCACAAACTATCATAAATGGGAACAGTCGCCTAAGTTAGCGCTCTTCTAAATCCTTTTAGCCTGCTTTGTTTGTAAATATTTGTGGCTCATCTGTGTTGTAAAGAAAGGAGGGAAAATTCTGCCTCTCTGCCCTTATTTTAGGATGGGGACCGACAGCACTTTGTGGTTGGCTTGACTACCCTGCTGCAGACGGGGGAAGAGATCTGCACTTTGCTCATCACCTGACGAGCTGCTTTATATTTAGATGAGAGAAAGCGTGTGGTTCTGCGAAAGCTGCGTTCTCACTCATGCAAAAGCTCAGATCAGGTGCTGAGTTGTCAGAATGAGGTTTTAATTGTTCATTTTTTTTCCTGCAACTTCTTATAGTCCTGCAAATTCATAGCATGCTTTCATTGACAGCAAGATGCCCAGAGCAGAGGCCTTCTAAACTCTGATGAGACTTCCACGTACAGCCAGTGCAGCAAGCCTTTTTCCAGGAGGTTTGGAAAATCCCATCCCCTTGGTGTTATCCTCTTGGTCGCAGCTGAATGTTGGCCGTGATGCTGGGCAGGGCATTATTGAGTGGATTGCAAATGCCATCCGTATTTAAACAATTTAAAGCCGTGCTTTTGTTTCCAGCTGAGCTGTTGTGCTTGAGAGCAGGGTGGAAAGCTCAAGCTGGTACACGAGGGAACATGACTATCCACTTCCACCTTCTCAGCACCCTGAACAATTAAACATAAAAGCCTTTGTTCCCTGGTGACTTCATTCTTAAGAGGCCTTTTTAATTTTAGTTATTAGTTTCGGGAAGAAGTAATGGGAATTTGTCATTGACAAGAAGGCTTCATGTCAAATGTTGTGTGAGGGATCCACTCCATAATTCATGGGCTGGGGAGTGTGGGTGTGGAAAGGAGGGTGCAAAATGGTGATGAGAGATGGCAGTTCATTGAGACTATTGGCCCTAAAGACAGCTTTTCATGCCTTCATGCTATTTTCTTGACCCAGATCACTACATATTTTGCTAACTCATCCAGTTATTTTTAGATTTTCTTAAATAAGAATGTGGTGGGTTATAGGTTAATTTTGAGTTGCTTATTCCCCTTCCACATTGGAAGGGGCCTTGCCCAGTAATAGCAGAGCAGTGCTGATTTACTTCTCTTCTATCTGTCCCTGCTTACACCTGTAAGCGTATGCAGAAGTGCTGCTGTTTCTCATGGATTCTGGGTTTTGCTTGCTGTGCGATGAGCCACGTGTCGCTGTCGCTGTGCTGAGAAAGGGACCTTCCTCTCCTGCTGTAGGACGTGAATAAGAGGAAGTCTGGCTTGGGTAGTGGGGAGTCCAAATGCACTCGCAGAGTAGTTGTAGGAAGACCATAGCAGACGCAGGCCCCCAAAGCACCCTGTGGTGTCTGCCAGGTCTGCAGGCCGGCGTGTTCACCTCCGTGCAGTCAGCCACTGCCTTCCAGCTCTGCTGGCTTCACACGTTCCCCATCCTTGGCAGAGTAAACTAACTGTCTGACCCCAGCTGAAGTGAATTAAAGAGCACTTGTGTCATTTTCATCTTCCAGTCGAGCTGAAGGTGTTACAAGCTGTGCTGGAGGTGTGCTAATAGCTGGGCAGCAGCCACAGCGAATGAAGTTAGCACTGGTGATTGCACAGTGAAGATAACCTCCAGCAGTGGAGATGTAGCCTGTATTCCTGCATTTCTTCCTGTGCTGGTTCTTTCTTGTAGCACCTGTTTGTGTCCACTTACAGGAGGCTTTGCAGTGCTGTCAAACCTGGCCTGCCCGGGGCACGCTGATGCCTGATGTTGGGGCTGAGCTCTGCTTTGGGAGCCATTGCCTGCAAGGGAGGCAGGAGGAAACAAAACACAGTACCTCGGGTTAGCTGCAAAGTGATCTGTTTTCAGTGGAGCTGCCTTCTACAGTTTACAAAAGCCGTGAGCTCTCTAAAAAAATAAACAAATTGAACTTACTGACATAGAGCAGGAGATTTTGCTGCAACTATGTCTGCATGTATGTCTGCAGGAAATGAGTCATATTCTTACAAAATCCTAAGCTGAAGAATTTGTGACTCTATATGAAAAATTCCATTTTGGGCTAAGTCAGATCTCTTCCTCTCTCTAGGTTTTTCTCAGGCGTCAGGAATGTCTTCTGACACCACTTCACCCTCCTTGGAGCAGTCCTCCTCCTCTGTGCACTCGCCCAGTTCCCTTCATTTGCCTGAAAATCGCAGGACAAGAGATCGCTCTCCGTCTCCCATGAGAGGGTACCTCATTCCCAGTCCGCTGCCCACCCGGCGGACCAGGACATTTTCAGCGTGAGTATTGGGGAAACTGCATTTAGTCGGCACAGCCAAATGTTTGCTTTTGGGCAGATTGCTTTCACCAGCGTGAAGGGAGGGGGAGTTCGTTGTGTCTGGAAGATGCTTTGGCATTTTACTGCTATTTTTTCCCCCCCCAGTATTATAATCCTACTACGTTTGTTAGTCTAAATTGCCTGTAGTTCTTCTACACTCTGTTTGGGTAAAGAATATTGAAAGTATTTTCCCCTCTTTAAGACTAGAGATTTAGAGGGTGAGGAAAATATACTGAGGCTCTTCAAAACAGATTCCTCTTGTCTGAAGTTTTGCTCCACTTTGTGCATTGAGCTGAGGCTCTTGGTGGACCAGTTCCCATCATTCATCAGTGTTTCTTTATCAGCCCAACCTCCTCCTTTGACCTAATCTCTTCACCACCCCTGAAGGATTAGTTCTTTCACCCCTGACACCTGTGCTGCCATCAGTCAGGTCACGTTCGAGGGCTGGTTCATGACCATGGAACTTATCAGAGGGCTCATTTCTTTTTAATGCAGCTTTAACATCTGGGGTTTGTTCAAATAGACATGTAAAAGAATGTACTGGTTTTCAAAATATGAAGGCTGATCTCTTTGATTCTGTAAAATTACGTAGTTTCTCATAAAACGAGGTGCGTTGCTATTTGCAGTCATTAGAGATGGTGATCCTACAGCAGAGGTAAGCTTTCCCCAAGCTTTCCTGGCTGCAGGTACAGCGTGAAGCTCTGGTCAATCCTTTGTGTCTTTGGCACAGTCCTACAGTTACCTCTGTGTACGGGTGGTCTGGCAGTGCTCAGTGAAACATTAGAAACAAGATCTCAACCCAGCAACTAGCCTGTTCTGTGCTACATAACTTAGTTGGCATGTTTATTTGTTTTTCCCTCTTTTTTCTCCTTGCAGTTTTACCCAGCTTTTTTCTTCAAAAGCAGTATTTAAAAATGTGTGGATAAATCTCAGTGATGCTTTGTATTAGCAATGATGCTTTGTGTCAACTCTCTATTCAAAATGAGGTGAAAACACAGCAGCAGCAGAAGAGAATTTTACTTTGTTCTGAAAGGCTTCAGATGCCATAAACTTTGTAATGAAATTATATTGCTGGAAAGAACATAATGGACTTGATAATTGGGATTGACCTTAAAAACCAGTTCCAGACTAGCCTGTCTGAGTGGTGTTACTAATGAACTCTTTGTTATTCTTCTGAGTTGTTAATCTTAGTCTAGTTCCTACAAAATTAAAGAATTTGGTTATTTTGCTCCCATAGTTCTTTAATCATTAATTAGTGTAGGAATCTTGCTGTATTTGCTAGCCCTGAAAATCAAAATGCTTTTTTTTTTTTTTAATTTTTAGTCTAGTCTTGAAACAAGAGGCTTAAGTGAGCCCTAGCCTTACAGTTGTATGGAAAAGGCAAATGTGCCAGGCGGCGGTTTATTATTCAGTGGGATTATTTAATTTTGGTTCATTAGCAAGTGTGGGGTCTTATCCTTCACAGTGCTTTGTCTCCTTGAAAGATGAGATTGAGCTTTAATGGCTTATTTAGGGCAGTGAGTGCTTTTCTGTGTAATGAGCACTTGGGGGGGTCAGGTGTGTTGACAGCTTTATAGAACTGGAAATTAAATGATTTAATGGAAATTTAACCCTTTAATTTCTTGAATGTTAATATAACTTCTGCAGCAGAGCTGTTTTTTTTGTGGTTGTTTTTTAATTATTTAAGACTTCAGGAAACTTGAAACCTTATGGAAGTAATCTCAAAATGGTCTCAATGCATATAACCAATAACACCACAATCTCTTACTGAGGGTTTGGTTCAAAGAGTCCCACAGAAATCATCTTCTAACATGGAAGTAACTTACTGGATAATCGTGTCGCGAGAAGGTCCTGATTTAGTAACTCCTCCATGTAAGCTATGTAAGATGTCTAAGACAGTTGGCTTTGTTAATTATTGAATTTGGATCTCTGAAGATTCAGTGTATTTAATGGGGCGGGTGGGAAGGGATTTAATCACACAGTTGTCAGGATGGGTTCACGTAAGTTGTTTTTCTTGATGGTGGTAAGTCATCCAAAGGGTTTGTCTAAAATCAGTGTCATCTTAAACACAAACCTCATGACAGTGGATTAAGCTGAATATGGGTGTTGTCCATACCAGTCAGCCTGCTGGAGTCAGTAGGAGGTGAAATACTGACTTCACTGATCCCAGTTTGGCAGGATAGCAGTAGACATTGCCTGCAGAAGGGTGTGCGTGTACTTATGTACATCCATACAGAGACACTTACGTGTGCCTTCATGCACTGCATTCTCTCCATAGCACATGCACACGCTTATTTGTAAGTTTCTGAAGTGCACACAGCACCCAGATGCACACTGGACTGCCAGAACTCCTATCATGTATAAAATGCTTCCATTCAGATGCAGTGTCTGAGAAAAGGCAGGACGAGGCAGTAGATGGACTCAGGATGGCAACTGATGGATTATAATTTTAGCCAACATCTTCATCGCTTTTATCCCACTTTCAAAAGGCCACAGGCAGAACGTGTGCAGCCTGACACTAGTGAACAGTTGCTGCAGAGGAACATACTCACTGGGGAGCAAGCGGGGACTTGGATGGCTGTGCTGCCTTGCTAGACATGCTGCAGCTGAAGCTGTCACGTCCCCGCTCAGCAACAAACCGCTCTGTCTGCTATGTTTTTGCAGAACTGTGAGAGCATCGGAGGGCCCCATCTACAAAGGTGTCTGCAAATGCTTCTGTCGCTCCAAAGGCCATGGCTTCATTTCCCCTGCAGATGGAGGACCCGACATCTTCGTACACATTTCTGAGTAAGTTGTCCGGGTCACTGAGGAAGCTGGAGCTCCAGTTTGCCTCGATTATGGAAAGCTTGTGACACATCACGTGCCAAGAATGGTTTGTAATCTGTCACCCTTATCTTAGCACAGAGCAGTTCTGCGGATGTTACGGAAAAAGAACAGCATAATCTCTGACTGCCAGTACTATTATAAATCTGTTCAGCTGAGAACTTGTAGATGATCCTGTTAGATCTCTTAGAATAAGCTGTGTGATTTCACCCAAACAAAGAAGCTTGCATTTATGTGAAGCAAATCATCTAGGCCGTACCCTGCTTTAATTAAAAGTTTTCTGACATTGAAAATTCACTTTTTACTTTGCACTGCTTGTATCATTACTAAAGTAAAGGTTAATTACCTTCACTGTTAAGAAAAGTAATTTGCCTAGCTTCAGTCTCAAGCAGCTTATGGCTAAACTTTCTCTGTTAACAGGTTCATTAGTACCCCTGCTTTTTTTCCTTGAACACTGAGATTTATCACTTCTGAATATACCTTCTGAAAAATTGAACTTTTCAAGTTCCTAATTTTTTTTCTCCAGTCTAAAACAATCTTTTCTAACTGTGCTGCAGGATTTAAATATCACTTAAAAATAATGAATATAAATGTATGGATAGTTTCAGTATACAGAGATAAAAATCTCTTCCACGCTCCTGCTCTGTTTCTCTTTCTGTATGTCCCATAATAGCATTAGTCCTTCTAATCCCTAGTCTTCTGCTGAATTGCTTATCTGCTCTGACCTCTGCATCCTCTGCAGTGTGAGAGTTTGGTGCAGTCCCAGATGCAGTCTGTCATCCCCTGGCAGCAGGGTCTGCATTCCTGGCTCCCGGATACATGACTTCATATTTGGTTGCACTGCAGCACGTCTGACTGGAATAGGCCCTGCTTGCCAAGGCATCCAGATCGCTCTGTGACCACGCTGTCGTCTTTATTTGTTTGGCTCATCTGCAGCATTTAGTAGACAATTTTATATTTGTTCCCAGATTGAGATGTTGACCAGCATGGAGGCTGAAACTGTTTTCTGTGGGCCTGTATTAAGATCACCGAATGTTTATTTTCCAGTAACCTCTTTTAGATCTGTCACCATGTTTAATCTGCCTATTGCTTACTCTGTTGAAGCTGTATAATCCTCATTTTTTGTTTGGAGTGGTTGTCCGGTGGTAAGTCAATAGAAGCCTTACCAAATTATTCAGGTGGCCCCAGTTATCTTTCCTGCTCATGTGGTTAGCATGTGTCCTTTGAGCACGTTGGCCTTCTTCCAATTTTTCTGAAATGTTTACTGCATGATGGACCATTCTGGGTACACGTGCTGCTCCTGCTCTCAATCTCACTCCATTTCACTGTTTCTGTTTAAGACCCCAGCATGTCTCCTATGCTGAGGACCTATATGACTTTTATAAAGGTTATTTTTTGACTGCAGTGCTTTCAGTGGCCTGTGTGAGAGGCCCCATCTCACAGGTGGCCCCTCTTGTGGGCTCTGCTACTAACCGTATCAATCCTGGATGCTTTCAAAACGCTTTGACTCTGAGCCATCTCTATACTATATTTAAATGAATATGGCCTGGATGTGGCGTGCCATCTTTCCCCTTTCTTCCACCCAATCGATCTATCCTAAAAACAGTATCGAACAAGTCATTGTGGTTGTAAAAGTTCATGAGCAATCGCACTTCTTGATGTATTTTCAGCATGTTTATTTTGCTGACGTGTGTCATGTGCTCTGTTTACCCTCACTCGGCCATGCCCTCAGCCTACCCCTGCAACGAAAAGCTGGAGTAGATAAAGGATGAGGGGGGAGAGCTGATGCATGGGCAGGGCATGGCAAGCTCCAGCTTCAGCCTAAGCTCTGGCTTCCCAGGTCTCAATTTGGTGTCCTAGCCCTCAGGCCATGCTGCTTCTCTTCAGGTTTAATTGCTTCATTTCAGTGTAATTCTTGTGCTGGTGGAGAACAGCCCATCTCTGTGTCACGCTGTGCAGAGCAGTGCATGCTGCAGTTTTTCTGTAGCACAGCAGATCCCTTAAAACAGAGCAGGTGTCTTCTGTTTACCATAGATGAGAAGATTGGAGGGGACCTCCTCTGCCCTGCCTGCTGCTGGAGGGTGCGTGTGCCTTTCTGGCAGATGCATTTCCCAGCCTCCTCTTAACAATTCCAGTGATGGGGTCCACTGCCTCCCTGGTTGATCTCTTCCTATAATGAACAGACCTGGTTCTTAATTGTTTCTGATGTTCAACCTCCCTCTCCCTTGCTTTATGACCCTTCGCTCCTTCCATCTCCATAGCAGGTGAATGATGTCTTTCCTCTTTAAGCATATAATTAATGCATTCAAAGACTATTTTCCGTGCTCTTTCAGAGATGTTTTAGCAAGGTAAGTTCATATTAATTTTGTAAGATTGAAGGATGCACTTTATGCAAGTCTTCTAGGCTAAATTCTCCTCCTTTGAAGTCAACAGGATTTATTTATTTATTTGTTTGTTTGTTTATTTATAATGAACCAGGACTGGGCTATAATTTTTAGGGTTTTCTATATAGGAATAATTGCAGAGCTTAGACTCAAACATAGCTGATGTTTCTGCCTGAATATGTTATTACAAAGTGCTATCATCAAAGTACTGAAGTTTTCAGCACATTATTATTCTTTAATTACTCTGAGTGTGTCTGAATTAGTTGGAAACAGCTTTTAGTGCTAGAGGGTGATGGTATCACTGTCTTAGTTCTGGTGCAAGGTAGCACTGGAAAGATGAATTAATAATGTCTTTCATTTCAGTGGAGTTCACTGTGAGTTAGAAACGTTGCTCTTTACTAATGAGAATTGCTTTTTACAACAACATTCTGTAACCATCACCATGGTTTTTCTAGGTGTTTTCCTAGGTTAAACCTGGATGTGGGATAGACATCAACCTGTTCACTGTCTCAGTGTGTTATAGACATCTACTTGTGAAAAGACAGAGGATTGTTTCTGCTGAATCAGTTCTTCCTGAAAGATAGGATTTCAGGAACATGATTACAATGGTCTAAATTACAGTTCAGATCCAGTAAGATTGTGAAGAACACAGCAGAGCAGTCTATGTTGTGGTGATCAGTGAATGCTCTGAGCATCAGGAGCAGCTGCCAATCTTGCAGATTAATAAGATTTTAAACATAAAAATTTAATTTGAAAGAATAATTTTTTCCCCCTGAGCTTTGGAAAGCGAGGTTACACTTCAATGGAAATGCCTTCTGTGAAATGGAATCTCTCTTTCCCATATCTTACAAAAAAAAAAAAGGGAGGGGGGAAGCTAATTATACTTAACATGATGTTTACATTTCCATAAATGAATGAGTGTTGGCCTAAAAATAAGTACAAGCATGTGTGGCATTCGAACTCTCGCTCCTTCATTTGGCGTTGCAAAATTTTCAGTTTCAGTATCTGCTGGAGTTCGAGGTGAATGCTGTGCTTCTGTCATGCGGGTGTGGTTTATGAATGGAGTCTGCAGCAAAGCTGTGTTACTGGGGAGCTGGATTTATCGGGTATGGGGAAATACAGCCTAAAAAAGTCAGTTTGGAAAGCAATTATTGAAGGAGTTTTGTCAGTGTGGCTTTGTCTGTTTTAACAGATAGCTCTGAGGAGTGGAGAGAAGAATTGTGTTACTAAAACCCAACCCAAACGCTGTGTTGGGCTGGTTCTTCTTTGAACTGAGGAGGTGCAGCTACACAGAAGTGCACGGTGAGCCAGGGCAGCCTGCAGTTCTCTCGAAATGCCGGTGTCTGCTGGGGGCAGGTGGTGGCATTTCCTTCCAAGCCTTCCTCCTGTGGCAGATAGCGAGGGGTGGTGGCAGCTCTGGTGACAGTCACTGCAGGTGGTGGCACTTCCCTGACAGCACTCGTGGCACCTCTGCAGGCTGGTCTGGGGGTCAAGCATCTGTGGCTGGAAGTGCACCACAACGGCAGCACTGACAGTGCTCCGATGGGCCGATTGCAGCCAGCTCTCACGTACTGACCTGCATAGCTGCTCCTCTGCACGTCCTGGGGCTGGTGCCGTGCTGGCAGCGTCCTGCCCCTGCCAGCCAGCTGAAGGAGCAAGCCCCGGGCTCGTTGGTGCTCCCTGTGCTATGTGCATAGCGAGTCCTGCTTCCTTGCACTTGCTGGAAGAACTTCTCAAGTTGGTACAAAGGGTTGTTCTAGGGAAATGTGGGCTTTTTTTGGTTTTATTGTGCTCAGTTTAGTACTATGCCCATCTCCAGAACAGAAAACAAAGTGTGCCTGCTAGTAGTGAATGTAAAACCCCAGCTGGCAGCATGGGGATGCAGCAGTCACTGAGATTGTCGTTCGAGATAATGGCTCTGGAAGGCTGGAAGCAAAGGAAAATGAGTTCACCTGGAGTAAATATTTTTTGTAAACCCTTTAGTAAATTTGTAAATAATGACATGTACTGTTAATCTGAAGGGTCTTCTCCAGCCTCTCTGATTCTGTGCCCCACTGTCACCGAATGGTGGTATTGTAGTGCCAGTGCTGAGAACTGTACCGTCCTCAACACCTCGCCTCCTCTGCTGCTGTTTCATGGCTGCAGTAACTCAGCTCTCACAACTACTTCATGTTTTGACCATTACTGGAATGTAACCGCCCCTGTGGCTTCAGTTTCGCTCTTCATACACTTCCTGCAGAGGTGGCATGTTTCTGGAGAGCGGGCTGGGGAATCCCCTGGGTGGTGGCTCTCAAGGTTCCCCGCAGCTTGTGCACCTTGGGGTTGGGCTGCAGGTGGAGAGGGGCGAGCTGGAGGTGCCTGTCACAGTAGGTCAGATGATGTTCTTCTGGGCAGCACACAGGAACCCCACACATCTGCTTCCCCAGTGTGTTTGGGGGTGAGCACGTGCAGGAGTCTCGTTTACCCTCGGGGCCTTTGCATTAGGCTGGGATTTGGCCTGGAGCCTGCGTACCTGCAAAGGCAAGGCAAGGAGACAGCAGCAGAGAGCAGCGAGGAATTAATGACCACGCTTTTTAAAAAAGGAGTTTCATTTGAAAAAGTGGCTGACTTCTTGGAACAGGAGAAAAAAAAACACGTGCAGTGCTTGTGGGTTTTCTGCAGTTTGCTGGAGCTTGGCTCTGAAGGGGAAAATGCTGCATTGCAGAGAGGCCTTCAGGGTGCCCTTCAGGCCACTTTCCTGACCCCGTGTCTAATGATGGCTTTGTAGAATTGGCGCTGTACCTCCCCCAGGGCTTCGCTGCACAGCACCTCTGGGTCCCTGGGGAGAGGCAGAGTTTGCTGTGCTTTGCTCACACGTTGTGCAGTGACCTCGGGAGAATATGCTCCTAGGGCCCGCAACTCGGGAGTACTGGGGGAAAAAACAAGCACAGAAATGGTCTCCCAGCGGGATCCCAGATGGAGATACGGTCCTGTTCTGCTGCGTTTGGTTTCTGGCTGTGCTGGAGCCATGCTATCAGCAGCGTCTTCCTGTAGGGAGGAACCCAGCTGTGTCCTGGCCGCTGTCCCACCGCATCACAGAGCCTGGCTCTCGGAGCTGCCCACACCCATGGAGGCGTCTTATCACACTGCTTGCTTTCCTCTGACTTGCTGCCAGCTCGCTGTGTTTAATGCACAACATCAATGCTGACATCTTCATGCTGCTGCTCTCCTGGTGGGGTGTAACAATACAGATTGGAAATTAACCGGTAATTAGAAACAAACCCAGAATTGAATGTGAGCCGAGGGAGCGGACCTGTCCAGCCCCTGTTTCTTTCCTCCTGTAACGTCCCCCTGTACTCGGCTCTGGTGAGGCTGCACCTCGAGTACTGTGTTCAGTTTTGGGCCCCTCGCTACAAGAAGGACATCGAGGTGCTTGAGCGGGTCCAGAGAAGGGCGACGAAGCTGGTGAGGGGCCTGGAGAGCAAGTCCTACGAGGAGCGGCTGAGGGAGCTGGGCTTGTTCAGCCTGGAGAAGAGGAGGCTCAGGGGTGACCTTATTGCTCTCTACAGATACCTTAAAGGAGGCTGTAGTGAGGTGGGGGTTGGCCTGTTCTCCCACGTGCCTGGTGACAGGACGAGGGGGAATGGGCTTAAGTTGCGCCAGGGGAGTTTTAGGTTGGATGTTAGGAAGAACTTCTTTACTGAAAGGGTTGTTAGACACTGGAACAGGCTGCCCAGGGAAGTGGTGGAGTCACCATCCCTGGAGGTCTTCAAAAGACGTTTAGATGTAGAGCTTAGGGATATGGTTTAGTGGGGACTGTTAGCTGTGAGGTTGGACTCGATGATCTTGAGGTCTCTTCCAACCTAGAAATTCTGTGATTCTTTCCTGGGAACCAGCAGCGGCTTCTGCTGGCTGCAGGCAGCTGTTCTGGGGCTGCTGGGAAGCCGAACCTGAGCTTTCAGGTTTCCTTCCAAGTACTCAAGGCACTCGATGACTTGCCTGCTTTGAGCACGCTTCCTTCCTGATGCGCTCCCCTCCTGGTGCCGTGCTGCCACTGCTGAAGTGCCTGAAAGCAGTAACTTGTTTGCGGGGGGAGGAGAGGCTGCAGCACAGCAGCTCTTGCTTGGGAGGGGTTTGGATGTTAACAAAACACGGGCAACCTTTTCCTTAGGGTTCCTGTCCACCGCCAGGCTGGCTCAGGAAACTTGCATGCTGCAAGGAATGCCAGCTTGCTGCGGCCACAGTCGTAGCACAGCCTTTCCAGAACCTCCACCCGAGTGATGAAAGCCCTGGCAGGGAAAGCTGAGACTTACACTGCCTGCAGGCTGGGCAGTGCAGGAGGCCGTAGGTGCCCGAGGATGGAGCCTCTGGTTAGTGAGCACAGAAGACGACTGCATCCAGAAGCCAAAGCCCTGGTTAAACGGGAGGTATTGCTGTGACAGGATCCAAGCTGGATGCTTGTAGGAATGGGTGTTTTCTGTACATCTAACTGAGTCATGGTGGGCCTCTTTGGAAAGCTCTGCCTCTTGCGATCACCACTTACTTCTTAGTGCCTGGTGGGCTGCTTGGTGTTGAACTGGCTGCTGAGTGGGTACGGAGATGTAACTGTCCCCAAGCATGGATTCGAAAACCATGACTGGAGATCTCAGCAGGGAGATGTGGGAAGATCTGGGAAGACCTGGGAAGATCTCTGCAACGGGCCAGATCCCCCAGAGACCAGGGCAATCCTATAGGTGAGACCTTGGTTGTTTACAGCTGGGATTCCTTGGTGCTTGGACCTCTTTCACACTTGTCTGTCCCAGCTATGAGTGTGACTGGTGGGTGAGAGGCAGCCGTGCTCCTGGTTTGCCTGCCTGCTGCCTCCTTAAAGTCATTGCTGGCATCTTTGATACCTGCCGAGGCTGCACAGGAGGGCTTTCAGGATCAGTAACTCAGGATGGTTCACTTCTGTTTGGGTCTGCCGTTTAGTAAAAACACAAGAGGTCTGGGAGGCATGCTGAGGAGCAAAATGAGCTTTGAGAAGCCGCTGAAATAATGCAGCCTGTCGGTCCGTAGGAGCTGGCTGCGTGGTGTGAGCTGTGGCAGCCTTGTTGACCAACACAGCTCTGAATTCCCTGAAAACTTGTGCTCGAAAATGTTTCCATTTGACTTCGTCTTTGTCCCAGAGGGTTTAACTAGTGGCTTGGAATATGAATAACAGCTGTGAGGAGGAAGAGCTAGAACATTTCTTATTTAGGTAATTTCCTAATAACCTCCCAGCTCCCTAAAAATAGCGCAAGATAAAAATGCTCCACCGCACCAGACTGGCACTGAGCTGGGAAATGGGAGTTGCTGGATAATCTAAAGCTTGCTTTATTGTGTCTCTCTCTGACACAAACATCGGGAAAACATTTCACATTTTGAGCTTAATTTATCAAAGTGTCTTAAAGTTCCTGGATACATCAGTAGGCATTAGTTCGAATAGGAATATGCGTACAAGTCTCCTAATGCATTTGTCTTTAGATCAACATTAAATAGAGTAAAAATAATTACATGGATATAAAATATGTATTTGTAGAAAAGATATAAAATATTTCATCAACATATAACATCAAGAAGTCCATGTTTAATTTCTTCTAACTTGTCTGGGTAACTTACATTGTGGATAGAGCAGCTGCTGCAGGCAGAATCTGTTCCAAGATCTCTGTGTACGTTCTCCAATCTCCCCCAGTTCGTTTACCTCCCAGCACTTAAGGCAATTGCTTCCTGATGGAGGATCTTCCTGCAGCTCTGCCATCCAGTGTGGAGCTCTGCCATCTCATCAGCTTTCAAGTGCCATTACAGTGTTCTTTCTTGACACCACCAAAAACACTGCGTGATCTGGATGCTGTTTGTTCCTGCTCCTAAGCATCACTTAGCGATACTGCTGCTGGAGCCAGCCTGCATGTACCCAGTACCACTGTTCCAGAAGCAGCATTTGGTGGGCACTGTGCTCTTACACTGTTCACAAACAGGTGTAATCAGGCTGCAAATCGAGACTTTTGTCCTCTCGCTTTTCACATGCACTGGGGACAATGAGTTAATCGTGCATTTGGTAGGCACCAAGAGTAACAAGTAGCCAGAAGGCTGCAGGAATAAAAATGAATATCTGTTCTATGGGAGACAAGCTTAAAGGCTAAAAACAGTACGAAATTCAAGCTGCTTGTGTGGCCACAGCCTTCTCACATAGCTGTGCAAAGGACAGTCCTGGTCTTGATCAGGTCAAGCAAAAAAAGAGACAAACTAGGGGATGAGAAAAAGGAGTGTTGGGATGGAATGAGGGTTTTATCACAAGCTTCAGTCTCTTGTAGTGTCAGTTTGAATAAGGTAAAAAAACAAGAAAGGATCTGATGCTGTCAGAATAATGCTTGATCCTGTAAGAAGTGCTTTCTAGTGGAGAAAAGTGTATTTTTCAGGGGAATCCTTAGGGCTGTGCATTTTTCAGGGCTAATGTGACCTCACAGGTGAAAGGAACAGGAGTAATTAACCTCTTGATTCAAGCTTAAGAATCTTGGGTCAGAAACTTGCCTTTTTTTTTTTTTTTTTTTTAATGAGTTAATGCGCTTTTTATTTTCTGTGCAGACGAGGGACAGTAGATGATACTCCAGCCAGTGGTCTGTGGTCTAACAACTGCCACGGGATGCGGTGGCTCTCAGTGACAGCTGAGAGCACGTCCTGTAGTCTGGCTTGGTCCCGTTGCTTCTCCTCTCCCTGACTGCAGCCTGTTGTACGTCAGGCGTACCACTGCTGTGTGCCTACCAATTTGCTTCTTATTTTCATGGAAAAAACAGCACCACTTTGGTTACCAGTGCACCTGCAACCCCTTTCTTACCAGAGCCCATCCTGGTATATATTCATATTTCAATTTTAAGCCAAACACATCCCAACGAAAGCCACATCACTTTTAGCTCTTGAGCTGTACTCCTTCCTCACTTAGATATCACTTGAATAAGTGATATCTAATTGCTTTTTGTTTATTTTTTTTCAGGAGCTTAAAACACTGTCCTTATGTATGGGTATGTCTCTGGCACTTCAACAGACAGTGTGACTCCACTTTCCTTCTCGCTTAGCCCCACCTACTAATACCTTTTGCAGTTTTCAAATGTTTATATTGCTAACTGCATCTCATCCTGTTTTACAGGAGCTTTTAGAGAACATGTAAGGTTCCTGTTTGTGAAAAAGACTTTTCAGCCAAACTTCAGATCTTTTCCTGGGCAGGGCATCCGTTTTGTTTGGTTCCTGCAAAGCAGTGACTTCCGAGCTCGCTGCTTGCTCTGCGTGTTCATCTTCTGTGCAGGAATCAAAAGTGAGGCTTGGGGTTGTGGGGCGGGCAGCCATAAGGTCAGGACGAGACGCTGCTTTAGCTCCAGCTTCAAGTAACAGCTCTGCCTCTGCTCCCTGAAATCCTGTCTGCAGATGGTCCCGCTGCTCGAGGCCAGATGAAGAAACACGTTTCGTTACAATTTGTTCCAGTGGCTCAGCTGCACTTGAGTCAATGCAGACTTTCTGCACCGGCTCGTATTGTCTACACTCATTACATCTGAGCTGGGAGATGGTTCTGTTCACTGTTCTTTGCTAGTCCGGTGTTTTTTTGCGTAGATAATGCTTTTGTGTGGTAGTGTCTTCCACCAAAAAATGTTACCTTGCTCAGCTGGGACTGCTGCCCTGCATGGGGTTGTGTTGTGTGTTAGTGCTCGTGGCAGTGTGTTTTTAGCTCAGATAACAGCAGTCCTTTGGTTTGGGGGACTGAGGGTTCATTCATCTGTATGCATGAGCACTGCAGCAGCATGATGCACATGTAGCTGATGCTCATGAGTTACTGCACTCAGAACAATCAAGTGTTCAGTTGCACTTTATTTTTCTCTAGTGTTTGTGGTGGTGGTGTCCTGGTCCCTGCCTTTGATGCCAAATTTGTCTGTCACAGGGGTGCAGGATGGCTGGGCAGTTCTGCCTGCACTGGGTTGGCTCCTTGTCCCCAGGGTATTCCCATGCTACTTGCAGGGCTTCAGGCTGCTGCCATCAATGCTAGGCTCTCAGGTACCAATTAATACAACCTGTCAGGAACGTGCTCTCCCTCACCGAACTCTTAGTTTGTGTTTTAGCTGTGCTAACGCGGAGCAGCAGCAGGACGCTCAGCCTCTGACACAGGACAGTCCTTGACTTCATTTGTGGCAGAAACTCTCTCAAAGGTCCTGCCAGGACTTCAAGGCCAGCTGAGACACTGGGGCACGTTTCTGTCTTGCTCTGGAGTGCAGCCCATGGCTTTATTGCTTTTTTGCTGCTTTGCAGTGATCAGTACTTGAGAAAGCATAAAAGAACAGCATGGCAATGGGGCATTGCCTTACCAGGATCGAACCTACTGGTTCATTCAAGAGATCCAGGTGGGAGATATTGTCATTTCTCTACATGGAATTCCAGTTTTAGTCAGGGCTTGACCCTCTCCTGCATCTCTTCTTGAGGTTTCATGTCTACTTCTCCAGCTGTTAGACAGTACAAGTAACCTCTTCCCATCCTTGCATGAAATTCTTTCATTCAAAGTCAGGGCTAAGCATGGTGGCCAGAATCCTTTGGCAGTAAGAAAGGTTAATGAATCTCTGCTCCTAAAAGAGTAGTCAGTACTGGGTGTGCGAGTCCTTCACAGCTAAAAGAAATATCAGACCTGTTAGAAATGGGGTGAGGGTTATAGATAAAGGCAATAACTGATGGAGTCGGACACAGCAAGAATCTAGAGGTGGGAGCTCGACCATGGTGTGTGCAGTGTGACGCAGGGCTGGCCTGAAGGCTGGCCAGGGGACTTTGGAAGTAAATAAAGGTCAGCCAGATCAGCCTTTGTGGTAAGGAAAGGGCTGTCGGGACTGATGAAGGAGGATTTATCTTGGCTTTTGGGTAAATATTTTTTCTGCCTGCAATTTACTGCCATTTTCCCAGGCACCACTCTGAAGAGTTCAGCTTAGGACGTGCCCTCCTGGGTCTGATTCCTGCAATCTGGAGGTTAGTCCAGGGAGATAGGACCTGAGGAACATGTGTCAAAGCACAGGCCTTGGGAATGCCTTTACATGTAACTTCTGCCCCTGCAGTGACAGAAGCATTTGCAGGGTAAAATTCCTGGGTGCTGTGAACATGCCCCCAGTGAAGGCAAATAACAAACACAACTGTCCAGTCCTGACCTAGAAGACCTCTTTTTTCTTCTCCCTTTCTCTGGACTACCCCCCACCCCGCTCAAAAAAGTACACAAGCAAGTCATGTGCACGAGGCATCCAGATTTTATATTTAGCATGTGATCTATTCACCTGGCCTGTTCTAGCTGCAGATGGTGTGCGGTGCTGCTGTGAGATGCTGAAAAGCCTCTAAACAAAAAGAAATCAAGAGCCTGTGTTGTCAGAGAAGGGAATCCTGAGCACAGGCTTGTGTAGGTATATTTAAAGAAGGGTGAGGTAGCATCCTGTCAAAGAATTGTGAAAATGTGGTTTTGGAAGGCATCTCTCCATGTCTGCAGTGGCACATGCTGGGATTTTTATTAAAAAGCTCTGATCTTGAACAGGGAAGTGAGGAGGCTGTTACCCTTTGCGGTGCTATCTCCTCAGTACGTGACTCTAGGTAGAAGGTGCCAGCCTTTCTGTCACTTCCCACTGTTTCCAGATAAGATTCAAACACAGTGACAAATGTGGAGTGCGAGGTGTCCAGTACCCCACCTCTTCCAGTACCCCAGCTCCTCCAGTACCCCAGCTCCTCACACTGGGAGAGGATTGGTAGAAATGGGTGACTGGCTGCTGGAGGAGAGCTTTTTTGGTGGAACACATCAGGGCCACAGAACTAATTTAATTATTCATTTATTTCCCAGCAAGTGATTTTAAATCATTTGACGCTGTTGTACTTGGGCTTGCTTTATTTTTTTTTTTTAAACGCCCCAGGCAAACTGCATGTGATGGGGGAGTAACCTGAAGATAAAATCAGTGACTACAATTGAACAATCTTTCTTTAAAAAGGAGGAGGGGGGAAAAAACAAAACAAAGCGTCATAACCTTAAGAAAGGGTGGGGAACCAACTTCCTATAGGTTTAAAAAAAAAAAACAAAAAACAAACAAAAAAAACCAACAAAACACACACACACAAAAACAAACCACACAAAAAAAAAAAAAAAAAAAAAAAACACAGATCCCAAAACAAAACACTGAACAGTGTCAGCCCTGCCCCCTAGTGCTGCCAATGAGTAAGAGGTTATAGGAACGTGTGAAGGTCTGAGGTTCACAGTAGTATTGTCCAAAGTTGGGTCCAGTGGATTTTTTTTTTTTTAAGTCATATTAGAGGTTGTATGTAAAGTTGTTTATTATTTTCTAATCTGGTGTTGTTTGCAGAAATTTCATAGGATTTTACTGTGAGACAACCAAAATCAACCTCAGCTTTGATGACTGGTGGGTTCTATTAAAACAAACAGAAAAGCTGAAGTATCTTAAGCACATACAGCATTTGTGGTGATAAAACTTTAAGTAAGTGTGTGAGTTATGATTAACTGAAGCTTTCTTCCCACAGCATTGAAGGCGAGTATGTTCCCGTGGCAGGCGACGAGGTCACCTACAAGGTGTGCACCATTCCTCCGAAGAACGAGAAGCTTCAGGCCGTGGAGGTCGTGATTACCCACCTCGCCCCAGGAACCAAGCACGAGACCTGGTCGGGGCACGTCATCAGCTCCTGAAGGCGTCCCAGAGGCAGCGCCGCTGCTGCGGACACTGCCTGTGTGGGTCACTGCTCGACAACTGGCTGCAGGGAACCTGACCTAAGAATAGTCTAGGTACTGTGCGGGAGGAAATACTGCATTGTCAACAGCAGCAGAAGTAGGCCAAAATTACCATATTTACAGCAGGCCTGATTTTAAAATGAAAAAAAAAAAAAGGCAATCCAGATGGTAATGAAATGAAAAATATATATATTAATGTGTTCACAAAAATGTATTTTAAAGAGATTTAGTTTATGTGCTTTGAGGGGGGTGGATTTATTTTTTCCTTTATCTTGTGAACCAATTCTAGTGAATCCCCAGGGGAGTCAGGGAGAGGGTTGAAGGAGAGCTCTTGCAGCACACAGCCACAGCAGAGGTGCAGGTCCAAGGCCCCACGGGTGCATGAGCACCGTGATCCCTTGAGCTGCTCTTCTGCAAGTGTTAGAGCATGCTTACTGCTGCAGCAGAGCTCGAATGCCTTGGCTTTAGAGTGAGCAAGTTGTTCCTTGCTGTCAGTTGTTTTCCTGATGGAGGGAAGCTCACAAACAGAGCAGCTGCTGCATGGTGGAGAATCTCCATCTGGTGGTTATGTGCTCTTGGCCATGGCTGGGTGCCCTTCAGGTGCAGTGTTTGCAAATGACCTGTCTTCATAGGTGTGGAATTTTGTGTTTTGTTTTTTTTTTTTTTGAAAAGCCTGGATTGTTTGTGAATTTACTTTGGTGCCTTGATGGTTGATTAACCTGATTTTATAGGCCAGTATTAAAAAAAAATAAAAAAAAAAAAAAAAAATTGCTTTAAGGTAAGTGGTAGAAAGCTGTAGCGTAGCTTTGTAGCCTCTGGGTGTATCTGAATTTATACAAATCTGAAGCTTACCTTCTTGATTGCATATAGATGATGAATGTCTGCTAGGGTTTGTCACTCGACAGACAAAATAATTGTACTTCTGCAAAGCAAGTTATATGATTTTATGATACGCTGTTTAGCTCAGTGTATACTGTGCAAGTTACTTAACAGGCTCAGCTGCCTGGGCAACGTAGATTCTGCAGCCATGTTTCCTTGGAAGACTTGCTTGGTATGATGTGATAATGGTCACCCTTGCCCTGATGCTCTGCTCTGCCTGCAAGATTTCCTGTAGTTGATGTGCAACTATACTGCTCCCATTTGCCTTCCGTACCTTTTTCCAAATGAAGCATCTTTCCCTTTTGTTTCCTACCAGTGGATTTTTATTGACTTTGCAAATAATAATAAAAAAAAAAGAATAAAAATCGAAAAAGATGGCATGCTACTCTTCTGTCAGTTACATGACAGTGTCACTTCAGTTGCCTCTTTGCAGTTTTAACAATAGGCACTTGCTGTCATGAAATGTCTCAAGACTCTTTCCCAGCAGATGAGCTGTTCCAAGGGCTGACCTCGGAGCGCTCAGCTCCATGAGGGTTAGCAGCTGCTGTGATGGCTTGGGTTACTTTAAGCTGTGCCTTTATTACACTATAGTGTATATTAAGGCTGAGCCTGCAGTGCTGTTTTGTTTTTTTGTTGTTGTTTTGTTTTCTGACAACATGACTAACTAATGGTGGGTTTAACACTAACTTGTGGAATATCACACGTTGCTTTCTTTACAATAAATGCGACCATTATAATGCTTTAATTTATGTCTTCAGTCTGCTCTCTGCATAATCTGTATTGAGGACAATTAGCATTAAAGACAGAGGAGGTGCCAGCACATGCAGACTGGTATGATCAGGTGTTACCAGAAGCGTTAGGGAGGAAGTTAGCAAGTTTTCTGGCTGTGTAATCTGTTATCCTATAATATACACTACTATTTCTGCAAATACATCTTTATATAGTATTTAATATTAGCTATTATTTGTATTAGCATACATTAGAGGATAGCCTGGCTGCATTGACTGAACCCTGGGGGATCAATGCTAGAACACTGCAGAAGGTGCTCCCAAAACAAAGCAGTCAGCAGCCAAAAATGCTGCAGCAAAGCTTTAGACAGGTTTCTGGGGCTGGAACCCAAGGAGCTGCTGCCAAAAGTGGGAATAATTGTGCATTTCCTAGCGCTATAAGCTCACACTAGAGAAAGCACACTAGAAGCAAGGGACTATGGATTTTTTTTTTCTTTTTTCCTCCTCCTGAGTGATAGATTGGGTGCTTCTCAGCTGGCAGTACAAGAGGCTGACGGTAACCTTACCTACTGGCAATGGCTGCACAGGACTAGCAAGGTAACTGCTATGAAGGCATGTGCACAGACGATCATCATTGAGGTAGAAAACAAAGATGGTGTTGGTCTTGCACAGGTTTTTGCTACAATAAGGAACAACGGTGCAGTGACTCAATAATTAGTTGCACCACATTTGTGTACATACAAAGCAGCAAATAGACTCTGGTCCTCTTTAAAGTCTCTTCTTGCACTACAATTGGGTCTGGTCCAGGATCTGCTTCCATTAAAATGGTTGAGGCTGAATTACCCTAGGGAAGTGTGCATGTGAAAAGTGTGTTAGAAGGCTAGATGTTTTCTGAGAAGGGCATCACACATTCCCTTCCTCATCCCTGTGGGGATTTTATTTTGTACACTTTTTTTTTTAACTGTTCAGTATCATGCAAACCTGACATGCAAAGGATCCGATTTAGTCATTTAATTGTACAGACAAGCAATATACAACAGATCTGCTTAAAATATTTTATTTGCCAAAATGACAAATGGTTAATTTTTTTTCCATGATAAAAAGATTTTTATTCTCCTTTTCTAAATCAAACTGTTCACACAAGAGATTACTTTCCTAATTCCAGATGAGAAAAGTAGTATTAACAGTTACACTGATTGTCATACTTCAAATTGAATTTTAATTGAAACATCTTATGTCATTTATTTTATCGTAGCACTAAAAATCTTAACTACTCATAAAGTCTCCCAGGAAAATCAGAAATGTAATTAGTGAGAAAACTGTATTTTGCTACTGTGCTCAAGTTGCTTTAGTGACAATTGTTTTTTTTTTTTTCTCTACTGCAGAGTTAAAAACATCTGCAAAAAGTATAGGTACCGTTAACCATGCTGTGCCTTGGTACAGCAAGCTGCTGTCCTGAGGAGGTAACTAGCCCCGGCTAGTCCCATGGGAGTAGACTCAGCACGCCGTCTGACCAGAACATGTATGAGGTCAGGGACTTCTGGCTCAGTTCTGCCTTTCCAGCCCCAGAAAAAACCCCAAACCTATCTTTTACTCATCTTCCAGTTTTAAACAAGAAAATCCTAAGTGTCTTATAATTCATGTTTTCATAGCACAAGGAAATATTTAAAAATAAATCAAAATGTTTGTTTTCTTAAATAGCAGCTTCAAAGACAAAACTAGGTATAATGCCTTATGGGCCAATTTTAAGGCTATTAATCGACAGCAGACAGATTACTTTGGGAGAGAGGACGGAGTGAAAGTAATTAATTAGCTAAGGATTTTTAGTTTTTTCCCTTTTTTTTTTTTTTTTTAAACCCAAGTGATGAAAAATAGAACGCCACGGTTCTTCCTTTCCCCCTGCACAGATGTATAAAGTATTTTATACTACCAAGAGTATGTCAGACAATGCATTAACATAAAGGTTTATCACCTTTTCATGTCTTAGACTCCTGTAACATTAAGCACAAAAGCAGCAAAGAGTCAATTTCTGCTATTCCTAAGCATAGTGTCCTCGCTTGCAGTCCAAGCTAGTAGTTGGTCCATGCCTGTGGAGACTGTGCTGATGCTAGTGTAGGTGCAGGTTACTCTGACCAGAAACACCGAGTTGTTTAAGTGAAATTAGTTACTGTTCCCGAAGTAACACTTCACAGGAAAACACATGAGACACAATAAACCCTTTTGGCCTGACTGGAACAAAATCAAATAAGAAGAATAAAGTCACAACTAACCAAAAAGTATTTTTGCCAATGGAAACCATGAAAGGATGGTCCTAAATGAGCTGTACTGTACTGGTTGGAAAGGTTCGCTTCAGTTAAAACACTTCCCTTTGGACCTGCAAAGCACTTGTTATTTATGACCAGTTGTGAAAAATATATTATAAAATGAAGATGTTTTGAGTTATTAAGCTGTCTTAACTGTTTTGTAAACATGAAGTCTAAAAGAAAGTCTTTTACTTAAAAAATAGCTCTTCACAGATTCTTCTTGTATCCTGTGGGGATGTGACACTGTGGCCTTGGGTTCTGGAGTCTGTGAAAATTTCATAGTCATTCCCTCCCTGAAAAGAGAAAAGGAAAGAAGCAGAAGAGTTTTTAACATTATTTACTTAACATATACACAGCCTTAGGGTGGAACAGGAGCACATAAAGACAATGCTGAAAAGACTGAATCACACGCCGACTTAACAGCTTGCTAATGAATGACAACGAGGACAACTTTAAAATAGCTACCTTAAACAAACTGAAATGTTAAACTGAAATGTAGGTCTGATTTAACTAGTGCCTGGTACTAAAGCAGTCAGGTTACTGCTGCAGTGCTCTGATCCTGCTAGCTCTGCAGGGGCCGCTACATTTGGAACCGGTTACTGGGGAGAGGATGCTGAGGAAAGAATCAGTCTTTCCTCACTTAGCAAGCACTCAGCAGTAGCCCAATTTCTTTTTGGAAACATAAGAGCAAGTAGCATAACTAAACAATTTGCAGGAAAATTTTATTTGAGGTTTCAAACAACAACAAAGAAGATCCCTTCAGGTCAATTTCCAAAAGAGATGGCCATTCTTGTAAACTGAGGGCCAGAAGTCTTGCCTGAGATATCATCTACCAGAAAGCTTTAAAAACAAACTGCAAACCACTATTTTGTGTTTTTTTTTTGTTTGTTTTTTTTTTGCATAACATGTTTATACCACTCCTGTGCTGAAACTTCTGCAGAACATCTCAAACACCTGCATGAGAACTTCCTTACCCACACATTAGAGTTGGCAAGGAAAGAGTAGAACTCGCAGTCTAAGTTTAGCCAGGGTTTTAGTTTTGTATAGCAAACCAGTATCAACTTTTTAAAATTGTTTTAAAATTGTTTACTTATCCAGGTGTAAAGCTTGTTCCAGAACAGATATTTATAACTTACTTGCGTTATCCTCTTCCTTCCAGCTTGCTTTCCTTCCTTTTTAGCTACATGACTGTTAACATTGTTGATCCTTTGCTACTGCAGCACATTGGCCTTGCTAACTACTGCTCTGATGTGGCATTTGTAACTGGCTTCTAGTCACAGGAGAGTGACAAAAAGCTCTTTCACAGCTGGCTGAGGTGCTGCCAAAGGCGCTACCACCTGCGTGAGCAGAGATCCCCGAGAGCAGCAGCTTCATGCTACCAGAAGCGGTATCTAATTTTTGTACATTGCTTGCCACGCTGCTGCATAGTGAGAAAACAGCAACTCCTGCTACTTCACACCTGAAAATGCTGCACTGGCAACTATAGAGCTTAGGGACAGCTGATTTTAAACCCTACACCAGAGGGAAAGCTGATTACTTTTGCAGCTGGTGTCAAGTGGGGTGGGACGACTTAATACAAAGCCTGTATTTTTCTTATCAAAGCTTGGCTTTTCTAACTTTATAAAACTACAACATTCTTTGTAACTTATAAAATTGTAAGTTCGTACAGAACTAATCCTTTTCTTGTGCAATATTTTCTTGTGCATTCCAGTACTAACTCTGTTAAGCACACTCTGCTCACTTCAGAAAACAGGAAAAACCTATGCTCGTAGCTATCTCCCAGCATTATGCTGACCGGTACTGCGCAGCCAGTTAAGCACAGGCCCACGTTGACGTACAGATTCTGAATTCAGTTCTTGTCAGGTGTAAGGCAAGTGATTAGAACCTACAGTCCTTGCAGTTTAAAATAGCTTCTCGAAATGCATATACAAAACAATATACTCACTGGCATAGTCTTATCTCCAAAGAAATAAATTGTCTCGTATCCGTCTTTGGCGATGATTCCTAAGCAGTACCTCTTATCCCAGCCATCTGGGAACACATCGAAGCTTATCTGGCCTCCTAGGATAGACGTGAACCAAGCAATCTTTATTATAAGAACAGAGTTGTTAGGAGACAGTGAGGAAGAACAAAACTGAATAACATTTTTAGTAGAAGAAACTTTACAGAAATGCTACGAGACCCTGGAATTTTCACAAAGTATTTTATAGAAGTCTTGGCAACTTCTCAAACACCATTGACTTCTCTAGAACAAATTGAGTTTTTTTTATTTATTTATTTATTTTAAAGTTACATTTAATCTTTTGACTTTTGACTTACAGTGTCCGAATCAGAGAGATTGCTTCATACTGAGATTTTTCTGTCTCTACGCAAAAGCTTTTTAAGGCTTTCTAAATAGGAAAAGGAAGAACTCAACCTAACAGGTCACTGACTATCAGGGCAACATTTTTTACTTTACTACTACCAATGCTGCACTGAGATTAGATCTTAGATTTTTCTTTTTGCAATGTCAAGGACTAGGACAAAATGTCCCAGTTCCAAATCTATGGACTTTATCAATATATAAGTGTATTTCCCCATTGAAGTGAGTGTCAAAAAGGTATTTACAGCATGCTTTAGGAGAGCAGTTCACTTCTGCATTAGTGATTTAACACTATATCAATAACATAACCCATATGTCTTTTATTGATTTGAAAAAATGATTTAAAAAAGTGAAAGGCAAAATTTTTGTAATATAGTATGGGGGAAGGGAAAAAAGAAGAAATATAGGAAAATTAAGTCCACCTTATTATCACTTTTTTTTTTGTTTGCACTTGCTTTTGGATTTTTTTCCTCTCCTTCCTCCCACTCAACACAGCTATAGAACTAAAGAACCACGGACTACTGAAATAGTACTGATGTATTTCTGATCAAAATTGATGAGCAACACATTTTAAAATGAGGAGAATCTGCTCAACTAACACAACTAACATTGAAAGATAACAAATTGATGACAGGCAATGACATTCTTTGTTGATTTCACTTAAAATGCACCAAATGAAAACCTAAAAGTAAAAAAAAGCTGTACTGCATGCAGTGAGGGGATGTTATTTGTTTTACATGAAATTTAAATGAAATGGTTTTCAATGAAATTATTTCAAATGTGATACCTATAGAAAATGTGAGGCCTTTTCCTGCAAATTCTCTTCGTAAATCAGCTACAAATTTCTCTCTTATATGTTCCTTCTGTTTAAAAAAAAAGGGGGAGGGGAAAAAAACCATCAGCTATGTGTCGTGTTAACTCAGGAATAAAAAGACAATCAAAAAAAACCAAACCCACCCTCAAAATACCCAAAGCTCCGGGTATCAGGACTAGTGTGACAGAGCTGCATTCTGGTATTACTGAAAGCGTGCTGAGAGCATTTCCATTTTAATCTGTTACCAGCTTGTATAAAATAAGAGCAAAACTTGACATACATGCTGTGATATTTGCATTTTTATCTGAAAATCTTAGGATGCTAAGGAGGTATGCCTCATCTCCCAGCAGAATTCAGTTTTGCAGATGGGGTGACTGAGGCACAGGGAGAATGGTGCTAATCTTCTGACACCGTGTATTTCAAAAGGGTATTTTCAGAATGCCTCGGGCTCTGTTAACCCAGTCACAGGCAATCACTGCTTTTAAGGAGGTAGATTTCAGTTTTTGTATCATATCAGAAGCAGTTGTTACGGTGTAGCAGGGAACAGAACTCTGATACCATGGCTCAGATTCATTTTGACCTCCCACGTTTAGCTGTGTACAAAGGAAAATAAATGAGAGCAAATAGTTTGATCTTGATTTTTAAGTTCTGCTTTAAAAGGCTTGGAGAGTTGAGAAGAAAAGGAGAAAAGGAATAGTTTTATTGACTTGAGTGGATGGAGGCTGCATATACTACAGAGTGCTGCAGTTAAGTACAGTTTTGTCTATGACAGGGTTTTTCAGGAACACGTATGTGGAGGTAGGATATTCAGTACCCTGGACATAGGGTTAAAAGAAACATGAGCCAAGCCCACCTCTTCTGCAAGTCATCTCAGTTAACCATTGCAACATAAAACTAACTACTGTATATATTTTCTGAAGTCTGGAGAAGGAAATTAGTTAAAAACACACTGAAAAAATTAAAATGAAATACTGGACAAAGTATAGAAGGTTCTTTTTTTTTTTTTTTTTTTTTTTTTTTTAAATCATAACCTGGCTATAACTGCCTCTTCCAGAAGAGCTGGATATTTTTCAAGAGTTGTACCTCACCTTATCAAGTTCATAGAACTCAATTCGTTCTTCCTGGCTGCAGCTTCTTCCAATGGGGGACACGTTCAACATCCCGTTACGGAATTCAATAAAAGTGCCCCTGGAAAAAGAAGTGATTAACAAGATAGAAAATAGATGAAAAATTGTTCAAAACACTGAGTATCATGATGAGGTTTCATTTATTTCTAAGAACAGTGGGGCTCAGTGAGAGCCTGTCTCCTTCAGGCTCTCATTGTATGCATAAAATGAATATAGGACCCAGCATTACTGGCATGAGGGAATCTTTTGGACTTTTATTTGAATCTAGCAACCTCAACGTCATCACTACTAACTTTTAAAGGCATGATTTGTTTTAAAAATGTGACTGGAGCATCCTGCCAACCAGGCGCTCAGCCACTAGCACACCAGCCTGGCATCTTTTAGGTGAAACAGCAAAAAAGAATATTGGCAGAGTTTCTAGCTGGCCTCACATGTGGGAGACATTACTGACTCGAGCAGCTGCACCCTCACAAACACACAGAATTGATCTTAATTCATACTTCTCATCTCTGGAAAGCGTTATGCTGCTGAAGTCCAGACTTATCAAGGAATACTCCTACTCAAAAATTGAACTTCCTTCCCTCTCAAATGAGTGATCAATCGGTATTTCAAATTTTGTAGATTTTTTTCAGCCTTTTCAATCATTTTCACCTGCTCCACTTGGGAGCTTGTCTCTGTATGCATGAATTTATCTCTGTTTTGTATCTACAGTGTTCCTAAACCACAAATTACTCATTTTTTTTTTGAGAAGTCTGCTTTACATCCCGATGCTCAACACTATAACATGGAGAACATGGTGATCCCGCGATGCGTGTATGCACATACCTTTTCTTTGGCAGTTTTATCTTTGCAATATAACTCAGGCAGTAGTTGATTAGATCTTGAAGTATGTCCTCACCCAGGTGACCCTGAATGTTCTAACAAAATAAATACTATTTAACCGAAGGTCCAGAATATGAGATTCCAAAAATAAATCACACAGAAAACACAGATATTAGATAATCAGATATGGATAATACCATGAAGAAATATTCCTTCAATAAGTAAGTCTCAAGTGAGGCACTCATGGTACTAACTTAAGGATCCCATTTTTCTTTTTGCTTACTTTGTTTTGCTTTGTTTTTTAACCATAAAAACAAACACTCATTTAATATGCTCCCTACTAGTACCTGCTTTACAAGGAAACATTGCCAAAGAGAGCAAACCTAGAAAGCCAACTGCAGTTAATGGCTGCTGTAGCCATGCATGAAGAATGGAGATCGAGACTGCAATAAACTGGAAACCACCTCTCCAAGTCAGCAATTTCAGCTGGATCTCTTAAATGTTTCATCACTATTACTTGTTGAAACAAGGTATGTGACTAAAGGATCTAGGAACAGTTGTTTATTCCTTTAGAATGCCTTCTAGCATATACAGTGTATCAGAATGTATGCTCTGAATACTAAAAGGTATCTACATTAGAGTTAAAAGAAACTTTCTAAACCCTAAGGCCTAACAGCCTAGGCTAGGAAGTGCCAGCTTCCACAGGAACTCCAGGGGCAGAGGCCTGGCCATGTGTCCTATGGCTGAGCTGAGGGAAATGCTGTTCCAGGATTTTCACTGTTCTTATCCGATCGGATGTTCCAGGCTCCAGATGTGCTTTTGAGAATACCAGAGAGCGAACAGATCTGCTACAGAAGTAGCATACAGAAATAGCAGAAATTTTGGCTTAATGAGGGTGATTATAGAAGACTGCACTGTAGCAAGAAAGCAAAATCCTGTTTAGAAAATTTCCCCTTACTGGAAATTTCGCACTTACCTGCTTGCTGAAGAATTTCCCATCTTTGTATGCTACAAGACCATTTTCTGGAAACACGTAGTCAAATTTTTCAACCACTACAACCAAACAAAAGCATAGTAACTTATAATTTCCCCTATGTTCTTCACGTAGAATTGTCTTACATATTACGCAGGTTAAAATGCAGCAAACATTAGATTATAAAGAGTAAAGGACTCAGCAGCATAACATCAAGCACAAGATTAAAACCACTGATTTCTCTCCAAGATTAGCACGCGCCTCAAATCACATTTAAGTCTTTCAGTCAAGTTATTTCTATTTTTGCTTAAAGTCTCTTCTTCTCCTGCAAGTACGTTCATTTGCATTAAATGCAAGGGGCTGAATATGTCAAATACTGCAAAACCTTGGCACGCAGCCGGGACAGACAACAAATAAAATAGTACTGTTTTAGGTCTGTTTTCTCAGTGGTACCAACCTACAGGAGATGACAGAGTTGTGAGAATCCAGCTGCAATGCAAAAGGAGATGGCTTGCTGGGGACCACTCCTACACCAAACAAATTCTGACTTACACAGGCATCACAGGCATCAGTGGCATCAGTTAGGTAAAGACCATTCAGGAGTCTCTCAAAGACCAACGCAAGCATTGATCTCTGTGCAGTAACCCCACTGCTAACGACATCAGGTCCTCCAGGGACGAGCTAGGACGGAGGAGCCCACACACATGTGTGCAATGCGGAGTTACATCTCAAGGCACCAGCGAGGTGGGTGACTTCCAGGCACTGTCACGGGGTTGGGGTTTCACCGTTCCTAGCGATCCCTTAGGAAGATACGGGAATGCCTGCAGGACACAGACACTGCCTGCAGGCTGTAAATGCCTGTCAACAGCTGCTCATAAACCGCGTGCAGCGTGTGTTAAAGGCAAGGTTTACAGCCAGGAAGGAGGAAGACGAGCAGGGCTAACATTTAACCTTCAGGACTTCCTCCTGAGCAACCCCGGGCACCAGATTGCGTCAGCCCCATCCCTCCTCACCGTCCTCGCCGAGCTGCTCCTTGATCTTCTCGAAATCCGAGCCTCCCACGACCCCGACTTTCACCTTCTGGCGCAGCCTCTGCAGGAACTCGGCCATCTCAGCCGTGATTTTCTAGATGCCAAAACAAAGCGGTTCGGTCTGTCAGCGCCCTGCAGCGCCCGCTAAACCCCAGCACAGCGGCGCAGGGCTTTCAGCAGAAGCGAGGGCGCCTTTCGGGTGTTGCCTTTGGCTCTGGCACTGAACGCGGCCGGCAAGGAGCCGAGGCAGCCCGGCACAGCCCGGCACAGCCCGGCACAGCCCGGCACAGCCCGGCCCAGCCCGCCCTGCCCCAGGGGCCGCCGCCGGTACCGGGGCGGGTGCGGCCCCGCCAGCCCAGCCCGGCCCCGGGCACTCGCCTGCCGCGGCGCCGTGAGGGTCCCGTCCACATCGAAGAGGCAGAGCGCGGAGCGCTGCGACGGCGCCATAGCGGCACGGGAGGGACGGCAGGAAGCGAATCCGCCACGGGGCCGCCGGGAGCTCTCCGCCCGCCCCCCTCCGCCCCTTCCCTTCTCTTCCTTCCCCTTCCCCTCCCCGCCTCCTCTCCCGGCGGGCGGCGGTGCCATGGCGCTGGTGAGCGGGGAGGGGGCAGCGCTCGGCTCAGGGGGGAGCGGGGCGGCGGGGCCGAGCCGGGGGGGGGCCGCGTGGCCCCGGCCGTGTCACGGCAGCGTTTGTCCCCCCTCAGCCGCGGGAGGCGCGGGTGCGAGCCCCCCTCCTGCCCGCCCCGCGGGGGGCTGAGCTGCGCGGCCGGGGCGGGTGCGGGGCAGCCCGGGGGGGCTCTCGGTGACCCGCGGGGCCGTTTCCTTCCAGGCCGGGCTCTGCCGGGTTCGGAGCAGCGGCCGCGCAGCGCTGCCCCTGCGGAGCTGCCTCCAGGATGGGCTCCGGGCGAGCACGGGGGAAGCAGCGGCCGCTCGCCCTCCCCGCGTCGTTGGCTCCCGGCTGTGTGTGCGGAGCTGGCGGCTCGGGGGCGTCGCTGCCCGCCCGGAGCCGCGGCGAGTGGCAGCGGCCGGGCTGTGCGGGGCGGCTCCGGCCGCTGCGGTCCCACAAGCGGCGGTAGCGGAGGCAGCGGAAGAGTTCGCAGTGGTCTACAGGTTCCCGGGGATCAAATACTGCCGGGCGCTGTCGAGGCTGAAGCTGCTGCAGACCGCGACCACCCTGGCTGTGGTGCCCCCCGTCTGCTACCTCTACCTGCAGGGCCAGGCTTCCCAGACTGTGCTCCTGTATACAACCGGCGTGGCTTTCTTCGCTGGTGTGATGTTGTACGGTATGAGCTATTTTTTCAGACGAATTATTGGCTTCATCTACCTGAGTGAATCCGGCAGAACAGTCAAAGTGGCCCACTTGACATTTTGGGGAAAGCGGAATGACATTTACTGCCCCATAGAGACAGTGATGACTTCGGATGAAGCTGGAGATGTCCAAGGGGAGCTGCTGCTCCAGTTCAAACGATATAACAGCAAAGATACCTTGTACTTCACGACTAAATACGGCCAGGTTGTAGACAGACAGAAGTTCAGGGAAATATTTGGAGAACTTCAGTGATACAATAACAAATTCCTGATAATTCTGCTTGTTGCGTTGTTCCTTGTGCTTATTCTTCTGTGAAGTCTTTGATAACCTGACATCCTTGTGTCATTTTCCTGTGTGACGTCTGCTGGTGAGTGTGCTCAGCATGGGAAGTAGAAATGGTAGTGAACAATCCAATGGATTAAACGTCTTTGTAGCTCGTTTATGGTGTGAGCAGATCACTTCTGTTTCACAGTGTGCGTGGTATTGCTGTCACACTGCTGTTCTAGGAGTTATAAGCTCACGCGTTAACAAGCAGTAAATAATATGTATAATACTGCAAAAATTCTGTCGAATTTTGATGTCATTGTTAAAGAAATGATGCATTGACCAGCTTAGGAGTACACAGGGACAATGGCTGTGAGTCCATCCTCGGGGAAGTGAACAAAACTCGGCAGCACAGGGGTGCATTGTGCTAGACGAGCTGATGGTTCAGTCCTGATGTAAAATTAAAGACTGGGACAGCACTTCAGGAGCCTCTAACACACACTTATTTCCCAGTGAAATACAGGAAGAACGTCCCTAAGCTATGATGCTCTGAATTACAGGGACAGCGTATGATCAATCCCTTGTTTATTTATTTATTTTTTGATTTAGATCCTAATAACTGCAACCTTTATAATCTGGAAATCTGGAGCTACTTGTCCTTCTTTGCGTGTATTCATGTTTATGCTTGTTTTAGGTTGTATGTATAACATTTAATCACTACTGTCACCACTGCTGTTCATGTTAACGGAGTCAAGTCCAGTTGGAGGCCGGTCACTAGTGGTGTCCCCCAGGGCTCGGTACTGGGGCCGGTCCTCTTTAATATCGTTATCGATGATCTGGATGAGGGGATCGAGTGCACCCTCAGTAAGTTTGCAGATGACACCAAGCTAGGTGCGTGTGTCGATCTGCTCGAGGGTAGGAAAGCTCTGCAGGAGGATCTGGATAGGCTGCACCGATGGGCTGAGGTCAACTGCATGAAGTTCAACAAGGCCAAGTGCCGGGTCCTGCACCTGGGGCGCAATAACCCCAAGCAGAGCTACAGGCTGGGAGAGGAATGATTGGAGAGCTGCCAGGCAGAGAAGGACCTGGGAGTGATGGTGGACAGTCGGCTGAATATGAGCCAGCAGAGTGCTCAGGTGGCCGAGAAGGCCAACGGCATCCTGGCTTGCATAAGAAACAGTGTGACCAGCAGGGCTAGGGAAGTGATTGTTCCCCTGTACTCGGCTCTGGTGAGGCCGCACCTCGAGTACTGTGTTCAGTTTTGGGCCCCTCGCTACAAGAAGGACATCGAGGTGCTTGAGCGGGTCCAGAGAAGGGCGACGAAGCTGGTGAGGGGCCTGGAGAACAAGTCCTTCGAGGAGCGGCTGAGGGAGCTGGGCTTGTTCAGCCTGGAGAAGAGGAGGCTCAGGGGTGACCTTATTGCTCTCTACAGATACCTTAAAGGAGGCTGTAGTGAGGTGGGGGTTGGCCTGTTCTCCCATGTGCCTGGTGACAGGATGAGGGGGAATGGGCTTAAGTTGCACCAGGGGAGTTTTAGGTTGGATGTTAGGAAGAACTTCTTTACTGAAAGGGTTGTTAGACACTGGAACAGGCTGCCCAGTGAGGTGGTGGAGTCACCATCCCTGGAAGTCTTCAAAAGACGTTTAGATGTAGAGCTTAGGGATATGGTTTAGTGAAGGACTGGTTAGTGTTAGGTCAGAGGTTGGACTAGATTATCTTGGAGGTCTCTTCCAACCTAGATGATGGTGCGATTCTGTAACTCTTAAGTTCCAAAAACTGCAGTAAATGTTGCCAAAAATTATCTTAGACTACATGAATTCAACAACCTTCTGTTTACTACACCACTGATAACAGTTTAGCCTGGGAACTCAGTCCTCTAGAGCACCACTTGATTTGTTTGCTCACTTGGGAATGCTTTAACATGGACAGTGCCCTTGCCAAATACCCTTCCACTTACTGGATTTGCAGACCTCCTTCCCACCCCCAGGCTGATTTTACCTGACATGAAAACAGGTAAGACAACTAAAAGCTATGTTGAATTAAAGCTGAAGATGAAACATGTAGTTTGTGTTCTCTGTAACTTACAACTCTGTAACTGTTACAAGCAAGGTAACGCCTTACACCACTCTTCTAGCAATTACTTCATTCGGAATTATGGCAAATAAGCTAAACTTCACAAGAGCAAAGTCTGGAGAATTCTTTTCACTGTTTCTTCCTCAGGCCTATTGAAACCTCTCTCTTGGTGGATCAGCAGATGCAGGTAAGTAAAATTGGCATTATAACATACAGGCTAATCATCATTTACTATTTACTCAGGTTAAACTTCTCCTAATGGGGCCCTTATTATTTTAAATTTTGGCTAATACCAAGTGGTGCAGCAATATCAAAAGGAAAGTAATTTTTCCTTGGCTTAAACACTATGGCAGCAAAGTACAGGTTGACTCAAGTGGATTGCATGCATATAGCAAGTTTTCTGGAGGTTTGTCTATCTTTGTAATAATATATTTAATAAGCACTAGTGATTCAGTTTAGGCATATGCTAGGTTTAAAACAGAGTCTTGAAGAACTTCAATTATAAATATTTTATTTAAGAATATTGATTACACATGAGATGTCTTTTTTTTATGAATCTGTGTGCAGTTACTAGTTACACCATGAAGTGTAGTTAAGTATTTGTTTAAACATTTATTTGGCACTGTCCACAGTATGCTGTAAACAATATTAACGTTATATGCTTCAGCTGCAGTGCTCTCTATGTATTCTCTAACATGATTTCATCAATATGTTGTACACAATTATACAGTTACTGAGTGTCAGTAAAAATTATAAAAACACCTAGAGTATTCATAATAAAAGTGAAGATGTGGTAAGACTTCAAATTACTGGACCTTTGCTTCTGTAGAAGTACAAGACTTGCTAGAGACATTTACTAAAACTACTGCACTGATATGTTGAACGAACTAATTCCCAGAATGTGGTCAAACACAGTTCTTGTTTTGACTTTCCTCTTGATGATAATACTCTTATGAGGACAGTGATGACAGTGAGGTTTTGTTGAACACCAATCCACCAGTCCTTTCTCCAGATTTCAACAACCTCTGTTCAAAAACCTGCCTGGGTTCTGACCAGCTGGTACCAGAATTCTGGGTTCTGCAGAGAGGTTTATAGAAATCCCATTGTTTCTAAGCTAGCAGAAGTCAGCTTTCTTGAGTTGTCCAATACCAGTACTCAAAAATAGGAAAATGGGAAAACCATGATTAAAACTTACCGGAGCAGGTAAGAAACCTTTCACAGTTTGGCAGCTTTATTAAACATATATAAATCCTTCAACTGCTCTGTCTCTTATGTACTTAAAAATTGCTGATAGGGCAACTGTAAAGTCTAAAAGTGGTCCCTCTTTTTTGGTGCATAAATACAAAAGTTAAACTTGCTAAGGAAAAGTCAGATGCCTGCTAGCCAAAGAAAGAGAAGGGAAAAAAAAAAGCACCAGAACTTGTTCAAGTCAGCCTTAAGCAAATAGTAAAGAGATGTCCAGAACAATTCTCTGAAGAGGATAAAAGTAACAAAGTGTTGCAACTTTTTCATCTTGTGGCTTTCTAGAAGACCTCTGAAGCATCAATAACTTAAGAGTAACCTATTAGAACAACACAACTACTTTGCATTATAATGTGCAGTTAGGACTAGGCCTTCACTGTAGTGGCACTGATGTCAGGTAATGGCTAAGATCAAGCAATTCTGCTGTAGTTCTACAACAGCCTTATTAATGTAGAACTTGTAATAGCTAAATTAATGGCTCTTATGGCATATTATGGGCAAATGGTAAAATAAGCCCAAATAATTTGAGATTGCTGACAGAGATAGAAATAATGTGCTTCACACAATTCTTTAAGCTTTGTCAAATTACACACATCTCAGTATAGCTTTCTCTTCTCTAATTCTAAGAGAAGTCAAGAGTTTTAAAATCAGGACAAGGAGGGAAGGACGTCACTTCCACTCATGGCACCGCACATGTGGCTGCATGCATCAGTGCCTCTCAAGCAGTACGTTTAGGCTAACGGCTAGGTAGAGCAGTGTCATGATCCAGGTGGTATGGCAGACTTCAGGGGAGTAAAGCTTGAAATTATTCTGTAAAATATTGTACTTGGCAGTGGTGGAAAGCAAAGCTTTCCCTGAAACACCTCTTTTGTTCTATCTACCATTAGAGAATAGCACTTTCTGCATGGCAGGCATGTGGCTTTTAGTACTTGTTGCTGCTTCCGGACACAAGTAAAGCTACTGGGATTATCTGTGAAAACAGACTGTACCAGGTCGTATTTAGACAACTTAGTCAGGGCCATGGATGCATGGAGGACTCTGCAATTAATAGGACCCAAGGATGGAGGGCCACCGCTTCTGTGCACAGTGAAGGACAGCTGCGGGTACCTGCTGGTGACCAGTACCAATACTCTGCCTGGGTCGAGTTTGCATGGAGCAGCTTGCCTTGGGCAGCATTACAGACAGAACACAACCCTTAGTTTATGACTTTACACTTATCTTGTAAGTGGAGAAGACATGAATTAATGCAAACTAATCTCATAATCAGTTAGTTGTTCAGTGTAAGAGAACGGCTTTTTACTTGAAGTTTGCTAAGATGTCACTGAAAATGTTCAGAAAGAGGTGCGCGTGGTGATCCTTGAAGATCAGCGTTGGACGAAAACGAATTGATCTGTCACCACAGCCTCCCAGTACAACACCTAAGACAAGAAGAGTTTCTTTAGTCATTTCCACCATTGTGAGAACTGCATTTTCTGAATATTTGGCAATGTTTACATCACTGGGGAGGGGCAACAGAAGCTTCCCAAATCACTCCTAACCATACAATCACACAGAGCATCATCAGTTGGTGTACTGTGAAGCAAATGGCTCTAACTTTTCTCTCTGCTGGCTTAGTTCTCAAGAACAAAATGTTACTGATGTCTTAGACTAAAATCTCACTGCACAGTAGTTAGATGCATCACACCTGCTTCTTTCACGAGATGAAAGTAGCAAAAAACTGACAGCTGCAAACCCAGGACCCACAGTTAAATTCAAAGAGGATACTAGGCTTCAGAGCATGAGGTTCCCCTCCTGAAACACAGGCTTGTCTACAGCCTGTGTAGTAAAAGGGGCGGGCAGTTGTAGAGCCCCATTTTAGGCAACTCAATGTATTTTGTTATTAGGTATTACATAAAATTCCACATCTTCCCTGTTGTTTTCCTGTGTGACAGTTAACTTCATTTTTCTAGACATAAGCCATGCCTAGGTTCACTGCAGAGGAATATTAAAGTGACACCAGAAATATATGCCCTGCATAGGCCTCTTTAGTAATATCAGACCAAAAGATAAAGGTGCATGTACATGCAACTGACTGGTTTACATGTCCATGAAAATACATCTATTTCCAGAAAAGCCTAAACACAGTTTGTTTATAATTCACTTTTGTCCTTGGATAGTGTAGTACACACAGCATACAAAAACAGGACAATTTAAAGCATTACATATCCTGTTTGTCCTTTGAAGCTAAACTACACACAAATTGCCTTACCTTTGTTTCTGGCTATTGTAATTAACTTGTTTCTAGTTGCATCATTTGGAGTGTCAAATGAACAGAATGTTCCTCTTCCTCTAACTCTGCTGATAAGATGGGGGTAGCGAGCCTGCAAAGAGAGGTGAGGATGTATGCATGGCAGCTGCTGCAGTAGAGGGCACCAGGTGGCAAGCTCTGCCAGGCATTCTGCCACGTGAAGAACCTGCTGCCTCCTCCGTTTTGGGGGAGCGGAGCTATTGCGCACTGTCTGGACACCTGACACAACCTTGTGTTGTTTGCCCCTTTCTGACAACAGTTTGCGCAGCCACAGTGTTTAAAACTGCATGAGGTCGGATCCTAACTGATCAGCAAATTTCCCCTTATCTACAATAAGCCTTCCAAAATGTTTACCTGTAAATCCAGCAGCCCGGTCAGTAGTGCTTTCCCTGCATGGGCTGCATTGTTTAGGAGGTCTTCTCTTTTAATAACCTTAATGACTTCAGCAAGCATAAGGTTCTTGGATGGATCTCCAAGCCAGGTGTTAAAAATCCGATAAGGCTTGAAAAAGGATGGAAAGAGAGTTGCGGAACATGTTAACAGGAAAATCACTATAATAAAAAAAAGCAAGCCATCACACTGGTCATGCAACATCTGGTACAGCAAAAGCATGCACTAACCTCACCAAGTCCCCTTTTTTGTTCTAAGAGCAAAATACAGCTGCCCTGCTCAGCAGAAACAAAGGGCAAACAACTGCTTTATGCTATGAATTTAGTGCCTTCTATTTTGCTAATCTGACATCTCATTGAAACATGGCTGTAGATGGTGTTGAAACCAGTATCATCTATACTGGTTTTGCATTCAAGCTTTATCTTTTCCCATTTAGTTTCTTCATTTATTATATATAAAATGACATTACGATGAAGAGTAAGCCTTGATAACAATTCAAAATGCTTACATATAAGCTCTGAAGATACCAACTTATCATATGGAAAAGGTACGGTTTTAATCAAATTGTGGCTGGTTTCCTATTGAGGATTACTTCAGCAGGCTAAACCCAGCTCTCCACTCTCTCCCACCAGCTTTATGACCTTTGTGACTGAGAGCAATCAGAATAAACGTGAGGAAGTAAAGATGACTCTCATGTAAGCACAAAGCAAGTATCTAAGAAATAGCAGCTCCATCTAGCTGAACCTGCATTACTGAAAGCAAGCTTGCCTGTTCCATGGACATTACAGGTACCCAATGAAGGGGGCACCAACTAGCAGAAAGTTCAGATTTTCATTGAAAACTCTTACAGCATTTGGCCTGAACTCTTCTTTGTGGAAAAATCCTCCTGTCATCATCTTCTTACTAAATGTTACCACATCAGCTGGATCATCCAGGCCCCAATGTTCATGGGCCCAGAATTTTCCGGTGCAGCCACCTCCTGTCTGCACCTCATCCACCAAGAATGCACAGCCATGCTGTGGAGACAGATGGAAAAAGCAGGGGACATGAGTATACACTTCAAAAACAAAAATACCTCCCCTAGTGAAATAATGAATACAAGTCAATTACATGTAACATCCCTCCTTCCTCCACCTTCACTGCTCCAAATCTCCCCTCCTCAACCACAGACCAATGCTGCCATATTTATTGTGCATTAGATTGCACAATTAGGAACTCAGCTATTTTTTCAGAAAGGCAACAGAAACATATTTTTGACCTAAACTCAGAAGCAAAATACATGTTTTTTTGTATGTATGAATATGTGTGTGTGTGTATATATATATATATTTTATTTTTTTAACACAGAGATACCTAAAAACATCTAAGAGGAGTCTAAGTGGCATTGTCAAAGCCTCTGAGGGGAAGTAGAACCTCATTTCCAGGAGTTTTGTTTGTTTTAGATGAGAAGTCTGAGCTTCCAATCTAAGTCAGACATTTGTGGCGCAAAAGTACTACCAGCAGCATGATATGTTCAGCGTAGGGACCTAAAATGATACCGAGAGAACAGCATTTTCAGGTGAATCTGCTGAAGGAGCTACTCATTTTAACTGGCTTTTTTTTTTTTTTTTTTTTTTTTTAACGTGAAGGACAATTTTGTTGAAGCTGCGGGACAAGAAGATCAAACTACATCATGACACTGTCATTAAAAACAGTTGCCAAGTACTTTTTGCAGATTCACATTTTAGATAAGACAAACCTTTTCACTTCACCTTACTTATGATATCACCCTTGTATGAGCAGCTGTTAACAATGGGAAAAGTTGCACTTTTCCAAAGAGAGTTTTCAAAATATTACTTATTCTTTTCTCTGTAAACACACATTAAAGCTTTTGATACAGATGTTTGAGGGGAAAAAAGCAGTCTGTCTTACTGAAGGCCACTGCTTCTAAATAGGTAAGTTCACATTCTGAGTATCAAGGCATCTGCCCTTTTCATTGTTTTATTGACACATTGAAACTTACAGACAGACTCAATTTGTTTGTAATTGCAAAAAGATCTGAAAAACAAGTATGTCAACCAAAAATTACCCTTACCCAAACCTTCCTCTTCTAAAATTGTTTTAACCCACCTCTACAAATTGGCATTATCATTTAAAGAACACTACTATGAAATCCAGTGTAAATGAGTCAGAGCAATTTCTCTGTCATTTAGACAGTAAAAGAAAATTTAGTGGACTCAGGAAACCACTAACTGTGCACCGAATGTAAGAGAAACCACTGTGCTGACTCTAGGAGTGGCTAGTATCTCAGTACATGCACGTAACTATCCCAACTGCTAATGAGGAGGCTTGTGAAGCTCCAGAGTGGTGGTAGAGGAAGTATCTGGAGACAGGAACAAATAATTTCACGTTTAGCTACCAGTGAGTGAACAGTGAAATATTTGATTACCTTTCTGGCAATATCTCGTAACTTTCTGAAGAAGTCATCTGAGGCATGATTGTCCCCACCCTCTGACTGTATTGGTTCTATAATGATTCCAGCCACAATCTTCTTCTTTTTCCTGTACTTTACAATCAGATCTTCCACCTGTAAATCAAACATTTATGCTACATTCTCCTTTCTGACATTTCTTTTCCAGAATTATTAAACCTCAGCACCAGCACGTCAACTCTTCAAATTTATTTCTTGCTATAAAGGTGTCAGGAACCACAAGGAATCCAAAAATACTTCATCCAGGATTTAACATTACCCTCTTGTTCCTAAATAATGAAATTTAAACCATATCCTGAACCATATTGTAACTAGTTGCATAATTGTCTACGATGGTGTGAAAGGCCCAGCAAACTTCAGCTGAAAATACCATTGAAACCACTGCAGTTTGCTGTGCCACTGCTGTCATTCTACCTAACCTATATTAAAAAAAAAAAAAAAAAAAAAGTAGATTTTGTGTCAAAACAAAACTCATCTAATGTATTAATGAATGCTATGTGGGAAATTTGCCTTTTCTAATCACTCACTTAAGATACTTTAAAATTAATCAGATGAAGAGGTGAAGAAATCCTGTTGCTAATAAGGGGCTTTCAGAGAAGTTCTAATTAACCTTGTAGTGCCAGTTGCTGTGATTAGTAGTGTCATTTGTATTTGAAATACCACTTACAGCTTTCAAGGCCCACAACCTGTGTAGGCTGTGTAAAGTAATGATTTCCAAAGGGAGTCAGGAAGCAAATTTACAGACTTTCAAGAGAGTGTTCAGTTTTTTTTTTTTTTTTTTTTTTTTTTTTTAATAATGGCTTAGCATTTGTGGATTGGTTTTTACATCCCACTTTCCTTCCAGCCCAATAAGCTATTGTGGTGCGAACACAGGAAAGCAATTTGCTGTCCTTTCAGTTTTCCCTGAAGTTATGATGCAGGTTTGAATGAGAAGTCTCTCCAATCCAGCTTTGTGCAGGCATCCACGCAGTGCTGCTGAGCTCCATTCAGCACATCACAGCCCACTCCTCGGAGGTCAGAATATTCTAGATGGCACACTGTTTCTGTTCCAGCCACAGGGCACATCATACCTTGCTCCCCAAAGCCCTCTCTCGAGAACAACCCCTTGCAAATGACAGATCCTAGATCCCTGGAAGCCCAACAGGGAATCCCATGGTTCTGGTACTTGCAGAGAGTTTGCCTCCCTTGAACTCGGTTCTGCCCACCTTTCTCCTGTGCTAGGGAAGGCTCTGAATCTCTGCCCACTCACTCCCTGCAGCTGTAGGCAGGATCAGAGCTCTACACAAGAAAGCTAACACAGGAAACCTGAAAAAAATGAAATATTGGTACAGGTTCTCTTTGCAGAGTATTATATGCACTGAGCTCTTAGTCCATGTCCCTCTGCAAAATCTGGCAGGCTAATTCACTGTGATATAACAAGCAGGTGAAATTTCACTTTAGTATAATTCATGTAGACCTTAATTCACAGTAAACTGGCTGTTCTTCTGAAAAGCAAGGACAAACTTCTAACTGTAAACAACAGTGAATGCTGTTTTAATCACATGGTGTTCCAATCCCTGAAAACATTCTTTTAGTGAAAAGCAGCTAATCCTACTAACACTATTCATCATTTCAAAACAAAATAACAGAAAGCTGCCAGTGAATTTTTACCTCCTCTAAACAACGGGCTTCTTCCTGTTGATTCTCTTTCACAAAGTCTTCCAGAGGATACTTTAGTCTTGGAAATGGAGCAATAGGCCAGTCCAGCGATGGAATGTCCAGTTTGTGAATTGCTTTAGAGTGAGTTGTAGCTAAGCAACCTAAACCCAGAAACACAAGAATTAGAAAAACACCTGACTAGGAACAATACAGGAAAAAAGCTACCAAGAGGTGAAAAATTGCCTGACACCAGGACTTTCTTAACTGCTTTTCCTTTTAGAAAAAAAAAAAAAAAGTCTGTCTTAATTGTTCCAGGTTTTTCTTTTCTGAAATATTGACAAATAAGATTTAGTCGAACTTAAGTGGAGTGCTGTAACTTTTCAGCATCACTTTCCATATGTACTATTCCACAAGGACAAGGGAACCTTTATCAATCTGAACAGCAGTGCTTAGTCTAGAGGGTTTCACCTGTTTAAAGAAAACCAGGTGCACAGCTCTCAATTACACATGTTGGGTAACATGTTTGTAACAGGGACTGATCCAATACAAAATGGTACAAACGGGTGACATCACATTTTTATATTGTGGTAATTTTACCCCAGGAGTGAGGAGGGAAGGTGCTGCCGGCAGTGCTTTTCTTACCCATGGTCCTGCCGTGGAAGCCGCCCATGAAGGATAGCATAGCGTAGTCAGGGCAGCCAGGGGGCTGAAAGCAAAGCACAGTGAGTGGTCAGGACGCGGGGCCGCAGGTGAGCAGTAGGGCCGCTGCTGTACGCGGCCCCCTCAAACATGCTGCCCTGACAGGGCCGTGGCCCTGAACGGGGCATGGGGTCGGAGCCAAGCTGCTGCCCCTCACAGCCTGCCCACAGGTTGCCTCCTCAACGTCACCATCAAAAACTGTTACGCTGACACATTTAAACAACACATTTGTCATCCCTTAAGATCTTCCTGACCTCCTAAAGCATATCATTGGTATTAATGAATATTTGGCAATTTATATTGATTTGTAGTTTTATTTTGCACATGAACTGACACGTCAGCAGAACACGGAGTACAATGCACTTTTTGTACAGACTATGAGCACACATGTACTGCATGCCCGGGGCTTGGTGCTGGCGGTGGGGCCTGTGCGAGGGGAGGCCGGGGCTGCCCCATGCTGGACACAGCTGGGCCCAGCTGGCTCCAGGCCCCGTAGGGCACAGCGGAGCCCCTCGGTGCTGCCACAGGGCACAGGTTTCAGCCTAAGCAGAGCTCTCCTGACAGGGAGAGGAAAAAAGTGCCCCACAGAAACCATGCCTGAGACTCACACTGCAGCCTGCAGGGGACCCCAGCCAGCTACACACTGAAGGGTCCAAAATTTGCAATTGGGTTCTGGGGAATTGCTCCAAGAAAGGGGGATGAGAGGCCCTCTGAAAATTGCTCTTGCCCCTGCAATTATAAAGAAAACTCAGAGAATTAGCTCAAGTGGGAATGCTAATGTTTAGATAGCTAAACTTGGACAAAAAGTGATCATCAGTTTCACAAATCTTTAGTCATCTCACAAAATTCCTATTCCTTCGGGTCAAGATGTGCCATCCAGGCACAGCAACCTGTCTGACATGGCTGAGTAACAACTTTAAAAAGTAATTCTGAAGACAAGTAAAACCAAACCCTCTTCCTCCACATTTTTAAAGCCGAATGAGTTCCCTAACTCCATGCAAATGAATGGAATATGTTTCCCTACACAAGTGAAAGAGTCAAGCTAAGACCAGCAGGTTATCCGTTTCTAAGATATGTATCTCAAAAAGAAATTAAATTCACCATTTTCTGCTATTGCTGCATGTAAGATTTGTGACTGGCAGAAGCAAGACCACCTCAGTTGAAAGTTTATAGGATTTCAGATTTCTCAGCTGCATCTCAATTTCCTCATCCCACCCGTTGTTAACAGTTAGTCAAATTTTAACTGTCCCCCTGATGAATTTTAAGCCATAAAATTACAGCTTCTGGAAAAATAAAAAGGACTGTTAATACTTGTAAAAAGTTGCATGTAGTAATAATCTCTATGGACCCATCCATCACTTTATTCCCTTTCTAGTGTCATTTCATGAAATAAGGGAGATCTTCCCAAAATTCACAATTGGGAAGGATGCAGAAGAACACTAGCAGCTGGTCTTGAATATTTTGGAAACGGTCTGTCTTTCACCGTTTTCTGAATTTACAAACCTTCAGGATCAGAAAGCCAATTTTCTTCCCAATATTCTTTTATAAAACCACAACAATGTTACATGCATAGGTGTGGTAAAAAAACAATGTTACCTGGTTAATCATGCAAGATTCTAGTTCCTCTTTTGTGACGTTATTATGGCCCCTCTCCTTGCTCTGCAAAAAAAGCAAAAAAAAAAAACAAAAACAGTTATCCTTTAGTTGTAACCAATGAATCTTTAGCTGAGTGACAAACTAATAATTCTGGTATTCCAAACTAGAGCCAATGAAGACAATGAGAGTGGTTCCTATGACTGCAATATGCATTTCATAATACAAACTATTTCAGATAAATGACAGTTTAAGATGTCGCCTCGACTATAGGAGAAAGAAGACCATTTCAGGGAGGTAAGTCCCAAGGAATACATGAGAATTTATTTTAGTTTTTAAGTTAAACCATTGCTGGAAGAAGAGGAAACAGATCACACTGCACAGGTGATCACATGGTTAACCAAAGAAAGGATAAACAGTAATGCTACATACATTTTCTTTATTTTGTTTATTTTTTCATTTCTAAAGTTGTGTCAATAAGAATTGAAAGCTTAGATAAAAACTTTTAAATAGTTTCTATACTATATTGAATAAAAAACACATCACAACCTGGAGAGCCTCCAAGCCTTACTCTGTTTTATAATAGCAGTCATGATAAATTCTAATTTCTACATACATCCCCCCCAAAAACAAACAAACAAACACAACAAAACAAACAAAAACCCAAACCAACCAACCAAACAAACCACTTTTAATATTTTACTCACTCTGTACCACATAAATATTGCTTTAAATGCATTTTCATTTGAGCAGGATCCACAAGACATGGTGATCACCTGTGACAGACCCTTAGGAGCCACCTGTCAACAAAGAGAGCATATTACTCCAAAATACTAAGCACAGCTATAGTGTAAATTGAACATATCGTCAGTTTCAATATAATGGGAAACCAGTCATGCCTGGGATGAAGAAAACAGATTCTAACTACACCTGAGGAAGCTCATCTCAGTTTCAGCCCCCAAAGATCTTCCAGTTTACAACAGGAAAAACACACTCAACATATTCTGCTATCTCTTATGAAAGCACAGTGAACAGAAGTTAGTGAAAATGCAGTGTGTTATCAGTTCTTGAATCCACCCTGAAAGAGGCAGTATCTGTACAAAGCAGACACATCACCCTCTTACATCTGTCAAGTCAGAGAAAAAAGGTTCGATTTCATCACTTGCTGGTTCCAGTCTCTTGGAAGAGCGAAAGCAGGTGGGAAAATAGATAATCTGTAATGTTCCTTGTTAAAATCCATAACATCCTTTGATATACCCGTGTCCCTAAACACAAAATGTGGCACCTCATCACTGCTATCTCAAACTTACTGATAACAAAGATTCCTTCAGCCTTTCTGCAAAGTTCTCTGGAGGTAAAATCCCTAGGGCAGGTCTGTTGACAAAAGTGCTCTACAAAGACAAATGAAAAGATGTTATTTTTCAGTATTACATGAAAAATACTGTGTTGATATCAAGGCAGTTACACTGAATTGTAATTACAAATACCAACCAGAAATTTGTAGTCATGGCACAAAGGGTTTTAAAACCAGGTGATACTATAATGTCTTAGATCAAGTTTTTCCATCTAATCATTTCATATTTTATTCTTACAGGACACCTTATAAAAGGTGTATACTAACTGGTAATTACATTTCCTCTTCAATATTGCCGTTTTAGTCACCCAATCTCAATTTTCCTTATACACAGAAAATATACCTTAAAATCTTATTTAATTGCCTTCAGTTGGAGTAGTTAGATCTAAATTCAATTAAGGTAACAGCACTTTCTTCATTTTTAGGCTTCTAATAAGACTATTTCATAACACTGTGGTTATAAACATTCTCCAGATACTATTACAATGGTATTTGAGGGAACAAGACCAACATAGACGTAAAGGATAGGGACTACATCTGAGAGATAACACACATGCAACGATCAGCAACGCCAACAGTACAAGAAAATAGATTCCTGACAAAAAACTTGTATACAGCCATGCTGTCTCCCTTCTGGACTCCTCTGGTATGTGCAGTAGGGGGCAGGGTAGCAAGATCAGCAAGAAGCTACCTTGCATGCTGTTCTCTCACTAATCTGCAATGGGTGCTTAATCAAGCTCAAGAACATTGACCGTGATATATCCAGAAAAGTTGGTGAAGATTCTTTTCAACCATGTACTGCTTTCGTGAAGCTTGCTGATTTGCACTGGAAATTTTTCCAGTTAAATGTTTTCTGTTCTAGTGCCTTCAATTTGCACAGTCACCTTTCTTAGTGCCTCAGCCTGAATTTTAGGTACATTCATTATTATGGTGCGTTACAATAAAAGATTGCCAGCTTGTCGTTCAACAGCATTCATAAAATCAGAGAGTTGCAAAACACCTCTAAGATCACGAAGACCAACCATTAACCTAGCACTGCCAAGTCTACCACTAAAGCATGTCCCTAAGCACCACATCTACATGTCTTTTGAATACCTCCAGGGATGGTGACTCAACCACTTCCCTGGGCAGCCTGTTCCAATGCTCCACAACCCTTTCAGTGAATAATTTTTTTCCTAATAACCAACCTAAGCCTCCCCTAGTGCAACATGAGGCCATTTCCTCTCATCCTGTTGCTTGTTGCTTGGGAGAGGAGACTGATCCCCACCCCGCTACAACCTCTTTGAGGTAGCTGTAGAGAGTGGTAAGGTCTCCCCTGAGCCTCCTTTACTCTAGAATGAATAACCCCAGTTCCCTTGGCCACTCCCCATAAGACTTGATGTCCAGACCCTTCACCAGCTTCACTGCCCTTCACACACTCAAGCACCTCCATGTCCTTCTTGTAGTGAGGGGCCCAAAACTGAACACAGTACTCGAGGTGCGGCCTCACCAGAGCTGAGTACAGCAGGTCAATCACTTCTCTAGTCCTGCTGGCCATACTATTTCTGATACAAGCCAGGATCCTGTTGGCCTTGGCCACCTGAGCACACTGCTGGCTTCTTCAGTGGCTTATATGCTCACCTCTTCTTTTTTCCTTTCCATTTCCTGATTGAGGCCTGACCTAGTTCAGGTGCCACCACTACTGAAATAACCTCCATGGCTGCAATGTGACCCCTCCTAAAAGTGCATTCCCACAGCCTACCCAGCTGAACTCATGCCTGCTTCCCGGAATTCTTTTCTCCAAACTAATCAGTCAGCAAAACCGAATCTGTGCCACTGCGAGGGCCTTGGTAATCACAGAAGTGACTACAGGAACACAGACTTCCAATACCTATTTGAAGGTTATGGAGAAGATGTAGCCTGGCTAGAAGCCCTTCATGGGGAAGATGAGAGGCAATGGGCATAAGTCAAACCATGAGAGGTACTGATTGGGTGTAATGAAAAACTTTGTCAGGAAGAAGACAGTGCAGGTTGCCCAAAGAGACTGTGCTGTCTCCCTTGGAAGTTTTCAGGCCCCTGGGGTAAAGCCCTGAGCAACCCGGTCCATCTCCCAGCTGACACTCTCTGAGCAGAAGGTTGGGCCAGAGACCTCCTAAGTCCCTTCCGACTTGAACTGTCCCACTGATTATATGAACTGGTCACGTCAGGATTCACACCTTAGAGAAAGATAATTTTGGTGTTAGTGAACAGCAGTTGGTGGAAGGCTGAGCCTGCTGCCCACAAAAGTGGTTTTCAGGAAGCTCTGGAAAAGTTCCCCTTGGTCTCTCCTCGGTCCACTAATGGAAATGAATTTGCTGTGCATATGCATTTAATTTAAATGAGGTGTCATGGATTAAAATTGCTTTATCATTGCTTTGTAGGTAATCTAATTTGCTTCACAATCTGCTACTTTTTATTTGAAACTACATTTGCTCACAAAAGGACAAGCTCAATAAGTTTGACTATTGCAAAGCATTATTTGCCCTCTATTTTTTATTTTTAGCAAGTCAACATTGAAATTACAGGCTGAGCTTTGATGACTTAAGTCTTTATGGGTCTCCAGAGGGGACAGACCTCAACCCAAACTTTTACATATTTCATCATCCTTCCATCTTTTTCCTTACTAGAGGTACTCACTCAGAGCGCAGTAAGATCTGTCAGAGGTCATACTATACATGTATGTACACGTCATCAGAACTCTTAGACATAACCAAAAATCACACAAGCTACAATAAAGAGTGAGCTAGGACTTGGTAACTCATACAAGTGTGTTACTTCCAAAACAGTATTTGTTTCAACAGACTCAAGCTTAAAAAAAACACATGACGTTACTGGCAGATATCCACTCAGTTTTTAATACATATGAGAATTCTTACTTTTTACTTCAGTTTAGAAGGAAATTTTCATATAAAGTTAGAGATATGAGAACATAAATCTGTCATGAATTTGATTAAGGGTTGTCATGGTCAATTGACAACATTTGCCGTTAAGCAGAAGAGTGTATTTTTCCTTTGTTGTTTATGAGATGCTCAGTACTGAGAAAAACAGAACATTGACATCAAGCTGCTATGGTCTCAAATGAATAGATAAATATTCTGTTCTTTATAGCTGGCTATAAAGAGGGTACATGAAGCATTACAAATAAACACCCCCTCCCCCCAAATCTCTTCAAGAAAACACCAATCCCATTGCTAACAATAAACAAGAGCCCTACATCAGTGTGTATTGCTGGAGAAAAAAAAACAAAACAAAACAAGTTATTTTCACAGCAAAGCTGGTGCTTTGTCTGGACTAAAGGCTGCCGGAAATCATAAGCGTGCAATCAGGCACAGACAGTTTTAGCGCCACCTTCTCTGCATTAATGCAGGTTTCAGAAATTGGAATGGGGGGTACCAATGTTTTTGATCATTTTATGCAGGTGAGATGGGTTTTGGTTACACTGTGCATTTTGGACTTTGGAGGTAGCTGTTTTAAGGTAGGCTTCTAGCTACCAGCCTATTAATTTCCCTTTTCCAGCAGACAAATTAACAACTTTTTTTTTTTGTTAATTGTGTTTTAAATCTGACTTTGCCTACTGTTGCATTATAATGAAGGCATTGTTATCTCCTCAGTAATCATTTTTATGAGTTAATATTAAGCATTTAGAAATATTAGTGCTTCCGTGATATCCAGATCTGCCTTTGATAACTCTGGGATTTCCTGCCTCAGTGGTGGATTTTTTTATCTTTTATTCTTTAAAAGAAGTATTTTGGTTCTGGGAAAGGCAGAGTTTTTTCTCATCCTGAAGACCTGAGAACTCTCTGTTAAGCAAATCAGCTCAGGGAACTCAAGTGTCTGCACTTCTGTCATGTGTTGGCTCAAGCTTTGCACCCTTCTGGGGTGAGCCAGCAGACTCTTTAGGAAGGGAAATGAGAGGGAAGTGACCGATGAACAATGTGACTTGAGCAATGACTTGCAGGTAGCATGGACACCCATTCCTGGTTTGCAGGACCCGTGGATAACTCACTGAAAGACAGCACAACTACCAAGGATGTATTGAATTTTAGCCAAAAGCCAGTGCAGCTCAGTTTTGCATGGCTACATTCCAGGTTTTCAGTTAAATCTCATCTCTGTGCACAAATATCTAGGTACCTTATATATAAGTTATTGTGTAAAAAAGTTACAATAAAAAAAAAGCACAAGGTGACTATGGAACTTCTGTCCAAGAAGTGAAAAAATAAGGCCTGAATTAGAACGTAACTTTATTTCAACTACTTCTGTAATTCAATCTAGATTATTTCCAAACACTGTCAGTATAGCTTTCGTAAAACATGAAGATACTTTATTTTAGAAGCACTTCCTCAGCTCTGAAATCATCCTGTTGCTGTAGTCCAACTATTTTAACTTGTCAAGGACATGTCAGTGGTTTAGTCAATTTAGTACTGAGATGTGAACTAGCCACCAACTCCCCTGCTCCTCCCCAAATGAAAACAAAACAATACCAAAAGAAAACAGCAACAAAAAGAAATGAAGCATTCCAGATTTAAAGTGCCATTTTCATATTCAGAATACTGTATTCTCTCTCAAGGACTTGTGCTTGCTTTCAGCATCAAAAACCGTCAGTCAAGAGCATTGTTAATTAATTGGAAACACTACGCTCAAAGTATGACTTAAAGCTGTCTGCAAACGTATCAAGTGCTTGCATCACCCAAATGTTTACTTCTTATAAAGCTTCACATACTTTTTGACATCTTAAACACTACCAATCTCTTTTTGTCTAGTGACAAATAACAAAAACAGTTCCTACCAGTCTTTAAATTGAGTCATTAAGTGTTGATTATCAACTTAAGAAAAATTGAAGACTGCCACAAGGAGGGAGGGGACGCCTTCAGGTACTTAATGTCTTGATTCACTTACCAAGTTCTGTGGCTGCTGTAGAAGCTTTATCAGAGAGGGATGGCTGTAACCTAATTAAACAGAAAAAAGAGAAAACAGTTGTATCTGGTTTGTATAAACTAATGTAGAGAGTAACCTAGAGAATAACCTCATTCAGTTCTTAACTAAATTTCTGTTTGACTTGTGTGTGCTTTAGCTATCAATAATACAACTTCTTTTGAAGTAGGACAAACCTCGTATTTATCAAAATGTATTATCTACAACTTCAGAACAAATTTGGTGTCAGGCAATAACACAATGAAATTTTGTATTTACATTTAAAAACTGAACAAAAAAGAAATGAACATGATTTAGATTGTTGGACAACTGAAACATCAGTTTACACCAAATATTGCAGGTCTGGCATTACTAAGTTAGCTTGCTCTTGGACTCCTGTGTACATTTGGTTTCTCTACAGCACAACACCAAACCTCTCCTCTTCCTCAGCTGAGGAGAAGCCACTTCTGGCCAGTACAGCCTCTACAAGCTGTAGTTTCCGCTGGCTGTGGTACAGAGCCTTGCCTGTGCTCCCGCCTGAAGCAGGCTGCTTACCATGCCTGCTCACATCCCCCTGATCTCCTTCGCTGAGCTCTGCCCACCCAGCACGCATTTCAGAAACAGCTTCTGACAGCCGCCACAAGAGGGGAGCTCCCTATGCAGCTGTGTCTGTTTACAGTAGCCAGTACTAACTACATTTCCAGTCTCAAACCATTTTTTTCCCTTCTTGAATATCAGACTGATCAACCCTAGGTACAACAGCAGCTTTTTTTCCTTCCCCTCCACTGTGGGTTTTTTTTTTTTACTGATTGGATTTTTCTTCATTGTAAAACTTTTTTTTCCCTCTTTTAAATATTAACTAATTTCCCAAAGAAAGTTCATTTAATAATTCTAATTTCAATGCATTATAACATATCCAGACACAAAGTTAGTACCAAAATATCCGCCAGGGCTCTTTGTCCCTCAGCAGAGCTAGGTGGCCGCGCAGCAGTGCTGTGCTCAGGGATGGATTTCATCGCCGATGCGTGCAGTGAGCACATGTCAGGCAGAGCCAGCAGGGACAAGCACCGGACTCAAGCAGAATTTTGCCTATGGCCTGACAGCACTCCGGGACATTCATCGTTGCCATCCTCTGTAATGCTATCTGAATGGCCCCTCTATGCAAGATGCTGTCAGACTTGTTCTGAGACGTGCCCGTACTGGTCTTTAAGTTATCTGGGCTTACATACACACACATATATACACACTCACATCCATTTGCACCCATAGAGATGCATATTCCTCTCCTGCACACTGCAGATGTCTATGCACGACCATGAACAATCTGACCACAGCGAGATGTGGACAGCCACACACAGGCAACCCAGAAACTCGTATTTTAGTCACGGCTTTCATTACAGTTTATGTTGAAGTATCTTTTCAGCTGTAAACACCTAAAGTTCTACATCATTTCCCATAATGTGAGTTCCTCATGAGAACGTATTAAAATGTTAGGATCCAACTCTTATGACCTCAGTGAGAATGAGTTTAGGGTGCTCGTGCAGGCTCTGTTGGTCACCGAACGCCGAGCTGAGTGTAGGCCAGGCCCGGTGGCAAGCAGTGCTAACGCTGCAGTTCAGACCGTGGGTAACTCTCCCAGCTGACAGAGAAAACGTCTGCATTTTCCTTCCAGAGGAAAGAAAGGACCCTCCATTTAATAGCACTTGTCTTCTCTACACAAAGTCTTTAGTTTTCAGCACATCAAGACCTTGGAGGGATCAATTCTCATCTCTCAGCTTCTGCCAATGGCCAGGTGAGACACCGAGTTCAAAACTGCTGCAACTTCCTAACTGCATCTCTGCCAATGTGAAACCCCCTTGAACTGTCATTTGATACTTCCTTGTTGCCCTTTTCCTTTGGCTTCTCCTTTTTTTAAAAAAAAAATCTTTCTCCCTGTCTTATGTGACACAAATTCTCTAGTTCCTAATACATGAGTACCTCACCATCAACAATCAATACTTGCTCTATTTTCTTCAGCATGTGGCCAAATGTAAAGCAAGTCCACCGAAGGGATGGATTACAGCAGACTGAGACCAGTGTAAGCGAGGATCAGACCCTTTGTGGTGCTTGCAATTTTGAAATAACAAACATCAACCATCAACATATATTTTTTTTTCTTTTAACTTCTGATTACTTTCACTCATTTGTCTTTATTCATCCTGCACTGGCTGTTGTCAGTACATATTTCCAAAGAAAATATATCTGTCAATGTATTTATATGGAGGAAGAAACAAAAATCCACAACTTTATAATTTCTTTTTATATTTGCAGTACTTTACCCTGCATTTCAAAACGTTGAAATTATCACTATGTATTTTGAAATAAAAATAAATAAAATTAGCGACAGTAAAAGAGCACAAATGAATGAAAACCACCTACTGCACCTAGGTAGAACCAACAGCTTTTTTAATTGATTGAAAATAAAAATGCACTGTTTTTTATGGTAGCAGTTAGAGCTGTCTTCTAAAATATTAAGTGAGTTATTACATGAAAAATCTTAAATATGTTGCGAGGAGTTTTTATCTGTTAGCACTTCAGATTTAACAAGACAGAAGTGCTTAATTTATGCTCTGTGGGAAAACTTGCTTACTTAAAGGTAAACCAATGTACCTGATGCAAAAACAAACAAACAAAAAACAGCAATGGAACCCAGAAAAATTTATTATAGGCCTGATTTATGAAATGCCAAGGCCACTGACTAGCATCATCTTTTACTTTCCCTTGTAGGAACAGTTTGAAACCTCATCTTCCCTACTGCTCAAGAAGTCAGCTCTAATTTTATTACAAAAGCATATCACATTCCTGAATTCCTCACTCTAGTTGAATGACAACAGCCCTTACCATCCTGTCTGAGCAGCAGAGTATTTGGCTACTATGTTAACAAATAAATTTTACATTCCCTTCACATGTTTTAGTTCAAAATAAAGAAATATCCAGTATGTTTTTAATTGCATGTCATACTAAAAACAACAACAACAAAACAACCGTTAAAATTAGTAGGAAGATAATATAAGTGGTTATTTGGACACAGACAACTAAATCCACATTGCACCTGCTGTCACAGGAAGAATTATGCTTAAGCTAGAGGGAGTGATCCAGCTGAGAGCTGTGTCATTGAGAGCTGTCGCTGTGGCTACAGCTGAGAGCACCTTTGAGAGTGTGTATTAATGTTTCAGAAATCTCCAAATTAAACTTCAGTTTGTTATAAATAACTACCATTGCCTAGATAGCTTAACCATTAATTCTAAAACTGCTTGTAAAAATGTGAGATTCTGCTGGTGGTGGTGCGTTTGAATGAAGAACACAAGATTTTGGAGGAGATACCTTGGTATTCACAGAATCACAAAATCACAGGAGATACCTTGGTATTTCCTCTTATGCAACACAAATTCGAGGCTGCTACTACCCATAACTGTTTATTTCCATCCACACAAGATGCTTTTGCTTCCTTTCTCTTATCTCATGCCAAGTGGCTCAGTCTTCCTCCTCCTAACATTCCCTGTTCCACTGGAGCATCATTGTATAGGCCATGGTAAAATAAGAGAGAATCCTTGAACCTTGAGTATCTGAAAGAGTAGGTCAGTGTGTAGGAGGATGCTGAATTGGTATGTGGGCTTATATTCATAAAACTAACACCAGAAAGAACTAATTGGTTAAGTAACTATTCCGTTAACTATTGTGTAACTATTGTACACAAAGTCAAAAAGCTCTTGGGCTAAGACAGCAGTGGCTTGTAGCTTTATGACTCCAGTCCTAACTACTTTCCTATAAGAAGTGACAGAGCTGGCTCTGAGGGAAGGGCACCCACTTCATCAGTGTTGCTGTGTCTCTCAATCAATGTGGCAGGAAAGAACATATCCTCAGGCTCATGAGTGTCCCTGCCTGCAACAGGAAAAAAAAATGCAGCCTGCTAAATTAATGAGATGGAGGAAGCCCTAAGAATCCATTTGAACTGAACACCAGGCCGCTGCCAACAATACCAAACCACACCTCTCTGAATCTCCCCGAACAACAGACCTTGCCAACAATAAAAAAAAATAAAAATATTTCATTTGCTCTTCCAGGCAGTTTGCTAGTAAACATGCCTTGCATTTGGCTCCATGGGTTTTCTAACTCATACACAGATGAGATACAGATTGAAAGGACTATGTTGTATTACGATTTCCCAAAAAAACAAGTGGTAGAAAAAACAACAACAAAAAACAACTTTTGTTTGCTTTTCCAGCATGAAACAGTCCAGAACACCTTTGCCTAGAGTTTTTTTTTTTTATTTTATACTTTTTATCTCTCTGCACAGTCATGTATTACCTCTCACCCTCTACTGATAAGTATATTCTAGTGTACCAAATCATTATTAAATCTTGTGGAGTTCTGACAGATTCATAAAAGATTTTATTGGATTTACTTGTAGAGATAAGCACAGGCAACAAGCAAGCACCTTGATCTGAGAACGTCAGCTCACCCAGAATTCCCAACATGATTTTCTTTTGGTGTCCTAGTCTAGAACCTCTGTCACCAAGAGGGACATTATTAGTGGCCTCTGCAGCTTCACATAGCTTCTCATTCCATTCAACTTAAAAAAAAAATAAATTGTGTGTTCAGTCAGATTTAGGTCAGCCTGTGAGTATTACGCTTCCATTTACTTGTTGCTGCACATCACAGACCCACTACCTGAGAAGCTATATAAAGCATTGTATTATAGCTCTTAGGTGACTGAGGAACATGTCACCTGAAAAAAAAAAAAGCTCGTCTTCAAGGAGGAGGAACTAGATGGCTTCGTTGAAGATCAGCTATATGTACTGGAGTCTGTCATGTCCATGTCATAAATTTCAACCAACCAGAGAAAACTGCAGAAGCCTCAGCTGTCACAACACAGGACAAGTATACCTATCTCAAGAGAGTTAAGAGATCGCAGTTCAGTTCTGGTCACAGATTATATTAAGAGCAAATCTAATAATGCTACAGATGTTAAAAGTAATTTATTTAAAGATAATCTTAACCAAATCAGGCATTACTGCAGATTATTAATATTACATATTACAATGATGACTGTGGTCATAAAACAGATCCTATTAACAAACAATTGTTGCTAACTATAGTTTAGACAAGAGGAGAAAAAATAAAAAATAAAAAATAAAAAAATAAAATAAAGAAACAGAAATCATTAGCCATCGGCTGCTTTAACTTACCATTATGCTAAAACTGTCAGAAAAAGCTACATGGCATTTAGGATGCTTAAACACTGAGCTGTTCAGCTATTAATAAATAGCTGAATAACAAATAGCTGAACGTATTTTTAACAAGTTTTGCCCATTAGGAAAATATTTCTTTCCTCTTGTGGATGCAAGAAGATGAGCACTGCTGACCCAATTTCTAACCTCTTAAGAAGATATTTGTCCATGTGTAAGGACTACAGATCTCAACTATTTTTCATTATAAAAGTAAGGAGACCGAGAGCTTTTATGTGTACCCAGCACATTTTTATTTTTTAAATTTGTCTTCTCTCTTAGCTAATACCAGTGCTCCCAATACTCTGTGAGCTTTACTAAATAAGTAAAAATTGGACAACTGAAAGACCTGGGCTGGAGGGAGAAAGGGGTTCTAAAGCTACTGGCTCTAGACACTGTTTATCACAAGTTAGCTCCTTTTGGGGAACAGCCCACTGGACACCCTGATTGTCGCAAACCAACAGATACCATCACACATTAGTAATGAAGTTCACTTAAAATAATACTAGTGGTTAAATATTTTATACACAAAAACTGTATTAAAAGAGGCATGCTTGCACCATCATGAACTAATACATCAGAAAACCTCAGTGCGTTGTCTATACAACCTTCATTTCATTCTTTTGGTGTACGCACTGATTTGCCTTTGACTAGCTGATTACAGATGAGTTTTTCCAAAACAACTTTTCTTGTTTGAAGAATGGGAGGTCTTCAAAACTAAACACACTTCCTTTTCTGGATCCCTAAAATCCAATGCCAGTTAGATGAGGACTAGCATACAAGCATCATGCTTCTTGGTCTCATTCCTGTTTCTACGTTAGCACTGACAAAATTTTCTCAGTGTATTCTCTAAAGGGGAAAAATATCTAGAAACGGTGTTGATGAAAATTAGCTACAAACATTAAAGAGTTCTGAAATTATTGCATATTTCTTAGGGTGCTACAAGAGAGCAAACATATTAACTGTCTGCAGAGAAGATTGGGATAGTTGAAAACCTATTGCAATCTCAAGGTCTTAGATACCAAAAATGACCTAAACATCACTGAATTCTCTTTCCCAAAAGGGAAGTCCGCAGGGATGCTTTTGAATCATCATTGTTTCTATATATAGCATAACATCTACTTTTTAAACTAAAACCGTTCTGCTCTTTTTGCTTCTGCAGAAATACATTGTTAAGCAACTGAGAGGAACCATGGAACAGCAACAAACTAAACACCTACCAACACCTGTATTCCTTGCAGCTGGGACCTACATCTCTGCCCATGTTTTTTTTTATTCTTGAAATGCTCCACAAACATCAAGCAACTTTCCCAAATACTTGATAAGTCTCTTGTTTGGTCCTTGAGCCCAATTAGCCTGCCACCCCACCTTTGCTTGAACTCTGCAGCACAGGTTCAGTGTTTGGCCTTGTTTCACCTTATTGGATTTCACATAGCCAGCTTCTTTTTTCAGTTCTTTTGAGACAAGTATGTTAACTAAAGTGCAAAACATGTTTTCATGTTAAAATCATTAAGTTATGTTTGTTATATTAATGTTTAAAAAAAGTAACAAACTATTATAGAATCACAAGGTATACAAATGCAAGCACAGACAGCCTACACTGTGAAATTGCATATATAAATTAAAATTAGTATTAGAGCTTCTTCCAGATACCACTCTGTGCTCCAAGTGAATTTTAACCTCATCTCCCCAGCTACTAAAAAGCACCACTGCATATTACATAGCAGTGTTGTACTGATTACAACAAGACATAAATTATGTCAGCTTTGTGTTTTGTTGTTCATCAACCAAGTTCTTTGGTAGTGGCTGAGAGAAGAAAACAATAGCTTGAGGACAAAGCAAAGCATTGATATAGCTGTTTCCTACCTATCGGGATGGATGAAATCTGAGAGTAGAGATCCAGCATGCGATTGCCATCTACATCTACTAGGTAGTTCCCTCGGCTCTCTTCATAATTGCAAAAAAAGTGTACAGCTTCTGCATTCTTAAAGAAAAAACAAACAATGAAAGCTTTAAGTAGCAGCAGTGTGGAGGAAGCAACAGCAAAATCTGATAAAAATATCTAGCGATAAAATGTAAAGACACATTATATCCATTCCATGGAATTAACTGTACAGCTATTTTTATAGAGACTGTTAAGAATCATCTGTTCTAATGAAAAAAAGGAGGCAGAAAAATGCACATTTCTAACATCTATCAGCTAAATAATATATAATGACTGAACAACTCGGAGTGAACAAAATAATTCTGCCAATCCTCAATAACTAGGTAGTTTCAGATCTGAGAATATAACTTAGTCTTTATCCAGTGAACCTCCACATGATGTTTGCAGTTATATAAAAATACAGGCTGACAGCCTTTTTTTGTTATGAAATCTTATTTTCAGTAGTTTGTGAAGGAAGTTAAGGGCAAGCACGCACTTTGAGGAACTGCTTGTCTTGGGAAGGCAATATGCACTTAGGTTGGCATACTTTTAAGACCAAATATACTTGTGTTCTCACTAGCTACTACATAACGACTCAAAATGCACATAAACTGTTTAAGAAATTACAGAGAAATCACTGATTCTAGCAAAACCATTCTGCTGTATTCAAAATGGACTAGATTTTATTCAAATGCACACATATAACATGTCCCCAATATACCATGTCTAAGCATTCAAACCCAATCTCAGTCCTCCACCTTATTTTTTTGAATTGAATTAAACGTACAAAACAGGATTTTAAAGCAAGTTCTGAAATCACCGGATGGATACCTGCCCAAACTCAGAAAATTTGACAAATTACCTGAATTCCATTCAGCTGTTTCATTAATTCCTGCAGATAAAAAATAAAAATAAAAAATCAGCCCTGGGTATGTAATTACCAAACACTGAAGAAAAACATGTTTCTTTTACATGACCACAAAAATTGTGTGCAAAACTTGCCATCTTAGATGCTTCCCAGGCAACTGCACTTGCCACGTGAACTTTCATAGCATATCTTGCACTTATGACAGTTAAATTGTTACAGTGGCATGTTGAGCTGCATGAGCTGCACACACTGTTCAATTATAAATCTTCAGAAAGGAAAAGCTGCCTGTCCTATACTGATCAACCAAACTGAGAAGAAAAGAGACAAATGGCATATGTACAAAACATACGCAGATGTGATGCTGGCACACTGGTTCTAGAAATACAGCTTTAAAAAATTATAAAATCAGTTTCTTAACATCAAGACTAGCTATGCCAATTGTATTTGTGTTCCATCCAAATTCCTGTGTTTTGCAGAGAGCTTGCAAAGGAGGCAATATGGAAATTACTGAAGAGCGATTATTTTGACACTGAAAGCATTTTAAGTGCTTTAGCTCTAAAGCTTATTAGCTTTCCTGTGCTAACTGAACAGCTTCCGTATAAATACTGACTCTGTCAGAGTAAAATTGTCCAGCAAACTGAAACTTTTGATTCATTTCAAAACCAAAGCATTATTTTACATCATAAAGTCAACCACGTTGCTCTTTCTCAGCAGGAGGACAAGTAGCCACATCTCTGCACCAGGCAGATGAGAAGTTTCAGCAACTTGATGTTCTTTTGTTCTCAGTAACTTCGAATAGGAAGTTGGCAGTTGAAATTCAGGAGAAATTTAGATGTCTCTTTGAGAGAGGGGCAAGACAGGCTTCCCCCCTTCCTAGCTTTTCACTCTCAGCATCTTGATAAAAGCGGGCATAGACTGTTGTAAAATGACATTTATTCATATTGGATTTAAAGTTTGGAATTAAAATTGTTCTCTAGGAAGTTAAACACAGCTAAAGAAAAAATATACAAGCCATTATACTTTGAGAACTTACTCTAGATCGTGGTCCAGGAACTTCTGTCTTCATTAGAGGTCCATCATAATCAAAATCCACATCAATTTTAGCTGCAGCTTGACTGATGTATCTGTGTCCTGTAGGAAATAATGAAAACCTGAGTACAGACCATATTTTTTGTGTTCTCTTTCAGAATAAATATCCATACCTTATCTGACTGAGAACACTTGACAGATGAGACCAATTACATTGTGCTGTCTGAAGTGAACCAAATACCTCATCTTTGACAAGTGTGAAATAAAACTAATACTAGTGAGGTAGCTTTAAAAAAAAAGAAGTGAAACGACAATGCAAGCCTAGAAAAACAGGCAAACCCTACTGTAAAAGACACAAGGACTAAGAGCACGTCTGTTTCCATCTCCACTGGTAAGTCTGCTGATACACCTTTTTTTGCTGGGAATGCCCCGTTGCTACGCAGTGAAGGCTCACCACCAGTAACAACCAAAAAGCTTCATGGAGTCCACTGGTAAACAGCACTGCAATGTTCTGCAATAGCTCAAAGAACACTGCCTGGAAAATATTAGTGCCTCAGAAAGGAAAATAGATATGTTTAAAATAAACTGAAAATCTCACGTGAATCCAGTATCTTGCACTGCAGCTCTGAAACCCGGGTCAAAAATAGCAACACAACTTTTGCTCTGTCCTATGCCTGGGTTGCTGTTCTTTATCCATGTATGTAATGGGGATATTGCAATAAACTTTATATCTGTAACAAAGCTAAAAGGCAAAACCTCCTGAACTTCATCAGTAACATGCTCGGTTCCCATTTCTGAAGCAACTGTACCACAATGCAGTGTTTAGGCATAGCTCGTAAGAGAGAAAGCAGCTTTACAAATTATCTTTACCAACACTTCAGGATACAGCCTTTTGAATAACGCAGAAATGTTACACGATATCGGTGGGGTTCAGCCAGCAGAGCTGGAAAAGCAGAGCTGGAAAAGCAGCTCTCTCAACCTTGGTCATCTGAAATCTACATGTACAAAGCTCTAACCTCTGACCCCGTCAAGTGTCAGTGCCCAGCCACAAAGTCATGGCAGCACCTTTCAGTTCTCCAGGCTTGTTCTCTCCACCCAGATTGGGGTGTGTGAGAAGGCCAGAAAGGAGCACTCTACATCGATTAGAAACAGATAGGGCACAAATAGCCCCTTAGCTCAGAGGAGTGCTGGATGTACAAAACAGAGACAGGCCTATATCCCAGTACCTGGTTAGCTGTGCTAGCATGTGCACACAGCAGTCCCCACAAACCAGCACCAACCCAGTGCTGGAGGCCGGAGTGACAGAGAGACCCTGCTGAGTGCATCTGGTCTCTCCCAGCCCTGGGCTCCCTACACGCCTGAGTGGCAGAAAAAAGGGAAGTGAAGGACGTGCTTTGGACAAGCGGAGCAGAACAGAACAGAACAGAACATGCTTTGCTTACCGCCATGCAAAAGGGAAGCTGGGGACACGGCCCACCCACACCACCACGCTGATGTGATTGGGAAGTGTCAGGAAGCACCATTTCAGTAATGCTAAGCATCCATTTGGAATATGTGTATGTTCCATTCAGGGGTTTAGGGGATAATTGTACGTTTGCAACAGAGGAAGTACAGACTTGATGGCTTTACTGAGGCGCCCAGCAAGAGACCATGAGCTAGCTCTGCAGACTGTGACTATGTGCTGGACTGAACTAACTGCCTGACAGTCCTGGGACTTTTATCATCAAGCACCTGCAAGGCCTCGCACAGCACGGTATCAATGACAAAATGGTCTTAATAAACTCAACTTAGGGGCATTGCTCCTGCAGCAGCTTAACACCTGAAAGATAAGTGCATCACCTGTTCTGGGCTGCAACGGGCATTTTAAGATGGTGCAATTTGCAAAACCTCAAGTGAAGATCCTCAGCTCCCTTTCTCTCAGAGGAAGGCCGAGTTGCAGGTCAGAGGGGTGGCGGGTGGCTGAAGTAAGGTGACAGAAGCACCTCTGGCAGTGCAGTGCTGGTACAGCACACCCCGTGTCACCATCACCCCTGAAAGGCAGGCACCCAGTGAGGCAGGCAGCGCCCAAGCGCACAAAGGGCAGTGGGACATCCACAACCGCCCCTCACAGCCACAACTTCATTTAAGAAAATCACCAGAAGCATTTTTGTTTTCAAATGACGGTTGTCAAATAAGTATTTATCAAGGAAAGAGAGGCTATGCTTTGAGAGTGCTCAGCACTGCTTTGAACATCGCTGTTTGGCCGAGGTTTGTAACTGTGATTAGAGGCGTTGTCTTTGGATTTGGTAAGCCCAGGCTGAGATGGGCACAAGAGGCAGTGGGCACAAACCAGAGCACAGGAGGCACTTCTGTGCTCTCTGGGTGCTGGAGCCCTGGCCCAGGTTGCCCTCAGAAGCTGTGGAGTCTCCTCCTTGGAGGTCTCCCAAAGCTGCCTGGACACGGGCCTGGGCCCCCTGCTCGGGGTGGCCCTGCTGGGGCAGGGGGAGCAGATGGGCCCGGGGGGCTACGACAGAGATGTGTCAAGCAAGGCTGGTTTTGAGAAAGTTTATCTGCAAAATCACAGCCCGTTGGAAGTATCTCTAGCTGAGCACTTAAACTCACTGCTCATTTTGGGAAAACTTGGTCTGCAAAGAGAAATCTTCTCCCCAGCTTTAATTCCAAGTGTTATATCTGAGATGCGTCACTGCCTCTCCGCGAAGCTATTAATAGGTTTTGTTACAGCAACACCACTTCATTTTTGTGTCATTCTGTTTAGCATTCATGTAAATTGCAGACTGCATGGCAACTGTTCCGCCAGAAAAAAAAAAAAAAAAGCTACTGCAGATAAAAGATCAGCAGAAGCTACATAATACAGAGCTGATAAAGCTGCGGATCCAGTAGGCAGCTTGCGAAGTCTACAAGGGGAAAAAAGAGACCCCACCAACCCCTCCATGCCCCCAGCTCCTTCCCCGATGGGAGATCACAGCAAGCCAGCAGGAACATTTCAATTTCTTCTGCATCACCCAAGCCCCCGTGCTCTTCATCTCCATCCCTCCCCTCAACAAGCCCTGCTCTCTCCCTCCTGTGGAAGAATTTACTGTCCCCCTGCATGTCACAGGGCACTACAATATCCCCCTCCTTTCCTTTTAACCTTCTTTTCTGCAGAGCTGGGCTGGGCCCACAACTATTCTGGGCATCCCTGTATTGTATGGTACAGAAGGAGGGCAGGAGATTCACTTCCCTGCCCTGTCCTCTCCTCTCCCTTACCAGGCTCCATGTGCTGCTGTGTGGTACAGGGGAGAGCACCAAGAGAGGCACAGAAAACCCAGGGCGTTTTGGAAGTCAGCAGTAGCATAAAAGATATGGAAAAAAAAATGGATCTGATGCATTTAGAAATATAAGCATGAAAAAAAAAAATGACTATTTCAGGTCTTTAATCTACCATGAAATAATTAAATCTAATCTGCTTCACTGAATAACAGAAAAACAGCATTTAGTTTGTAAACCTCATAAAGTAATAAATAAATAAAAATCTAATGAGCTTTCAAGAAGTACCACCAATAACCCTTCTGTTGGTGTTCTGTGCAGGTATTTTCTGCTCCAAGTACTCTGAAATACCTGCGCAAAGATTTACTAAGGTTTATAATGTTGCCCAGTAACATGACAAATAGAACAGGGGTGAGAGGGAAATACCTTTACAGTAAGCCACAAATGTTTTATTGTACTCTGGTATTACTTTGCTGGTATTTTTTGTTAAAGGTGTGGAAGCACGTTCACTTATCTCGCACTTGATGGTTTTGAACTATGGTTGCAGGGTGTGTACAAAGCAAAAGGAACACAAGCCTGGAACCCTCTTTCTAGTCATAGCCCAAGCTGCCATTTACCGTAACAGATGCAGGGAACTTTTACATTTTGTCAGGTTTAAAGCTTTACCACTATTTTTGAAAGTTTGACTTAAACATACTTGTAAAATGAGTTTTCCTCCAGATGTAAAGGAAAAAGTGAACTTCTTTTAGTTGTTTTAATAAGCTGAAGTCTTTATTGTTATTTCATTATTACGAATTCTGTGGCCCCAAACTGTTTTCTGAGTCATTTAAAAGAAAAGACTTGCTTATATTATAGTCATGCTCCACTGCAGGTCACTTCATTCCTCTGCTGAAAAGGAGCTAATAGGAACATGTAATTCAGGGCGTTTCTGCTGGAGAGCTCTAGACCCTGTTCTCTGCAGTGACAGCCTCAGCAGGGAGTTTTGAAAAGCCAAAACACGCAGCACGTATGAGCCTTACTGGGAGGAACCTTTTTGACTTGTTCTGCAAACAGCAAATGTTGCCTTCTTCTCCAGAACTTTCTCCAACAAGAACTTTTCTCCAACTTCCTCTCTCCTGAAAACATATGGCAAGTACACTTTTGACAAGTTTGACAAAGCTGCACATCCAAGACAGGTGAACTAGGACCCACTTGCACTTTCCTCCTCTTCCACCATCGCCAACGTTCCTCCCATGTGGAGCAGCAGCTGCCCATCTCTGGAAATCAGGCCACATTCCCTGGGCACTAACACCTATCTCAGCGTAACAAAGCGAGTGGGCATCAGGAAACCCTTCCAAGACTCACAGCCTGTAAACAAGTCTATCAGTAACGTGCACGTGCAATCTTCCTGTTAGGGGAAACATTTAGCACGCTGTATTTCCGTGATTTTTAAAGAAAGACTACTTTGGGGAGGAGGCAACCAGCCTCCCAGAAATGCTCAGTAGAGCAGCAAAGACCACAGAAGCTAGCAGCATCATCTTTTTGCTGCTATTTATGCAACAGCCTCTTCTGCACTGATATTTGAACTAGATATGTGCTAAAGGCACACATGAGCGATTAAAAATGAGCAGAGCTTTGCTGTGTGGTGCTGCATCAATTCACACTGGCACAGCTTGTACCTGTCAACAGACGGGTTTTATACACAGCAAAGGTTGCTCAAGTGAAACTAAAGCATGCCAGTCTTCCCAAAGAAGAGCTGCTTTAAAGATCATTTTTATTATATTAGTGATGTTGGTCAATTTATGAGACAGATTACTTTGTTTTAAACAGCTTTCAGGAGCAGCTTAGCCAAACCTCAGTTACTTTCAAGATGTCAGTGAACCAGAGTCACCTAAAAAAGGAGCAACACAAGTGACAGGTTTCCCTTCATTTGCTTGTTAGCTCCTAAAGCATGCTAGACGTCATCATGCTCTACGAGCAAGTGATCTTTCGGCTGATTCACTGATACAAATTTGATTTATACATTTGCTTTCAAGAGCCCACGGTGCGTCTCATTTTATCAACACCAGTATAAGGACAGCTTTACCAATTTACTGGTCCTTGTGCTTGCCAAAGGGTCATTCCACCTCCTAGCTCAGGCAAATGCTATGGTTTGAATCTGAAGGAACAGCCTGCCACGAAGAAAATTAAAATGGCTTGTGTTACCTCATCCTGCCAACACATTGGGAAGGAAGGGATTGCTATGGACAGGCTCTCTAGGCCTACCTGCACCCAGAAGTACTGCTGACAGCACATTAACTGGTGGGCCTGGGCCCAATCCTACACCTGAAATAGGATTTTTCATTTGAAGGAAAAAAAAAGTTGTGATCACACGTATGGCAGATGGCCCAGTCCGTCACGATAAGCAGCAATTGTGTGCATAACCAACACACCAGCATGTTTCATGGGCACAGAGAGACACACATCATATCTGAGTGCATGACCAGCACCATGGTGCACAAGCACATCCATCGTTATAACAACAGCAGAACTAGGTAGGTAGCGTTCCTGGGAAATCAGGTGTCCTGATGTAACACAACTCAGCTTAGCAGGTAGAGAAGACTAAAGTGCGCAAGTAATTGCAGAATAGACTCCAAAAACTGCACAAGTCCGTAATGCCCTGTCCAACAAATGGAGCCCAAGTACTCTGCGAGCCCTGCAAGTAAATCAGTAGACCAAGTAAATCAGACCACTCACTGCAATGCATCCCTAGTTAACTGTACCACGTCTGCTCAGCCAGAATTTCTCTCTCTCAAAGGTACTGAATGTATATTACAGCTTGGATCGAATTACTCCTGTTTGACTTTTTAATGTCAAGTTACTCTGCAACAGAAACTCTGCAAATGAAGCTACTCCATTTTGGGACTGATGAATTCAGGTCTTGGTTTTGAATGCTCCACTTCGCATCTCCAGAATATAGAAGTGACAGATTCTTACCAGGTCCAAGCAAATATATTTTTTTTTTTTTTTTTTCCTAGATGTATCAATATTTATGCTCTTGAGCCAATGGACCAACTCAACCTACTGACTTTCTGTTGAGGTCTGTGATCAAACAGCAATGAAAAAGGAGTTTCTCATGGTATATTAACTTAGCATAAGAGCAGAACCAAATACTATGACTCTTCCTAAAAAAGCATTATGAAGGCTTTTAAATTACATGTAGCTAATAAGACTGAACAGAGTATCTCTTAACATCAAATCAAAAGTCAGAAAACAAATGATGCGTGATTAATGAACCTAATTATCAGAGACCACATCAGCTAAATGACTTGCAGAGAACTTTTGACCCCTCTCATTTGAAGATGGTGGGTACAACAAATTAAATTCCACTTTCCTTGCTTCTGGCAGACTCTTCAAAGCTCTATACAACATACAGCATCCTTCTAAACACTTGAGTGTTTAACATCAGCAAATTATCATTCTTCCTTTTCATGTAACAGGATGTCATCATTTGCCAGCAGACAGAAAAGCTCGTATTTCAACTCCTGTTTTCTAAGCTATCCTCATCACTCACCAGGTGTCTCACTCAGCAATTTTTAATAAAGAACCACATTGCTATAGCAACATAATTAATGTAATTACACCCTTCTAACATTTGGTGATGTTAGCAGTCACAAAGAGCTCTACTGTTAGCAGGTCTCTGGTGTAAGCAGTGATCTCTGACAGGTAGGTTTACCAGAGGCCTAGGAAGTACTTAGACCTCTGATACGCTTGACCAAAACCACTCTCTATAAATACAGTTCCTGAATGTACAACAACTGGATATTACCTGAGAGAAACTCCATAGGAGGCATTGTAATTATATCAGTGTAATTAAGAGGAGGAACTATCCTCAGGCAAAAAAGAAAAGATAGAAAAAATAAATTCTGGCACATTTCTCAAATTCAAGTGTTTTGCTGTGAAAGCGTGTAGAGTGAAAGATCCCCAGTCCCAAAGGAGGCACGTTACACGTGCCATGCACTGCTGCCCTGTACAAGTGCAGAAAGGCAATTTCCCATGTGTGTCTGTAACTTCTACTCCATGGTGTCTCCCAAACCTCCTTCCAGATTGAATTTTTGGAGCATGGAGGCCCTGACAGCCTAATGTAGGAGGACTGTGATTTCCCCCAAATACTATTTTAGGTGTTGCAAGTATAATCTGTTACTAACAGCTCTTGAAATGCAATGGCAGAAGCCCAGGCTAACTAGAGGTGTTTGGAAAGCGAACATTGCTGTTGCATAATATTATGAAAACTGAGACTGCTATTTACAGAGTGCTTATGCTGCAAGATCAGAAGCTGCTCCACATGAGACTGACTGGGTTTCAGGACTCCCATATACACACTGGAGATTTTATGGGAAAAGGATTCTCCAAAGACCAAGACAAAACCTGAAAACAAAGAGGGTGAAGAGGAGTGGAGGCTCCCAAAAGAAAGCGCAAGAACAGCTCCCTCCCCCCAAACGCACCATAATCCCAAATCAACTCTTCAGCACTAATGGGAGCACCGAGCTGCTGGTTTTCCTGCAGAACTTGTGATGTGAATCAGCCATAACATTGTGCCTCATTTGCAGCCCAGCAGACCACAGTAAGTGAAAGTTCATCAGGACCCCTCTAGAGATTAACAACCACAAGGGAAAACAGCCATCATTACCATGGCTGCCCCGTGTGGGACAGAAGGAACGGGAAATTAGATGGGGATGTCATGGGCCTTACTTGTCCTCCTTCGCCTTAAGGAGCTAAGAACTGCTGCCCAAACTTGGCCTTGCAGCACAGCCTCCTGGCCAGTAGTTGTCCAGCCACCATTTTTTATCCGAGCATTGCCATGTGTCTCGGCTTTCGGCAGAACGTCTGATCAGGCTGGGAAGGAAAGGTTCCTCAGGCTAGCAGGAGAGGTTGCACTCCAGGTCATCAGCGGCTGGTTCTCAGGGCAGCAGCTGAAGGTGACCTCAAGTTTGTGCCCTCTATCACCCAGAGAAGGGATATGATCTTTGCTTCTCCCACATATCCCTCAAACATATCCAGTTTATTCTCTCTACTGAAAGAGAGAAATATTATCTGGATGTTAATATGGTTTGCGTTAGGCAGAGCAAGACCTCAGACCACTTCACTTCTTGTCCTGATTTTCTAGGGAAACTTCTAATGTATAAACAGAATAAAAAAAATGCAATAGGTCATAGCAAGGATTAATACTGGAGACAAAAGAAGGATTAGGGTAAAGCGTTCTCATGGTTTTCCACCCTCTTCCAGATAACTGTGATGGGGACAAATCAAGAATGAACACGAACGTCTCTCAGTCTTCACTGCAGCACGCCGGTGGGATAAAGTGGTATTATTCTCTGAAGAGAGCAAGGAAACAGGCTGAGATATGTGAGGTATGGCCTCAGCCAGAGTTAGTTCACGTAGGGCACTGCAATAAAAGTGCTGAGAAACTGGAGGAGAACAACTGGATCTATGAAGAAAGATTGAAATATTATTTAAATCATTTGAGACAGAAGTACAAGGTTTTGGGAGAGGTAATAGGTTTCAAATATGTAGAAGGCTGCTGCTAAGAAGAAATAAACATTCCAGCTTCCAGGTCCACTGAGGATAGGACAAATAGTAAGGATTTGACTTTTCCTGTTTTTGAAACTTTGGTTAAACATTAGGAAAAAAGCTCTAAAGATAAGGGCAATTCAGCAACAGAGCAGATTGCCCGGGGAGGCTGCAGAAGCCGCACCGCTGGGGGCTTTTAAGAGCAGGTCAGCATCCTGGAGGAGCATGTGCAAGCACTAATGGGAACTGATGCCTCCTTAAGGCAGAAGACTGGCCTTTTGGCATGCTTTCCAGTTCAAGAATCAAAGAAGAATTCAACCCCTCAGGGTAATCAGCAGGAAACTGAACCGAGATCTCTAGAGTCCTCATAACTGTGCTGCTGCTCTACCATCTAACAACAAACTATGATTTGGCCCACCTCTGAAGCACAGAAATGGAATAGTTTTCCCATCAGACACAGATGATCAAACCAGAGGTAGCACGAAGTGGGGCTAGTGCGTGATTCTGACTGTCAGCCCTAATTAACCTGCAGCACGGAGACTGCTGATGGCAACGCAGCTGTGACTGCAGCGCTCAGCTGACGATGTACACTGAGAAATGCCAGTATTTCTTCAGCATCAGCTGCCTCTCCTGGGCTTGTCTTGATGTTGCTGTACTGAGAGCACTATGCAGGACTATTTGTTAAAAATATATATATATACACTACAATTATGCTAGCTACTCTGTCTACCGATGTTCTTCTGCCACCTCTCAAATTCTATTAAACTGTACCTTAGATAGCAAACTATCAAGTACAAGAAATATATACAGACAACAAATTGATACCTGATTACAGCTTATTATTATTTTTCAGGAAAGCATAAGGACTCCAAGTTACTACAGGCTTTACATGTACGGGGAAGATTTAACTTGTATGTTACATCGATACATTTCACTTAGCTTTTACATTTTAATCAGCTTAATTTTCAGTTTTCATTTTGTAGTTATCTGGCCATGGACTAGCACTGTGTTAGGAATTAGAACACCACAAGCAATGGTCAAGTAAAGAAGATTCTCCTCCCAGATGCTTAACTCTTGTTCCACATTCGTTAAAAGATTTGAGGACTTGAAATCTATCTCGATTAGAATTAAACACCATCTCCCACATACAACCAGAGAAAAAATTCCTAGAAATATTTTGATTAATATTGAGTTTAGTTTCCTTTGCTCCCATGTGTTTTACAACAGTGAATGTGGGTACAATTCTCTGCCACAGTGAATGCAAACTTGCCAACATCCTTCCTTTTCACATGCCCCTTTTTTTTGTCAGAAACCAGCATAGTTCATGCTCAGGGCCAGCACAACGCTACCACCCACATTTGCTTTAAAAATCAGAAATAATCAAGGAGGAAGACTCTCTTTCTCTAAATAAATTTATAATAGATTCAAGCTGTGTGAATTATTGCACTCAATGCAGACAGGCAACTGAAACATCACAGCCCACAGACAGAGAGACTTCTACCAAGAGGCAAGCTATTCTACTCTCCACCTCCCCTTTGCAAACCCTGCCATTTCAGTATCTCACTGAAAAAAACAGCAGACCAAATGGCACTGCAGGAATTTTGTGGGAGTAACGTATGAGGAGTCTTTCTCAGTCTGTACAGCTCGGAGTTTGCATGCTCAAAAACATGTCGGAGGAGAGCACCCTGAGGCAGAAATTGGACATCACCCTCTGCATCTCCCTAAAAACAAGCAGAGACCAGCAGTGTGACCAGCAGTGCTGCAGCCTTGGCGGGTACTCAGCAGGAAAATGACCCGAAGCTCACATTTTTTCTACAGCTGTCAGTCTCCTGCCTATTGTGTCAGCCAGGAACGTAGCAGGCTAAAAAATTACCAGGAGACAGTTCCTTCTGGTAGGGACTTCTGCTTTTGCTCCATGTTTTATCTCTGGAGACATGCACCCAAAGCAGCATGCCTGCTACACAACCTGCCAACAAGGCCCTCCACCCTTTGCTATAAGCCTGCTTTTAGCAGCCTTTCCACTTACAAGTTTCCAAAAAGGATGGCCTGATGGGGCCCAGAGTTGCATTTCTTTTGTACTGCCGCCCTTCATTGCAATGGTGAGAACAGAAGAGCTAGCCCAGCTGCACTTCAGGGACCTCAGGTGCACTGCACAGCTGTAGTGATTTGTCTTCCTGGGCAGGGAGCATCAGGAAGTGTGCAAGATGCTGGGAGAGACAGGGAGTGTTAAGTAATAGCGAGACAACAGATGAGCTCAGAGGACTGGCAGCTGCTGAGGGCCTACTTGCTGCAAGCACTTTCCATTGGCCACTATTGACCAAACGATCACTGCTCTTGCACAGCTCGGGTAATCAGTGCATCACTCCCATAAATAAAGGGCATCCAGTCCTGAAACACTGACCTAATACTTTTCCAATAGCTACAAGACCAAACGTTCTGTTCTTTAGCCAAAGGTCAGTTGCTCCCCACAGTTTATTGTTTAAAAGGAAATCAGATTTATTTATTTATTTTAATTTCTAAGCAAATGGAGGGGTTCTGTGTTTGCATGGCAGTGGCACAAGGAGCACATTGGCTCAGCAGAAGGCCTAGAAGAAAAGAAACATTAATATTTACTTGGTCACAGAAAAAGCCATTGAGCCATACTGTATTCAGTGTAACAGCACATAAAGTGAACGCTAGATCTTAAGTTCAACACTTTGTCCAAAAAGACCAAAAGAAATTTGCACTTTTAAAGCACGAGACTGAAGTTTGTGCATGTATTTCATGAGACTGGAGGCTCAATGTACATGTGCTAACCTAGGAGCAGGGGTCTAGCAAGAACTTGTCATCATACACTTAGGAGAAAACAGCCTGAAGCTGTGGGTTAGGCCTTTATTTTACATTAGAGCTAAGTGCAGGCAGAAAAATACCCCCAGCAAAGGCCACCTCTTGGTGTCAGCCACACAAAACCTCCCCACAAAGAAAGACAGGCAGGGGCATCCTATGATGGCAAAAGGTGATTTTGATGGATGACTTTTTCACCTCTGCACGACGTAGCATGAGAAAGTAGCCCTGTTAGAGCAGAGTTCCAAGGGCTGATGAGCTTTGTTTCGTTTAATAATTTGCACTGTAAACATGCTGAGTCCTTCAATTTGCCAAATTAAAAAACAAACAACCAACAAAACAAAAAAAATCACATAAAAAAAAACCCACAGCATCCCTGTATGCCACTTCTGTACTACAACTGCATCACTATCCGAGATGCAGAATGCAGTATCGTTCAAGTTTTGAAAGATGCAGCACTAGATAAACCCCAGCAACTTTTAAACTGGAATTTTCTTCACTAGCATAACATGAATGCTACCAAATACAAACCAAATAGTACAAAAACCACTTACCAAATACAAGCAGCCTGGAGTTCTGCTGCAGACAACAGCTCAGCTGTCGACTAAGCAACATTGACGCCATTTTATGTTTTCTTTACTCAAAAAGACTCTATCTTGAGGCTGATGATCTGGAAGAGAAAAAAAAAAAGAAAAACATTTATTCATGTCCCTGTGGACGTAGCTACTGTGCCATTCATTTCAATTTCTCCTTTCGGTATCAGGACTGAGACCTGAGTCTGACACTAGGTCCTGTTAAGGCAAATGACTACCAGAGTAAATTTGTAACTCCCAACTTCAGTGGGGCCAAGACATAAAAGATCATCATTTAGCTTCCCTTCTTTGCTTGCTCATCGACTTTCTGTATGCATGTTAGACTAAGTTAATCATTTAATATTTTTTTTTCTTGTCAGTCTCTCAAGACAATGTGTTACTTAAGACCGAACCTATGTTCATGATAAAAACTTCATCTAAACCAAAAAGACAGCATGAGAAACACTAGAAAATAAAAGAAAAACAATTATTTGAAAACACAGTTTCTACCAAGCAATCTCATCTCTCCAAAGACAGCTTGTGAGAGCCGGGGTTGTTCAGCCTGGTGAAGGCAAGGCATGTACCTGATGGAGGGCGCAAAGAGAGTCAGGCTCCTCCCAGTGCTGTCCAGTGAGAGGACAAGGCAATGGGTGAAAAATGAAATACAGTAAGTTCCACCTAAACCATAGAAGAGGTTGTGGAGTCTCCCTGCTTGGTAGTATTCAAAACTCAGCTGGACACTGCCTTCGGCCATCTGCTTTGGGTGGCCCTGCGTGTGCAGGCCTCGGAGCAGCAGGCCTCCAGAGCTCCCTTCCAGCCTCAGCCAGCTGAATCGGAATGACTTTGTCTAGTCCAGTATCATGGATGCTAATATGACTCCTTTTTCATTCTGGATTACCTGCACAGAAAGCCTGTCTGGAAGGCACAAGTAGATAGAAGAGGTTATTAAATTATTATCTACGATACAGGTTAAATTCAAACCTTACGCTTCAAAATCTGGCGTGTTCTACCTAGGACTTCACAGGCCCTGCTTGTCTGTGCAGAGACCGTGCTGACATTTTCCTCCTCACTGGGTGCCCCTGTGCCCCCAGTAGGGACAGGCCATCTGCTGGCAACGAATCCAGGCTTGCAGTCCAAAGGGGACTGCGGCCACCACCCGTACACCTCCCGGGAAGAGCTCCACGGAAAGGCGCTGCTCCTCCCACAGAGTGAGACCACAGCTCCCTGCCGGCATCCTTCTTGTGCCCTTGGTACAGCACGCAAACACTCCTTGGGCACTGGATGAAGGGAACACACCGAGCTGCCATGACAGGAAGCATCTCTTATCCCACAGTAATATAACAGAAGTTTTATTTCTGTATCATCTTTAGTCAACACACCGTTTGCTTTCCTTCACACTTCAGATTTTTCAGAATTGGCAAAATAAAGCAAAAAAAAACCATCCTCACCTGCAGAGATCTATTAATTCACAGACAACATTAATACTTTGGTACAAGGAAAATTCCCTATGCCTTCCCAGACCACTGACGCAGCACTTGGTTTCTTGCAGTTTGCTCTGAGTTCAATTTAAAAACTGATGTATTTTGTAATCTGCCAAGGTGAGCAAACACTTGCACAACGTTTGTGCGCAGTCTACAAAAAGCTTGCTCAGCTTTGTGAGGTTTGGAATGGAACTAGAAGGAACTAGACTTATGAAAATCCCAATACCATGCATTTCTTATCTCAGTCATTCTCCGGCAAAAAAACAAAGGTGAGTCTGAGTCAGTGAAATCACCACAGTGGAAAAAAAAGCTGCTAAAGGGCCAATCAGCCCAGCATCTCTCACAATGATTAACTACTTTGACGTCCTCTGCTCAGAGCTACTCAACTCCTCTGTACTCCTGCAACCTTCAATTTCCTCCTTAACTTTGCTCTGCAAGATTTAGAAGTCTCCAGGAGCCTGTTAAAAGCTAACTTGAGCACAGCTTTGCAGGAGCCAACAACTGGAGCAGTGCAAACGTTCCTATGAGAAAGCTAAAACGTAACCCACCGTGACTCACTTTGGTGTTCCGCTTCCCTTTAGAGTCATTTCCTGTGGGTGTTTTGCTACAAATTGACTAGTCTACCTTGTCCTTAATGAGATGTCTCTTCACATCCAAATCAAACCTACCTTCCAGTCACACCACACCATCCTATCTGTCAGTGACCAGGTCTCCTTCAGCGACACCCCCTTTCCCTTTCCTAGGCGAGTCATCTCCTACGTGTTTGCTCCTAGGATGCTACTTTACCTTTCACTTCTATTTACAGTTTATCTAAAGTCCTTTAACGTTTGAAATACAATATTCATAAAAGGCTCAAAATTACATTTTGAAAAGGTATTGGCTTTCTGAAGAAGTCATAGAAAATATTATTGCAAGAGGTTTAAAAATAAAGCAGCTTACCCCTAATTTTCCTTGGCAGCTGTTATATAAAAAGTTTTACCATTTTCCAGTCCAGAGTCAGAATAAATCATGTAATATCACATATGAGCATAACTAAATTCAGCTTCTTTTCCATCTCCGTTAAGCACACAAATTCTCACTGTAGATTAGCTGATATGACTGGGACATTTGTCTAAGCACGTGTTATTTGGTTGCCATAATAACCAATTGAATTTTGCCTTCGTAATCCATCTCTTGATCAATTCCCACTGGCCTTGCTTGTTCTAGTGCTGCAAGCAGCAGGGGCAGAATTTGGAAGCCAGCAGAAATCAGTGCTCGTGCACGTGCCAAAGCTGCAGCAAAGCGATGCTCCGCAGCAGCTGCTTACAGCTTCAGATGTGTTAAAATCTAGGCAAAATACGCCTGCCAATTTCAGATATCAGATTGTACATGGGATGTGACGAACAATTTTTTTGATTAGCTTTACAATTAAATGCTAGCTACCTTAGATTTCAAAGAAGTGAGACTTTTCCAGAAAAAAGATTCACAACAGTCATCTTTAAATATTTTTCCTCTAATGGCAACTGACTGAGCTGGAGGTTAGAGCTCACTATACACAGCAGCTATTCTGAAGTGAATGGTAAATATATCAATTTTGCAGATATTCTGGGTGTTACGTATAAACTGTGTTTGCCAATGCATGTGTAAGTCACAAAGTCGCATTCTTTTAGTAAGAAAATATATTTTCGAAGAAGCAGCTCCATTAAGTCTACAGAGCACATGAAACAGGGATACATGAATTTTTTTATGCATACAATGTAAAATTGGATGTATTGTTTTTAAAACAGCATCTGCTAAAATTATGTACTAAGTGATTATTTCTGACAGGCAAAATTAGTTACCAGGAATGACAAACAGTCATTCAGCAATAGTAACAGCAGCTAATTCAAGCATATAAAAGACAAATTGTTTCTGTGAACTCAAGATGTGGGGAGAACCCCTGGAAAAAATAAAACAAGTTAGGGAGGGACCCCAACATTTAAGGCGCTTGATCCAGACGCTTTTTACAAGAGCCAAAAACCACAAACGAGGACTTTGTATGACCCGTTCTCTCTTGCTAGCAGAGAAGCTAATGCAGCATGACATCTGCGTTTCAGACTGCAGCTTGCAAAACCTGCCCCGAAAGCATCCTCGGGATAGATTCAAAGGTAAGAGGGTAAGCAGAAACATTGTAAGATGTGTATTAGAAGTCAGCACTGCAGATTTTTATCTCCTTCTTCCAGTTCATGTCAAAGACATGGAAACCCGTTTTAAATTCATGGGAGCATCTATCTCTCAGCTGTTCCAAACCCATTTACCAGGAACAATTAGGTGCTTTAGAAACAGCAGCAAAAGCTGCACACTGCAATTACTCCACAAAGTCTTCCCAGTATGTATTTGGCGGAGGTAAAGGCAAATTAATTACATCTTTGCTGTTTTCCTTCACTTGGCTTTTCTATAAGTTTGACGTGAAAACCAAGCAAAGTTTGCTTTCTTTTGAATTAAAAGTGTATTTCCTTGGCTTTGCAGGACAGCAAGTCCAACTAATGATACAAAGACCCACCACATGCTAAAGCATTCATGGTCCAGTCTTTTGTAGTGTTTTATCTCCTGTGAGCTCTTACTTCTTTTCTAACCTCCACAATGTTTCCTCAACTGCACATGGGGGCTCTTCAGACTGCTTTTCTGGAAGAAAATCAGACTTGAATGATTAGAAGCAAGTTGGAAAGAGTTTAGATAATGGGGCCAGAACAAGGAGGCTACTAAGGAGGCATCACAGACCCCACCATGCAAGCAGGGACTGTCGTATGGTCAGAGATGGGATAAGTGGTTCTGAAACAACAGGAGGAAGGTTGGAAGGCTGAGAAAAAGGAGCTGGATGGGATTGCAGCTTCTGACATGAACAGCTAAAAAAAAATAAAAAATAATCCAAGGCCATTTGTTAAACAGTGACAATTCTCCAGGCATTTAGTGCTCATGAGCAAGCATCTTTCATGGCTTAAGTGATGCTGCTCAAGCATTTTGCTCATATAAACAGCTCAAGGACATCCCAGAGTCTGGAATATCCTTGAAATTTCATGAAGATGTAAGTATGGGTGAGGTGGAAGAGAATAACATTATCGAGTCCTTCCTTAGCCTGCATTTGAGAAAGAATAGGCCAACTTGATGGCATCATTGTATCCACAAAAAAAGAATAATCAACATACACAGCATTTGCTGTTTGAAAACTGCACTGCAGTTATGTCCCACCCCACACTCCTCTGGGGAGAACAGGAACGTCCCCTTCCATAGATTACAGCAGGAAAAAGCTGATGGACTTCTTAACCACTTACCAGTGTTACTGACAGAATGCCAGGTAATGTCAGAAATCCTGACTGAACTGCTTGAGCCACTTAAACCGAATAACCAACAAAGCAATAAATAAATAAATAAAATAAAAAGCCTGCCAGCATGTCAATGTATTGAACTGCATTTCACTTGGTCCCAGAAGCAGAGTTAAGAGTTCAATAAAGCCTGGGTAGTTAGGAAAGCCTGACTGCACACAGTGAAATACAACAGGTCCTCCTACTTCAACAGGTGTTTTTTCAGGACATGTTTCATTGAAAAAAAAATAATTAGCTTACAACAGCATTTGCAAGAAAAGTTTGTTAGAGCATCACCAAGAATTTCTAATGATAGCTAGAGCTAAGGCTATCTGAAACCTTCATGGGAACAGGAAAGGCTCGTTAAGAGGTATTTTCATGAAAATGCACATTTAGTTTCACACAAGGCCAGCACCGCATTTTCTATCCAGTGCTTATCTAAGAAGCCCAGCACAGAAACGGGCTGAACCCCTCAGCTTCAGGGGTGGCTCACCCAGCTGGCTCCTCACCCGCTGTGCTCAGCCGGGGGCCACCAAAGCAGGGTGGTCACAAAGCACCCTGGCCCCAAATGCCTCACGCGGGCCTGCTGCAGCCGCTGGGCCCCGCTCCGCAGCAGAGGCCAGCGGGACAGCCCCCACCTCACAGCAGAGCCCCCCAGCTGCTCAGGAGCTCATCCCTACAGTTTCACAGACAGCAGTCCAGAAAGTGGGCACCTGTACTGGCAAGTCTGTCCCTGGGGGGCACGCTCGCCAAGGCGTGTACCACCGAGCAGCACTGACAGCGAAACAAGCGGCGGGTGTCTGCAAGGGGGAGCGCGCGTCTGCCACCGAGCTGGATTTTGGCAGGCAACAGTTCACGAGCTGACAGTTGCTTTTGACATTTCTTCCTCTAATAACCTTAGAGGCTTTGTGTAGAACAGGATGTAATTGGAAACTCCATGATTGTACTTAAGTCACCAAGGACACAGTTGTCATAGTTACAAGTAAAGCTCAAGTGTCTGTTATTCATGGTTGCTTATTTATTTATTGACACCCACAGGATCAAACGCTCCCACCACCGTTCAGAAGAACAGAAATGGGGAGTCTGGTTTTGACTTTCACGTCTTGACAAAACAGTAAATATTGCACACGGCAGCGTAAGCCTTCCCTAATAAACTAGGTTTTTGCACAGCTACCTTCTCTCCCTCTACATTCAGCTGGCATTTCAGTCAGTCTGTTTTGAAAACAGCAGCAAAAGCACGAAGCAAGATGCAACACGCAAGACAAAACCTCGTGCTTATAGCTTGAAAGTACCATGCACAATCCATCGTGACATAGCAACACTGACCTGCCGAATCACACCAACAATCAGGTCACGGCTGAGGCATTAAAGAAGCTAGGACAGGAGCCTTCAGATCTGCCGTCACACTCACCCACAGGCAGAATTGTTATTATTCTGTCCCTATTCCCATGTGCCCAGGTTCTCCTCTTCAGATGTCTTCTAAGCACACTTGGTGGTTGGATACAGATATGCCTTACTTATTTACTTGTTTAATCTTTCTGCCCTTGTCTCTCCTTGTTTTCCCTCTCTTCCATAAATATTGGCCTGACAAATGATCCCTGGTCCAAAATCCAACGTGTAAAACCAGGTGGAAATGTTGCAATTATGACACACCAGAATTCAGGTGACCCACCAAACCTTTCAGCAGCTCATCTTTGATTCAAGAACTATTGGAGCAGCTAAACTATGATATGTGCGTGAATGAAATGCATTGTCTCAGGAAAGGAAAAATGGGGGGCCTAGAAAGCATCTGGTAGGAATTAAGCAAATTCTAGAGCCACAGGTAAAAATACCTATAAAACTGGCATAGATTGTATATTAGAAGTTGCGTATAAATATATGTTGGTAAAAGTAAGCATGGCAATTAATATTAGCTGAAATGTTACTTCTAGTGTTAGTTTTTCATTCTTTAATAGTTCCCACAGCAAGAACTGCACTTGGATATTTCACGGTACCATCTTTATTAGTGAGCTACCCATCAGAACCTTTCTTCTAGCTCACATATTTTGAATGCGTTATTTTCAATGAAGATAACAAGATACCCAAACCTTGCGTGTTATCTCCTGACATTTCCCCACCAAAACAGGCAGGCCAGTTCTCAAAGGGTTACACAGCTGAAATTATGACACAGCCATGCTTTTCAGATCAGCTGCTCCAGAAACATTCTGCAGTTGTGAGAAATTATAGTATTCCAAAATAACCTCAAGCAAAGCTTCCTTCTAAGATTTTATTCTTCATTATCCCATCACAGTCTCCTCAAGGTCACGAAAACAGCATGCAGTAAACCATACTTTCAAAGCACTATTTATTTCCTGAGGTCATAAAATCGCTCGCTTGGAGATAGCCTGCACCAAAGCAAGGGAAACGTCTCAAATGGGAGCAAGCGCTCCGGCTTCTCAAGGTGACCCCTGCTTTAGCCAAAGACACAGAAAAGCAGATGCACGCGGGGGATTTCTTTCACAAGGGGTCCAGCGAGCCAGCTGCATAACAGCCAAGCATGCATATTCATGGGGGCACATTTTCACATCACACATGCCTGCTTGCAGAGACAAACCCTCCCCTGGGGAACCAGGGCCCCTGCGTGTGGTGGTACCAAAGCCCGAACGCGGGCTCAGCACAGTCTGCACTAAGCCCTACCGCGCGGCACACGCCAAAGGCACTTACATGGCTTGGATGAAAATGTGCAGCAGCCAGCTTGCCAGCTTCAAAACCCGCTCTCCCCTTCACCTTAAAGCGGGCCACATCCAGGAGCAGTGCAGGAGCAGCACCGCTGCCGTCACTCCCTTCAGCACCAGCCTGCGACTGCTGGCAGCAGGACTGGGCATCCGTCGCCCGGAGGAACCCCCAGCCTGAGCTGAGCTGAGCCGGGGGGACACCGCTAGTTAACGAAACCGAACTGAGATCATCTGACTGCCAGCCACCACTCCACTGCCTCTGACGTGTAGGTGTAGCCCATCAGCTCCTACCGGCCGAGTTCATCTGCACGCCTTCTCTGTGGGTTTCTGAAAACAGACAGCTGAGACGCAGGGCCAGGCTATTACAGCTCGAAATGCCCCCCGCTCGTTTTCAAGAACTGTGTGAACTTAAGAACAAGGTTTTGTCTTTAAAACCCCTCACTTGACTCAAGTTTGCAAATATCCCCAGGGTACCACCCAGGGAGTACCACAAAACCACCTCGGCTTGTTTCCTTCAGGTCCTGCGCAGACGCAGAGAGCACAAGAGCCAGTGGGCACTGTAACGCCACCTCCCGCGGAGTGCTGCTCGGGCAGAAAACAAAACCCCTGCTGCTGCTCTCAGGGACTGAAAGCAGCCCTGGTGCCACTGCACCCCTGCAGGCTGGGGGCCCAATGGGTTGCCATGACACTGGGGGGGCACAAGGGAAGATGCGGGGCCTGATGGGTTGCCATGGTGCCACGGGGGCCGGGAAGATGTGCCCGAGCCGCCTCAGTTTTAAATCCGCATGACAGCGTTTCAGCTGAGCTGCTGCACTGTTGCCATGGCAACCAATGGGTGAAAATCACGGCGGAAATCTGTAATTATTACAAGCGAGGCAGTGACTTACCCACACTCAGGGCATCAGAACGACTCAGGCCACGGTCTGAGCTGCGGCACCCATGTCACACTGCGTGCCCTGCGGGTGCAGATGGGCGACACCACATCTCTGCGTGGTGCCTTCTGAGGCAGAGGCCCGGGACAGAGGCCCAGGCCTGTGGCCGTGCCCACCGAGGGAGCAGCCCAATGCCCCCACAGCTGCACTCAGGTTGCGGTGCCGCGAAGGGGCTGAGGCACAGAGGGGGTACCAGCAGCAGGCCACAGAGGATGCAATGTGTATGGGAAGCAGCTGAGATCCCTGGTGATTCACAGACCCTACAACTGACGCTAGTTCATGCTGCAGATACAGCAACATACCTTGTTCTGTCACCTTCTCTCAGCAGTGCTTGTTTGGCTGGGATGGATGCTGTGGTAGTTAGCGTGCTCAAACACAAGTACAACAAGGGACAAAGTCATTCAGGCAGAGCAGACACACCTTGCAGTCTCCCTCCACTGACATATCATCCGGATACAGGCAGTTTACACACTGACAGAAGTGATGCCAGCGTCCACACACCCCATTTGCACCCACTGCAGGAGAAGGTGGCTTGGAGTCACTGCGGGGTTCTCCGGAGCTCTGCTGCGCTCAGAAGGCCATTGGCCACCACGCCAGCACACCACTACCGAAGCCACCGAGAGCCCACTGACACAGTGCTATTCCTAAGTAACAGGCTGGGGATTCATAACCTGAAATCTGGTATCATTTACCTACGCAGACTGTTTTTTCAAACCTGGTGGTTATCACAGAATCACAGAATTTCTAGGTTGGAAGAGACCTCAAGATCATCGAGTCCAACCTCTGACCTAACACTAACAGTCCCCACTAAACCATATCCCTAAGCTCTACATCTAAACGTCTTTTAAAGACTTCCAGGGATGGTGACTCCACCACTTCCCTGGGCAGCCTGTTCCAGTGCCTAACAACCCTTTCGGTAAAGAAGTTCTTCCTAACATCCAGCCTAAAACTCCGCTGGTACAACTTTAGCCCATTCCCCCTCGTCCTGTCACCAGGCACATGGGAGAACAGGCCAACCCCCACCTCACTACAGCCTCCTTTAAGGTATCTGTAGAGAGCAATAAGGTCGCCCCTGAGCCTCCTTTTCTCCAGGCTGAACAAGCCCAGCTCCCTCAGCTGCTCCTCGTAGGACTTGTTCTCCAGGCCCCTCACCAGCTTCGTCGCCCTTCTCTGGACTCGCTCAAGCACCTCGATGTCCTTCTTGTAGCGAGGGGCCCAAAACTGAACACAGTACTCGAGGTGCGGCCTCACCAGAGCCGAGTACAGGGGGACGATCACCTCCCTAGCCCTGCTGGTCACCCTGTTTCTTATGCAAGCCAGGATGCTGTTGGCCTTCTTGGCCATGCTCCAGAACCGTGCCTCAAAACAACCCCCTGAAACTGGCCTGCACTGGCTGCCAGGCAGTAAAAAAATCCAGCTTTGAAGTCAACTTGCCAACGCTCACCTGCCGCAGAAAGTTCAGCAACCTCATGCAGGCGGGGACGTATCACAAGGCACGGGGTAAGGACTGAGAGAACTTGTAGGTGTTCACAGTCACACATACAGAAAGTTGGATGTGAAGGAAATGCACATTAGCAATTTCTTACTACCTCTAAGGTGAATAATCAGGATTGCAGCTCCTGAACGTGCACTCTGGAGAGAGAAGGAAATTGCTGTGCCTCTGCTAGGGGCTACCATGCAGGATGAGGCTATATGCATTAAACAAAGCTGTCCGGGATGAAACAGTCCTTGTGGTGAAGCACTACAGTGGTGCTAACCATTTACGTGACATGACTTAGGGCCTCCAGCCCGCGCAGTGCCCATCAGGCTAAGACACGTCATGTCCAGTTGCTTGGAAACTCACCTCCAGAGAAGGCATTATTCAGCAGTGAACTTTTATTTCTAGTGGCTTTTTGTGTTTTAATCCTTGGGTTAAATGCTGCTACAGGTGGCTGCTTTCAGCCCATTTATTACCTACAACCACCCTGAAAGGCTGGCTGCACGAGGGGGTGACAATGACTTGTGCCAGCCAGCTACAGGGTGAAGACCACCGAGTCCCAGCCACTGCTAGATCAGTGATTTGAAGTGACTGTAACTGCTCAACACTTCACTGTTGAAAGTGTGCAGCTCACTAAATTGTGAATTTCAACAAGAAAGCCACACACCTCCATGTGGTTTAAGAGAACATTAGTTACAAGATTTATTCAAATCAGTTGTCATTGGAAGGGACATTGCTGACAGCCCACAATAACTCTACAATCTGCATTGATAAGCACTTTTCCAAGGACGACACGTTATACAGCCCTCTATTGTTAGAAAATAATCTCCTGCTTTAGCAGAATTCTTGCTCAAAAATATGTATTTCCACTGTTATACATATTTTCATGCATAAAGGCTACGCACATCCTGCTGAAAAGCATTACAATGATGCAAAGCCAAGTGGGGATCAGATTCTGGCCAGATTGGTCCACAAGACAAAGTAAAAGCACAAGGTTAGTATAAAGGATATTTGGATTTTATTCAAAATATCGGAAGGTTTAACTTTGTTATCAACTGCTAACTTTCACTGCAAATGATGGCAAATTCCCCCAGAGGCAACTGCACAACCTCCCTTAATCACTGCCTCATGCTCTAGAAAGCCTCTATGTTCTAGCGAGAACAAAGCTTTTCAGCTAACACACAGCTACAGTGCTCGAGAAAAAATCAGTACCCAGAAACAACAGCTCAAGGGTAGAAACGGTGTCAAAATCCTACATGTCACATATGCCTGCATGAAACAGGAACCAAGCACACCAGCCTTACAATGCAGAGGGCAAGGCAAATCAGAAGAGACAGCATCAGGTCCCAGTCCTCCTGCAAAAGCCAAGGTCATCACAAGGTCTGTGACCCCCCAAACTTGCATGGGGAAGGAAAGTAACAGCCATCTCAAGGGCCTGGTGCTCTCAGAGAAGGACTAACGCATCCATTGCAGAGCTAGCTCCGCTTTTAGGGTGCTGTGAGTGGCAGCCTGGCTTCAGCTAAACAAAGACACGCTGAATCCAGAGGTCTTGTAGGAAGAGGCACCCACAAAAGCACAAAGCAGTAGGTAAACACTCGCGTCCATCAGCACGGGTGTCATAAATTACTTTAGAAAAGCCAATTGGTTTAGCATTGGAAAAGCAAAATTGTGCTGTTCTAAAGCATTTCTGACTTTGTCACCTTCACGTTAGTCACCTATGGTAACTACAACTGATGGAACCACTAGCTTCAATTTCAAATATTTTTAAAAATCTTTCAATACATTTGGAAGAAACCCCACATTGAGACTATAGAAATGTCAACCACAAGCTAGTTATAAAAATCTGAGCAGGTGATTTACAGAGACAAGAATAAAAACCTTATTTGGACGAAGGGGGTGACCACGAAAGGCATAACTGCTAATAAAGGGAAGGACCAGGATAGCTCAGATCAGTGGGAAACCCAACACCCTACAGCTTTCCCAGCCTGTGGCTGGTCCTAGGACTGCTTCCTACCCCAGCACCTCCAATAAAATCACATTAAGCTTGCGGAGGCAGGTTTTCCCCTTTAAAAGAAACAAAAACCAGCAGTGAACAGCGTGGAATTTGCCACGAGCAATACCACTGAACTCCAGGCATCTCTTTTGGTGGGCACATCTTAAAAATAAAATCACCTGAGCTGGGATGTGTGCAAGGACACGGCTGAGCTGCAGCACCCGCACTACTGACAAGTCAGTAACAGCAATACCTCGTACTGACACAGGGAGAGGGGAGCCACCCTCTCTTCAGATGCCTTCTACTTTAATTTGCATTAAACGGAAGAACGCCACAGCTGGGAGGAGAGGAAAGAAAAGGGAAACAGGAATTAAGCACAATTCTGATGAATTTCTGCTGCTGAAAAGTCCTGTCATTGCCTGATGCTCAGGATTCAGTTAAACAACATCACTTGGGCAGTTTCCAAAGCAGTTTAGGGAAGAGAAAGACACACACAGCATCAGTTTCAATAGACTGCATGGCTCAGTTCCCTAGTATATTTTGACAATTATTTTTGGGCTCCAGATGGAGAAAAAAAAAAAAAAAAAAGAGTGCCAACCTGATTCAGCAAGATACGGACTTGTCAAGTGAAGTCCTTTGGTTTCACTGGGCCCATTCATAAACCTGAAGCTGTGAATGAGCCAAAGGGCCTTGCTGAACCGAAAATATGGTAGGAAAAATCATTAATGAAGTCCTATTTGATGTTTGCCAAAATCCGAAAGTTACCCACTAGAGAAAAAAAACACAGGGCTACTGCTCTAACTGGGCTTACTTGATCCTTATATACTTGACCAAAATAATAAAGCTGCTGCATTACAACACCTGACCCAAGCAGCAAATGCCTGGACACCAATTTGAGGAGGGAAATTGAGCTGCGCTGAGTCTGCTGATGTGTGCATGGCCAAACTTGGGGGTTAAGTCTCATGGAGGCACAGCTGTGCTGCAGCCTCTCCTCCAGTGGCAGCACTGACACCCGCATAGGAGACCAACTTAGCTAAGTATTTGGGAAATAACCTTTTCTGGAATATCTACTCACTGCAAGGAAATATTCTGCTAATATAGGCTGCAACTATGAATGCTAAGCAACAAATCAATCAGCTGGCAACAGCACTAAGTTTGGGTGATAGGACAGGTAGGAGACAGTGCTGTCTGTCAAAAAAAAACACATAAAAATGCTGTGGCAAGGCCTGAGAAAGGCATGGCAAAGTAGAACTTCCAGCGGCACGGGGCAGCAGCTACCCTTCCTTTCTGTACGTCTCAGCCTGCCTCTGTGACTGCAGTGCTGCCAGAGGCACTAATGAACGCCAGGAAGGGCGGTCCTACCAAAACGATATCAAGGTGAGTCCCCTGCATGGGTAATTTGAAGCAGCTGCCCCAGGTTACACCAGGAATAGTTAGGTCAAACAGCTTATTTAATAAAAAGGGAGCTGTTGACCTTTCCGAGGGCAGTTCACACAAGCAAGCAGCCCCACACAACGTGGGCAGAGCACGCCAGAGCGTGGCCCCCAGCCTGCACAGCCACCAACAGGGCCCTGCCATAGCAGCTCCAAAATGAAAGAAAAAAGGCAAAAATTATCTTCTGCACAAAATCAGGGCTTCACGAAATGGATGCAGCCACAGGATTTAGCAGTAATCAGACAGATCTTTGTAGAAGTTCCCAACTCACGTGCTTTGTTAGCTTCAGAAGCACTGTCCCTTCCCTCTTTGCTGATAACTACTGACAGTAGCTGAAAGAGATAACAGAGGTTGGAGTTTCGCAACAGAGGAAGAATGCAGCTGCGAGCCTCCACAGCTTGCTTACCAGCCAGAACAGAGCTCAGTTATGCAAGGCTGCCTATGGATTTTGACCAGGTGTAACAAACTGTTCCCTTTTTTTTCAGAAAAGTAAAATCGGACCCGTGAGCCATTTCTCACCATTTATCAGATCATTCTGGAACACAATTTCCCCTGCATATTTTCTGCACATTACTTCGTGCTGCAAGATCAGAAGTAAAAGTTAGGGGTGAAAGCACGACTACTGCAATGCAAATACACTTTATGTAAGTGCTGCCTCTAGAAATTACGTGCGGTGTCACCCAACCAACCCTGGGTTTGCTTAAAAAAAATCTCTTCCTTTTAACATCAGCTGGATTAATTTCTCAGCATACAGCAAGGACAAGTGTTAAGAAAAGAAATCTAAAAAGGAAATCTCTAGGGACCTCTAAGCTAACAGAAGTTCATTGGGTCGTTATACTTTTTACACAATTACCCCAGGAATTTCAGAAATACACAACTACCCAAATGGAAGGAGAACAGTTAAGGACAGGCCTTTTTTCTGATGATTTAATGCGTGCAGGACCTGGAAGACATTCATTTTCCCATCTTTCCTCCTTCCTCGTTATTTGTTTTTCAGCCTTCTGTGTTTCCAGTTCTTTTCCTAGTAGGGTTTTCCTTTCTTCTACTCTCCTCTGCCTCCACAGGATCCACCCTGGCTTCCAAGGACTTACAGAGTTGCACAGGCGATTATTTCTTTTTCTTTTGGTCTATCTGACTGCGGGATACCACTGCAGTGAAAAGGTAATTAAGGCAGCATTCAGGAAAATGATTTTTTTTTTCTCCCCCCTCTTTCTTCACCATTGTTCTGCTATGCTGAAGCTGCTGTCCTGGTGAAGATCTGCCTCCCTGCTACAGGATCAGTCACTCTGCAGCTGCTCGGTGTGTCAGGAAACCTGCCCTGCCCTATGCTTTGCAAGGATAGCTGCATCTCCTTAGCTTCTGTTCTACGGGAAGCTCCACTTTCACCTCGCTCTTCTGTCACCTGCACAGTTGCAGTCTCCCATCCCCACCAAAGAACGTCCCAGTTTGGAGAGGAGTCACCACCAAACCCTCAGCAGCATCCAGCTGTTCCTCCCAGGAGACGAGGAGGCACCTGAGAGACAGGAGCAGCCGAGCAGCGCGGGCACCACGACGTCCGAGCAGGAGAGCCACCACCCTACACGCCAGGTTGGAATACCAGCTAGCCATGAAACCACGCTTGTACTGTTTTAACAGAGTCACACTATGCCAAAGTCTAGAGAAAAGCAAAGAACAAACTCTAAGCTCATCCACAGGCACACAATGGTCAGATGAGCAAACGGACATACTGCAGGCCACGTCAGCAGGGGCAGCTTCCAACCACAGCCTTGGCCAAGTGGAAACAAACTTTAGGCAGGATTTAAGCAGGTGGTCACTGCTATTGCTAAAAGGCTCTTCTAAAAGACCTGGTGTTTTAGACTCTACAATTGGAAGGAAGAAGCACAATGAGATTTGTCAGCTATAGCTCCTGCAACGCCCGGGTGGCTGCCGGCATCTTCCCAGCTGCAGGTCCTACAGCATCACGATCCAAGCCCCCAGCACCGCTCGTTGTCATCTCCATGTGCCACCACTGCCTCCCCCAGCGGCAGAAGCTGGCCCTTCTCAGGGTTTTCTTCAGCTGCCGAGGTACAAGCCCCACGTTAGGGCAGCTACGCCAGCCCCTTCCACGAGGTGCAGCCCAAGCCCTGGAACCAATCGCTGTCTGGTCACCCAAGAGCAGCCTGGGTTTCTAAATGGCTTTTTAACCTGTAGTACTCTCTAATCCCCACCGAGGTTTAGCATCAGATTTATATAGTGAGATGGTCAAAATGTGTCAGTACAAACTTCCTCCGTTATTATTATTAAGTGCACATCACAACAGTAGCCTCAGCCAAGCACCTGGCAAAAAAAAACACGTATCATCCATGCATGAGGCAGAGAGAGATGACAGGCAGGACGGCTGGTTGTTCAGCACCTAACATGAGGAAAGCTGGACAGACGGATATGGAGGAAACACGACACAAAAAAAATCACTGTTAATAAACAACACCAAATTGCAGATACTTAACGTTGGTTATTCACATTCACATTTCTCTGAATTCTGAATTTGGATTTCAGTTGTGTTTGCTGTCAAGAGATGCTGCCAAGAGTCTCCGCATGCTCTACCCTTTGCTAAAAGAGGAACCCAAAACTGGCACGCTGCTGTGATGTTCAAAGTCATTAATCAAGACTGAGCTTGATGACATACAAATACAAACGAGTGATATTATTCTTTCCTTTCCCCACAAACTACTGTGTTTTTTTTTTCCTGCTCTCTCCAGGGCTTCTGCAAGCCTCTATGATTGCATTATTTCATTTACAAAGCAAAGAACTAGAAGGGCAAAAGGTGACAGCCTTTGCAAAAATATCTGCAGGGCTGTTCATGTGCTGGGTAGGGAAGAGGAAGGGATGATTTAATACCAGGATTGCAGGCAAAAACGTTAGCATGGAAGCCTCCAGCACCAGGGCACAGACTTTCTCTGCCACTGTTCTTTGCCTGTTAGGAGGCTTACAGGTGGAAGCTGGATACTTGAGAACTGAGCCAAGCATCAAAAACAGATGATGAAAACATCGGCACTAATTGAGGTCTTCTTCCAACACCCACTGCTTTGCTCTGTGAGGAACCAGAGATGAAACCAAGGTTACGAGGGGAGGAAAAGAATAGAAACCCTTAAAGAAAGAAGAAAAAAAAGGTGACAACCAGAAAGAAAACCGTGTGGTAGAAATCTGCCCCCCGTTAACACTCTTCCATGCCTGTGCATACAGCAGCTGTGTGCTGTGGGCTGACGCCAGCCAGCAGCACGGGCAGGACAGTGCCTCTCCTCGGCGCTTCTCACACAGCCACCCGTCCTGCTGCCTTTCCACAGGAGCAGCTCCACCTCCTGCAGTGCTCTTCTAGTCAAAGGCACCTAGTTACAGAACTGACAGGTAGGGCTGAGAGTTCTTAGAACAGATCTAAGACACAGAAAATTAAAAACCAGTGACTGCTACCATACTGTTGATGCTAGTGTAGTAACCAGTACTACTGAACCAGTTGCTTTTAAGACAAGAAGTCTTAAAAGAAAGATGCTGCTGGGGACAGCAGCACCCACGGTCACAAACAGCAGACAGAGCTACAAAACCTGCACTGGCAGTGCAGAAGGGAGAGCAGGTCTGAAACCAGGAAGCCGAATCCAAACCTCTCTGGGGACTCCGAGAAGCAGCTCACGAGGGAAGCAGCACCAACCAGGGATGCTCTGTAAGCCAGGGGAAGCCCGTGCGGGTTCTCTCCTGCAACAGCAGCATCAGCAGCCCCCTGGGGCTAGGGAACCACCACGTCCCAGTGATGCTCGGCCAGGGCTTGGTTGGCCTCTGCCAGAGTCCCTCAGCAGGTGCCAGACAAGAATTGCTTAAAGAATGATCGCTCAGTCTCCTCACTATCCTCGCCAGTCTCCTGCCCCAGATCTAGCTAGGGATGTATTCCAAAAAAAGGGTACTTGAGACGTGCCAGGTTTCAAAGTTGAGGCATTTTGAGGACATTCTTAAACCACGCCAACATAAAACAAAACTACATACAGGTACGACATTGCGAAGCAATGTATTTTCACTTGTAAAAATTACACTGAATTTTGCTTGGGTCTGATGAGGAATGCTCCATCAGAAAGAAGGCTTAAAAATAATCCTCCAAGATAAAGGAAACTGGAGACAGGTTTAGAAGTGGTTTTACTCTCAGAGTTACAGCTGGACAGCCAGCAGAACAGCTTGGCATTTCATCCTGCCACCCAAAGAGTACTTGAGACAGGCTGACTTCTTACAAGAAATCCCTAGCAAGCTGCATTACCCTAACGCACCCCCAGAACCAAGAGAAGAATTAAAATTTAATTTTTAAATGGCAACGCTTCCCAAGAGTCATAAGATGAACACATCTGAAAGAGCTCTGCTCCCTGCCAATGCTGAATTGTTTCAGTGATATCACAAAATCTGGATGAGAAACTCCGCAAGCTGTAGCTTTGTCTGTGAAGTGCCTTGTGCCTTGCCGCACTGCCTTTTAGCCAGAGACTCAAATGAAATGTTGAGGTAGTACAATAAGCACTCATCTATACAAATGCTTTTTTCTTGCACGAAAACTGAGAGCGTCTCTCAAGGAATTGCAGCAGGCATCATAAAGCAGAATCACCTGAGTCTGAATAAGGGAGCTCACACTCCCAGCCCTTTTTTTTGAGGCTGGAAGCATCTGCTCACTGAAGGCTGCACTTCAGCTGAGTGTTTTAGTGCTTTCCCACGTTGACTAGCACAGTGCAGCTCTACTATTTTTTAAAAAGCAAGTTCATCACTAGGGCAGGACTGTGTCCCTAACACCACAGGTGTGCAGCTTTCAGAACCAACTCCACCATGCCATCACAAAGGCACCTAAGTGAGATCAGCTGTCAAATAGGGAAATGACTGCTCAGCCTGAGCTAGAACATGCATTCTTCTCCTCATCAGGGTTTACAACTGAGAAGCTGCCAAGCACAAAATAGAAAAATACTCCAAATCCACAAACTAAGACAGAAGGACATAAACTCCATGCTGCAAGAGGTGTGATTTTTTCAACCGAGGTACGAAAGGCTGACAACACACAACCGAGGTTCCTCCCTCGTTCTTCTACTGAATTTCTAGCAGAAAATTTCTAAGAGACAGGGAAGGAACGGTAAAATATTTGCAAAAGGAAAGATAAGCAAAGTAATTTGAGGACACAGCACAGAACTCCACTCCCACCGATCAGACAGGAGTCTGACAGCCACAGAAGCCGCTTAGGACAATATTCCCCATTTTGCACGCTTTGCATGCTCTGGAAAACCCCCAGAATACTGTTATTTTTGCACAAACACCATCTGGCTAAGAAAACATCACTTTCCCTGTTTTCCTGGCCCACAGCCGTCATTTCAGAAAACAGGCCTGGGATTTGACAAAACAGATCACAAAATACAGAAACAAAGAGGGGACGGGGACGTAACGCATGGCTTTCAAGCCACGCAGCAGCTGCTGGCAGAATTATCTCTTTTAAGCTGGTTGCAGCTCCCGCCTAAGGCAACCTCTTCTTCATTGATAAAAGGAACTCAAACGGAGATCAGCTGGGAACAGGAACCAGGTGTTTGCAGCCTCTTGGAAGACAAATCCATTACACCAGCTTTAAAGAATATTCATCCTTCCATACTTGGTGCCAGTGGGTCACTCTTTGTGCCTTGCGCTAGCGGCCTTTAAGCTGCTGTGCTCCTGATGTGGCTTTTGGCCCTGCTTACCAGTAGTTTCACACCTTTCTGCATGCCAGTGCCAGCTGCCCTGCTTCTGATGGAAGACACAAGCCAGCTCTTTTCTATTATTTACTCTTTCCAAGCGGATAAGGTACTTCGGTTCTGGATTCAGACTCAGCATTGCACCTGGAAAACTCCTCAGCACTTGCAGAGAACTTCAAGGAAGAGCAGGCACTACTGCAAAGCTTGCTCGAGCAAAAATGATGCACAGACTGGAAGTTTGCAACACACATGAACAAATCAAATGGTATCTGAAAACAATAAAGAGCAGAAATGTCTTACATGAAATCTGAGAATTACGGCAGAATTACCCCATCGAGACATACTCCTTTCTTCCCCATGTTCCCCCCTGCACACAAAGGCAAAGACAAGAACAAGAGAGATTCATTCAAGTTCAAAGAACCATCACTTCAAAAAAAATTTTCTGATATACAGCCAGTACATTAAGACTTTAAGATACAACCGTTTTTGCTGTTGTTGTTGTAAATAAACAATGAATGCCGAACGTGCAGTATGGCCATAATCACTATCAAACAGCACTTCTGTTCCTGAGATATCCACAAGCTGGTACCATTTTGTTAAGAAAAGAAGGGAATTTTAGTTTGTACTTGAAAACAGCTAATCATTTTTTCAGCGTTGCTGAAATAGACCGTCAGTCCTAGAAGACACAGAGCAGAGTTGAGAGGCCAAGAGCCAGCCCAATTTGTCTTACGCCAGCTGCGAGCTCTTCCTAACCCTACAAACCCTCACGCTACAGCCTCCCAAGGCACAGGGCAAAGGCCGTAGAGCCGCGTGCCGTGATGCCACCTGAGCTGCTTTCATCCCAGCCCAAGCAGCTGGGGCACAAACCAGGAGCTGCTGGAGCACTGCACAAAGTCAGCAGGAGTCAGCCCAACCGGCACTGCTGTTGGCACATCTGCTGCCTACGTGCACAGGTCGCTATTGCTGAGCATGCTGACACAGGGCAGCCCCACGTGCCAACTGCTCCGACACCTCATTGCCGAGCACCGCGCCAACCACGGGGCCGTCGGGTCCAGCCAGAGCCAGCGTGGATGCACCAACACGTGGATGCCCTCTGAGCATCCCCATTCCCCTCCGCTTCCGACACAGGCCCTGCCTGGACACCTTCCTCTCCTGAGGGCAGCACAGCTGCCAGCAGGGCACCCACGGAAGCTCACCGCCCCCTGTGTGCCCACCTCCACCCTCTGGTCCAGTTCCGTGCCCCCGGACATGCAGACCCCGGCTGTACAGCGCGTCCCCAACGTGCCTCATCCCCACAACCTGCACAAGCCGTCAGCCCGTGCATTGACCCGGCACAGCTCCAGCTGGGGTTTCTGGTGCCTCCAGCACAGTGTTGCGCACCCCCCGTTTTCCAGGGGTGCAGACTATCGCGCTGTTAGCGGCATTCCAGAGCTGCCCCGCTCCGTGCGGCGCTGGGAACCCTTCTGGAACCTTCTCCCGCACCGCCGGGCTTCGTCCGTGCTCCCGAGCACGCTGCCGGCGGCTGCTGCTGCCCGCGCCCCGCAGCCCCGCCTTTGGACCGCGGGGCACAGTCCGCTCCCCGCCGGGCTCGGCGACCACGGCAGCGCCCGGAGACCGGGAGCACGGCCGGGGGGAGCCGCCTCGCCCCCCGCCTCGCCCCCGGGGCCGCAGGGAGCCGCCGGCCCCGCCGCTGCCGCAGGCTCCGGGTTCCCAGCGCGGCCACCCGGGGCAGCGCCCCCAGCCCTGAGCCCCGCAGCCCGGCGCGGCTCCCCCCGGCCCCGCAGCCCTCACCCCCCCCCCGCCCGGCCGCCGAGCAGGGGCCGCCCCGCTCCGCTCCCGCCGCGCCCCCCCTGGGTCTCACCGCACCCGCGGGGCTCCGCAGCTCCCGCCCGCACCGGGCCCCGCGCTCGCTCCCCGCCGCCGCGTCCCGCCCCTCCCCGCCTCCGCGCGCCGCAGCCAATCGCTGCCGCCGCCGCCGCCCCCCTCGGCCAATGGGGGCGCGCGGCCCGGGCTCGCCCCCGGCGGCGCGCAGGGGCCGTGAGGGAGGAGCGGGAGCGCGCCCCCCGCAGCCCCCTGAGCCGCCCCGGCCCCTTCGCCTCCTGCAGCTGCCGGGCCCTGCGGGCACAGCTCTCACCGCCCTCACAGCCCGGCACGGCGAGGACCTGCCGGCAGCACAAGGCTGCGAGGAAGCCGGCGGCTGGGCCGCTGCTGCTCCTCACAGCACCCCTCACGCTGCCTCTGCCCAGCTCACCCTTCGCCTGCTTGCCAACCTCGCGTTACTGCCCTCAGCTTGGAGGCAGGAGTTAATGTCAATAATTATCAACTGCCATCCCGCTAGTCCCCATCCGACCCACTGCAATTCCCCCCCAAACGGGAAAACGAACGGCGTTTCTCGAGGAGCAGAGGAGAGCTGATCCGCCTGAACCAAAGCTCCCAAGGGAGCACCTGGCACAGGCTCTTGTGCCAGCAACACACTGCACTTGGAGACTGGGAAGGCATCTTTGGGCCATACGCTGCTAAACTGTCTTCTTTTTCCAAAGAACACGCTTTCTTTATGGCTGGTGCTGTTATTATTTGCACTGCCTGATCCGCTCAAGCCCTTGGAACAAATTCATAAAACAAGACTCACGCTCTTTCAGAATTATTACTAATAATAAGAAACCAGTGAAAAAGACCATCCATCAAACGAAAATAACTTTTACACAGTACAACTTACTGCCATTACCTGTACCTCAGAAAACCCCTCCTACAAAGGAAGCAGGAGCTGACAGAGCACGCTCAGCTTGCTGAAGGTCCCTTTACATCTCCTCCTCCAGACACTTCTCAGACCGGCCTAGGCAAGCAATCCGTAATCACACACACATGTAGATGTTGTGACTTACTTGGGTGATGGTATTGTTAAAGGGAACTCCATGTGCCATCTGCTGGAAGAAGCCACCTCTGAGGCAACACACTGTACCCACACACCTGACTGACCTCTGTTGGCCACAGAGTTCTGGCCCCCTCTTGGCAGGACCTTCAGGATGAACCTTCACCCAGCCAGTGCACCAGCTTTCAGTGTGGTATAAGCTAGGGACTTTTCTTTATTTTCTTTTAGCTATGCACATCACAATGTGCTCACCTGGTCAGGCTTTAGGTAACAGCACATTAAATCAACAAATTATATTTTGTCCCATGAAAACCACTAAATAATCTTCTCTCTAGAAGGTAAGAAAAAGTGAGGAAGGAACAGGACTTGAACTAGACATGGAAGAAGCAGAAAAGAAGCAGCTTCTTTGCAGCAGCTTTCACAAATCCCATTCAAGACTTGAGCCTGATTGTTTTTGCTAAACCATAATTAGCTTCTCACTGACCGTGTCATCAAATGAACAAAATCACGTTTCAAAATGCAGGGAGAAATGGACAAGTATTACTTCCTACCTTCATTCCTTCCCAATTTTCTATGTCACATCACATGGGTATTAACACATTTTCAGTCCCTTCCCTTTGGGATTAATATACAGAAAAGCTTTTTTTTTTTTTTTTTTTGGCCAGCTGTGTTTTCCAGGTTACCAACACCACCACCACACTCACAAGTTGGACTGCATCTTAAAGACATAAGCACAAAGAGAATAATTCTCAATTTACTTTTATATTCAAAGAAATCTCTTGAAGTTTATGACAGGCGACTGTTCTTAACATTTCACAACAAGCAGATACAGAGGAATTCAATATCCATCTTTCAGAAGCAATCTTTAGTTTTCTAGACCCAACACTCAGCACCAAAAACTGCCTCTAAAAGCAACAGCAGCATCTGGCATCAGCACTTCTAGCAATCTGACTACAAGTAATACAGCTCCTAAAATGCCACGTGCTGGTGCATTCATCCACACCTGTTAGGAGAATGGTTTCGTGGAACTCCAAAGCCAACCCAGCGATCCATTGTCTTCAAAACAGGTGGTCTGCTTGCTCCTTGTAACCTCAGCAACAAAGTTCTACTGATGACCTTGTACAGGAACACAGGAGTCAGCTGGATTAGTTCATTGAGCTAATAGAGAAATACACCTGCAATTAGATGCCCTTGGATTCGAAAACTGACTCAGATTGCAAAACTGCTATAACCAAAATTATGGAAGTGGAAAATACACAAGTAAAATAATAATTTAAAAAAAAAAAAAAAGCCCAAGGGGGTTGAAAGCAGGTCTGCTTCTACTGCAGCTGCCTATTCTTATATCAAAATAAAGCATGATTTAAGACTATACCTGTGACCTGTAGCTAACAAAGCAAAACACGATGCATACCCTACAGTGATCACAGTTCAGACAGGCACAGGCTGTGTGTGGCTCAGCTACAGCCCCATAGCCCATCAGCTGAACTAGGGATCTTCAAAGGCAAGCAAGCCACAGCTCAGCACATGTGGAAATCGGCTTCCAAAAGTGCCTTGCTCACTGCACGGAATGAGGCAACTGCACAGATGGAATAAAACCAAGGACTTGCTTCCTCATGTTGTCCCCAGCAACCTACCCTCTTTTCTCTCAAAAAAGACATTTACTTACATCTTCATCTTTTAGCAGGCTGCTACCTCTACATAAAAGGACGTTAAAGAAAAAAAAAATCATACATTGTTTACTTGTATGCATAATCTAGAAATTTGGTCTTCTAAATTTCCCCTACTGTTTTCAGAAGTTCCCCATCCCATTCCTTCCTAGGAGTTTCCTGTGCTGCTTCCTGACAAACCCCACTTTGCTGTGTAGGACTGCACCCCCCACCCTGATCCCCCAACTCCTGGCTTTCCACGGAAAGCCCAATGCTACTTTCTAAGATTTCCCTCAGTTCTGTAGGATTGCTCCTACCCCTCCAAGTCCCACTGGCTTTCCAAGAATTAATTGCCTGTGCTGGTTTCTAGGATTTTCTTTGATTCTTTCTGTGAATCTCCCCCTCATTTCAGGGAATCTCATTTTCTCACCAGGACTCCTCTCATTTCTATTTGTATAATTAACTTGATTTATTTGTAAAGCACCATGAAAAATACAATAATTACTATTGTATTATATTGTATTATTAAATATTATTATGTTATATACGTATTATATTATTGTATATATATTGTATTATCCACTTTGCTATTTCCCCTCTCTTTATTCTATTTAAGATCTCTAGCAAGAGGTAGGTCTGTGCTTCAGAAGCAGCAAGATGGATGTTTATAACGTCATTTAATACTGCAAGGTCGCTGCTAACGTACACTTAAGGTTTTCCAAAACCAACTCCAGTCATTTTTATTGTTGCGAAACAATCGATTTCACAATTTACTCCGAGCACATTGTGCTACCCCACTGGAGACAGTCCAGCATTACGTTGGCTCTCTAAGGAAAGATGCTGGAGTCCGCTGGCTTATTGATCTTTACATGAAACAGAGTACAAATCTCCAGCTCACAAAATTTTGTTCAGTTTTCATGAAGATGTCCACCACAATGGAAAAAAAAAAACACTGCAAAACAGAAATGCAACCATAAGAATGGAGGAAAAAAAATTAAAATAACAGGCAGCCGTGAGGGATAGACCCTCAAGTCTCTGGTGAAAACACAAACCAAGTGGAACCAGTGGTGCACGTGAAAGTTCACCAGAACAGTCAAGTTAAAACAACAAAGAGCTGATCTCATGAAATTTAGCTGCTATAACTTGGAGCTCCACTTTAAGCTCTGATTTTCTAACCAATGACAAGTTCCTAGCACAGACAAGACCTTATGTCCGCTACTTCCTAAAATGTTGCCTGAGAATCCCAAACTGCTGGAGGCAGCATCCTAAAAGTACTGTTAAAAAGTTAGTAATTACACACTGCCTTTCTTGTGATTATTTCCACAGTCATTTCATCTCTAACACACATACATCTGCAAGTCAGCAGAAGTGCAGAACTGTTACACAAACCCACAATACTGTTAAAACAGAAAAGAACAGAGTGTTTAACAACAAGGGTGTTTAACAAGCTGCAAAATGTTTTGACTCAAAGTGTTGCACAGCAGATGGAGCTGCAAGTATGATGTATGAATAGCCACCTACACGTGAGAACTGAGTTAATAAACATCTACATGTATAATGCCTCTAATAAAGTGATTATCTCACATAACTTTTCTTTCTAATACAAAAAGACACACTGAAGTTTACTTTTCCAAACAGAAGTTCACAACAGAGCTGCTGAGTTTCATGTTGACAAAGAATGAAAAGAAACACTACCAACTTGCAGGGCTCATTCAAACGTCACATCAAAGTTCTTCTTTTGACCAGTATCTAGAATTGTCATCTGCATTCCTCCTAAGAGAGAAGGACAGGGATGCTAGGCATCTTCATTCAAGGATGGGGACCAAGGACAGGCGTATTATTTCAAAACAGATGAGGGACAGAAGAAAAATCAGTTTGTTTCCAACCAAAATCCTACCAGAAGATCGTATCTACCACTACGCTGCTTCCCAACAGAAGCAGGACACTGCTCCCTCACCAGAAGCACTGCCCTGCAGGGGTTGTGCAGGCTGCCCTCCACCCTCACCATGTGTTTGGCTGACCAGCCAGAAGCGGAGGTGTCCCAGGAGCAGACCACCTTTACTTAGCTGAGGAGTAAGGCGGTTTTCTGTGTGAAACCTTTCCAATCTCAACTCCACAGAAGAGTAGAAACATTTGGTGCTGAAATGGGTGACACAGACTAGGAACATTTACTGGTTTGCAAATAAAAAAAGAAACCTTTCTATTTTCCTACTCATTACAAGGTGTTTAAAAAGAAATGTATGAGTAAGCCAGCAGAGCTTTTAAGTGTTTGACAATAAAATGTGCAAACTCTTTCCTTGTAGCTCTCAAGTCCAAGACAATCCAAACTGATGCTGAATACTTTTGACTTTTCTGTAGGACCTGAAAGCCACATGCAATTTATACTGGAGTGCTGTCCACACACCAGTACACTCTCCTGCCCCCAGCGTATTTTCTCTTTTATGATTTTAGAATCATGGCAAACTGCGTCTAACACACAGCAAAAAATCACTTATAAGACAGGACTGGCAAAAATCAAAGAACATTACCTGTTGGAATTTTTCAGAATTCAGATGCACCAACCCACAAGCACACCATTTTTAAGAAAATCATGCTTTATTAGGAGAAAAACACAACACCATCTTGATCATATACATACAGGTAACATGCCAGAAGTATTATCATTTTAGGCACTAACTTGATTTCCAGTCATGATCTGTATGCTTAACACCAAGCAATTTTCCACTTTTAATCATCCTAACAATCAAGGTGTAAATTCATGTGATGAATTCAAAAAAAATATGACCATGTCTGACCTATTTAAAGAGCAATTAAGAACAAAATTGAAAAGGTCCTCACTAAGTATCCTTAAGTAGCAGCAGCCAGTTCCCTGGCAGGTCAGCCTATACTTCTCTCTCATTTATATTGCAAAGCCAAGGCATTCTAACACTCTTTGCAATTCTTGTGTTCTTAGAATTACTGCCTGTTTTTGACTATTCCTTATCATTAGTGATGTGTCACATCCAAATTTGCAAGCTGACCGGAGACCTCAGTCACTGATCCCCCAAAGAAGTTGTTTCCCTTCAACAGAAAGATTAGTTTTATGTCTTTAGGAGGAAATTCTATTCCAGCTTGCTTCCCAAGCAGCAGTGATGTTCGTATTTACTCAAACAAAGACACAGGTGTATGTGTGTGTGTCTGTGTGTATATATATATATATATGTATTTATTTATTTATTTTCAGATGCTAATTTAAGCCAGTTGTGGTAAAGTGACTGAATTCTATGTTGAACAGATTTCGAGTACCCCCCTACCTGGATGAATTTCCGTTGATAATTCCAAAGGAGTTCAGAATTCCCATGCAAGTAAAACTCTTCTTTAACTACATACAACATTTCACATCAGTTCACACTCATCTCTTGCTATAACCTTCAGAAAATCACTAGTTAAATGAGCAGCTACATTAAAAACAGTTTTCTTCAGTTAATTTGTCACAGTTAATATCACTGCAAAACAAACTTCGGTTTAACCCCAGTAGGCAGCTCAGCACCACACAGCTGCTCTCTCCCTCCCCCACGTGGATGGGTGACGGAACTGGAAACGTTAACATGAAAAAATCCATGGTTCGACACAAATACTGTTTAATAGGTAAAGCAAAAGCTGCGTGCACAAGCAAAGCAAAACAAGGACTCCTTCACTGCTTCCCCCTGGTGTTCAGCCATTTCCAGGACAGCTGGGATTCACCACGTGTAACGGCAACTCGGGAAGACAAACACGGTACCTCCAAACATCCCTCCCACCTCCTTCTTTCCCCTAGCTTTTATTCCTGTGCACACCACCATGCGGTATGGAGCATGGCTTTGGTTAGCTGCACTCAGCAGTCCCGGCTGCGTCCCCTTCCCTTCCTACTCACCAGCAGGGCAGCATGAGAAACAGAGATGACCTTGATGCTGTGTAATCACTGCACAGCCACGTCTAGAACATCAGTGTGCTATCAATACTGTTTTCATCACAAATCCAAAACATAGCACAAGCTACTATGAAGAAAATTACCTCTACCCCAGACAAAACAGGTAAAATATCCACCCCTCATTCCACACCATTTACATTATGCTCAGGTCCCACCTTATCCAGTATGTGCTCACTGATCACTATCCTTCAACTCATACCCACGTATCGTTCCCTTAGTCTATGAACCACCCCTGTGAAATGTCCATAAACTGCCCACAGAGTTCATTTAGTCTATGGCTTAGGTTCTAACTGTTCAGATGCTCATTTAGGACAGTGGAGGTGGCATGCTGCCAAAACCACTATGCACCAAAACCCAGAACTCTGGTTTCGGAATCTTTGGATTAAAATAGAGGGTTTTGTTTGTTTGTTTTATCATTCAGCTTTAAATGAGGGTTCTGAGAGAGTTCTACAATAATCTAGGCAGGTATACGCCAACATAACGTATTTTTTACTTTGGCTATACTCAAAGGAAAGGGCCATCTTCATCTAATGACCTTTCACCTCGTTAAACAATATGAAAAATAGAACAGGTATGTCTTCATGTAGATGAGCATTAAGGTTATGAAATAATTGACCTAAACCAACCAAACTAAACCAAATGTAGAACAGACTTCCAAGAAGACAACCAGATGCTTCTAATGTAATGTATGCACACTCCCACGAGTCATGGGCTGCGACAGCTTTATCATAACATTTAGCATTCTTGTAATGCTAAAGAATCCAGTAGGCACAAGAATTTGAGTGACAGTGTACATATGGCAAGTGATATAAACACGATAGGACACGTAACATTTACAGTAAGTACAAATACTGTGAACTTTGGTTTCATTAGTAACTCAGGAGAGATCCAGTAAGTATGTTGTACTTCAATCCAAAAGCTAAGGCACTGATAGCCCCTCATGGGCAAGACATTGTGGGTCACCTCCTTCTCCCCTGCCTCACGTGTATACATTCTGAATTCTGGCTTTTAAAGAGGGGGAGGTCACATCACATGGCACCTTCCTATCCTCAACCTGGCGAGCACGGAATAGCTTAAAATGCCAGCAGGACAATATGGCTCCGAGACCCATGTGGAACATTTTTAGAGGCTCAGACTAAATGCATCTTGTCTCTTTTCAGTTGAGACAGTTGCCCTAACTAGCATGATTTATGCAAACCAAAACCAAAGAACTACGTTTCATAAACAGACTGTTTAAAGAAAAGTTCATGACAGAGGACTGTTTCACAAGTGTCCATAAATACATATAATAACGTGCAACTCAGGATAAGACTGAGAACAGTGTCCAAGTTCAGAAAACCCAAGGGGAATATGCATGACATCTGCAAATCAGCCACACAAAACAAGGTTAAATACCTCTTTGTCAGAATCTAAAACCTAAGCCATCAGTCCCGGAGAGCTGACAGTACCGTGTCACAGCCAGCTTCTCATCCAGCACGTACTCGGAAGATCAACATTAACCAGCTTCATAACGGAAGCAAAGAAACCATGTCCTAAGTGCCAAAACAAAAACTTATTGAGGTAACGCAAATCTGCGTGGAATTACTTTCTGAGAACTCAGTTCCAGCAGGATTTTTTCTTTAATAAACATTGAAAAAAAAAGGTCATTGTCCTTAGATAAATATCTTCTATTTTCTTATGTCCCTGTCACGTTAGCTGGTCAGCAGTAATCTTCCACAATTCCTATAGGAGAAAAAATATTTATAGTTAATTTCTCAGGCCAGCAGACTGTTATATGATAATGTTAAACATGCACACTTTAACACAACTTTTAAGACACACTCTACAGTCAATCCAACTCTCTAGTCTCTTAGAATGACCACCAAATTGTCCTTGAGACAGCAACAGAACTGAGTCCTTTATTCCTGCAGCATGGATTTTATTATTATTATTATTTTATAATAATAAATAGTATAATTCATGTAGTTTCTTAAAATTTTTTCATTGGTCTACATAATTTTCTGCAGCATTTTGACTGAGAATCTTGCTCTTTTTCTTAGCCTGCGTTTACAAATGCTTCCAATAATGCCAATAAAGATACAACTGAAAAAGTACTTGATGTACTGAGGAATCAAGGTCCCACAAGTGCATGTTTTATCCACACACACACATTTCTCAATCCACTGTACAACAAAGATGAAAAACAGAGCACTTCATTTTTGTAGAACAAATCAGTATAAGCTTTGCCTGTCATATAAAGATTAGTAATCAGACTATCATATACTCATCACCATGACATCTTGAATTGTGGCAGTGTACTTCACAATATAAAAACATGCATGTGTTTTAAAAAATGCATTTATTTCAAAGACCAGTAGCAACCTTCCATAGAAAGTGTGCAGGGAACGAGTTTACACATTTAGATATAACCTGTATTATATTTTTACACTTGTAAAAGTTGTTATAAATCATATGTGCAAAACTTGGTACCTGAAGGTGTCAGCACCAACTAGAAAAATAAATCAATCTCACAAAACAACTCTGGTCCCCAGAATCTTACTATGCACACATACTGTAGTAGACAAAGCAATAGCAGGTTGACTACATGGTAATAGATTTGCAATCCACTATAAGACTTGCAAATTCTCCCAAAAGGTCAGTTAATTTGTATCACTATAGAAGCTAGCAAGCTACTAGCTAGCCTGCACAATATTCATAAGAGAAGACAACTGAGGAAAAAAAAATAGAGAGAGAGAACCATGAATGCTTGGAATGTAATTAGAAAACCAGAAATAACGTATCTGATACATTTCTGAATACCAGAAGTTTACTACTAATCAACTTCTTCATAGGTATTAGAATATTATTACCTTAACCCTGAGCTGAGAAAGGAATTATGAAAACTATAAAATGAAAGCTCTTTTACAAGCAAATAAATGAAAGGAGATATTGGTCCATTTTCTAGTCAATCGCAACACATGTATTTTACAAAGTAATGGAAATTGCACTCATTTCCTCAGAAGTTAAGACACAATCTAAGCCATTGTATTGCTCCATAATAGCAAAGGGCACGTTATGTCAATTTAGTATAGATTATGTAAGCACGGACAAGAATTATTTTAAAATAATAAACAGATAAATGGAAATAAGAAGGTAATATTTATTCTCCTGTTCTTACTTCATATTAAGTAAACAGCTAAAATCTAATTTGAGATTATTAGCCCAACACATTACATTTATTTTAATGAATGCCACTTACCAACTGCTCGATCCGTTCATAACTGAGAAACTGGCAGAAATCAGGCTTAATGGGCTCCACAATATATTTCATTTTTCCATCCTGAAGATTCTCCAGATCATTTAGAGTATTTCTAAAGTGGCTGTAGGCTTCGCATGTAATATCCATATGTCTTAAAGTGAAGTTCAGTCTGGCAAAAAAATATTTAATTTAAAACCTTTCTCCTATACTGGTTTCTTAAAGAGTTATGTGACTTTCCTCAGCTAATGGCAAATGTGGGTCTTCTCAGTGTAATTAACTCTCACAGTCAAAGAAGTAACCCCTGCTGCCCCCAAAAAGCTGATGAGACATGCTATCAATAAGCCAGGAAGTTTTGGATGAAGCTCTCCATTGATTTTAGTGCATTTTGCCTCAAAATCACTAATTTAGCTTCTGGGAGAAACGCTTTGCAACACATCATATGAATAGCTACTGCTTACACATCTTTACACATGGACTATGTATACATTACTTCATGAACAGACTACAACATGTGAGTACTCAAAAACATACAAAGATTCCTTCAAAGAAAACACAAGAGAAATTGTTATGGAGGGACGGAGGCTGGGAGATTATGTCCTCATTCTAAGCTCCTTCACTCTACTCGACACTTCAGTCCATGACCTCCTAAATACACAGCACACTTTACACACAGTACACACCAAGTACTGCAGATCACACTAGCCAACTATTTACCTGTATTTGCACAGAGGTTATCTATCTGATGCAAGACACAAGTAAGATCACAAAAGCCAAACTGTTCTGGAAGTAAAATTCTGAACTGATAAAAATTAAGTAAGTATAAAACCAAATGCATTTACTGCAGCCTTTGATCAACCAATTCAATAATCATAAAACAACCTTCAAGTAAATCAGGGGTTTCTTCCAAATAAAGGTAAGCATGTAAAATTTTAGTGCTTCTTGGTAATACTTGCCTCTTTTCTATTGCTAGGAAAACTGTGCAAGATTTTTTCAAGTTGTGTGTGATTCTATACAGCGTTCTGAACAAGGCATCTGTCAGGTCATCATCATAGAACACTACAGGAAAAAGAGCACAGAGTATGTACATTTAAGAGTAGTACTTACTTGAATCTCAGGCATGAAACAACAACAAACCTTAATTAGATCATTCTAATCAAATAAGTGATTATTTGAGCTTTTTATAAGTCATTATTTTAGCTAAATCCTAAAGTATTATATTTTTAATGGCAACAACTGACCCTATATCGATATCCACTGCTGCTCTTTATGTCAGACCTTAAAGATTTCTCTTCTGTCTATGGCAATCCCTTCCGTCAGACAACTTACAAAACTTTAACAAAAACTCCCTCATCCTGGAAATATCTTACTGCAAAGCTAAAAAAGGCATGATATCACAGTGTATAGGGCCACCTTTAGTTAATAATAAGAATAAAAAAAAGCAGTAAATTATACCACTATGAGCGTATCTTTTTGGAAGGCAGTTTTCCAATATCTTTCAATATCATAACTACAAATAATCCTCCTTTACTTAAATATTAAAAGAAGTTTTTCTATACAGATAAGCTAGCTCATCTTTTTTCTTTCCATTAAGCAAGAATGGAAAATAAGTGAAAAATGTCAGAAGGGACACACTCTCAGGGTAAGTACAATGCTTGAGACTTCTTTTCCACATTACAGTATACGTGATTTTGGCCATCAATCTTTATTTGTATAGAGGTTATCTGAAGAAAGACAAAGGTAGGACAACAACACTTTACTCTTTTTTTTCTGAAAGTCAATTTCATCACTTATGTGTGATTATGTTCTCTGAGTAATTTATTTAGTTACAGAAAATTACCACATAAAACGAAAGAAAAGGTTAGTGGATGTTTTCAGTGTCTCTTCTCCTATTGATAATTCAGATTGTAAATATAATTGTTTAAAAAAAAATAAAGAAAAGAACATGTGGCAGAGGTTTGACAAATTATGTAGGGATCTGATCTGTTAGATTTCAAAAGCAAAATAGGCATGGTTATGTTATTTACTCGTGTTTGATGTAAAAAGCTTACTGTTCACATTTCCATACCATCAGCTGCCATTATCACAGTGCAGTGGTCATGCAAATCAGCAATCTCTTCTTCAGACCAGCTAAAAAGAGCTTCCGGATCTGTAACAACAAAGATGACTTTGGTGTACAGGGTTAACTGGCTCAAGTGTTTGATAGACTTAAAAAACAAACAATCAAACATTTTAACTCCTCTGCTCATCTGCTACTCAGCAAGCAGAGCATCCCACTACAGGGAAATCACAGCCTCCGTTTGTTCCCTAAGTTCCCTGCAGTCCTTTGCTTTCTGTGCCATATGTCCAGTCCTCTCAGGATCGATTGGCACGAGTAAGTTTTCCTTGACATAAGAATTTACAACCAATTACTACCCTGTAGGAAGATCACAGATTTAACTAGAAAACAAATGCATTTTCATGCAAAATTTGATTAGGATTCCTGCTTAGTTATGCTTTCTAGAATTTAGACCTGGTTAAAATTTAGATGTTCTCTCTGATGGTCTGAAGATCACACAGCCTTTTCAACTAGCGGTATTAAATGCTGTCATTTCATGAAAATTTCTAAGGTCCTAGAGAGGCTTTTGAAAGTGTAAAGGATGATTTTTACTTCCCTACTTAGTTGTTCTATTTTTCTAATCATTACATCGAACTACTACAGTTAAGTGATACCAAAACCTAAAAAGCAAGGCAGGATTCATACACCTAAGTGCTATAATTTTGTGTTGACCTTAAATCTCTTTTACAAAAGGTCGATATTTGTTACTACTAGACAGCTTTACTGATCTGCTTTACTACTGTTAATTGCACTTTTAAAAATACTCACATTAACTGCCTTTTTTATTAAAAGTAGCAAACTGTATTCTCTTTCCAAATATGTAAAATATAACACATTCATCCCTACATTTGGAGAAAAGATTTACACACCTTCAAGAGATCTTCTGTCCTCCCCCCCACCTTTCATTGTTTTGTATGCAAGCCATCATAAGCAACACAATACCATCACATCACAATCTGGATTATACAAATCCACGTCATTGTACTTGGATTTTGTTATCACCACATAATGACACACTGTATTTGCACTTCTGAATTTTGATCTCACTAAGCAAAGGACAACCACTATTCACCTATCCTCGACCTATCAGTAATCCTTTTCTTACTCATTAGCTAGCTGACTACATAAACAGTGCAGTGAACTTTTCTTGATGGATTTGAGAGGAAAAAAAATCATCACAAAGGACCCGTTACAACTACCTACCAGTGCAGAATTCGTCTTTCAGCCAGTCAAGTTCCTTTACTTTAATTTCTCCTCCTGTGGGTGAAGAAAGACCACAACAGTCACAAACAGCCCTTCAGCCAGTGCTGCAACAAGTGATAAAGACATATTATGAGGACACATGAAACAAATAAGGTTGAACATCAAATCATTTACTTTACAAAACCAGTTACCCCTGACAAAAGGAATGTAAGAAGAACTTAAAGATCAGAAACACCCCACTTTCTCTTCTACATATCTCAGCTGCAAAATATTTCTCAGAGTTCCACCTCTGTCATTTACACTCTGTTTACATGACCCTTGGCACCTAGACATCTGTGATCCTCCAAGTACCTCAGTGAAACTAACACAATGACTACAACCACAGCTTGTCTTAACTGCTGACCAAAGAAAGATCAAGTATTTTGCTCTTTTCCAAAGGAAGCTGTCCCATTATGGACCACATATAGATTTCTTCCATCTTTCTAAATGAGTGACTTTTAACTAAGACAGAAGTTTAATTTTACATGTAAACACGCCACATTGCCAATGACTTAAATTGTTTAATCCCAAAGGAATTCCACAGATAGGCAATAGTACAAGTATTGACTGCACAGCACTTACCTCCTGGCTCCATCAAATGTTTGTTTAATGCAACATTTTGTTCACACATGGCCAGGAGATCGTCACCAACATCTGGAAAGAAGCAATGACAATATTCAAAATAAGATTATTTTACATGTGCTGTGTGTGTCCCTAACCTCTCAGACTAACTCTCTAAATTTCTGTCAAGCTGATGAGATTACGGAAAATTCAGAGCAACTCTCTCCCTTGCTAACTGCTTCCCTAGCATTCTTCTTGCTTGTGTCTTTCAGTACTAAGCTCTGAGTCATCCTTGAATAATGACATTAGGTTGCTGTACTTTAACAGGCAAACTATCCTGAACTCACAGCAACATACTGTTTTTTTAAATGCTTGCACCTAGAAATATTACTGCTTTTTCATCCTGTTGTGAAAGTTATTGCTACTTTTCAATGAACACAATTTTATACACATTGATAACAAATTATTAATTAAAAAAAAAGAATAGATGAGGATGAAAATCCCAGGATGAAAATACTGCTTTGTGGAGTTTCATGAAAATATTTCATTAAAAGCAAGTGCCTTACCTGTGCAATAAACTCTGCTGGCAACTGTTCCCATGATAATGCTTGTAACTCCAGTGCCAGCTCCAAGCTCTAGTACTGTGCAACACCTGAACATGTCCCGTTTAAACAGAACGTAGTCAGCAAGAAGAAAAGCTGCACGCCAGACCTTCAGATAAGAGATGCAGTTACACTGGGCACATTCTGAAGCACAATCCATGAACAGCAAGATAATACAAGGTACAATACCTACTTGTTTTCCAACATCTTCTAAGGGGGTTGCCATAGTATGCTCTGAGAAAATGGAGAAGGAGCAGAAATAATTGTTTTAAAACATTGTTCAAATCAAGCTCCATATGAAGTAGCAAATTTGAAAAGTCAGTTCATGCTTCCCTTTTAAATCTAGAACTAACCACTGTTCATTTTAAATAGTAATGCTAGATAATGCAGAAGACCCCACTCTAGTGAAGTAGGACCATTCCCCTATGGTATGCTACTGCCCAAATCACTTCTGGAGAAAAGCAGTTTGTTTTTAAAATACTTACAATATCACAGTATTATGTTTGGTTTATTATCTCCTTTCACTTAACTACTTTTGTTTAATTTATAAGAGCTATTTTTCTTTTGTTTTACCCAAACAGATACTTATCCCATTTCTCCTTGAACATAAGCTTGCTATTTACCTATTTTAACAACATCAGTGCAAGTGCATTCTTGTTCTTCGTCTTCAAAATCATCTTCTTTCCCTTTCATCAGAATTACAGGATATACCCTATCCCTTGAAAGATCCTCTGCCTCTAAATCAGAAGTGCTTCGAGGTCTTCTGACCACTTCCAAGTCTCCATCATCATCCAGCAGAGCTTCTAGTCCTTCAGTATTCGATTCCCTTTCATTTTTTAGATTATTCCTGTCCTTGTCACACAGTTCATCTCCACTGCTGTACTGGTGTTCTCTTTCAGCTGTAGATTCTCTTCCAGATTTCTCAGATGCCGAATTGTCTGTGTTCCAAAGGAGTTTGAAATGCGACAGGAATACTGCAAGAACACAGAGCAGGAGGAAGAAGAATATGAAGATTAGCACTAGGTAAGAACAGAATCTGTAGGCCAATTTCCAGATGCATGACATTTTGATATGCATTTCATGTATTATAAAAATATAGAAGATTGCAAATCATACAGGTATATTGAAATATAGTTCTATTTGCTAGGAAGAAGTATTTCTGCTACTAAGTTCTGTCACGGTAGGAATAAATGAAGCACTTCCACAGTCTACTGGTTGACTCAACATCTACTCTGTCAAGTTTATGTTTTCACCTGATATAATAACACCTCTTTTAGCAACTGGGAAAAGGAATGTTTTTTTTACATTCTTCAAGAGAACTTCTGCTGAGACAAGCTTAAACCAAGTTGAAAGAAGAATTAATATCATAAATTACGATTTGTATCTTTATGTTGATTTAATTCCTGTTTTAAAAGAAACTAACATGTTCTAGTAAAAAGTAAACAGAATTACTTTTACTATTTAAAAAGTCTTTTGAGATTCACCTAACTTTTTACCTTGAAATCAGCTTAAAGCAGAATGAGACAACACAAATAGGCAATCTATCTCGTATCAGCTTAGGCTGAACATACTGACATGCTACCACTTTTTTTTTTTTTTTTTTAAGCAAGAACATGACCAGTGAAAAAGGTCAATACCAGCAGGATTCTAAGAATTTCTTACAATTGTTTTTATTCTTATCAAAGGGAAACCAATTGCCACTATTGCTTTCAACAGCTCCACAGTGTATGAAGTTCTATTGTCACATTTGTTAAGTTAAAGCTGTCACACTACAATCCAGTTCTGACCTGGAAAATTCCTTTATTTCAGAGTACACAGCACTGACTCTCATTTTGTTGTGTTGAAAGGATCTTCACATCACAGCAAATGAATGCTAGTCATTGTGACAACACATCACAGCATTAACTACCTGATTTTGAGCTGATCAAGGTCATAATTAGTTTCTACTTCCTTGGAAAGCCTTTTGACCCTCTTGTCTCTTATATATATATTTTTTTTACATTAGCATGCACTAGAATAACTGCAAGATTTTTTTATTTGTAAAGTCTCAACTAGGTTTGAAAAACAATTAACACTTTTGTCACAGCACAAGAGATACTTTTCTGCAGAACATTTTAGTAACAGCTTCAAAGTCATTTTCCCTGACAACCTTACAGAAGCCCACAAACTGGCAGAGGCATTCATTTGTCGATTCATTTCCACTATGGCCTTGACTCTTCAAATTATACAAGCCATTGCTAATGTGAGTCCATTGCTATACTGAGTTTTGTCATTGCTTTTTTTTTTTAAACAAACATATAAACAAACAAACAAATAAATAAATAAGCTGTTAGGTTGCTCTGGAACAAATGGTAAATCATCACTTAAAAATTTTATAGAAATCATGAATAATTATCTTTTTATTTTAAGCGATAATATTTAAAACCAATAGCTTCTCAGCTTTAGTCTACATGCAAGAAACATCCTAACTTTTTAACATGATTCCCAAGGTGCTGTCCTGAGATTACAGATAAATAAAATTAAGCCATCATGAAGGTTAATGGGGTTACTTCTCAGAAAGTAACTTGTGTTTTTTTTTTTTGTTTGTTTTTTTTTTGTTTTTTTTTTTTTAACATGGGTTGTCTACAAATTCCACATTAATAGTTTTAATTTATGTATTTAATTTCACAAGGACAATCCAGTTAGCCCTCTTCCTAAAGACTGAGCAGGAAGCAATTCTGCTTCTAGCCGGAGCAAAATATGTACTGATTACTATCAACCATTCAAAAGAGGATTCAGCCGTTACAAAGATATTCAAATATACTTAAAATACAGTTCCATCAGTCTAAATACACATTACCTGGTTGTCCAACTGCATTCAACCGTACCATGAGATGTCTCTTGTTTGGACAGTGTATGTGAACGTCAGAAAGCACAGTGTCACTTTTGAACGTGAGGTTATCCATCTCCTTCTCTGTCACATCTCCCATGATACGCTGGTGAGAGGCACATTTACAGTAACCAGTTTCCTGTGCAGTGCTGTCACGAAGAGACCCAATAGTTTCTGTCAGTGGGCATCAGGCAGCAGCTCTGCTCGGCGAGACAACCTCACGGCGCAGGTGCTGAGAAGAGCTCATGCAAGCTGCAGTCGTGCAAGCTCCCCCATGCTCCAATACGACAGCAAGTTGTGAATCTGGATATTCAACCTAAAACCAAATACAGACAGCTTTTAGTTATATAGCGTTGTTCCAGCAGCATTTTAGAAGATTAAAATACGGTTTCACTGGACTATAAAGTTGCAACGCTTCAATGCTCTCATTAGCAATGCTCCGCTCTACCAACTGTCACCTGCAGCTTGCCGGCAGACACCACGTACTTTAGGTAGTAGAGCTGCTAATTAGCTAGTCTTAAAAACTAACACACCCATGAAAAAGCAAGTGTTAATGTACAGTTTGACAAAGCCAAGTCTTCACTGAAATGACTTTGAGCACACAGCTTGCCGATCAGGGCAGGTAAGGCACCGTGCCTGCCATCCCGGCGCTCTGTATTTCCCCTCGTTCCCTCACACCCACAGCTCCGCTGGGGCACGAGCGGGTGCCTGACCCCCCGGGCACACGGGGCGAGAGGCGCCGTTTCTTTCCCCACACGCCCCAAACCGGGCGTTTGGCGGGGGGCTCGCGAAGCGCCGCCGAGCCGCAGACGCCACCCCAGAACCGCGTCTCACGCCCTGAGGCTGCAGGCTCGGCCCTCACGGCCCCCTCCCGCCCCCCGCTACCTCCCGCAGCGCGGGCCCCGCCGCCATGGCGGAGCCGCCGGCCCCTTCCGGCGCGCAGCTGACGCGAGGCCGCGGCGGCGCTGAGGAAATGCCGGGGCCGTTCGTGCCCGCTCCCGAGCCCTGCCCGGCTCCTCACAGCAAACGCTGAGGTGGCTTCGCGCTGCGGTGTAGGCGCTGGCCCCTCGCAGGCACGCAGAGGTTCCGTAATTAGCGCTAAGCCCGAGGTGGGGTGCGGCACGCTGGCAAAAGGAGACGCCAGCAAAGTTCTGTCAGTCCCTAAAGCAGCCGCAGTGCTTAGGCAGTGAACCCACGCTCCCCACTGCCGTTAGTTACTTGGCTCAGAGCTACGCTGCCTCGCTTCATACCCAGCTCCATGCAAAACTTCACAGAACAAAACCAAAGGGGCAAGCGGGCAGAGCGCTTTGTAGCCGGAGGGTGTCAGAGCTGCTGCTGCAGTGGGGTTAGATGGAGCAACAGCCGCAGCCGTGCACTGACTGGAGGCAGGAGCTTTGCTTAACCCCAAAGTTTTCACCAGGTGTAATAAGCCGGGTAAAATAAAGAAGCCCGAGTCAGGTGTTGAGCAGGAACACTGTGCCAGAGCACTTGGGGAAACTAGTAAGAGATTTAGGCAACTTGCAGTGTTAGGCACCTGCTGACTAGCAGCTTCTATTACCCACACCTCGGGTCTAAGGGTCTGGGGCAGGCACAGCAGGGCCCAGGACAGGCTGCTCTCACCTGGCAGCCTGTGGGTGCCACATGCTGTGGTGGCCGGGCTGCCCACACCTCTGGTTCCCAGTCTCTGTGCAGCATCAGGCATAGCTATGCTCTAACTCCTATCTGGATTCTAGCTCAGTTCCTCTTCAAGGGCTTGTCAAGCTGTTCCTATCTTAACTGCTGGAGGACCTGGCTCAAAAGCAGGCATTTACATATTAATTACTTGCTATATGATACTATATACTATGATAGAGTTGCTACGCATGATCCTTGTATTTTTCTTGAGTGGGTGCTCGTAACAAAGAAAGATTTTAAAAAATCAATACTCTTAGAAAAAACTTGGAATGTAATGCAAAGTCTGTATTTTTAGACGTCTTTCTGTTTCTTGTTATTTGCATCTATTTATAAAGACTAAGAATTATTAGGAGAGTGTAGCAATCTTTCCCTGTATTTACAGTCTAAGTGGTAATGAAATGGAAAACACTGTGAGCCATTCAGACCTCTCCTTGGAGTGTCTGTGGGTGAATATCTGACAAAATGCTTCAGAGATTTGTTTTCCTTTTGTCTGGCTCCTGTGAAAGACCAGAATATTATTTGCTTCCTGTGGTGATACTCTGCCAGTTAAGTTATTACTGCAGTCTCTCTCTGCTGGCATATTCTCCACTGCTATAAAGCACTAACAACATGCAGACAAGGCAGATATTTGTCACAAAATCTTACCAGTTTGTAGTAAGAGATACTTTACTGGTGTGCAGACAAAGTTTGTAGTTTGCAGTTAAACAGTTAGGCGATTTGCTCCATTACAGAGGTGTTTTAAACACAAGAGCATATTGTATGACAAATGGAGCTGTTATAATTTATTTTCTAAAAAATGCAATTACCTTGTTTCACATAGATAATATCATTAGGCAAAGCAGGAATAGCTCATGGCTGCAGAAGGTCTTAAAGGAGCCAGTGTGGTTGCAGACATTCTAATGCAGTTGACAGCTAGCTGACAATCCAGCTGTGCAGATGCAGTTTCTGGACTACACACAAGAGGGCTTTAGCAACAAGGCAGTCCATGGATGAGTAGGAGCTGTGGGCTGGTAACAGCTGCAGGGATACACCTAAAAAAGAGGAAAGCTTCAGACCAAGAAATGCCTGTGAAGCTCTGAAGGGATGCCCCACAGCAGAAGGCAGATGGGTTCAACACTCATCCTCCCTCTCCAATGCAGCATAAAGGTTATGAGGACACGCCCCGAAGTGAGATTTTGGCTGTGTGCACTTCTGTAAGCAAAGCAGATGTGTAGTAATAACTTAGCAACCTCAACAACTCCTTGAAGTTGGTAAAGGTATTTAGTTTATAAAAACTTTACCTTTTCTGAGAGGTGTGGGAGGGAAAGCAAAGTCTGGGCTGGCCACATCTGGTGACAGAAAAATTAAAGTCATGTTTCTTCTTACATTTTCCCTGCTCTGGCTCATAATTTCTACTCCCAGCAGGACAGCTACAGTCGCTGAACTCACTACAGTTATCACTCAGAATGGCCCAACCAAAATGACCTCATCTGCATCCACTCGAAACTTCTGGCTCCCACTTCCTCCCAGTGCTGTACTTTGCCCCCGACCAGGCTACCCCTGCCAGAAGCAAAATGAAAACTAGCTGCCTTTAATTTCAATTGCCATTCTCTGCTCTTAGTCATGAACTGCTGGTGTGGAACAGCAGCATGAGTGACAATGAAACGCTCGTGAAGACAGTGCATGAAGTTCACAGGCCAAAGATGCACTGTTCCTTTCATAGGGATTATACTTGTTTTTCCCGTGTCTTAAAAATAAAAACCTTCTCTCTTTAGTAACATTGTTTGCATCTTCCCTCACCATTTTCATGGCAGTGTCTAACAATGAATCTCTTCAATTTTCAGTTGCTACAAGGCACATGAATTTGATTCTAGCTTCATTATTTGATCCTTGTAGGCAAGGATCGTCATGTTCAGTACAGCTTACAGTCTTGCTAATGTAGCTCTACTTGGTTTCTAACATAGTTACACATATTAAAAGCTCTATTTTTCCACTGCAAGTCTTGGAAATGTTTATTGCTACTCCTGCTCACAACACATATTGTGATTAGAAGAACACCAGGAATTGCCACAAGAATTTCACTCTCAAAATTCAAGCTGCCAAATTGGTTTGTTTTACAGTCACGAGGATCTCAAGAACCTGAACTGTATTTCAAATTCCTGAGATCTACTTATTTTGTAAAAGACTAAGATGCACTTCAATTTTATGTCTTCCTCGCAGCCCCATGAACTAGGAGTTTGCTTACAGAAGGCAACCCCAGAGCATCCCATTTTTGCCCAAACCTTTCATGGCCCATAGGACTGATAGGACAATGTCCTTGCAGGATGCCTTCTGAAACACCAGCACTGCTGCACGAGGTACAGAGAAGAGGAAAACCAGAGACAGCCCTGAAAAATATGTATCACGGGACAAATCTAATTGCTTAGCAATGTGTAAGAGAACAGAGCTGATTCTAAGACAGAAATAACCAGACGAATTATCACTACAAATAAATCTATCTGATCTTGTACTGTTCAGTAGTTTATCCCTGATGGCTGATGATATCTTTCCAGTACTTACTGTACTGTCTCTTTGCTTGTCTTCTTTTCTTTCATTACATGCTTAGCAGACAGAAACACATTCAGTGCTTTCATCGGGTCAGTAAAAACAAAAAATAAAACCAAAACCAAACTGAAGGCTGTCAGGAAGAAGAAATACATCGGCCCCCATCCTTTCAATCCTACTATACCAGTGCTGTTGAAAGGAGATATGTGGAATTAGTTTTCACTACTTGTTTACATCAAACGCAGCCAACTTAAACGTGCACCATAGAATGCACAGCAAAGAGAGGATAAATTATTCAGCATGTAAGAGCTATACACAAAAAAAGCACTCAAAGTAGCTGTATCTTATCTGTGCCTAAGCTTTTACTAGATCCCTAACAAATATCTGCTTAGACAAACATGGCTTGAAAAATCATCAGTCCAGTGGAAAGAGAAAAGAAGTAACAAATGGATCAGAGAATACTGTGATGCTCATCATGTGTAGTCTTTATTGTCTCTGCCTCCTACCCACTACGCATCCAACTGAGATGCAAACCTTCCCTGACCAAAGGCTTAGTGTTTGGTTTCCATAATCTTGTATGTATTAATCAGTTTAATTCAGATGTCTCCAGGCCTAGCCCCGAAGCAGGTAACGCTACGTGTCACAGCACATACCACCTGCTTTCTATCTGCCCCATTGTTCCTGCTGCAGTGCAGCCAAGACTCTCAGTTTAGCCTATATGAATTTTTTCATCATAAGATAATGTCACCTTGATACCCATTTCATTCTACCAGATTTATCAATTCTGAACTTTCTCTTTATGAACATTGCATGTCCATCTCTCTCTAGCAGCTGTTAGCTTATCTGTTTGAACTAGTAGTATAAACAAGTGCAAAGGCATATTTCATTTCAAATACAAATTACAGTGCAAATGAATGGAAAATGCATTTGTATTTTTTACTGGGGAAGCTGAAGGAATAACAAAGCCAAAGCAATAAATAAGTGAAGCTGTCCATAAACTTAACAATATGCCTATGATAAAGCATTTGCACAAAACAAAACTATCCCAACACCAAAAATAAAATCAGAACAAAGAAGAATCAAATTAATTCTGTCTAGTTTGGCCTGATGCGGAGCTCAAGGACAACTATGAACCTGCTAATGGCCTGTCTAATGGACTTGATTCTAAGCCTAAAGACATCATAAAAGGAAACAGAGGCATTTATGCTTTCAGAAATAAAAAGTCATCTTCCAGCTGCTTTCTCAATTTAAGTTAATCATGTATGAAAAATATTTAAAAACAAATTCAACTGAAACACATCAATTTACAAAGCAAAACAGTACTTCTTCATTAGAAATGTAAAAGCAAGATTCTTACTTTGATATTCCTGGTTGAAAAGATTCTTGAAATACCATCACACAAAAAGAAAGGATTTTGCTAGCACGCCTGTCAGATGAAGAATAGCTGAAGTGACACACTGTGATTTTGCAGTACTGCGACTATGGCTGGTAGAAAAGCCTGCAATGGGAGGAATAATAGAAAATTCCAAGTTCTGCGGATTCAGGGAAAGTGAAACTTCAGCTAATACACTGTTTGTGAACGCTGTTGTTATGGAGCTGAAGCAGAACCAGCAGATAGAGAAGCGATCCTTCCCTCAGCTCAGTGAGTGCTGCACCCAGTGCTGGGACCCCAGTATGAGAGAGACCTGGGCACACTGGACAGAGTCCAGGGAAGGGCCACACAGACGATGGAGGGACGGGAACCTCTCCTGTGAGGAGAGGCTGACTGAGCTGGGCCTGCTCGGCCTGCAGAAGTGGAGGCTCGGGGATCTCTCACAGGGTGCACAGAGCCAGGCTCTGCTCAGCAGTGCCCAGGGCCAGGCCCAGAGGCAGCGGGCACAGACCGGAGCACAGGAGGCTCCCTCTGAGCACCAGCACCACTTCTGTACCAGGCAGATGATAGAGCCCTGGCACAGGCTGCCCACAGAGACTGCAATTGAAACTCCTTCTGTTGGGACAGATGGGCTCTTTCTGTTTAGCATGCCATGCTTTTGTGTTGTGCCCTGATACCCAGTCTTCCAGAACTTACTTGTCCATGCCAGGCCTGTCCCTGTTCAGTGTTTCGGGTTATCAGCACCTGTTGTACTATCTCAATACACTTAAAAGCTACACAACTTCTGCTTCGCATGCTAAATAAATCCTTGATTGATTAAGTAACACAAACTTCCTTTTTTACTTTGTGTTTTCTACAATTTCCAGTAGATCAAATTGTGTTTCTCAGGGTTTTATGCAGCACTTTGTGTGTGGTCACATCAGCGTTCAACTCAGTGCTCCATAAATTCATCTCCAGAGCACACAATTTGCAAGAGGAGAGAAATGAGGAAGGCTGTTGGTTTTATTATCAATACTCGTATCTTTTTTGTCTGGCATCTTTCATGAGTAACTGAGTGATTTGAGGCTCAAGACTACTTTTTTTTTTTTTTAATATGTTTAAATACAGCATTTAAGCTGGGATGCACCATGGGGGAACAGTGCTGCTATCTCTGGGGACTGAGGTGAATTGGAGGCCTTACTACAAACTGGGAGAAGTGACATATAAAAACAGCATTGAGGTTTGGGTCCTTTACAGTGCTGGAGATCAAAAATGAAAGAAGAAAATGTTGGAAAAATTTATATTCAATACAACAACAAGGAGATCATTTTCAGATATTGTTATGGTTAGGTAGGATTAGAAGTAGAGTGCCTAAACCAGGAGCTTTTCTTTCACATACTTGAGCTAACGCTTTGTACGTTCAGAGCAATGGATTAACTGTCCTGCATGCTTACAGTTACCATCTGTCTATTCAAAGAAAGGCTAGATAAAAAAGGTATTTTTGGGGGGCTTTAAGGACTTTAAAAAGGATGAGATGTGACTAATCTCTTTATTGAGCATTTTGTACTGCCTGAAAACAGAGAAGTATTTGGAAAATCTTAACTACAAAGCTTACCTAAACCAGCCTCTTGAGATTCTTTAGTTCAGTCTTTTTCATGGCATCACCAAGTGTAAGCATGGATAGCCAAAGCCTTCCCACGTTCCATTCTCACACAGTGAAAGCAGGAAGGCTTGAGACTCAAGTTCACCCCAGTCCAAAGGAAGATGCCTAAGCATGATGTGACTAAATTCCAAAACATACAGGTTTCTCCTTTGGGAAACCACTGTGATGTAAACTAACATGGCACACTTCTTCAAGGTCCTGGCAGACCTATCGTCTTAGGGCATTGCGCAAATAAAAGCATATATCCTGTTGGGATCAAAGTGCTGCTCCCTGCAATGGGAAGCCTTGAACAGCATAACTTGACTTCTACCTTCACAGTGTACTTCCAGCAAATAATTCCACAGTCACGCTTCTGGAAGACTTTAGTCTCATTTGGGTTTTGATCATGGAATTACTATCAGTGTACACATATTTGAAGTTATATGCTTTTTTTTGGAATGTTTTATTGACCCAGAGCCTATGGGATATGTTAATCAGTAACTAGAAAGATGATGTTCCCCCACACCCCCCTCCCCCCCAAAAAAAAAGTTTAGAAACCTATATTCTTGCTTGGTAAGAGATCTCTGTAGAGATACTATTAATCTACCTCCATTTAGACATGGATGATGCTGTCTCTGCATAGACAGAAGATTCTTCCCTAGCAGACAGTAAGCAAAATGATAGGTGATGCTACAGAATTTTTTGTTGCTGCAATTTTCAGAATAAAATTGCTAGAATCTGTTGCAGATGAGATCACGGGATACAATCTGTGCAGCACTACAGAATTTTCAAGCAGATGAGGATGCCACGGTCAGCTGGCTCAGAACGAGTTACCTACCCTTCCTACTGTAACCTCAGTAACTAGTTTTTCAACAGAACAATTTGCAGCAAGACTTGAAAAAAGATTAATTGGTTGCAATAATCTGTGCTGGGTACTTCAGCCATGTCCCTCATATAATTACCCTTTTAATTCAATACCACATAACTACACTATGGGTTCTTTGGCAGACCAGGTAATACTGAGTAGGCGTGAGGACGTTGCGACGTACGCCCTGTATTCTCTTGTTAAAGATACAATTCTGACTGGCCTGCCCTCTAAATTCACTGCAGCCTGAGGCTGTTCAAACAAATGAATGTGTACAACTGCATGAAAAAGATTAAATCTGAGAAGTAATGGTCAAACCTCAGATCAATCAGACAAAAGCTAGTAATTTCAAAGGACACTAACTCTAAAAATTGTAATACCATACATTGCCTTTAGCTTTTCTCTTTTTAATCACAGAGGAAGTAATTGCTGAAACCTTTTAATAGCTTAAAACAAGAATAAATTTCAGAATTCAATTAGCTTTACTGGAATGCTGAATAATAAACTCTTTTTCTATTAAATTCCTCAGCCAAGAAAAAAAATAGATAGCAGACAAAATAGGACATTTCCTGGTGATGGCAGCAGTTATGAAGACAACCCAACCATGAGAAAATAGTGACTTAAAACAGCTGCTGAACACCGACAGGAGATACATCTGCCAGGCTGGGAACCAGGCCTAGGAATTCAGCCTTCGGCTTGGGAAGCTGGGACATCCTGAGAACTGGAGACATCCTACAGATACCATCGATAAGGGCAAAGCAAGAAACTGAGCAACAGCTTATTGTCTGAGAAAGGATGGATCAGTTTGGGAAAATATAATTTTTACTTAAGAAAATGAAAGAAAATAAGAAATATCATCATTTACTAGCTGTCTCAGGAGGAAGATGGAAAGTAACAAGATCTGTTAGTCATCAGAAGTGGTGGTATGCTGCATCCTCTCAAGTCTCAATGAAATGACTATGTCCTTAGGAACCACAGATCAGGTTCCTGGTTTGAATACAGGGAGGAGAAGCAATGGAGATGGACCAATGTTTTCTCCCAAGAACAGGCATAGGGTTTTTCAAAGAAGCCATATAACACCTGTGCAACTGGTTCTTGCTCATAACGTCAATACTGTGAAGTCTCTTTCCATTTTTTGCTCTAATATATTATGGAGTTAAACATGTAGTGAGTGAAATGAAAAACATGATTTAAGTTTTAACTTTGTCTTCTAGTTTGTAAATGCTTCAAAATCTTTCTGAGCTTGGGTCCTGTTGTGTGGTTCTGAAATAAAAAGAGCCTGAGACTGACTCCCAGCTCTCTGATGCTCTACACAACGTGGCATGGTTCAGCTTCGAAGTGAGACTGTGAACGCTACTGTGGTCCCATGTCTGGGCCCATTTCTGGGGGTGGTCAGTCTCCTCTGAGACTGTTTTTTAAATCACACCCTTTGAGGTCAGTATGACCTTGCCCCCGCTTCTGGGGTCAGTCTGCTGCATTTGGTTCTGGTGAATATGTAGATGGATACGTATATACACGTACATAGCCTGTCATAAGTACAGTACTGAGAAGCATGACCTACTGCATGTGTAGTCTTGGTAACTATAACCCACCACAAGCATATTCGCTGCTACAGCATTGGTAAGTTCATAATCTTTAAGTCTATTCACTGCCATAGTGTTACTGATGTTTGTTGAACCTGAATATCAATCCCGATTTGCTGCTATACACTACTTGTTTTTACAACCTCTGATTGCCTTTCTGCTCCCTCTCATGTGAGCACACAGCTGTGATCTCCGTATACCTGCAGGGCAGGGAACCCTGCAGCTCATGACTTGGGGCAATGATTCTGAATGATGCCGGATGAGTTGGCATTACTCGTTTTGGTGGAATTACTTAAATTCATTGGTGCACATTTATGGTGTCTGGCTTTTACCTTTTTTGCAGTCATATGGGTAAACATTGTGAGAAACAGATTTTCATATAATTTACTGTAAGTATATCAAACATCTCTTTCACAAATACAGAGTAGAGGAAATACAATAAACATTAGGGAAAACTGAGAAATTTATTGTCTAAGAGCCTTTTTTAAAAAATAAAGGTTTTTATAAATGTCCTAAAAAGCCATTATTGAACTTACATGGATAGTTTATACGGTTTGAAAAGATAAACACTGACCCTATGAGAGGAATAGCTCTTTTAAGACCAGATAGAATTTAAGTCCAGACACAAGGTGGATGTTTCGCCGACAGCAAACATGTTTATAATGGAATTAATAACATGCTGCTTCCTACTCAAAATGCTCATACTCAGTAAACCATTTAGAAGTTCCAGAATGACTGGCCACAGGGTGCCAAATCAATGTCTCTGCCTTTCTTTCATCACTCGTTTCCAGCAGTAACACAGTGAGTTAGCACAGCACTTCCTCAGCAGCTTTACCTCAAATAACTTTTTGGATTTAGCTGTTAATCTATGAAAATAACTGGGTTGGGGCCTCTGCTGCACCAGTACAATATAGAATCAGAGCATCTGAGAAGGAACTGCAATCTAGATGCATTTTGCCCAATAAGGGCCCTGGGAAGCCATGCTGAGGGTTTCAGAGCAGAACACACCCTGAATCCTTCAGCAGTGTCATCTTGCAAGCAGAAAGGGTGAGGTAGAAGTTACTTAGAGAAGCTCTGGTATATTCAGGCCAGAGGACTGCTAATTTTGGTACATTGCACTCCATGGCCTATTAATTGACTGCAAATTTGGCAGCATTTTCTGAATGATCTCTGGTATTTTGCATAGCAGGTTGATGTCAGCAGATCTAATCAATAGCTAGTCTGTGTAAACAAAGCGTGTCCCTCCTTTTCCACAAAGGTAAGTCTATATTAAAATCTGAGCTCTTACCCTATATTGAAAATCCTAGCATAACTTCAGGAATTTGTGTTATTTTTAGAGATCTCGGTAAATTGGAAATTGTATCTCTGGTGAAGCCAAACTGTACTACTGTCTTTTTCCTTTCATTATGAACCTTTCCTGGCAAATACAAGAAGATTATTTTGATGAACTGTACTTTTTTACTTTTCTGACTTTCTTCATTTTTCCTCAGCACAAGGATGACTGCCTAATCTGATTATGCTGACGTGGAAATTAAATCTCTGCATAGAGTTGACTTATTCTGGACATAAGCTTTTCTATTATCACAGTCTGGGCACAAAAGGATCAGGAGTTAGCAGGCTTTGGCTTTTGTTTACTGTAAAGTGAATCTAGACAGATTTGACAAGGGCTTCCGCATATTTTGATGACTAAAACAACTTGTTTCTACAAATAAGCATACAGCTAGAACTTTGTGGCACCAAAATTAGGAAAAGAACTGCCCAGGACACAGACGATCACTTTATAAAATCCTCAATTTGCAGCTTGGACCTAAGTGGACTGCACGTTCCTGCCGCTTTGCTCTGTAACACCCTTTGCCTCCCCCTGATTTTAACATGAGGGTGGCAATGGCTGATCATCACAACGGCGTGACGGTTCAGATACGAACGGCTCTGATGCAGGTTTATGAGAAGAGCGCTGATAAAACACCCGCTCAGCACATGATGCTTGCAGGGCCAAGTAAATCTTTCAAGTAAACTGCAAATAGGGTTAGAGGAAACAGATGAGCTTGAGGTCCCAACTAAGACATCCCAAAGCTCGTTTGTTTCTCCTTACTGGATCAGTTGGTCTAACAAAACTTATTTTACCCTCCTCCGCAAACTCTGTACCGCTTCTGTCCCCCACCCTTCTCAATGCTACTTGGTGGCAACAGCTGCTCAGTTTGCAGCTCTCGGCGGGCTCTTACCCATAATACGAATACGTCCCGGGGATGCAGGAGACAGTGAAGGCGCAGAATGAAGCTGTGCCTGCTTGCAGCGCCCCGCTCCCGGCGCCGACGGCCGCTGCCCCGCGCCACCACGTGCGCGGCGCCGCGCGGGAACGGCCGGCACGGCGGGGGCGTGGCCTCGGCGGGGGGCGTGGCCTGGCGGAGGGGGCGTGTCCCGGGCGGGGCGGGGGGCGGGGCGGGGCGTGCCGGGCTGGCCGCGCGCCGCGGCGCGATGCGGGGCGGGCTGGGCGCGCTGCCGCTGGTGCTGGCGCTGGCGGGGGCCTCGAGCTTCGTGCTGCTGGCAGTGGCCATGGCCACCGACTTCTGGTACATCATCGACGCCTCGCGCCTGGAGGCGGCCGCCAACGGCACCGCAGCGCTCAGCTCCCACTCGGGGCTCTGGCGGACCTGCCGGCGTGAGTGGGGCGGGGCCGGAGGGAGGGGGCGGGGCCTGAACAAAGGGGGCGGGGCTTGGACAAAGGGGGCGGGGTTTGAAGGGGGCGGGGCACCCACAGGCCCCGCCCCTCTCCCCCCAGCATCGCCAGGGGGTGCCGGGTGCAGGGGCTCCGGGCGCTGCCCTGGGTGTCCCGGGTACCGCAGTGCTTGGTGCGTGCTGCAGTAACCCCAACCCCAGCCCCAACCCCAGCCCCAACCCCATCGCTGCAGCCCCGTCCAGCAGAAGGGCAGGTGGCTGCCCGGGACGGGACCCCGATGGTCGGCACTGTAACGAGGGACCCCCCAGCCACGCGTGGGTGTTGCAGGGTTTTGCCCATTTAGCTTCACTGCATGCGGGGCGTGTTGCTGTGGCACTGGAGTTAATCTGGGGTTTGACTCCAGCGTTAGGAGCGTGGAGTAACCGATGGGCATCGTAGACGAGAAGGACGCTGAAAATCCCCTCCTCTGCTTCCCTGCTAGGAACAACTGTTTTCAAAGGAGATGATAGCGTGTTTATTGCATGCACACACACACACAAGGAAGAGAATATATTGCTATATTTCATTTTCGTCCTTTGCTTTTTTCTTTTTCCCCTTCTTTATCAGTTAGGAACAAATGCTACCCTTTGATCAACCCCTTCTGGCATGGGAATGCAAACATCACCGCCTCGCACAGGCAGCTCTTATGTGAGTAACGCCGCGTTATTTCTGTGCTTCCATCCACCCTTCCCTCCCTTCTGAGCCACTTACACGGTCCTGGTTCTGATTCGGAGGGGAACTCTTCAGGCAGGTGCTTTGGCTGCTTCAGTGCTGGAGCTGTCACTGCATGGCGTCCTTAAGTGTGACTTCTGTTGATGGAACCATTTATTTCAGGTCAAGTTCAGCTAGTTTCTTCCAGGGAAGCAAGATGTTTCTGCCTGGCATGGCTCAGGAAGGTACCTGATTGCTTAAGCTAAACAGCGAGAGTGTTCAAAATACCCCTCCCAAATAGTTTAATCCCTTAAGCAGACAGTTAAATTGCTGTTTAAGACAGATACTTGTCTACCCTGTCATTGGGATCCTTTGCACTGAAAAAATAATGAGTATGCAGGAACTTAAGAAAACAAACCGGTAACTAAAAGTGTTCAAACTCAGTGAAGAACATCGTGTTCAAAATTTCTAATTACACACGCTGGTATTCCTCGCCTTTAGATTCACTTGTCAGTATCAGCATGTTTTCCGACAGTCCATACTAAACACTTCCCAATGCTTTTGGGCTTCTCATAAAAGACGAATTAGCTTATTTGCATCATCTTTAGCATGATACTGTCCATACAAGAGCTTGTATGTGGGCCCTTTTATTTTATTTACCTCTCCTCTCTGACCCTGTTTTCCCCATACAAGCAGAATATATGCTTTTGTCCTGTGCCTTAAAGCTGTATTCTCTCCCCCAAATCCATCCATCTCCCTGAGCAGCCCTTCCGAGAGGCTCAGAGTGTCTTTAGTCTCTCGGAGCAGCATCTCCAGACAGAGCTAAACATGGCAAAGAAAGGCTACGGTGCTAACGCAGCTGTGCTGCAGCAGTGGCTGCGAAGTTAAAGCAGCAGCACGACCCCCGTGGGCTGCTGGAACTGTGGGACTGGCGGATCAACAGGCTCAAGCCTACCAGCACAGGTTGTTCTCTGTGCTTCCCAGTGTAAAAGTCCCATTGCTGTCATCTTCCTTGCATAGGAAGACACAGGACCTCCGCTGCTTGATGTTGGTGAAAACTGTGCAGGTAACTGAGAACGACTGTCTGCTGGATCATGTAATCCTCTCGGGCTAATTTACCCCAACGTAATATAATTTTTACTATTATTTAATAGTTCACTGAACCTAACCACACTGATCACATTTTAAGTGTGGGTACCTCAACTAGCAAGTTGGAGGTTGTCTAAAATTTTAGGACAAAATTATTGGCACTTCAAAAATCGTGTTCATATTTGCAAATGCTACATCTGTAATTCTTCTCAGACAAGGAAATTTTAGATTACAGCTCTTTGATGCAAGCTGAATTCTGCCAAAACAGAATCAAAGACTATTATGGAGCTCTTTTTGTTACAAAAATGATGTTGACTTGGAAACAAAGGACATCTTTGGTAGTCATGAAGTGTAAAAAAATAATGAATGGGAAAAGAATGGATTCATAACTGTGTTTACAGACTCTTCAAAGCCTCAGAGAAATTTTGTCTCTCACATTAAATACTATTCTTAGGTTCTTGGGCAAAGACCGCAGGCTGCGAAGACACTCGTGTATTTTCTTATAAGCAGGTGTAATATGCCTAAAAATCAGGAGGTAAGGAATTAAGGACACTTTAGTTAGAAGAACCTGTGAGGTTTGATTAGAATGTGTTACAGAATGAAGTTTTTGATATTTTAGATGGGCAGTTTCAATGCAGTTAGGCTACAGACCACAGCAATAGCAGCTGTACTTCTAGGAACAAGGTATTTCTAAGGGTCATCTAGACTTGTTAAGTACCGAGCTTTGTATTTCTTCCTTAGGTATTTTCTGCTGGTGGTCACTGAATCATATTTCGGCAGATCAGTGCTAACCTTCACCTAGAGTAAATTTTAACTAGAATTTCAGAGGACAATTCCCACGTTCTTGATTCCAGTGTAGTTAAGGTAATTTCTTCATGTGTTGCTACAAGGGGCAAACAGGCTAACTACGCAGCTTTAAATGCATTTTTTTCCTTTGTGTGCCTGTGCCGGTGTCAGCATGAGTCACATTCACACAGAATTAGTCTCATCCTGTCTTGCTGTACACCCGTATCTCTCCCTGTTTGACTGGCAGACTGCCTTTCAGCAGCTCTGGTAACATCAGGCAATTTCTTGCCTTTTATTACTTAAAAATCTGTAAAGGGCTGTCTCTTAGTGCGGGCACTTAAGTCACATCAGGAATCCCATTCTGCTTTCTTCGGTGTTCCCGTGCTCTTCCTGGCACATCTTAACTAGACACAAGAGCCAAAAAGACGAGGGAAGGTCTGTGCCCGTGCGCAAAGAGCTGAGTCTAAGTGGCAGCCGAGGTGCTGGTCACTGCCCAAAGATGAACCCTTTGTTAGGGAATGAAAAGCCTGCACATTGCCTCCCTCCACATTTCCAATCCCTCCCCTATTCATTCCCAGCAGTTTCCTTTGAGGCTTACTGCATGCTTCAGAGGGAGCTCCTGACAAATTAGAACAATTGGGCGTACAAATTAAAGTTCTGTGCTACCAGCAGCATCGCTCAGGCAGTCAGCCTCAGTCTTGTTAACCCCGAGAGTATGATGGATTTTCACATCACTAGAGCACCCCCGGGCAATTTCTCTAACAGATTAGCCACAAGCATGCCTTCCCCTGGACATTACCCTTCTGCTGCTTTTCCTACCACTCCCTCCAGCTGAACATATGACGTACACCCCCCCCTCCCCAAACCTACAATGTATTAAATGTTTTCCCACTACAGATTACATTATGGGATGAGTCTGTATTTGTTTAAAACATCAGCCACCATCCAAAGAAAGATATGACTTGACTACCTGCCAGGAGCTTTTCTGAATTTTCTGCATTTATAAAATGCATTTTTGCCAGAGGTGTTTATTTTCCTCTGCTCCATATGGGACTTTATGAAATACCACGAAGAGGTATCTTTCTGAGGGAAATTCCTCTATGCTTTCATAACAAAAAATTATCATTATTTCTTTCTTCTGGATCTGCTCTGCTAATTTGGTGTAATGGAAGCCCATCAATTTTGTACAGAAACTGAAAAACCTCTTTATTGCATTTCCGGGCACTTTCTAACACGGATTTTCACAACAGCAGCTCAGGCTGCAGCAGGTTCTGCATGTCTGAAAGACCTGAACCATGCCTGTGTTTCGCAGAACTGCTCGAATCTTCCTAGTGCTTTCCCTCTCCAAATGATGCTGAGCCAGGATGACTGTTACCCCATCCCAGATGTCAGAGGTAATCCCTTCAGCAAAACCTGACAGAAGCCAAAGCTTCCACTGTTACCAGCAGGTAACATTCAAAATCACATCTAAGATGTTGAGGATCACATACAGAGAGAGGGAAGGAGTGGCAGGATTTAATCAACTGAAAAGTTTTCCCCAAGAGTTGCTGTAAAATTATTTTATAAAAAAAAAAAAAAAGGAAAAAAAAAGCTTTCAGTGGGAAAAAGTTACTCTTGGGAGTTTTTGTAATACAAATATTTTTAACTTACCAAACTCGGTATTGTCATTTAAGTAGTAATTGCCAGTATAAATTTAAATAAAGGTGCACCAGTGTAATCTGAGCAAAATGGACAATTTTGTAAATATATATATATTTTTAAATCAGAATTAACCAGTACTCCAGGCTGGGTTTGAGTACTTCTTGTAGGACAGATAAGCTGTCAAAAGAAAAACAGTAATGTGTCAGCTAGGTACTGAGGTGTCTTGGCAAGACCCTTCTGTGAACTTGACTTTTTGGAAGCTCAGGAAACCTGTTCCTATGTGTCTCAGTTGTGGTTGGAGAGTGACCCCTGCCTGGTAGCATACCAATTACTTCCAGCTACATTCTGAACCACATGCAATATGATTTGCTGACCCCAGAAAGCTGTCGCAAATGTTATTCCAGAGCATGGTGGAATTTGTTAAATCGTGGTGATTTATGTGTGTTGACTCCCCCTGCCTTGTTGAAAACCAAAGTGTCACAGAACCTTTCTTTCTTTCTTTCCTTCCTTTTTTTTTTTTTCCTTTTTTTCTTTTTTTCTTTTTTTCTTTTTTTCTTTTGGCACATCAAAGCAATATCCATAATGTGTTACTTGGCCAAAACTTAAAAGAGGCCATTTTGGTCCAAAGATGGAAGCAGATGCAAAATTACCAAATGCTTAATTCCTCTTAAGATCTCTTAACTTTGTACCAATAGCTGGTGTTGGGGCCCATTTACACTGCAGAGCTGGGGCCAATGGTACAAAAATAACGTGACAGGAACTGTTGGCTACCTGGTTTGCCCCTTTATTTAGTACTATTTTCTTCCTGAGCCATCCTGGGATGGTCAGGTAGTATCTGTGGCTTCCACTTATACGCAACTGAAAGAAAATGCTTGTACAACCAAGATGGGAGTGTGCAGCTGCCCATCCACAACTGCTGAAATTATTCTCCCCAGTGTATTATTATTATTTTTTAAAGTCATTAATTTACTTGGACCCATGAGGCTGCAGACAAGTTAGTGCTTCCTGCAGGGAACTGGCGCTTCCTGGAGAGAAACAAGCTCCGCAGTAGAGTCAGTTCCTAAAGACCTCCGTTGTAATGTAACAGTTGCCTCAGTTTCTTCCTCAACAGAATTACTTTAATAAGACTGGATTTCCTCCCAGCATGCAGACCCTGTAACAGTCACTAACCAACTGCTTTCACTCTTCTCCCCCCTCTTAATAGTCCTGCTTCATTTGTACTGAGTTAAATGATTGTACTCGTGGTGCTATCCTGGAATGACCATTTGTTTGGCTGCCGTTGCATATTACCTGGGGAATTTACAGTTCTCTGCAATTTTTCTTTTTGGTTTCAACTTATCAAAAAGAACAGCTATGGTTGGACTACCCATCAAGAGCCAGTGCAGGGGCCATGTGAAATAAGCCCCAAGTGCAGTACCCAGAATTTCTGTCTTCACTGATATGATAGATGTATACCCAAACAGATCGTTGTTTCTGAGCACCAGTGCAGTGGTTCTTCAGAGGGGCTCCAGTCCTCACAGTCCTCATATTTATTATAGTAAATATGTACAGAAATCTGAAATAACAGAGAGTGACAATTTCAGATGAATGTTCTCATTTTCATATATCATTGCTATCACAGCAATAGAATTTGAACCGTGTTGCACTGCTTATGCTTACAATTCCATCCAGTCCTGGCACTGAAGCTTCCCATCAGGTCAGTATCATTATATTTCTACTGTCTTCACTTTGTCTTCCAGTTCAGCTCAAAGATTTATTAGCAGAGAAGAGCACAGAGCAGACACCGCCAACCCAAAGTCCAGAGCCTAGCCAATTATCCTGGGTCACCCTAAGCCTGTCAGCTCTCCTCCACCACCACCTTTTCTCTGCTGAACAGGAGGGAATCCAGGCCCTTGAGTCCCTGGGGTTCTAGCCCAGAAGCCTTACATCCAGCCACAGACAGCAGTTCTTTTCTATTGCTTGTTTCTTCAGGTCATTTCCTTCCTTCCTTTTGAGCAGGTCAAGCTTTCTGAGTGCACCACTTCATCCCCCCTGCCACACCTTTCCAAGGCAGCCCTGCTGGCTCTTGCTCCTGCCAGCGTTCTGCTGGAGCTGCAGGCTTCTGTGCAGCTCCTTCTGAGGGGCTGGTTAGTTACTGCTGGGGAAGGCAAACAGGTCCCTAATTAGGCTCTTCTGAGCTGCTGCCATTTGGATTATTTCTGATGAGATGACTGTTGCAGATTTCTAGAGGCTCCTTGCTATATTATAAGCTGTGCAAACAAATCCAAAGTTAGTTTGCAGCAACAAAGCTCCATCAGGTTAACAGGAGACGATTAACAAAGCTGCTAGACCTGCTGTTGGTTAGCTCCGATACCGTTCAATTCCTGTACCTCATCCCAGAGATATCTGTTACAAACTGCTCATCACCAGCCGTGTCAGATGGTAATTTAGAAATGTCTGCCAAGCACAGATCTAGATGCATGCTGCATGTGGACAGCACTCTTAGAGGCATTTGGTCACAGCTCGAGTAAAGCAGCTTTGGCTAGCTGATGTAAAACCCCATGAAGACACAGCAAGCAAAGTACTTTTTATACGTTAGTTTGTTTCAGGATTGGATCTCCTGGGCTAGACTGACAGGGAACTCGGGCATTATTGAGAAATCAATGTGGAAAACAGATCTACTTTATGGGAAGTACACGTACCTGTTGTGCAAAATAATTGTTTTTTCAATACCGATCTTACCAAAATAAAGAGTTATATGCATAATACATAACAGAAATGTGTATTTCAACACAACCTAAACAGAAAAGTTTGCAAAGTTTGTGTTTGAACTTCTCTCCCAGGAAATTATTGAAGGCAGAAATACAGTAAAGATATTTTAAGTCATGTCCCTCTATAAACTAATTCTGTCCCTCTAATCAAGGCATATAATGGCATAATATCATATGCCAGATGGCATGAATTCAAATTCCTGAGTGGTTTCCATGGCAGCATCTTAGAATAAGTTTTCCAGGCAGTTGCAGATTGCACAGAAGAAGCACAAATGGGTATTAGGTATTGAACTAGAACACTCAAGGTGATAGAAGTCCTGTTTAGCCAAATGCAGCCCATTAAATATTTGATTTTAAAACAGCCACAGGTGATTCATGAGAAACAATGATCCCAGCTGTATGTAGGAAAAGGCTGTTAAGTGTGATGTGTGGGGTTTCACCTGATATATCCCTAAAACATACATACCTTCACTGCAGAGGGCCTACAAGTCATTATTCTGATGTTGCACGCAGTTGTCACAGATCAGTAATGCAGTTAATGACACTCCCCAGGATAACAGTCTGGGGTATGGGTTTGTTCTCCCTTTGGTTCAAAAGAAGACACTCGGGGCCTGATCACCTGCACTTGTCCTAGCTAAGGTTACAGTCCCAGCTGCAGAAGCTGCAATCACACCATGGAAAGGAAAGTCAAAGAACGAGCAGTTGTCAGTACTTCTGTCCTGAGGAGTGGTTTGGTAGCGGTGAGGGACTGGTGAGGGACTGGTGAGGGACATGACAAAGCACAGGCCCTGTGGTGAGCGTGTTGTCATGGCTACCCTCCCACCAAAGCCAGGCCTAGGGACAGTTGCACTGTTCATACTTTTTAATGTTAATTGCATCAGCTTTCATTCCTCCAACCCCTTCTCACCTCTTACCCACAAGACTAGTATTACTACAGCCAAGAGGACACATAGATATCAGGAAGGTGAAAGATCAAAATCAGGCCTAATACCCTCAGGAAGCACACCCAGGGCAGAAGACGAGCCTGTTCCTGCTGCCTCGGTAGCAAATGAGAACTCAATTGTGTACCAAACCTCTGTTCTGTCATGTCACATTGCATCGTGTGCCTGACAACTACTCTGACTATGTAAAACTTCTGGGCCAAGTTCTGTGCCTATTCCTCCTTTTGCCAACAGCTTTGACATTCTGATTTATACGCAGTGAGCTGAATGCTGATTTGAAACTTAGCACCTGAGAACTCCTGCAGGTTTGTGTTTCCACGTCATCAACATCAGCCATGGGCCAGTTTTGCTGAAGGAAAGCCCAGGCAGTATCCCCAGAGTTAGAAGCAAAGAGAGAAAGAGCTCCCTTCTGCACAGAATGCTGAATTCCTGCTTCCTGGACATCAACTGATACCAATGTAGGGCTGCGTCGGGCTCATTTAATACCAGAAACTAATTCCAGCATAAATGAAAGGAAATGGAGGAACAAAAGGGTGACCTCCCAAAACTGTCATGTGCAACATTTTTCCTTGGGAGCATGTCACGTACGACACAAAATGACTAGTTATGTCTTGAGACCACATTCCACTCAAGTGAAGAAATGAGGTGTCTGCCCTGTTCCCATGCTGGCTCTTCCGAGCCTTCCAAGGTCTCCCTGAGCATAACTTGGGGTCTCCAGAACACCAGAGTAACCAGAACTCACATCATGCTTTCCAAAGAGAATCTAAGCTTTCTAGTAGGTCACAATATTTCATTGCCAGTTCATTGTAAAACTGAATGCTATCTTTCTTGCTTTTGTTACAGTTTTATTTCTGGCTTCCCTTGAGCCATCTTTTCATTTATCTCTAGTGCTTGGTGCATCTTCTAGCTGAGGCAGATTGCTCTTTTTTCATCACATTTGCTTGAGATTTTTCCTTTTCTCCACTCATCAGGACAAAGAAAGTCCAAGCTACAACAAATAATGACCAAAACTACCAGGACTTTCTTACACAAAACAACAACAACCACCAACCAACCAACAACAAAAAAAAAACACCTTGCTATGTTTGATCAGAGTAATCTAGTACTTTGCCTCAATATGTTTCGTTAACTCACTGGGAATATTTGAGAGGATGCTTCAACCATTAAGAGATAAACAGCTAAGTCCTTGACACATTACAAGGCACCATCAAGATGACTGAAAGAGCAGCTTTGTTCTAGAACTGAACCAAGTTACATTTTTTAATTAGTCTTAGAGCAGATTCAGTTTTGTTTACACAGACATTCTCCAACTCGCTTCAGTGACTTTACAGTAGTACAAATGAGGAATAAGATGAATAAGTTACTCCCATTCAAATTTGCAATTTGCAGATTTTTCTTCTTTATACAGAAGGTAAGGAGGAACAAATACCTATATTAATGAGGTAATAACAAATCCTTACCTAATTATCAAAGTCAAGTGGGTGTTGCAGTTCTGAGCATCACTCACGAGTCACAGCTCCAAAGACACAGACTGAACTAACTAATTGAAAGAACAAACACAGAAGCAACACAAGTTGATCCCTGACTGTGTGCAATCATTACAATTATACTGAAGAGGATAAGCTGGCTTCTTACCCAGTGACAAGTGGTGTACCTCCACTTAAGCAGGAATTACAGACACTTAAAAAAAATGATCTGATTACACACAACCTCTGATCTTCTGACTCATTTTCCTTGGGAACTAGCTAATGTTGTATTGTTATTTATCTGTGAAATTAAGTAAGTCACTGAAGCCCAGAACCCCTCAGAAAATGGAATGTAGGTTTCCTTTCTCAGTAAATCTTCTCTATTCAGGTATAAAGTAAGTGGATGCTGGAAACTGCATTTACTTGATTTTTTGTTATTATTCTAGGAAAGGTAGGGTTGAACACTGTGAATAGATTGCATGAGAGAGAATGAGACAAAGATGGTTTATAATGGAAAAACAGCATGATATGAAAAATACATAGCAACCCTCTGTTTACACAGCTATTCAAACGTTATAGGGATCAATAAGGACTAATGTAAAACATTTAGCATAGGAGGAAATAAACCAGCAGAGGCTAATGTCCTTAGTGAAGCTGCTGAAGAAAACAACGACAGACAGAATGAGAGCTGGGTAGGGAAATTTGCCTCTACTTCTTGTTCTGCTGCAACAGAGGAAAAGGTCAACAGTTTGGTAGATCAGCAGATGGTGTGACAGAAAAGAAAGCATTTAAGCAAAGCATCTGCTAGACTTCACCAGCCAAACAGAACAATGCCACTCACTATGATAGGTATGATTTAGATAACCTGACTGCTTTTTATTAAGGTTGCTAGTGACTACCAGATGCAATGCATCACCTGCTAGCCAGCTAGGTTTAATACCTGGGAACAGATTTATTGCTTAAACATGTCCACGTAGACGTATCCTTTAACGTCACAGTCTCTGAAGCACAGTCTGTAAAGGGCTCCCTCTGAGTGATGCCTTTTTCTCCATATCGTGTATGTGTCCTGCCTACTTAAACCGAGAACCCCAGAGATAGGTCAGCTCCTTGTTCGTGCTGCACAGAAAAAGGCTTTGATCCTGATTAGGGGCCCTGCTCTCAATAATGATTGATTACAAGTTATTAATTATTAATTATCCAGTGACACCACAGTAAAACATTATGATACTAACATTCTCCATTTTTCTTCAGACATGCATGGGACATTTGTCATCCTGATGCCCCTCAGCCTGATATTGATGATTTTTGGAGGAATGACTGGATTCATCAGTATTCTTGCCAGGGCCTACCTACTGCTTCTAATGACGGGTCTGCTTTTTCTTTTTGGAGGTACTATATCAAACTCCTGGCTTAATGTTTTTAGATAATAAGAGATTATATCTGGGAAACATCACTTTACCTTCCAGAGGAAAAGGTGAAACAAGACTTCGCTTTCAGAATAATGCTGCTGCTGCTCATTCACTTGGTGTCTGTGCAGCTCCTGACAGGGCTCTGGAGTAGAAAAGCTGCCCCACAGAGCCAGGAGTGGCTGTGAGCACACACAACCATACATCCACATGGAGCAAGTCACACCCTGAACATATGACTGCTCTGTTCATTAACACAAAAGATTAAATACCTTCACAGCACAGTGCTCGGACTCTTCACAGGTGAGGTCTGAAATCTGAAGTTATGGAGATGTGATTTTGGTATTAGTAGAGCACAGGGTTTGATAGGCTGGCACACACCTTATACCTACAAATTAGATGATGTATTTTCAAAGGAGTTTGAGTAGAGTTCCTGAAGAGGGTTTTGCTTGGTATTCCTGGGTTGGCTTTACTGCTAGTTCTGAGCTGGAGTGTTGTCTCCTAACTGCTGGGGCACAAAGCCTTCAGCTTGTTGCACCACCCCAGCACAGCCTGCCACAGGCAGCTTCAGGTCACAGCAGCAGGTTCTAGGACTTCAGTGGCTTGTGAGAAGGCCAAACACTGTATAGGGAAGACGCTGAGGGTTATTTGCCCATCAGTCACATGCTCACAGTGCAACACTGACTGAAGAGGTTTGTGCTCCTCAAGGAAGGTGCTGTACGGAGCATGTCACAGAAGAATTTTCCGATTTGTCATAATCGCCAGTTGTATAGCATATTGTTTGAAAAATCTGATGATTTTATATATATTCCATTATTTTTGCTCTATGGTAACACCAGAGTTCCTCTTTAATCCTCGTGGACCAGGGCTGTGTCTGCACCAGTGCAGAGCTGGGTTCTGATCCCCAGTCCAAATGTGAGTGAGACCAGAGTCTGCCTCAGCCCGCATTGGGCCGACAAGGATCCCGAACAGTGCTGCTCATTGAAGTCACCCCTAAATAAACCCGTTCCTCCTTTCCTGTTGGTAGCTGGACTGAGAACAGCAGCACTGTTCACATGAAAGATGAGTGCAATTACCGCAGTTCACCCAAAATCCAGTGAAATGCACCCAAACACTGCTGCCACCTGAACCACCTGTTTGTTACTCACCTGTTCCTGGACCTTCTGCCCATGTCTTCATGTGGTAGTGGCCTGGTTACCAACTTCTTTACAACCAGACTTTTGCAGGGGATGAAAGCTCCATTGTTTTTATTGCCCCCGTTCAGATTACTAAACTGAAATCCCATGTTTTGAAATTCTTATGGAAGGAACCCCCAAAGAGCTGTTTTAGTTGGTGTAATGTTTCCATTTGAAGCTCATCAAATTCTTTTAAGTTTTGTGGGGTTCATTTCATCATTATTTTTGCTGTAACCACAACCTCTGCATTGTAAAAAGTCATTTATGAATTAAAACAAAAAACATTCTGTCAAAGTAGGATAACTGGGTTTAAATTCATCTCCATTTTCCTCCCCCAAAGATATATTCAGTAGTGTCTTGTGGGGTACTTGCAATAGAAATTTTCTCCCACAGAAAAGGGGATCGTCAGTATTGGTCCACATCACCTGCTCCTATAGTCCTGTTTTTAAGAAGAGAGTGAGAAGAGATTGTTGGAAATAAATGTGCTGCTGTCTCAAAGTCTTGATTGAACCTTTTAGTCTGAAGTTCTTACAAAGACCAGCCACCACCCATTATGCTTTTATTCTGAAAAACAAACAAACAAACAAACAAAAAAAAACCAACAACCCTGTAAGTCCTATTTCCTTAGAACATCAGAAAGCTGAACTCACTAAAAAGGCTTAGGCTATTTGAAAACTACCCTAAATAGTAAGTGAAAGATGAAAAGCTGTGAAGTGCAAAGCACGATTATCCTATTGAGGAGTGGAGTACTCTGCCTTTCTAAGACACACAGGGTTGCAGAGAGGGAAAGGAAACACGAAGACATTACTGGGGAAGGGTGGCTACAATTTGTTCTGAACCTGCAGCTAGTGTTGTTTCCGAGGTCAGCATGTACAGACTGACATGAGACCAGAGCCTCCTACTCAGGCAGTACTGTTTGGCTGTTTCAGCTGCACTGAGGCTTGATGCATGTAACAGGTCTATACGATATTCCAGTTCATGAAGCTTGATATTGATTAGATAGTTCTGTCCTGCCAGAAGGAAGTATTTTAGGTTGTAATTCTAGAAACGTGATTATTTGGGAAAATAGCAGAACTGATATGTTCCATATCCCAAGACATACTATTTGGTTCCACTTTTTTTTTTTTTTTTAAATGCAGTTACATGTGAGGAGGAACACAACTCAACAAACCCTCAAACTTCAATGAAGCAGTCACTATTTCCATTTCAGCTCACAAGAAGTATAGAAAAGGTTTTTGTTTGTTTGTTTGTTTGTTTTTTTCCCCTTGCAGAGGCCTAGAACAAGGCACAGACATAAAAGCATGGCTAAAATCAAGAACATGAGTATGAATTTTGACTGTTGGATAATCCAATTATCTTCTGTCTTAGTCTGCGTCTACTAAAACTTGTCCTTCTGGCAAAACCATAATCACATCTAGACTTACACTGTGATAAAAGCCCAACTGATTTTTGTATCCCTCAGAATCAGATACGACACTGTCTTTTCCAACAAATGTTCCAGTGACTCCCACTTCTCCTAGACCACAGTCCTCAAATTCTGGGCCTTCCTCTGTCTTCTTTCTTGCCACTGAATGAAGTCTGAAGTTTGTACATGTCCTTTGAGTGAACAGATGATAATCCCAGGATTTAGCACGTGCTTGTGCTAGATGTACAGTTCCCCAAGTTTGCTAGATTCAGTACAATCCTTTAATTCTGGAAACATCTGGCTTCTTGCTTGAGAGTCAACATTCAAAACCAGCCTAAATTCAGGTCACTGACCTGAAATGCAAGAACCTCTTGCCATGGGCTTTCTTGCATAAACAACTGTACATGATGCACAGCAATGAGAAATTAGGATGTGTTATAACGTACAATGAAGTCGGAGATGCACAAGGTACCCGTAAAAGACATGACTAGATTTCTATTGCAGAAGGCTTCTTGCTACACATTTTGATTCGGTATTGAACACGAGAAACTCAATATATAGAAAAATAATACTTTTTCTCTCACCCTTCCCTAAAAAACAGCTTTGACACAACTGGCCTAGGTAGATAGGAAGGAATGGCAAGGAAGCCCGAAGTGCAGGTATTTTTACTTTCTGCAGTGGATCCTGATTAACTGAATGTGTTTTTCTTTCCCAGCTCTTGTTACGCTTACAGGGATCTGTGTCTACATCGCATATTCAGCTGCTGCCTTTGAAGAAGCTGTCTGCCTCCTGAGGAGTAAGGATGTCCTGGTAGAAATTGACATCAGGTTTGGCTGGTCTCTGGCCCTAGTATGGATCTCGTTTGTCGCAGAAGTGCTCACTGGGGCTGTGTTCCTCCTGGCAGCGAGAGTCGTGGGCCTGAAACGGCGGCGTGAACAGGCGCTATGAACAGCAGGTATCACTGCAACAACAGAACCTGGCAGAGCATAGAAATGTGGATTGCTTGGTCTGTGTGGTCACTGGGGGTAATAAAAATGGCAAGGCTGTAAGTATCTTGCCAGCTGCCATAAACTCTCCTCAAAATTATCTACAAAATACAAAAATTCTGATAAATCGTAACACATTTTTAGTGTTGTCAATAAGGAAACCTTTGTAGCTTTAGAAGAAAGTATGCTTCATTGTTAGTGTTTTTAAAATAATTTCAGCTGGTAGCTCATACGACATCAACATTCATTGCTTAGAACAAGACAAATTTCTGGCTTTCTGTTGTCTTTCTGCTTCCCCATCTGTTGTCCCTCAGAGTACCCTGCAGGCCAGGCTGCACGGTCCACTTAGCTTCTGATTTCTCCTCTGAGACTCCTAATGGGTATGCCCAGAATTCCAGGCACATTGGCAGCCTCTACCATATACGAAATATGATGTCTGTATACCTGAAGCCAGGCAGAGAGTGTGGGGGCTAAGAATCCTCCATTCATACTGCACACTCCATTCGGCTTTGTTGCACAAAGCAAAATCAAATGTAAAGGTCCAGAATAAGAACTTCAGAGAACCTGGAGAAATACAGTGATAATCTCCAACACCATGGCATGGCTAGGATATCTTGTCTAGTGTCCACCTCCCACATTTATAGGATCTTTCTTTTCCATAGCATCTCCCCAAAGAGGCCCTCCTGGCTCCTCTACCACAACCACACTAGTGCTGTGACAACATGCAAAAATGATCATTTGAGAGATCAGAGAACCCCAGAAGCCTACTCTATGTCAGCTATGTCTAGTGACTAAGGAGAAACACATCATCATGTCATCTTTTTAAAAATCATTACTCTTATGGTAAAAATCCCCCAATGCTTGTGGCATAATGCCACTGGATAACCCTGGGGGAAAGGGGCCACGGGAACAGAAAGTCCTAACAACTCCAGCCTTTAATAAATAGTTAAATGGAGGACAGCAGTATAAAAGTGATGCTGGGTGGACATTCAGGCTTTGACACTTGCCAGGCAGAAAGCTCCATGTCATCCTCACATTCTTTGAAGTGTGGAAAAGATTGATTAGGGTTAGTATAGGAATAATGCATGAGAATAATTGTTGTAGAAATGGCTTAATGATGGGACTCTGTAAGTCAGGTTGACAGTTGGACTTGATGATCTTGAAGGTCTTTTCCAACTGAAATTATTCTATGATTTTCTAGAAATGAGCTTTGGTGCTGTGAAGAAGTGAAAGGATGTAAGGCCTAGATACTGTGAATGCCTCAATACTCGTTACCCTTCAGACAGCCCTGACTATGGCAGTGAAGTTCTCAAGGGCAATATAACGGGGTGTGTACTACTCTCAGAGAAGCTACAGCTGCTTTTCTGGATGTTTTAATTAACTACTGCAGCCAGCCCCAATCTATCATATGCTTTGGGCTATGTACTTACCCCCTTCAGCTCATTACAAGCTGCTTTTCCAATCTGGTAACGCAGAAGACATACCTGATAGATTTCCCAATTGTTACTTCGCAAATTTGATGCTTCTTTCTCCTGAAAACACTAACATGCTGCTTTGTGCTACAGTATGTTTAACCTGTGCCCAAAACTGCTGAGTAAAACTGAGCACACAGGATGCCTGAATTTTATCTGAAGGGCCAAGCAATCTAGTTTTCATTTATTTTACCTCTGGGCAATTGCACTTAAGTGAAAATTTACTTTCATGCCCTCTGAAGTTATTCAGGAAATTTTTCCTGACTGCTGTGGCCTGACATAAAGACCTGAAAGTGTAAAACTGCCCCGCTACCTTTCTGTTCTGTTACGGACAACTTCAGCATATTAGAGCAGCTCCAGACCGTGACTCAGGAAGGCACGCTGCCATTGGGCAAGTCCCTTGTGCTTCCTCCAGCAGCGCAAAGGGCATCATCTACCTACCTCTGTTAAACATCAGAACGATTTGATCGTTGTCTTTTTTTAAAGATTGCACATTTACTGAGCTTAGTCCCACAGTACCAAGCACTTCACGAAAAACAGCAGCAGTGAGCTTTGCAGGTAAAAGGAAAGGAAAACATTACAATGCTGCTGTGAATGGGGAACTGAGGCACAAACACTGCCCATGCTCAAGCAGAACCAGAGGTTTCCAAACCCCAGCCTAAGACCTTGGGTGGCAGACGTGTCATCAGAATGAAGTGAGATTAGAAGTCCTGAACGGAGCAAGAGGTAGAAGTCCTGTTAACAGCCAGTACAGTTTGTAATTCTCGGTTGCTCCCACATGGGTTTTCACGTATTTTCCATGTTGCCTTGCGTTGGGGCAGTGTAATGGGGTCATTTGACAAGTTAAAGCATACCAAATCAACACTATAAGGAGGATAAGAAAAAATCCTTTGTAGCCAAAATTCCACCTGAATTGCTCTTTAAGTGAATTATGTAAAGTGTAACACTTCCATATTTTGGTGCTGGTGAAGTTATCTAACATAGTACGATTATATGATGTTAGTCAGACCTTACAGTAAGCTGTAATAGTAACATACCATCTGAGTTATTTTTCAGTGTTTATTACAGATGTTATATAACAGTGGTTTTGAATGGTGTAAAATTAAATAAAATGACAACCCAGAGCTGGGAATTATTTATGAAGACATGGAATAACTAAGATGTACATATATTTTTCTTTATCTTTTTCTGCAGATCTATTCTACAGTTTATGTGATGCTTTTGAAGTACCTGTGTCACATGTGGTAGGTATTTATAAGATACTTACGCAGCTACGATATACAGTACTCAAGTGATCAAACCTAATTAGAAAGCCAATGAATCTGTTATTCAATTAGAGCAATTCACATTTCCATGGCTTTCCTGAATTTCTCATTCTGACTTCCTGCAATATCTGGCACAATGGTAATAAAGAGTAATTTTGGCTCCTGAATACTTGTATAGCCCCTGATTTTTTTTTTGAAATTTCTTCTGAATACAAAGATTGTTTTGAAAAGTCAACAAAACTAGATAGAATATCTAGTTTTTAGATAGAATAGAAAACAATAGCTTTAAACAATTTGAAATATTATACTAGAAAGAGAAAAACATCCTTGAAAAGACTTTATGTAATTCAATCCAAGTGATCTTATCAGCCTCCTACTTATAATGAAACTAATATTTACATGATACCCAGTTCTTTGCTGTATTTTTCCAAAATGCAGTAGTGAAACGAAGAGACTTGACTGCTCCCAGTACCTCCTGGTGAACTGCAAACTCATAGGTAATTGGCTACATTTAAAGTGAAGAAAAATAAACATTATACTGAGCAGAGCAGAGCAGTAATTTGAACTGATAGAGTGCACAGAGCTACTGGCCAATGCTAGCCACTCACAGGCTCCCTCAAAGGATGGCAGATTAGGATAGGAAAGGTCACAGAAATCCATGGGGGTAGAAAAACTTAAGACTTGTAAGAGCTTTAGAGGAAAGGCCGGTGAATATAATGCAGACATGCAACCACAGGGAGTCTGGGTCTGTTCCTGAGCTGGGTGCCATAGAGCAGCGTTTCTACTTTTCTCTGCTTCAGTTTACAAATTTCTCTGAGTGAACCAGTGTCCCAGTATATACCAGTAAAAAACATGTCTCCTATTAACAGATGAAGTTGCCTCAACTCTCCCTGGAACTGGCATAGCCGTGCTCCAGAGTCTCCCCTGTGCCCCAGTGCTCCCCGTTTGTTTGCTCAGCAGGCACAGTCATTAGCTCCGCAACCGCAGGCCTGCAGGAGCTGGCCAGATGTTCTTGGAGGCCAGGCAACACCACCCCGAAGGCCAGTTCAACCCACAGGCTTTAGCCATCCCTCTTTTAGGTTATAGGTCTTTAGCTACTAAAATACGTTATAGTTAGGTTAAAAACAAAACAAAACCAAACCAAAACAAAACCAAAACATAATCTTTTTACTTTTACTGAAACATTATGGAGCTGTCTTACTGTAGTAACTTTCTTGTACTTTTTACAAGTCAGTTTTAACCCTAACTGGGCCTTCAAATGTTTCCCCCTTTTTGCCAGCACTTTCAGCAGTCACGCTACTGTCACATTCAGTCTCTGGATGGACATCAGCAGTGGCAGTATCCACCGCTGGGTCACATCCCACGTTGGTGACACGTATGTAATGCTAGCAAGCAGACTTTGAATGCTGAGTCGAGACCTTTTAGTGTTTTACCCGTATTTGCACAGAAGCAGCAGTCTCTGCTGACATCTTGTGACAACACTGAGCAGTTGGCTGTATTTGGAAAGAAATGGTTCATTTCCATACATGCTACTTTTGGTATGGTTTGAAGAGAAGAGGAGACTGCCACATTCACTAGGCTGTAGCTGCTCTATTTTAAAGCCTACAGAATCGCACCTAGGAACTCCTGTATCCAAGACAGTAACTCACTGCATCTGGACACATATCCCAGCTGCTGGCCACCTAAAGTTAAAATGTCAGGGGATGGAAAATGTACTTTTAACCTTCCTTTTTTTAAAAAAAAATATAAATATTTAAATTAAAAAGCAAACAATTTTAACTGTTTTTACTCTTAGGAAATAGAGCAATGGTATTGGGTTTAGTTTATTTGTCACAAATGTTGAAATTATTAAACTCAATCAAAATGAATACCTGGGAATATAAATTGTAAGAGAAAAATAAATACCTTTGTGTCATGGCTTATTTCCTGAATATGACAGACTGACTAAGGATTGAACAACTGAACCAGACAGATTTCAGGACTGGTATAGGAAATGTAAATGAGGTTGTTCAGGAAACAGAATGCTACAGTTTTCTGTATCTCTTCAGTTCTTAACCCTCTCTCAATGACAACAGTTCCCCCCCCAAAAAAAAAAAAACACAAATCAGTCAATTCCATTCTGAGCACAAGATGAGCAACTTCAGTGAGATTCACCAAAGCATCGAACTTTGTGCAACAACAAAGTAGAAGAGATGAACTCTAACTTCCCACCTGTATTAGATTAGATCAGATCTTCCTTTCCTGGGGACTGTGGTGGCATTGTCCACTCCTGATCTACGAACGTATTTCCTCGTAGACTACTTGGAAACACCTGTAACTTTTCCAGGCCAAAGTACAAAGGCAGAACATCTGTTCTTAACAGTGGTGCAGGATCAGGTTGGTAGACTTATATGTGGGATGAACACTATTTTGGGATGGCTCCTCCATGGAAAGCAGTTAGCTAGCGGTCTGCAGGTTATATGGACTCAGGTACTCAATGGAAAGGAAGAGAAATGCAATGTCACACCACACTGAAACTGAAGCAGCATTGACAGACTGAAATCTCCTGTGACATGCAACCTAGTTTCCCAATCTATCACCTAAGAAAAAACATCTATCTGATCTTACAGGAAGCCTTCAGGTGCCATCACCAGTGAGGACAAGGCGCTGAAGCTGCTACTTGTAAAACCATCAGAGAAGAGGGAATATGAGACTGTAAACACACAAGTTTTCATCAGTTAATGAGTATCAGTGTATCTCTGTGTGTCAGCCAAGCTGTCACAGCTGTATTTATATTCTCAAGTCATCTCACAACAGTCTTGAGAATTAAAACGCATTTATTTCAGCACACCACCTCTACAGCCTGATCCTATTCCCATGTTGGTTTAAGTTAATGGGTTTAATCTGGAGCTGACCAGAGCTGATGAACAGTGAAGTGTTAAAAAGCAGCGTCTTAGTCCTTGCGGGAATTTGCTTCTACCACTCATTTCAAAGCTAGCTGGAAGACTCCTTGCTTGGGGTTGGAAGGATGGCAGGCAGCTCCCTGAAGAGCTTTTGGCTCATTATTTTACTGTTTTCATTTTTGCCAGGGACAAGGCAAACACTTGTCATGGAAGGCTGGGACTCTCCCAGTGTAGTGCTCCCTAGGTGTCGAAATGGATTTGTCTGCCAATAGCCGAACAGCACTTGCTAATGGCTGATGCTTCTGGACAACGCATCTGGCTGCTGGAGGAGCTGGCATATTTCTCCATCCAACCTGGGCTCCTCAAATATTTATAAGCTAACGTTGCCTGTAATGCCTGCAGCATACAGAGAGACTGAACTGAACTGCACTGTGGAGGAGTCTCTTTTCTACAGCCTGTTGGAGTTGGCTGCATCATCGCTGTGAAAGCCCTTTGGCATCATAAACCTTTTATTGCCACAGCTCCCACTTGACTAGTATTATGCAGTGAAGCATTTAATTATGCAAGAAAACACACAAAAATAATTTTATAACTGTCAGGCAAGAATCCACAGAAACAACAAACTTTGCTGGACTTGCAATAACAAGTCTTCTGAGCTACCTGCCTTTCTGTTTAGCAAGGCAATACATTACAGGTGAGGCAACAGCTGGAGCCAGCAGACTTGGAAGCTTCCTGTCCGTGACATCCCATGTGACAGGACCTTGATTTGGTCCTCAGTACTTCTGATAAAATGGAATATTTCTCTGTAAGATGGAACTGAGAGGACTAGGCCTGTTTCATTCAATGAAGAGACAAAAAAGAAATTGTTTCAATACAGCGTGCAGCATAAAAATTTTCCTTCTCAAACTCACAAATAATGCAGTATTTCATGAAAACAAAGGAAGGAAGAAAGCGCCTCAGGGTGCTCTCAGCCAACACAAATTAAGACGTTCACAAGCCTCTCTTCTAGATTCAAACCGCACCTACAGGACCACCTCACGTCCCGACATTCATTGCTTAGGTTGCCACTGGAATTTATGCAAACACCCAGGTGGCAGGACTCATAACTGTGAGTTGATTTTTGCTGAACAAGGCACAATATAAAAAAAACAACTCACATCAGTCAGCCCCCAATCACACGCTGGTCTGGAGGCATGCAGTAGCAGAGGGGTTGAACTGGCTGTCACTGAGGTAATGAGTAGGAGAACCACCACCACTGCCCGTGTCTTACAGGGAACTGCTCTGCCTGCCTTCTGTGGCTTGCCACAGATGAACCTGTTAGCAGCACTTGGTGTCAATAAAGCAGCTGAGGAGCAACGGCCTTTCTGAATGGGCTGATTAACAAAAAAAGGCCAGCATGATGTCTTTATTGTCCTACTGTTGTGAACACTTGCTTGCCACATGAGTGTACAAAGACACGATTGCTTCTTGAAACTAGGATTTGTTTGGGGTAGTTAGCCAGGTGGCTGTTACACCAGTTACTGTGTCCAGTACAGCTAACCAAAAGAAAAATCAAGCACCGCTCCCAAGCCCCTCCTGAGCACAAATCTAACCTTCGGAGTCTGCCCGGGGCTCCCTGTCCTGCTCTGCTCTTCACTGAAGTCCTTTCCTCTCCCTGGCAGCAGGACCCTGGCGGTACAGCTCTGTCACCATAACAACTGGATGGCTGTCTTATAATTCAAATGTCCCTCTCTAACTTCAAGGGCCTCCTCCTACACACGGTCTAGAGCTCATCAATCCTTCCCCCAGCACTTCTCCATTCTTTATTGGAGCAGTAACTCCCACACCCGCTCTTTCTGAAGCTGCCTCTCTGCCATTTTATTTCCAAGAAGCCTGATGAACCGTGTACTCGCCCATTTGGGAAAAGAATTGAATTCAATACAGGTAAGCCTTCGTCTTTTCAAAGACCAGCTAACCCTGTGATTAACCCCAGTGTCTTGGGTTTGCCTGTGGGAACGGCTGCCCCAAAGAGTTCAGAAAATAATCCCACGGAGAGCAAGCTGCTCACACAGCAAATCCCCTTGTAACTCCTAGTTCCTTTGGAATTTAGACAACATGGCAATAATACAACACTGGAGGCTTGTGGAAAGCAGCATGTCCCCCCAAAATGACAAATGCCACCCCCAAAATCTTACTTAGCCACTAATTAATTCTGTGACCTCAGACTAACTGATAGCCATTTCTGTACTTCACCACCTCCAATGGCAGCGTTCCTATTCAACTGCCTCAGGTTGAATAAATGATTTAACTAAACCTCCTCAATAGCTCATTTAGAGATTGAATAATTTTCATCACATTTTCTTTCATTATATGCAGAGATTTCAGCCTGCGCTGTCAGCTACAACCTGCACAAGCACTGCAAGTCAATACAAATATTTTCAACTAATTTGGAAATTAGGTTAAAATGTGATTACCCTGTAAATAGCACTGCTACATAAGAAATGAAGATACGATATAAATTAATGCTTGAAAAGCATTCTGCAGTGCACATCATCATAAATGGGAATTTCACCAAACTCACTGATTAACTGCTATCACGACATGGCCACCCAACAGCTATATGCCCAGATGTAATTTTGCCCTGTTAACTTCTCTAGTGCTGTGCTTTCCCTGAGCAGCCACTGCACGTCACTGTTGTTCCATTGAGAAGACTGAAAAGAGCCTCGTTAATAAGAGCAGCTTGCAGGACTCAGGGAGTCTCTCTGCATTTTCAATCAAGGGAAGAAAATATCCTACAAACCAAGGGATGGAGCTGACTGAAGTCAAGAGCAATTTTTTTTTTTTTTTTTTTTTTTCCCCCAGGACTGAAAGGAGGCCATACCTGTTGCTGTTTTGCTTTCTCGTTTGCATGTGCAAATAGACTTTCTCCATCTCTGCTCTTTAGAGGTGTAAAAAGAGACTGGCTGTTAGCCAGGGATGTGGAACTGGTTGCTCTCTGTAGGCTCTGAGGGTGAATTGCCACAAACAACAAAACCCCTGGAACCTGAGTTCTGCATCATGAAGACAGAAAGGAAAAGATACGAGATGCTCAGATGGCACCGTAAAAGCCACAGCATGTATACCCACTTAGATTTCTTTTGTTCAAGTGAAGGGGAAATTCTGGACCATTGCATAGCAACTTTAGAAATAAAGAGCTTGAGAACTTGACATGATTTTTAGGTATAAAAAAGCAGCTGCAACCAGGGAGCTGAATGATATTTTAGAAGCATGACGTTCCCAAAGAAGCTGTGTGAACACCTCTGTCAAGCCACATCAGCAGACTAACACTAAGCTCCTCCTTCTTGTCCTAGCCACAGAAAATGCAGAAATATTCCCAGCTCCTCACAAGACTTTTTCCCAACCTTTCAGCAATTGCCACATCATCAGGTTGCAATGGGGAGTTTTAATTCTTTTTTCAATAAAGTTTCATACAAAATCAGTTGGAAGAGAAATGAAACAGCCAACAAAGACAATTCCTTTAGAAGGCAGAAAGGAAAAGGCTAAAGGATAAAACTGAAAATAAAACATGAGAAGACTTTAAGGGGAATTAACATTAGAAGAGAGATATAAACTGAACAGAAAACGATTTAGCAAGTAGGGCCCGTGTGGGATCTTCTGTAACACTCAGCCCATTAAAAGCAAATAGTTCCCTATCCATGGGCTTTCATATTGTGCTTGCAACCTGCCAGTGGCAGCCGTGCTTACTGAACCTGCTGCTGCAGCCAGCCTGGTTGCCCCTGGCCCACGAGCTCGCCTCACGGCAGGCAGTCCCTGTAGGGTCGTGAGGAGGGGGCTGCCCTTCGAGTGGTGGTGACACTGAGGTGCCCCGTCAGCAGGCTCCTGCCAGGTTTACTCGTCTCACTCCAGCTTCAGTGTGGAGGAGCCGTGCTGCTGCAGCCCACGGCGAGTCCCATGGTGCTGGGTTTTTCCTGATGCTACTCCCCTGAGTGAGCACGATTACAGGTGCTTCACAAAGGCTTTCCCACACCTTCAGTCTACAGAAGAGGTACAACCTGAGAAAAGCATTCCTGTCATTTTCCCTAGTGCCCTGCTAAGGATGGCAGGAATCAGGTGCTTACTTTGTAAGGCTGAGGCCTGGCATTCCCTGCGCTGGGACCACGTGCACGGACACCCAAATTCCTGCATCTCTCTGGCAGTGTTAAGTGGCTAATCCTCTACGTGCTGGACTGGGGTGCTGCCGTTGATCCTCTGCCACAGAAAGGAAGAAAATTCCAAAAAGAAATTATCCTGAGGCCTCCAGCCATGATCTTAATCCTTTGAGAAGCCTAAAATCAGGCCAGAATTCTTCATGCAGCAAAAGAACAAGGAGGTTTTGTTTCTGAGGTTGCTAAAGCAATGTTTATTTCATAAGCCCAGATCCACAAACATGAGAGGAGAAGAGATCATACTGCCAGAGGGAAGGAAACCCTTTCCTGAAGCAAATGACTGGGCTGTAACACTGCATCCTACAGAGACAGGGATGATTTATAAAAGAGAAAATATACACAGCTTGGCGATCAAAATAGTTGCCTCAAGATTGCTGAGCTGAGTGAAGAAGTGAAGGGACACAGAAGTGAATCAAAGTCCAGAAATGAAGGCAGAAGACTGCAAATATCCATCCTTCTTCAGACTCTGAGAGAAAATAATATTACCTTTGCCTGCAACTTTTGTTCTCGGGTTTGTGTGTTACTCCTGGGCTGCTAAGGGATGTGTTGTTTCAGGTGCCTGGGTCTCTGCTTTGTGGTAGCACGCGTTGGTCAAGACACTGCCTGCTGCTGTACTGCCCTAAGTACACTTGACCTGCGGCTGTTTTCTCTCCTACAAATAACAGATGAAAGAAATCTAACCCAAACGACAGGCCGGGTTCTCCTCTCAGGCAGAAGCCTCGGCAGAGCAGGTGGGGCCCTGGGGAGTCAGCACGGCTGTGTAGTGGTGTCCTGGTGCCCGTAGGCCCCTGAGCCTGATTGTCTGCAGGTCCCTGCCCCAAGCAGGGAATTACCATCTAAACCAGAAACACCCGTTTTTACCAGACAAAAAGATGTAGTGGATGCTCTGTGAGTGCACTTTTTAGCCAGGCAGCTCTGAGCAGATCCTGTTTCCTTGCAAATACCACACTGCAGAAGGACTGGAACCAGGGAAGCCAAGCCTGGCTCTGACCCGCCACCATCAACTGTTGTCTCATTAATTGCAAGATTTGCTTTTATTTTATTTACCACATGAGCCCAAATGGAAGCCTGAGGATCTATTTGCAGATCCAGCTATCTAAAGCTCTTCAGCATACATGCTTGTAGGTCCAGCCTTGTATTATTTAGAGCTTTTGCTTGTTGTTTTAGGTTTAATGTGTTTGCTCTCTTGATGGCTCCGTCAATATACATTCTGCACTGAAAAAGTTAAATGTCAATATATATATAAAAAAAGACAGGGCCAAAAATACCCATCCAGAGTGTGGAGATTGAAAGCAAATTGTAGCTTTGTCAATAGTGTGTTTGGAAGCATTTTAAGTAGTGAATCACTTGATGCTAGCTATTGTAAATATTGGTTTAAAGGCGCTATAAAATAGATGGTGCATAGTTAAACCTTCCTCCAAATCCTGATCTATTTACACTACATCACTTAGTTACCTCAGACCCAAAGGACCACTGAAGGTAACAGGAGTCTTTACCAAGTCCTCTTCCAGCTTGCTGTAGATTCAGAATATGGACATAATCTTGTGGTAGGGGTGCAGGATGTTTCTTACAGTTTTCATGACATTAAGCATACAGCACTCCAGAACATGCCGTTCATTTTTATTTAGTGCCAGCAGAGAAAAATTGTATGGAGTGACTACATTCAAAAAAGAGTATCGCTCCATACCCTACCTGCCCAGCCTTTCATGTATGGTTAGACACTGAAAATGGTATTCATCTCCCATTACAAAGCATAGCATGGGACACGGTGACTGAGGTCTGAATCCTGAGCAGACTTGGACCGAGTATGACTTTGAGCAGCAATCAGGTGAGTCTGTTTGTGCAGAGTCCTTCACTGAATGCTGGATTCAATCAGTAAAGCATTTGAGCTGTGATGCCAAAACAGTGAACCTGAAAAATGATTAATGTAACTTCTGCCCAAGTCTAGCCCTCACGCTGAAATCTGAAGGAATTCTTTATCACGTTGGCACTAGTCTCTACAAAATCTGTTCTTATTACGTCTTCTCAGTGACATGTAACTGTCCCAATATCTGTACCTTAGATTAAATCCTGATTTAGATTCCAAGGCTCACTTCTGAGGGCAAGATTTCACAAAAGGTTTCACCACAGCCCAGCCAGAATTTCTAAGGATTTACCCTTAAGGATGCATTTGGAAAAGGCTGTCCAGCACTGCCTAGCACTGTCCACTGCTCTTTATTTTATTTTTTAAATGTAGATAACCTAAATAGGAGAAAAGGTTTTAGTTATGGCCAGTGCCTTAAAGTCTGGCTGAAGAAGTTCCTAAAGAATAAAAAGGAAAGGGAAATCAGAGTTTTGATGTTGTTGACCTGAGTGGGCCTACATGTATGCAGGTAGGTTTGGAGAGCTTTGCATGAAAATCCATTCTTCAGTTTTACAGCACGAACCTGATCCAGCCCAAACCTTATGACACCTTGATCTTTGCCTGGAGTACTAGTACATGTATGCTTTCTCCACATGGGGAAAGGAATTTAAGAGGAAAAAAATCCAACAGGAGCATCATTCATGCTCATTTGCTTTTCCTGTAGCTGTCTATTTTACTGTGTCTGCATTTTTACCCCGTCTTCCTGTTTTCCCCCCATCTTTTTCCCAATGAATAAATTGAAAACAATTCTGCCGTGGGCAAGTCTGGAACCTGTCTGGTTCTTAACCTGTGGTTTCCATCACAAGGAAAACTGTGATTAAGGGTGACAGGGCCCTTCGGAGACTGGAAGGTGAGATGGCAGCTGGAGAAGGAAATGACAGGCCTCTAGAATTATCTGCTCCCATAGAACAGGTGTCGGCAATCGCAGAGAAGGCAATGCCTGAAAGTTTCAGTGCTCCAGGCGGCACTCAGAGGGGAAGATGTGTCTGCAAAAGGGCATGTTCACTCAGTTACAGAGTGCATGTGTTGTGCTAAATGTCCTTAAATCCCTCTGGTAATGCAGCCGTCTGTAACAATAAATAGCAAATAACTATTGTCTCCTCTGGGACTACAGCTATCATGCTTCCAAATAGGAGTCATCCTGCTCTGTGTGGAGGTGTAAGAGATCATATATTTACCGTAAGTTCTAAGGAAAAATGCACATAATTTAACCTGCAATCTTAGATTGCTTCTGTTTACACAATTTTGTTTAAAATCAACACTTAAAAATCCCATACAACGGACTCCTCCCAATTGCTCTAAGTTTTAAACACCTGAGAGGTAAGAAATGCTTTTGTGTTAGAAGTGAATGGTGTTATTATTCATCTCCTTCCATTTGCCGTCCTGCCCTCTTGTTTCCAGGGTCCTTTAATCCCCCCCCAAGCAGAGATACAATTTAAAATCCTTCAGTGTGCAATTTTTGTGATTGGTAGGAATATAAGACCATGGATAGAGCTAAGAACTGAGGAATCAAGCAGTTTATGTACATACATAATCTTTTAAGGGTGAACAGCAGCTCACCTACTTTGTTTTAAAATATTCGTGAATATCTCTGGAAATGAGAACATCTAATAATAGCAAATGGTTTTATAAGCTAAGCCAAGACACTCAGTGTCTTGAAAGTATTTTACAACCATGAACATAACTATTCTTCATGATTCACCTGTAAGGTAGCTATCATTATGTCTCTTGTTCAGATGTGGAAAATGGTACCCAGAGAGACTGCAAAACTCAAATAAGTAACATACGGTAACAGACTGGCAGGATTAAAGCAAAAAAAAAAAAAAAAGGCCTAATAAATGACAATTATTACCTTCAGCTCACTGCCTGAAATTATCTGAATACTAACATCCCCCCAAAAAACCCCAGACCACCCTTCACCCCAAAACAGAGAGGCAGAACACCCCTAAGAAAGATACCAGTAGTTCAGAGGCTGTACTGAGGTTTTCTAAGCTGGTCACAAGTCTCAAACCAGTCTCAAGCCAGAATAAAAGAATCAGAAGCTCTCCAAAATCTCACATTGTCCCCCATTCCCAGTTATCTGACAGTTTCTTTTACATGTAAACCAGTATTTCTATCCCAGATCTGGGAACAGAATTGAGCAACATAGATGCCTGTTACTTGATTGCTGTTTCCCAATTAGGTGTTTGAACTCTCCAAAGGTTGCAGGGATTTAGAATCTGAATGGTAATGTACAATGGTTTCCATGGTTTTGAAGCAGTCTTTTAGAGACACAAAACCTATTAGATGTGTTGCTAGTAAAGAATGTCTTACTGATCACTGAGCAATGGTGTACTACCAAAGGTCCTCAAGAAGCATGTCACACACACAGTTAAAAGCTGAATTTTGCAGGACATCTGGTGAAGGACAAAACTAGTCTTCCCAGAAGCTGGTAAAAGCCTTCTAAGGTTACTGAAGAGGCCTCAGATTAAGTTACTCATTTAAACCCTTCTTCCAAAAAAATGTTTTTCCTCTTAAGAGCCTTGTATTCTAGAATCACAAACTAGGGAACAGTCCTAGATAACAATCACAAGTTGTGTGGAGTGTAACTTAGAATTCCTGTGCACTTCATCGATGTAATGCATTCGGTCCTTACAGTTCCAAAATCAGCGTTTCATTAGAAACGCTGTCATTAGAAAGATGAAGGCCTACTCGGTGTCTTTTCCCGTGCCTCTGTAACAGAAGTGAAAAATGGTTTCCTTCTGGCTAGAAGTCTCTCATGTCCACTGTCATGCTCGTCTCAGACATCCAAACAACCAATAACTCCTTCCTTTCCATGGGATGAGGATATCCTTTCCACTCAAGTCTGCCTTCAGGAATGGATCTCCCAAATTATGCCTTTACCTTACATGAAAGTGCTTCTGTCTGTAGTTGTATGGAAGCACTGAGCATTTGTTTCTTCATCACACTTTCTAACAGCTTGTGATCAGCCAGCACACCCACTTGGTGCCAAAAGCCAGTCACAGAACTGTTCTGTTCCAGACACCACAGCCAAAACCTCCTCTTCTATCTGTCCCCTTTCTGTTTCTGTCAAGGCATTTGGAGCAAATACTTTTGGCTCTGGATCTGAATCACTGTGACTCCTTGTCTGCCCTGAGATACATCATACCGCACCTCCAACCACACTGTACTTAACCAGAAGCGAGCTGCGGTGTTGCCTCTCTGCAGACTCAGGTCATCGCTCATCATAACCCGATGAGGATGATTTACTGCATTTCTTATGGTTTCGTGGGGGCTCTGCTTCAAATTTCTAGAAAACCTGCTCTACTGATAGGAAACAGCTAGTTGATGATGCTTGGTGCCCAGCTTGACTTTCCCCTTCTTCACTCCAAAGAAGTCCCACCAGAAGTTAACAACCACACACCAAACACCTTTTCGTGACGGTCCCTTTCTTTGCTGACTCACAGCTCGTTGGAACAGCTTCCACCGTTTTTCAGGAAGAACTCCTGACATCAGCATCTTCTGTCTTGTCCCTGTAAATATATATTTGCTTTTTTATCTGTATATGTCATGTTCAGCTGCACACACAGAATCAATACTTGCTTCAACTGCTTCCATGCTTGCATCGTTTTATTTCTCTGGAAACTCAGTGCTTCTTATGCCCTCCTCCCCCCCCCAGTCTGTAGTCCTCTTGTTCTCTCCAGACATTTGCTTCCTCTTAAGCTCACTATATCGCTGCTGTAGCTGAGATTAGACGGTTTCTGTCAGTTTTATTTCCATGTACTGCATTCCACATAGTGGAGAGGGTCCCGTGTTTTTCAGAGCAAAGTGTCTTGCTATTAAGAGAACTATTTGCTCAAAGGTCACCATGTGCACACAGGCCAGCCTGTGCTTCTTTCAGAGACTTCCTTTCTGCATTTTCTTTTCTCTTGAAGTTTTTCATAGTTCCTATATCTAGGTACACTGAAAAAGCTTGAGAGGACTGTGCCTTCTTGGGAGATTCAGAGAGCCACAGGAGGCAGAGAGGGGACATGGACTATATCCAGCCTTTTTTTTGACCACATAGGCTGTCATCTCAGCCTGATTCTTCTCAGGCTTCTGAAAACATCTCATTTACAAGGGGTGGGCTGCAAGGCTTAGAAGGGGTATTAGCACAGGCAGTTCCACTACAAGAACATGACGTGTCTTTCCCTCCCATGCCCTCCTTGCCTTCCTGCTGATTGCTCCTAACCCCCACAGAATCACTTCCTATTTTCAGCTTTTTCCAGTAATTTAGCACATACCTTCCACCGCCTTCCCTGTTCCCACACCAGTCTCTTTCCTACGCACTTTCTGTGGCATCCTCCTCCACTCCCCTTCACTGTTACATCTCGCTGTTTATTTTATCTTTCTTTTTTTTTTCCTTCTATAATTTTAATGCTCCCTGTGTTTCACTTTAGCTCTTCTTTACTTCTATTATTGCTTATCAGGTTTTGAACTACATAGGTCTTAAAAATCTTAAAGTGATTAAATTATATCCATATATTGTATATTATGATTAAACTCAGATGAAAACTGAATATTGTAATGTTTCAATGTAAATGCCTTGTCAATGGTATCAAAAAGATCAACTTTATCTTAAAGTACTTTAATCAGTACTACAGTTGGGAAGAAGAGTAATCATTTAACAAGACTCACAGGTGCGTGTGTGTATATATGTACATACACACAGATCCATATGCACATACACTCAGAAATAAAACACATGAGGCAGACATAATTGAGTGAACTGTTAAACTCATGGGAGCAAGACGCTTTCCTAGATGTTTACAGTACATTGAATTGTCCACAAAGACAAATATTCACATCCACGTGCTGGCTGGAAACTGCACTTGTGCTGTTTAATGTCTTATTGGAATAGGCAAGAATGTTTCTGTCCTTTTAAAACACAGGGACAGAGGCAACCACCCAAAATCTCCTCTCACTGTGCACCGAGGCGTAATTTTATTAGTCTGCAAGGAAGGTATCTTTCACATGGTCAGATAGCTCTCTAAATCCCTCTCTTCCCTCCCCCCCTGCTTTTTTTTTTTCTTTTCTGATCCACCACATTTAAGACCAAAACCAAAGAAAAGCATCCAATCTAATTCTGTAAGGCTCCCAAACCATGGAGACCAACAATACTGGGATGAGATGTGGCCCCAGAGAGCAAATCATTATACGTGTATGTAAGAAAAAGTAAACCCCACTGATTCTTGTTTACTTTGGCTAGATACCAGTATCCTGAAACAGTGTCAGGGAGATAACGGGGAGAGATCCTCACATATTTTGCCTCAAAGAGCTTTTCCAAATATTTTGTGTTGATTTTCCCTTGTGCGTAAGCAGTTATACAGTTGACTTGCCTAATGTCTATATTAATTTTGGTACGTTTTTAATTAGCAGATAGCTAATTAACGTAATATAAGGTTATCTTGTTAAATGTTAATTGGATATGTAAACATTCTTTACAAGTTAATATTCGGAGGAAAAACATGTAATATGCATTTGCTGCCTGTGTCATTCTGAATTAATTACATGACAGCCAGATTTATCCCTTCCCAACTTGAGAACCCTCAATAAGTACTCTTTAAAGAATCAATTGATACTTAATTAATATGTACTGGCTGTCCTATTTAATTTAAATGAGTTCTTTCAACAAGTTACAGTGTTGCAGAAAGACACAGCATTCCCCCGGTGACACGGAGCATTTTCTGCTGAGAGCACACGAGGGTGCTGTGAGAAAAGGCTCGGTGCCGCCGGCCCATATTTCATCAGTGGGCACACAGCCTCCTCCTTTCTTCCTATCAAAAACAAAAGCTACCCACACAGAAATCTTTATGAAAGTTGCATGTACTGTGCTGTATCTCATTCCGTGGGGCTTCATATTGCTCGGGGCTCTGTGATAGCTCCCTACCTGGATGGTGTTTATTACATTAGATGATGAGGTCAGTAACCTTCTCCCCCGATCAGGTAGGGAGCGAGGTCCACATTCCTTCACTCCCCTTTTATGTTATCTTCATAACATCCACTGATGAGATACGTGTAGATTTAGCTCATTGTTTCGGTGCATTGATATTCCTAGCTACAGGAGAACAGCATGATTGAGTCCCTGAGGGGCTGAATTCTGGGATGGATGCATGGCAACGATGTTCACGTATAATTTATTATGTGTATGAAATCCTTAACATCAGCAAAATGGTCGCAGAGTTTGCCTTCCCTTTCATCATGCAATAAGGGTGTTAATGAATAAGAAACATCTCTGCATGCTGCAGTTTAACACATTCCGTGCCCAAGCAGCGGCAACAGGGATCTGAACAGCTAGTCTGTCTGCCCAGCTACTGATTTCTTCTGCTATCTGGCTGCTGCAAATGACTATGGTTTTAATTTCTAGAGGGCTTTATCTCCAGCAATCCCTAAGCACTTTATAAATAACAATTAACTACCACCATGCTTGTGTGGTAGAGGTATTACAGGCAGGTTAACTGAAAAACTAAGGTGAATTTTCCTGCCAGAAGTCACAGTGTGATACAACAGCAGCTCCCAAGAACTCTGACTCAGTTTCTCTAAACACAAGACAACTCTTCCTTGTACAGGTAGGTGCACTCACAGTCCTCTCTCAATGACAGGTGACCTGTCATGACAGAAAAAATAAAACCCTATGAATTCATACTGGACCCTGTAAGTGAGGGCCTGGTCTGACTCTCTGAGGTCAATACAAAAGATCCTTTTACCCTCATCTGGTTTCAGAGAGAAATGCTGAAGATTAAGGGCCAGATTTTCCTAAGCACACAGACCCTGGGCCTGCAGGAACTTCAGGGGGAGTTTTAAGTGCTCAGCCTTTCCAAAACCTCATCCAAAGGCTTGCCCACAGTCACACAGGCCATCTTCAGTGTTACGGCAGCAGTAAATCTCTCCGATTGTCTTGTCTCCAAGCTTGCTAGTGTTACTAAATTTTTCTCTAAGGAGCTTTGCTCCAGTTGTTGTAGCTGAGGAAGCTGTTCTTTCAGCTTGAAGCAGCTGAAAGAATCTGAATACCTTGTATTGTAATCACTAAATACCACTTTTCTACTGGATGTAAGCAGAACACCTATTTTTAGTTAAAAAGCTGCTGTTAGGTTACACAATATCTTTTATGGCTAAGTAATGCAGCAAGCTGGCACAAACCAAATGGTACTTGACTGTTTGCAAATTGAACAGCAACACAAGCAGCAGGTGGTCACTCATCTCCAGGCTTTCATGACGATCACCACAATAACAGCTACAATAATAATACTAAACAAATAACATTCAGCAATCTATTTTTTTTCTTTTATTTTCTTTCCTTTTTTATTTTTTATTTTTTTAAGAGGGTTTTTAATACTGAAGACTCACTTTTACAATCCATTTTCAGACAGTTACTACCTGTAGCTTTAAATTTATTATCACTTTTTCTATTTTCCTATTGTGGAAAGTTAGAATTAGTATCCCTGTTGTCAAGGCCTTTAGATCAGCTACATACCTGGAGCTCCAGGGTGCCTCTTTATTGTACATCACTACTGCACCAAGTTTTGTCTAGAGAGAATTTTTTAGTCTTGTAAGCCCTGAAAGTAGGAAGGCACGGCCTACTTTAAAACATCCAGGAATCATGACTAAGAATTGCTAAAATAGGCATATATGACAGCACTATTCTTACTGAATTTCTCCCAGCTTCACTAAGTATTTAACTTATCTATTTAACTTTCCGATGTCTATAACTCTAGGCAGGGGAAGAACTGAATATTCACTTACTTTGGGACATTTTATAGACTGTCTCTGTGTAGATATCTGTGAAGAAATCAGATTATCATGGAGCAGCCAGGAATTTTAAACTGGAAACTGGAAGTTAGGCTGCGAAAATCTCGATGCCCAGAAATGCTGAAAATGTGCCTACCTCCATTAATACTGGCCTATCTTTTATTATTGTTATATTATTATGACTACTTTTATTATGATTACTTTTATTATTATTACATACAGCCAGACTGCTATTTCTTTGTCCCCGCTAAAGAGCACCAGTGACCATGAGGACTCCTCAGGGCGGAAGGTGCTGGTCAACGCAGAGATGGCCCAGCCTGCCCCTGAATCAGGCTGAATGCAGTTTTCGTAGTTCTTACCATTAGGCACTTCAAATGTCTGCCGTTAGATTTACTGTGGGGAGAGATTGCCTCTACAGTCATTTATTCTAACAGGACACTGAGAGCATATCAGTTACAGACCAACAGACATTGGTCCCTATGTGACAGTTCCCACGTGCTTGTCAGACTCCCGTCCCTGCTGATGCTGATGTGCACTAACAGCCCAGTACAGGAGGATCCAGCACTGTAATAGCATTAACTGCTTGGTTAAGTCCACCCATGTGGTGAGGATGACACTGGTGCAGAATGAAAGGTCTGAGATAAATGGCAGCTCAGGTGGAGAAGGAATAAAAAGAAGCTGATAAAGGGAAATTCTAAAAGAATCTTCTGGGTCTGGAGGAAAAGGGTGAAAGCAAACATTAAGAAAGCAAAGCCAACGGAGGATGTTTCTCAACAAAATTTAGTTTTATGTGCACAGTAGTATTTATATTGTGCATAAAAGCCTTCCCAGGGGTGCTACAAGGCTTACCCTAGAGTAATGCAACACCTAATTATCACTATTAGAAAACAATGAAAGATGATATTAATGCCAAACATATAAAGCAGTTACAAAGTTTAATTTTTAATCATTCTCACTGCATTCCCATGAAATTTCAGATCCCCAGAAGCAAACAGCATACAAATGCATCCTAACAAGTGTAACATAGCAGTTTACTTCTGTTAGAAACAAGCTACTCCTTCATCTGAATATTGTTTGCCCCAAAATATGCTTCCAGGAGTCCTATGACTATGAATTCATGCCAAGTATCTTTTGTTGAACAAAAGAGAAAAGACTATATTGAAAAATATTCAAATGTTGTTTGAACTGTTTGAAACTGGATTTCCCTGATCCACTAAAAATTAAAATCTGTACAAAACAGGTTAATATAGGATTTTCGGTCTGAGGCTCTGAAGTAAGAGCGAGCAATCAGAGATGCAGTTCCGGAGCACACAGATGGGACACATCCACATGTAACACAACTGCTGCTTTTGCACACACCTGGTTGGTGTAACGAGCACTTGGTACCAACAAAAACTAGCCATTATTATAAAGCAGGGAAAAGAATTAAAAAGATTTACTGACCGCCCTTGAAAGCAGATGCCATGGGATTGCAGATTACCAGCAGGCCAGCCTGAAAAAGAAACAGATATTGTACTCTTCCCTGTGTAACATACACGGAGATTGCCGAAACTGCTCTCAAAGAACTGTAATTCCCAGAACTGACAACCCCAAAGATCATACAAATACTTAAAGTGAAGCATTAAACAGGGTCTTGTCGGCTGAGTGGCATGTCTGTTAAACCTTCTAAAGCAACACAATCAACTACTGTCAGAAAATTCAGATTCATATTTGTGTCAACATTTGTGCTCTCCAGTGTCAGCTGAGATATCCTCTTCTATGCTTGTCTCCTGAAATGATTAGTAGACCTTGGGAGAGTGAAAGCTATTTTTTGTGAGCAGCTGGTTCTGATATTGTAAAATGAATCCACTACGCATTCCTCTCAAATCTAGTGACAGGTGGGATTTAAATCAAACATGTCTGGCATTTCATGGAGAAGGGAAGAAAGTAGGGACTTCTACACCAAAGGCTGTGTTTTTCAAAAGCTCTTCCATCTCCGAGGCAGAGAGGGATCCAAAGCGCCCACATAACCCCCTTCCTGGAGTCTAGCACTTCGCTTCAGGAGGTAGGAGTTGTGTCGCTTGCCCCAGCCTTGCTGTACACCACTGAGTTTGGTCCCTGCCTCCAGAAGGGGATAACACAGAGGTGGGTTAGCAGATGGGCTGGAGCCATGCTTATGCCTGCCTGTGTAGGGCTGAGGGAGCACATTTGCTGAGGAGGCTTTGCAGACCTACCACCGCCTACTGAACACAGTCTTCACGACACAACGCCAGCTTGGGGACACTTCCAGGACTAAAGCAGGGAGAGGGCAAGAGTGAACAGGGTGCAGGCAGGACATAGCCCTGAACCAGAGCAGATGCTGCCCCTCTTCAGGAAGGGCGGCTGCGTGGCCATGTGGGTGCTCCTTGGGCTTCACTGGCTGCCATGACACAGAAGCTCCTTAAGTGGAATTAAAAGCCCTCTCTGCCCTTAACATACATGAGAACAAAATTAATTTCTTAAGCAATATGCTCTCATTTTGTGGAACTTCAAAGAAAGCTCAAACTCCTTGTTCCTACACGAATAACCCAGTTTGACTATTATAATATTAATAAATGCATTAGAACTATTTTTAAGTAAGCAAAGACTGAATGGTAGTCATCCAAATTAATGAAGGGTATGAACTTAAAATTGATTATGTAAACCACACTAAATCCCTGCACAGATTTAATGATTTAAATTCAAATTTAATTTAGATTTAACTCAAACACCAACTTGAATTAAAGCCACTTTAGTTCTGAATGAGAGTGCCCAGAATGGGCTTTAGTATAGGTTAACAAATCTGCTCTGTGCAAAGATTTTCTTGAACTGTGTTATTTTTCCTTAATGCCATTAAGTCAGTAGTCAGAAGATTGAATGCATTGGGCTCTGAAAGGCAGCCTGTGTTTGGAAGTAGAGGCTGACTCACCAAAATGCATAAGCAGCCCCTAGCTGTATGCGTAGAAGACTTACTGATGTTTTTAAGCTACTTAAATCCCTCAAACAGACCTAGGACTTGCACCTCTTGAATGAAGAGGTGCAGTGTGCTCTGAAGGACAGCGGGCTGACGCCCTTTTACCACAGCATGCTTCCCCACCATAGAATCATGGAATGGTGACAGAGATAAAGGCTTTAGGCTAAAGGACCTGAAGAGAGTGTTGCAAAGGAAAGAAAGTTCCCACGTCACTGATTTCCCTTTTTGGAGTCCACAGAAACACCACACATAAAAACCACAATAATAATAATAATAAAAGGCAACAAAGGGAAACTTGACTGAGGTACAAAGGAGACAAGCCCCAGATCTTTCTCTGCTGCAAGAGCTTTGCTTCCCTCACTTAAATATCTTAATATATATATTTATTTATTTATTATTATTTATTTATTTATTTTTCTGAAAATTTTATCTTACATGTTTAATTCACTGACCAGGAAAGCCATCAGTATATTTCTAGTAAGTTCCTCACAGACTATGACCTGGTAAGACAGCAGAAGGTGCACACAAGCCGTAGCTTCAATGGTAGCCAGAGCTTATTTCTTAGCTGCACTCTGCAGTTGCAATCATCCATCGGGATTTAGTTGCAAGCCTGTTTCACATTAGCAATGCAGCATTGTACTGGTCCTACTGTGTGCCTTGGGGTGCAGTGTCCATGGCGGAGCCTGTGTGAGGAGGCCTGAGGCTGCCCGCTGCTGGTCCCAGCCTGCTCCAGGCCCCGCAGGGCACAGCAGAGCCCCTCGGTGCCAAGGGGACAGAGATGTCAGCCGGGGCAGGGCAGGAGGGGCTCCAGGCACAGAGATTCCCCTGCAGGCTGAGCAGGCCCATGGGGGAGCAGCGCAAGGAGCAGCCGGGAGGTGCAGGCACAGCCCCATGTCCAGCCCTGCAGGGGAGGTAAGGTCAGGAGGGAAGGCATGAGGCTGAGCCTGGGGAGAAGGATGGTTAGAGGAAACGTGTTTTTGTTGTTTCTGCTTTGTTTTTAACTGACAATAAATTAATTCTTTAATTTCTTGAGTCTTTGTTGCTTCAGATGGTAATTTGTAAGTGACCTTCCTGCCTTTATCCTGACCAGCATCTCCACCTTACTCTCTCCCCTGTCCTGCTGAGAGGCAAGGGAGAGCCCGGCCGGGAGGAGACCAGCAGCTGGCCATGGCCACCCAGCCCCGGGATGCATCATGGCCAACTCAACACAGGTGTGCAGGGATGCTCAGGAAGCTGTGACAGACACGCACGCCTCTGTCTCATAGCAAAGATATTGGACAGTGCTCTGGCAGACACCTGGAACGACCTCCCGAGGCAGCAGGAGGGATGGGTACGTCCTCTGTTCTTTCTGGCTTTCTTTTGTGTAATCAAAACAGGAATGGGAGGAAGAGATGGATCAGGGCCATGTAAGCCATAAGCTGACACTTCCTGAGAAGCTGAGGGCAAGACAGCTTCCACTCTTTCATGGAGAGGGTTTTGCTTGAATAAGTTTCTGGCTCAAGTTTCTGGGGACAGAACGCAGGCTGGCAAGGGAGCCTTTCCAAGCTGCCTACCCTGAGCAGGCTGGATTTCTCTTTAAGAAAGCACACACTGTACTCCGGGTTAATGGTACGTGTTAAGCTAGAACATCTGCTTATGAAGAGATAGATATGCTGAAACATTTACTGATGTTTTGCTTCCTCCCCTTGTGTCACCTGAAATCTATCATCTCACTACGGTATCCCAGTGCAGTCCTGCTTGCAAATCTAGGGAAGCGGGGCAGTGGTGCACAGCTTTTAGAAAATGATTAGTGATCTGTCAGGGTAATGTCTAAACATGGGCACTGACTCAGATGTGTTACCTATAAATCTGTTCATCAGCAGCTGAGGAACATATGTGCCTCTTCTTCCTTAAACATAAAAACATTAATTACATTATATTGTACCACAGTAATGGGCAATGTGGTGACAGAAGCTTGCCAAAACTTTAATTTTAACCATAAATCTGGAGGGTCTGAAATGGCAATTCAAGCTGCTTTAAAAGATGAAGATAAAGCTTACGTCTGGTGTGTAGGAGAAGTTGATGGGGGGAGGGAGAAAGGCATGGAGAATTAGTGCAGAGGCTGAAACATTGGAGAGTACCATGGTAATACTACAGTCTTCCCTGGGCAAAGGATAGGAAAGAACAAATTGCAGTTCACTAACAGCTACTCTTCTGACTTTCTCCACTTGTCTTGGTGTAAAGAGGTTTATTCTCTCCTACTATTTAGTCGTGTTTTCATACTGCTTGTTTTTGCTGCCCCTCCTTTTCTCCTCCTCAGCGTAATCACAGAGGGAATACTGGACAAGCAGCTCTTGGTGTCATTTCTGTGGCTAAATTTTTATTTTGGACAGAGCTGTTGTGGAGAAAAGCTGAGGCACAGCATGGAACTCACTCTGTCCTTTGTACCTGGATAAGGAGTATCCAGATTATTTATCAACAGAAAGAGAAGAAATATGGAAATGTGTGTATACTATTGAATATGAAAGGCACCACAAATACATGCTGCTGCATTACGTACTGTTCAAAGGGTTTATAAGATGAAGCAGTCCAAGCTGGGAAAGACGATGTAGAAGGCAGCAGCTGCCAGTGCCCCACACCACTGCTTTTCCCACGTGTACTCATTCCAGCACTGAACCAATCCTGCCTGGCTGCAGGTGTTGTAAATCAGCTGGTGCCTCTGACATCAGCGTGAAAACGGACGGGCTAGAGATATCTGCTGCAGTGACCCCAGTCTGCCCCATTATGCCACGGGTAAAAGGGCAATCACTTCTCTGTCTGAACTGACCTTCATTTTAGGATTTGCCTGCAGTGTTTCAGAGCCATGTGGCTTCTTAGGTTACAAATCTAAAATGTGGCAGCAGCCTGTATCAAACAGAGGGCTGGTTTTGGTACTGGGTCTCTAAAACCTTGTCTCCCTGTCCCTTGTGTCCACCCTTTAAGGAGGGGTAAAATACACTGGAGATGGGCTCTACTGACGGGAAACCTATACCCTTGTCATTTATTTTTTCCCTAATTCTTCTCTCTCATACCAATGTCACCTCTGCAAGAGCGACAAAGATGATGCCACTTGTCTGCATAAGAAAACAAGCACAACTAAAGCAGAACAAACTGTTCAGTGTAATGCCTCTTGTGGGCACAATTCCAGAAGGACATTTTCCCTTTGGAAAGGCAGCTATGTAGTCACTATTGCTCTACAGTCCTATTCCTCTTTACTTTACCTTTCCTGGTCATTTTGCTTGGGTAAGAAGCCCTGCAGCAGATTACCTTTTTGGCAGTTTGTGAAAGGGAAGGAACTATTTCAAACAGAGCATCACATGTTTTTAAAACAACAGAAACCTACAGACAGCTTGTATTCACTCAGAGGCTGTTTCCCTGCTCTTTGCTCCAGGATATGTCTCTCATAAGTAAGTATGTGCCTTCCATCTTCTGTAAGTAGTAACTCAACCCCTTCCATGCTGCTGCTTCCTTCTGACAGAAAAAACTTTCAGAAACTCAGCAAGCATTTGAACTACAAATGCACTGGCCCCGACCAAGCAGTGCTTTAATCCGTCTGCATTCAGCTTCAACTAGTAATGTTTCCTCAGGTATTAAAGGGCAAAAAGCTGTAGTTCCATGTACAAATAATCCAGGCCCAGGCTGCACAGGTCCCAGATAAAATATGTAGCTATTAAGAAATTCCATAAGGTCGATGATTTTTTTTTCACCCCAAAGCAAGAACCATGACATGGAAAATGCTTTCTATTTGCCTCTTGGCTAAAGCAACTTCACTGGCTGCCAGCTCCATTAGCCTAGAGAAGAGTGTGCTGCGGCCGACGACAGCAACCCATCTGACACCAAGCACGGAGCGGGGTGCGGGGCAGAGCTTGCAGCTGCTGTGTGGGGCGTTCCTCCCCTGTCAGATCAGCACGGGATGTATCTATCATAAAGCAGAACACCGAACAGTCACTGTGCACCGGACAGCAATATTTCATTTCATGCATCATTAAGAACCTGCATTGATTCCAACTAGTCATATAACCTCATAGTGCACTCACTTTAAAGCAAAAAGGAAAAAAAAAATCTCTCCTTCCCAAGTCACTAGATAACTTTAAAACTTGTGTACCTGAAGAAATTGGCTTTCTTAGCATCATCTGTCTTGGGGACCACAACGCTGAGTGTGGTACACTATGACTTGGAAAACAGCAGGGACCCCAGGCACGTTCTGTGTTTCAGTGTAGCCTGGGTTTGTTTACCACATTCACTTTGCTGTCATGTGTTTGCAGGAGGTCTTATCTACTCACCAGTCTGATTTGGAATAAAGCTCAGTTCAAATGTAATAAAAAGAGAAGGAAAATATCACAAGAGAATAAAATATCAGCTTAACTAGTGCTGGTGTCCCCAGCCAGCTGAGCTGGCTATGAAACACGTGCCACTGGGCAGCCTTCTTTGGCCCACTTGTCCAGTACCACCAGGTGACAGCACTGAGGACAGCAGTAAGAGAACTATCAGCTTAAAAAGTAACACCACTTCCCAGGAGAAGGCAGAGTGCCCTTGTGCTAGAAGTGTAGAGGTTACAGAGCACCCCCTCTCTTTCCAGCCTCCAGGAGAATGGTTGGACCACGTACAATGGCCTTCCCCAAGGTCTTCTCTGGCCTGAGATGGCATTTTCGAGTCCACTGGGAACTCAGTTTGAGGTGAAAATGTGCCAGTGTGATCTGGGAAGACAGCTGGCTTCAAAAAAATACCTTCCTGTCTCTTTTCAGCGGTCATTGCTCACTTCTAACCATGGTCTTTGGCACATTACTGACCTTTCTTACTCAACTTTCCCCACACACCTGTTACTATCAAAAGGAACCTGCAAATGTTCATCAGTTAAATAAAGGAAGTCTGAAGACTGAAAGTGCCATACATTTGCTAACCTCAAGCTATCTAGGAGGAATGTTCCTGCTTGTTTACACGAACAGTCCCTCCTCCTCAACTTGAGAAATGGGGCAAAAAGATGAAAGTCTCACCTGCTTCATTACATCAGCTGCTCTTATGGCATCCGTCATCCCAGCAAGAAACAATCTTTGAAGGCTTATTAGCTGTCTTCAAAAGGAGAGACTGCCTCTTATCTGTACATCACCCTGTCCCAGCATGTGGGGCAGTGCGCTACAATGAACAGTTTCACTTTAATATATTCTTTGCTACTTGAATGAGGCATGATATTCTTTATAAGGTACGTGGCAAAGACTGACAGAGGTGCTAACTCAGTGATTGAACAGGCTGTGTTTACTGTATGTAACATAGTCCAGGGTAGAATAAGAGCCTTGCGTCTGTTTGTCTATAATTTCACAACAAAACTTGCCTTTTCCCTCTATTTTATTCTCATTGCCACTGTTTGACTTTTTTTTTTTCTTTTTTTTTTCTCCTATCTCTTCAGGTCCCAAAGCATCTGGTGGCAAATCAAACATGGTAAAATGTTGGTTTTGAGCTTAATAATATTTTCCAAGTCATTTATTTACCAAATGCTCTTGGTGGAAGTGTTTTGTTCTGTATGTTAACAGGTGGTGTATACTCAATCTGAATGTATGGGCAATCAAATCATAGCAACAGGGGAGTCCCTCTGGGTGCTAAAGTTGGACAAGTCCTCATAAATTCAGAGGCTGAATATTTTGAGTATCTGAGCCTCCTGGCCACTCCTGCTCCCAAGCACACGCATGGATTTCGTTATCACATTCCTTTAACTGTTCTGGCTTTGCTTTGCGGTGCCTACTTCATTTATATTGCAGACCTCAACAATCTCCAGAAACAGTCTTCAACACTGAAGTTGCTGCTACAGAAACAGCAAGAGCAGGAATTGACAGCCTCTATCAAAGAGAACAGCTAATGGTCTCATCCGATACAAAACTTCAGCTAAAAATTCAGCTAGGATTCAGCTAGAAAGATGCCTGCTCATCTTTCTTCAGCAGATCCAAGACTTTTTGTGCTGTCTCCTTGGAAAGCTGAGGTTATTTTTAGAGCTTGCCAGATGCGTCTCAGTCTTCAGAGGAATTCCTTCACATTCTCCTATTTTAATAAGTACAGATCTCAAAAGAAACAGAAATAACAAAAATGTTTAATTGCTATTCTATCTACTACAGCCTTTGGATGAGTTCACAGCTGAGTACAAGCTTCAGCTAAATTCTATACAACAAAGAAGATGAACAGAAAAATATTACAAGCAAAGTAGCATTTTTTTTTAATGGGAAAACCACATCTTTCTTAGAGTATTTTGCCTGATTTCTTATTCTTAAGAGTACCTGCAGAAATGTGGAGTTGCCCATCATAACACCTCTAACACCAAAACATAAAGGGTCTTTGCAATGTTCTACTCTTTATAAAAAAACACTAGAAAAGTTGTTATGCCCTTGTTATTCAACAAAAGAGAAATTCATTACACAGGTATCAGAGGGCTTGTCATGACCCTTCTAACTTCAGAAGGCTGGAAAAAAATCAAACTCTAAGCTTAGACATGGAGTTTTTTTTTTTTTTTTTTCCTTCAATCCACCAAACAACAGGAGCAGATGCAGATTATTTTTTGGATAAGACATCCCTGTTTTGGAACGATTTCACATGCTAACTTTGCTTGGGAACTGCTCCTGTTGGTGACCATGTGTTCAGCACATCTGCTTTGGCTTGTTGTTTTCTCTGAGACTGACAATATTGTGGCAAGACGTCAGAGTGAATTGAGGTGAAGAAAAAGGAAAAGGAAAATTAACATGAAAGAGCTGCATTGCAAATCCAAATGAACCCTGAGAGACTTTCCATCCCTTGATCCTCCATGTGTATATTAGGCTATGTGTAGAGGGATTTGAAGAGGTGGGAGGAATTGACAGGCTTGAAGTAATATCTGGGCTTGTCTTGTCACAGTCAAAAACTCAGCTCGAGCAGACATGCTGGGAGGACATTTCTGACTTCTTGCCCATGGGAAAGGATGCCTTCAAAAAGTTGGGAAAATCCTGCCAATGACTCATCAAGGCTAGTTTCACTGTTCACTGCATAATGCACTCATTCATCAAACTGAAAGGATTTCAATCAATATTGTCAAACTAAAAAGTTATGTATTATATACACATGCACACACAAGTGTACTCAGTTATGCATAACATATGTGATGGCCATCATCAAATAAATTACAAAGCTGGGTGCCAAACTGAATTTACCCAAAATCACTATCTCTACCTGTCCCTTATTTGCACTGAAATTCCCATATAAAATTCAGTAATTCTCATCTATTTCAAAGAATCATCAATTAATAAAAACATTTGAAAACTAAAACAAACCAGGAACTTTGTATTTCTTTCTTTAGCCTATAGGTCCTTTACCAAAATCACACCTCCAAAGATGTTTACCAGGCAGCAGTCAGTCCCACTATGGAGCACGTCAGAAGCCAAGTCAGCAAAAGCTCAGTTTGGGTGACAACATGATACTCTGAATAACACGAACATTTACCCAAAATCCAAGGCTACCTCTCGCCTAATAATAGTTTCAGAAAACAACCAACAGTAGGTAACTGCTGCCTGAAATATAGCATTACATGATCCTTACTTGTGGAAACGTGGGTGTAAGCAGGGACTGAGTGACATGAGCAGGAGGATACAGGAGCCCTGGGTTCTGCTCCTCATTCAGTCTCTATCCCAATGTCTGTAAAGAGGGAAGTGATAAGAATAAATATTGATTCTCGTAACACTTGCCTCCTTTGGACCATAGATAAAGCTGGTTGGAAAGAGAAAAAGGGATAAAAGAAGGATTTTCTGTGGCCATTACCAATTCAAGAAAATTTAAACAGTGCTTGAAAAATAACCTGATTTTCCAAAATAAAGGCCACACTTTTAAATCCTTCCCCTGATTCCTGACACCTCAGCAGCTCTGCTTCATGGCAACATACCTGATAAGTAAGAGCCTGAAGACCTTGTTTTAACCATTTGTGGCTCCTCAGACACCCAGATGTCCAGGTCCTGTGGGTGCCAGCAACCCTCAAAGGCCCCGAAGCGCCTCAGCAGCAGCCTCCACGCACACCCATGGCGCCCAGAACCTGCTGAAGCTTGGGCCCTAGAGCCCAGTCAGGGCCTGAGCTATGCTGTAGGGCACCAGCTCCTGTGGGCTGCTGCTCCTGACTCCCCACATGGACGCAAGGCCTGGCTCAGCCCCTCACCTGGCCAGGGACTGCTCGCGGGCCCTGCTACCAGCCCTCGGTTCTCCCAGTTGTGCTCAGGCAGAGCTGCGCTGCCTCAACTTCCTGGCTGCTTCTCTCACGGAGCTGCCCTGCTCTTGCTGCTCCCTGACACTAGGGTTTGAGGTCTGATGCAGCCAGCTAGGCAGTTATTCGGGGTTTCAGTCAAGAAGCTTGAAGCTTGGGGTGTTAATTGTGACTGGAATCAAACCCTGGTTTATTGCTGCTGCTCATGAAACAGAATTGCAGACCTTCTGTGATCTAATCAAACATCAGGCAAACATGGTCCTAGATAGCAACGTGCCTTCCTGTGTAATCATCAAACGTCTATGAAAAATTGTAAGAGCTGGTTGGCCTAACAGCACAGTTCTGCTGGATTCTGCCCACACAGCAGCCCCCAGCGCTGCCAGTGGGCAGGGAGCTCCTTGCTGACTTGTTGGTGTCTGCTGGCAGCTCCTGCCCTTTGGGGAGATGCCATACGTGCCCGCAAGACATTGCTCCCTGGAGAAAGCAGCAGCACGGGAGGCTGATGGTTGGCTGGTAAGGGTGACCGCTGATACAGGCAAGGATTGAGTAAAGAATTTGACCACCAGGCTGAAATCTCACTCATACGAAACATTTTATATGGGGATCTCAGAGCATCTTACAGGGTAGATATAGAAAAACATAAAAAGACATGAGAATTGAAGTTGTTTTTTTTTTTAATATGCACAAAATGGAGGGGCAAATTGTATAGTAAAAAATTGATTTGACATGGGATGTGCACTACAGTGTTCAGTCTAGAACAATGCTTATGTACAGACTTAAATTTAAGCATGTGAATAGACTCATTGGAGTTAATGTTGAGCAAGTGCATAAGAACTTTATTTGTCTGGGGATGGGTGCACTGAGCATCCTTCAGGAAAAATACCTTCCATTTGCCTGCCTGTGCGCTCAGACTGAACAAGGCAAGCTAAGTTGTGCTTCCTCGTGCTTTCTGTGGAGGGCACTACCCTGACATCAGTGTCTGCAGACTTCCAAATTGCTCACCCAGGTATCTCAAACAGTTAGGACAAGATCTGGCATTATGAAAGAAATGTCAGAGTATTGAAAACCCTACGAAAGTAGAATCAGGCAGGTTATAACATGATTGCCTAGCTATTCTGTTGTGGCCACCATCAGTGTTTATTAATTCGGGTCTTTCTAGAGGCAGTTTCTCTCTTCTTATCCCCTGCAGCTCTTCTGTTTTCAGAGCTTGCTCCCCATCTCTATTCATGTTCTTTCTCTTTAGCTTTGCACCTCCTGAGCCCTATCACCTTCGTGTCTTGCTCCCTGTAACACCTGTGAGGCTCCTGTTGGGATGCTCCCAACAGGACTGCATCCCTCCCTGCCAGATGGAGCCATGCACTCGCTTCCAGGGGAAGCAACATTCACTCCAGCAGTACTGGGGTCCCTCCAGCCCTGGGGCAGCTGTGAGTGCTGGGGGATAGAGATGTAATCTCAGCATGATTCTAGCTCAGTAACTGATGTATTTAACAATAGAAGTGAACAACGCTGTCTTTTCTCTGTATCTCCTATTGCTCTGTGTTGTCACACAGCTCAGCTCTGAGTTGACTGAATGAATCTGATGGCTGGATTCCCAGCTAGGCTGGTGGCATAAGTATGATCCCAAGCCCTCCTTCCAAGCTTGTGAACAAGACCACTAGCTTTCTCTCTCTGAAGTTAAATACAGTTCTCCCAACACTTCATGAACAGCTGCCGAGTCAGACTGCATTAGTAACACTCCCCTCCATCCTTCAGCACATCCAGTATAAACACTGCATCTTTCAATCTTCCCTTAAAAGCAATCAAGTACCAAACACAGAGACAAAGCATCTTTCAGATGAAAGAAAAAATAAAGTGCATTGCCACCCACAGGCTAAGAAGTTCTTACTTTCTGGAGTAATTAGTTCCTAAAAAGATTAATACTAGCCTGTGCATTCTACATTTGAGAGACAGAATCAGCAGTTTTCCTGCTGAATGGATTGAGTACTTTATAATACCAAAGTGTTTGCACCAGGGTCAATCTTAATTGTGAGTTCCCTCCTTGGAGAAAGTTGAAGGGCTGTATCGACAGGTGCAGATGGGAGAGGTTTATTGCACATATGGGAACCCGTATGATGAACTGCAGTGCTAGGTGATGTATTTGCTTTAAAATTTAGCTTTGCCTCACATGTCTGTGGGCTATGAATTCATTCCCAGCAGAGCTATTTTAGTTTTCCAGGCACCTGAAAATTTGCAGGCAGATGTCACTTTAAACAAGACCAAAAAACTCAGAGAGGTACCTGCTGGTTCTTACTGGTGTCTGAAAGCGCTAATTTCTATTCTAAAAATTCTCTTTCTTAGAGAGGGATGGGCTCCAATATCTGACCACTACCAACATTTTTTTTTTTACATTGCAAGACACAAATGTGGAAAAGGGAGGTTTATTATATTGCAGGAAAAGAAGTTGGAAGTGAGCACTTGGTTTTACTCCTGGAATAGTCAGCTTCAAACTGGGATGTGTCTAGATATGAGAAGCCTTCACATAGCTCCTTCTTTACACCTCACTCTGGCAGTGAATGAAATTATCTAGAAGGTGAATAGAGAAACACCAATGCCAGAAACACTGCTAACAGTTTAAGAATTTAAGCAGGGAGCTTAGCAGATGGTTAGCATATGAAGACTTTCAAAGCCCTTTTGTCAAAACATGGTTATAACCTCCCCCTTGACCAACTCCATATTACAAAGTTTGAAACTGAAGGGTCAGTGTATCTAGCTCCCTTGCAATCTAATAAATTTCCACTCCTCACCCAGCTTCCCAAACCAGTTGAGAACAACTAAAGAGCTAACAGCATCCAGGTGTGTATGCCTTTTGTTCCCTGTACACACAGGTGACATCCTGGCTGTTGCTACAGGAAGGTTCAGGTGATCACTTGGTGTGGTGACGGCTGCGGTGCAGCCTGGCAGGTCGCTCTGTCCTCCTGCACAGCCTCAGGTCACTTGAAGGTGGGCAGAACAAGAAGTTGGGAAGGCTGACAGCTCTGTAAGCAGTGTTCAAACCGCATGCTATCAGGCCTGCTCCTTCATCCCTACCACTACAACAAAAGGAGAGCATAAGCACCACTTTTTCCATCTTGTTCATTAAACAGTTAAGAAAGAAAAACACATTTACAAACTAGATTCCTGCATCTCTCCCTGGATGTCAAGGTGGTGAAATATTAAGAACTTTGCTGGCTCAGTCAGGTCATTCCTTGAGCATCAGGAAATCAGGCAGCGGACTGTGCTGCCCATCTGTCAAGAAAGTTATGAAACAGCTTCCAATTAGTGATTTTGAGGAGGTATGCAAGGGTCAAATTGTCTGCGCTCAGGACAGCTACACTGCAGGCCAGAGTCTGTGCTCCATAAAGCCATGTTGTTCCAGTGAAATCAATGCAACCGTGTAACAGCTGAGGATCTGGCCTACACCATTTTTTGTTTAAATCATTATACAATAAAACACTTCAGTACATGATGAACATTAGGTACATTGGCAGTTCCAGTGAAGTGCTGATATTCTGATTGCTTAGATTAACTCCTCAGTGTCTGAGTCTGCATCAGCAAACTATTAACACTCCAATGAAATGAGCTGTGTATTTTATGCCTTCTCCACTTAGATGGAGAAAATGGTTTGCAATAGATACAGAAACACAAAAGAACTATGTAATAGGGTTAATATATAAAATCAAACCCTGTATCTATGAGTACATGAGAAGATTTTGAGTTGAGAGGAAATACTCATACAGAGCACTGCACATGCATGAAAAACTCACAAAATGTGACGCTATTTATGACAGAAACTTCCCCAGACATGATTTTTTCAAGGCTCTCTTCCTTGCACTGTCATTCTCAACCTCTCCCTCCCTCATAGGCAGGCCAATTACTGGGATAGCTCAGAAGTTTCTGTCACAACTTGAGCAGTTTCTGAAAACAAGTATCAGCTTAAAAAAGAATAGACGTAGGAAAGCAAAAAACTATAGGGATATAGCTGGAGGGGGAAAAGGGAGGGAAAACCAGTCCTCTACTTCCAAAGCAATTGTGGATATGGATTGCATGGAAGTCTTCTCATCAGCAGGGAGTCTGACAGGTCTATCAGAGGAGAGTTCATCTACTTCTATAATAGTAGTTATTTGAACCACTCCAGATCAATATAGTTTCTAGGGGAGATGCTGCTATTTATTGGGAAATAAGAGAGAAGCATTGGTAAAAGTTTCCTTTCTGTTTCTACAGTAACCACCATAGGGAGGGTTGTACACGTTTGCTTAGCTGGGGTTCTCATTTAGGTTCAAACTCACATGGCTGCAGCACCAAAGCACTCTGTGGACATCACATATGGAGTGTTGCTTGCTTTGCTTTTGTTTCAGAGCTCAGAGTGGTCAGATTTGGGGCAGTAAAGTGATGACTTAGCATCTGGAGGAGATCGCTTGTGAAATAAGAAGTGGTTCTGAATTCACACTGGCCTCTTGGTGTTGCACTGGCCTCATTCCAAGGTTTCTGTGCACAGCTTGGTGTGCAGAAAGCAGCATGGTACAAACCCAGGAATCCTATAGTGCTCAAGGTCAGCAGCTTATTTCTATGTAGAAAGCAGAAACATCCTGATAGATGCTAGGCCAAAAAGAGTGGTAGCTCTGAGCTTCCTTGAGAAATGAGGTCTATCATCTCATTCATTGCATGATTTCGGTCTGTCATCCCAAATGAAGGGGGATTTCAAGGTGCCCTCCAGCCCCTCAGACTCCTTTCAAAGAAATTTCTGCAAGCACCCATCACAAAAAAAGCAACACATTTATGATGGGAGCACTTAAGGACTGAGATCTGGCTAAGTAATGACTTGGGAGATAATGAATAGTACTGCGTGATGCATCATCACAGCCAAGCAGGAGCACTTCTCTGTTAGCAAACATACCTGCAATATCTTTACCTTAAATAAGCTATAAAGTTGTCTACATCTCCTTCACTGTTTGCTTTGTGTTACCATTTTCTGCACATGCTGCAGTATTTTGCTCCTAAGAGGTGCGTGTGATAAGCTCATGAATAACAAATGAGGATTTATGTTTGTGGATTGTAAAATAATATTAACGTGACTATTACTTTTAATCTTTGCTTTTGAATGATGTATTGAGCTGCAGGTAATCCCAGGGGGATGTTATTAGGGTATGAGTATTGAAAATGTCTCCTTTTGTCTTCCCTGCTATCAAGTGTGGAATTGAATGTAGAAAAGTGAAGAAAGTAGGACAAACACAGGCTCTCTGCTTTAATGTCTTATTTTATAGCCAAAGAGCCCCATCAGCTGCATAATCTAATGGGGGAGGGGGGAATCAGGAGAAAAATGAGAAATTCTGAAAATCTTAACACAAGCTACCTTTTTTGTGAGGAATTATGAACATCTCTCCATGCTAAAGCTTGATTGCCAGTAACGAAGACTGAAATTAGCTGTTTTCAGGAAACTTTCATCCATTTTAAAAGCCATCTTCCTTGCTGTTTGGAAATAAACACATATGTTTTCTTCTCTTTACAGCCTCTAAGTACCAGTACTGGAAGCTGGACTAAATTTTGCAGCCCAACACTTGAAATAGTAGGACAAAATGAAATGCTTGCAATTCTATTGGAACAAAATTAAATAAACTGTCTCTTCAAATTTACCCTTCTTTATCTAACTGATAGGATTATGCTTCTTTAAGAGGATGGATCTTTGAAACATTCTCTAGTACTGTAAATATGAGAGGAAAAATATGTCTGTGACAGTTTCATGCAAATATCCCCCCCCAATATTTGGGGGTAAACAGCAAACCTTGCTACCATTCATTTCAAGACAAACAAATATCGTTCATTTCCTTTGCATATCAGTAATACTGCTGCAGCACAATATTGTTGTGTTGCTGTTGATGGAGCTGCCTGGACAAAGAGGACCTTTGGGGACACAAAGAGAAAGACTTGATAATACTTTCATTTTCATTCCTTTTTCATCCAGAACATTCTCCTGAATGTTTTTCTAAGCTACCCATCAAAACCAGCTCTGGCCAGCCCACCAGGGTAGTTCAGACTTGCTAGCGCTAGCAGCCAGGCCTGGGTTTGTACTGGAGCACAGGCAGCAGCAGTGCTGAGCACCCAGCTGCTGTCCTACGCACACCCTGATGGTGCTGGGCAGAGCAAGCAGGAGGGTGAAGGCAGAGCAGCAGGCACAGGTGGGCTTCAGGGACTCAGAAGGGCCAGCCCCTCTGTTCCAGAGGTGGAGGCAGCTGCTGTCCCAGTGTGTCATGGCAGCAGCCTGTGGGCAGGAGGAAAACACTCCGCTCCTGGGCCAAGATCTCTTAAGCCACTAGGGGAAACATGGGGGGACTGCAGAGAAGCCTTCTGCAGCCTTGATCTAACTGGTGGGCCACTAAGCCACACCACAATGGTTTCACTTCCTAACAGCGTACAAAGAGAAGGCTCTGGAGTGACGTCATTGCGGCCTTTCAGTTATTAAAGATCTATAAAATAGATGGAGAATAACTCTTTGCTCAATCAGATAATGACAGGACAAGGGGGAATGGTTTTAAACTAAAAGAGGGAGATTTAGACTAGAGATTAGGAGGAAAGTCTTCACTTAGAGGGTGGTGAGGCACTGGACCAGGCTGCCCAGAGGTTGTGGATGCCCCATCCCTGGAGATGTTCAAGGCCAGGTTAGATGAGGCCCTGAGCAACCTGATCTGGTGAGTGGCATCCCTGTGTAGGCGGGGGTTGGAGCTAGATGATTTCTGAGGTCCCTTCCAACCCAAAGCCATTCTATGTTTCTAACAGATGTGGCATCACTGCTTTTAACCCCACTAACGACAGAAACGCAGCCCTCCCAAGACATGGTTAAGTACAAGACCAGCTGCCAGCTTGCTGTGCTGTGCCTTGTCATGATGCAAATTCCACTAAACACTGCAGAAGAGGAGAGCACAGAGTCCTGCCTCCTCTTCCTGAGGGATCTCCCCCCCCCACCCCCAAAAAAAAAAGAAAAAAAAAGCTTACAGCAGTTAAGAAGCTTGAAGTATAGAAAATAAAACGTGGCCCCTACTGTATGCCAGGGGACATCCAAACTGAAGGAAGCTGTGGTGCAAGGCTGGCTGGGAAGAAGCGGTGACCCTTTTCCAGGAGCAAAGTGCCCTCAGGTCTGTAGTACTTGTGTACTCACAAATCTCAGACCAGTAAAAACAATGGGTGGACAAGTGGTGAAGATCAGGTCCCTTTGTCCTTTCTAAGTTTACTCTGAGAAACAGTTTAAATTTCAGTGGGAGTTTTTATTCTTCAAGATAAGAGTCCTGTCCTTGAAAGTGGGTAGACCTAATTACGAGAGGCTTATAGGGATGGTGAATAGATCATCTTTGCTTCTTGACTTAATCTTGATATATAATGTATGGCAAATATTGTCTTGTTTCTTTTAAAAACCATCAGTGAAAGGAAATCCAGAGACGGGAAATGCAATCTTTCAAAGGATTAAGAGAGAACTAACTAACATGAACCAGATCATTAGCTTTGTATTTTCTGTTCCACCTTCTGATGCCCATATTTCACTCGTGAGGATGAGTTGGAACAACTCCAAAAACTAAGTGGAAATTAATTTCTCAAAGGCTGATCTGGAAGTTAAGATGCATTTCAAAATCTCTTGCTGTACAGATCCCATCCATTTGCCCTGAAGAAAGGAAAAATAATGCTTTATGTAGCAACACGAAGTACAAGTTAAACTGATTATGGGGGAGCCACTACAGGAGGCTCGGGAGGGAGCAGCCAGCAACCCAGTGCTGCAGTGAAATGTTTCATCAGCTCCTGCGAGCGTGTATTTAGCGAGTTTAAAACAGATCTTACAAAGAGGATTTTTAGGGAAGTTGGAAGGACTGCGCAAGGAAGACTGTACACAATGATTTCCCAGCAGATTTTAAGATATCAAAATTAGGTTTTTGAAAAGACCCCAATATTATGAAAACCTACATCATAAAGAGAAAAGCAAAGGCTTGATTTTGCATTTAATATTGTGTTCTCTAACTAGTCAAGAGTCTATTTTCAAAATGAAAGAAACATTGACAAAATGTTAAAGCTCTTTTCCTCCAATGCATAATTTTTATGGTATATAAATTGTGATTTTTCTAAAATATCAAACTTACAGAATACTTCATTAGTATTAGAACAATATTTTGTGACAGAAAACTGCTTTGAAGAAGGTTTGGTAAAGCTGTTTTGCAACTAGCTTTAACATAAATTTCAATTGCAAACAAAAAAGAGAGGAATCTAACCAGGAGTTCTTAATGATTAGAAAGATTTTCTTCTGATCATGCTCAAGCTCCAGATAACCATGGCAGAATCTGGGAAAAGCAGGACTTTGTTGTGAGATCAGATTCTAGGCCCAGCCTCAAATAATGTGTTGAGAAATAAAGGGTAAAACATTGGTGCTCTGAGTTATGAATACACTTAAAGTCTTTGCTAAACTATAATATAAGACTAATGATGACAAACATTGTGAAAGTGATTAAAGCATGATTGCTTAGAAATGCATTTGTATTGTTAATATCAGGTAATTAAGATCCTTAACATTATTCTTAGCTATGCTTACAGGTAGGTAATAGGAATCACAGTGGCACTGATGACTTCATTTTCACAACTGCTGAAAAACCTTCTTCTGCCACTCCTTTCTGTGTGTAGTCATTACATTTAGCACCTCCAAATACCTTGCTCGAAGTCTCTGGGCAGCCGAACACTGGCATAAATCATCTGGATTCACACCTAATCCGCAGATCATTTTGGTAAGAATTTCTCCTGGCATGGGATGGGGAAGGAAGGATGAAAGACTGCAAAGATAGTACAGATCATTTAATCACAGCACTTTGTACCTTGATTCACATGTCAAATGAAAGTGTGCCTTAGGGAGGTAAGGAAAATGCTGACTCTGCAAGAGGAAGTGTCAAAATCAATGTGGATTTTAACAACACTGGATGTTAGCACAGACATTTCAGTGTGACAGGCTTGTGAGATGAGCTGGCACATGCTTGTCTAATTAAAAACTAAAGACTGAAGGGGAGTAACTTGCTCCTTTCCGCTTTAGGGAAACACCACTAAGAACAAGAAGGCAAGCTGCCCAAACACTATGGAGAAGTTTTGTATAAATACAGAGATGAGGTTTCCAAAGCTGCTGTTGAAATACCTTTCCTAAGGTTTAAATTAATTTAAGACAGAAAATGCAGTATCCATGAAAAAGCTTCCCTTGATTCCAGTCTTAAAGTGTGCCTTTTCATCCTGTTGAACCCATCTGTACTGCCTTAAAGCAGTAATTACTAATGATTCCTTTGGTTCAATGTTATCCTGGACAAATTATGGCAATTATCTAGATCACAAATATATGTAACAGTCTTTGATACTTTCTCTAATTGCACTTGAAATTCAGATGCCTGATATTTAACATGACTTGTTCCATTAAGGTTTCTTCCAAGTAAAGTCAATGGCAGAAGTCCCAGTGACTTCAGTGGTGAAGGTTCACACCTTACATATAGTTCATCCTACTGTGGAGGAAGATCTTGTTTTCTTTTAATTCACTAGATGGTAGCAGTGTACAAATTGTCTTTTTTTTTTTTTTTTAAATTTAGTTTCTTTAAATTCTAATCAGTCGCATTTGGAACCCTCCTTCATTTTCTAACTCATTTTTTCTGAGTCTTGCACTGAGGCTTTGAGGAGAAAAAAACCAGCAGTTTTCTCTGTTATTTGGGATCTTCTGAAGTTTATGGATTATTCCTATTACCGCAGTGCTACCTTTAGCCAAAGTCAATTCCAGAGAAGGGGCTGTGTTGTCAGAGCCTACCTCTAGCTTGGTATTGCATCTTATCAGCCGCTGAGGGGGCTCCTGCCCGAGGCTGCCTGTTCCATCTCCAACACTCACAGTCAAGCAAGCCGACTAGCTGACTCTGCTGATGCAGAAACTTGAAACTAGCTCAGTATGTTTAAGTACACAGCAGCCCTAGCTCCCAATTTCATTCCTAATATTGGTTCTACTATAACATATCAGACATGAACTATGGAAATTTGAAGCAGTCTATTGGAGAGCCTTTTTTTAAGCCTAAAAATACATAATGCTAATAAAGATGAAGATATTTATGTACTGACAGACAATGGCCAGAAGTAACAGAGATATGATTAATGCAATCCTCCAGTGAGTAGCTTGAACTAAGTGCAGTTACTCAATATCCCCATCTGAACCTGGTGGGATGCAGGTAGGAGCCTTATCGCTAGCTAGAACAGTACTGACTGAATCAGACAGACTGATGCCAAGATGGCTTTGCACAAGTTGCTCTATATAAGGCTTATAGCAAACACTATTTTCTGGCAGTACAATGAGATAAATCCAAAGGACATTTGCAGGAGAATTTTCAGAATTCCTCCAGGCAATAGATGTGAGACTGTAATGTAAGTATACTTTTGCTTTGTGCAAAGCAGGATGACATAGGCAGAATTAACATTGACAGGAGAAAGCACCTTCAGTTTTCATGAAGATGTTTAAACATCTGATATTATTTTGCTAATTTGAAGGATTGAGTTGCAGGGATAGCTACTGGGTTTTATGCTTTATTTTTGGCAGATCCAACCAATTGAGATACTAAATTTTAAGATGCACATGCAGAGGAAAAAAGTTACGAGCACCATACTTTAACAGCGTGCCCACTCTGTAAGTCTCTACAAAATGCCATGGAGAATAGAAAAAATCCCAGTTAGGGCCACAAAAAATCATCCTAAAATATATGATAGAAATGATGATAACACAAGACAATCAAGATCAAATTTCCATTTTCTTTTGGTTCTCAGTATTTCACAATTGCTAACTATGCTTAAAATGGGGGGTCCTAATCTAGAATTTCAGCAAGGAACTGATTCACACCTGGAAAATAGAAGGCTATGCTAAAAGCATTGAACAGAAGGTATCAATCTATCTTGCATGTATGTGAATGAGAGGGAAGGGGGATATATGCCGATTCTCTGTCATACTAATTCTACAGCTATCACTTAGGAATTAATAAAACATTTAACTCAACTCTCTCTTGCAGCTATATTCCTGCTGGCTGCTGCGGTGATACATTGCAATAATATGCCAGTGATGATATTCTAGTAATAAATGATGGTAATATACCATCAGATCGTCATCACTCCAGTGATGTACTATCGCAATACATCATCAGGCAATGGAGTTTAAGCATTAGTGGAAGAGGCAGACTTCAATATACATTGACTGAACATGGTGTGCGACGAGGTACCCTATGCACTGTGTATGGTTTTTCAGCAGTAACTGTATATGAATTGTATGCCACATATACAGGTTTTTCTTACCTAAATACTTCAAATAAAAAGAGAATGTGAGTGTTCAAACAATGTAATCATACATGTAAAGATGCATGTTGCTGACTTTATGCAGTGTGCTTTTATGTATGCACGGAGACGTAAAAAGGCATACACGTACTTCCATGCAGATTTAGAGACTCAGATCCCTTTGCTACCAGCACAATGATATGAAAACTACCCAAAAATATTAAAGAACTTTACAGACATCAGTAAGTCAGTCACTACATCCAACAGAGGCAAACAAACAAGACTTGCTCCCACCTCCAGAAAACCAGTGATGGGGCCTGCTTGGCAATCAGCTTTCCAGATTTTCACTGTCCTGTTTTCAATAAACATTGCAACACAAGTGTGTTGTATAATTGCCTCTCATAGTATTTACCCACCAATATGATATGTAGTGCCTTGGCATGACAGGTCATGGTCAGCAGTTTTTTGATTTCATTTGCAACTGCTTCTCAGCTTGTTCCTCAGACAGTGATCACTGCTGGAGGACCCTCAAACTACTTTGTGAGTACCAACCAACTCTTTGCAATAATGGTACAACACTATACACCACATATGCATGCAAATGGCCAAGTAATTGAAGGAAAAAAGTATAGATCTTTCTCACTCCTTATTCCGTCTTTAAGCATCTACCTTCACTGGAAGCCAATGCAGATCGCACATAACATAAGAGAGGTTGGACTCGATGATCTTGAGGTCTCTTCCAACCTAGAAATTCTGTGATTCTGTGATAATTCATAGCTTAATCTCCAGTGAAGTTTCCTGAAGAATTGGTGCATCCTAGTTACCTAAAAGTGATATGAGTTTGGGGAGTCACATTGAGTCACCCGCCCACCTATAGGTTTAAAATGAAGGGAAGTTTTACCTTTGAAGCCAGATCAGCAGTACCAGGACATTACAGTCAAGGGAAGAAACTCGTTTTAAGTCAGCAAAGTGCAGTTTGAGAGGTTCACTTTTGATGACAACAGACCACAGAATGAAGCTATGCACTTTAAAGATTTTTCATAGCTTTTTGGATACTGAATTTCTCTAGAAGAATTCAGTACCAGCCAGCTCTGTAATCAATAAATATGCTATTGATGGAAAATGAGGAAAGGACTTAAAGAATCATTAAAGGTCAGTTGATTTGTCCCTAAAGCTCATATGCTCAGCATCTGTTTACTACTTATGAGTCACAGACTGAGACTGTGAAATTCATCTGGGAAAGAAGTTTGATTTTATATGGCTGGCTGAAGTTTTTATCTCCTAGCATTGAAGAATATTAATTTCTAGGAGCTGGTATGAGGAGCTTCTGCATGAGTTGTGAAATTAGTCATTTCTGCTTCTACTGTTCTTTGAAGTAAAGCAAGCAAGATCTATTTGAGTTCAAATAAAAACACTCAAGCCAAGTGAAGCATCACTCACAAAGCTCGGAACACTCTAGTTACATTAGGTTGCCCATGACACCCAACATACTGCTACTGTAAATTTGGTTCAGCTAAAAGACTGAATCTTTTAGTACATAATAAACTTTTCAGGATACTATTGCAAGAGTCAATGCCACATGCTAAAAAAAAAAAAAATCAATTAGAAGAATAGAAAGCAAGGGGAGGGTGAGGATCCTCAAGTGCCATATACATGTATCCCAGCTGAGAAACTGGAGTCACAGGGGCAAACTGCAGTTCCTGCTGGACTTGAAACATTTTGTCTGCTTTATTACCTTCCAGTGGTGATAGTGGAACTACAGCCTCAGTTAGAAAAATAACCATCTTTAATATAAAGATTTCTAGTGATGAAAACTATCCCAACCATCATTACATTATTCCTCTGCTTAGGAAGATTCCCTGTTAGCAACTTGAAATACCAAACTGGAATGTATGCAACTTGGGTTCTACTATAGATTTCCTTGTTCAACGGAGATTCTTCCCTTTTTCTAGATACTTCCTCTATAGCCAAGGTATAATTTATCCTGTTAGACCTATTACTACACCTAATATTTTCTTTTAATCTTTTGAAGGTCATAGTTTTATTTTGTCATTTATATTTACTAAATGCTTTTCTTATGTCAATTACACTTAAAATCAAAGAATTTTCAAGTTAGTTCGAGAATTATTTTCCATAAAGTCTTTGCTGATTAGCATTAACTATAGAATGCAGCCTCCAGTCTATTTTAATTAAATTAAATAAGTTTTTCTATGGTTTTCCCATATTGAAGTCAGTTTGACAACCTCTGTTGTCTCAGCCATCTTTCCCAAACTTTTTAATAAGATAACAAGGAACTAGCAGTCTTTCAACTTTCTGGAATTCTCCCTTATCTATGGGTTACTGAAAAATCAATATTAGCTGCCAAAAAAGCTCCTCGGCCAGCTGCTTTAAAATTCCTCAATGCAAATTACCCAGAACTTCTGATTTAAGTATGTCTAACTACAGTAGCTGTTGATTAATATCCTCTTTAGTTACAGTAGGAATAGAAAGTATATTACCATCATTATACAACAAATACATCATCCTTTACCGCCACTACAGAACAGACATCTTTACTAGATTCTTCTGCATTGAAAAAAAGAAGTATCTACTGTTTCTATTTGTGAACAGACCTTGTGGTCTCTTTCTAGATTTTTTTTTTTTAACTCCAGAAATATTTTGCTAAAACCTTTCAATTATTAATATATATATATTTTTTTCTGTTGGTTTTCTACAATTTCTGTTCTCTCTTAATATCAAGCTTTGTCATTTTCATCCTTATCTGCAGGACTTATTTTTATAACTCCATTCACTTCCTTCCTGCTTCCAAGGTTTTTGATTTATTGTGCTGAGCTTATTCTGTTGTGTTTCTACACTGATACAGCCTTCTTTCTCGTGTTAAAATATGGTATTCTTAAGGAGTTTTTATAAAGCTCTCATGTTTTCTGCCTTATTTGCTTCTTCCAATTGATATTGCTCGAGATGGTTTTTGGCCTTATAAAGCCAACCTTCTAAAAGCCCAGTATATCCTGTACTGGTTCAGATTTCACTTTGCTTACATAGAGCAATATTAATTGAATTATTACCACTCATACATCAAAAAACAAGACAAGACTGGTTGAAAGAACTTACCCTTTAGCCAAGGGCAGAACAAAGATGAACAAAAACCACTCATAAAACAAAATCATTCACTCTTGACACTGAAGCCTTCTTTTCCCGTAAAGGTTCATCATCTTTCTCAGAGAAAAGCTCTGGCTGCAGAGCTAAACCAGGAGAAGTGCCAGCCTCACCAGAGGAGCTTTATAGCTCCCTTGGGGCACAGCAACTCACTCCAGCTGGGCCAAGGCACAGCCTCCCCTTCCTCCTCCTTCCCCTGTGGCTGGGTTCCCTGGCAATCTCTGAAATGAGGGCAGGCAGCTGTGAGGTGCTCTCTGCCAAGAGAAGAGGAGCATTAACCCTCTTCTTGTTGCCTGCCTGATGGGGTCTGTAGGACTTAGAAAGTTATCTCTTCCTTGAGACTTAAGGAAGGAATGTTTCACAGCGAGGGCTGTGAGGCCCTGGCCCAGACTGCCCAGAGGAGCTGTGGGTGCCCCAACCCAGGCAGTGCCCAAGGTCAGGCTAGATGGGGTTTGGGCAACCTGATCTAGTAGCAGGGAGGCTGGAACTGGAGACCTTTGAATGTCCTTCCAATCTGAACCATTCTATGGTTGTATGATTCTACGGATCCTTCAGAAACCATGGCCCCTGCTCCAAAGCTGCCTGGCATCCAGGGCAGCCTATCCCCACTGAACTCTGTGGTGGGCTGACTGCAGACCTTTGCTAATGCTGGAGGTGAAGGATCAAACTCGGCTTCTTAGCAGACTGCATTTTGCAAGTTTCTCTGCAGCACTCCTGTTGGGATGCTGTTGGTTGAGAGAGTGTGCTGCTCGAAATATTTGTCTGTGTGGAGCAGATTCAGGCTTCCTGTTGTTTCAGCCAAGGAAGAGAACAAGCCGATATTCCCCACTGCTCCCTCTCCTTAGAGCCCAATGTGATGTTCTCAGAACAATAACCCAATTTAGTTTGGTTCCCTGGACTAAAATGTCTGCACACTGTTTTACTCACTTGCATTTGTATGTGGATCTTTTCTCATAGCTGTCGTAATTGAAAACGGTTAATGTGCAATGGCTTCACTAGGTGGTTAACAGAAGCAATTAGAGCTGAGTTCAATATCTGTTAGGCTGCTTTGCAGAGGCCCCAAACTAGCTTACATCTTAACTTCAAATGATTCTGGAAAAAAAAAAAAAAAAGACTTTCAGAAGCTCTCTCCCAGTGTATCTCCCCTGCCTCTGAACATGCTTGGGTTTCTGTACACATCTTTACCTGTCAACAGCAACAAAACTGAGCAAAGGCAAGGTGCTCAAGTGATGCAACCAACCACGAAGCAGTGCTGCTGTGCTCAAATCCCAGTGTGCTGTGGCTCCAGGCATCTTTAAACCTGCCCCGACCCAGAGCATGGCCCAGCTTCGTGAGCAACCTCTGTGCTCACAGGACGTGGCAGCTGTTGGAGCTGAGCATGCACTAGCAGCCTGCTCGCTTCTCTCAGCTGAGCTTCCCGGCCCTCATCAGGGCTGAAGTTGGGCTGCTCATCCAAATATGACAGCATGGTATGCCAAACACATTAACAAAGTGTCCTAATAGCAGATCTTTCCCCTCTTCATCCACAAATGGAACAAAAAATTTGTACTATTTTGAAGCTTTAGACCGTGGGCCTAAATACTATATATACATTAGCCTTCAAGGTGCAGTATGTATTTTATAAAACCATGGCAAAGAAAATACATTGAACGCTTGCCAGATTCCTCCCCCTAGTCCTGCTTCTCACACAAGACATCTACTGCGGAGCTAGGAATACTCCCTCCCGATACACAGGTTTTAACTATAGTTTGCTTTTGTGATTGCAAGTGAGCCATAAAATGAAGAAAGGAAAGAAGGAGAGAGAGAAAGAAAAGAGTTACAGAAAATTAGTAAGTCTCCTCTGCTGAATATGTTATTTCTATTAAAATTTTAGAAGAGTTTGAAGTGACAGTAAATGTGGTCTTATTTTAGAATGGTTTCCATAACACTACACAACAGTTGCCAGTGGCACTTACGCCTTTTCGTACATACACACACAGCTATTTAGCTGACAACAGTGTTTAAGCCATTAAACAAGATAATATTGCAACTGTTATGCAATGGTAAAGCTTGCTCCTAAAAGAAGTATTTGGTGTTTTAAGCTGAAAGTCGACATTTGTTCCATATTCATTTATATTTTCTTTATTAGAAATGTATAATTTAATGTAATATTTAAGGCCCTTAGGGTATATGCTCTGTTACCTATAAAACATTCATGCACATTGAACACTTTTTTGGTGCCAGTTCTTGGATTTGTACATCTGCTATACAATACTGAGTACTCTAACTAACAACAAGCCTTAATTGAGTTTAGGTGTTTGAGTCATTTATTTAAATTTAGTAGTGTGAATAATTTATTTCAATTTACATTTTAATTATTTTACCCACTTTTTTGGGAGTAACCTCATTTTCTAGCTTCTAAAAAAATTATCGGCATATGTTTACTGCAGCAACATTCACACTTACTAAATTCTCTGAGAAGTTTAGCTCCAAACTGAGAAATAATAATGAATTATTCATGCATCAGGCATTAGCCAGAATTAAATTAGGATGTCCAGATCTAAAAGAAACCTGACCTTCTGATACCCAATAGTCTCTGAGGATCGTTCATCTGCCATGGCAGGTTGGGCTGAGCTCCATTTGGGTATGGCCAAATACAAAACCTTCTGCAGTCAGTGTGGGTTTACACGTTCTTATTTATCATCTCTAGTTGAGCAGTGTGCTGAGACATCGTGTGTGGCACGGACTTCCTTGTTGCTGGTATGCTTCTGTAGGAATATTTTTAACCCATAGGGAAGCCAAAATGTTTTTGTGATATATTAGTTTACTTTGCAAATGTTGACTAAATAAGGTGTTCCCCATGTAATTAACAGAGATGGAAGTTCTGAGATAGATGTTCCATTTCCAGCCCCTTCTCAATGTATCCTGGGACCTCACAAGGGAAGAAATGGAAACAGACACCCTCCGGGAGATGCATCTCATCTGTGACATCCTCAAACATTCACCAGTGTACCCAGAGCTCAGCTCCATTTACACAAGCTACAGTGTGGTGGCTGCTTGGGCATTTGCTAAAAAAAAACTGCAAGAAGACCAAGCTCTTTTGTACTCAGAAATGAATGGGGACTTTGGTGGGAAACCAGCAAAAATTTTGTGATGGCATTCAGCCTCAGGCACTGAGTCCTTATGTTAAGACAGGGTATGAGCAGATTTCAGAGGACCTCAGGATCTAAGAAAATACCTGATGTCTGAATCCAGCTGTTGAAGAACATCCCTCAGTGGCAACTGCCTGTTGGGTTTCAAAGTGTTAACAGGAGACACGCTGTCCTCATTTCATTGGCACTTGTTAGTGATTGAGATGGCTAAAATAGTTTTATAAGCAGAAAAAGATGCCTTCAACAAAGGGCAATGAAAACCACTCAGCATTAAATACGTGAGGATTTTTCTTTAGTGGTAAAGTCAATTTGTGACATTTCACCATCAGTCCTGAGCACAAGCATGCATATACAAATGCACCTGTGCCTCCCTAGTCATCACTTGTTATTTTTTTACGGTCTTTTCCAAGTACAATGTAAATATAAGCAAAAATATATGCATTGGTTTCAGACTGAATGTCTTTGTTCCCTGGATTTCTATGTATACATATATTTTATTAAGCACTGTCTTTTTTTTTCCTCCTCCATACCTTTTCACACACACAAGTGCCCTCTCAGATGCTATGATCTCCCTTGCCTGTTGATCCATAGCTACATAAATGTTTCTCCAGGTAAATAAATTTCACCACATTTTACTTTAAAATGTAATTTTTTTTCAAATCCACTTTTACTGCTAAATATAGCCTGTCCATAAATGAACACCTTGAGAATGGAAAATAGTAAGCTGGAAATATTAATAATAAAAACTTTTGCATTTAGCTACAACAAACTTCGTGCATGTCTTTGTTTGGAATATCAATTGTGACACTGTCCAGAATAAGGCTTTTCTGTCATTTCAGCTGCAGAAAACAAACAAACAAACAAACAAAAAACAACACAAAATCAGCTGAACAGAATTTGGGTGGGCTCTGCAGACAAGAAGTGATCCAGTGGGTTTTCATACAGGTGCAGCCTCAATCGCCTTAGTTAAAATTACAAGTTGTGGCTTTGCAGAACAAACCATGTGAACCGAAGAGGCAGCAGTGCTGCTAAGAGCTGTGCTGCATGGCACTTCTCTGCTGAGCAGGCAGCCACCCTAGGGGTGAGTCAATGTTCACGCTGAAGTCAGCAAGGCCTCAGCTTGGGAAACCTTTGACTTGGCTTGTCGTGGGGTGCAATGGCAGTTCCTGTGTCACAGCCTGCATGTGCCAGCTGAAATAGCCATTTCGTTTGGCAGATGGTTAAGTACCTTGCTGAGTCAGAGCCAAACCTGGTCCCTACGCAGAGGGAAATAAGCTGGGGCACAAGCATGAGGACAGGGGCTTCTGAGAAGCAAGGTGCCCCAGAGCCGCAAGCAGGCCACAACAGGGATGGGGACAACACTCTGACCAAAATAGGTTTACATTTTTAGTAATGACAGCGTGCAGTACGCAGCTGCTGGCAAGCAGCGGTGAATATGCAATACACAAAGTCTTTCAAACCTATATATACTACAAATAAAAGAATTTAAATTTGTTCTGGAAAACATGACCTCTGTTTTGAATGCCACAAACAAAAGACCTTTCTGAAGTCAAGACAGAATTCTGTTCAGATGACATGGATTAATTCCTGTAATAAAAAATTCCATCTTTAAGCAAAACAATAAAATAAAATAATAAAAAATATAACTAAATAATAAAAAATAAACTAAGCTTTAATGAAAATATAACTAAAAGCATGAAAAGCAGCATAAGTTGTTGAAAAATAAAAAATCTTGCTTCACACAATATATATGTATTTTCATATAGTGAAAATATATATGCAAATTTGTGTGCATTTTGTGGACATCTCTGGAGAGCAGTTCTTTGTCTCACTGCACGCAGTATGCAATACTGTGCATATGCAAGGAATGCACAAGTAGGAAGACTGGAAGCGAGAGAATAATTGTGAAAATATTTTTAGGGCCTTGTTTGACTGTGAATGGCTTTTCAGAGTTACTCCAAAGAAGGACTAACATGATAGGGATGTCTACTTATTTGATGGTTCTGAACCAACCCCCTCTCCTCTCCTTTGTGCCAGAGGCAGAGTGGATATGTTGGGGGAAGGATCATGCCTTACTCCTGCTCTAAGCCTCCACTGTTGGAAACAGGATATTAAATGCTTGGCAATAAAGCAGGTTCTGCTTGTTGTTCAGTAACCTTGTAGCCTTCAGCCCTGCTCTAAAATCTTACAGGAGCTGAGCTCCCAAGCAGGAATCAATGATTTGTATCAGAGAGGAAGGAGATATTAAAGATACACCAGAGAAAACAAAAACAGAGAAGCTGACCTTGAAGCAACCAAACGGGTAGAGACCCATCAGTTCAACTTCTAGCCCTCATTACCTGTCCCTTCCCATTGCTGAATTTAATCTTCTTTACATAGTTCTTGCCAGCTCATGCTCTGGCATGGCAGGCTGCCTTTTTAACTTGATTAGTGGCTTTCATCACAGCCTCACTGGGAGGGGAGTCGAGGCTGGGGCGCGAGATGAGGCAGTTGGGGAAATAATGCTGCTTTTCCATCTGGGCTCCAGCGGGCCCTTGTGGATGAAACCTATCAATCATGTGAAAAAGGTTTATCAGTGCTGCCAGAGCTGAGGAAAGAATACGAGTTGTTCCCACCCGTGTTATTAGCCCACCCTGTGGGCGCAGGGCTGAGGCCCGTCAGGAGTGCCCAGGAGGAAGGCTGCCACGGGTTGTGGTGGCCATGGAGGTGCAGAGCCCTGAGCTGCTGCTGCCCCATGGCCATAGATGGCAGTGCTGGACAGGCCTGCAAGGCCGCACCACAGGAGCAACAGCCCAGAGGGGTGGCTTTGTGGGCAGTCCTCAAACACTCCAAGCAGTCCTCTTCTGCCTCCCCGAATCCTTCCTTGTCTTTAAAGACAACTCCAGAGTGCCATTCAAGCTGTGGCACCCTGAGTGCTGTCCCTGCCAAGTGGGTGCTGCTCCCTGTCACGACATGGCCCAGCCCGTGGTGTGGATGCGGACAAAGGCCAGTCAGCTCTCACTGGTACTTACCACCCCGGTGGGCCTGGAGATCAATCCTTATAATCTATAACTGTACCCATCACTGTGAAATCGATCTGGAATGCTAAATTCCTTCCAATTAAATGCTGAACATCCAAATTAGTCCAAGTGTAATATAAGAATCATTAACGAATTCCAAACATTCACGCTCTCCTGTCCCTAGCAGAAGGCTGGGAGAGAGGCTTAGTGCTTTTAAATCACTCCACTGTGCTCCCTTACTAAATACCACAGTGTTCAGCCCCATATCGCATTATTACCATTGTTGTCATTTAGGGGTTGATGTTAATGATGACTGAAAGAGCTTAATGAGCATGTGCCTTGAATAAGCTCTTTATACACCTTATAAAATAATTACTCACATTTTATTGAACTCCACAGGGCCAAGCTCACAGAAGCAGTCAGGGGTGCCAATTTAATGCGATACGGTACACTGCTTTACTCAAATAAGGCCCGATCCTACAGAAGTTCACCTTCATTGCCACAAAGGACAGCAGAATCACACCTGCAGCTGTTGAGCACAGGGCTGCAGGGTACTTCAGTCCCTGGACACTGAGGAAAGGCAATTGAATTGAACGATCACAAAACATCCTCTTGGACTGGAAGAGATGTTGTATGGCAAGAGAAAGAGGTTGGGTTCTAACAGCACAAAGACAGCTGATCTCTGATGATAAAGTGACTTGTCAATAGTGTGTTAAACATTTTTTTAAATAGTGGTTAATGCCAGTGAGCTCCTTTTTCCTCTCTTGTTCCCATCCAGCACAGATCAAAATCGTTGACCCATTAAAGAAGGAAAGATATTCACAAGAGAATGCCTTGCGGTGTCTTCTGGGATGCAGTGTGGTCTCTGCCTTTAACAATGCACAGCAGCGACGGCTCTTGTGCAGGTTACAGGAAGTTCTTAAATAGGAATGAATGACAAACAAAGAGCCTATTGAGTCTGCAACAGGGTACGTTTCTCATCATGTGAATGTTTCATGTTTGCCTGAGGAAAATGGCTATGTGATTCACTGTAGGTGAACTGCTGTTAATACATTTGGTTAGAAAATTAAAATTTGGAAACTTATTTTTCATCTTTCAGCAACAAACTTTCACATCCATCATTCAGGAAGTATTCTTTAAGTCTGAAGAAAACAAAAGAAGTCTAAATGAAATACTCCCATAATGTGTTTTGACTGTACTGAAACATCATTTTCTGGAAGAAATAAAAAAATGTGAAAATATTTTCAACCAGTGCCAGCTTCTAATTATAGTTATTTATATTGCTGAAATGCTTAAGGATGTCATCATTTCAGAAACTGGCCTTTCCACGTAATGGGCCCTTTTTTACTAATGGGCATATGAAAACTCGCTTCAAAATTTCTACAAAAATATTTACTAAGCATGTGCAAGATACACATGTATCAGAACCCCCAATGACCAATGTGTCAGCGAATCCCTTTGCTCTCTGTGTCTGTCTGGGCAGGGAGCATCCAAATTGCCAGTAAGATTTGAGCCTCAGCAAACTGGCCCAAAAAACAAGGGAAGCCAGATCCCTAACTGCTTTGTGGGCAGAATTTTCATTTAGTTCGTTAATGCAAAGTCAACTCAGAAAATCATAGGAATCTTGTGAAAAATTACGAAGGTGAAAGCCTGGCATAATTTTTTTATGCCTTATTGTTTCTGAGTCTTAAGAGTCTTAAGAGTATGCTAGTGTCATGCCTTCCATTTTTTCCTTTGCAACCTTGAAGGTTAAAAATGTGTTTTAAAATGTCACATGCATGAATAATTATCAATTTCTTATTATTCCTATGACATTTCCATGCTCCTATCGATGACTGCTTATTTCTAGCCAACCAGCCAGAGTTTCTGTGCCCTCAGCTAAAACAATTCTCCCATACTGCTGTTTTAGCTCTTGGTACAAGATCAGGGTGGGATGAGGGGTAGGGAAGAGAGAAACCCTCCCAGAATGACTCAGCATCACAGACAACAGGAATGTTCTCAGCCCACGGAGAATGCTCTGTAGGAGGTTCCCACCCATACCTCTTCTTGCAGCACTTTATGGGGCCACCACATTCCACTGCAAGCTTATTCCCAGATGCGCTGCTGCAGCTGTTAGGAGGAAGCCACCTGCAGGGGAAAGAAATGTCCATCAGGGAACACTGCTGTTTCACCCCTACTACTCCAGTTTTCAACAGGGAGCCAAAACAAGCCAAGGGAAGATACTGAGGATGTCACCTCTCTGCTCAGTGTCTGCACAGAAGAACATTTTTCATGGGCTGTCACCAAGGTAATGCTTTGTGCGTGCTCAGCTAAATGGTTTGAGCGCTGAACTCTGAAGCCAGCCCCTCCAAATGTGTTGCTTGTGTGCGTTCAGTGCCAGCAGCCGGGGTTACACTCAGGTGCCTGTATGCAGTCTATGAGATGGTTTCATCGGGCAGGTGTGAGGTACACGAACAGTACAGCCCAGTATAACACAATCATCATCACATTTTGATTCCCCTGCCTATTGTTTCCATTATTTATCTTCAAAGACCTCTTGATGAAACAGCTGCTTAAATTTAATTAAACAACAGCATTATATAAACAAGTCCCTTTGTTTTGGGCGCTGAACAGGGTATTCTTCAAAAGCTTTTCTGCCAAAGCTGGCCTTTCTGCCCCTTGACTTGTCGTTACTCCAATTACCACTCCAGTTTAGCTGATTAATTTGTAGCCACTGGCAAACATGCACAGTTGGCAGGACATCATTCCATTTCAGTGACAAGCACTATAAAAAGATCATTATTTTCATTAGCATAAATAACTGCATGTTGATAGAACTCTGGTTTCTGAAAATAGGTTAAAGTCTTAACTGTCTTTATTCATTACCCAGATATAATTGGAAGTAAAATTATCACGTAAGTGAACAATACGCTACCCATGTATAATGTTTAATGACTGCACTCAGTCCAGTTAGAGTCTGGAAGGACTTTTTTCTTTAAATGAAACATTATGATGCAAATGTCCATATAGACACATTCTAATTTATGACAAAACCATAAATATTTGATAGCAAATGAAAAGATCCAGTGGAAAAAAAGAAACACATGGCAAATAAATATATTTTCTTCTGCATTACTGCAGTTTGCATAGGGCAAAGGGCATTATTTTTCCAGTCACCGACCCAGATTGGATGCTTTGAAAGCTCAGACTCGATGAATTTCTAGCCTCCTGGTGAATCACATTCCCCATAGTTTTACCCAAACAGGGTTTTTAAGAGTTAATATTGCCTAGCATGGTCCCTTGAGATTAGAGGCTTGGTTTTCTCTTCCATTCTCTTCTCTCTGCCATGCTGACTCCGCAGTCTTGGTGGCAGTTTTATGCTAGCTCAGAAATGCGACACCCGAGTCACAGTGGTTCTAGCACCGGCTGTGCTTGCAAAGCAATCACCCCCAGCGGGCCCCCGCTCTGTGATGATACCTCCTACATGCCAAGACAACAACAATAATAAAAGAAATCAGCAATAATAAAAAGCAGTTTTTGAAAGGTGGATGTTTCAAGAGTTTTAGACCCTTATTTGGAGCTCAGCAGCTCTTCAGATGAAAAAGCCTATCAGTACACAGGATGTGGCTGTCTAGATGCTGTTAATTTAGATCGTTTTTAACCCACTAGCCCAAAGAGAAAGTTTCAAATGAGATTTCTGCTATCAGCTCTTATTGAGTATTTGGTTTTGTTTCCCCCCGAAATCTTTGGAAAGTTTGGATGTATCTTTTGCTGCTGTAGCAGAGCCCTGTTTCTGTAGCAATGGTCTAGGGCAAAACAGCAAGTGCTGGACTTCGGACCAACACGCAATTTTGTGCCTCAAATGCCAGTGCTCAGGGCCCTTGAAAACAACATATTTATTTATTTATTTATTTATTTTTACTTCATCAACTACTGACAGTAAGTAGATGGGTAAAATTAAGTTTTCCTTAGTATGATTTAGTAAAACAAAACATCAGATAAATTGCTACTGCAAGACGGAAAAATGAGAGAAGCTGCCTTCACTTTGCTGCCATCAGGAGGCCTTGCCACCACTTTGAAATGTTGCCCAGAACATTTCTGGGTCCAGCTTGTACCTCAATACGTGAGTCAGAAGATGACTTTGAAAATTAGCTGGTTTATATAACAGACAAGATCTAAGGGCAATAAATGCAAGAGCAAACGATTATCTTAGTATTGAATACTGTCCAGAAAAAAAACAAACACAAAAACAGAGCAGAATGAAAGGTGAGATCAGGTTGGGACTCCACACCAGCCCCCACCTGCCAACACTCCCGGGCCAGGGTGGGGACGTGTATGAGAGCTGAAGGAGCCACCCTCTTGGCACAACAAAAGGAAGGTGTCTCACCAAACACTACAGTGCTTTCTGAGATCTCACAGCCTGGGCAGGATGCTGGGAGGAGGAGGGTGGATGGTCGGGCAACACAGGCAAGCATCCAGTTTGGGAATGGGCTGATATGATGAGATGATAAACTGCATTTTTTTCTATTGAAACCACTCTTTTGATACGTTTGTGCGTCAAGACATTATACAGCTCTAACTTTAAAATATGGATTGAAACATTTTGTCAAATAAATAAATAAAGAAAAAACAATAAAGTTTTTTTCAGGTACTTAAAACAACTGCCCCGAACTAAAGCACTCCAGGCATGGTGTCCATCCCACAGGTCCTGGGGCACCAGTGCACTCACTGGGTGCATCTGGGGCTGGTAAAACCCCTGAAAGGCAGCAGGAAGGGGCCAGCTCTGCCCCAGGCACTGCACAGAGGTGGTGCTGAGGGGATGGCGGGTGAGTTCCTGCCCCTCCTCTGCTCCTGAGAGTGACGGCAGTGATCCCCACTGCATCCTCGCCAGGTAAGTGTTAGGTGGGACGGGGCCTTCGTGGCTCCTGCACTCCTGCAGCAGGAGCAGGCTGCTGGAGAGGCAGCAGGAGGCTCCTTCGGGAACAAGCAGGGGAACCCACTGCCATGCCCCATGAAGCATGATGAAGTGTAGTTGATCCCTGTGTCTGAGATATGCTTTTCAGCAACAGGGAGTTGGGAAAGTCTGGTGTTTACTGGTGAGACTGGGAGCCAGAACTGCAGCAAACTGTGGTTACTTACTGGGGAGGGAGGAACAGGTTAAGGATTATTTGCAGTAGACAGCAACCTGCAGAGAGAAGCAAACAGACTTTTTTTTTTTTTCTTTTTCTAGTTATTGCAAAACATCCTTGGGGGGTCACTGTAAATACATAACAATTTGGATCCAGCTCCTTGGGGTGTTGCTGGGTTGGATTCATTATATGAACAAGACAACAGGCACCAGAAAGTCAACAAAAGCTGGGCTTTAAGGCTGAGTACGAACTTGCCAACTTTATGTGTCATGAAAACTGGAAAGCTGAATAATTAAGACGCAATGCAACTGCTGGCATTTTGAAAACGCGAACAGAAGGCGATACAGTCTCAAGGAATGATTTTTACTTGCCCTAGCTGAGGTCCCACTAGGCTGGTGCTGTAGGACCCAGCAGAAGAGCCCTGTGCAGAACAAAGAGCGTGGGTTAAAGCCAGTGAGGTGCCTGCCTGCCAGGTTGGCACTGAACAGGCTCTGACACCACTTAGGAAAGTGCTGCTTTTGCTGTGGCAGTAAACCTGCAAACAGCTTGCCTGAATTTAATGAAGTAAAAAGACTCTCCTTATTTTAGACTAGTAGCCACTGCTGAATTTTGGTAAGCATGAAAATTCATTCACCTGAATTGTAAGTCACAAATGGCTCTATAATACCAATTAGCAGATATGTGGGAAAAAATGAAAAGAGAGTGGAATAGGTTTTTATAAAAAATAAAAAAGCATCAAAGTCAATGACACATGCTTGGAATAGAGTCTGCAATGCCTTACTAGACCCACTGACCAGCCAAGACATCCTCCAAAGCACCTGCCTCAATCACAGGATCACTTAAGTTGGAAGAGACCTTCAGGATCATCAAGTCCAACCGCCAACCTGACCTAAACCTAACGTGATCAGCCAGGACAGTAGCTGCTTTGTTTTCTGTAAGTTTACGGCAAATTACAATTAGGACTTTGTGCTAGAACACAGGGCTTTCTTCCCCTTGTATGACTACTTCTGTTTCACTATGTTTATCATCGTAATTGTGCCAGAAAACACAACAATTTTTTTCCTTGCAAGAGCCAGCGCTGAGGACTCGTTCCAGCATCCCACTCCTTTGCTGAGCAGAAGATGCTTGTGTTTGCATTTTCTTCAGCTGTTGCTACCCTGGCTGCCAACATGGCTAAACTCGTGATGGATCAGACTCACTGCTACAAGATGGCTTGCTTGGAGTGAGAGATCCAAAATGCTTTAAGAGGCAGCCATGCTGCTCTCTAAGTATCACTCTGTTGGCTGCCCTCCAGTAGCCTAATCTGGTTAATACAATGCTGCAGAAACCAAGCTGTAGAGGTAAAAAAACAGTGCATGTGGATGTGGTATTGTAGTAACACCGATTAGGGAGAACACATCTTTATGTAATGCAGGTGACCTAGAGTATCTTTCATTCCTGTGTCCATTTCCCCATACGTAATACGGCAGATTTCAACATGTTTTAGTCTTTTGAGCACGGATTTCTGGGCTGAGGGATCACAATGAAATTTTATAGCCCTTTCTTATGAAGTGTGGCGTTTCTGACATTATTTGATGTGCAAGAGCAACTGCATTAGTCAAAGGCTACGCTTGAATAGTTATCACTTTAAGCCCATGCCCTGGGAGTATTGTATTCGGTTCCCTCATTATTTCCAGCCCTGCAGGTTATACCAAGAGTTGCTATTAGTACATTACAATCATAAAATGAAGGTAGTCACTTTCTATAAGGGTCAAGTTTGCTCCAAGAAGCTGGCAACTTCATTTTGCAGCTTGGAAGGATGGGCAGTGCCCCATTCCAAGCCACTCTGCTGCCTGGCTGCTTCGCATGCAGCCTTGCTCTATGTTCTTGGGTCCAAGACTTGCTTGGAAAACACTAAAACATTTAACAAATCTAACACTACAGCATCCGTACAATACAGCCTGTTTACCTTACACAAACTCCTACATCACTCACAAACTGCTCACAGCACTGTACCTGAGGAACGTTTGTGTCAGAGCCATGGTTGTAGCACACTGCTATAAAAGAGAAGCATTTCAGGTATACTTATCACTTGATAATACTGAAGAAGAGCAGTTTTCAAGTGGATAGCATCTTGTGTTTGGTGAAGTCAGCGTGCCTTCCAAGTGGTCTTAACCTTCAGGACATCTTGTTGGATGCCACTGGACAGATAAAAAACTACTACAAAGTACTTCACTGTAGCACCTGGCCCCGAGCTTCACTTCCAGCCCACTGATGCCCATGAGATAGGGACACAGCTGTGGATACTCCAGGGAATCACAGGGATCAAGATCACCAAGACTGGAGGAAGATGCTTAGAAAAGAAAGGAAGAATCATGACACCAAAGGCATGCTACTTAACCTGAGGCTGTTATTCTCTCTCCTCAAGCTCCTGACCCAGGCTGCAGGTGGAGCAATCGCCAGCTGCAAGCTGCAGGTGAGGCAGCACAAACTGCTGCGGTTCGTGCTGCTCTGGGAATTACCTGGCTGCAGGGGGGAGAGCAGTGGTGGAGGTGTTGGTGACTGTGTGTATGGGAGGGATACTGCTGCTAACTGGGCTGCTATAAGGGAATGTCTTCCCACAACTGTTTGAGTAAATACACATCTGAAAGCAAGAAAGCAGGCAGGTTGCCTGGGTACCTCTGATCGTGCACATGCTGCTGAAAAAATCCTAATGGATATTTGGCATGGAAATAAACAACTGAATTGGAAAAGAAAGAGAACAAAAACCAAAGAAACATATAATCTTTATTCAGTTCTCTAAATTCAGCTAATTTGGTAAGGCAGGTGCAACAGGGATCACAGAAGGTGCCATGGCCGCATGATCAGTGCCTCCACCCTGCTCCCCCCATGTGGAAGCTGTCAGCTCAGCAGCACGGTGCCCCACCACCACAACCCAAGGCACAACAAATAGCCATACAACACTGAACACATCAGCACTGTTGTGCATCAACACTGGATAGAGCAGCACCCACCAAAGCTGTAAGTTGTGGCACAGAGAGCAGAAGGGATTGTGGCACCCACTAGTGCCCCAGCTCCCACCCAGAACAGAGCACTCAGCGGACAGAGATGTCCGGATGGTCCTGAAGCAAAGCACATGCCTCTCACTGCAGGCAAGGGAGAGCACACTGGAAGTACAAAATGTTTTTCAGGAGAAAAATTTCCTTGACCCCAATAGTCTGGGTGTTATAACAAGCAAGCTGCACCTCCAGGGAACAAACAAAATTAAACAGAAAAGAACAAGGAGCACTGTCCTCATTTGCGCCGCGCGCTCACTTGGTAGAGCTCTGCAGTTGTGTTATGGCGAGCATATGCTGTGCTCCCACATGATGTCTTTCATTTATTGGCTATTTTTTGCAAAAGTAGTGAGATCACTTTTGCTAAACTGTTATTTAATGGAGGTGACTCACATCTGATCAAAACTAATCAGTGGATAAAACCCATCATCTTAATGCTAAGATGGTGAGGATAAGATCTTAACGCACCCCTTTGATGGTGCTTTGCCTCAGAGGCAGAGGGAAGAACATCATTTGGGTGGGTTCACTGTCCACATTTAAAGTACAGACTCCTGGCCTTTAAAGGTGGCACCTTTCCATATAAATAAACCCTGTGCAAACATCAAAACCCAATTACTTCTGTATTTTGGAAATGAGGAGACATTTCTTCTCAGAATGAGTGGTCAGGCACTGCAACGGGTTGCCCAGGGAGCCGTAGGAGTCACTTTCCCTGGGGGTGTTTAAGGACAGGTTGGACGTGGTGGTTAGGGACATGGTTTAGTGGGTGGCATTGGTAGTAGGGGATGGTTGGACCAGACAATCTTGGAGGGCTTTTCCCATCTTAATGATTTGATAAGAACGTAAGTAGAACATCAGGTTTACATACTTATCTCTCTATATGTTTTTATTTATAAGTATCTTTCTAAAATGTACATAGAGGCTATAAGTATGTCTAGTACACACAAAAGTATTCAATGGATATACCTGATTTTTTTTGTTTTTATGTTTTATGGGTTTGGTAAAGTTTACGATTCAGAGCATAGCCAGAACAATTTCAAAAGGTTGAGGAAAGACTACGAGGTTCTGCTGTAGCTACTACTGCAATAGCCAAACAGGTTGACACGTTATTTACCACCATGGCCTATGGTCCTCTGTCATCTGCTGATGTGCTTGTAACTGTCGGTAACGCACAGCGTTTCTGCTGAATATATTTATACCTCCCAGGACGCAGGTATTAACCTCAACATCACACATGCGTATGTAACCCTGATACGAAATACAACCCTTCCACTGCAGGCCGTAAAGCCCAGCTTTCAGGAAAGCTGTCCTTCAAAGGCCAAGAATCCCCAAACTGGAGCATACATTAAGATTGGTGCTAACAGTACCAGGAGCAAGGAACGAACGGAGCGTTCAGACTTTAAATACAACTTCAGTTGAACTAATTGACTCATGGTGCCAGAAGAGCTAAAACAGCATGGGGCTGTGCCCCTGCTAACGTGTGCGTGGGAGAGGAGAAGCCCAGAACAGCCACACTGCATAACGACCCAGGAGCAGTAAAATGATGTATGAGCACTCTGCTCGTTTTCACAAGGCAGCAGTGGAACACTAACTTGTTTCCATGGCAACTCTGAAAAAGAATTACAGGTTTAAAATTGACTGAATGGTAGCCCCATGAAAAAGTAAAGGGCAGACCATATCTTTCTAAAATATAATTTAGTACTAAGTCACCTGAACAGTATTAGCTAAAAGGATTTCGGCAGTAGACTTGGGAAGTGACCCATTTGGGATACGGAGTGTTAGGCTTTTCTAATGGTGCGCTTTAGATATGAAGGCCTGGCGGACACACTGTACTCTACAGCATAAAAGAAAAGGGGGGAAAGAAAAAAAAACCCTTTCCGTCTGAAATCTCTTATCAGAAAAACAAGAAATTATTGAGGTGAAGGGGAGGGGAACAGCCTGACAGATAACTGGCACCTCTGTAAAGGAACACAGTAACACACGTCAAGTGCCTAGTACAGAAATACACAGGGAAGGGAAGAGAAATGTTCTGGAAATTAAACAATCCTTGGGATGAGTAAAGGAAAGATTCTATATTTAGACTGGAAACATGTCCAGTTGTTAGAAAAGGAGGCCAGCATCTTCCTCTATTGTGAGGCATTATTCTGCCCTAGAAAGCCTGCTCGTGTCTAGTCCTGAAGTCCCTGACAATTTCAGAAAGTTTTCCAGCAGGAAGAATTCCCATTAACTTCAGTGATTCGGTCATTTACATGGAGTTCTTTGAAATTGGAGTGCTGGTGAGAAGGGAGCGGTAATTTGTACGTGCAAGATGGCATTCCTTTAAACGGCAAGAGTTAAAAGGACAAGTCACATCTACATGTATTATAGGAGACATATTGGGAAAGCACAAATCTAAATTTACTGGCAGAGAGTTATCTTTGCAAACAAGAAAAAATTAGACATCTGCAAAATCCCATGTATACCAGTTACAGATTGAGCATTAACCCAGAATTTGGACAGTGCACTCCTATCAGTTTAGAAAGGCAGATCTGCAGTTGTTATAAATTGACAACAGAGACAGACAACTATATAGTGAGGATCTGGTCAAGCAAACTTCACTGCGTGTTACAGAAATCAATTTTACTTAGAAATACAACCAATACACGAATGGGACCAGTGTAACAACATGAAAGCAGACTCCTGCTCAGCTCCTCCTGGAGTCAGATGTTACTGTATGAGTTACACTGAAATTCTGCTGCCCCTGATCTCTTTCAATGATTCACAAAAAGCAGCCATCTGTAAAACCCCATTGAAAAGTCTTGTTTAAAAAATAAATACAAGCAGTGACCTCGGTTTCTAGAAATGGCCACAAGAAGGAATTATTCCCGTCTTTGGGTGAACAAGGGATTTAATCTACAGCTGGCTTTTTTTTTTTTTTTTCCAGCAGAAACTGCACAGATATGTTTTCATGAAATCATTGCTTTTGAGTTTTAGCACAACATGTGTGTTGATTCTCAAGAATGATCAACACTCTTAATCCCTTAGGCTGGGATTTTCAAAAGAAACAAGAAAGAAAACCTCCACAAAAGAAAAAAAGCCCTCTCAGGCACCTTGGCCGTCCCTGTCTGTGGGTCCCGATGCTGGCACCCAGCAGCAGAGAAGCCCAAGGCAGCAGTGGGGTCCCCTATGTACAGGCTCCCTTTGCCCTCTTCTGGGAACACTCACTTAAAACATCACATTAAGGTATAGGTTGAAACAAATCACGAGTGTGCTTAATAACGTATAAAATAGCTTAGTAAAATTGTCATGAAAATTTAAAAGCTTGGGCAAAAAACCTACACCTCTGCCATTTATACTGATGTCAATGATAATGAAAAAAATAATGATGTTTTAACTCACCCATCAAAAAAATTTATTCACCCTGAGAGAGTAGAACTATGCAAATCTGGTAGAAAGATATACTTACCCTGAATTTATAAACTGCTCCTCAGATAAAGAAATACAGGATAAGGAGTTGCCTCATTTGCATTCATTCAGTCACCTTTAGCCATTCTTTAGCCATTTTCTAGCCAAGTGGATGCAAATTCTTTGAAGCTATCAGAGCTTTTAAGAGAGAAGACCTAAACCTGTGCCTGGTTTCCCTGTCCATCCATGTGTCCATACACCTGAGACAGCGATGACTCCTTGGGCACACCAGCTGCCAGAGGCGACCTGCAGCACCGTGGGGAACCGTGCTGGCAGCTCACCGACTGCACCCCTCCAGTGCTCAGTGTCAGGACCTGGGGAGACGAGATGCTTCCCCGTGATAGTGGTTTGTATGGCCTGCTTAACCTAAGGCCACTTCACAATCTTTCCACTTAATAAAAGGTGGACAATTTGTCCATACTTCCGTGGGTACATTGCAGATGAAAAAACAAACAAACAAATAAAAAAAAACAAACACAGAAACTAGGTAATAATTATTAAACTGAACAGACAATTGCAATGCAGCTGTTTCTTGCTGGCTGATGTCCAGAGAAAGTCTGTATCCCGAACTCTACCATCTATCAGGTCTTAAAACAGAAAAAAGGAAAAAAAAAAAAAGAGATTGTTTACTCTTATAATCAGATACTGAAAGACCCAGAAGGCACAAAATGCAGCAGGGGACAATAAGGAGATGGCAAGGAGACTAAACCATTTTGCAGGGTAGGTGTTTCTATCTTGGCACTGTTCCATGTCACAGAAGAAGTCCAAGCTGGCCAACGTCTTGCATGGCTTCTCAAAGACTAGCCTGAGAGGGCACTTCTCTTTTATAGGGCAGAGCACAAGGTGTTTGCAGCCAGGGCACACAAATGGGCGTTCAGCCTTCGATTTACTGAAGGTGGTGGTGTGGCAAGAGAAAAGGTGAGAGGACACTTTGACCTGTGGATGGCTCTGCTTTGCAGCCACAGGTTAAGGATACAGAGATGAGAGGACTTTTGGGAAGGCTGCTGTGCTACAAGACGTGTCCCTTTGAGTGTTTATGCCTTCCCCTCCCCATAGATAAATGCAAAGCAGTCCTTCCACATTGCTTCCCAGTGGTAGCCCCTGGCCTCACCAGGGCATCATCAGGTATCCTTTAAGTTAAATAAATGCACATATTTGGCATTTGACCACATCAGGTCCAAATTTCAACTTTCTAGTCCTGTGGAAAATGGTATGGCTAACTTGCACAATTTGCCATTGCAAATAATAAGAATCCCACCAGCAAATCGCTCCTCGCAGTGCCCAGCAGCAGACCTTGTAAATGACTATGATTGAATCTATTCTAAATTAATTTGGAAGCGTGTGGGATTTTAAGACAGAAGAACTCATCACGGCGCAGTTAATGGGGCCTGCCCTCTTAGCCCCATGCCCCGTCAGCCTGGCTAAGCAGCTGTCCCAGCAAGGGGAGAGAGGAAGTTGAGGAGGCAGGCAAAAAGGTCTGACAAGAATTTAAATGAAATAAAATAGCCAAATTCTCCACCCCATTGACTGCAGTAGGGTTAGGTCTGCAGAGAGCTTGAACCAAATGCCATAACGAATACAAATAGGAGAACAAGCCCGCTGAGCGTGGCATTTCCACTGTGCCCATCTCTCCAAGCACTCCTGGTCCTGGCTCTGTGAGCAGCTGCGAGCAGGCGCAGAGCTCTCTGCCCTGCAGAGTGACTTGCAAAGTATGTCTGCGGCTGCCTCTGTCTGCGTTTTGGACAACTATAGGGTTTTGGTGTCCCTTTACCCTGCTAAAAGTGAGGGGCTAATGCAGGCACCAGGCAGCCTCTCCTGTGCTCAGCCTCAGTAGCTCCTGGCGTTCGCTGCGAGCCCTGCTCACGACACAAGGAGCTGGGACAGGAGGCCCCCGTCCCAAATAATCATTACAAGTCCCACATAAGCACTGGGGTGTGACAGACGCAGTAGTGCCACAGCATGCAGAGCAGGAAAGCATTGGGCTTTCAGGGAGATTTACTGTCAGAGAGGCGCGAACAGCCTCCTGCAGCTGCGGGGGGAGTGCAGCGCAGCCCTCGAGGGGCCCGAGCCACTTCTTGTGCTCCATGCTCCCGGCTGAGGCCCGTAACGACGTGCCCAGCAGAGCCTTTAAAGCAGCTAATGGATGACAGAGCAGGAATCCAAGGTAAATTTTCAGAGCTGATGAGCGAAAAAGAGCTCCCATCGTTATGTACCGGCTGAGCACATTTAGGAGAGATTCACCAGGGTGCTATAAGCACAATTCCACATTATGTCAGTTTTAAGAGTGAAACTTCATAATCCTTGGCAACCGCTGCATCCTAAAAAGCAGGGCTTGAGAAGTTTCCACACCTGGCATATCCAGGAGACTGCCGCTGTTCAACCCTCGGATGGCCCTGGGTGAGACACAGTCATCCGAATGCTCACCGGCTGTGCGAGGCCAATGCAAGAACTGTGGCAGGTTGGGGCTGAGATGGGGCTGTGGCAGGTCGGGGGCAGCAGCAGGGGGATGAGATGGGGCTGGCTCGGCTGACTGGCACCTGGCCCTGGCTGAGCTGCCTCCCTGCTCTGACCTCCCTAACCCGGGGGATACAACAGTGCAGTCCCTGTATGAGCCATACTCGCGTGTGCGATGACTTCTCCCGACCTGCTTGTGCACATGCTGACAATAAGTGTGGTAACAAGTCTGGAGAAATCTGAGGATTTTATCTAAAGTCTCTGTTTGAGGACCTCCTGAGGCTGCCAGTGTGAGAGAGCAATGAAAGCCCTGGCAGAGTGTGGAATGTGGGATGGGATGGGATGGGATGGGATGGGATGGGACGGGACGGGATGGGATGGGATTTTGCCCCATTCACGAGGCTCCTGCAGAGCTGCACGCGTGAGGACACCCGGAGGTTCCCCAAGGACAGCACAGTCCCATGCCCCCTGCCCCGGGGAGGACCCGTGTCCCCAGTGCCTGCCAGCACAAGCTGCCCCTGCCTGGCTAGCTCGGGACTCGCATTTGTTAAACCTGAATGATTCAGATACAAAGAGCCTGGTGAGGTCTGACTCAGGCACAGTATATACAGGAACCAAAATCAATTAAACATTCTAGATTTTTTAATTTTAGACAGCAGCTCATCCTGCACTAATTAGTGCAAATGAAGGGGAGGAGGGGATAGAGGAGGGAGAGAGCAGAGTTTAAACACTACAGTGACAGATGCATTTTATAGGTTTTAATGATTCATTCTGAGCTACAATCATCTTTTCAAATACTTATTACCAGCCACTATTCAGAGGAATGTCTGTTTTCGGGGTTATACTCACGATAGGTCAGATCCAAAACTACTGAAGATAATAGAAAAACCTTTGATGAGGGATGTAATTGACATGCTGAGAAATAAATCTAATTAAATTCCCAGTTGTATGAGTACGTATATGCAAATGCAGATGTAGAAAACATTCTGTAAGGTGGGCACGGTACCATTTTGAACCTAGCTGTTTTCTCTGATCGTTGATGAGGCATTGGCTAACTTCCTGCTTAGAATCAATCAGGATTTCCAAATAGCAAATCATGACCCTGGCTGTCCAGTCCTCTCGGAGCGATATTCCTGCAACCAGTGTAGCAGAGGGTGATGAACATCCATCTTGTGCAGACTGTGACCCTTTTATACTTCATACTGACTTTTTAGACATGAACTCAGCTAAAATCCTTAAACTAGTTTTGAAGATTTCAACCATATCAGAGCTATCTACTAAGTTTCTTAACTCTGTTTCACGAGGTTCTTGTAGACACTAGCAAAACACTCTTTAAGGCAAAAAGAAAAACGAGATTTCAGAGCAGAAATTCAGATCTTCAGTCCTGCTGTTATCACCTTACTTTCTCCACCTTTCTAGTAGTCTGTAGGATTGTTGCATATTGCACTCAAAAGACCATGATCAAGCCTGGTTATACAAATTACAGCACAGGTGAAGTCTTACACCGTGGGTATCTCAATCACTGCTAGAGCTGTGTATCAGGGTACTTAAAAAAAAAAAAAAGATGATAATTTAGCCAGCACTTCAATGTAAGTGACACAAATTTAGCCTCTTTCATTCCATTCTTTATTAATAGGCATTCTTAGATGGGATCAGACCCCAAATCCACTTAGTCCAGCTTGCTGTCTCTGAGGACAGTGAGCAATAGATGAACGGGAGACTGAGTGAGAGCTGGAGGTCATGGGGATAATGTGTCACCACATAACTCTCCTTGTGATTTCCAATAACCAGGCAAAGACTAAAGCCAGCCAAGACAAGCTGCAATTCCACGACTTCAAACCATCACACCACAAAGTGAGCATCCTTCCAATGTGCAAATTTCACATCCAGAGCCTGTCTTGTTTTCTAGGTGGCAGCTGGACCCAAAACAACCTTTGGCAAATGCAACACAACGTACATAAGCTGGTCTTTCCTCCAATTTCATCTGCAGTGATAATTAATGAATCTGACAAGCACCAGACGCTCTCTCTTTGCATCGTCTTTGAATGATTTGCCACACAGAGGGTACATCACTGCCTGAACACCTCGCCTACCACCGTGGTGAATATTTATACAGATTTGTCACCATGAGCTAGCGTGATTTTGCAGTAATCATTAATCTGCTATCTAGTGTTTAATTGCTCTTATCTGCTGCTGCAGAGAAAAAAGAGCAGTTCATTAGGCAGAAGCAGTTCACTGGCAATGCATCTCCTCTAACCCTGGCCTGGGGCCGGAGGGTGTCAGACCCCACACCCTCCCTTCTGTGGCTGCAGGAATCCATGCTCTGTGGATCACTCCTGCTGGAAATCCAGTGGATTCTGGGCTCCTCTGGGTGCTGCCCCCCCATGATGGGGCTGCTGCTGTGCTGGCGTGCCGCCTGCATGCTGCAGCAGTGCCATCGTTCCTGTGGCAGCGGGGTGCGGGGTAAGCACAGCACTGACCACACACCTCTCCAGCACTCTTGCCAAGCAATTGGCAGTCAGGCAGCAGAAGACTTCAGCCAAGTCTTGCCTCAGCCCAAACCTGCCCAGCCTTGTCCCACTCCCCCTTTTCTCCCTGGGCCCCCAGCCCAGCAGCCCTCACTGCCCAGGTCAAGGTGTGGCTGGAAGCTTTTCCCCACAGCCTTGCCATGCATCACCCCTACACGTGCTTTACCTGAGGACCTGACTTTTGTCAAAAAACACAACATGAGGGGCTAGTTAATTCGATTGGCTACCAGCTCTTGTTCTTCATGCTAAGAGTGTGAAGTATGTGCCTGCCAAAAATAACAATACCATATACACAGATACAACTTAGCCATCAGATAGGAAAAACCCAGCAGCTTCCCGGTGAGAGATGTGAATACAGCCCTTCTGAAACAGAAGGAGCAGAGAAATGTAATATCTACATAACTGGGTTTTCTCTGCTGTGTGCTCCAAATGACACCTTTTGCTCAGAGGCCCTTAGGCACAAATCAGGGTAGCTGGGATGTGTAAAATAATATGTTTAGTTTTGGGGTAATAATATGTCTTTCAAATGAGAATGGCCTATTGCTGCAAGCTTCAAAGAAGCAGTCAGTGCACTTTTTAAAGCCCAAATAGGCATTTTATGATGCAAAGGATAAATCTGTCAGTAAAGATACTCGTAAGTCAAGTAAATACAGCTGTTCTCTTACATGAAGAGCTAGATATTAGTACTGTGGGGAAAATTCTGCCCTCTCTTAAAAGGGAGCAGAGAAAAAGGGAAAAACAGAAAGGGAAAAAAAAGTGAAGTGATTTTCTACACCCTGCAGCAGCAAGCTGCAATCAGGTACACCTTGACCGGGGGCGGGCTCTGGCACCGTTACTGTCAGTGCAAGTGGTGTGTGTGGTGGGGGAGGAGGACGTGCCCCTGAAAACAGTCTGTTTGCTCCATCTGAGCATCGCCTGGTCCTTCAGTGCAGCTCCTTTGGGAGCAGCAAATTCCTCAGATCTGTGGCAAACAGGGAAATGCTGGTGTGGCCTAGGAGTCATGTGGATGTTGTGTGACATGTAGGAGATGCTGCCTTCCAGAAAGGCAGAGCAGTAATGTGGGGACAGAAAGGGACACCAGGTAGCAGCAATTTAACACTAGCATAGTTAGGCAATATTCGGAGAGTAGCCAAGAAGGCACAACTATTTGGCCTCAAACTTTTCTGGTGCTCCTCTTGACAGGTAGAGAAATTATGGTGAGTAAAATGAAAAAGTTCATGGGTCAAGATAAAGACAGGGAGATCACATACCACTTACCATCATGGGTGAAACAAACTTGGGGAAAATAAATTTAACTGATTACTAATTAAAAATATAGTTGTACGGTGAGAAGCAACAACAACTAATACACAACCAAACAACCAAAATCCACATTTCCTACCACCCCCTGCCCGAGCAGGGACAGGCCTGGGGCTGTGCCAGCGCCCCCCTGCTCCTACCTGCTGCTCCTTGCCCTGCTCCCCCACAGGCCTGCCCGGGCTGCAGGGGAATCTCTGGGCCTGGAGCCTCTCCTGCCCTCCTCCTGCCCTGCCCCAGTTGACAACTGCGGCCCCACAGCAGCGCTGGCGGCACCGAGGGGCTTCGCTGTGCTCTGCAGTGGGGCCTGGAGTTGGCTGGCACCGGCATGGGGCAGTCCCGGCCTCTCCTCGCACAGGTCCCACCAGGACATGTACAGAGTGAGGCTGCCATTTGTCTGTCCAGCACAGCCCAATCTTAAGTTCTGTCCCTACATTAGAGACACAAATGCATACACAAAATTTCATTTTTCTATAGAAGTGAAGGCCTAATGATGCACCTAAGTTAAACCCAGGCACTTTACTGAAATCATAGAATCACTACGGTTGGAAAAGACCTCCAAGATTATCTGGTCCAACCATCACCCTACTACCAATGTCACCCACTGAACCATGTCCCTAAGCACCAGGTCCCACTTTTCCTTGAACACCACCAGGGACGGTGACTCCTACACCTCCCTGGGCAACCCGTCCCAGTGCCTGACTGCTCTTTCTGAGCAGAAATGTCTCCTCATTTCCAACCTAAACTGCCCCTGGTGCAACTTGAGGCCCTTCCCTCTAGTCCTATCGCTAGTTACCTGTAAGAAGAGGCCGACCCCCAACTCCTCACACCTTCTTTTCAGGTAGTTGCAGAGAGCAATGAGGCCTCCCCTGAGCCTCCTCTTCTGCAGACCAAACACCCCCAGTTCCCTCAGTCACTCCTCACAGTACTTGTGTCCCAGGCCCTTCACCAGCTTTGTAGCCCTTCTCTGCACACGTTCCAGGGCCTCAATGTCCTTCTTGTGTAGGTCCAGTGAGGGGCCCAGAACTGAACAGAATACTCAAAACAAATGTTTGAAGGAGCAGAGTTGGGATTGTTTCTTCTGCATCAGGCCTAATCTGCTTAATCTTTTAAAAATGTCCAGAATGTGAATGCCCTCCCAGCCTCCCCTCAGCTCTCTCCCATCAGACGAAGAAGCCTTCTCTGCAGCTCCCCGCACACACGCCAGCCCTTTGGATGTTGCCAGGAGGCTTTCATGGAAAAGGCTACCGTCTCCAGGACAGTGCATAAGGGATTTAGGTTGGATTGCAAAGGAATGATAAAGCATATCATTGTGATTACAGAAATAGGCTTATCCTGTGGGTTTTCCCTTCATAAAGCAAGCTGCCAAAGGAGCAGTGCTCTTGCGAAGAGTACAGCGGGAGCGGTGGCTCCCTGGCCAGGCCTGCTCCGCCATGGCACGGTGCCTGCAGCCTCACTGCAGCAGCCAGCGCTCAGCCCCATGGTGGCTACGTGTCCAGCGCCCCTGTGGGCAACTCCCCTGCCACCAGCTCCTGCTGTAACACCACCACATCCTGGTGTGGCTGCCTGCACAAGGGGAGCCGGGGTAATTGGGCCCAGATGCAGTGCTTCATTTGTAGAGGAGGTTCTGAGGAGTAAGGTTTTAGCACATGTTTGTTCAGGATTAGTCTGCCTGTAATTGAAAGAGCTTCAGTGCTGCGGGGCTTGTTCCTCCAGAACAACTCCAGAATAATTAAATAACAAATAGGAGACCAAACAAAAAAGCTGTGGGATTATGTGAGCTTCAGATGTGTGCTGTCCCTGTACTTTTTTGCAGTCCCAATGCTGCGTAAAACAGTTTAGCAGCTGCTCAGCCTGCGCTAGCAGGCAGGTGAGGATGCTTTAAATCCCCACTTGTGAGTGGTGCTCCCAGTTGCTCTGGTGTGCTGACGCTTCAAAAGCAAAAGATGAGATAATGACAACTCACTTCCATCAGGAAGCAATTGAGTTTGTGAGGTTTTGAATTGTGTCTGCAACAAAGAAACCACATCACAAAGCAGCTTTAAGCAGAACGAGCAATGGAAGAGCTAGAAAAATAACAAAACTCTATCCGATCCAATGCAACTTTTCAGGCAAGCTTTTTTAGAGAGAAGCCCAGGTAACAAATTTTCATAATTTTGAAGTATCTTATAAATATTTACTGGTTACAATGCTTGCTAGCAAACAAATAGTAGATAAGGTCCCCAATTCCATCTTCTTCATTTGCTCAGTAGTCTTTCATTTGAACAAATTCCTACTGGGTTGTATTTCCTGTCCATAGCTTCCACCCAAAGATAATAATTTCTGAAGAGTTTCAGAAAAATCAGATAGTGTTTTTTTGAGTTATGGGAGGAAAGGGAAACAATATGCTTTTCCCATATGTTGTGATTGAAATGTTGCATTTGCATAAGTCAAAACCAGCTGTACCTATAAAATTTTTAACTTATGTTGATTTATTGCCCTTACTGAGGAAGGAAAAACAAAATACATCTCAAGACTCAGTGGATTTTGAGTTAGGATATGAATGGTTAGGTCTGGCATATGTGCACTGCAATATTTTCTAGCAGGGTTTACCCAAAGCTCTTGAAGAACATTTTAACTTGCAAAGCATGCACTGATCCAGTAGTCCTAGCTGAGGGTGACTGCATTAAAGGATACTGAGCATTAGTTTGCACTCAGAAACAATATTACTGCTTATTATTGTTTATTCTTCAGTAGTGTTTAAATGTTCCACAATCATTTGGCTCCAAGTTGTGACGGTATCTTTACTTGAGTAGCATCAGTAATAGCCTAGTTGGTTTCAGTGGGACCACTGACAGTAAGATGCTACTCAAACTGACTCTGGCAGTGTGACCTCTCAAAAGCCCTGCCCCAAAGATCAAAACGTTAAAAGCAGATACAAGCAGAAACAGTGTGGAAATAAGGCAAGGAACAGAGACAGACAGAGAATGCAGGACAGTTGAATGACACACCATTTCCTGTACAAACACAGGAATTGTTTAAAAGCAGCTAACTAGTTTTCAAAATCTGTTTTAATTTATAGGCTTGAGAACATCCTGGCTTCTCACAGAAAGAAGCATATTTTGCACTCAGATTTTTTTTTTTTTAATTTCAGTTTGAGTCTTGATTGTTCGGTTTCCTCTCCTGTCTTCCATTTTTCATCTTAGATGCAGTAAGACGAACTCACACAGCATTGGTGTTCCCTTTTCCTCTCCATGTACTGTCAGAGGAGTCACCCTACAAGTAAGAGATGCTATCTTGCTCCTCTCTCCCTGTCACTGCAGTGAGATAGGAAAGGGAGCTATACTCCAGAGCAGGTGAAATCTGGTCATTGTGAAGTGAGACACAGAAATCTCCACGAGTTTTGATGGGGTAGGTTAGCAAATGACAGAGAAGACTGAGTCACTCCACTCATCTCCGCTTGTAGAGTGCTTTGAGTTACTTTGGGAAACTAGCTCATTAGTGATTAGAATCTGCAACAAGGTAGTCATTAGTTATCAGTAGGACAGTGGGATAATGCTGAAAGTAGGGGTTAAAGAACTGTATTTTTGTCAGCAGGAAGATTATACAATCAAAATCCCATCTTGCTTGAGAGATCTCAGAAAGGGAATAAGCCCATCACATAGCCATTAAAGAAAATATCAGATTAATGCTGAAATGAACTAAATGATACTGAGCTATAGCCACTGAAGTGTAGCACACATCCTTGCAGAGTGTTAGGCTTTGACACCTTGTTGCCTTCTTGCTCCCAGAACTTATTTTGCAAATAAAATCCTGGGGGCGTCTAAGAAGTAATTGGGGTCTGCATGAGAAAGCTTGACTGCCCTCACTGCGGTGGTCAGGGTACTGAGGGCACACAGGATTGGTCCTGGGACTGCAGTTAGCACAGCTCTATCTATTCAGCTTTCTGTTCCCCACCCCATGCTCTGCAGGTTTTGCTTTTGCTGGCAAAAGTTGTTTTCTCAGTGTCAAAAAATGAGCCAAAGTCTACAGTGTAAAATGATTTCTTTCACCTCTCTCACCTTTCCATGGCAATTGGCAGGATTTGCAGGTTTCACTTTAGGTGTCAAGCTGCTTCCAGAGGCAACTCCCAGACTCTTAAAAATCAATGAACTAGATACAGTGAAAGCTCAGGAATTTCTTGCTTCATCATGTACCATACAGCATATAATGGTGTTTTAAAAGAAATAAAACAACATGTATATACATAAACCTACCCAGAATTACAGCATCTCTGTGTTTTGGAGTGCTGAATTTCTGGGGAACTTGATAACATGTCTGCCTGCGTTAAGGCCAGATCTTACTAGCATAGAGGTTATCAGCTAGGAGCTGTCCTCAACATTTAGCCTGTGCTTGAGTGGAAATGAGGGAATTCGTGAGCGTGATACAAGCATTAAAGTTCAGGAATTGCTTTGGTCAACATTGAGTGTCACCTCACCTACATGTCCTGGAGAGTACTAGTCTGTTGCAGTAAACTGCGGAGTAGAACTGAACCTGTCGTGAGATCCAGTCAAAACAAAAACAAAAACAAAAACAAAAACAAAACAAAAAAACCCCTCAGGTTAATTCCAAACCTGAACTTCTTAGTGCAAAAATGTAAGCAAGCTCGACTCATGTGCCTGTTCAGCAGTGCAGGGGCTATTGGAGACCCAAATCTTGGAGGAGTTGGGCTGGAGGTCGGTACAGGCAGCTGCTCTCCTGCCTACAGTGTCCATACCCTGCTGAGGAAGGAACTGGTGGGTTTCCATCTACCTCTCTCATCTGACATACTGGGAAGGGACAGGTAATAAGAAAACAAGTGACTTAAACGGAAAAAAAAATAAAAAAAAAATACCCCAACTATCAGACAGGAAGATGTTTACTCATTTGGCTAGAAAAGAAAATCTGAGCTACCTGTTCAAGCATTTCAAGAAAATCTGTTTTCCTCTGTTGGCGGAGTAGTGAACCACCATTTATTTACATAAGGGAAGTAGCACCTTACAGTAAATGGATGGAAGTGGAGACTAATTTGAAAGTGTCATTTTGTGAAAGATACCAGTAACATATGTGACACATTCTAGTTTTTGACCATCTGGCAATGGTAAGGGCTAAAGTAATGTATAACCTCGAGAGACCCCATTTGTAGCAGGAACTGCTTTAGACTTCAAATTTTTAATGGAGTGAGACCTCAAATCAATGCCGCCCTAATAATGCAGAATGGATTTGGGCCAGGACACAGCGCTGTTTATACTGGCTTTCTCGGAGAGGCCAGAATTACAAATAGAGAGACTAAATCTTTTTCCCCTAAATTGAAAAAGATCTGTTAATAATTATTGTGCACCAAGAGAAAAATCCAGACCTCTCTGGAGACAAAAGAACAGGCAAATACAACCAGGAGGTCATTAGCTTAAGCTTTGCAATTGCTATCCAAAGGGTCTCTTTTTCAATCCTGCCAGGAATTTCTTTACAGCAGTTCAGCTATTCCGAAAGAGGTCTGCTCAGATATTGCAAGGCAGACTAACACACAAAGACATGGGGAAGAAGACAGGAAATCTAGCAGTGAATCTTAGTGTGAGTCCGATGACAAGTGTCTAAGGAACAATGTGGGTAGGTGACCAGCCTAGGAGTGGGGAAGTGGTCTGGGATGAGGAGAGCTCAAATGAGTTTCTACTGCTGGGGCAAGTGTACGACCAAGCCTGCCTTAGTTTCCCCTTCGCAAAACAGGGGTAATGACAGTGACCTTGTGAAGTCTTTCCCCTGATCCCAACACACACCACAGATGGGAAGAGCTTACACAGGGCAAGTGCTGCTATTTCGGGATGAGGGAAGTGAGGCACTGAGCAGCTGAGTGACTTATCTGCAGGCACACAGAGAGTCAACGGCAGCTCCAGGAATAGCACACGGGTCTCTCAGCTCAACAGGAACAGATAATGCTTAATAAAGAATTTAACAAAACAATTAAGGGCATACTTCCTCCACCTTTACATTAAACAAGGAATTCCACTGTCTTCTCTGGAGGTGAATACTATTCAAAGTGAATCAGGGGTGCAGAGCTGGGACTGGGAGAACTACTTTGGACAAACAGCTTCACTTGAAGTGTTTTAGCAAGCAAAAACCAAAGTCAGTGCTGAAGATTAAGATTTGAAAGCACGTGCTGACATACTGAGGTCACTGGAAATTTTGTCTGTGAGGAAATCTACTGTATAATTAAATTTGCAGTTTCCTTAGTGGGACCGTCATTTCCTTCCATGAACAAAAAGATAAATTTCTTAGATATTCTGTCATGGAGTCTTCTAATGTAACGAGGCTTGACAGACTGAATAAGTAACTCCACAGCTTTTAAGAATAATCTTTTTGATAGCAGCGATTCCCTGAGATGATAACCTTCCTAAAGACAACTAAAGAGTCTACCAATGAGCTGAGAAGCATGGTTTTGCCAGCCACAGAGGAATTGCAGTCGTGACCTTGTCCAGCCTCTCTGACAGGATTTTGGCAATGACTGCAGGAACTGGAGGCTCGGGAGGAAACACAAACTTCCTGGTTGAAGTGCCAGTTGATAAGCAATTCAGCTGGAGTCCCTGGACCAAGCTGGAGGGGATGTGGATGGCAGCAGTACGTTCAGATAAGAAGAGAGTAGTGGTATTGTCACAAAGGTGTCCTTTATCTGAGGCAGGTGGAGAAGAAGAGGTCTTTCAGGAAGACCTCTTCTGAAATACGGCTTGTCTGTTACAAAATACCAAAATACCTGTAAATCATTTTATTCTTTCTGTGATGCAAGTTAGCCAAGAACTTTTAAAAAATCAACCAATTAGCAGGTTAGAAGATATCAAAGACTTCTCTCTGATTGCTTCCTCTAACAGATCCCGTTTGTAGCTGCCGTTTATATGGACGGGGCTGCTGCCCTCCAAGTACTTACAGCTGAAAAAACAACCTCTTTTTTTTTTTTCTTTTTTTTTTTTTTCAATTTATAAATTAGAATGGCCAGATGAGCCCTGGATCCATGAGGGAATGCAGTTATTCACAGAAACAGTCCCATTTGTGTCCTTGGGTAAGAAGGTTTAGTAGCCTAGGAATTATAACCGAATTCAAACCTGCATGCAATCTCCACCAATTTCATCACAGTCCTGATTCAACAACAGCTCACAAACCATCTTTATCAAGGAGTGTAGAGTTATGGAGTTACAAAGATACAGGTGGGAGGTTCGCACCATGGCAGCTTTGAACAGCTGTTCACGGTGGCAGAGAGAAGCAGACTGCGCCATCCTCACCCCCTCTGCCTCTCCCCTCCCTGGCTCAAAGGTCACCCCAAGAAGCAAAGCAAATCACTCTGTATATCCAGGTTCCTCCACATCTCAGGCAGCTCGTAAAAAAATATTTTTTTGGAAGCACAAACTAGAAGTATCTATACAGAAACAAGCATTAAAATCTATTGGATCTATACAGAAACAAGCTTTAAAAAAAAGCCCAGTTATGCCAGGTACTAAGCCAGATTAAGATGTTCTTTAGCTATGCTCAGAGGAGCCTCCTAGTCTGTACTGACCCCTGATGTCGAGAGAGGCAATTCATGCTCTTTGGGGCATTTAAATGTATGTTTGGCAGAAAATGATCCTCAGTACTGGAGCACTAGCACAACTTGCCAAGTTTGAATGCTGTGCTGTAGCTGGGAATCACCCTGCTGCACCTCACCCCTACAAGACTAGGCTGGTCCTCTGCTCACTACAGCCAATCTTTTGGGGTGGGATCAAGCTCTAGTTGTTAAATATCCAATCGCTTATGGTTTAGTGAGCCAGGAGCCATGCAGGAATGGGTCATTTTTGCCTACCACGTCTCTCTTAGTCTGCCTATCCTAAAGCAGGGTCTCCTGCATCATGGTTCTTTTCCCTTCAGTGCAAAATCAATCCTAAATTGGCCTTCACTGAACTCTATTTGTGTGACAGGTGAACACAGGCAGAGCTGTAAACCCGCATCAGAAGTGCTCAGTACTGCAGCTGAGAATAGACTTTCAGAAGAGTGGATATCCAGCCTCACAGCGGGCATTAGAGTCTCTGGATCCAGTTAACGTTAAATGCAGTCCAGCCCCAAATATGTTTTAAAAGCTGGGCCTGCAGTCTTACGGAGCTGCCTGCATAAAGCAGCCAAATCTTGAGAAAATGGGGCATCCTCTGCGGGAACCAGGCTTGTCTGAGTGTCTGAACAGGTGCCACATGTATGATAAACACTTCCAAAGCCAGTTTTTCCCTTTTTACATCTGTTTGGTAGCTTATACGAAATAAACCATTTTTTTTCCTGCTAATTGAGTTCATGTAACAAATTTAGTTAAAATGGAATTCTTCTAGGGAAACAGATGAAGTTACCCACAAGATCTATATAGCTGAGTCCCAGGAGAAAATACTTTGTTACATCTGAATACTGTTTTCTGACAGGCTGCCGTGGTGCATTCTGCTGGCAGGGGTCCCTCCATAAATCACATACTACTGAGTGTAAAAAAATGAGTATTTGGTATGTTACCATGAGATTCCTTGGCAAATCTATGTGCGAGAACTACTTCATGTGCCTTGGCAGCTATCTATTGATAAGGAATGAAAGATAAATTCACAACTAGGACCGTTAGGAATGTGAGAGAGACAAATGGTTCTCTGATTACTGTGAAGCTACTTGGGGATAGAGAAAAAAATTGTCAGCAAATTTCCGTGAGCCAGAAATGTATTCCAAGAGAATCTGAAACATATCTGTAACCTCATCCTGCCAGAGGGTGAAGGATTTGGATTTAAGCCCCAATCCAGCAAAACACATCAGCGTGAATATGAACTTAAAGCATACAGCAACTTCAGCGCCATGGAAAGAGGTACAAAGCATAGAAAAGGGAAACCACGAGATCCTTTTTGTCATTTTTCCATAGCTGGAGAGCAGGAAATATGGTCATCAAACAGAAAGCAACATAGTTCTGACAGCTACCAGCAAATCTGGTCACTCGACACATAATGAGACTTTTGGGCCTTATAGCAGTAAAACATTATACAATACAGAACAGTGCTGTATTTTGAAGAAAATTCTTTTTTTTTTGTGTATGTGTGTGTGTGTGTGTGGACAGTGTACTCGTGGCTGCAGACCACCATGCCTGTAAGTACCAAGCCATTCTGACCTAAATCGTAACTCAAAATGGATTTTGAGGAAGCCCTTTCTGCAGTCACTGCCTTCCCATGTCTCAGATGGAGGCAGAAGGCAGTATTAGAAGGAGTGGTACAATAATCCTGCTTTTGTACTCATAGTAGGAACAAATTTCAGTGCGTGACCTTCACGTGTGACAGTCCACACAGCTGGATAGCTGCAGTAAGCCTTTTTGTCTAACTTCATTTTGAGTCAGTACCATCACTCCCATTAAGGATCTTCATTGTAGTTAGGAATGAATAATCTGCTGTTATCGTACCACAAAACTAAGCGCGTGCCATGGTACGCCAGATGTTAATGGCATTGTTGTATGGGAATATATGGGAGCATAATGGCACCTCCCTGGCTCTGCCAGCAGTTGGCAGTCCATATGGTGGTGGCACACACCCCATACTGATGGATGTTCAGCAGATGCTCTTCAAGAGCTAAATAATGCAAACAGAGGCTGGTGAGATCGATATACAGCCCTCATAGTTCAGGCACTGTTCACAGCCAACAAATGCAGTAAGTTGAGGGGGAAGGGACAGCTTAAAAAAAAAAAAAAAAGTCTTAAAGAAAAGACCCAAAAAAGCTTTTGGTATTTTAAATAAACAGTTACAGGCACTGCTGAATAGAGTTACACTTTGTTACAAAGTGTCTGCACTTTTATTAAATATATGTACAAGTATTCGGGAGCAATTTCTTTTTTAAAATTAATTCTTAACCTTCAGAAATCTTTATTTTTCTACCTTTATCTGAGATTGTCTTCAAGACATCACTCTGTGTGCATATGTATGCTTATGTGTCCACAAAGTGCTTTTTCTTTTGTCTGAAATCATTGGGTCCCTTGGGACTAGGACCTTCAACTGGTGTGAATGTAATTCCTCAGCTCCTCTGCACTGCTCATGCAGTTACATAAAACTACCAGAATCTGTATCTTCCTTGGAAAATGTTAGACTATTTTTATTGTTGTGGTTAAAGAAAAATGACCTCTCTGCTCATATCAATATTTTAGCGCATCTTCAGTGGCTGAAATTAGGTCAGGCACAGCAAAACTGCTGGTAGTTGAGTGAAATAAAGATCAGTAAGGTTACCTGAGACATAGACAGCACAGCCAGCAGCAATCATAATATTAGCACAATATGCATCAAAATCCGCTTATATGTAGGAGTCGCAAGGAATGGAAACAAATACCAAAGCCCACACAGAAGACATAATTTATGATTCATGGGATGAGACAGGAATGCAATTTTCAGAAGAACACCACTGAAAACAAAACAATCTAAAGGAAAATGCATTAAGTATCAGTCCATTGGAAGGCAAAAGGCATATGAGCTGCCAGCATCGCCCCGTACCTCCTCCATTTTGATATAGCAAGCAGCCACAGGGAAATAAAAGTTAGAACTTAATATCCAAGGTCGTTAGTGTTCTCAATAACAGATTATCCTTGAAAACATGTTAAAGAAGGAAATTGTTTTAAATATAAAATTAGAATAAGCCGAAATTAGCCCATAAACTTGAAATTAAAAAAAAAAAAAAATCTTCTATGCATTGCTAACATTTGTTAAAAAGAGCAAAAACTGTAAGGGGTTTAATGCTTAATGTGAATTAACTCAGCCATGTATATTACATAGCCAAAGCCAGAGAAATGGCCATCTAAATTGATTCTGGAACTGGTAGGCCTGCAGCAGATTTGCAAATGATAATGCGTATATTAATAGATACTTTCACTAATTTCACTAATGACTAATTTTAATGAGAAATTTGGCTTTCTAGATGAACAGAAACATTCCCATTCCATCACTTGTACACGTGCCAAGAATTCCACATCCCAGGACAGAGGCTGAACCAGCCACAACACAGACTCGTCCCTTGAAACCCACGGCCACTGCTGCCAACAGGGTCACTCCGCACCCCTGGGGAGCTGCAGGGGAGTGATGTCTTGCAAAATGATGCTTGGTTCCAGAAAACAGATTCCTTGCAGCTTTAAGAAACAGGTAGCTAATGGCATCTGTTCATGGAGTTGCTGGGGAAGCAGACACATACTGAATTAGCTGACAGACTGAATACAGACTCCTCAAAAAGCTGCAGAAAGCAGCCCCCGAGCTGCATGCACAAACCAGGTGCTTGTGCAGTCCTGTGCCCTGCTCCTTGCATGAGGCTGGGATACTGCTCACAGACGGGCTCTGAGCTGCCCCAGGGGAAAGGCAGCCAGCAGCGCAGTGCGGCTACGTCCGATTTATGAAGCAGGCACAGTAAGGGATTGTCTGTGCCACAGAAAAGCTCCTCAGTCTGCATCCTCCCACCATGCAACTCCATCAGCCAAGACTGGCCCATGTTTGCAGTCCACAAGTGACACAAGGACCTGGAAAACTCTGATAAACTCCCTGTGTCAGAGTCCAGAGGAAAGCCACCCAAAAAGAGCAGCCTGGTGCACCGGAGAACACTGATACTGCATGCAGCATCTGTATTCCTACAAGGCATTGTTAAAGAAATAGAAACAAAAATTATACTTCCCAGACTGTCCAATTGGCATTGCCAGTTACTGCACAACCACACAAATTCCCTGACTGATGTCCTGCTCTACCATTTTAGTCTCGTCTTCTACCACCTCAAAGATTCAATGTAGACCCTATGTCTGAATGAATGGAGAAATTATTTCAGCTGTGGTATTAACTCTGGGATCTTAAAGCTTCCTTTTTTTTTTTTTTTTTTTTTTTTTTTTTTTTTTTTTCTTCTAAATTTGCTTTATCTTGCAACTGAAATAACTTTAGAGTGCACACATGCAGAGGCTCGTTATCTCTGCCTTCAAAAGACTCCAGGAGTTCCTCAGACCCATTCAAAACCTCTTCCCCTTTTAAGTGCCATCAAACATTATTCGCTAACTGTAGCATGAACATCCAGACACAGTGGCTGTGTCTGATCTTTCTGGGCACCAAACTGTTCCTTCCTTCCTTCCTTCCTTTCTTTATATGTGTATATATATATATATATATATATATATATATATTTTTTTTTTAAATCTCTGCTTTCACATTTCCTTCTAACTAGGATGCTTTTTTGGCCAGCATAATTTTGTTTGTATTTGCATAATTGTGCTTTTGTCGACATTCACTAAACCATCCTTGAAAACTTCCAGCTTTTATTACATCGGTGTGACCAGTCAGAAATGCTGAACTGCTGCAAACTTTGGAAAAACAACAACAGCTGCCGACTGAGGCTGGAAGGGACTGCGGGAAGTCTTCCAATCCAACCTCCTGCTCAGAGCAGGGACAACAAGGAGTCCATGCCTACGGATGCCTTATTCCACGCGCACTGAGGAAAGTTCAGATTATGAACATCTAGGAAGCAGCTACCACATCTGAGATAACTTGTCCCTCACACTGAAATGCAGTATTTATCTCTTCTATGAAAAGGGTTCTCTTAACCAGCCCTTTTCTCTTAACCAGCCCTTCACCCCAGAATCGGGCAGCACGCTGTCCCTCTTTAGTCAATGGATGAAAACTTATACTAATACAGAATGTTAGGTAGAAGGTGGTGGATATTTCCTAACAGCTTTTTTCTCACATTCTACCCATGCAAAACTTTTTTTTCTTTTTTTCTGCCCAGACATATATCGGCATTTCTGTTTCACATCTGAGATCATATGCAATTCCTCAAAGTATTTGGACTCCATCATTGCCTTACAGATAGCCCAAACCATGCCATTTACATTTCCATTTGTGACTGAATTTGTCATAGCCCTAAAGTTTGATCTGTAAAATGCTTTACTGGAGCCAGCTACTCTCCAGCCTTTCACATAAACACAGATCATGGTGCAAGCACTCAGCAAGTGGGAAGACAGAATTCAGAGAAATGGTGGGGTCTCCCCTCTTCATTCTTCCCACATCCCTCCCAAGGAGCATTCCCGTAACTATTAGCCATAATCCTATAAATCAGCGATGAATTTGGTCATGACAGCTGTGCCATCTTGTTTTATATATTACCCTGAAACACTTTCTGCTAATTTCAGTTTTATGAAAAAATCAAAAAGTCTTTACAGGCTTCATATACTGACCTAGTGACTTGTATGTCTCTGCTTTTTGTTAGACTGCGTTCTTGCTTTCCTCCTTTCCTGTGAAATAGGTAACTAAATTTCCTTTAAGAAGAAGAGACACTAAGTCCAAACACCACAGAGCAGTTTCCATGCACAAGCAAAGGATTAAAGTTTCCCTCTAACGGCCTTCACTAGATCGGGGTGCTCTTGGTCCCAGGGAACCATCCCGCTTCTCTCTGAAGCTGCAGCCCCTACCACAGCTGGTGACCCCATGGGAAGGGGTCTTGTGCCTTCTTCACAGCCATTAGACATGAAGCTAAATTGAAGCTGTCAGAGAGAGGACTATGCTGAATTGCTTACCGATGCTAATATTAAGCTCTAGACTCATAACCTTCAAAGTTTTTCACAGCAGACCTCATAGTGCAACCTGCCAAACAGCGAAGACTTAGGTTCTTTCTATTTATTTATGTGGGCTACCCATATTCTTAGATCTTCTTCAAGGGAAGCTTAGCAGCAGGAATGGGATATTTCCTTCTCATAAGCTGGTAGCAGGATTCAGAGAAGGCCTAATACACATCAGTGGTGTACAAAGCAAGGTGAATCAAGCGTAGATGACTTCTTTTTTTCCAAAACAAATGGGAAGCAGAAGCTGCTGTGTCATCTTATTCATTATGTCCCAGTATTTAACCCGAGCCTGAACCTCAGAAATGGCAAACCTGGGTGGAAAAGCAAATGGTGTTCCAAGGTAAGCTGAACCAGACTTCCACCACATGGACCACAGTGATGGGGATTCATACGTGCTGGCCATTCCCATACTCTTGGTGCTGAAGACAACATTTTCTCTTTGCCTAACTTCCTCCACAGCTAATTTAACCAAGAAGAAACCTGAGCCCCTACATTTAAATGGACTCATCAAAAAGAGGGCTTGCTGACGTTTCCAGTGAAACCTCTGAGGAGATGTCTGCTGTATCCAACAGCAATCTTGAGGATTCCTTGATCCTTCAGCCCAAAGCCATAGTGTCTGTTCTGCCTCAAAGGCAGAATATGTGCATATTCTGGGTTTTTATAAACAATAAATACATAAATGTAGATTATTCACTGAACTGGTTCTTGTTGTGAATTAAATCCTGAGCAAAAGAAAATTGAAATGGTGGGGAAACCACTGAAAAGAGTGTAACATAAAGGGTAGCATTAGACTTTGATTGAGCACAGCCTGTCAGGACTAGGAAGAGTCACTCCAATGAAAAGCAGAAGCCTGATGTGCTTTTGTAAGTGACGCCAACCTTAGATACTGAAATACTACTGCAGATCTGTCACAACGCCTAGTCTACATTCACCAACAGTGGCATTTTATAGGAAGTACAATTTTTTTTTTTTTTTTTTTCACTGTGTTCCACACTGCAGAGAAGATTAATGGTCATGCCAAGGTCGGTGGCACTGCTGAACCATGGTCCCAGCAGCACTCCATGTGGTGGATCTGTTTGACTCCAGCACTGTCACACTCGGGGTCTCACTGTGGCTGCTGCACCTGCAGTGACTGACGGCTGAGGCATAGGCTGCCTACAAACCTTCCTGCTGACTTGGTGTTCGCTGGCATAATTCCTTTGTTAGTCTGCTGTCAGTAGAGAACTTGATCATCTCATTAGTGCACCGTATTTTTTTATTTTTTTAACAGAGACCACTAACTGGCTTTTGGCTGGTGACAAAATGAATTGTCCATGTCAATAACAGCAAGGAGCATGATAAAGATGGGACAAAACTGGGGGATAGGCACTTTCATATTCTTCAAATGCAGCTCATCTTGAATTGGTAGTTTATCATATTAAGGATAAGAACATTAAGGACATCTTCAGCTGAAAACATATAAAGCTGTGATGGTTGTGAACAAATGGAGAAGGTGATAGTTGTCTAACTGTATGCAAAGACAAATGGCATTAGGAATTTCTTCTGCTGGCATGGTTACTAAAAACACAACACACCAAAAGAGTCCTAAATAGCTCATTTAGGAGACCATTTGAACTTGTTTAGTTCTAAGAATGCTCTTAAAATCATCCCTGGTAAACAAAAATTGACCCATCACCAACAAAAAAAACACCACAACAACTTTGTGGAGTAGCTTAAGGTTAGCTGGGGCCTTCTGCAAATACAACTATCACATGCAAGCACACCGCTGTGTGTAAATCCAAAGGCACATGCCACTCGCCTCTTACATGCGTGTGGGTTTAGGTGTCATCAGCTCTGAATATTTCTCAAGGAAAATATTCCAGAGTTCCTGTAATTAATGCTGTTACCACTGTTGAAGCAGCAGATGATGTACAGAAGCCAACTCTGAATGCTGCCTGGAAGACAGCATCTAGTACAAGGGTGTTGTAGAGTGTCCAACATAACTGAGAAAGTGTGTTTTGACCAAACACACCAGTTTTAACACAAGACTGTTTTTATGCAGGAAGAGAACTTTACTTCTCTATGCAGAACAGACAGGCTCTTCTTTTCCAGTCAGGTATAAGAGATCTACACCTGCAAGGAGTTCTGTTTACTACATTCAAAAGGGTGAAGGACAGACTTGTCATTTCTTGGACTCTTCTTTATGTGTTTTAAACCCAAGACTTAATCTGAGACTACTAGAGCATCCACTTGCTCTTACAAATGCTGCATTGCAGATCTTCTTTGCTCTGCAGGTCACGACACAGAAATGGTGCCAGAATCTTTTGTATAGAAGCTTGGGGCAGAAAGCCCACGTTTCATCTCACACTGCCTTACTTGGCGTCCCAGTGGCAACAGCACAGTGATGACATGAAACTGAGTTTAGCAGCAAATCTTGGTCTCTACCAGTGTCCCCCAGATTGGAGTTAGGTTGCTAGATACGACACTCAAGAACTTAGAACAGGTCACAGAAAACAGCAAGTATGAAAGTGAAGCATATGAAGTAAAATCTCTTCAATTTTTTTTTTTCAAATTTCATTACGAGAGATGCCAAGACTCTAACTTTGAGCAAATGGCTGAATGTAACAAGATTTTGGAAATCTGAACCAAAAAATTAAAGAGGACACCAGAAAACATAATACCAACATAAGCTGAGACGTTCCCAACCTAGCTGATCGATAACTTGAAAATGATATGAAGACAACTGGCAATAGATCAGCAGTAGACTTTTCCCTTAAGCACCATGATAGAAATTTAATCATAGATACAGCACCTTTCAAGATACCAATGCAAGCAATTTCTGAAAAGATGAAAGATATTTCTAATAAACAGCTGGCAGAGTAAATATTGAAAAGTAGAAAGGAAAACAAGCACACAATAGATGCAAGTTTACACGAGAAAGTTCAAGTCGTGCTGGTTCCTGCTGCTGCATAGTAGAGTGAAGGAGATTAAGGTAAGGGTAACTCTTTATGGGACTAGTGCCAGAGTCAAAGGTACATAATATAAAAGAGTATATTGGGTAAAGGACACCACAGACTCTGCACTCTGATGCAGTTAGAATCAGAACCTGTGAACAATGGAAATGTACAGAAAAACAGCTATAACAAACACAGTGAATGAGATCAGAAGAGATGCTATTGCTGGAAGATCTGACAGTATCGGATGGATGCCAAACCTCCCTCTAAAATAATCTATAACAGGAAACCAAGCAGGGTGCAGGTAGCCCTGGAGAGACTCTAGCAGACTTCTGTTCAATGAATTCTGTTACCCAGATGTTCCTTTGTAGTTCTCAAAAACCTTTAAGGCTCCTGGTCAGTAAAGAAGTTTGGAAAAGATTCAAACTTCAGCTCTGCAGTGTCAGCATATATTCCTGTCTCTGCTAACGAAAGCACAGCGTTAGCAAAAAAAGCAGGTCTGTAAAACAATGCCATGAAATTCCTCTTTCAATCTTGTTGTAGGATTTCCAGATCAAGCAATTAATCCCCGTCAAACCTTTCTCTGGTAAGTGCCCCTTACAGGTGCCAATGGAGATTACCCAGCTGCCTGGGAGCTGTTGTATGCAACGCCAAAGACCCAAAGCTTGAATTCATGTGAAAGGTACAGAAACTTTCAAACAAGAAATACCCCCAAGAGGGGTGAAGTGGAGACAAGGACTGATGAAAAGGAGCCCTCAGTTCTGGGAAGACCTTAAACCCCAGACTTGTCTTTACAGCTGTCTGAATCAATGGGATACAACATTTGCACCAAGGTCCATATGTAACATTCCGTTCTGGCATTACGTGAAGAGTAACTGTCAGGCCACAGATGCTGCAAGTTCACATCACAGCGAAACTTCGCGTGTTCACATGCGTGTAGCAAGAAACAAATAAAAAGAACCAGTTAGCAGTGATGTACTGCCTGCTCAGGAAATCACAAGCCCCAAGCGCCTTAAAAATGTGCTATTTTGGCTGGTGATCAAACTGAATTATAGGTAAACGTAACAGGCCTAAAAAGAATTAGGGAACACTCAGACACAGGCAGAAAAGTCATCTGAGAGAGGAAAAGTTAGAGGAAGATGCATAATATGATGGGAAGAAAATGCTGCAGTGTTTGGAGACCTGAAGCATAATCCCCCCTCCCTTCCTACACATCCTTTTGTTACAATAACAGTGTCTTCTCAACAGATACAGGAAGAGTCTTCTGGATGTTTTTTTGGTCTTCTCTAATCTTAATCTTAACCTTGGAGATGTAAAATAGAGTATTTACCAATATATAGTTATCTCACAACTGCAGTACCTCGTGAGCAAATCAATATAACAGATAAATGCATTTTTTTGTATTACAATGCATATTTTGTATTACAACTAGTTAACAGGAAGCTTTTGAGAGAGGTAAAAGTATATCCAGAAATAAATGCAATGCTGAGATATTCAGCAGAAAGGGAAGAATAGATCAGACATGCAGGAACACAGCAGGTATCTGAAGTATGAGATTAATATTGGATCTATTATTCCCCACTCCCTTTGCATATCTCACATAGCAGAGGAACACATCCAAATAACAGATGGAGATTTCTTAATATTCAAAGTCCATCTGCATTTGTGTTTTATTTAGAATTTATATAAACTACCACAATCCCATCACACTGCAAGTCTTTGCAATTAGTAGCTTGCAAATGCATACAGGTCCTCACTCTACCAGTGTGCATGTGTGCTGTTGCTGGGGAGAAAACTTTTGGTTGACTTCCTTATGTTAGGAAAATTCAAACTGTTGTGACCTATGGAACTATAGTGCAAGAGCAAAGCCAATTAAATGGCACTAATTTCTGGATCTCCCATTGCACAGAGCAAGTAGAGGGGGCCAAGAGGTTAGCGCGGTTTGGAGAGCCGGGAGTGCAACAAACAGAATTTCAACCGTCTTCACAAGAAGGACTGGTCAGCTGGGGTTTGGAGTTAATTTGGTTTCCACCCATTAAAATTATATGTTCCAAACATAAAAGTCATAAAACGCCTATAAAAGGGAGAGCACTTGCACACTGCATAACTCTGGAAATGGGGTTGGCTCGTGGGTGAGGTGCAGCAGGCACAAGGGCAGCACAGACACTCGCCTTCCTGGGGAGCATAGGGACTACTGGGCGTGCAGGCTCCCCCTAAACCAACTACTTCATGTTAGCAAAGCAATGTGTGAGATAGGACACAAAGAACACAACAAGCCAGGGTGCTTGCCCTTCTTCACCAAGGCTCACCCTGCGACCCCAAAGATCCGGTTGTGGGTTTGCATGCGCTAGAAGCGCTCTAAAGGCACACTAACTTCCGCGTCCTTAAAGAGCAGGCTGCTACAACATGCAAAGGGCTGTGTCTTCAGATGATGTAAATCTGCTCAGCTCATTGAGCTGCAGTAATTTACTGCAGCAGAGGGATGGACCAAAGGCATTTATTAAGGCTGCAGTGTATTTAAGAACAAGTATAGATCAATAGTCCAACAAATATTCATTTCACATCACTCCTTTTCAGAAGAGAGCTCGGGTGGATCCTTAAACATTTGTTTTCTAAAGTTTCAAGCAGAGACCAGTGAAAGCCAGTAGTTAACCCTGCTCTGAGGAGGCACTGGCAATGAGGAACAGGCAGGAAGCACACATACCCCTAGCGGTTCTGGCTCACAGGTGGCTCCGAGGGCTAGGAGAGCAGGACCGACCCCCTGAACTGTCCTCTGGGAAGCCTTCTATTTCATCACAGAAAGGCCAGGCAGAGTGGCTGTAATCAATGAACAGTTTGATGTGTTGGTCTCAAACTAAAACAAGCTGAACTATGTTGTTTTAGAACTCAGTCCCTTTCTCTGGTTATTTTTCATCTTAACGGACATTCCTTCAGTGAGCGTTGTACTGGTACTGCTCTCTGCCTGGTTTTAACTAAGAGATACAAGCAACGTTACAAGGAAAATTATTCTCGTGAGATTTCAAACTTAATTAAGCAAACCCAAGACAAAGTTAAGATTTTAATTAACTTTCCAAGTGCACTGACATTCTCAAACACAAGGTAACAAACCTGGCTTTGCGGGGAATGCAGGGCTTGCTGGGATGCCACAGCACACGCAGCCCACAGCTGAGCTGTCACCCCAGACCCTGGAACAACTCGTGGCAGCAATCTCTGTCAGCAGAATGACACCAGACACTGCAAAACCCCAACACCTCTCTTAGAGAAAGAAAAAGAAAAAAAAGGAGCAATGTGCATTGGATGCTAAAACTCAGGGGTGGCACTGATGGCAATTTCTTGAAGTTACAGTAAAAAGTGTGAGCAACTATACGTCAGGCTATATTCCAAAATATGGAATGTTATTTGTCTCACAGGCTGGTTTTAAATTAATCTCCCCACCAGATCACTCTATTTTGCTGTATGCTGGTCTGTTCTCTCCATCCTTTTTGGAGCAGAGCTCTGGCAGCTCTCCTTAGAGCTCACAGCAGTGAAAAAAAAAGCCAGAGGGCTTTAAATTTTTAAGTCGGTGTTTTGAAAATACTGCTGTATGTATTAGGCTTCTCCTGTTTTAGAGGCCCTTTCCTGGAGAGTCTTCCAACAGGAATATCATTTACATCAGCAAGGCTTTTTGGCAGTTTTTCTTTTTTTCCTTTTTATAACCATGTTGCAGTGAGACATCAGTTTAGGCAGCCAGCTCTGCAATAAAACTGACAACAGGTTTATTCTCCTGCTCCTCATGGGACCGATAGGAATTTTAGAAAAGAAAGCAGGAGGGAAGGAACAGAAACAACATGTGCCTATGATCTGCTTTGTCCCAGCATAGCGATTCTGCTCTTTTCATAGCAAGTCTCATTTAAAGACCCAACGTTTCTCTTGTATTTCATTAGATACTTTATTCGTTTGGATAGTTCCACAGGGATGATGTATCTAGAGCTGAGGAATTAGGAGGTCCTGTTGACTTCAGTATTGTCAGGACTTTACCTCTGGGGTCACACTGGGCACTGCCTTGTTCTTGCCAACCCACATGAACCACTGGAAAACGTGACCCAGAAACGTACCCCAGAGCTCTTCTGCCAGAGGGAACCCCCACAAAAGCATTCAAAAGTCAAGGAAAAAAAAAAAAAAAGACAAGCCCAAACCAGTCCTTTCAGTTCGTCATGAAAGATGCTTTCATCCAGTAAGGATGAAATCACTGAAACCTCACCCAGCTGTCGTGCCTTAGGTCACACACATCCAGCCTCTGCTTCTGCCCCAGGAAGGGGCCCTGGGTCTGGGAGCACTGGGTTTTCCTGGATGGCCTTTGCTGCCCACGGGCAGCTGGTCATCCCTCCCTCATCATCGGGTGAATGACTCAGACTCTCCTGAGTTTTGTTGTCATGCAATGACGGCCTGTGTTTCCACTCAACCCTATTTCATTCTCCAACTGATACTGGTAGAAAAAAAACAGTGAGCCCAATACCCCAAGGGCTGGAAGAGGAATGGACCATTTGGGAGCTTTCCTGGAGGTCTCCTGGCCACGCAGGGGGTTTGCTTCCGTGCTGCCTGCGGCCAGGGGCTGCACCCCCTGATTAGCTGGCTCTGATGCAGACCAGCATGCTGCCATAGACATGCAGTAGAAATTCCACCTTGATTTAGTGGGTACGGTCCCAACAGCCAAAGATGTAATTAAATCTTAATAAATAAATAAATAAATAAATCCATCCTTACTACCTCACAGTTATCATCCCCAAACATTCATAGATGGAGTGTGTGTGTGCGTGAGGGTATGCACACACATTTATTTAGAGGAAAATCCTATATTATTGGTAGGAAAAAAATCAGGTTTGCTTGGGCTTGAAGTTTTTCTCTTATGCAATTGCACTGATTCCAGTTGCTGACAGACGTTATGCCCAGATGGTGGCGCCTACAAATCACAGATCACTTCCCCGTAATTATTCAGTAATTCACTTCTGGTGGGTTACACACTGTGGGCTTTATGGTTTATTGCAGAGGAACACAGAACTCTCATTGCACTGCAGCCCCGCAACTATCAACCCCCCAGCATTGTAGCCCCTACCCTCCTTTCCCCACAAACCACTGACTGCATCACGTTGTTGTGTTAGATCAGCTTTTACAACCATCTTCCATTTGGGGAAAAATAGTGCCAGAATAAGATATATGTGTGTGTGTGTGTGTGTGTGTGCGCGCGTGTGCGTGTATAAAAACAAACCACAAAGGTTTTAAACTAAAGATTCTGCATCCCATGGGAAATGCATAATTCAAGGTATTTGTAAATGTTTTGTGATGTGCTGAAAAGCTGAACTGGAACAAAATAAATAAAACCAAGAAATCAGACCTGAGAATCCCAATCTTTGATGGAAATCAAGCGAGTTTAGATGTGTTTGTGAGGGGATTGTAGCATTAGGATCTGCTCACTGAAAGCCTGTCCTGGTCAGGGATAGTCTCACAACCCAAATGAAGCTCTGAAAGTCTGTTGGTACAGGCCAGACAGGTACAGTGACTACTTCATATAGAGGGAATCCTCACTTTGGAGGGAAAAAGGAATTAAAGCTATTGAGAAAATGAGAGTATGGAGGGAGGCAAGATTAATTAATTCCAAGTGAATCACCAATGTTTCAGGGATTCAGAGCCTGCACACAGAATAAAAATAAAAAGCTTCAGACAATGTCTGAAAATTAACTCAGTAAAGCACTCAAGTTTGGATGCTTATCTTGGATTGGTGTTTCCAGACACAGGGTCCTCTGTGACGATTATCTCAAACAGATAGGGAGACTAGAGCTGCCAACATGCAAGAAATCGGTGAGAAAATCCTGTTTCCCGATATGAAAATGTTTTATTTGAATTTTTGTGATCATTTCTAATAGAGGTTCAAGTTTAACATACCTTTTCCTCTAAATGTATGTGTTCAGATACCTAAATGTTAATTCTGACCTTTGACTACTAAGTACATCTAATGTTCCTCACATATTTCAGTCACCTATAACAAATTACCCATTCCTTCCAATTCTCTGTGTTCATCGTCCTTCTAAAGATGCCCAGAAGAGGGAAAAAAAGGCTGAGGAGCAGAGCTACATGGAATTGATTCGAGATTTAGGAGCAATCACACATTCTTTAGGCTGTTCCTTGCAAGAGGAAAAAATAAATCAGTAGAAAAATAATGCAACACCTTCATGAGCTTTTTTTTGGCTGGGAGGGTTTTCCCACCAGATTTCAGGATTGCCATTTGTTCGCCCTCAGGCATATCTCTTCTTGGTCTTGTTCATAAGGAAAAGGACTCGTCAAGGTTGAGAGATCAGTAGATCCCCTGAAGCTCAAACATCCCCAGCCTCCAACCAGAGCCTTGGCAAAAAGTAACTGCTAACCACCCATTAAGTAAAGCTCCTGGCAATACTGAACCTCAAAACTGTTACCGTTGTGACCGAAAGGCAAGGCATGTCGGTGCTACCTACCTCCCTCCTCTTCTGCACCTCCTTGCAGGCTGCAGGGTGCTCTGACTGCTGGACTGACTTGTTGCAAGGGTTCTCCTTGCCTTCTTTCTGGGTGCAAGGCCCCAATAAGCAGGACCACTGCTGCTTCAGCCCAGACCCCCCAGCTCCGTGCCCTACAGCACTGCCCCACTGCAATGGGCCGTGCTGCATGGGAAGGGCCATCACAAGGTACAGCCACACCTGGGGTTTGTGTTTCAACTCTGCAAACACTTAGGTGTGAGTTATAGCTCCTCTGAGACCAGCCAATGGCAGGTAACATGCATGAAGTGAAGCAAATTTGCATGTGCTTGTCCTCAGATGATTTCCGGCTGGAATTCTGAAGAATCTCATTCTTCTCGGCACAGCTAGCATCCGTGGCTGCTACAGCTTCACTCAGGTTGGGCAGCAGAGCAAGCATAGCTCAGCTTTGCTAACTGGGTTGCAAACCGCACTGGAGCTAAATATATATTTCAGTTTCAAGATGTAGAGTCTGTATCTTCATATGGTTAAAAGCTAGAGTCTTAGGAACACATGAAGGCAGTAGTTAATTTTATGTGGTCATAAGCAAAGAGATGCAGTGCAGAAAGATTCATTAGGAATGACAAATATTGGAATATTTCCAGTTAGTTTGTATGACATTTGATTAAGTATTACAGACAACTTTGGTTAAAGAAGCCCTGTTCTTTAAGATCAACATATTTTTATGCTAATAGTGACAAATGTCATACATATACCCTCATCTGTCTTGCAGAAAAGTCAATACATGGGCAGTGTGGGCTACGTGTGTCAGCAATTTTGGATGGGATTCCCATTTGCTAACTTAGCACCTACCACCGAGCACCTGGAATTACCCGTGGGCTCTCCTCACTGTAGCTTTTCCAGGGCCATTTCAAGTGCCATAAGCATTATTGCCAAGGATTTAAAGATAAAAACAAAAAGCCACAAGGAGTGCACCGTTTAAACCCACAATCCTGTAAATGCCCTAGTGTGAATTTCTTTTACTAGCACAAATGATGGATCTATTAAATAAGTTATTTTCTCTTCTTAAATGTTGAGAATAGTTTAGTCCCCAAATGGCATCTTTGGCTTATTTAAGCCTCTTTCCGTCTGAGCTTTGGGAATGCATATTTTTTGAAAGAAAGGATCAGTTCTGATAGGCTATTTCAGCATCTAGAAAAAATCACTATTTGGGTTTAAAATTAATTCCAAAAGACAAATTCAACCAAAGTGATGTAAGAGGTAGAAAGAGAGGTCTGCTTAAAAGAGTATGATCAATGTCTGAGAGCTGTGCCGAAGAGTGCTTTTCATCAGCTCAGTGTGGATCCAAACTCCCCTGGCACTCCAGAATAAAGACGATCCATTCAATCAGCAAAAGAAACGGAGAAGTCCTGCTCCTTATTTGTTGGTGCCTCAAAAACTGATGACTTAAAAAAAAAAAAAAAAAAAAAAAAAGCCACACACACAAAAAAACCCACCCACAATCAAATTATACTAAGGATTTTAGCTGTCATAAAATTCATCAGGCTGGGGAAGATGTAATGGGATCATTAGGTCCATGCCTATGCAGATTTCAGAAGTTATTAGGACTATTGTTGGGAATGCTTAAATGCTGCTCTCTTGTATCTGACTGCTTTTATGAAAACATGCAGCAACTCAATGATCTTTTTCTTTTAGGACTTCTTAGCTGTGACAAACCAAGTTGAAATTTGTCAGTGGACTCAGAAACTACTAGTGGACAAGAAACACACAGAGTAATCCCATAATTTCTATAGAAAGACTGGCTGTAGAACTTCCTGCATTTGTCAGAAGTGGTAAGAGATTTTTAAGAGTCCAGATAAAATGTACTTATAAGATTTCCAAAGACTCCATTCTCAGAATTTTGTAACAGTTTGTAACTAAATAGACTTCTTCAGTTTGGTCACCAGTCACTGAGAATACGAATGATACCTTAGGAGCTGGAATTTCCTTTAGTTAATGCATCCAACAGGAATTAATGCCACTGCTGCCAGCAATGCTGATGGCAACACACAAGCAAAGCAAGACTAAATATTTGTGTCTAAATAAAAATATCCACAGTTATAGAAGGAGATACCTTTATTCTATTCTGCTGACAGAGAAAAACAGCAATAATGGATTCTACAAGCTAGCCAGGTATTGCCAGAAGTTTCCTGTAATGCTTTACAGCAAGCAAATACCTGAAATGCTGGGCATAAGGCCACGCAATTGGGTAGGAAGGGGGGAAAAAAGGGGAAAATAGGGACAGACTGTCAGGAAAACCTTACACAGAAAGAAGCTGTAAGAAGTTTGTAGGATGATCTGTGAAGAGAAGTGTGGAAAATCCCACTGTTCGCGACACATAAAGCTGGAACTGGATGAGACAATGCCCTTGAAATTTTAACTGTAGGAAAGGCTCATGCTTATTTTTTCTCGGCTGTTTTAGTCCCACTGAGGTGGCCACAGAAGCAAGGAGGATTTCGGTCCGCATGAACAGCTGAGATGATGATCCTTCTATTTGCACGGTAAAAATGCTAAAGCTTCAAGATTTCTCTTGTTCAGAAAACTTATTATTATCGGTAATGATGTGTGAGGCAGAAAGAGCACAGCTCGACAATGAGACCCCAAGCTGAGCTTACAGAGGGGAGCAAAAACCCCACTCCTTACACGTCTAACAACAACAAACTCCTCACTAAAAAAAATACTGCAAGGCACTAGACATGGAGGTGAACAATGGCTGCTACTCGACCCCCCGTTCCAAGGTGACCTGATTCTGCTCGTGTGCACGGCCTGCCTGCGGGCAGCTGCTGGGACTGGCCTCAGGGCTCCCGGTTCTGCCTCCGCTGTGCCACACGAGGAGGGGTCAGTGGCAGGCAGGATGGGGTGTGGGGCAGCTGGCCCTCAGGGCACCTCCGCTGTGGGCAGACCCCGCTGGAGGGGCTGCACTGCGATGCTCACCTATGCAGTGGGACAAGTACTCCTGGGGCACTGGCATCAGCCCTTCAACACCCACTGGCAGGCAAAGCACCATTTCAGAGTGAAATGAAAATAATTCAGGAAATTAAAATAAAAAGAATAAAGTTTGCAGCAATGGACTGACTCTTTATGTGAGATGGTTCTTTTTAGGTGAAAAAAAAAAGTTGCTCCTAAAGAATCCCACTCTTTTTTTTCAGTATAACTGCTGCTTCTTAATGGGGTGACAGACTATGCTGTCTGTATTAGTCAGCAATAGATGTAAGAGAATAGCTTTGCCTGGTGGTGCCAAGCCTCAGTGTAATTTCTGCAGACATCCTCATCTGAAAACACCTCGGGTGACAGTTTGGCAGGCATACTGGCATTTCCAGCCGAGTCCCTGCTCCTCCTCATTGAACTTCAGCATTGCCTAAAGTCACTAAATGAGACAGAAACCACTCCGCGGTCAGAAGGCACTAACTGAGCGAGCTAGTCTTTGTCTCTAAATAAAGCAAATAAACTGTGTGTGGAAGGGGAAAGGAGATATGGAGAGTGTGGCCAGAGGTCCCACCTCCAGTCCGTGGCAGGACACAGCTTTCTGCTGCACTTTGGCAAGGACTGCAGGGATGCTGGAGGATAAGCTGCTTTTCCAGTACTGCTTCTGTGTCCCCACTGCCATGCTGAGGTGGTACCAGCATCCCTGCTGGCAACATCTCTGCTTGGCTAAGCCCTCTCCTCTACCTGACGTGTCATTCAGGTTATCAGCATGGTTTCTGCTAAACTTGAAGGAAACACTGTTCTCACACATTTCTGTGAGCACTGCTTTCTTGGCCCCATCAGTGCTCAGACACCGAGGCATGGATTTTGCTTTAGAGACCTGACAGCCCAAGTCAGGCCTCTTTCCAATCTCACTATTACACTTGAGAAGCAAATCCATTTCTTTTGAGATCACAGGGAGCATTCAGCCCAGCTTCCTGGCCTTTACCAGTTGCAGATGCTTTGAAATACTAACTTCTGTTAACTGGGAAAAGACAAACAAACAAAAAGCCAAACAAACCTTGCAAGTGCAGGTCTTACACTGGCCAGTTCCAAGGGGGAAGAGGCTCTGGAAGTTGGCTTACCAGACACGTTTCCAAACCATCACTTGAATTAAAACAGACCCCATTTATTTTACATGCCTGCTGAAAGCTACATTCCCAGTGAAAAGAAAGTAACATATTGATAACAGCATGCTCTGCCACAGGAGAGAATCGAGAATCACCCACGCGTTGCCTTGAAAACAAACAACCCCCAAACAATTGATCAGTCACTGCTAGTACAGAGACAGTCTATTACAGAGAAAAATACAGGTGGAAAAAAATCACCAGGGATGTGCAAATACCTTTATTTAAATTCAAGCAAAGCAAGCTTAGCTCCCATAAATGGGAGCAATGGATTATGGATGCATTTTGCTCAAGTCTTGCCAGACAGGGAACACATTTCCAGGCTGGAGGAAACAGAAAACTAAGCCATTTCCCTGCCAATGCTGGGATTTCTGAGATGGCTTAACCTGACTGCCAGGAAAGGTGGAAGTGCATCAGAGACTACTGTATGAACTGTTGCTTTGGCTTCCTGCACATAATCTGCACAGAGCCCCACAACTGAGCTCTTTATCCAAGCGCCCTGGGAGCATTGCAGCTCGTCTGCCGAAATACAAGTATCCGTGCGGACGCCGTGTGGCACGGTGTCCATCACATAACAAGCCACAATCAGGCTGACAAACTTTCACTGCATGTGCAAAATGTTTAAGGAAGAAAAAAAAATAAAAATATTAGGCTAGTTCACAGAGCACCAAGGAGCAGTCTATGGGAAAGGCACCAGGAAGGATGAGAGACCATCTACCTACAGGAGGGTGTGAAAAAGAGCGAGCAAGAGCACCTCGGCCCCTCACCTCACTGCCTACCAGTTCCTTTCCTACCCTCTGCTGCAACCATGCATATGGATGAGGTGCTCCTCAGAGGAAAGGCAGACACTTGTGCACAACCGAGTGACTGGCTCAATACTGTCCTGACCTCAAGCAGACCTTGTCTTGAATGAAGACATTAGTGAAACCTTTAAAAACATAGGAAAAAAAAAAAGCCAGCTGAGAGTGACCACAATACCATTATTATTATTATTATTCATTTCCTTTCCTTTTTCCTCTATGGCATACGATACAATGTCTAATTTTAGTCTAGTCTATCCACTGCCTACCTTCATTGCTTCAGGAATCCTCATGGAAGATCTTCATCTCAGGGGAAGTACAAATTTCAACTCGCACAATCAGACTATGGCTGTAGAGCCCCAACACTTTTTACCTGACATTTTGGCCTAGGAGTGAAAGTATTACCAAAGGCATCAATTAGAAAGGAATTATGGCAAGAATTCATTGGCTATCACTCATTTCCTTTTGCCTGGAAAGGGGAACACAGAGAACTTCAGGGAAGTGATAAATAAATAAAAGCACTAAATGTCATTCCCCCTTAAGCCAAGGAAAATGAAAGAACAATTTCAGTGTTTTGGCTTTTTTTCTCAGTCATGACCGTGCAGTTACCCAAGTGTTCTGGGTTAACCTTGCCAGGCTGCCAAATGCACTCTCTTTCTTCCCTCCTCAGCAGGATGGAGAGAGAAAATAGCATGGAGAAGCTTGTGGGTTGAGGCAGACATTACCCACTTACCCATTACTATCATCAGCATTTTTTAACAAATAATATTTTCCCCATACTTGCAAGTTGAGTTCAGTTCCAACAGGCATTAAAAGATAATAATTCTGCTCTTTCATTTCTAAAATACTTCTAACGTAATCCCCTTATTAAATCTGTCCTATTGTTAAAAGCTGCACGAGAAAAGCATTCCAAATTATTTGGTTTATGCTACACAATTCCTTTCCTGTAGGACCATTTCACCCCACTCACTGACAGATCAGTCTGCTTTCAGCTGAAATGCACTGAAAAACTTTGTTGGTTGTTCTGCTGGTAGTGGCTAAAAAGTCTCCTTCTAAACTGGCAATGACTTTATGACTTTTTAGCCGCTTTCTTAACTTGAAGAACTTGAAGTGTTTTTTTTGGAGAACTGGCTGACACTGAGACCTGTCAAATTTAGTGTATTTTGTAGATCTCCTGGTCGAACACAAGCTGGTTAGGTAGCCTGTAATGCCTACTATTGGAATTGCATAATGTGTTAAATACTCTTATGCAGTGGCTGAAGAATAGTTACCATAAAATGTCCTCTGTACACACACGTGGTCAGAAATCCTTCCCTATGCATAGGCTGGATGACATAACCATAAACTCAATGTGAGTGATTCGTCTGTGAGCAGTGTGGTGGTCTTGCATTAAGATGGAGCTTGGGTGAGCTTGGGATTTCAAAAGGCTCTCTCCCGTTTAAATCTTCAAAGTACAACATTTCATCCTAATGTTTAACAGTATCAGAAAGCAGTGATATCTTTTTCTTTTATTATTTTTTTTATTCTTCTCTCTTGCTCTTACCCTACCACCTATTTTCCTTCTAGTATGCACTGCCCCAAAAGCACTGAAATGATCTCTTTTAACTTAAAAATGTATTATGTTTTTTTTTGCCTTTGGATTTCTTCTTTGATTGCAGCAAGACTTAATGTGAGTAGTCATTTATTTCTGGTTAACCTGATAAGACTTATATCCTTCTCTCGGATCTTTGCCTCAGTTGACTCTATGAGCTGTTGCAGTCAACAAATGGAAGCCGTGACAAAATTTTAGAATGAAGACAGAAGAGCTGACTGCTCTACTGCTCTGCTTGACCATCATGCTTTTTTTTTTTTTTTTTTTTTAATTTTTTTCTATCCCCATGTGCATATTGTTCTTATATTGCTCTTTTTTTTTTTTTTTTTTTTTTCCGTCTTATTGTTAGATTGTTAGCACTGTCAACATTCAGCTCAGCTTGCTCGGAGAACTGATCTGCTTATTTTGGAAAGGTTAGTCTGAAGCTATAGCTAACCCAGCTGATCACACTGCTAAATGAGCTCTAACTCTGGTAAAAGTGAGGAGGTTTAAACCATTTCTAAAGGTGTTGCTAACTTCAGAATACACAAAATCTCCATTAATAGAAATTGTTGAAGCTACAAAGCACAGAAGCACACATTTTCTGCACTGACAAAGAGCTACCTTAAATGTCACTATTTGGAAAGCCATTGAAAGAGTGGTGTGGGTTCTCTCATATCCCTAAATTATATAAAGTTGATTTTTTTTTTTTTTTTTAATAACAGTAAATCAATATAAAACAAGACTATGGCTATAAATGGAACCCAGAAACATTTATGACCTTGTATTCAATCAGGAAAAGAAACTACACAGTCTGCCAATTTTTGGCCTTACTACTTTCAGTCCTACATTCTTTTTTCCAGGAACATCAAAGTCATCAAACAATATATGGCATTAGCTGGTGAATGCTTATACTTTAGTGTGGGCACATGATGCATCTTGCCTTCCCTTGCTTGGGGTCTATTCCATCTCCACCTCTGCAATATCAGAAGCATGAAACACGCAAAAGTTCTTCCATTAAAAATAAGGAAAAAGCGAGTTATTCACTTTAGCTGAAACAGCAGGATCCTTGATGAGAAATCATAAGTCAGCAATTTCTGGGATGACTTCCAAAGGCACAAATAGGTGCTAGAGCTCATAATCATGGAAAATCAAGAGTCGTTGATATCTTCATTGCACCACTGTATTAAAGTAGTGACAGTCCCACTAAGCTGAATTACCATTCAGCTCTGGAGAAGCTGGTAGCTTGTTACCCTCCATAATCTCTCTCAATTTCTTCCTCCAAATATTTGAGTTCTGTATAACTCATGACTTTTAAAGATCACAGAATGGCTTGGGTTGAAAGGGACCTTAAAGCTCCAACCTCTGCCATGGGCAGGGATGCTTCCTGCTAGATCAGGCTGCCCAGGGCCCCATCCAACTTGGTCATATATACATAGATACACTACAGCTTCCCCTGCCCTTGAAGATCAAACCATTCTGTCAGTGGGGAAAACCACAAAGTGCTGTAGGCAGTGTGGGCTGCAGTCACTACGCTGCATGAAGGCTAGCCTTGGGCAGGGACACCGAGAAAGTGGGGCAGGGAGAACTAGAAACATCAATGCTGATAGTCTCTTGAGGATATGCAGAGACTGCAAGGATACCTTTGCTGGTGGTATTTGCCTCTGTATGCCTTCATCATGGCATGCCTGATAAAAGGGCATTATTTAGTTCTTTATGTCCTTGGCTCTTTGAAGAAACTGCTATGTTCATTGTTTGTGTACAGTTTTTTTCGTTTTTTTTTTTTTTTTTTCGTTTTTTTTTTTTTTTTTTTTTTTTTAGTAACATATAGGGAAAACAAATAAAGAAAATAAAGAACATCATGAAAAAAGAAAAAAGCTCCTGCTCCCTGCCAAATCTGCCATGCCTGGCTAACAGCGAGGTCATCCCTTGTTTTGGTTCAAATTCCTTTCTGAAAGCTCTGTTTTCCACAAACAGCCTTCATTCAAATATGCAATTAAATATTGCTTTCCTGAACAGAAGTGGCCACATAGAGCACGATGTCAACACATCCCTGCAAGATTTCTCCAAGAGTTCAGCAGAATAATTAGCTTTGGTACTGTTGCACAGTAGTTTTTATCTATCAGAGTTTTATCTCGCCTTCTCTCAGTGGTGAGTCTAAGAGAAATGCTGAACATTTGCCTCATGGGTCTAATCATCTTATTGACGCTCAAAGCATTTAAAAGTGATCTGCAGCTCCTTCACTCTTTGACATTACAGTTCTTAAAAAAAAAAAAAAAAAAGGCAGATATTTTGGCAGGTGCTTAGCTCAGACTTGTTCTTTAGGCTATAAGGCTTTTGCCTGTCTAATTAGCTGTGGCAAAAAGCGGAGAATGTTGACAATCTGGGGATGTGAGGTAATAAAAAATAGATTATTTACCAGCAGCAAATTAAGCCCTCTAAGAACCAGTGCGATGAGTTGTGCCCCTCTGACAATTCCCTGTAGCAGACAGATACTACTGTCTCCATCTGTCTATCCCGTGCGCCGCGTACCTGGCGGCATGTTTGTAATCTATTTTCCCATGCAAAAGAATTGATTCGCCAAAGCCTTTAGAGACAAAAGAAAGAAATCTTCCTGGTGTCGGGAAGAAAAACCTGCGTGTTTCGAAGCTGACTTTCCCAGTTTCCTTTGGGGCAGTGCAAATAATTGGCCAACGTCACCTCCTGCTTTTCGCTACTGGAGATGCGGGGTGGTTGCGCCTTCTTGATTGGACTGGCAGACGAGGACATGGAGGAAAAGGCAACTATGAATTATGGATGAAGCACTGCTCTATTGCTCAGTATGCTGTCTGCTCTGCTCAATGGCAGCTTTTGTCGAGCACTGTCTGTAAGGAACCCAATGCTGCTGTGGGGCCAGGGGAACAAACGACCCTCTAAGCTTGAAGGCAGAAAGCCAAGCCCTTACCAAGAACATTAGGAACAGAGGCTATGTGACTTCTTGCCTGGGCACATGGTAAGCAGAGCAGAGAGGCAAGCACACGGTACAGAAGACTCTTCCCTTTTTAAAATCTAGAAGGTGGCTAATAACAACGATGGCCTAAAATCCAGGGCTGATCAGGGTAGTAGCCCTTCCTTCAGCCAGTTCATCCCAGCTGACGATCGGTCTTGGCTTTCCTCCTTTTTCAGACCGCACTACTTCTCAAACTCCTGGAATGCATTTTAGGGAATGTAGCCTTGGAATACTTTTTGGTTTACTTAAAACAAGGATCCTTTATAAAATATACCACCTTCTCTTCTGTATTTGTTTAGAAATGGATTACCTGTGTATTTTTATATATTTTATATTTTTTATACTATATTTCCTGTGTATTTTCCCCAACACTTTGTTTGCACAAAGCATTTGACGAACTTTCATGTGCCGTACACCCATGCAGTAATCTGTTGACAAAGGAAAGGCAGCAAAACTTCTCTGGGTTTCAGTACTGCTCCTTCCTCCAGAAAGTGCTGTAAAGACCACCTTTGGATCTAATGTCTGGTTACATGCTGCAAGGAATCCCCCAAAGTCCAATTCTTTGTCAAGGTTCTGTTTTTAAGAGTATTACTGTTGTTTGAGAATTTGTTAATCAATACGGCTGGAGTAAATGGTGTTGTAAAGCTCATACACTTCATTTTACATGAATCAGAGATGACAGCAGACCTTCCCTTTAGAGGAGTCTACTGAGACATCGATGCTAATATAGCATCTCTGTAAAGGTTGCACGCATACAGATATTTTGCTAATGAAAGACTGCAAATTATGTAGCATTTTCAGATATACTTCTGTCCCATGTTTGGGCTTGTCTCATCATCTAGGAAAGCCAGATATGATGTCAAGGTTTATTGAGAAGATCAAAAACCAATATTTATTTTAGTTATGTCTGAATAAGTTGAAAAAAACTTACAAATTAAAACTCCTTGCAAACACCTATGCTAAATTCTAGCAGAATTTCCTCCAAGATGTGGATGAAACGCTACACAGCTAAATTCTTGCAGGGATGGACAAGAAAGCAAACTGCATTTTTTTTTTTCCATCCAGGTAATAGGCTAAAAGTATCGGAAATCTCATGAGTGTGATTGTTGCCAAGAGGCTGTCAGTTCAATTTTAGAGATCAAAGACAATATAGGAATGTTCTGTAACTCTGTTTTTTAAGCAATGTGTAAGGACCAGGTAGATATAATTTAGCTCAACAGGCTTCAGGAAAGGATTGAACATTTCTGTGGACCAAAACATCTGCAATAATAAATAAGACTACTTAGAAAAAGCCTATGAGTGGACTGTGGGCAGAGAGCCCACACAGATTAATGTAAGACTTTCCATTGACTTCTGTAAGCTTTGGATCGGGTGCTAATGGGAATCAATTATGAGGAAGCTTGCTTTATAGATAGGTTATCCATAATTTCCTGCTGATAGAGGTTCCCACACTTCAAATCACTTTCTCCTTTTTCACCAAGGATCCAATGGGAATCTGCTGAACTTTGAACAGAAAGAAACAAATTCCATTTAATAATAAATGGTATTTTGTAAGATATTTGCTGAAATAAATTTCACCAAATCCACTGCCTCACTACTGATCACGGTTAGTAGTAAATGTTCAAAGCACAGGGAACAAGTGAGCACAGAAATCCCTGTTTGATTTTCAGCTTTTCTTTCCTGAAAATAGTGGAAGAAACTCGAAAAGCTAACTTTCCAGTAATAGAATTAATTTGAAAGGAACTTAGGAAGCTGTCTGTGTTTCGTAAGGCTTTTAAAACAAACACTAGTAATGAACTTGGCAGCTTTTTAGAAAGCTTCAACATTGTGAAAGAAAAGAATAAATGAAGAGAACCCTTCTCCTATGTGCAGTTTAGTAACAGAGAAAGTATATTCCCAATATCCGACACTAAGTTTCATGCACTGAAGAAGCTACACACTGAAGAAAATTAACTGTCAAGGGGATTTTACCAATAAATAATTGAATACAACTTTCAAGAAAGTTCAAGGCTGGTACATCTTTCCCTGCAACTGCAGCAGTGTGCTGTTCTAAGCACTTAGACTACTACAGCATGTGAGACATCACCAAACCTTGGCTGGGGAGGCAAAGATCTGCTATGTGGAACAAATTTGGAACTAAGGAAGAGGAAAAGAGAAAAGAACGGAATGAAGTTGTAGTTTCATTCTGGCTTCTTACAGTTATATCGTGCATGCTCACCTGTTCCTCATACCTTCTGAACTTACTGACCCATCTGATCCATATTTCAGAGATGTGTGGCTACCAAATCAAGTTGTATTGGATCTGCAAACACAGATAACCTCACTGAAGAAAGAGACCTTACTAAAGGGACAACTACTATATGATACACCATTTACATAAAAGAGTATATATGTGCAAAGGGAAGGAGTAGAGGGTGGGCGGAAGGGAGAGAGGCCGACCCTAAGTGCACTAAAAGCCTGAGAAGGAGCTTACATCATCCTGGACACCAGGGAACCCAACCCCTGAGATAGGAATCTACTGAAAAGCAGGCTTCATTAGTTACACTGCTCAAGGAACTGCATGTTTACAATATGGGGGAAATGGTCTGAAACTGAAATGTTAAAGAAAAAAAAAAAAGATGGTTTAATGCAGGTTTATAATGTGCTCATAATAAAAACAAAACTCCTGGATACAATTACAGCCATCACACACTTAGGGCAGTAGGTATTTGCTAGACAGGACACCAAACAGAAAGGTACATCATTTCAAACTGCAGCAGGAGTGGTTGAATTACCTATGGGGGAAACTCCTCCCTGGAGCTGACTGCTGGCTGCTTAGGCTGGCTGCAGAGGTTCAGCACAGATGCTTCAGAAAAGCTCAGATGAACGTCTGGGATGTCACTGCCAGGGGAACCAACCCCTGGGCTCCTGTTAAGGCAGGGGACTTTGAGTCCAACAAAAGGTAAGCAGCAATATTATTGAGGCTCTTATCTCATTTAGGCCTATGTAAAACAGTTTTGCCTGTTCCATATATGCTGCCTGATCATTCATTCAGTTGGTGCCTTTCCTATCTCCTTTACCAGAAGCAGAGAGTGAAAAAAGCAGCTCTTGAAGAGTTACTTGAGATCCAACAGGACCTGAAAGCTTGTCCCCATGGGAAGCTCACACTGCCTCTTCTGCAGGACACTCCCTGCCTGCCCGACACACCAAGCCTGCAGGATCGCAGACTGCTGCAGGGATTCCTTGTGCATCAAAGACGTGAAACACACGTTGAGGGTGGTTTTTGGGTGGTGGTGCTCTGGAAGAAGCATTCAAGTCTTTCTTTGTGCTCAGTGGCTCATCAACCCCCACCCTATTTTTTGGGGTTTCTGGAAGGGAGGTGTAATTCCCTGGTAACTCGTTAACCTGGCTGATGGCTGTCTTCCCATTTAGCATCATCAGCTTGGGGCAGGCTCCTTCCAGACAGCTTTACGTACTGGACTCCTCCTTTCTCCCCCTAGTTACATTAAATTCATGTTCTTATTTTCATAGTGGTGTTTCCCAGGATGTTTGCCAAGGGTGGGCTGTACTGGTACATCATCACCAGTAAGTGTGTCGAATCTGGTGCATGCCTTATGCAACTAAAACCAACCGTTGCAACTAAAAGGAGACAAAATCATTCAAACTACAATTTCAGCTAGTCTCAGGCACCCACTGCAGCAGCATTCATTAATATTAAAAGCAAAGGCATCTTAAAAAGGATTGTACACTTAAATAATTAACGATAAAAGATATATGGAATTGAAACAGTCACGCTTACAAAAACAGGCAAAAACAGAAAAGAGGGAAAAAAATCTCAGCTACTTTGGGATGTTTCATGCCTCAAGCTCTATAGCACAAACAATTTCTAGAAAATGTAAAATGCTTTCTTTTGTGCTGAGTTTTTTTCCAAAATGGTTTCTACAGAGTCTCTTTAGGCTGCTAGTATGGGCTGATGCCACAGACATCAGCCCATTTCTGAATCAAACAGGCCACTGACATAACCTAGTAAGGCTACTCTGACCTAAAAAATAATCCTGAATTTGGAAGGGCACACTGCTCAGCACCAGTCATCTCTTACAGATCATAATGCTTGCAACAAATTCCCCATACAGACATCAGCTATGGTGTAAAGGATAATTCCCCCAAATTTTACTATTTTCCAGACCTTGCAGTGTAGAGGCAGAGTAGAAAGCGAGGCACAGGCGGCAATGTGTAATGCCTCACTTCTGCCTCAGACTACGAGAGAGGGTAGGAAACACATTGTTTTGAAAGGACCAAACTGAGCAATAGGTCTTTGTATTTTTCCTATTTTCCTTAAGTTTTCACACTGCTCCAGCACATGTAAGCAGGGTCCCATCCCAGCGCAGGTGAGTGCTGCTAACCGGCACCGAGCAGGCACAGCAGTGACTGGGGCTTCTCAGGGGCAGCCGAGCTGAAGCTGCCCTGTTTGCAGCCCCAGGTGCAGACACACCTTCCTCACCACTGCAGTTGGCTTAATGTGCTCTGGCACATCACCACCTCCAGGTGCAATGCAGCCAGGAGCAGTGTGGAGCACAGTGTGGCGTGAATTAGTATCCCGTTTCAGGCAGGAAGGGAATTAAGAAAGAGGCAGAAAAACAGCTGATAATGACGGTAACTAAATTAGTCAGCAGGAGCTGAAGCTGCTACCCTAAATCTTGGGAACTTTTTTTCACTTTCTCGCGTGCTTTGGTGAGGGAGAACACCTGAAGTCAGCTTTGCATGGGGCTGGGAGGGCTTTAAAGCACTTTTGAGCAGTGCTGCTCAGCCAGTAAGAGGCTACAAAGAGTAAATGCAATACACAGCATTCCCTTCCCTCACTCCTTCTCCTCTCTCCACCCTTTGGGAAACATTAAGCAGCAGCACAAAGAATTTCTAAGCAACTGAAGTGAAGCACCGGTTAAAGAACAACTACCAAAAACACAGACGTACTGCTCAAAGGGATTTTGAAAGAAAGATTCTTAATTTGAAAGGAAAATGTCTCTAAATCCTTTAAGCTGCTTTGAAAATCTCAGCCTCCATGATATGGTTTACATCTAAGATAACAGTATTATTCTGAACATAGGCAGAAGACAACCATACCTAAAAGGAGGAGGGAGAGAAAAAGAGAGATTTCTGCTGTAGTTTGCTTGTTTGTTCTTTAAGCATGGAGTCATTTTATTTAAGGGCAAACTGAAAATCTGAGTCTGTGCTTTCAGTATGGGAACCACTTTGGCGCAGCAGCGTGAGGCCACAGGCAGTGCCCAGATAAGGGCCACAACAAAGGGGAGCTCCCGGGGGGACAAAGCTCACAGCAGAGATTTAAGCTGGGCTCAAATGGCTGCGATAGTCTGAAGTACCTCCAACTACATAGGAAGCTCAAGATTTGGAAAGAAACTTTATTGTCAGAAGATTATGTCACTACTTAAGACAATTTAAAGCAAAACTAAGTACTACGGCAGGGATTCAAATGTGAACAAAGAAATTCACACAAATACTTTTATTTATACAGAAGCCTGCTGCACTGGCACTGTGATCTGCAGCTCTCACACACCATATACAGGGACGTAGCATGTACATAGATCTCTCTGCATCTCTTGCATTTTAGACGCTGTTTATGTATGCATCTTACCATCCTAGCAGTAAAATCTCATCTTAATATTGCATGTTTCTCAGGACTAAGTTGATTATTCTTTGAAAGAAAGGGATAAAAAAGAAGGGTAGCCAAGTGTTATACAGAGGGTGATGCTGAGGATGTATTTAAACGTAATCTGGAGTGTGAAATAACCAGGGTGTTCAGTATTAAAAATGTACGTTCCTCAGAGGGGATGGAGAATAGTACAAAGAGAGATTTAAGCTTCGCTTGTGTTGGAGGATTTATTAGTTCTTGAAAAGGAAGATTTCAAAGAAACTAGTAATGAGCGAGGGAGTAATTACATACTGAGTTTGCAGAGAATAAACTAATTATAAAAAAATGGTATGTTATAGGCCATCTGCCCCCTCCCCCCCTAAAAAAAAGAACTGAATTGTCAAATTACTGAGCCAGAGATGACACATTGTAATTATACTGTTACTGTGCAAGATTTAATACAAAATCTAACAACATTTTGCAATAACACCCATTTCTCTTTCTTGTTTGAAAATGAGAGTCATTATATGCTATCATGAGATTTGACGTTGCTTGTCAGTATCCCAATGTGTCAGGATAACTACATAACCCATCTTTTGGAATGAGAAAAGCAAGTGATAAACCCAATGGAGGGATATTCCAGTGCTAACACGGGAAATAAGTGAGTTTCACTACCAGTCAGAGCACAAAGTAATCGCTTAATAATCTAAACCAAATTATTTCAGTCTATGATTAGGTGCAAAGACACTCAACAGAATGCATCAAAATGGTTGAGTGTCCCAAATAATTTCTTTTTGCCTTTGGGCTTTATTTTATTAATCAAAAATAGAGATAAAACAGATCGCTTCCTTTCAGTCTTTCTGTTATTTGAGTCCCTCCTTTGAGAATGTTCACTTTAAATCCATTTTAACATCTAGTTTAGGCACAAAGATAATAACCGCTACCATCTTCACTTCACTGGCTTAGGGTCTTCACTGGGTCTCTCCTGGCAGTAAAGATGCTTGGAATCTGGTGTCCACCTGCAGCCATTAGCAGTGGTAAATCACAGCTGGGAATTAAATGATTTTAAATGGTGAGGCCTACATTTTATATTGAACCAGATTTGTCTGTTATTTACAGGTCTTTTTTTCACCTTTCATGACTCTTTATGAAGCTCAGTGCAGTAATTTTATAAACTTCCTAAGATTCAGTGCCTACATATCCAACATATAATTTAGTTTTAGTACAGTCAATGTTTTTTTAAGGATTTCTCAGAAGGCTTTCATTTCCTATCGATGAGTTTTGGCTTTCCTGAAAAGCACACAAGACAATAATCAAATAATTGGTAACCATTGCTAATGGCAAAAATAGCATTTAAAAGAAAGAAAAATAAAAAGAAGGTACTGAAAGCCCATATGGGCTGTTTTCTCTTTTGGTTGCAAGTGCTTATGCCATGACTACAGGCACCATCTTCTCAGACAAAATTGCGGCTTTGCTTTGAAGCTTTGTACAGCCATGAGTCCGTCACCTTCTCCCAGTGTTTTTTCATGACTCATTGACATTTTCCCTGGACCTTGTAAAGCTCTTAGATTCAGGTGGGCAAGGAACCCTGTCAAAGACAGCAGCCTCCTCATGCATTTACAGTATCTTCGCTTGTCTCCTTTCTCATATCTCAACACTTCAAAATAGGCATTTGAACTCTAAACCTGAAGAAAATTACAGAACATATCATTTTTCATTATCTAGTGTTGGTACCCTGAAAATCCAGGTCCCCAATCTAATTTTGAGCCATAAACCAGAATGTTTCCGTTTGCTTCACTGGTCTTTGGGCAAGAACCAGCTAGCCATAGGCAAGTAGGACATGAGAGAGGAGGACATTTTTAAGCAATGTGTTTCTAACACTGAACTACTTTATACTATGGCTAAGAGAGTGTCTGCTTCATTATCTTTCCTCCTTTTCACCAGTGATTTAAAATGGTCATGCCTATGTCCATAATGTATCTGTAGCAACTACCAGAATTGCTTATAAAGGGAAAAAAAAATTGAGAACAGATTTAGGTAATATTTGCAATTCCTGGTGCTACACAGAAGTACAAGGAAAATCTCCTTCCAAGCAAAAGTTTTTAACATATTAAAAAAATAACAACAACAACAAAATAAACAGAACCAAACAACAATAAATGCAAAACAAAACAACAGCACACAGAAAGAAACCATAGAAACCAAAGAAACTTTCAAAGCCTTTGATTCTTAGCCATAATTTTCTTCAGGCCTAAGACATCCTCGTATGGTTGTGGTTTCCTCTACCTGCCTAAATCCTGTTTCAGTTCTCTCGCAGCAGTCCGGGCAGTGATGGGGGAGAAGACAACGCAGCGCCAGCCACACAGCTGAACTCTGCAACTGACCTCCTGCTTTTTTTTTTTCATGCTTTTTTGTTTTTTGGCCATCTTGGAGATATCAAGATTTGGAGGTAAGTTTGCTGTAATGAGTATGGTTAATCCATGTTAGCCTTAGAAGTGGTTCAGCAGGTGATTACATACTGTAGTTTGGTAAGTAATTACACACTGTTAGTGCAGGCCAGTGTGCTGTGCTTTTCTTCCTGCAGCATGGACATGTACAAAATCAGTGAATCCATTCATGCAGATGTCTTTGTCTCATGCTGTTCTTATTTGTACCACCCTCAAATTAAACATTTAAAAGTCACTTAATAAAGCTAACAGTTAGATGAGCCAAACTAAATAGAAGTGCTGAGGAATATAGTTATTATTAAAAACTTATTATTAGGCTTATTATAAATAAAGTAACATATTCTTCCTTTTTTTTTTTTTTTTGTTTCAGGAGAAGTTTCTACACGACTCCAGTATTTAACTAAATTCTGAAATAATAGCCGTATTTCCAGTACAATGAAATAAATTGGGATATTTCTGTACCAGAAGATGTGAAGCTGCCACTGTTTTCAAAGAGATATGAATTTCCAAGAAGTTTAAGGTATTCAGACCGGCTTTGCTCATTCAGCTCATCTCCCAGGTGGGAAAGTAGACTGCATTTAACAGATCAAAATAATAAAAAATATATTTATGCTGTATACCCAGCTTATTAAGTTAAATTCACACTCTAAGTCTTCCCCACACATAATATTTATGTAGCCCCATACATGCCAGTGCAACAGGAGCATTCTGTTCAGTCTTCGGATCATGCGTGCCACCTTGGTTAGGTGCAATCAGCTGGTAATTACTTTTTGAACTGCTAACATTGTCCACAGAACAGTATTTTTTTTTCCATTAGGTGGACAACCCTTTAAAATTAGTATCCAATAACACAGCTACATGTAGATTTTTAGAGCGGACGTCAAGCCTAAATGTCCAGTACTCCAGAAAAAAATTCCTTTTGGTCTGCACCTTACCCCCAGCGCGCTTTGCACACAGGACTTGTCACGTCTGCAATTTTACACGTGTGAATAGCAAACCAATGTCATCAACTGAACACAGCCCTAGATGAGATTAATTGAAAAGCAAACAAACAGCCAGAAAAACCCTGAAGAGAGATTTTCCCCATCTCAGTATATTAGAAGAGGGATTACTACTGACAGCAACTTGAGAGAAGAAGAAATAAAGGACAGCGAAGGGGGAAGTAGTTTGCAGCATTCAATCAGTATGCAGCATCAGACTCTTAATTTGCAAAAGCGCTGCTGTAGACGACATTCCAGCATTGCTGATAACCACTTTGCTTCCAATGACTGTAGCTACTGCAGATGCAGTGTAATGACTTGTGTAGTTGTGGAAAGATTTCCTCAGATGAAGGAGTATGGTAAAACTTTGTTTCCCCACTCATTGTTTGGTAAGACAGAGCACACACGAAGTGGAATTCACTTCTGTAAGTTCTTGCTAGGCATTTATGTGTGCACTCTTGTTTGGGACACAGCTTATGCTCAGCTTGCTTGAATCAGCTTTACCTCTCTTGGTGTGTAGAGCAGCTTCTGAAGGCAGAAAGGCACAACAACCGAAATTGTGTTCTTAGCTCCATGTCAGAGCATCTCCCTGTGAATCACCTAGAGGGCACCGGGGCTCAGGCATAACCCTTTCTTTCCTCATTATTCCAGCCCTAGTAGCAGGAGGGTAATACAGTCTCCCAGCGAGCTGTATTAGCTGAGGCTTGGCAGGGAAGGAGGCTTGCATGGGATCAAAGCTCTAGCCACTGCTTGTCCACCTGCTCCTGGTTGAAAAATGAGGTCACCTGGTTATGTTTTTAAAATAACCACAGCATCTGGTTAGCCCGTGGTACAGAAGGGTCCCAGGGAATATTTTAATTTCCTTGCACAGGAACGGAGTAGATCCTGCTGACCTCCAGGAAAAACCAATAGCCACTATACCAACACAGTTACAGTAATCTCCGTCTGACTTTTCAGTAAGACGATAGGAATTGAGGTTAGAAGTCTCCCAACACTTTTACTCAATACAGACTCAATTACAGACCTACTGGAAAAGACTGACTCCTGAAACCACGAAAAGCAGCGATGAGCTCACCCACTGCTGACAGATGCTGGGCACTAGTACACTGTGAAGTTAATAAAAAACTGGAATGCGTGCCCAGACCCTGTGCTCTGTACCATCCCTGAGCTCCAGGGAGGTACTGTGGCATGAACAGAACCCTGGCTCACTGGATTTCTCTCTCTGCCCTGATGGTTTAACAAGTGTTTTCTACTGGTGCTAATCCCAAGTGACTGCTACCAGCATCACTTCAGCCTTGAAATGTCTGCTTAAAATGCTGCTCTTCCTCTAAGTAAAATCATTTTGATCAGATTCTGTCCTCCGCATTTCTCATCTTTCCCTAAACTGAAATGTGAAACATTTTAAACAATAAAAATCACTGTACTGGAAAGCTGCACTGTTTATTTTTTGCACACCGCATGCAAGTGCAGAGCAGACCTTTAAGAGTTCTAAATTCATTCTGACCTTCTTTGTCGGTTATTTACTTTGGGCCTTGAGGAAATGCTTAGTTTAAATGGCCTTTTTCCCTTTCAGAAATCTAATCTTCCAGAAAAATTCCACTGGACAGCAGGTTTTGTAATGGAATTACTGTAGTTAATTCCTATCACAGCGGTTCCTTAATGAAAGGCTGGAAGAAAGTCAACAGGTACAGTATTCTGCAAAAGGTGCCGTAAATATGAGTGTCTTAGTTTGAAAAGGTGTGTCATCTCCTGATCAAGATAATTAATGGTCTCTTGAGCCAGGCAATTAAAGGTTGCGATAATAATCTATAAGATATCTCCCTTTGTTTCCCAATTAAAACTTTTCAGACTAATTAAAACACTCTTGTGTCATGCAGTGTGGTGGTTTCCAACCTGCACAATAAAATAATGGGTCTCAGCCAGAGAAGATAAACGTTTGAAAAAAAAGATGCCCATTTAGCACCATCTTATGTCATCATTGATATATGAAGTTTTGCTTCACATAATGGAGGCAACCCTCTTTTCTTGAAGGAAACCCTGCAGCAGCTTCCCTATGAGGTGAGAGCCTCGTCTCACTGCCTCTTTTCAGGGAAACCTTTATACGTTGAAGTCCTGTAACCAGGAGCCAAGTGCTTGGGTTCCACAACAAATGAGCCCGAAGTAATGCCAATTATATGAGAAAGGACAGAAAGATTAATAAAAACTTTTCAGAAATCTCTTCAATATCGCTGTCTGACGTACTTTCTATCAGCAGAGTTCTGTCTTCCATCTAGCAGCTTTAACAATACAGCACTTAGAGACTGTTCCTAAGGTAATTATGTCAAATACACTGCACACGAAGGGAAGCAATTGGTATTAGTTTCAGATTAATCACAGAATCACAGAATCATCTAGGTTGGAAAAGACTTCCAAGATCACGTAGTCCAACCTCTGAACATCTCTGCACATTCTGGCAGTCCTGTTCTGCCTTCAGAGACCGAGGTTACTTTTTCTGTCTTGCTGGTCAATAGGTTTTCCCTTTCTGGTTGGCTTTTCTTTTCTGCTAGCAGGGATCCAGCAGAGACACTGCCTCCCATTCAGTGTTACAGCACAGCTGGAGGAGTCCATAGGGCAGAAAGCAGAATGGTGACACAGTCTCTGAGATGGGGAATAAAGATGGCCCCATTATCTGCACACTCAAACGTCTCCTGTAGCCTTTGCTGGTGTTAGCATCAAATTCAGAATTACCATCCTCAGGCTTCAACATCTCTTCACATGCTACAGAGATCTGGGGATTTCCTGTCCTTGTGGTGTATTCCACTGGTGAATACTCAGCAGCGTATGCTGGATGGCTTCTGTCTCGATTTCTAGCCCTGAACTGGCTACCTAATTAGTTGTAACTAATTATGGTAAAAATGTTGGCATCTTTAACTAAACAGATGTGTGTCATCCTTTCAATTTTTTTAAAAAAGGAGGTGGTTGTATCACACATAAATGTTCCGCATGGGAACATCCGCCCAGCTAATCATAGGGAATTTGGTTTGTTGGTGGGGATGCGAGTCTCAGGCTCTCGGATCCTTGTGGCACTGAGCTGAGCTTCAGCACATACAGGGCCAGGGGCTGCTGGGCAACCCAGGGAAGCAGCAGAGCTCATTCACATCCTCATATAATTCAGAGCATTAGGAGCGTCCTGAACCCACTGGACAAAGCCTCTCCCTTCAAGACCACTAGCACCCACAGGAGGATGTTTGTGTCTTCCCACAGCTGACAAGCCAGGATTGGAGATACTGTCATTATACACGTACATGGAGACGTCATTCTCTCTAACCAGCTCCCATACCACTGAACTGTAATAAACTTTACATGATGTATACTGAACATAATCCAGCTCGGGCTCTGTTTAAAGCTTTCTTGCACCTCCTTTCTGTCTACTCTGCTGTTCATCCCCTCGCTGTCTTGCCAAGGAGGGCAGTGGGGGGTACCGCTATGTGGCAGAAGCTGGCAGCAGAAGTCCCCAGGTGCAGCACCAGCAGTGTCAGCCTCTGCTGCTCTTCTCCATACAAAACTCCTCTGCTCATAGGTTTACTTGTCATTTGTCAGGCTTCCTAAATTTTACTGCCATAAATACATGATTCCCAATATACTTGGAGATTTTCATCAATGCTGCTGGGAGAAACCAGAAACCACAGGAGAAAAACACCAAATCTGGACAGTATTTTCCTAGGTCAGATTCTCTAGGAAACTCCGTTTTGCAGTGTATTAAAATAATTCACTAAGGAAAATGTAATTGCTGTTTCTCCAGAAATATGATCTTGATAAAGGAGTCTGACTAGAATTACCCATACGATTCTCGGTATGAGGTTTTGTGTGTGTATAGCACCAAGTCTCTGAGCCCCTCGGAATTAAGTAGGGTTTTTGTTGCTTTTATCGGTGACATGAAGCAAGATCAGTTACTCTCAAGCGCAGTGGAAGGGACAGCTTCAGCCGGCGTTCCGTTTATCCTACTGCACTATTTTAACATAACACCTCTTACAGAAAGACAAAAAGGAGAAATGGAGGACTCAGCAGAAGGCAGCTAGATGGCTTCTTTGAAAAGGCCAGCCATTTCTTTTAATTGATAGCTACAGTAGATCAGATACAAACTTCACCCTTGGGTCTTTCAGACAGAACCATGTTTATACATAACTTTAGCTCTCAATCTATGAAAAAGAAAGAGATTCGGTTCAAATGTCTGAAAAACCTGTGAGGTTACTGGCCTGACCAAATCCCTTTATTCCTATATTGTTGTTAAGACCCAGCCCTGGACTGACTTACCTGTGTGAAGAGGCCAGTTTGCATTTATAACAGAGAAAAGAACACAGATTTCTAGTTCTCAGCAATGCAGAAAAAAGACATAAAACTGAACCCTGAATACCCAACTACAGTGAGAAAAATAAAATTTTAATGATCTCATAAATTTGGAGGCCTTAACACTGTTTATTGAGTTCTTTAGGCTAAGCAAGAAAGTATGAATGAACAGTATCCAATTTCTAGATAAAATTTCAAGGCAAGAAACTTTATAAACCTATGTATAAACAACCAACACCTTATGAAAAAGGTAAGTGGGGACACTGCCATAGGCCTCTTTGCCTGTACCTCTATCTTTTTCCTGGTCAGATTCACATCTGGCACAACTAAATCATGTTCCCTCTGTCTTTAAAAGCTATGCTAATTATGTGAAACTCCTCACAGGCAATTCTTGAGAACAGAAGTTGGTTAAACTGGAACAGAATTGTTTGCTGCAAATACTTCACTCAGCGCTGACCAGGAGCTACTTCTCACCAAGTCTGAACCTGAATCAAATCCCACAGAAATGAGGGGAAGTCTTTTATTAGTGGGAATGGGATATAATTTTAAAATTCACTGTTACGTGGTGTTTCTGATGCATTTCCCCGTGCCCACTGAGAAACATAGGGTTTGTAAATAAATATAGCCTGGAAAAGGAAGGGTGTTTTTCAGCCAGTCTGGTAAGTAAATATAGTAGTCCACAAAAGCACAAGTATCTCAACTTCCTAGAAAGAAGAATTAAACATAACTTGCTGGGAAAATGAAATACTCATTATTACCATTTTCAAAAATGACCTTGGACTGAATCCTCATCCTGGTGTCAGGATCTGTCCTTTGGTGCTGCAGAGAATGTTTGGCTGGAGCTCTGCTTTTCACTTTTCTCTCTGTTTTTAGTTTAATTCACTGTCACTTTTCTGTTTTTGTACCCAAGGACAGCTGTGTATCCATCCCAAAAGTGTCATGCCGTTAAGCTTGTTGGCTCCTCTGAAGGAGATGTCATTGCAGAAGCAGGCACACAGCAAACTTCACTGGTGAAAATTCCTTGGGCTACTGATGGCTAATTAATCCAAGGCTTCATGGAGAGCTATGGACACATTTATAAAAAAACAAACAAACAACAACAACCAAAGAACGGATCTCTAGCCTACTGTATTCCTTTATACACTTGTTCTTTTACAGCATTTATTATGTCTTGATTGTGCACCGTCATCCATGACATGTTTCTGATAATAAATTGTCCTGAGGCTCCAGAACTGTCTCAGAGACTGACCGAATACCTCAGGTGGAGTCAATCCAGAGTTTGTTGAAGTGGATAATTGTTTCAAATGGATAGAAACATAAACTTCAAGTAGGATTCATGAATTGAATCTGTCCACTCAGGCAAATTTAAATGCAGCTTCTCATATACTGATGAGGTGTTTGAATTCAAACTCAGGAATTTCTTGCTTAAAATGCAACCAAATGCAACCAAAGCTGGCAGTTGCATTGATGTTACCAGCACTGGATCAAGCTTCAATTCATGAAGGATACACAAAGCAGGTTTGGCCGCTGTGGTCACTGCTAATACAAGCTCAGGCACACCTTGCTGCAGGTGTCAATTTGTTTTGTGTTTTCAAAGTAATTTTTGTAGTCTAAAAGACTTCTGCTGTTAGCTTAGAGAAAAGCTGAGATTCTGGGTGAGAAGCTTCCTTGGGAGAAGAGGTCTTGGCCATGTCCCCACCTCCAGGCAACTTTCCCTAACGCTCATCAATCACTGAGCTGAGAGCATCTGAATCTGTACTTGCCCTGTGGTTCTAATTCCTGCTTCAGTTGTGGACAAAAAGGTAGGATGAAACTTTCTGTTTATATAACACGCTTTTCATTACAGGATCTTCACTCGTTTACTAAAAGCTTTGACGGATGCATTACCTCAGCTTACCACGGTACCATGAATCAACTGACTTGCTGTAACCACAAACGTTTTCTGTTCTAAATCCACGAAAATAGGATGTGAAATGCACTAGTCATAACCTCTTTCACCAGGTGCAAGCCAGTGAGGTTCACCTCAACTGCAGGGGCTAAACACATGTATATGCAATCAATAATGACATGGGTTAAAACTCATTTAGTGGGGTGATCATTTTTCAGCCCTTAAAATTGAATCTACCTCTACTAACGGAGAATGGAGACATCAGAAAGAGAGACATACAACTCATCCAAAGTTATGTACAGCAAAGCAGTCCTAACACGAGGCATGAAGTCAAGGTGCTTTGTTAGGGACACTTTTACCCCTTGTTAGTGCCTGTTGGAGCAGCTGGGTTTGAGCAGCCTGGTTTGGGAAGCAGGAGCAAGTTGCCCACATGCACGACATGGGCCTACAGTTTTACGGTCAGCTACAGATTTTTAAAGCAATAAAATGATAAAGACAGAGAGCAAGGCAATCAGTTTTGAACACCGGAGTCTTCTGGGATTCAAACCCATAACTTTTTTTATTTCCTTCCTAAAATGTTAATTCAAATGTGCAACTAAGTAAGTGCCAAAATAACTTGTAAAACTTTTAGTAACCCCACATTGACAGAAAAGATATATTGCGGAATGTGCTTCATTCCCTTTGATCTATGATTTATTGATGTACAGTATGAAATATTCATTAAAACAGACTGCTGTTTCTCGTTGATTTGTCATGTTTTTAATTCATATTTTAACACATTAATAAAACTGACACTATTAATTATTTTTTGAAATACCAAATATATTTGAGATGTAAAACTGGCATGGGTTATGTTTGATATTAAAATAGCAGGAGGAATTAGTTCAAGCAAAATATGATCTGCATGTGCTTGTAATGATATTCTATATTCTATAGCCCCAAACAACTCCCTCGTTCCCCTCACTACTTTGAAACAACTTTAAATTACAAATGCAATCTTCACGTAGAAGCAGTTTTAACATTAAGCTCATGCTGCTTTGGCATTTCATACAGATACACGTGTTCCTCAGTCTTTGCTTTCGATATAACAGGCACATGTACTGGAGGGGCAAAGAAGCCTGGTTTTCTGGAGTGATTACTGATCTTGGTCTTCAGTGGGGTTTTTTTCTTAGAAGCAGGTTGGTTTAACAATCCACAAGGCAGCTCAGTTCTACCACCCCATCTGCTGTGTAGTAATAATCAGAAGGCTTATTGGCTTATTCATTTTTAAGTGCACCATACTCTGCCTTATAAAAGGCAGATTCATTATTACCACTTCTAACTTGGAGGGAGGCATGTTGAAATGTGTCTATGAAAAATTAAAGTTCATATATTGATCAGGAAAACATAACTGAGGCATTTCCATTCATGTCACCCAATCATTTGGCCCTCAGAGCTGAATTGGAACGTATTGCTCAAAATCAGAATGATCAGCTTTTAGGACTGCGCTATTAAACTGGTGGTATTTGAGATCTGGCTAATTCTATTTCCATTATCTTATTTTTCTGGAACTGAAACAGGTTTATTCACTTGTTCATTTAATGAAAGTTACAATTTCAAATAAACAAACTATTTTAAATAGTAGATCATATGAACACTCAGAAATCAGTTCTCATTTCTCAGTGAATTTTTTCAAGAGCTAGAATGAGAGAGAAAAGAACTAGAGAGAAAATCTGGAAAATATGAGCAACCCAAGACCACTCAAACAGCTCAAAAGCCAACAAGCAGCTCCCCATCCACTATTCCTGCCAAAATTATGTAATTGAAATAATTACAATCTTTTGGGTTTTGCTGGAGCTAGACTTCCCTTTAATGGTAACTCTGAAATGTGAGATGAGCGTAACTGCACAGTACATTACAAACAGCAGTATGAGAGGGTTTTTGTCTAGCCTCTTTCCCAATAAACAACCACAAGCCACTTTCTAGGTTATCTGGGTTCAGACCTAGGGGCATGGCTTTGCAACCACACTGTACCTAGGTCACTGCATCCCAGGCAGACCTGTGAACAGCAAGACAAAAGGATCTCATGGACAGGTCATCTTGCAAGACAAAGTCAGTTACGAGGAAATCACAGTAACTGTGCATAAAATACTAAAGATGCACAACTCCAACTTGTCTTTTCCACCATGAGATACGCTACAGAATATTAAATTTAATCAAAAATCAAAATCCCCACCAAAGGAATGGAATGTGAAGAGAGCCCCAGAAGGACAGCGGTTTCATGAGAAGGGGAACCCAGCAGCGCTGAGCAGGAGCTAGGAGCCCATGGGGTATGGCAGCAGCCGCTTGCTTGCTGTTTCCTGGGGCTGCCCACCTTCTCCCCTGCAGAAGGAAAGCAGCCCGCTGTTTCTGCTGCAATGCCAAACAGGAACAATGCCTTAATATGACTAATCTCTGCTAAGGCCTGAACTGCCAGTGCTCCAGGCTGCTTTCTCTAGCTTGTTAATTTCTATTTTAGACAAGAGATGTCCAGAACAGAGCAAGGACTTGGAAACTTGTCTAGGCATCACTGAAAGCTCTGTACCTGTGTCAGTAGCATCTTTCCCACATGGAAGAAAAGCAACAACAAAGAGCTTGTCTGGAGATCATGAAAGCCAAACCTGCTACGTTGTGATACGGCTCATACAGAGAATTGCAAAATCAGCTTTTACCTTGGTCTCTTTGACCACTGGGTATCCACTGAGACCTCCTTACGAACACTGAATGCCTTATGGGAAGGAGTGTCCTGTAGGTCTTATGCTTTGGCAGAGAAAGAAAAAGAATCATAGAATCACAGAATATTCAAATTGGAAGGGACCATCAGGATCATTGAGTCCAACCTCTGGAAAAAAGACCCAAAAAATCAGACCACATATCTGAGAGCGCTGTCCGAATGCATCTTGAGCTCCACCAGGCTCAGTGCTGTGACCACTGCCCTGGGGAGCTATGCCAGTGCCCAACCACCCTCTTGGTGAAGAACCTTTTCCTGATATTCAGCCTGAACCTCCCCTGTCGCAGGTTCAAGCTATTTCCTTGGGTCCTATCACTGGTCACCAGAGAGAAGAGATCAGCAGATAAGGTATGTCCTTTTATTACACAAACACATTCTCTGCCTGTCTCAAATGCGTGTTTTCTAACAGCAACATGGAAGCTCAATTTTATCATTTTTTTTTTCTTTCTCTCTCTCTCTCTCTTTTTTTTTTTTTTTTTTTTTTTTCCTATTGATTTGTTTTATGGTAAATCAGCATTTCATCTGACCTTTAAAATTGAAGAATCCATGGTTCAGCTGCTCCCAAAGCCTTTGGCATCATGTTATTATGGAACCACACTTCAGGTCTGTTTAGCAACCGACCTCAGACAGGAAGTTCTGCAAATACACTGTAGCTGCTTCTTTATTAACTGTCAGCAACTTCAGCTACTGCAGTGCAAAATCCACCAAAATACAAGAGAACCATTAAGATCAGTCTGAAAATAAGACAGTACAGCAACGGGCCAGGGTCCTACAGAGCATTCAGCAAGGATATGCCTGTGTGCCCCCTGATGGTGCACTTACCATGTTGTGTCTATTTCAGGGCCAACCCAGCAAGTGGACTGCACAGATTTCACTCTCAACAAGGCAGTGACACCAGAAAGAACTCACTGATCTCAAATAATCATCCTTTTCACTACTGTGTCACAGAGAAGGCTTTAAATGGGAGCAAGATCAGATCCTTTACTGGGATGGAATGGATGATGTTGAATTGTCCTGTCAATTAGCATTTTGTGTTCATCAGAATCTAACATAATTGGAACACAAAAACCCTCGAGCTGTGTGTAAAGTTTATTTGAAATGTCATTATAAAAGGAAAACAGTCCCTATTCTAGTGAAATTAGGTTTCTGGCTGTATACATACCATTTGTGCTATGATGAGGTGTAAGGACATCTGAAGCCAGCTTTGAATAAATAAATTACAGGAAATAACTGCAGCAAGAGCTCGAGGATGGAAGTTATAAGTCAGTTATAAGTATGAAAACCAACTTTGCCTTTACCAATAACTTCAGTTCTGCAGTGAAGCTGGGTTTCAGGGCTGTGCCTGTGTGCACACACAGGGTACTTGTACCACCAGCTCCTGGGGATACCCAGGCACGTCCAGCCAGTCTCCGTGTAGCTGGGACAAGGGATGGGCTTGCAGCACCAGACCAGCTGGAAGGGAAGTGACTGAGCCTTCACAGCTCAAGTTTTGAGCAATTGCTATAGGAGCATGGGGGGAGAGAACTGTGGAGAGTTGCAGAGGTTCCCCCAGGAACCTGCTGCTGTGCTGGACCCAGGGTACCAGAGCCTGCTGGTTAACATCCCATGTGGGGTGGGGTGGGCAACCTGGCTCTTCCCTCCACAGACTGCTTGGTGAGAACAGAAAGTGCATTGCTAAAACATCTGTAAATAGTTGGTAGGTAGGAGTGCAAGCCAGCTAAGTTACAAGTGTTTAGCAGCACAGCACTTCATAGAGACTCACCTAAGCCAGATGCAGATGGCTGTGCAAGAAGACTTGCAATGGAGACTGCCACCCGCGGCCAGGCAGCCACCACCCTCCTTTTCAGATTTGCTTCTGCAGATGAGTTCTACCTTATGTGAAGACCCCAATAAATGACATTCCCTTTTAGCATTGTGAGTGCTTGGGCAACTCAATCCAAACACAGCGGGCTTCCACATGTGCTCTGCTTTTAATGGCCAAGGCACTGCTTGGGAAACGTGCTTATACAGCCCTGAGCACCTCACAGCACCCTGCACGTCACTTTGTATTTGCCTCAGTTTCCTTCTCTGTAAAAGGAGGAAATACACAGCACTTAGAATTTGATGATGAGAGGGTTATTTAGGAGCTCTACATTGTTATTGCTCTCCTTGTCCAGCACTGACAACCAGTGATATTAGGTCAAAAGCAAGGCGAGTTTTCATTAATGAAACATGAATCCTTCCCTAATACGGTGGGACCGGGCAGCCTGTAGGATGATTTTGTTGTCTGATATCATTACTCTTTATGATCCCATATTTTATGGTAGTTAATGCCATTGGAGGAAAACACGATTAAGAGCAGAAAGCAGCTTCAAAGCAGCCATTGCTTAGTGCATTCATCACACTTGCCGCATAGCTGGATTTTTCCTCTCTACAAATATAATCAATCAGCGCAGGTAAAGAGTTAGTTGCAAATAGAAGCACTTTATGTGAACTACTGTGTATCCTGTTTTTATCAGTGTGCTGGGAAGTGTAGTTAGAGTGGGATAAGTTATGTGGTGTGGGCTTAGGCATTAATGAATATGAGAAACTAAATTATTGAATTTTGCAATGCAAATTATTTTTTGAGCACAAATTCTTCATTTTTGAATGTTAAGGACTCATAAAAAATGTCAATGGCTTATGAATTAGGCCATTAGCATGCAATTTGTGATTCAAACAGTACCACAGCCCCATGTAATAAGTGACTGAAGAAAGAGCAGCATTGCTTTCCACACTTGCAAAGTACTTTGCCAGAATTTCTGAAGGCGAATGCAGAGGGATGGCACACGAGGGACTCATTCACTCCCTCTGGAGCTGCACGCTTACACCATGTAAGGGTCCTGTGCACATTCCTACGTTCAGAGCCTGGAGATGCTGTATTTTTGTCGCCCATACAGTCACGGCTATGAGGCCACAAGTAGTGCGCCAGTACAGATCAAACAGAGCTGGTGCTTTACAGTCACCTTGTACCAGCTCAGGGGTATATATGCACGTACACAGGCGCTATGACCTTGGCTTGTCAGCAATAGCTCTGCCTTTCACTAGAAGTAAAACAAGTTTAACTGTCTTGTGAATTCTCTTGACACTTAAAAAAAAAAAAAGAAAAAAAAGAATAATATCCATACCTACTGAGATGAACGTTATAGCTTTTTGAATAAATACAGGTATCTTGATTGCAAATACCGAGAAAGAAAGAAAGCTCATTCTTCCTAGGCAGTGTTTGTGCTGAGCAAGCGTATCTGAGAGCTAGGTTACCCTGCGTGGGATGAGGAAGCACAAGGTCACCTGAAGCCCCTGCAGGTCTCCTGAACATTAATGTATGCTGGGAGAGGAGTGTCATCGAGGCAAATGATTCCCGATTCAAACAGTGGTGCACTTCTGCTCTCCAACTGGTAATTCCAAAAGGTAACAAAAATTCACAACTGCTACGGAGATAAAAATTCCTACTTGCTCACGATGAGAGCAATTTTGGAGAGAAAATCCTAAATATGAGAAAATTTCTGTGGCAGGTTGAATATTGCTGTTATCTGAAAGATTTCAGAATTTGTGCTTTGGAATAAAAATTCACCAGAAATAAGAGAAAGCAGAGGAACAGTTTGAAGAGGTATGTTAAATGTTTTAGATATATAATGCACGCTCCTAAAATAGTGTATCTACATATAATACGTTAAATTGTGCTATATGTAACTCCATGAAGGTAAGGGCACTGCCAGTTTGAGACTGAAGCTCTGTTTAATTTGTGCCTGTGGCATCAGTGATCCTCCCTTTCTCCTCTTACAAATCAGTGGCATAAGGCTGAAGCTTATTCCATTACAGAACCTGACCTTTGATACGGTCTCTAATGAGGCAGAAGCTATCAATTCCATGGACCTCAGTAGGGGATGTGCTCTTCTTACAATCCGGCTGCATTCATCACAGTGCTAGTAGCAAAAATGGATAGAGGCTGATCAGCTGGTGGCAAAACAGAGGAGTGGAAAGAAACCTTTGATTCAGAATCAGAAACTACAAGGATTTTTGGCTGCCCCTGCTGCTGGCTGTGGTTAGTACTTAAGGCAGTGCATCTTTTCTGTCTCCCTATTTTAGCTGTGTTACAGAGCTTGCCATGGGCCATATCCCAGAGTCTCTGACCTGGCTTTCAAGGCTAGAGCAACACATCCTGGATTTTTTTTTCTCTCTCTCCCATCTTACAACTGAGTACACACACATTATGTATTTGTATGTACACATCAGGAAATTAGAGATCAATGTGATGGGAGTCTTTGGAAGACTGATGGATCAGGCCAATTTCACATTTCAGACCACCACCAAATTAACATTAACTAACAGCATATACTGCCAATGGTTAATTATTAGTCTCTCTGAATAATTATCATCACATATGCACATCTCCTCTACTCAGCACTGGTAAGCCGTGACCTGTATCCAGTGCTGGACCCCCAAGTACAAGAGACACCTGGACATACAGGACAGAGTCCAACATAAGGCCACAAGGATGATGGAGGGGCAGGAGCCTCTCTCCTGTGAGGAGAGGCTGTGAGAGCTGGGCCTGCTTGGCCTGGAGAAGAGGAGGCTCAGGGGGATCTCACCGATGTCTACAAATCCCTGAAGGCAGGGTGCACAGAGGATGGAGCCAAGCTCTGCTTAGCGGTGCCCAGGGCCAGGCCCAGAGGCAGTGGGCACAAACCGGAGCACAGGAGGCTCCCTCTGAGCACCAGGAGGCACTTCTGTGCTCTGTGGGTGCTGCAGCCCTGGCCCAGGTTGCCCACAGAGGCTGTGGAGTCTCCTCCTTGGAGGTCTCCCAAAGCCGCCTGGACACGGGCCTGGGCCCCCTGCTCGGGGTGGCCCTGCTGGGGCAGGGGGAGCAGATGGGCCCAGGGGGCCTCTGGCCTCAGCCACGCTGTGATGCTCTGATCCTGGGTGCTTCAGAAGTTAGTTGAACAACCATGTTTGCATAGCTTACCCATCATACATAACATGGCATGTAAGCATTTTATTTCCTATCACAGTATCACACAATAATGTAAAGCATGTTACATTTAAAATCTTGTCTATGGGTAAAGAGGATGGTTAGTAAATTGTTGTCATGTCTCCAGTGCCAAGCCTTTACCCCATCTCTTATCCTCCCATGTCTGCAATCCTCCGTGCTGCACCTCTCCTCCTTGGTGCCTCTGCAGTTGTACCAGGCAACCTGGAGTCATAAATATCCCATTCTGCCCAGAAAAACTGCTTGTTACTGCCATCTGTACAAAACTGCAGTTGTCCGTCACGAAGATGAACAAAACCAAAAGTGAGATAGACAGCCAGTGAACTAGAGAAACTGCTGCCACTGCTGAAACAAGGAAGGTGGACTGAGCAGAGTTCAGACAGGGTGGGCCCTGACACCTCTGGCCCGAGGCCTGGCAAACTCAGGACAAAGTTTATGGCCTCTGACTGGCAATAACAATATGGTATTACAGACCTACATGGTTACAAATCAGGAACTAATTGCTTTTTTGTTCTGCTGTGTTCACTTACTGACCAGGAAGAACCTTCCTGCAGATCTCTCCGTGCTGTCCTGCAGCTCAGCTCGAGGGGCGCAGCTGGAGTCAAAACGCACCACGCTGCATTGCTGCGCCGCTCGGGCCTAACCGGCCTGGAAGAGCTCAACTACAACACTCGTATTTCTGATGAGACCAGTGTTTTGTTTACAGGAGTGAATATGTGGTTGTAAAAAAATAATGAAACAAAAGTATTATTAGCCAAAGACTACACATTGAAATGAGATCTGAAAAAAATGGGTCAAACATTCTTTCTTGGAAGGCCAGTGTATGCAAGTGTTGTTTAAGTGATTAGTCACTACATACAGGGCAAAAACTCCTTTCCTCCACAACCAAACAACATTCTGGCCTTTCAAAGCAGCAGTCACATCCTCTTTCTGAGGAATGAGCGATGGTTGCCTTGTGTAATAAAATATTCAACTTCACAACAATGCTTTATAAAGAAGCAGGTTCATGAATTTTTAAAATTATTTTGTAAATCACTCTGAAAGCTGACAATGAAGGCTAACACTTTTGCTGGCGTACAAGTGCCAGGTTATCATCATGCTCAGCCTGACGCCAGGTTTCGTGGGGAACCACTCCCCACCAGTGTGTCAGAAACCCCGTTCTGTTCCTGACGGGAGCATCACCCCCACGGCACAGCCATCCCATGTGTGGAGCTGCTCAGGCACTCAGGGCAGCTCTGTCACAAGGGGATGATTTGAGGGACACCCGAGGGGACGCATCTATCTATGAAATAGAGCCATGGGATGAACAGTGCTGCTCGGAAGCTACTTCCTGGCAGAGTCCCCAAAGAAGAACCAGGCAGGGAGAAGTGGGTTTGTTTCCAGTACCCATGGCTGCCTCTCTTCTTGGAAAGAAACTGGTACGTGACTTAGTTTTTGTCTACAAATGTTGCCAGAAGTTGCAGCAGTGTCCAGATCATTTTTAGTGGAATCAGAGAAGTCCAGTACTCGTGACCAACTTCCCCCCATAAGGTGCTGCCTCTGCTGCCCTGCTGCTCACAGCCCCCAGACTCGCAGGGCAGCAGCTGCTCAGGACGAGGCACTGCCCTGGTGGCTGTTCAGCAGTGCAGCAAGAAAGGAGGACATGACCCCAAAATAATTTAGCAAGGTGAGCAACAGCACCTGGAGGAGGGTGGGAAGCATATTCACACCTCATCGACTCAATCAAAACTAAAAAAAAATAGATAATGTAGTCACTGTGGTTGCACCTGTGGAAGGAGCAAAAAAATCTATGCTAAACCGCAGGAAGTGCTTATCTGCAGAGGTCTTTTGCTTTGACTGCACTAGCAAACCAACTGGCAGAATTTTTATTGCATGGTGCTGGGGAAGTGAGACACCCCTCCCTCCCCACCTCCTGTAGTGAAGAAGCACAAGCGGGAAGGGGTTCGTTGTGCGTCTCCATCCCAGGGATACTGCATAAAGGGCTGACAGCCTCCCGGTGCTCGCAGCACCGCATGTTCTGGGTTCAAACCCTGCTGGTGACCCAGATGGAGAAGTTGTTATACAACGTTCTTTAATTGGCAATTTTCTGGTACGTTCTCTTCTGCATCTGTTATTTATGTATCACAGCTTTCCTGCATGCTGGTAGACAACAAGGAACTACAGCAGCGGTATCCTCTCATATTTAAAACATTTAGGCAGACAAAAGCCCCAAATTCACATAACATTATGGTTCATTACACTCAAAGGAAATGCTGTTGTTTTATAGAACACTTCTCTGAGATGATGAAGTAAGCTCACATGGCTGCTGCACAACTACTGAGCAATGGAGGAAGAACAGAGAATAAACCAAACAGCAAGATGCTCAGGCAAAGATGCTGACCCAACACAGAAGCTTCCAATGCGTGGAGCTGCAACCACAGCACCACCTTGGCGTTAAGTGCCGATGAGCTTGGTGTTATGCCAACAACAGCATCAAGAAGCTGGATCTCTCCTCGTTATTAAATTGGGCAAGCAAACAAATGAAAGGAATCAAAGTAATAACAGAGGGCAGATAACCCCTGGGCTATCTCATAAGCAGTGGCTGACAGATGTGGATTACTGAAAAAGTAAAGAGCTTGCCACTTGTATGTAATAAAGCCACAGGGACTTCAGCAATACCCTTTTTTTTAAAAGAAGAGCAAAGGCATATATTGTCAAAACCATAAAGCTTGCCACAGTGAACCACTGTACTGTTTCTGAAGCCATATAAAGACATCATAGGCTTACGGTTTTGAAAGGAGTGACAGCTATTACATGCCGAAATGTTTCAGGGAGGCACTGCATGGAGTAACTAAGGATCCTGCAGGGAAGCATCATCTATTTGTTCCTTGACAAGAACATCTGGATGACCTCTCTGAACCGGTCAGTTGCACTTACTGGCCTGGACATTTATCACTGCTGTAGTTGCTTTTTTAAAGCAAGATCTAAGAAAGCAGTATTTTAGTTTTGTAAAGAACCCAGAGGTAGAAAAAAAATGTCGTCTTGCTTGTTTTCCATGCTTGTGCTGACCAGGTATAATTTGTCATCTGAGGATGCAAGCTGCCATTTGAACTAGAGCTTGTCCAAATTTTGGCACAAATACTAGCAGAGCTGTAAAAGCTCCACCTGTCACCATTTTCACTGCCTAGTCAGCTTACAATGTTAAGGAAGCGTTAAAGGTCTCTGAAGAGCTCCTGCCTTTGTTGCTGTTGTAATGGTCTTTAAGCCCTTCTCTGTCAAATTCAAACACAGTACTTTTTTTTTTTTTTTTTTTTTTTTTTTTTTTTTTAAGACTGAGATATTCCTATCTTATTTAACCCATTTGCAACTGTTAGTTTCAGTCTGTGAAAAAATGAATGTGATGGGTCCCAAATAGCAGCCTAACAGGTGACTTTTTTCATGCAACACACATGCTGTGACTCGATGCATATGCATGACAGAGGCAACACACAGAAAACCTAGCTGATGAAAAATATGCTCCTTCTCCCCCATTAATCTGTTTCCATTACATGTACCTCTAACAACTTAGCTGAAAATCATCTTGACCAACCTGACACTTTTTAAACCTCCCACAAGCCCCAGAGCAGATCCTTCTGTTCCTTCCAAGTATTGCTGTTCAGCCTTTCACATCATAACCCATGGTTGTTACCACTGGGAACTTTCAGAAGGGCTAATTCCCAATGATGTGAGACATGAAACTTGACTCTAACCCAGAAAAATCCCATGATGTCCAACTTCATACTTCCCTGTTGATAGCGTAGGAACTTCTACTGTGGTGATTTTCAGGAGATATTGAACTACAACAATATAATGTGCAGCTTCAATGTTTCTAAGATTTTCTTTTAGCTGATATAAATCATAATCCCACAGCTACACATCAGGTCCCACTGCGTCACATTGAAGAACATGGAAATCTATCTATTTAGTTGGCTAACTACTTCTAAAATATGTTTCTGTTGTATCATGTAGACCTAGAAATTGTCTAGACAATTTCTTTGTACTTATCAGGGATAGCAGCTCATAAGGAATTGCCATTGTGTGCCACTCTGTCAAAGTTGACCTCGTGTCTTTGTTGATGGTCAGCAGAGCAGAAGGTAAAGCAGGTCTACTCTTATACACTCCCTCTCTCTTGCCACACTGGGATATTATCAGCATCCAACCATTTAAAATCCAGACCAACACAGCCTTTATACCAAACTGTAATGATCTACAGATTAAATCAACATGTGTTATGTCAACTATCTCATGCAGTATCTTCCCCTTTTTCTTTCATGTCATGCCTAAAGAAAGCTTAAACATGAGATGTCATTTCTACCTTGGTAAATGAATAAACACTGATTCCACTCTAATAAAGCTGAGTGGAGTAAGAGAGCCCAAAGATTTAGAATTAAACAACCTTCACTACAAGAAAACATTACTAACTCAATACAAAAGATTATTTTTTCAACAGTATATATATATTCATTATAAGTTTTCAAACTTTGACATATTTTTATATTCCTTTCTGCTATTGCTTTCTGAATCCAGAGACACAAATACTTTAGAAGAAGATACTTTGACATTAATGATTAAACTGCCAAAGACTTTCAGCTGAATTGGGTTACTAATCTGAGTAATGATGAAGCTCTAAATGTTTTGAGGTTCACATATTGCTTTTCACTGAAGTTCACAGAATGAGTATGAGAAAGAGATAAGAAAATAGCAAGCCATGAAATAACTCTAATACATAAAGAAAAATGCTATATCATCATTTATATAACTTCTGAAGTGAACAAAATATGTGAATAGTGAAATAAGTAGTCAGAAAGAAAAAAAACAATTTTGTTCATTCTGAAACAAATTTGCAGCAACTACTTCTAAAAATTACCTAAGCTAGAAAATATTGACAATAACTAACTTTAAAATATATTAAATTATCAAATAAAACAAGTATTACAACCACTTTAATAGGCAAAGTCTCTTGTTTCCTTAAGACATTATATAATAAATCTCAACCCACACATCAATTTGTTAGAAGGCATGTCAGAACAATAACAAAGACAAACAGCCATTAGTGGACAAGACAGTTTCATCAAGCAAGACCTTACGAATAATATATTGTTGTTTGTCATCAAGACACTTTTAATACACCAGAGTCCTTTCCAAAAGCACCTATAATCAATTCCTTCTAATTTACAAACTCGCAAAGACCATGAGAGTGATAGTAATTTCATATTTTACACACCCACAGAGGTTACGACAATTGATTCAGTTCAGCAAAGTACTGTAATGACTTTGAATGCACTTGAAAGATTTTTGCATTTGTTTTCTAAAGCTGTAAAAAAAAGTAATTCAAACTTGGCCACATGGGCACAATTTGTAAAGGTTGTACATGAAAAGTATGGATTCAGTTCTCACAAAGACAGCTCTTGTCTTATTACAACCCATCTGCAAGGCATGCTGGTCACTGCACTAAAACACTTGGCTTCTCTTTGTTTGTACTTTATGTGGCCTGAATAGATTTCAGAATTTCTACAGAAAAAAGAGGTGGAATGAAAAATGGGTAATGCTTGAAAACACTTCAGAACAACAGTTTTTTAGTCAATTACTTCCATCAATGCTAAAAGTAAGGACACGCAACCTCTGCCCTTAGATTAACAGCCCCCATTGAGATGAAAGCAATCAGGACCCTATAGCTCAATGCAAGATTTTTGCCCATAAAACAAGATGAATGGGGATGTAGCCTGCCTTTCATTAACTGTTCACTAGTCAAATTTCTCTAGTAATGAAACAGCAGCCCTGCTATTTCTGCCCTCAGAACAATATGAAATAGCTCCATTTACAAGTTCACTGGATAAGTTTTTTTTTTTTTTTCTTTTTGTTCTGAAACTTTTTGAACAGGTTTAGTGACCAAAGCTGTCGCTTCTCAGGGGTTAAGGGCTCAGAACAAAAAGACACCAGCAGCAGATTGCAAGAGAATAGTCCTCGAGGTTTTGATTGCTTTCTCAGCATTTCAGATGAGCCCTGCCAGATCCAAACTAGGAGCAGAGAAACTTCCTCCAGTCTTAGTGCCAAAGGAAGGACTTGGGTCATCAGTTCTTGCTACAGGAGGGAAGGAAGGAAAGAAGAGGATACTCAGACATCATAAGGCCACAATGCAAGACTTCGTATAGCTGTTTTAACATATAGGGGAACCTTCTGGTTGCTGAGTCCTACTTAGGAACTGTCTCTGAGGCCTTCTTGTCTGTTACAGAGAAAATGATGAGCAGATCACTGCAAACACAGGCAATGTGCACACCTGAGGCTTCAAACAGCAAAAGCCTTGATGGGATCACTTGCCACAGAACGGAATTTCTTTTTCCGCACCCAGGCTTCTGCAGTAGTTTAAAGGATGTTTTAAGCTCTACTTTGGGGACAGAAGTGCTTACTCTTAATTCCGGTGCTTGATGTGGGAACACTGGATGCACATTTGAGCAAGCTCTTCTTTGCGGGCAGCCTTCCTTTTGATGTGCACCATCTGCTCCAAGCCCACAAGGGAAAGCATTCCCCTGCAATGCCCCACATACGTGCTAATGAAGGGAAAACAGACACTGCCTGAAAGGTTTCGCTGTAAAATGAAAAGATTTGTAGGTCCTATCTATTCACCTGAAGTAAATCACTGTTAGTCCACTGAAATCAAAGGGACTGTACGCTGAGGTGTTCACTCATAATTTCACATGAAACCTTTTTCATCCATACCCAAGACAGCTTTGGCTTAAAGATTAAGCCCTTTGAGAACTCCATGCCACTGAGAAGACACCGAGCAGCAAGAACTTGAGACCAGGACCCGCACTACTTTTCTAGTACTCCTTGTCAGTCTGTCCCAGCTGTCTGAAAGGTCTTTTGGGTAGCTCTGATTTCGATATTAAGGGATGATAGACATTCTGCCACAGTGGAATGTGATCTCAGGAGAGGCTTTTTAGGGCTGTCACATCTACAAATGAATGCTGCAAGGAAGCTGTAAGAAAAAAAACAGTTCAGAAGCTCTAGGTTTGTACTTCAAAATATGTCATTTGGGGTCCAGGGAAGACTAAGGCAGTTCTGCATTGTGCTCAGCAGATCCAGAATTTTACATACAGTATTTTGGGGTTTAAAAGCTTGCCTGGTTAGACAGCTCATGAAGTGCAAAGAAGAGATTGCTACTTTTGGCCAGACCAAGGGAATCAGTGTCATGGAAGACAATGTAGTATCAAAGAGATGGTCCTGGTAAGGCAGCACGCTTGAACGATTTTATGATGTATATTCTCCTCCTTATCTGTGACAATATCCATTCTCTGAAGATGAAACAGGAAACATACAGCTGCCGCACACATATATTTATTTTCACTATGTTCTAGCTTTCAGAACAGTGCCCATGTCCGCAAAAATAATATCCTAGGGAAGCAAGAAGAAAAGATGCAGTTGCACTCAACCTGTAAGCTGTTTTCCTTGCAGCTGTGGCAGAAAGCAAACTGCAGCCTTTTGTTGAGCAGTAAGTTCCTCATTGCTACCAACTAATGGTATATATCCAGTGAATGGACAGGATCCTCACTGGGCTTGTGGAACACAATATGGCATTCATTTATTATTCACTCTTTGACCTTATTGATATGGCATGCACCTTTATGTTTTATACCTTATAGAATGTACTAAGAAAAGGTGCTGAAAAAGCAAAATCACCTGCCTAAAGTCATGGTGAAAGAGAGCATAAAGCACTGTAGTAAACCTATCAAAAGTCAGGAACAGAATTTAGGAGCCAAACTTCTTCCTCTTGGAGAAGAGATAATATTTCCTTTTGGGGGGCACGGCTTGAGCACCTCTGCTAGGTACTTCAGCATAGATGCAGCTGAGCTTCAAGAAATGAAGTCCCCATGACAATCAGTTCAAAACATTGGTCCCTTTGTTTGACATGTAGACTCCTAACAATTTAAGGCAGTTGATGTCAAATTTGCATTACAAAAGTTACAAAAATCATATTCTTCTTTCCATGTACAACTAGGTTGAGCATTACAATAATTACAGCCTTTGATTAGATACAGAAAATAGATTAATGGGCTATTATCAACACCAGTCTAGCAAAATCACTTTGTAAAGGACATCCTCCAGCAGAGTCCAGCGGTGTTCCCAGTGCAATGATCCCCTCAGCACATCATGAAGGACCATGTCCCTAACCAAAATTGTCAGGGCTTCTATAAGGTTGCTTTGAAACCAGAGTAAATTACTCATTCTTTTTCAAGACTCCTATAAGCAACTGCATTAGTGCAAAATCTGCCTAATTGGCTCTCAGTACAGAATCTGAGTCTAAAAATACATACAAGAATATTGGAACTTTTCTTCCTTCTTTCCCCAAGACACTTGTGATACTCACAAGCCTGTTTTAAACCTTTCTATCTTTTAGAAATGCTTTGATAAATGAAGAACTTTAGATGTTTCTTGGAGATCATGATATACTTACTGAGTGACTTCCAAGTCTGCTTTTAGTTCCTAAGTTACTGTGATGGTTGGAAAGTGGTAAATGATTTTTTATTAGCCATAGACTAAAACCAAATTTGTGCCTCAATCCCCATCAATCTTAGTGAGACTGATACAGTGATACTGTTTTATTGGCTAGACTAATGAACACAGGAGTCAGTTCCTTTGTCCTCAGTTGGTTAAAAAAGTTATTCATGTCCTGCTTTCAGTATTTCCAAAGCTAATGGTCTGATTCCTGCCATCAGGCTGAATCCTGAGAGAATGACACTGACATTTCCTTTCTTATCCTTTAACTGCTGTTATTTTATAGAACACAAGGAATAAAATTGCTGAAGTTTCACTACCACAGCATCATTCAGTGTGTTCTTGCTCAAGCTGAGTATACATCATCTTTCTGTTTTGTGACTCTGCCTCCTGGAACTCAGTTAGGGGCAGGGACTTACAAGGAATGATAACATCAAAGAGAGGTGAATCACTGTCCTTGCCCCCCTCAAACAAAACATAAGCCACTGAAGGTAATCTGTGCGAGCCTACCGTACTTCATATTAAAGGAGCAGGTACTGGTACATCGTTATGCACTGAAATTCATTGGAAGAGCAGGAGCTCAAAGCAAAGGAAATTCTTAATTGCTGTGACTCAAGCCCTTTACTTGAAGGTCATTTGCTATTTACAAAATTAAGCTCTTTCCACAAAGGCTCTGTTCATTGTCACATAACTCAAGCAAGATGGAGATCCTCTCCTTTGCAGGATATTTTAGAATTAGAGAACAACTAATGACGTGTTCATTCTCCCTGTGGGCTTCCAACCAAAATACTGCTTCACAGTACTTGAAATAACATCTTAGCATGTAATGTAGAGGAAAAAAAAAAAAAAAAAAAAAAAAAAGTGAAGAAATACACTCACCTTTTTCCTTCAGTCATGGATGTTACGTGACCCTTACCTTACCATATTATCACAACTTCCTCAATCTAGTTTTTGTATTTGTTGTTATTTGAGGAATATATTTGAGGAAAAGTTTTGCTTTGCAAAAACATTACGATGTGGGATGGCAACTCATTTGCAAGAAATAGTTTTGGAAATTGAAATCTAAGCTGTGAAGTTTTACAAAGCGCATACGCTCTGTTTAAAACTGATGGATACAACTTTTAGAGACTTGTATGGAGCAGTGATTATGAACAAAGCCCATAGGAAGCTGTCCACACAAAAGTGTCAGGGTGAGAATTAATAATGTTCATGTGATGCTATCCAAACACAAGAGCTTTATATTAAACAAAACCAAACAAGCAACCCCCCCCCCCCCCTTTTCTCCCTCACCCCAAACAAAAACCAAGGCTAAATATATTTTAAAAAATCAACCTAAGAAACTAACTTTTCCTCCTTTTTATTTCGCAAGATGACATTTAGTGCACAGTTTCTTGCACGGAGAAAGTGAAACATGAAGAAATTCGAACCACCCAAATATCATACATTTTTCTTTTTAAAATCATTAAATGAATGAATGTGTTCTCCTCTCCACATAGATCCAGCATAACAAATACAGCTTTTAGCCATGGCTTAAAATAATTAACCTAGAAATTCCTGGAAGTGTTAATATTTGCTTCCAGTGGAGATTCTGATGGCCACTTCTTAATACCTGCTCATTTCATTATCTCTCGCCACACCAACTCAGCATGCCTCAAGTGTCCAAAACTACTGTTCTTTAACAATTCACCATGGAAGAATGTATGCATGTGTTCAATTACTCTCTGTAGAGAAGTGCAGGTTTCCTCATTTAGGGAACTTCTTTTCTTCCTTATGAAACAACAAACTGCCTCTCCTTGTATAGCACTAGAACCTTTACAACTGAGTAAGTTACCAAAATGTTCTGCAGGAAAAGTACTTCTGCCCACCTACAGCCAAAGGAAACTCAGATTTATTTGTCTTTTTTTTTAAACAGTCGTATTCCAGTAACAGCAATGTTTCTGAACCTGAGGGGGGAATATCTACCTCACTTCAGAGGCATTAAGGATGTCTGTCAGCCGTTTGCACCACAGCAGAGTGAGAGTAAAGCTAACCTGGCTGAAGAACAGGCATCCCAGGCACCGACAGCAACAAAACCTGGGGGGTGATGCACTGCATGTGTGTCACATGCTCACAACTGACTACGGGGATTTGTCCCCGAAGTTGCCTCGGGTTTGGTGCTGTCCCTGCCAGCAACACTCGCTGTTGAAACAACGCAGTGAGTAGCAGCAGACGTTTCAGGATGATGGAGTTTAATGAGAATTGGTCTAGAAAAGAAAAATATGCCAAAAGCTTTAGTTATTGTTTCATGGGGATTTATAGGGATAAAGCACCATATATCACCACACGCACTCTGACTGGAGTCCTTTGCATTTCCTTACGCCCTCCGTGCACGCTGTGGTTACTGGGTTCAGGACCACCTCAGTACAGGTACAGAAACAGCGGGGCTGGGTGTGGGGCAGCCCCACTGCCTCCACGGGATGCTGGCCATGGACTCTGCTCTTGCCTCCCAAGGCTGCATTCTGGCTTTGTGGGGGCTTATGTAGCTCTGGGGTTTTAGCAATGGGTTTTTTTCTGCTATCAGGCAGCTCTTTTGCTATGTTCAAAGTGAAGAAATTAAGGAGCAGTACCCACCAAAATTCCTGGCCCTGCACTGTTATTTTAACTTGGTTTAGAAATAGGTCCCACAAACAATCACCTCCTTCTGAGTAGTAATTTATGTGCCAATACTTTACCAGCATTTAAATCACTACAACTACTTCTAACCAACTATTTTTTTTTGCCTTGAGATGTTTAATTATTACAGGATAAATGGTACTATTGAGTGATTCATGGGGAAAGAGTAATTAGTGGTTCCATCTATCTCAATGAAAGAAAATATTATTATTAATTAATATCCATACACGGGAGCAGAAGGAGTTTTTAAAAATCTACAATAGAGATATCTACAGGGGCCACATTTGCTCTGAGTGTCTCTTTGACAGGTACCCATTTATTATTTTAACAAGCTGAGATTGTCTGCATCTTCAGTCATAGCAGGTCAATCCTTCATTCCTGTCAGATCTTTGATAACTCAAGTGTCTGTATTAGTAACTAAAAACTGAAAAGAACAAGCTAAGAGACGTGTGGTAGCGGGTCACATTGCTTGAAATCACCAAATGGCAGTCAGTTTGTTTTGCATGAAGGAAAGAATTTATCACTCTGTGCATGGTGGTAATTATTTATATGTGCCTTGGCACAACTTGGCGACCTCACAGACCTTTCCATTCCAGCAGCCTTCCTTCCTACCCTAGCAGCCTGATTGTGTGGAGGAAGCCATAGCTTCACCTGTGCAAAGGGGAGAGGGATTCTTAAATGCCTGAATGCTACCTGATCCCCTATAATATGTGTGTAAAATAAACAGACATTGGGCACCTTGGCAGAGTAATGAAAGGGACACCAAGAGTTAAAGGTTTTCCTAGATTAAGAGGTGAACGTTTTACACAGATTTTTAGACTATTAAATTGTGTCCCAAGAAGACAGTTTGAAACTGCCCCAGAAGGAATACAACAAAGGCAAACACACAGATTTTCCATTACTTTACTGAGAAATCTCCCTTTTAAGAAAATGGCACATAAGTGTCCTATCCTGTTTGGACAGGGTACTGTTTTGGTACTGACAGAGCTGAAAGGAAATTTCCAAATGAAGTTTGCCATGGACAGAGCTCAGGACCAAACTTGAGGCGATGGGCTCCTGGAGCGCTTGATGCACTCAGAGGCTGTCATGTCATCACCTACATGTTAACGTAACCACTCTGTCTAAAAATCTCAAAATAGTATGCCAACACAAGAGACCAGATCCTGGCACTTCCCATTTATCAAATACAGCCTCAGCAGCTTGCTCAAGTAGAGGTTGAGCAAGCCTCTCCCCATCCCATGACACATACCTATGGTGTCAAAAATGATGTAAAAACGTCTTCCACTGATCCTCTCTCACACTGCATCCAATCTTACAATTAGTTTAATTCTACATCTTGACTTCAAGAGATTTTCCTGACTTCTGCAGACTCTTTCTGCTGCTGCCATCTCAATCTTTACCAACATCACATTTTTTGTGATCTATCTAATTAAACTATAAAAGTGTCTGGGTTTGCAGAACCTCCCTCCATGGCTGCCCTCAGTGTTGGGGTGAACAAATGCAGCTCATTAACCACAGCAGTGACCAAGCTACAGAGGAAGAGAGCCCCCAGCCTTGCTGCTCTTGGATGTGCAGTGAGTACTGGTGAGTAACAGCAGCTCGTGAGGATGCAACATAAAAAATAATCTAATGTATATAACAACAGAGGAGGAAAGTAGGTGTCATATACATTTCATTATGAAGTCCTCCAGACTACCTCCTTTGTCTATGAATGCAGTGTGTAACAGTTGTGCAGGCTTCACCTTGGCCATCAGTTGGACTGAGTTTAGCACTGGGTGTATCAACAAGGCTGACAGCAGTAAGAAGGCAGCTGCAATGAGACAGGCATACCATCAACTGTAAAGTACTCAAGTGTAGTTAAAATTAGAAGAAAACATGAAAAATCTTGGACATATCTGGATACGGGCAGCCTTAGTTTTGTTCCTGACTTGTCTGGTGGGCAGCTGAGTCATTTCTCTGTCTGACCCGTTTTCCCCCATTGTAAACTGGGGTTAAAAATGTTGGCCTCTTTTGCAAAGCACTACGTGAGACTGGCTATTATCATTGCAGTTCTAACAGAATCGCTTATTTTTTAATGGTATCTAAATGGCATAGGTACTGTACAAATGCAAAAAAAAAAAGGTACAGTTCTAACCTTGAATTAAAATAGTGACATAGGGGGAAAGTAATCATAGGATTGCACAACCATACAATGGTTTGGGTTGGAAGGGAGCTTACAGACCATCCAGGCCAAGCCCCCTGCAGGGAAGCCTTCCAGGCTGCCCAAAGCCCCATCCAGCTTGGCCCTCCCAGGGATGTGGCACCCACAGCTTTTCTGGGTGACCTGTTCCAGTGCCTCACTGCCCTCACAGTGAAAAATATCTGCCTTTATATGCTATCTGAATATCCCCTCAATCCTCACCCTTACAGGGCTTGGTAAAAAGTCTTTCTTCATCTTGTAATAACAACCCCCACTTTTTCAGCTTACAGATGTGGTTTGGAAATCTCCCAAGAGAAAGTCTTCCAGCTAGTGTGCGAGAAAATTTCCTATTTTTTTGGATATACGTGAAAGTTTTAATTAAAAATGAATTGCTTTTCAGTGAGGTTATTTTAATGAGTGTAGCCCAACGAGGAACAGTGACTGTTCTACTGCAAAAGGAAGAATACAATAGAAAGAAAATGTCCTTGCTCCCACACTGCTCAGAAGGATTTTGTCCTTCTCATGTCTTTCACATTACCTCCTCTTCTCATTTCCATATTTTTGTTTTCTCCTTCGCTTCACTCCATAGCGGCAAATAATGCTGAATACCGAAGTAGCTGTATTCATTCATTTACAGATCATTTCTCTGAGTACCACACACAAGTGCTCAGCTTTTCCAAATACAAATCAAGGCTGGTTACCTGAATTACTCATGGATTTCTGAGGTGCACAGGTGAGATGGGCTTTCATCACCCCTGTCTATGTTAAAGGAAGTAGGTAAATCTACATATTCTTTCAATGACTGCTCGATGCACGGTGCTAGCACAGATGAATCCTTGTCAGAAATAATTCAGTTTGCCTGAACAAGGAGTTTCAGGAGGTGACATTATTTTTAAGTCAGCAGATGAATAATAATCCGAATGATTGCTTTGGGAGGAATACAATAAAAGAAAATTCAGTGACTTTTTCACCCAATTTACTGTTTCTGGAAGTATCAAAACAAAATTTAGACATGTTACCATTAAAAAAAAAAGAATTAGACATGTTAGCCATAAAAAGAGACTCTGGCTTCTCTTTCAAGTAAATTGGTAGCACAGCACTAACAAAAAAATTCACCAAGCAAAATGGAAATGCTAGCAATGCAGCAGTGCTTAAATTTTATGTGAGTTAGATTATGACTAGGTACATAAAAACGAGCGGGAAATCTGCAGTTGACAAGAGCTTGGTGCATAATTACTTCTCCTCTCTCACCAAATGGCTCCAGTTTGGAGGATATCATTTTAACAGAAAGACAGGGACGAAAATGCTGACTTGAGGTAAAAGTGTGCAACTCAAGCAGATTTGACACCACTAAAGAAGAATAAAGAAAAGTGGGGCTGTAGGGGTGCTTTCCAGAAAACCCAAAGTTTCTCTGTAGAATGACAGAATAATTTTGTCCAGAAGGGACCGCTGGAGGTCTCCAGCCCAACCCCCTGCTCAAAGCAGGTGGCGCAGGTTGCTCAAGGGTGTGCACAGTCCCTTTGGGGATATCTGAGGAGGGAGAGGCCATGGCCTCTCCGGACCCTTTGATGTTCGCTCCCATGGGGAAAAAGCAATTTATATCTGGGTGGCATTTCCCAGGTTGAGCTTCTCAGCCTCCCAGGTGCAGCTCTGAGAGCCCTCCTCCTCCCACCTCCCTCCTCCCACACCTCCCCTCAGGCAGCTGTGGGGCAGCGGTAAGTTCCTCTCCGACCCACCTCTTCCCTCAGCCTCTCCTTGTGTGTGGTGTGCTGTAGCCCTCGGCCACCTCGGAAAACCCCCACTGGCCTCATTCCAGTTTGTCAGTGTCTTTCTTGTACCCAAAGGAGCACACGTCACTCCAGACGTACCCTCAGCAGTGCCGGCCTGAAGGGAAGGATCGCCCCCTTGACCCGCTGGCTGCACTCCTGCTAACCGGCCCAGGAGGCCGTTGGCCTTCTCTACCCCAAGGGCACATCATTGCCGCGTGTCCTACTTGTCCCCTGGGACCTTGGACAATACGGCCACTTAGTTCAGAAGAAGCACTTTTGTCAGAAAGGAAAGCAAGGTCACAACCATTCCCGCTCAGATGACTGTCTCGCCGCCCCCTGAGCCTGACACCTCTGAAGAACAGCACTTGCTCTGTAAGACTGCGAGGTCCATTTTGACATTTTGTAAAATGAGATTGTCTGAGGAATAAACTAGATTCTACCCACCCAAATACTTTTCTTTCTTTCTTTCTTTCTTTTTTTTTTTTTTTTTTTTTTTCTCTGACAGAAAGGAAAGAAACACTGCAGTTTCCATTAGTCTGAACAGAACATTATTTTAAATTCCAAATAAGCAGCTCTTTGCAGTACACATCTCAGAGTAAGCAAATGCCTCAGCCCGGTCTGATTCAGCAAAGCTTTTAAGCATCTATCTAAGTGTCATTGCCTTCCGAATGAAAGTTAAGTGTGTGCTGCTGTGCTTTGCTGAATTTTGGTCTCACACTGTAAGAAAAGGATAATTTGGCTCATTATATTTTGTGAATGACACGATGCCCCTGAACATTAAACTTTATATCTATTTGCATATATATGCACAGCATTAGGTTTGGCTCTCAAATAACTCTATAGAGATCAAAGTACACATAGATCCTGAGAGACTATCAGACAGCAATTACACTCTGAAATAAATTACTGGCAGTCTCCCTTTACATTTCACTGTGTCCAGCTGCACATTTGCTTAGGTTCTTCTATTGCCCTTGAACATGTCTTAGTTTCATTTGTTGAATAAAATCCTGTTAGATGAGGGCTTATGAAACAACCACTTCACTCCTAGCAGTGAAGACATAAAGCTTGCCTTTAACAAGAGAATTTTCTTGAAGTTGAAAAAGTTAAAAAACAACAACAAAAAAAGTATTTCCAAAGGTCTTGTTATGGCTTTTAAGTAACTTTTACAGAGGACAAACAGTGGTTGGGGTGGTCTCTGGGCAAGAGCGTATGTGGGAAGATTTGATGCCTTGCTGCAGCTCTTAATTTCCACGAGTGTATCTTGATTTCCATGTGTGTTATTTTATCTCAAATCTTTCCCTGTTCCTGCTTGAAGCTTTCCACACGCACTCACAGCAAGTGCTTCTGACTTGGAGCACCAGGAAGCCAAGGCACAGCCACTCCCAGCAGTGCCTAAGCAAGGGCTGCCTCTGCACAGACCGCTTGCCTGTGGATGCTTGCATCGCTCACTGGTGGGCTTTGACATTCTTTTCCTCTATCAATGTCACATGGGTATTTGTGACTTTAATGGTAAATTACCAGTATTGGCATTGTGATGATATCTGACTGCACTTGAGATGGAAATTTAAGAATAAACCAAAGAAAGAAGATGTTTGGTTCCTTTGATGTATCTTTCTGAGGTGAAACTCAGCATTTGAAACCTCTGGTCTCAGCTGATCACAATGTTTAGCTGTTTTTTTTTTTTTTTTTTTTTTTTTTTTAAGTGAATTGTTAGTCCACGAATGGGAACCCAGGAAAATGAAGCTACTTTTTCATCCACTGGATAGAAACAGCTCCCTTCCCCATCTCCCAGGAATAACAACAGCAGCTGAAGTAGCAAAGCTTCTGATCCCTCTGGGAAGGCAGTCACCAAAATACTGGTTTTTCCAGCACTTTGACAATTCCCCTCCAGCTGCTGAGCACACACCACACAAGCATGAAGGACGCCAGAGCTGCAGTACGATTCTTGACCACTCCTGAGCACAGAAGCCCAGATGGTCCTGCAGACTGCCCAGACTGGCTTAGGAAACTCACTCGCTGAAAACTAACCTCTTATTAAATCATGTAATACTCTACGACTGAGTACAGACACTGGAAATTTGGCAAACTATGTCATCTCCACCAACACTGTTCCATGATGCAACAAAGTCCAGAGAGATGTCATTGGTGATACTAGTAGCTATCTCTGATGCCTAATCTGGTATTTCTGATCCTAGCTCCTACCCAAGAAAGTTTGTCATCAGTCTTGTTGCCTTCCAGGCATTCACAGTTGCCTGTTGAAAATATTTCCAAAATCCCCTACAATTAAAAATTCACAAACAAGACAAATCCCACCATAGTCTGCTAGTTCCCTGATACCGCTGCATGTCTCTCACTACTTTTTTTTTTTTTCCCCCTCTACTTCTCCCCTAGAATGCAAATTTGAATTTATTTGAGAACAGGAACATTTTTTTTTTTTTCCCTGTTATTGTACAATGACTTGCCAAATGGGATGCTGGTGCTTGATTAGGGATTTAAGCTACTATAATAATAGAAATACGTGGGACTAAAAGTATGCAGTTCAGTATTTTGTAGCATTGTCAAGTTTTGAATTCTGCAATACAAGATTAACCCAATATATGTTTAGATAGAAACTCTTTGAGCCTATGATATCTAGAGATCCCTGAAAGCTCATGTGCTTTACTGTAGATTTCTGAGTTTTCCAAACTTGCACAGAATGAATTCTTTCTAAGGACAAATATCAAAAGATGAACAGGAAGAGGGTGATTTATGATGAATAAATCTCAAAAGTTTCAGAACCTACACTCTAATGGGACATGCACCACAGAGTTTGAAACGCTTTCTGAAACTGAAGCAAAATTCATATTTCATAAAGTGGAATTTGGGGGACCGTAGTAGTTTTTTTTGCCCAAAATGAATTTGGTTGCATCATTCCATAGAAAGCATATTCGAATTTAGATTAATGCTCATGACCAAGACAGAAATATTAAGTAATAGTTGGAAAATGATGGAAGTGAAACTTGGAATCTAAAATAAGTTTTCAGGGAAAGCTACAGATAACAGGGACATTTTTCTTTTCTTATTTTATTCAGTTTCCTATCTATCCCTAAAAAGGATTTTTCCTAATTTAGGAGAAAGAATAAAAGAGCTTTGGATTGAACTGCATAATCAGTGAACCAGACAATCCCAAACTGCTCAAGCATATCCGACATCTGCTTGACGAACTCGACTGCAAATAGCAGGAGCGAGTCTCCATTACAGTACACACAGAGCTGGGCTAGGAGAAACAGCATTAGAAAGTGTTATTCCCATTTAGTAATTATGCCTTGATTGTTGTTTATATGTTTGCTCTACTGTAACTTGCTTGCCTTAGGGTGGCACTACTGCTAGAGAAACACAAAAGTAATTTAGTTTTAAAGGGGAAATGAAAGTTTTAAAGTAGTTTAACATTTCGGTAAAACTGTAATGATTGGAGATGACTGGATTGTGTCGATAAAGAGTACTAATTTCAATAGTAACTCATGCCTTATTTCTCCTCACAGCAAACAACCTCCCTCCCTCCTTTCTGGCACATAATATAAATACTCTTTACACCACAATCAATGGAATCTGGGGAAAAAAATAATATATATATTTGCATTTTTATTCCTCAGAGGCTTCATCAAGACCAAATTTCCACAAAGCTGTTATTTACTCCTATGCAAATGGCACTAGCTCTGTAATGAGGTGTAATCATCACCACATAGCTCACTTTCTCTATCTCTTGCTTGGATTTAGCGTGTCCATTGCTTGGATTTTGGTGTCCATGATCTCAAAGGTGTCAGGTGTGATGCTGCTTACACCAATGGTCACAAAAAGAAGCCAGTATTCTCATGGCACAGCTCTGCAGAGACCATCGGGGACACCGAATGACCAGGCAGCAGTGGGAACCCAGAGGCATGCGCTGAGCAGAGGCTTCCCGGAGGGCTGCCCGCTACAGATGCGGATGTCTCTGCACATCAGACAAAAACCTGAGCGCCTCTGGCATGGGTGGGTGCACCAGTGACCCACTCTGCTGGGCAGCTACACCCCTTGCTCTGCTTTGGTCTAACACATGGGTGTTTGCTCACTTCTACGACGTGGTACGGTGGTCAGCATTTGGCCCCAGAGAATAATGTGTGATTAATGCATCAAAAGACTTGTAAATTCTCCTCCCCTCACTCTCCAGCTTTTTATTCTCAGTTACATTTTTCCTTTGTTCCTTTCTGCAAACCCTAGTGTAAATGTTTTTTGAGTAATTAATGTGTCAAACACAAGACCTGAATTTTCACGGGCAATTAGTGGGCTGAATAAAGCCAGCAGAATGCATTTCAACTTTAATAGTGATTTGTGGCTCATTTGCTGTTTTGCAGAACTGTATCCTGAAACACAGAGAGCATCATATGCCTGTGCACTTTTTATTTGTCTCATATACCAAAGCTCCCTCTCCTTTTCTATTTTTCACCACATACAAGATGCTGCTTGTAGTCTATTACAATTTGCATATTGTCCTTCTGCCTCATCGATAATTGATCAGGTTAACAGCTGCTTTCTGCTGGTGCCAGGAGAAATATATTTGTTTCTACAGGGCTGTGTAATTCCTCAGGCCCCTGCAGAACTGCATTTCCCTGACAGAGAGTTGCCTTGTGCCTCCCGTAGCTGTGCAAGGCATGGGCGAGAACACACAACTGGCCCACGTGTGCCATTTCAGGAGTGCCTAGAGGTTTGCTAACTCACTTACACAATTACACATCATGGCGTAGCGATGAAAAGTGATGTCTGCTGTAGACAAAGCAAGAGAATTATAAGTAGTCTAGGTGGCAAGTCGGACCCAGATACTCCTTAATGCCTACTGAATGCACAAGGCGTTCAGTGCGAGGGGAGAAGGTGAAAGCTTGAAAGCCTCTCCCTCTGTCTAGAGAGAAGAGCTAGTGTGCAGTTTTACCAATGCGATACACATTTCCAATGAAAATTAGAAGTGTGGATACAGGATCGTTTTGCTGTTACAGGACTACGAAAGAGAGTATTATGCTCTCCAACGTTTCTGGGGATTTAGCTGTCTGATTCAAAAAATACCTGAATCTGAATCAGTTCAGCTAAGAGGCAAGCAGTCAAAATGATTAGCAAGCCAAGGAGATGGTTCAGTCTCAAGGACACAGTGTGCTACTCTGACTGGCACAATCCATCACAAGTTGCATGTATCATAATTGTACACCACAGATTTGTAAATAATCTCTTTTTCAGTGTCTATGTTGACAAGGAATAATATATGAGAGAACTCCCTTGTTAGGTAACCTTCTGCTTAAGCAGACCACCCTGACACTTAAGTGTGCTGAGTGCATCATTATGAAATGCCTATAGAGTGTCAGAAAATGATGAGAGATTGCATGAGGCAGTGGGCAGATGCATACCATGAACAGCAGCCCAACCTTCCTCTCAAAAGAGCTGCTTTCCTTGGGACAGAAGGTGTACAACAGGCTTTCAGTGCACTGTTCTGCTTCCCTAAATTCTGTGTGCCTCTGGAGGAATGTATTTGCTATCATTAAAAAGACTGCAGGTATCACTGGAATCTAATTTGTAAGCACATCAAGGTAGATACCTATTAGCACCAAAATGCAAATGATCACTGCAACACCGAAATGGATGCAATATCCCATCAATGCCGTTGGACCACAAGTGCTCTCACCCAGAGGCAGGTAGAGCAAGCTAGGACTGTCACACACAGTGAGAACACTGCAGAGATAAATGTGCAGATCATGTTCCAGCCATCCATAATACAGAACAAAGATTAAAAGCACAGTTACTGACTGAGAAAGTACAATAATTGCTATCACTTTAAAGAGAGAGATAATTTGTCAACAATCAGTATACAATGGCACCTGGGATGCCACAATTTCTAAATGCAATTAGTAGCAGCAGGTGAGCAGTTGCAGACCAAATGCAACTATATTGCTTTGGAAAGTACTGAGCACCCACCTCAGTGACTGGAGCCCTCTGGTGGTACCTCCACTTGGCCTGCCCAGGCCACATTGCAACCCTGGGGTCCCCCTGAGCAGGACGACCTAACTGGCCTCTGCTCACCATAGGATCCGTTGCTGTCAGCAACCTGGCCTTGCAGCATTGTAGAAGTCCTGGGGTTTATATACACAGGGATAAGCAGCTTGCTTTCCCAAATTTTCCTACTTCGTGCATAGCAATATAGGTGAATCTATGGATATTTGCCTTAAAAAACACACCAGGAATTCATTCTGGAAAGGAGGAAGTCTTCTCCTCACTTCACGTACATGATTCATATCCCTCTCTTTCCTCCTCTGAGCCTATACTGTAGGCAACAGCACCTATAATAAGCTTACAGGAAAATAAAATACATCAAGGAGGATCAAGCACAGTTACAGCAGTCAAACCATGCACCAGACATACAGTCCAGCCCTGCTACAAAGCCAAGAAACAGACAAAGAAAAATGAGTTGTCAAGAACATGATTCTACTGAAGAGACTCCTCCTGGCGCTGGACATCTGGGTGCTTCACATGCCAACTTCAGATCATCAGTCAGCTGGTGCTGGTGGGGAAAACAGGAGTAATTTTTACCCTGCCAGTGCTGGGCTGGGTGGGCATCTGCAGGCTCTGCCACGTGCTGCAGTCACACACTGCCAGCTCTCTACTTTAAATGCCTGCTCAGTGGTGAGGAGATGGGGCCAGGTCAACACCCTTATAGTTGCTATAACAGGCTTTCCAGCTGCTTTCTGCATATTCAAGTTTCATTTTAAAGCTACAATTCTTGAGCATTTACCCATCAGGAGAGTGGGTCTTGCTCTCTATTTATTTTTTTTTATTGTACAGACCTGAGCTAAAGCTCATTTGTATGGATAAAAGGGAAACACTAACCCAACTACTTATTGCAGCGGACAAAAACAAATCTGTACCCTGAGATACGCATGTCTCAAGGACTGTTCCTCAACTCTGTCCTCCGATTTTCCACACTGTATTTTCAATACATTACACTGAAGTGCTTTTAAGGACAGGAGACTTCTATACAACTAAGACAGTAAACTGTACGCACAAACTTTCTGCAGAGAAGTTTGCAGTGAAATTGCCTTGTAAGCCCATCTTTTTCATCTCCAGAATGAAATGTTGAAGAATTCTCAGCACTTGGATACATGCAATACAGTACAAAAGAAACTTCTGATCACCACATGGAGTTCAGAGACGTGTGTGTATCGCCAGTACAATACTGGTGTCCCAGTTTTAAACTCTCAAATCCAGTCTTGGAAAGAATCAGAAAACAGAGAAAAAGTAGAACCTTAAAATATTACACAAAATGAAACTGCACAGCACTTTCTGTTTGCAGGGATCTGCAAATCCATGCAAGAGTTTAAATGTCCCAATAACTGTAGCTGGAAAACAAAGAAAATCCGTGGCAGGGGAAAAACATCCTGGTTAGTATTGCAGCTTTAAGAGAAATTTAAAGTTTTTATTCTGCAACGGCAGGGATAAGGATGACATTCATCTTCAGTTTCAGCAATAAGCCTGAATATGGGCTCTTTTCAAGCCCTGTTCATCATATACACCGCACTCTCAGCTTGTGTTTTTCCTTAGTTTACTGATGGTCTTATTATATCCTTATTCATGAGAGAAACACTTTATTCCCCTAGCATTAAAATTGTCTTCTGTGAAAGGGGGGAGGTGGTGAAGCGAGGCATAATTTACAGTTTCAGAATACTGGAATAACTTCAGTTATAAATCTGCAGCATTCATGAGTTTGCTACCTAAAGACAGGGAGACTTAAAACCAGCAAAACAGCAAAGGCCCAGTTAACCTATTCACTTACATAAGGGAAGACTGACAAGCATACAACAGGGAAAGCACTACAGCACATCAAACACGCATTGAAAATGAAGTAATGAGAGTGGTTTAGAATGACTGTGGTTACCTACCTCAATTTTATGCTCCTCTCAAAACCAGCAATATAAGTTTCCCAGCATGTCTATTTGCTGATCTAGTTTCTATTCAATATTTAAATTACTGAATATTTTTATGTGAAAGGAAGAGTATCTACAGAAAATAACATTTGAGTTAAATATACACTGGCTATCTCAATGTTCTAATTACTGCAGGAACAAATCTGAAGCTCTTAAGGTAGCCCTTAAAGTCAGGAAATTACTGTAAGAATCGTAGTGTTGGGCATACAGTCCTCAGCCAGAATTTTCAATGAATCAATGGGATGCTTCATATGTTCAAACCCAGAACCAGCAGGTCCTTTGTTACTGCTTTAGAAATCTACATTAAGAAGCCCTTGAAATCTATTAAACATTTCTGTTGAGGAGTCTGTTACTACTGACAGGGCAGGATGCTTAAACCACCAGGTTCAGCGCAGCACACACGGTTATCAGCTGTCTTTTCCATGAACTTTGTTTCATATGTCTTCATAACCTTTAAGTTTCATTCTCGGGTGAACTCAGACCTATCATGCTTCTGCTCAGCTCCAGAACCCTTGTAGTTATCAGAACTTCATCCTACTGACAACAATTCCCTGGAAATTACAAATATATATCAAACAAACAACAACAACAAAAAGCAACAAACAAAACAAACAAACCTACAGCCCACTGAAAAATATTTTCCGTACCTGTGCAGACACAGAGAAACACCAAGACTCAGATAATGAAGTCTGAAGCACTGAATCAGACTTAACCCTCACCTGTGCCTTCTATTAAGGCTTATACCTAAAACTATGTTCTGTTAGCTTGGTTTGGGGTTTAAAACTAAGATAGCAATGGCACTAGTAACCAGGCAACAGTAATTGCTTCTCTGAGATTAAACCACAACATGACATTAAAGCTCTGCAACTGAACTTCCTTACAAAGGTGCAAAATTTTTGCAGGCAGAAGTTAATTATGTAGAAGGGCAATTTCAATTTAAGTTGCAGGTATCTCTAAGCTGTATGAAGGCAGGATAACAATGAGGTCAACAGTTCAGTCTACCTGAGTTTTAAATCTAGAACAGGATTATTTTAGCTTCCAATTTTTAATTGATGCATCCAACCTCTCAAAATAATTTCAACTAAATCAAAACAAATGACCTCTAAATAACTGCTATCCAATAATATTATCAGACTCTACAGATTTCAGTATAGCTGTAGCCACAATTTCACAATTAAAGAGATGATACTACCATGAATAAGAACTAGAGGGCATTGTGTATCTTATAACCAAACCAGAAAGTTCAAGCTCCTGTTTATTCTATAAACAGACAAACCTACTTTAAGACAACTAACATGGTCCTTTGTATTTACAGACACAAAAATACTCCTTTTGGACTAATTATTTCAGCTTGAGAGTACCATCACTTTACAAAATGTTTCCACCTTTTCCCTTTACACATTTAGATTTCCTCTTTTTTTTTTTTTTTTTTTTTTTTTTTTTTTAATAAATAAATTAAGGCCATAAACAGCTTTCTTATTTGAAAGAGCCTTATACATATTGTGTGATTTCCATGTATGAAAAATTTTAAGTTGCATCTAGATTCTAGGACAGTTTTCTGAGGTTAGCTAGAAAAAGGAAAGTAACAGTTTGCCATCTGCAGTATCTTTTGGCTTGATTTAGTTGGATGAACAGAGCAAGTATCATACAGGACAAGTATCATACAGGACAATCAGCTGGGTACAAAGAAAATGAGAAGGAGGTGAAGGAGAAAGGGAGCACTTATTTTTGACTACCACTGAAGGCAAACTGCAGACCTGTAGCAGCCAAAAGCTTGTGAAACTTGGACCCATGTTGCCATGGCTGTCCTCCCTGAGATCTGAGAAGATAATTAGGTCTTTCCACGCTTCTGTTCTCCATCTGAAAAATGTGAGTAACACTTCTTATTTCTCTCCCTTAGAGTACAGGGTAAAGATAAACCTACAGAAATGATGGAAAAAACAGTGGAATTATCCTATGAAATCCAAGTTTCCCAAGACAGACTGTCTGGAAAGAATGATAAGACATAATTCAAAGGAGCATGAAGAAGAGCCATCCCAGAAATAGAGGGTGATGGTTTCAATGCTGAAATGCAACTTGGCACCACTTCGGCATGTATGAATCAATGACATGCTCGATATGCCACACTTGACACAGCAAAACTGGCAGATGCGGGTTACTCTCGCTGTTTTGTCTTACTTGGATTACAGGCCTTGTGATAGACCTGGAGCCCACACCTCAGTAACAGGGGGAGGTGATACCATTCCTTGCTGTGGACACCATGAGTTTCACCCAGGGGGCAGACGGTTTAGGATCCCCAGCCCCTTTCATTGCTGCTGAGTCTGAGAGCAGCTCCTGTAGACCCTGACTGCCAAGAGTCTGTTGCTCAGTTTCCTCACACCAGAAGGCATGGAAGCATTTTTGTCACTTGCACAGCAGCTGCCATTAAGAAGTAAATGTTTGCCAACATATCAACCCAGTAGGCTGCAATTGTTCCGTATGCTTTGAATATGGCATTTCTGTGGTAACCATCAAATATCCAAATGCTAATAGTGACTGTTCTCCAAATATTGTTCTTTTAACTCCGCTCTCAGAGGCAAGGCTTCTTGCCCAGCACCTTTTCAATCCCCACTCATTTTCAGAAAAAATCTTTTGTATTTTATGTCAAAGATCAGTGGTAGAGCAGTTCTTACTATCTCTCACCATTAGAGCAGTTCATTTTCACGTAATTTTTTAACAAGACAATAAACATTTTGCTTCTGAAGTGTGTGAGTGTGTGTGTGTGACGGGGGGGACGGAGGGGGGGGGGGGGCGGGGGAAATCAATGTGAACTCTGCCTGATATTCAAGTCAAAGTACATGATGAACCGATGAGACCTAGAAAATTTACTTTGCCAGGAAAGACAGTGTATTATGTAAAAACTAAAGCAAGTGTCCAGCATTTCCCAGATGAATGTAAACTTTATATACAGAGAGATGAAACACCTGGAATATATATTCAATTCATAGTTCACGATCACACATGTTAAGCTTTAACATACTAATATTAGTATTAGTGTCACAGCTAACTTGAAGACCTCTGTACTGAGAGTTTAAGTAGGTAAGAAATGTGACCAACAACAAAACTAAGTAGCTGAATACACTGTCACCCTGTGGCATTGCAGGGAAGACTAAAAGAAGCCAGTTGCTCAAATATGTGTGTACATTCCCAGACATTTGTTTTGCAAGAGCTGGGAATAGCAATGAATTTTGGACTGGGTACAAATCCACTGATAAGTTCTGCAATGTTATGTTACACAGACATGAATTAGTCCCTTACAGGCACAGCACAAGAAGCTGTGTTCAAAAGATGAACTTTTAACTTGTGCTTTCCTACAAAATGACCAGAACCTTCTTACTGATATTAAACTATCAATTTTTAATAGTTATCTCACATATTGCCTTTATTATCTGTCACATTAGGTTCATTGAGCTTTGTATTTGCCCTCCTTTTCCCAGATGTAAGCTATTCAACTTAAATTAAATGTACAGATTGCAAAATATCCCCACTGACCTCACGGGCAAGTAATGCTCTTAATTGGAAATAAGCAAACTGGTTCAAACTAAATAAGAACCAGTCTAGACTTCAGACCAAAGTTCTAAGGGAACTTTTTTATCATCAAAGAAAAGCTATTTTTGCCCAATCTCTCTTCTTTCTTTGAAATCTCTGTCTTCTCACTTCTTTCTTTTTATACCATTTCTTACCTGACACACTGGAAACAAGAACAGCCATTTACTCTGTTCAGTTATGCATTCAGAAAGGTTTGCAACATATGCTTAGAGGCTTCCTGGTTCACTGCCTAGCAGTCATTACCTATAGCATCATGGATATTTACATTTCTTTAAAATTATGTTTACTCTGCATGTTCTTGATATTTATCTAAATGTCCAATTCTGTGTTGAATCATGTTCCTGGCACTGGTGATACCTGTTGCAATAGATTCCTTCAATGAATCCATTAATGTGGAAAACAATTTCATTTTTTCTCTCTTCATTTTCATGGTATCACCTGCTCAGAAACCTCCTGACTTTGACCCTCACTTCCCTGGAGCTTGAGATCTGCAACAAAAGATGCAGGATTGAAATAAAAGAACTAATATGTACACTGCAAAACAAACCAGTCCTTTCAAGAATGGGAATCGTAGAATATCCTGAGTTGGAAGGGACCCGTAAGGATCATCAAGTCCAACTCCTTGCACCACACCGGTCTACCCAAGATTTTAGACCATGTGACTAAGTGCACAGTCAAAACACTTCTTAAACTCACACAGGCTTGGTGCAGTGACTGCGTCCCTGGGGAGCTTGTTCCAGTGTGCAACCACCCGCTCAGTGAAGAACCTCTTCCTGATGTCTAGCCTAAAACTCCCCTGCCTCAGCTTGACACCATTCCTGTGGGTCCTATCACTGGTGATTAAGGAGAACAGATCGGCGCCTGCCCCTCCACTCCCCCTTGTGAAGAAGCTGTAGGCTGTGATGCGGTCTCCCCTCAGCCTCCTCTTCTCCAGGCTGAACAAGCACAGTGACCTCAGTCGCTCCTCATACATCTTCCCCTCTAGGCCCTTCACCATCTTTGTAGCCCTTCTCTGGACACTCTCCAGCAGTTTCACGTCCTTTTTTTTGTACTGTGGTGCCCAGAACTGTACACAGTGCTCGAGGTGAGGTCACACCAGCACAGAGCAGAGCGGGACAATCACCTCCCTCGACCAACTAGCGATGCCGTGCTTGATGCACCCTAGGATATGGTTGGCCCTCCTGGCTGCCAGGGCACACTGCTGGCTCATATTCAACTTGCTGTCAGCCACAACCCCCAGATCCCTCTCTGTGGGGCTGCTCTCCAACATCTTGTCGCACAGTCTGTACGTATAGCCAGGGTTGCCCCATCCCAGGTGCAGGACCCGGCACTTATTAAACTTCATGCAGTTGGTGATTGCCCAGTTCTCCAATCTGCCCAGATCTCTCTGCAAGGTCTTTCTACCCTCAACAGATTCCACAACTCCTCCAAGTTTAGTATTGTCGGCAAATTTGCTCAAAACACCTTCTAGTCCTACATCCAAATCATTTATAAAGACACTGAAGAGGACTGACCCTAAAATGGAGCCTTGAGGGACCCCACTAGTGACCATCCACCAGCCTGATGTGGCCCCATTTACCACAACCCTTTGAGCCCTGCCCGTCAGCCAATTGCTCACCCATCGTATGATGTTTTTATTTAGCTGTATGCTGGACATTTTGTCCAGTAGGATCCTATGGGAAACTGTCAAAAGCTTTGCTGAAGTCCAAAAAGATCACATCAGCTGGTTTCCCTTGAATGGCTAGATGGGTGATCTTATAAAAGGAAATCAGATTTGTTAGCAGGACCTACCCCTCATGAACCCACGTTGTCTGGGACCAATGACAGCATTGTTCCCCAGGTGCATTTCAATAACTTCAAGGATCATCTTCTCCATAATTTTACCAAGCACTGACGTGAGACTGACAGGCCTGTAATTGCTAGGGTCTTCTTTCTTGCTCTTCTTGAAAATTGGTACAACACTTGCCAGCTTCCAGTCTACTGGGGCCTCTCCAGATTCCCAAGACCGTTGAAAAATAATTGAGAGAGGTCCCACGATGATGTCAGCCAGCTCTTTAAGCACCCTGGGATGAATCCCATCCGGACCCATGGACTTGTATGGATCCATGTGGAGCAGCAAATCCCACACACATCCAGGGTCTGGTGGGAGTTTGTCATTCCCACCATCATGGTCCTCCAGCTCAGGGCACCCAGGGTCCTGAAGTTCATCATCAGCATTGAAGACGGAGGCAAAGAAGGCATTAAACGTCTCTGCTTTGCCTATGTCATTGTCTGTGAGGAGACCTTCCCCATCAAGTAGCGGACCTATGTTTTATTTGGTCCTCCTTTTTCTGTTCACATATCTAAAAAAAACCTTTTTATTGTCTCCCACAGACATGGCCAGCTTCAACTTTAATTGGGCTTTGGCCACATGAAGTTTCTCCCTACGGATGCGAATAGTGTCCCTGTATTCCTTCCACGTTGCCCGACCCTGCTTCCAGCAGCTGTACATTTTCTTTTCCACCTAAGCTCCCGTTGAAGATCCCTGGTCAGTCAGGCCAGTCTTCTACCCCACCTCCTTGACTTCCAATATTTTGGAATTGCCTGATCCCGTGCTTTTAGGAGGCAGTGCTTAAAGACTGACCAGCACTGATGGACACCAATGCCTTCAAAAGCAGTTTCCCAGGGGACCTTGCTGACTAGTACCCCGAGCAGCTGGAAGTCTGCTCTCTCCATATCCAGTGCAGACTCATCGAAGCTATGATAATACACACATAGAGGAAGAAAACCAGAGGAAGAAAATATATTTGAAATGGGTTTCTCTGGCTCTCTTCAGGTGAAATAATGTTTAATGGCTTGGGAAAGGGGATAGGGAAATCTGGAAGAGTGCAACAGAGGGCAGCGCAATGGACTCTGAAATGTGGCACCCAGATTGCACCCTTTGCTCACACTGATCATGAGTGCCCCACTGCATCATCCCCAGCAGAAAGGGTTTTGTTTTATTTTCTAAGTCACTTCAAGATCTGCATAGAAAGTTGCTCTTCTGTAATTCCCATTCATTGAAATATAAGCAAAATCAAAATAACCATCAATGTCAGATTATAGTTTTATAGCATGACAACACAAATAATGTTTGCTCTCTCTCTAACACAAACCCATAAATCCTCAGTGGATTAACCTTTCAGAAACCCTTGCCAACTGTTCCTGCCACTACAGCACTATTCAAAATCTCAAGCTGCCAAAAAGCTCTGTTGCTGTTTTCAGAGCACAGCAATCAATCATGCTAAGGAAGGGAAGATGAGAGAGCAGATTAAGAGACAGAAATGTTAACTTTAGAAGCAAGATTCTAACTTAGGTTTCTATTAGAAAGAACCAGAAAAACTCAGAAAATGATGAGTAGGTCTCTCTTTCACCTGTTGGTAGAAGACCACTTCAGCTTCGTCAGACTCTTCAGCTACTAAAACAAATGTACTGCTATCTGTGGTACAGCACAACTCGTGTTTTGAAGATGTGCAACCAGCACAACAATAAATGCAACAGATGATAGCACCCCGTGCACAAGCTTCAGCTCCTGGGAAGACCAGGAGTACAAATTCTCCTGGGAGAGCTCACCTTCAAAAGTGTTTTGACAGAGCCAGGCTTGCTGATGTGAAATCTGAACTACCCATCTGTGCTTATGTTTAAATTAGTTAGCTAGGCTACTGCTAGCACTGTAGTTGGTCCACAGCAAGGCCAATGTGATCTGCAGTTTCTGCTCAAGAGCTGGATAAAAGTACTCTAGGCTAAGCTTCTCATTCATGCCAGTATCAATTTCCTGAGTTACTACTGCAAAATAATCTAGGTATATTTTATTTTTTGAACCTGCTCATTTTCCCTTGCATTAACTGGTTCTATAGATAAAGAAGGATCACAGTCCAAATCTTGTGTCCAGGTATAAACAAATACTTTATATTACTTATGCCGTGCATAAAATACATGCAATAGATGCACATATACAAAGAATGGAGTTTGGTTACCTAATTTTTATAGAGAGACAATCCACGTATGCATGTAAATGTGCACGTGTAGGCCTGCTGAACATACAGAGCTGTAAGAACACCCACATGATTTAATTACACTTAGGCAATGATATTCTTTTAAATTATTTTTTGTTTTGTTTTGTTTTTAAGATATAAAGTCTTTTCTTGTGGTACTGTTTTTGGAGTTAATTTTCTTCACAGTAGCTCACATGGTGCTATGCTTTGGATTTGTGCTGGAACCAGTGTTGATAAAGTACCAATGTTTCAGCTGTTGCTGAGCCATGCTTGCACAGAGCCAAGGACTTTTCAGCTCCTGACACTGCCCAGCCAGCGAGGAGGCTAGGGGTGCCTGAGGAGCTGCTGGGAGGACCCAGCCAGGCCAACTGAGCCCAGCTGGCCAAAGGGATATTCTGTACCATGTGGCGTTACGGTCAGCAATAAAAGATGGGGTACAGAACGAGGAAGGGGGGAACATTTGGAGTTACACTGTTCATCTTCCCAAGTAGCTGTTATGCTCGGCAAGCTCTGCTTTCCTGGAAATGGCTGAACACCTGCCTGCCAATGGGAAGCAGTGAATGAATTCCTTATTTGCTTTGCTTGTGTGTGCAGCTTTTGCTTTACTTAGTAAACTGTCTATCTCAACTGACATGCTTTCTCACTTTTACCCTTTTTACTCTCTCCCCCATCCCACTGGGCAGCCGTGAGTGAGCAGGTGTGTGGTGCTGAGCTGCCTGATGGAGTTAACCCATAATGCTTGTTTAAAGCATACATGGGCTCTCCTTAGTTTCATCAAATTTTTATTTTCCTTTTTCCCCTAGGGAAAGAATGCATGAAGGCTACTGTCATAAAAATTAATGGAAAGGAAAAAGAAAACAAACCAAACCTAAATCCAGCCTGGTCAGACTAATGATCTGGGTGATGTTAAATGAAACCAGAAAAGTAAACATGCACAAGTGACCAGCATTGAAACAATATTCCAGCCTCCAAATCCATTGAACCAGGCTTTCACGGTATACCCTGAGAACTAGTGGTATCAGCACTTCTTACACCTTTACTTCTCACTTCTGTTCCATGTGCAAAGGGGACATTGCATACATTTATTGGCCTCTTGGACAGACCGTGGAGCCCATTTCATTAAAGCTCACCAAGGACTTTAAAAACAGGAACAAACAGTGCATAAAAGTAACTTCTAGGCCTTATACTATAGTCATCAGAGTATGATGAAAGGAAGAGAGCAGAAGACTGACAGCAGCTTCTGTATTTCTTTCTAGATGTGCTCAGATTATTTATTCTGACTATAAAGAGGACCCTAGTCCACCCTTTATGGAAAACCAGAAACACCTAGACAATTATCATCTCTGGATTAGAGATGTAGGAACTACCATACATAAGTGTCTGAAGATGGTATTCTCTTGTGTGTTCTAATTCCTTAGCAATTCCATGGGCTTCAAAGGACTTGCTGGGTCTGTAGGTCCCAGTTCCACAAACCACTGATGCACGCAGCCAGTCCCTGTGAACTCATCCCTCCCGGGACCCCTGGACGCTGAGCCCACAGTCGTGCACATTGCTCCACCTGGAGGGCTCAGCAGATCTGCCCAGGTGTTGAAGCAGGTGCCTGTGCCCTCACATTCCCAGGAGACCATGGCACATGGGAGGACAGGCCCAATGAAGGGAGAACCAGACTTATACTGTCAGCTTAAATTTTGCACCTGAATTACTAGAAATCCTCACATATCCTATCCTGTAGGAGTAGGCTGTAATTACCTGCAAAGGTGCATGGACTCTTATGATTAACTACTCTACTCAAAGCTGGTTTCAACAACAGAAAGCTTTTATAGATGCACTGCCATTTCTAAAGCAGTACTTGAGTCCTATAAAGATCCGCCTAGGGTTCTTGGTAAACTCTTCTCTTGTATCAGATCTGAGGGATGTCATTCACTGCTATTATCACATGTCACTTCAGAATATACAAGAAATAAAACCAGCTTGCTGTAACCCATAAACAGCTAGATAACCCTCCCAGGTATATATTACAAATGCAACTGCTTTAAAATTCTCCTAAGGTCAAAGAAATAGCAGGGATATTATCTAGTCAACTTCATGTTTCCTGCTTTCAATGTCATAATAACCACCACTGCATCTAGGCATGCGATCTTTCCCCAATATTTTCGGGTTTCTGTTCTGCAAATACATGCTTCAGCATCTGCCTGTGTTCCCCTTCTACTCTGAGAGGATATGAATGCTATGGACAGATTTCAGGAGCTGCTCCACCTTGTTGTCAGGATGCAAACGGCTGGTTCGAATTCATTTAACTGATGAATGCATCATACAGGGAATAGCTGTGGCAGACATAACTTGATGCATTAGTAGTCAAGATGAGTAACCTTTTCATTCCAGTACACAGCACTTATTGTTGCTGCCAGGCACCTCCATGCTGATTTACAATCACTTGTCTTTGACATGAGTGGGGGAGTTCTATTTCTTTCTGAGTTCGACTAGGAGCGAAAGTGTGGGCTTACAAAAATATTGATCCAAAACACACACATGCACAAAGGCACGGGAGGAGGACAAAGTATCAATTTAAGTTACATCTCTTCCTAGGAAGTAGTTTTTAAGGCATAAAAGAAAACAGACAAAACCCCACAGTCTTATCAAAGAACACAGAAAAAAACAGCAACGTGCTTACTAAGACACACACAGTGTTAGAGCTGTGATGCAAACAACCACGTTTTGTTTTAAACGTGGAAACCACTGCTGTAATTTGTATATCTAGAAGAAAAAAAAAAAGTTAGGTTTTATTTTCTTTATTTTTATGCAGCACAGAGGATTTGCCAGCTCAAAAAACAATTAAAAAGGTTTTCCTTAGCTGGAAAGCACAAAAGGTGAGCTCAATTGCTCACTGGCAAATGGCTGCTTTAGGATTGCAGCAGCTTGCACTGAAAGGTCTAAAGAACCAACTGCTGGGAAGCATGGGAAGGAGCAAATGAATTTAAAGACACAACCTTGCATTTGGAAGAGCTAAATCAGCTGTGGCTGATTAGAAAGAGCAAACATCCCTTCAGGCTGATGGAATGGGAGTGGGGTTTTCGGTGGAGAGCAGAGAGTGGCCGCTAGAAATGGTGCATTCCGCTGGTTCTTATTGATCACTGTCATCCTCCATTTCAAATATTATTTCAGAAGTTTCAAGTGTAATCTCACCATTTTAGTGGCTTAAGAGGCTGGTAAGAGTCTCAGGGACAAACTCAACAAGGTCCATCACTCTACATCTTATGTAGTCCTCTCTACTTTACAACTACTGATAGGCTGAATTCTACATTTCAATTGGACATATTCAATTACTTAAAGAACTGTCTTCTTCAAAGACATAACCGTGGTGTATTTTCTACAGAGATAAAACTGTTCTTAGCAAAGCTGAATATCTTTATTTCTTAGCTCCACAGTTGCAGAATTACTGCACCTTAGATCTTCCTCCAAAGACAGAACCAGTCCAATTTCCACCACGGTGATGTCCACAGTGCAGCCACTGGGACTGCCTGTACTTGTCTTCATCTTACAGCACCGCCTACTTTTATGCGTTCTTCCTATCTGGTAAACATGACTGCAATTTATACTCACATAGTTTGATATTGATGCACTTACTATAAAGCAGGAAGAGAATGAGATCTTTAGAAAAGCTACTGGCCCCCAAAAAGAGCTGCACAGTGGCAGATCCCTTGGGGAAACAGCAAAAGGGTGATCTGGGCAGCGCTGCTCCATTACTGAATAGCCAATGTAGCTATACCTGCACTGATGTCAGTCCCAGGTCTGTGATCCTACTACTACTTTGTCATCATGTTTTTAAGGCTTACGGCTTATCCTCCTTGCATCTTGCAGGTTTCCTTCTATGTCATTTCTTTCCTATCTGTAAAAAGGAGAGGAGTGGGGTGTGGGGGAGTTACATGTTGCAAAGGCAACAGAAATGTCTTTAAGTCTTGCCTGACTATTAGTCAGATTTTCAGTCTGTTCCCAACTTGGAGCCCCTCTGATTACCCATACACCACTACATCTCACTAGGTAGGACTCCTTTTAGTCTCCTTGATTTGCTGCAGATTACTGAGGATTTATTTTCACTGCCTGCAGTTACATCCAAAAGTTACCCACAGTAACCTGAGAGAGATGCCAGATTTGGTAAAGTAAAAACCAAAAAAAAGCTGGACAAATGGGCATAAATGGTAATGAAGAATTGAATTACTGGATACATGAATAAATATGATATTTTGTGGAAAAGTTAACATAGCTTTTTGTCATGACTTTCAAAGCCACCGCTACTCTAAGCACCTTGGCAAGAGCTCTTTGAAGAAAACAACAAGCATTTGGATAAGGGAGTTCGAGCTGATATAGTCTATTTGTATTTCCAGAAGATATCTGACAAGGTCCCTCATCAAAGCCTTTTAAAGAAACTGTGCTGTCATGGGACACAAGGGAATGTTCTTGCACAGATAAAGAGGTGGTTGAAAGATAGGGGACAAAAGCAGGGCAGTTTTCACACTGGCAGGATGTCACCAGGGATCCCCACGGGCAGCCAAGCTAAGCATGTCCAAAACGGAGTGAGTGAAGGGCATGAACAGTGAGCTGACAAAGTTTTCTCAGGATAACAAATTTTTCAAGGTAAAACAGTTTCTTTTCAGTAAAGTTGAAAGCCAGCTACGAAGAGATGCAGGACACTCTCATAATACTGAAAGGTTAATGAATTTAGATACTTATAAAGTAATTAATGTAGGAAAATCTAAGTTTTACATACACAGAAATGGGTTCTGAACTGCTTATCACCAAGAAAGCGATCTTTAAGATATGAAAACTTGTTGTGGCAGTCCAGGGTTTAGTCACATCTCAAAAGAGCATAGGAGAAACACAAAATTAACAGAGAATGTGCCAAACAGTCACCATAGTACAGCTTACACAAAGAACTGCTAAACAGACTAAGACTCACATAAGCCTGGAAAAAGGATATGACAAAAATCTGTAATATTGTAAGTATCACAGAGAAAGTGCTAACAGAGCAAGGTAACAACTGCCTCTCTTCCATTGCAGCACAGAGGCCAAGAACAACAACAACAACAAAAAAGACTAGTTTGTAAGGAGCAAGAGGAGGTATTTCTGCACAGAACAGATATTTAAGCCACTGTGTGTACTGATACAGGAAACTGGGCAGCTAATTCTCTGTATGGGTTCAGGAATCAGTTACAGAAATTAATGGAAGAAAAAGCCAGAAAAAATTACTAACACAAAGGAAAACACTGAGCCACAAGCATCTGGGAGAACATTCTAGGAAGTGTTTGTCTTATTTCTGCCTCTTCCTCTGGGATCAAGCTTTCGTTGCTACATGCTACCCACCTTTCAGCCTGTCTTCCTACAGCTAATTCTGGCTTCAGTGGTGTAAGTTTTACTGAGAGCTTTTACACTAGAGAAGAATACAAAGCTTTATGGCGGCATTTTCAGTTGTAGCCAGAATGAATCAGGTTGCAACAGTGATGACAGCAAGATCTGACTCCCCCTGCATCCCTATCCCTCTCTTTGTCCATCCATTCATCCTGGAATGAGCATCAGTTTCCCTCGCTTACACCTCTGGGGTTCTGTGTGTGTAAAAGAAGGCTGAATTCGGTGGTCATCACTCCACTGAAAAATTATTTAGACAATTCAGTAGTTTTCGTAGCAATGTCATGTACGAAAATTAGGCAGCTCGTCTCCTTAACTTTTGGAATTGTACTGCTCTGTTATGTTGAGATCAGAACATAAAATGAACACTTAGCAGTTTAATTCACCATAAAGAAAGAACTTTATTCTCATGAAATGTTCTTATAGGAAATGTTGTTTCTTCTTCATTTAGCAAAAATAACAATACCCCAAGGGGAAAGTAGTGTTGTGAGAATATAAGCTTCAGACTTAAATAAATAATCCAAAGGAAAAATAGATCTTTAGGCTGATAATTCAGCTCCACAGTGGAAAGACATTACTGTTAACAGTAATCTTAGGACAAAATTTGGATGATGGTTTTTAAGTGTTTTTCAAGATATCACATAAAAACAGACAATTGACATCCAGAGGGTGTCTGATTTGTTTTTACCCAGTTCTTCTTTCATTTTCTTTCTGTGTCATAATGCTTGTTTTCACTATGAAAAGGAAGTCTGATCAAGACAAAACAGTAATGCAGAATCTTTTTCTAGAAGACCACATTCATCCTTGTCACAACTGTGATTTCTTGTTTCAGTTTTCCCTACGTATTAATTGAGCAAGTAATAGTATCAGCATTATTCTATGGTTCATCTTAGAGTCAAATCTGTCTCTTGTATGAGTACATGGATACTAACAGAATCAACAGAAACATGTGCATGTACTCGAAATCAGAATTTGATCTCAGTATTAGTATGCTGAGATCTGGATCTCTCTGTACAGTCCTAATGAAGCATATTTCAATAGTATTTTACTGGAATGTACCTGAAAATAAAGAGTTGCTTAGTGTTTTTTTTTTTTTTTTTTTTTTTTCTTTTAATTATCAGGTGCCTGAAAATGCAGTGCTGTGCTAGTATTTATTTTATTTTATTTTATTTTATTTTATTTTATTTTATTTTATTTTATTTTATTTTATTTTATTTTATTTTATTTTATTTTATTTTATTTTATTTTATTTTATTTTATTTTATTTTTTAATCAGAGTATTGCATTATTCTTATTGACTAGCAATCAAGTTATTCTCCATATTAAAGTATTTATTTTCAAAAGCCAAAAGAAGATCTTGTCTGCTTCCATTATGAGCAAATTAAGACTAATGGCAAATGCTTAGCTTCATATGCTTATAGAAATTCATTGTTCTTCTCTTATAACTGAGCCCTTTATTTTATAATAAACAAGTGCAGTCATTGGTATTCCAGCACTGCACAGTTGCTTACCTTCTTAACTTCCACAGCATTCTTCTTAATTTATGTGAAGCCTTCTGATAATCCTTGAAGGCCAAAATTAATTGCTGTCTGTTGTTCCAAACTCTTTTAGGGTCCAGACTCATAGCACTATGATAAAGACTCCTTGCCCTTCTTCTTGACTGAAATATATCTATATTAGTCTGCAGGTTGACACTTAAGTAAATCATTCATATGCAAGGCTGAAAATGCTAATTGGAGAATAATTCTGAGGCTCTGCAATATATGTATTTCAGTGTGTTTGAATATATTTGAAAACAGATTTCTTGCAGAATTCATCTGCATCTGCAAAAATGTTCTTTTAGAATAGCCCACTTTGATAGTTGTTGCATGGATATGGATGTGGGGTTTTTACTACAAGGGAAACATAATTCAACACACTCCATGCCAAATAAATGCAATCCTAGATCTAATAAACTGCTGTGGGGCAGGATTTTATCCTTTGGGTCGTCTTGGTCTTTCTCTAAACTAAATACAGTTCTTGACAATTGAGCAGTTCAAAACATCATACCCAAACAGCATAAATCACTTTACTGTTGAATTTCTCCCTCAAAAAGGAATCCTCAAAGAACAGGGTAGCTCAACAACAATGGGTTCTTTTTAAAAGATATTTCTTTGCATTCCAGTCTCTATAGTACAAATAATCCTATGGAAGTCATAAGCATTTGGTGGAGAAGTCTATGCTCTTACACGCAGAGGAGCATCAGTCAAGCAAAGATGAGTTCTAAAACTAAGAGACTTAAAACCAACAGAACGTGGGACTTAATACTATATTTCTGCCATGGTCAGAACGTGCAGAATTCAGGGGTTAATGGCATGGGACAAGATGCATGCCCTTAGCTTGTTCAGGGAAGGAAAACAAAAACCAACCAACCAAACCAAACTGAACTAAAAACCAAATCGACCAACCAATCAACCAAAAAACAAAAACAAACAAACAAACAAACAAAAAACACAACATCATAAAACTGTAACATAACCGTATTAGTTAAAGAAATACTAAAAGCAGTAGTGGAATGCTTTCTTCCCTCAAACCCTCAGTACTGTAGCAAATATTCTGAACACAAGATTTGGAGTCATGAGGAATTATAATTAATAACAACAACAAATCTTTTATTTATTTATTTATTTATTTTTATTCTTCTCAGATGCCATTTGTTGACAGTGGTACAAAGTATATTACACAAACATGGTCTTTTTAACCAAGTTCAAATGTCTCCGGCGTTAACAGAAGCACTCTGTGTAGATCTCGACTTAAAACCAAACTGAAATATCTTTACTACACACCAACAGAAACAAAGAAGGAGGTCTTATTCCTACTCAAGTTCACAAAGTTCTTTTTTGCTGTGAGAATAAGATTTCATTGTTCTGTTTTTCAGGAGCTTAAATTTTTCTGTTTTCCAGCAAGTGAAATATTTAGTCATCTGTCATGATTGCATTTCATTTTTTCCCCCCCTGAGTTTTGTTCTAAATGGCCATGCTGGTCACATTTGTTGTCCTTCACTAGATTAAAATTAGTTTGTGATCAAGAGAAAATATGCTCCCAAGGAAATTTTAGGATGCAAAGTTAATGGAGTGTCCCAAAAGCCTCCAAGTGTCCTCTACGGTATCCATCAAGCAAACCCCAAAGGTTTTGTGCAGTTTTGCTTCCAACATAACAAACAACTCCCCTGCCTTACACAATTCTGCTTTACAGTTCTAAAGCTTGTGCTGATTCTGGATCCATTTTTCATCAGCTTCACATTGTCTTTCCAAAGTTCTTCAATCATTATTTTTACCTTCTGTGCTAGACAACATGAATATTCATCTCCCTACTCACAAAAAGGCTTGCTATCTTTGAAGAAGCAGTCCTTTCTGACTGACAGTGACAGTTAATAGAACATTAAACTGGAAAAATGATCAGTTTGATCTTTGACAACTTTGTTCTTTTTTTTGCAAGAGTCAACTTGGACATGTGTCTTTCCATTGTACTTAACATTATTTGTTCTCACTGCTACTACTGCTTGTTGTTTTTTTGGTGTTGTCTCCCAGTATCTCTGGCCTGTCCGTACATGGTGACAAGAAGTTGATTAGGTTGGTTGTCACTCATTAATTAATATCAGGTCTTGTTTTTGTCTTGAAGTTTTCTGAGTTATTTGCCTTTACATCAAATATTGTTACAAAGAGCAGCCACTTTTTATTTTATTTTATTTTTTCCCCTCTGTTTGCACTGCAGTAGCACAGTGGAAAATAGATCTATGGCTGGGTTCCAAGATGCTATCACATTACAGGAAAACAATGTCAGTAACTGTACAGACAGCTGGAATCTGCTCCCCATATATTGTGGTTTCATATTTGAGAGGCACAATGGTCTGATTTATTTAAATATTTTCTAAGACTTTATAAGGTTGGAATTTTCAGAAGCAATCAGTTTGGCTTAACTGCAATTCCATCAAACATCCCCATCAAATTTAACAGTGGTTATACCAGATATAAGACAGTGGTTATACCAGATATAAGACAGGAATTAACTGCTGAAAACATTATTCACTGAAGTTATAGGGGAGTGAATTTCCCCAGTACTCAAAATGATCACAATTTCATTCTTTCAAGATGAGAATACAATGATCTATTCTTTTTGTACAGAGAAAAAACCCAACCAACCAAAAAAAACCAAAACCAAAAACAACACAGCCTTACCAGCATATATCTCAGTTCTGTTTCTTATATCCGTCTACGAATTCATTGAGTAACACTGTAGAAATAGATGTCCTATTTCTTCATTATTACTAAATCTTGCAAATTTTTTTCTTTCTATGAATGCATATAATACACATTAGATGGCTTAATTTAACCAATAGTAAAAAGGAAACTACACAGGATATAGAACTATGCTAAAATGTAGTTAACAGCACTGAACAGTGTATATAGTCACTAACTATCATTTATAAAAGATGCTGAATGTCTAGCCGGTTCATTTTTTCAGTTCCAGGTACTAAAAAGTGCACAGTCCAAAAAGAAGCTTGAAGCCATAATTCTTCATGTTTGATTTCAGTAACATACATGTATAAAATATAACTACATGGTAAGCGTACTTATCCCTTCCCCACAATATTAGACACCAGAGAAGGAGAGTCCTCCATCACAAGTTGAAGAATATAAAATTGATTTAAATTAGATTATTCATTGCTATAAAGTTCAGTATAGGCTGAAGATGTTTATCAGGCCAGAGTGAAAATGCAGATTTGTGGAACTTAGTGGGTCATTGATTAGGACATCATTAACTTCAGCATTGCAAAGACTTCAGCCACTGACTGTCTCCAGCTGCTTCCCAATGCTAGTCTGTTTTCAATAGCACAGTGATCAGTTTTCAGATGAAAAACACTCTTTTCCCCAGAACAAAGAAGTTAAATTGCAAACTTCTGATTTTGCCTCATATATGCACAGAGACTCATTATTAGGAAAACTAAAATGAAACCTTTCTGAGTGCCCTCTTGCAATGGGTCCCGGTCCATTTTACATTTACTAAGAAACTTTTGAGTGAACTGGGAAAATGTCAAAAACAAAAACCCCCCAAAAATACCACAAAAAAATGGAAATGTTCACCTGCAGCAATTTTAACTTCGTCTTGATTCAGGAAAAACTTTTCAAACAAGCTATGAAGTTTCCTTAGAAAGTCCATAAACTTTATTGGGTACTTCAAATTTACTTCCACTGAAAGAAATTCAGTCTGGTGAGCGCTGTAATAACTTGTTTTCTTCTTATAATTAGCCAAGAAAAGCATAGTGATAGAATTTCCTTACACAAACTGACTTCGGGTTTTACTTATCTTGAAAAGTAATGAAAGTTACCAAAACCCTGAAGAATTTCATAAGAATTCTTTTGCTACAATCACAAAGATTTCCCATTCAGAATTAAAAAAATATATATATATTAAAGAAGCCATTATCTAAAGTACTGATTTGATTTTTCAAGGGTCTTAATAAGATTATTACAGAAAAGTCAATGCAGTAAAAGGATGATCAAATAGAAAAATGATTAATTTCCACAGACATTAATACTCAATGTGTATTTATAGGAAAGAAGATAAATCCAAAAATACGCTTACAGTAGGATGGTATCTTAGACAAGCTGTGTTGCTTTACAGGGAGAATAAGAGGCAATAAGAGGGGCCAGAAGACAACAGATACTATTCTGGTGCATCTTAAAAGACTACACAAGTGGCTTTAAAGGTATGAAGCACAGCACTGTTTTGGAATTCCAGGCAAGGTGTCCGCACTTTTTCTCCCATGTCAACTAGCCATTTCCCTCTGAAATCTAAATACAGACCACATCATTGAAATAAATTTGACTCTAAAGAGGGTCAGGAAAAACGTACTTTTTAAGTTTTAAATGTGGTGCTAAAGCTGAAAGTATGCAGGACAGAGGGTGGTCCTAAAACAAAGTACTTTTTTTTTTTTTTTTTTTCAGAAAAAGCATTGCATAAATTTTCCCCTGATATTTTATGTCATTCTATTTATTGATCGCATACCCAGTCTCATGAGCAAGCACAAAATTTTAATCAACATACTGGACTCCATCCCGCCACCACAGACTTCAATGGAAATTGGATCAATCCCATTATCTACCATATGACTGCACAAGGCTTCCATGGGGAGAACCTCATTTCTAGCTCCTGCCCACAGGGCCCCTGAGGCTACATTTAAAGCAGTGAGCAATGTGAATACCAACAAGCCTAAAATAGCATTAAATGTGTTTAAATAGGCCAAGATAATTTGGACAGCTACAAAAGCATAATCTGCACTGAAAGCCCACCAATATTTCCCACACATTTGTTACAGGAAATGAGCTATAAAACCCAAATGTGTTAAAAATATATTACATATTCTGAGAGTGAAATGCTGGCCAGGAGGAAGTCAATGACAGAAAAAATTCTACTGACTTATTCAGGATGAATTTCAGACCTCATTCATCCCAATGGTACAGACAGCACAAGCTAAAGAACATCATGTTCAGGAAGGAGAGATTCTACCTGCCCTGTTTTATCACACTTCCATGACTGGCATTGCTAAGCAGAGCAATAAATGTACTGCTCTACATGTAAGACTTGGCTAGATCCTTAGCTGGTGTAAACTGGAACAATGTTCTCTCTGGCTTAGCTTTCGCGAGGATTTTGGATCATGAAAAGCCACGGTGGTGAGATGGGCTCAACCCACCAACAATGTGGTTGGTTTCCACCCAAAACATGCTGCTTCGACACTGGCCGAGGGAAACCATCCAGAACGTGCGGGCCGATAACACCCTCGGTTCCAGGTGAGGCCCTCAGGCAAGCCCTGATCCTCAGCAAGGGGACTCCAAAAAATGATTTATGCTGAACCCAGGAAAATGCCCATGGGCAGCTAAGCTGAAGTGGAGGAGAGCAAGACCAGATGCTGGCAGCAGACAACTGGGTACCCCTGCAGCTTGGTCTCCCCAAAACCCGAACATCTGGGGAACAAAGTGCTGCCTGCAGAAGGGCTTGGAACCAGAAGCAGGGGAAATCATAGAATCATAGAATATCCCGAGTTGGAAGGGACCCACAAAGATCAATTAGTCCAACTCCTGGCACCACACAGGTCTATCCAAAAATTCAGACCATATGACTAAGAACACAGTCCAAACACTTAAACTCCAATAGGCTTGGTGCTGTGACTACGCCCCTGAGGAGCCTGTTCCAGTGTGCAACCACCTCTCAGTGAAGAACCTTTTCATGATAACCACCCTGAACCTCCCCTGTCGCAGTATGACTCCATTCCCTCGGACCTATCGCTGGTCACTATAGAGAACAGATCAGCGCCTGCCCGTCCACTCCCTCGTGAGGAAGTTGTAGATCATGATGAGGTTCCCCTTCAGCCTCCTCTTCTCCAGGCTGAACAGGCCCAGTGCCCTCAGCTGCTCCTTATACATGTATGTCTTCCCCTCGAGGCCCTTCACCATCTTTGAAGCCCCTCCCTGGACACTCTCCAACAGTTTTTTTTTTTTTTTTTTTTTGTACTGTGGTGCCCAAGTAGGGTGAAATACAATGTTTGATCAGTTTGTTCAGTTTGAACAGTTTGTTCAGTAACTAAAGGAATACACAAGAAACACCTCAAGAAATGAAGACTAAAAAGGGCAGATCACTGATTGGCAAGCATTAGCCTGAGAGAGAAAGCAACTTGATTGATCATTTTTTAAAAAGTGGAAAAATGTTACAAACAAAACCAAATTTTAATATTCCAGGTGGCTTTTTAAAGAGTTGGGGACAGTGCCACAAGAATGTTCTAGAAGCCTGAGAATTACTGTGAAGATTAGGCCCTTTTAAAAATTAAGCATGTTTAATAAGTTAATTTCTTGTTCCAGTTGCCTGTAAGGCTATAGATTCAAAAGCATCAGAAATTTAACATTCTGGGTCTACGTGAAACACACACAGGCTCCATTCACCTTGGAGCACAAGGCAGCCCTCGTCTGGGCAACCACAGTAGGGGCACTGGGTCGTCTGCTCCTGCAGCCACCTCGGCATGGGGACAGGCGTGGGGACAGGGACCGGGTTATGGTTGTGGATGAGGACAGGGACAGACTGCCACAGAAGCTCTTCCACCACACTGCCCCGATGGCACTTGTGGGCCATGGAAGGTGGAAGGTGTCTGCCATTGCAGGCACAGTGCCCTGCGTGACAGGAAGGAGGCCGTGCACAGCAGTACTGCTCATTACTCCAGGTAACAGCTAGAATTAACTGAAGCATTTTTGCAATACTCTTCAGGAGCCTCATTCAATGTACCAGTCCCTAGAAATTAATGGTATGAACTCGCATTAAATCAGTTTGTCATTAGCCTGGCTTTCTTTATGGCAACTCATTAGGAGGAATTTCCTGCAAGCAAGAAGCCAGGGAACATCTCGACACAAGCGTCATGGTAGGTAGGCACGCTCTCCGCAGAGCCTGCTGGGGCCCTGCAGCAGGCAACAGCCATGCAGTACTTGCACTGCATGCACCCAGCTGCAACCCGGACTCGCTCCACTTCACTTCATTCTCCCGGTACCTCTGCACAGCATGACAGGGCCTTGGGTTTGCTGCTCTTCCTGACCTGTTGTGCAGCTTTCACAGGGTCAAGGGAACACCTGAAGCAGGAGTCTTCCTATAAGGATCCTCCAAAATGCAGGTGAGGAAACATGGGCTGGTGACACAGGCACGTTTCTGTGGCAAACCCTGCAGTGTTCTGCCAACCTCAGGTCAGGAAATAATACAGAACACAACTGAGCTTAAACCAGCCTACATCCTACCTGCTTGTGTGAGTGCCTATGTATGCAGATGTGCAGATATGTCAGCAATTCTTTTTTCACCTGTTTGCACAACATTCTAGAAAAAACATGATGTATGTAAAATAATTAAGAGGAAACTCATTTGTAACGTCCATATAGCAAGACTTGTGTCTTTTTTCTTTGCCCTCTATAAGGAGCACACAAAGGAATTTAACAGTTCCACTAGTCTTCGGTAACCAGTCTGTAACACAACTAAAATTGCCAGGATTTTCTTTTAAGGCTTGTATTTTTATTATTTATTATACACAGTGAAACTTCACTTGCCTTAATGTCTTATCTGAAAAAACACATTTGTTTGAAATGAGGTCATGTCCCTTGACATATATTAAGTGATGTGAAAAGCCCGCATTTATTCAAATGCCCATTTATCCATGTTAATACCATCTGAATAAAAGGGTTTCACGATATACCAGACATTTTTTTTTTGATCAAAACTCAAAGTTAATTAAACCAAGCCCTACAATATTTATGACTTTTTTTTTTTTTTTTTTTTGTAGCTCAGTGTGGTTTAGAAAAGGTGATGTTAATATTGACATTAATTAACGTCAATCTTAATGTACTATTACATTAATAGGCTGGCATATCTTTCAGCCTAAGGCAATGCACTGTGCTGCTAAAGCTATTTATAACAAAAGTATTTTAAACAGCTTTGCCCCCCACCAAAAAAAAAAATCAATTTATACTAAATGTTGTTGCAGAATCAGATTCATCACCCTAGGGATTAAGAAAAAAACGAAAGACCAATTTAATGACGGGATTTAGTTCATTATTTATCTTCTAGCATGTAAATTATAGATTGTCATGAATTTTTCATCCTTTTGGTGCCCACTACCTAATTCATGCGAAAAACATAAGTCTGTGTTACAAAGAGCGAGCTCCCTGGCTCTGTGTATGAGAAACATCTCCTCTGCCTTTTGACAGACGATAATCTGTCAAAATGAAAAATTAATGGAGGCTCCCTTAATTCATCATCTTCTGCCTCTCTTCTATTAATGACTTTTTTTTCTCTCCCCCCTCTTTTTTTTTTTTTTTAACTTCTATAACTCTGCTCACACTGAATAGAGTGGGTGGGAGGGGGGATGAAGATAAACAGGTCAGCTGACTGCTCGAGCTTATGCAGTGCACTGTAATTCAGCTGATAGATGGATGACGTGTTATTTATTAAATGCATTCAGGAATCCTGTGGTTTCCAACATATTCTGCAAGCATGCTGAGATAAAGCTCATGCCACATGTCTTACAACTCTCAGCTTGGCCACAAAGAAAATTACTTTTTCTAAATGATCATGAAGTTGCATGAACTAAGTGTGTCTTGCTACATACTACTCAAAGCATCCATGTAGCAATCAACAGAAAGAATAACTACCAGTTTGATTATAAAATATATCTAAAAACAAAACAATCCCTCACTCAAGTTTACTTGAGTTTTAAAATACTGTATATTGAAAAGAAAAACAAAAACACACTGAAGTCTTAGAGCACCAAGAAAACCACCACATTTAAACAGTGCAAAAATATGCCATTATACATACACTTCATAATTTTTGTAATCACTAAAATCTAAAAATGAAAAGCTGAACCAAAGTTGCTTTTCACAACTCACCTACTTTAACATGTCTGATGCATTACTGTGACAAGATAAAGCCCAGGAAAACCATGCCTCACTACAACCCAGGGATTCTGACAGCTGCACGATGTGATTGTTAAGGACAGAGGTACTTCATGGAAATGGATCAGCCTACCAGTCAAATACGTATTTGCTAGAAATGGCAGAGGGGATGGGGATTGTAACAACGAAAAAGCATTTCCTTTAGCAAGGTGCATGGAGCTCATATATGGCAAAGCATCTACACTTTGAAAGAATCATTTTCTGCTATGGAAATACCTACTCAAACACCCATTTTTAACACTACATTAATATTGTGGGCTAACTCCAGAGCTATTTTGCAGAAAAAATGTAGCCTTGACACTGTGTCAAGCTGAGTGGTACTCTGATTTAACTTCTGAACTAGTAACCCCCACAGTCCAGACGGGATTAACAGCCTATTACATATTCATTTTAACCTGCAGCCAAACAGAACTATTTTCATTGAGAACTTGCTGTCCCTCGCAGAGCAGCATACATATTGCTAACAATTTCATTTATCACAGTAGCTAGAATACGATTATGACACCGAAGCCTGGACAATGTCTCACTGATGTTAACAGAAAGATACCTACTGAATTCATGAGTAAGCCTTGACACAGATTTTGCAATTAGCTCAAACAACAGAGTCTGTTTCATTTACCTAGAGCCAGCTTGAAAGCACTGAGTCTTGGCCTAGGATGTCAGAAGCCAAAGTGACAGCCTCTGTTACTGAACCATGTTTATGGTAGTTGCGGCCTGCATGCCTTAGGGACTAACTAACAGAAAACTTACTATCTCATTCCTCTGTGATGTGAAGAGTAAAAATGACACCATCTATCAAATTTTAAACATTATTCTTTTCTCTGTTAAATTTCTTCATTAAATATATTAATTTTAGAGACCAGCTGTATGAAACAATAAAAACACTGCCCCTCAAATAAAATCATAAAAAGTTGACAATTCTGAAAAATATCTTGACTACCCTTAATGGAAATCGTAGTGATTTATCGTTACTGAAGAGTTTTGCAAGTGATCTTACTGGCTCAGCATATTCAGAAGTGGCTATAAAGCCAGATGGCTTCCTAAGAGTTGCTTGTTGGTGGATCTGGGACAAGAAACCTCCAGGACCAAAACTTGCCAACATCTGAAAGATGGTCTGTAGCCTCCATGCAATGAGCTGGTCACCTCTGACATGTATTTCTCCCATAGTGTGTTCACAAACTCAACACTTAAAAACCACCATGTTACTTTTCTTTGCCAGTCTCAGAATGCACCGAGCAGCTATGAAACCTGGAATACAGTAACATGCTAAAGAGAGATCTCTCACTGAGGGGAAAGGAGATGAAATCTTTATTGCTGCTCTCTGTGCTGCACTTGGCCTGGAAACCAAACATCCTTCTCCAAAACAGCTTACCTGCTGTTCATCTGCACTGATTATTATTTCTTAATAAAGCTTTACCACACAGATTGCACCCATGCAGAACAGCTACTTGCCTTTAAAAGCTCGATGATAGAGAATAATCCAAGGGGGATCAACTGATTCACATTCCTATCTGCCACAGGTCATAAAAGGAGCCCCCAACACCTTCTCTCTTGATCAAGTATTAAATCCTTCAGATACCTAAAAATTATTATGCTGATATGGCTGTTAAGGTCAAGGTTTAAAGTATAATGTGGATCTTAGAAGAAATTCTAGTGATTGATGTAACACATCAGACACTTACCTTGAAAAAGGTATTATTCAGCTGCCTCCACTAGAAGATTAAAAGTGGGGGGAAAAGAAGTTGCAGAACTGGTTAAATGACGGGTGGTTGTTCTCAGTGGTCAATGTTGCAATGAAATTACTGTAAAAAATAGCTACTGATATTGAAACTTGCCTGCAACATCTCCTGATCTCTCTAATACATGTCCTCCAGGCAGCAGCTCTCTCCTCACCTCAGTAACCTTGTTACACCAGCTGGTTTCAAATATTAGCAATTTTCAAAATCATGTCTGAAAGATGCCTCTGTACACTCTGCATGTGATGTTTCTTAAACTTTTTTGACAAAGAAATAGGCTTTCTTTGCATCTACTTAGAGCCCAAGAGACTTTAACACAAATTCCTTTTTTTTTTTTTTTTCCCCTGAAACTGTATCTCATTATTGATAATGGTTGCATGGGCTTTGTGACCACCAAAGAGAACAATAACATTGAAAAATTGGCAGAAGTTTGAAGATGCACAGCTATAGAAACTTGGAATGAACCATGCTTCATCACAATGTTAGTTCACTACCGGCAACAGTCTGAGACTTTTCCATAGCCAGTATTTAGAGGTTTATACCAATTTCTATCAAAGCTCTGCAGCTTTATGCTCTGTTTTACATATGATACTTAGAGCCCAAGAAACTTTAACACAAATTCCTTTTTTTTTTTTTTCCCCTGAAACTGTATCTCATTATTGATAATGGTTGCATGGGCTTTGTAACCACCAAAGAGAACAATAACATTGAAAAATTGGCAGAAGTTTGAAGATGGCAGAAGTTTGAAGATGCACAGCTATAGAAACTTGGAATGAACCATGCTTCATCACAATGTTAGTTCACTACTGGCAACAGTCTGAGACTTTTCCATAGCCAGTATTTAGAGGTTTATACCAATTTCTATCAAAGCTCTGCAGCTTTATGCTCTGTTTTACATATGATAAAACATTATATATGTTGTGTAAGCACCTATGTCATCAAGCCTGTCACAGAACAATGATGTTAAATAGAAGACAGCCTGAAAATGCAAGGGCATTATCAACATTCTAGTTACAGTTCAAAATGTGATCGCTGCCATTGCAGGGCAGAGAGGAGCTCACATGGAGAGGCTGCAGTACCTCTGTGTGATGCAGCTGTGGTGCAGCCCTGCTCTCAGGAGAACATCAGGAGAACATGGTCACCCCCTTCAGCCGCTGCCTGTGCCAAGCTCACTCCCACAGAAGATGGGAGGATGACAGAAATGCCTGCTTTTTATTGAAAATGTGTATACCTGTGCACAAGCAACTGAAACATAAAAGCACATCAGAAAGAAAGAAAGTAGGAGGAAACAAAAAAATATTCTAGTGATGCAACTGGAAAAGTTCAGATTTGGTTGCACATACAAAAAACTGAGGCACAAAGGAACAGAAAATCAGATCCTAGACCATGTGCTTTTCAGCAGAAAATCCAGCTTTTTTTTTTTTTTTTTGGATACTAACTGAACCTTTTAACAGTGAGCTTGAAATTAAGAGTGACAAACTGGAGAAGAGCAAGAACTTTGCAGTCCATAGGAGGCCTGATGTCAGTGCTCTAACACTGTAACGTTGCTGGACAAAAAGTTGTTTCATGTTCATAATTAGGGTCCTTTACACCACTTTTGTCACAGTATAATGTAAATGAAGCTCTTGCAGCCCCCTGCACTTGGTTACAACATTTGTTCATACCCTCATGTGTCTCACAGGAGATATACTAGATTTACAGTCACCTGAGGGAGAGCAGGACCGGGCCTTCTCCAGAGTCAGTATATGACCATGCTGTACCCACAAGGATGCGTTTATGACTGAGATTAGCTTCATTAAAAGAAAAACTCACAGAACTAAAAATATGAGGCACCTGATTTTGAAATAAATTACCTTCATGAAATTACAGTCTTGTCTTCACACTGCAATATTCACGGGAAATTAATGAGGTTGTCAGATGAATTCTATGAAGATTTATGTGCTGATTAGGTGACATGTCTTAAAACAAAATAAAATAATAAAGAACCTCTTCCATTAAAAAAGCTGCATACTTAATTTGAATTCAATCTTTTATCAGATTACTATGTTTAGTGGCAAATAGTTCCTTTGTTTAAAAACCCTTCACAAAGGCAAAGCCTCAGGAAAACATTTTGTAAAAGTATTCTGAAAGTCAAAGTCATTTTGACAGAAATCAAACCAGAAATAATTTCTCCCCGAAGGAATCCTGCTTTATTTTAATGATGTCTGAATTGTTTCCATTTAAATAGTGTAATGGGAATTTTTTTAAAAATTTTGATTCAAACTGTCCGTTTTAACAATGATCTTTCTTGTAAGCTTAGGCAGTCATTTGTCATATACATTTTGTTCAAGTGGAGAAAACAAATATTAAAGGAAAACAATTTGACTAAAAACATCTTCCCTTCATTAAGGAGCTTTATGTTCTAATGTCTGAAAGTGAAAGTCTGCTTTAATGGCTGCTGGGAGCTGGGGATCTCTCTGTCAGACACTTACTGAGGCATTCTTCCTGAGTAATAGAGGCTATTTATGGGGCTTTTCATGACCTTTCTTTGTGGTACTACCAACAGAGGAATACTGTAGTCATCTCTTTTGCATCCGCATATCTGCTTGCTCACGGATTATTGTCTCTATTGTTTTCTTCATTTTGAAGAAAAATGTTGCATGTAATTAAAACAAGATAACAGCACAGTACTGTGTGTTCTATCACACATCTAACCAGTCCCTGCAGTCATTACACATACTAACGTACATTACACTGTAGAGACAAATATATTGAAATAAACCCCTTGTTTTATCATACAGAGCATTACAAAATTTGTCCCACATTCTCAAAGATAGTTCTTCAGTAAGAAAAGTTCTTTTTGCTTCTTAACTGCACAAGACAGACCTTCTTTTAAAAGAAAAAACCCACTCTATAATTGTTTACCCAAATCCCAGTCTTTCCAAGTTAAATTGAAAGCCTATTTACTTAAACTAATCCACTTAATTTCGCATTGAGAATCACATAGACTTGCTTTGGTTCAGAACTCAGTTCCAGAAAACTCCTCATGCATATCTCTGCTCATGATTCTGAAAGCACTTCCCATCTTAAACGGCCACTTTGGGTGAGACAGAGGAACAGCAGACAAATTGCTCATTTCAGGAATTTCTAACTACCAGCAGCAGCAGACCTCCAAAGAGCCACATCCTTCAGCTATACAGATGTGTGCTATAGCACTAGCTAGCAGGCTCCCAAAGACACTCAAATTCCTAAATTTGTAAAACCAGCAGCCGTCAGCATTCTCATCAAGATTTCCTTTCAAATAAATATTTGTGCAGTAATTTCCAAAGTAATTGTCTTTGTTTTTGCAAGTTTAAGAAGAAAATGGCTACAGCATATCCCATGCCATGTACATTGGTATCATACTTTAAGTAGAAAAGCTTATACATTACTGTTCTGTCAGAATTACTGCTAATTAATGTCTTTGCATCTAATAACAATAAATTTGGACCCAAGTAATGAGTATGTCAACTGAGCCAGTTGCCTACAGCTATGTAATTCCATGCTACAGAGCTACAAATGAGTCAGAAGTTTGCTACGCAGCAGCAACAAGCAGCTTGACTTGGAGGCAGTATTTTTGCATAACAGTGCAACCAAATGTTGAAAAACAAGGTTCTGAAGTGACACTGGTCAGTACAAACTCCATGAAAGCAAAAAATGGTTCGCTAAGCTATCATATAGTTGAGCAGCACTGGGGATAATTGCTGCAATGTCCTACTGCCCAAGTTTCCCCTACGGTTCCAATTTGATACAAACGTTGAGAGCTATATTAGATTCTGAAAAATAAATAATTCAGAAGGTTATTAAGGTTGTACAATCCCGCATGCATAAGTTTGGAGACAGTAGGCAACTGGTTCCTTTTCAAATCGGAGTGCAGATGTTTCTGTGTATATCCGTAACGAGAAAATAAGTCTTAAATTTCATGAAACAAATTATCATGAAATTCTATCAGGCGAGAAAAACTCCTTGAGCTGGAGTCTCAGAGATGTGGGTACACAGCACAGGTTTCTACCACTGGCTGTGATGAGACGTCTGGCAACAATAAGCAGACTGTTATCATCACAGGGGATCAAGTGCTTAAAGCAGGGAGGGTTTCACTGTCTCCCTGTTCTCTGGTTCAGTGCTTAACACCATAATTGTCTCTGCATTTGCTTCCTCCAGCTGCCAGGGTAAGTCCTGCACTGTCCCTGTAGTCTGGTGATGCCGCATGCTCAACACAGACAATTTCTGGACTGAATCCAGACAGCTTTTGTTTTCAGTCAGCATTAGAGTAACCAGATGAGCATGGTTAGGCTCGACACCGTTGCCCTGTCCTCACCAGACCCCTCCGCAAATGACTTAACAGCCATCACTGCCACTATAGCTGTCCTTGCCAACTGCTCGCAGTGTTGGTCAGCCAGGTCAAAGCTGTAACAGCCAAATATAAACAGGTTGGACATCTCTGAAGCTAGTTTAATGCTTTTATAATAAATATGTGTCTCAGATGTTGATCTGTACGACACGAGTCATGCCTCGGCTTCAGGCATGGAGCAAAGCCTAGCGGTCACACACAGCCAGATGACCGGCAGTAGTGTCTCACCCCCGGGATGTGCCGAACAAACTGGAAGCAGCCCCGGCTTATCTGCTATGCTGAAATAAGGAAAGAACAATTCTAACCCTGTGGTAGCTACTTGACAGTCAGAAAGCATACGGGGATTATGACAATTTTCTTTGGATATTCCTGCAGATTAAGCAGGTCTGACAGAAGGCCAAGATGTTACACAGTCCCTCCAAGGCCAGTGGCAGAAGGTACCTGGAGCACTCGGTGACTCCACTCCAGCATGCAGCCACTGAGCGGCTTTTCAGGAATCAGTCTTGGATTTTCAAGTAGCTGGAGAAGGCAGACCTCTGATGTTAAAGCAAATCTCTCTGCCAATTTTTAAACAAAGAGCAAACAAACCTTTTTAATGAAATCATTTTAGTATTTTGTTTATCAGGTGGAAAAGCTAATCTGCTCCTTTCCTCTGTACTCTTGTACAGATTTCTGTACTCTGGGATGCAGCTGAACTATTTTTCCTGAAAGTTCCTTGAAACATTTAGCCTGAAGCAAATATTTGCATAAAAAGTTTTAGTTTGAATAATTAAAACCTGGCAAGTGAAAATGCCAAATGCTGGACTATCTTAACAATAAGCAGTGCTACCAACTCCATCTGCACCAGACACTTGCATAACATTTTATGAAACCCTTCAGGACACAAAAAGCTTGCACTTTCTTTTCTGACATGCTAATAATTTTGTATATGAGAGCGCTACAGATCTTCTAAGTCAAAGACGTTACTGATGCAAACAAGGAACAGAAAAGATCATAGCTCTGCTTCTCAAACATCATAATATACTTGCACAAAAACTGTGCACAAAATGCCTCTGAGAAAAGTAGAAGTGCAGTCTATTTTTTAAAGAACAATTTATAGAATACAGAGGCATTTTTTTTAAGAACAATTTCATGAAAAACAAGTTAGAATGCAAAGACTAAGCTTTTTTATTTGAGCACTTATTCTATTAGGTGTACATGTGACTTGATTTCTAAGTGAACAATCAGATGCTCTAAGATACATCAGAATGGTATAGTATATGGAGATAGCTCAATGCATCAGTGGAAAATACTATAGATTGCCTCGGCTTATTAATTAATGGACTCTAAGCCACTGACTAATCTTTTATTAAGACACTCAGTAGTAACTTATTTACAGGCAACATATAAATGTGTTCTTTCTGCTATCTGTTACCAACAATTTGGTGAATGGAATGAGTCAAAACAAAAAACAAACAAACAAACAAACAAAACAAACAAACAAAACAAACAAACAAGAATCCAACAAACAGAAGAATCTGTAGAGAAAGAAAAAGGGATAGGACTTATAACCCAGCCCCCTCCGCAGAATTACAAGTTCTCTTTAAAGATAGGTTAGACAAATATCTTTCATGAAAAGCTTAAATGTCTTGCTGATCCTGCGGTAGGACAGGGGAGGATTAGCGAACCCCCTGGAGGTTGTCTTTCATCAGAACTGTCTATAATACTATGTTTGTGAAATGTTAGGGATTACCTTGGCAATAAGACTGTCTCCTGTTAAAACAAGACCTTAAAGAGATGAATTAATGACTATGACTAATTGGATAATACAGCAAAGAATGGGTCATGTTCTGTATTGAGGTCAAGTTCTGGCCCTGGTTGGACTAAGCGAGTTGACATAACACTGCATTACAGCGATACGTACTGCGAAGTTTCAGCCAGCGTGGTGTTTGGTAACTTGATCCTTCAAAGGTCATCATATAATGTGATAAATGCCAGTAGCGAGGACAGGACCTAACTGCTGCCTTGTGCACAGAACACTGTTCTGAGATAAGCATGAAGAATTCCTGCGCTTGTGAGTTAGAAATATCAGCAAGCTGTTTGATGTGCTGTGACAGTATGGGAGGTGACCTTTCCCCTTGCTCTCTCCTCTCATCATATACTCATTGATACAACAGCATCCAACTGCACTGAAAAGGAAGCAGCATCTATACTGTTTAATAGAGCTGCTACGGCCTGCGCTCTGAGCAAGCCATGCAGGAAGTCCCCGTACCAGATGCCTTGCTGCTACATCACTAATGTGCTGGGGGATGCTGCTGACCAGCTGCAGCTAGAGCTCATCTTTGCTCTCATCCTGCACACCGGGATGTTGTACTGGGTTTACCTGGGAAGGCTTTGGTAGCAGGGAGCTGCAGGGATGGCCCCTGTGAGAAGAGCCCAGCAGCTGCCCCATGCCAGAGCAGAGCCAGCTCCAGCCAGCTCCCAAGGGACCCACCGGTGGCCAGAGCTAGGTCATGAGTGATGCTGGGTGGGCCTCTGGGACAGTGGAGTGAACAAAGGGGAAAAAAACTGCTGTGCTATGGCAACTGGGAGAGAGGGGTGAGGAAAGGTGAGAGAATCAGCCCTGCAGACACCCAGAGCAGTGCAGGAGGTGGGCAGGAGGTGCTCCAGGCACAGGGCAGAAGTCCCATGGAGGAGCAGGCTGTCCTGCTGCAGCCTGCAGAGGACCATGCTGGTGCAGATCTCCAGAGGGCTATCTGTGGCAGACCCCTGGCCACAGCAGGCAGCTATGCCCTGAAGGAAGCTGCAGCCCGTGGAGAGGAGCCCACACAGGAGCAGGGGGTCTGGGGGGAGCTGCCACCTGTGGGGGACCCGTGCTGGAGCAGTTTGCTCCTGGGGGATGGACCCCATGGTATGGAGCCAAATGGGAGCAGTTCTTGAAGAGCTGCTGCCTGTGGCCAGCCCCCACAGGATCAGCTTGGGAAGGACAGCATCCCGTGGGAAGGACCCCGCATGGAGCAGGGGCAGAGAGGGACCACAAAGGAGCGGAGGAGACGAAGCATTAGGGACTGACTGCAGCCACTATTGCCCATTCCCCTGTGCTGCCTGGGGAGAGGAAGGAGAAGGGGGTGGATGAGGGGGAATAAGGAGGCTGCTCAGGCTGCCCAGGGTGCCACTAACACTGCAATGACTTAACGGGGATCTCATGCTCTCCTTATCATTTCAAAGAAGGAAAGTCTCTCTTCTCCCTTCTCATCCTGACACATCCCAGCCTATGCAGAGCTCGGTTTGAACCCTGAACAGTTCAGGTACAGCTCTGCAGGCACTGTATTTCCTGGCAAGACTCAGACAACACTATGGCACTTAGCTCGTCAACTCATGGTCCCCTTCTAGCATGAAGCAGTCACAGTGCAAAGATGGTCATTAACATTTGACAGATTTAGCCTTAGAGCAAGGATCTGGATGGACCTTAAGAGGTGATCACAGTGTTCCTCTATCCCAAGGCAGGCTCTGCTGGTCGTATAAACACATAGGTAAGGACCCAAACAAAACAGACTTTGCCCTGTAATATTATCTCACCTGTTTTCAGCAAACCAGAGCCTCAATGGGCTTTGTATTTCCTACAGTCACCTGACTGCATTTAGCCTTTTACTGCCTTACTGAACTAATTTTCAATCAACTTAAAAATTATTTCCAAATGCAAGGCCCATAATTAAAAAGAAACAGAATTAATCCTTTGTGACAATCTGAGTCCAAAATTACGCTTCTAAATTATTTGGACAATCATTTAGAAGAAAAAAAAATAATCTCCCTCCCAAGCTTGATTATATCAATGCTTTAAAGAAACATTTCTTCCTTGGGTCTCTGATTTCCCTAGTGGCAGTGATATAAACCCTGAACTTCTTAAATGTCATTTAATTTATATGATTTTTCTGTTTACCCTTTTAAAATGACAAGTTGTTCTGTAGTATTTATGTCTGTTTGAAAATTAGATAGCATGGGCAATCCAGTGCTGCAGTTGCATTTCTGTTAGCTTTAGCTTAGTAAGCACTTACCATAAAAAGAGAAAATAAAAATATGTTTAGTCTTACTTTTCCAGTTTTTCCTTTTATTTCTATGTCCACCAATTAAAAAAACAAAACACAAATCACTCATTTAACTTTTTACATTTTGATTCTTAACAGTATAAGAAGCTTAAACTGATTATTACTCTATCTTCAGTGAGCAAATGCAGAAGTTACTGACCTGCTTTTAACTCTCCATTGCTGACATGGGTTAATTAATTTCACTACAGCATGTGGTCCCCAGTGAACTCTCCTCATGTGGCATCACCTTGCGGTGGGCAGTGGCTTGCAAACATTATAATCTTTTCAGAAGACCTTGTGACAGTAATGAAATTAAATTGACCTGTGTTGCATCTGGTCTCTGAATTAAGATGGCAAGATTTCTAGGCATCCATTTTGACTGGAGATGCACAGCCCAGCTCTTCAGATCATGCTGAATTTTAAACAATCTCTTTTCCACATAACAATTTTACAGTCTTTCCAAAAGGCCATCCCCATTAACAAGGGAAAGGCAAGACAAGTTTATCATTCTAAACAGGCACATATGAGTTACCTCTGTGCTTAGAAACTGTGCTTATTTTGTAACGGTGAAAAAGTGAAACTTGTAATCTCAAAATTAACCTATTTGGCAAAATATTTTTAAAAAATTGTAGAGAATGCCCACATTCTAGTTGAGTCTGGAATATTCATAATTTCATCAGGAAGAGATGATTGTGATTTTAGCACAATAAAATATAGAAATATCTCATTAATCTTCCCTAAGGAGCTTGTGTCATTATACTGTCTGTATACTGTCTGTATACTTCTAATAACTTTTGTGTCTAACAATAATGACTTTAGCATTTTAACTAAACAGGGGTGGTGGAGATTTCGGAGATGGACGTTCTGAAAGGTTTGGAAAAGAAGGGACTAAAAAGACCCACAGAATTTTTATTTATTTATTTATTTATTTATTTTTGTAGGGAAAGGCTGTCTCTGAGCTCCAGCCCAGAACAGGATGCTGAAAGAGCCATGTAGATGAACACCACAGGACCCGTATCTTTCATAAGGAAGGCTCTTCATCAAACTATATTTTTGCCATATCCACAGTAATAAATTAATGCCACTTCCTTAATTAGATGAGATTAGGTTCAGTTTTCACACCTCTGACTTTGACAGCCTGCACTTTCTAAAAACGAACCAAAATCAGACCTTCACAGATGTTGGAATAAGTACTAGGTGCAAACTTAAGATCATGCATGACCTCCTTTCTTAGGTCGCTGCTGGCTGAACCCCAGGCTGAAAGGAAATTGGCTCTTCCCTGCCTCTCCCCATAATGTTAGAGACTAAAACTAACAGAAATTCCCTTCAGTGCCAATCTCTTAATTCTACTTGATTACCTGCTATATTAATGAGATGATTTGCTCGTTTGAACCCATTGATCTGTTGATTCAGTTTTAATTGCAACCTTGATTTGATCACTGTATTGCTCCTTTCTTAATTACCTCAGAGATACTACCTAAGATTGGCTCAGTTATATTCTGGTTTAATTTCATAGCTCCTTGCTTATCCCATGTTTTTAATCCTTAAGTAGGACAGCAGACTGCAACGAAGCTCAGGAACACAAATAAAGGGTATCTGCAAGTTACTTATGATACTTTCAAGTGAGTACCCAACCCAACTCATTCCCATTTTAATTCTGGAAAGCATCAGAAGCTGCTTTTAGCTCATTTTTAGATAGGTGACCTAAAAGACCTGCCCGAACATCAGTATCTTTGGAAATGCATTTGCAAATTAGACTTCCACTTTGGGATTCAGAGAGGTAACCGCAATTTTGGGTGAAGATTTCTAAATTTCTTGAAAAGTAATCCCAAAATTATTCCCTAAAATAAAAATAATACAATATTAGCACTTTGTTTGATATCATCTTTATTCATACAGATTTGTTATAACCCCCTCACTTAAAAGAAAATTAAAGCTTCTGCTGGAAGAAAAAGAAGAAAAAGGAGATCAAGTTTGATAGGGGACATATGTTGAAAAAGGACCTTCAAGGTCACTTTTATTCTTGTAGATGTGTATGAAGAGCCCAGCCCCCTGAAGGACCTAACAGGAGTCATAATTAACTTTCATTGTCTCAAACCCCAGGGCAGAAAGAAATTGAACTAAGGGTAAGAAAAGAAAGGTCAGAGATAAAGCTTTGCATAAAATGTCACACGCTATGCAGGAATGACATGCCTACCTATTTGCCAATTTTCTAAAAAGGTGTAACTGCTCATTTTCCACCTGTTGAACATAAGAGAAAGGAGAAAAAGAATAGGGAAGAACGTAGCAATGGGAATAAAGGCCCTATGAGAGATCAACCTGCCATCCAGTATGCCTTTTCACATATCACAAGATATCGTAAAAACAGTAGTTAGTATTAAGGCGAAATCCTAGAAGTTTGAGAACTACCAGCCTTCCAAAAACACTAAGCTATTTTGGGTAAGCCCTCAGATGAAACTCTTACAAATTTTAAGGCAAGAGCTTCAGTATGATCCCTTATTCTTGGAGCCGCAGGAGGCCCAGGTGGCACACACCACTCTTTGACTTGCCTCCTCTGAATAATTCAGTGCCCTAGTTTACCAGAACACCAGAGAAACTGTACTGTCTGAAATAGCATTCCAACATGAATGTCCTCCTATGGTAAAAAAGGTGTAAAGCAGTATTTGCTTGTTTCACTAAAGATAACTGTGACTTTGTCTCAGTGGTATCACCTGGCCTGTGGGGCTTAAGGCCAGTATTCAATTACAAGAGATGAGGGTAAGATCCAAGGTACCAGCAGCTTACAACAGGCTTAACACAAGATTTTTAAGCCTTCCTCTATCAGTCCTGCTTTTGTCCGTTCCAAGATGTGCAGTATTGCAGGATGTAGACCTAAACTCCATTTGAGCGTGGCAGCACCTATCCTTCATGCTGTAGTCCCTCCGTAGCACAGTATGTCTCATTAATTAGGAGAGTTCGTGCTTCCATTAGCCCAGCGGAGAGGCACCCACTTGCAGCGGGACCAAGTCTGTCTTTCTTTGTTGGGGATGTTTTGGCTTGTCAATGAACACAAATATTGCCAGCGTATTTTCTGTGTCAGGTCTGTCTTTTACTTTTGTTTTATACCCTGGCTGGCATAATGGGGTCTCTAGGCACTGCATTACTAATAATAACTTCAAAGCACTTTTTAAAGTTTAGGAGTTGAGCCTGAAAACAACTCTTAAACATGACACCTTTTAAAGATAACAGTCCGTGGACTATGTAATATTGACAATCACAGTACTTGGGTAAGTAAACAAGTCTCTGTGGATTTGATAGCCCAATAAATATCCATTATTGCTTGTTGCCAGGCTGTGTGCCTGAAAATGAAAATGAGGAAAGAACAGTTCTTAATGGCTGATAGCAAAAATAATTGAGTCTTATCTAAATCAAACTTTATTGGCCTGGATGAATTATTTTTGGCCTCCTGTAATCAAAGCTGAAATTTCACCTGTCAGGCACAGTATGGTAAAACTCATTAGAACCTCACCATGTGCTGTTATGAAATTGCTCCATATGGCAGTGCATGATTGTTTATTTACTAGGTTCAAATATAGACAGGTTTCAGAAAAAAAAGTAAAATATTATTTTCAAATTCGTTTAAGGCAAAAGTGTATATGGTCAAGTTAACACCCTTCTGCAATCATAATATCTCGTTTGTACAAAGAATTTTGCCTTGTGCAGCAGTGAAGCTATTGATCAGGCAATTGGCAATCCTCAAGTGTGAGCACTCATTAAGGCAAAGGTATATGAATCATTTTTTAATGACATCTCTTTGCTTTCAGCAGCTTAGCATGTGTCCTGGTTTCAATGGATGCACTGTAATTTAGGCAAGCTGTCTACAGACTTCAGCCATTACTCTTACCATATGTTTTCTTCAAAAATTACCATGCACTGGGGCCTGCTAGCTGCATTCATGTAGCGAGGTGCAGTCTCTCTGCTGTATCAGCATGTTAGCATTACTTGAAAAAGCAAGAGTAATGTGCTTATTATAAAGAGAAATTCCCAATTAGCAAGTTTAGTGCATGTGTGTTAACTTGGATTAAATACATTCCAATTATGGGCAGCTCATTATTAAAACTACAGCCAGCTGTTTGCCAGAAATGTGAGATCTGGTAAACAAGCCTCTCCCTGTTCCCTTGCAAAAGATCCCAGGTTGTTTATTCTTCCCATTGGTTCTCAAATAATAAGAATACTGTAGTAAATTACTCTTCCATCCTCTCTGCGTGTTTCAAAGCTGAGTGAGAGCCAGGAATAGCGTGATGGGTTGGTTAGAAAACAAGGAAAATCAGAATTCAGTGGCCAGCAGAGCGTGCAGGTTTACATACAGTTTGGAACACAAACTACTGGCAACTTCCTTTGCTAAGAACACTGGCCCAGAAAATAAACCTGTACTGAAACAGGAAAGATTTCATCATAATATTTCTGTATGTTTTAACAGTCTTGAGTCAAGTGCTTCTAATGTGCACATCTCAGCTTTATAATGACAAATGATAGGATGCAAGGAAATGGCCACAAGTTGATCCTGGGGAGGTTTAGATTGGATATGAGAAAGAAATTCTACATGAAAGGGTGGTTAGGCATTGGAACAGGCTGCCCAAGGATGTGGTGGACCCCCCCATCCCCAGAGGTATATAAGATACATGTAGATGTGGCATCTGTGGTCATGGCTTAGTGGTAGACTTGGCAGTGTTAGGTGATTCTTGGACTTGCTCTTAAGGGTCTTTTCCAAGCTAAATGATTCTATGATAAACTGTTATACTGTTCAGTTGTCCCAGTTACTGAGGGCCTTTCAGAGTGGACCCAGCTTACATAAAAACATGTTCATGTTTCTTAAACCTTAAATATTAAATACTTAAATAGTAAGTGGAATCAAAATCAAAGAGTTAGAAGAAAGTGAAAGATACTGTCTTGGGTTTACATGGCAAGGTCTTGACACAGCTGCTCCCTGTCAAGCCAGTTCCAGCCAGCTTCAAAAAGAATTCCAGAATTCCAGAACCTATACACAACTAATGATACAACTGAATGAGAAAAACAAAAATCTATCACTCTGTGTAGAAGTAAGGAGGATGGCGACTGCAGGGCTGTAAATACATATGTGCATGCAGTAGGCCAAGTACCAACTGAGGGCTTCAAAGAAAGAACTACTGTAAAGTGCAGCAAACAGAAATGCCCATTCCATAGTTAATGCTCACCTAAATCCAAACTTCTTTTTCTAGCAAGAAAATTTATTTCTCAGACCTAGGCCTGCAAGAACAGCCCAGATGGTGCACAGTCCCAAGAAGCTGCTGCTCTTCTAATATTATACTCAGATATTATTACACTTATTTGCTGACAAAACATAGCAAAAGAAAAGTATCTGAAGTTAAACAGCCCGAAGATGTCTTTGCCTACATAGTACATTCTGTTCAAGCAGTGGTTTAAAGTACCTCACCAGCAGACAACAGAGCGCCCAGCCAAGACCAGTGGGTCATCAGCATAGCATTTGGGTGACCTCAACCACTGCATCAGCCCAGACACCCCAGCCAACAAGCAGGGAAATGTGCCTTCACGATTCACCCACCAAAGAAAGTGCAGAATGCATTCCTGTCTCTTAAACTGAGAGTAGTGTTTAGCATGTCAAAGAAAGGAATGGAAGGTAGATGGACCTCTGCATTGAATTCTTGACAGAGACAATCATGGGAAGGCTTAGACTTTAGCATGAACAGGAGATAAATCCAGCTGTTTGCAGTTGTGAGCACTAAGCTCAGTCAGAAAAAAATACCACTCTTTCAACCAATGGATATGTTAAATAACAAGTGTGTATGATACGGTCGCCCATTCTGTCTCCAGTTGAAGTGACACCAGATCCTTGTATATTTGAATAAAATTACTACAGGCAACTAACATTTTTTTTTCCCCAGCCCAACAACAACAACAACAAACAAACAACCCATGTTACTGATAACTGAAAGAGTATGTATCTGAAAGATACGTCCATGTCTTCTGACAATCCCTTTGTGTTATTAAGCAAAAACACTCAGCAAAGCCAAAAGAAAAAGGGTAATAAGGACCACGAGGAAATACCACTCAAAAAATCATTGTACTTGTAAAAAAATCATAGGCTTGTAAAAAAGGAGAAAAATAGATGAACCAAATATTTGCCAAAGATAGAGTACCAGAAGGTTAGAGAAGAGGTAATCTCACTGTAGGCAGTCACATACATTCACAGTATCATTAGGAATTTCTGTTTAGTAGACAAAGAGTTTACTGGCTCAAGGGATATTGCTATAAAGGTTTTCAGCATTGTTTGTGCATAATCTACGTGTAACATTCAACTTGGGAATGAGATATGATGTAGAAAATTGCCTTTGCAGTCCTTGAAGCCAATAATTTAACTCTGCAACCTTAATTTATAAGGGAAAAGGGATGGTAGTTGGAACATGAATTTGGATCACTGTCAGATTTAGGAATGAAAGTAATTAATGCTTCTGTGAAACTCCCTTGATAGTTATTTTTGGATTCAAAATCTTTAAAGAAAAGTTTTAATTTAGGGGCAGAAGCTCATTATACTCTCAAAAGAATCCTGCTGTACTAAATCATTCTGCTTTCAATTCATGGCCCCACATTCCCTCTATACATACAGCTTCTTCACTGATAAAGCTACAAATTATTTCCCACCTTAACTACTAAAACTTCTGATTTGCTCTTTATTTGAGTTGCTCCATACTCAGGCCGCTGGCCCTACTATTCAAAACTCCTGCCATGCAATGATGGTGACCAAAGTCTTCCTTTTCACATTGGATCATTTTCTGCCAGCTGCCACACCTCAAATCTTCAAATTTCCTTACAACTTCTCCCAAGCAAACCAGAGTGATCCTGCCTTACAATGACCCCTGACTGGCTAGACCATTATTAACCATTCTTTCCCACTGTAGCACCTCCAGGACATCATAGATGTGTTAAAAAATTGAGCTGATGCGATTATCTGAAATATTTAAATCTAAAATAAAGGACAATATTATTGTTTACCTGGGGAAGGGATAGGACAGGATGTCAGTGATTTTCAAGCTGTGTTATTATTATTAATCTTTATTTCATTTTAACCTGTTCATTAGCATCCTTTGTGAGTGAGTCCCAGATGGTACCACCCAGGCTGAAGTTAATATTTAATCCTACCCCAGATTCCTAAATCTTTCAGCTTTTCAGCTTTGTAAGATTCTTCATTTACAGCCAAAGCTTCAGGAATCAGCACAATATCTGCTAAAGCCACTGGAAAGTTTCCTGTTGGCTCCAATGGGCACTGAAACAGGTACTTGGGAAACAACATAGAGGAGTGAAGTTGTTAAAGATTTCATCTTATTTTCCCTTATAAGAAAATCTCCTTTCATCTTCAGTTATTTACATTCTCCAATGTAAGTACTTTTGACACAGGGCTGCAAGCAAAATACAAAGGCTTTGGAGCTGAAAAGCAAGCAGCTGTGCTCTGTCACTTCTAGTGGTGTGGGGAGGTATTTTCGGATTCTCAGTCAAACCTACAAGTACTGTTCAAGGTTCACACAGGGATAACTAACTTTTGGAAGCTCCCAAAAGACTGCCACAAATGCTGCAGCTTTATCCATGTTTTGAAACCAAAACTGGTTTCAGTTTTGGTTTATGTGAGTAAAGCCAAGCACTGATCATGCCTCCACAGGGTTATGCACCAATGTTATAATCACACACATCAGCAGAATCATTGTCCTATTTTGGGGGCTATTTTACTAAGAATGATGAAAGGAAGATTGTATACATACTTCAGCATTAGCTTAGATTCTCATCAGCTACCACTGATGTCTCTTCTGAATTAGAAATGACAGTCAACATTTGCTAAAAAGGATGGCCACACCATTCTCATTGTTAGCCCCTGAAGAATGCATTACTTCCAAAAAAATCTTATCTTTAAGATTTGGGTTTTGATAAATTGCTCTCTTAGAGAAATGCCACTAAGCATTTTATTCCTTTTTTTTTTTTTTTTTTCCTTTTTTTTTCTTTCTTCTTCTTTTTTTTTTTTTTTTTTTTTTGGTGTGGAAAAGTAACATTTTTTTCCTGGTTTAATAGGCTGTTATAGCCTTTAACATGCCATGAAATTAAATGCCTCCACTGGGGATCCATAACTTATCATAACAATAGTATTTCTAGCACTTGTTGGAACTATGAGAAAAGTTAGTATAATAATGAGTGTAACATTTTAAAGGTCTACAGAATTGTCACTATACATTACCAAGTTCCCATAGTTAACCTGTGAATTAAAAGCATATGAAAGTGATAATAGCTGAATTTCTAAAGAAATGATTGACACTTGGTGAAATTATCACTTTGCCGGAATTAACCTGTGATCTGCTGGGAAGCATAAAAAGAAAATACTCGGAAGCACATTAATCTCATAAGTGACCCTGCCTTAAGCACAAGTTTGGACTAGATAAGACTTTCCGAATGATCCTAGGATTCTATCACTGCTGCTAATTTTTGCTAGGTACCTTTAATCATAGTTATATTAAGTATGTAGCAAGAACAGATCACTTTCTTGTTGCTTGCATAACATTACAAAATTTCCAGTGCAAAATTAATTAAGAATATGAAGGCCAAATTTTGTCAGACGGTAATGGCCTTCTAGTAATGGGGACTGACATGTGCACCCGTTTCTTGGCTTGAGGGGATACACATGGTCTGAGTGAGAGAGGAGTTAAGCATTTGCAGTTTTCAATGACATTTCCTTTCTTTTGTAAGAGGGCAGTTCTTCAATCAAGCAATCAGCATCATCCGAGAGTAAGAAGACCATGATTTAGGAAAGCATTTTTAAGAGTACCTGCAGCTCCGCGTGCTGAAGTATCTCCCTCAGGTCCAAAGCCTTGCTCAGTGTTCAGTCCTCCAAGACTCCAATGAAGTGGCTCAACAAAAGCCACTTGTAATCTTTTATCAAGCTGCTTTATTCTATATCACACTGAATCCTCTTTGAGCTGTGTACATTTGTGTATTTTTCTTTAGTTTGCAAATTCTTAAAGGCAAAGAATTTAATATCTTTCTACAGCTTTCTAGTTCTTAGCACTGTAGATATTTCAAACTGCTTGATTTTACCATAAAGTAAGTTTTACAGTTCCTTGAGAGAGTGACAAAGATGCCTATCTCTTCAAAGAAAATACAGACACATTACAAAACAAACAAGTATTTTCACATTATTACAAGAATTTTGATAGACACTAAAATTGCCAAGTTGTAAATTTAAGCTAAATCATTTTCAGGAGTAAGATTACCTTAAAAAAGCAAAATCATGGACAGCGCTCATTTATTTAGATAGATTCAGACAGAGAATACAACCATCAAATATTACACTTCCGTCAGCCCTCAAGTATCCTGGAGGGAATGGGATTTATTTTGACACAGATCTCAGAATAAAAAAAGAATAACTGAGGGTAGCTGCAAGAGTAGCCAAAAATGTTCCTAAAAAGTCTAGAGCAAATCTATTGTTACCTCAGGGAAAACTGAACGCTCATTAATTAGCATTGCTGAAGAGCTATCAAGACTACTAGAAAGAAAAAAATATTTTTTTGATCTAAAATAAAAAACTAGGTTCAAAGGAGTTTTTCTGCAGTGGTGGTGGCTGAGATTAGTGTCACTGACTTAATCTGAGTCTAGTCCGTCTGCCCATTTGGATTACTAATACCCAGTAACACCCAGTCAGGGCACTCTGACTGGCTATTACTGGCATCCCTAACCTACAGCAAGGTCTTCTATACCCACCCTTGGTGCTGCTCCAGGAGAGTCCACATGGGTTTGTGCTTAGTGAGCTAGCAAAGGTTTTGGTGCTTTCAGATTTAAAGTTAAATACAAAAAACAGTAACAGAGAACCTTAATGATTTGAAGAGAATATGGGAACCCTGAATGTACAGATGTTCAAAGAGGTATAGGGTAGCACTACTCTTTCCACTGATGACTGAAAAAGTAAAAACATGAAATCACATCTAAAATATTTGTACAATCGACTGTGACTGAAATCTTGTTTGGCAACACATTAAGGGTAGTGTTACATAGGTGGGAAAAATCATCATTTGGACTACGTATAGATCCCTCCTCCAATTTAATACCTGAAGTTTTCAGGTCATGTAATGAACTTCCCAACACCAAGCATAACAAGGTAAAGGCACCATAAAATGATGGCTATAACTTGCCACTATAAAGAATAAGTAATGAGGAACAGCTAGATACTAATATATACACTGTTTAATTAAATCACAGTATCGTTTTCTTGTAATCCCCTAACTCTGCTGGAAAAGTACAATGTTGACATGATGATTTTATAAACTTCCATGGCGGTTCATGTTAAGCTGTCCACCATTACCTTAGATTGATAACTGGCACTTATAAAGAAAATGAAGTGTCTAAGAGATTCATTAAATGTGCCAAATATCTGAGAAAACCCAGTGCAATGGTCACATTACCCAAATCACTGTGTAAGTAGCTAAGGGCTGTCTCGTTTTCAAATTCTAAAAAAAAAAAAAAAAAAAAAAAAAAAAGTCATACCCTGATACTATATTTTTAATGCAAGGGAAATGAAGAAGTTACTGTGAGACAGCTTCAAGTCTTCCTTCTATCAATTGACATTGGCAGCAATTTCAATAAAGTCAGTAAAGTTACAGTATTTGGCATTAGTTCTGCTTTTGTCACTTTTTGCCATCCTCCAGAAAACAGACAGAAAATCTTATTTCTGCAGATATTCCCTTAATAATCCATTAAAAGGGAATCTCATCAAAAAGTCTTACTTGGAAATGTTCAAGTGATCTATTTTCACTGTGCTGGTCATTTCCCCCCTATGGTCTTTGCACACAGAATGCACAGAAAGTAACAAAATTGCTCCCTCCAATGAACTGCAGACACCTTTTTCTTAATGGACTTTGGCACCTAAATTCCCTGTGGTTGCTCTACCTAGGCAGTTGAAGATGCTTGAAAAAGCAAGAACATTCTTTAATTAGCTAGTTGCTAAATATCCAAGTGAAGGAAGTTCTTGAGGATAGGCCAAGTAAGAAGAAACTAACAACATGTAACATTCTCCTTCATCTAAATAACCCTTGCTTGGCCGTTCAATGCTGAAAGGAGACTGAAGAACACTTGTATGAATTGTTCTTTATGCTAACTACACAGAGTCACACAGAATAGTTTCACAAAGTCAGCTATTGAGGACAGAAGGTAAGGAGAGAACAGCATCAAATCTTCCAATTTCATTTAAACACAGCCTGACCACAGAAACATCTCAGACCACATCATTCCGTTATGAACTGGCCTCCTCTAATGATGGCAAGACAAGTCTTTTCTGAACCCACTGATGTTAAGTCTTATTTTCACTTGATGCTATACCACTTATCAGGGAGGACATTCAGTATGCAAGCTCTCTGCCACAGAAATACAGTGAAATACTGGACACAAAAATGTACAAATTACAAGAAAAAGTTGTCACCTCTCTGACATACTTGATCACATTATAATCACTTACTGTAGTAAGAAGCAGTGATTCAATCACAGATACTAAAACTAGCAAAAACTCTATCACCCTTAATGTGCAAATGAAGTGACAGAACCTGCTCAACTCTTACATCCATGAATTTCTCAGTTTATCTTGCTCTCAGATGATAAAAAGAATTAGCTAAATTAAATATGTTACCTGCATAGGAATATCTCATGAAACTTTCTTGGTTCTTTTGATAGAAGTTGGATACTTGGTGTGTCAAGTAATTCAAAGAGGAATTAGACATTTTCTGTTGTCATGCTCTCCACATCTCAGAAGTCGCATATTGTGGACTAAGTTGTTAGATCTTCAGCATAATTGACTTTAACATGGCAGTCTGTACTTTGAAAACACACACATACACAAGATTTTTTCATTTCCTAATGCAGTTATCTATTTGTAATTGATCTAATGAAACAGATTAGTACATTAAATCTACTGGTAAAATATAAGGTAAAAGTTTTGACTGATTTTTTTTTTTTTTTTAAAGACTATATGAATAGAGTTTTGAAAATACAGGTGAATGGGAAATAAGCATGCTTGATATACATGACAAAACAGTTTCTGTCATGATTTACAAGCATCTTTCCCTCAAATTCATCCTCAGATCTCCTCATTGGTAAGTGGGATGGGAGATATGAAAAACATTCCACAGAACATTGGACCAGCTTCCACAGATTTTTGGAAGCTCTCATTAAAAACTGTACTGGCCCTGATCTTAAGGCTTATGATCCAATAATCACACATCTTCACTAACATCTGTAGAGTCTTTATGTCTTTTGGGAGTCTGTGAAAATCCTGTGAAAATATCCGTGAGCAACACCAAGCACACCCACGCCTAGCTCTTACAGCATCCATTTCTTCACTGGACTAGAAAAGTCTCCTAGGAAAATGGCAATGAAACTGGCAGCTCCACAGAAGGCTGGTTAGAAGAACTGTGAACTTGTATTTTAAGGTGTTCTAGGACCTTGTGAAACCACAGAGTGTATTATTTCTGTATTTCAGCCTTGACCTTACTGTACAGCATTAGCTCTCTGAATAGTCCCATTTCATCATTACAAGGTTGCATTTCTGAAGGCTGGTTATAAATTATATCAATAAATAATTTCTGAAGCTACTGTTTGCTACTTGTATCTTTAGGATGGCCTGTCCTTAGATCACCTCAATTCCTGTCCCTCACCTTTGCTATTAAACCACAAATCCAAAACATTTAATAATGGCAACTTGAATTTGTATCCATTCTATGAATTATCCATTGAAATTTCTTATGCATGTTATGACAGCAGAATTTGCACAGATCAACTGAACCGTTAAGCTATTGTTCTGGACATCATCCTTTTACTTTATCCTTTCTTTTGGTACTCTCAGAGCACCAAGGACTCAAAGGAATGAAAAAGCAAAGATAGGGGGCTAGCTCAGAAATCTAGAATTTTCTTCCTTGTCAATGTGTAAAAAAAAAAAAAAAGTAGTATGGTGCCTAATTAGAGACTTAATTAAAGCTTGTGTAACTCTTTCTAAAAAAGAATTGTAATTAATGCTCATGGTTTCCACAGTTCTCAGCACCAACTTACTGGTTTCTATTGTTGATGAAAATCTCCTGAATGTATTATATTTTAACATTACAGGAACCAATGAGTTTTAAATAAGAAAGCATATTTGTTCAAGAGGGGAAAGAAAAGGATTCACCTCCTTTGTCCTTCCTCTCAGGTGCTAACAGCTTACTGTAAGTACCCATGCAAAAACAAGGGAACCGATACTCTACAAAATGCTGCATGCTATCAAGGATAGAGTTCTTTTTTTTTTTTTTTTTTTTTTTTTTTTTGACCCTGGTAATAAGCTGCATCTTTCTTCCTTGCTGTAGCCTGAAACAAAATAGCTGATTCTCAGGTGGAAAAATAATTAGTAACATGGGAGGTTGAATGAATTTTGAGATATTGAGGAAAATGTAGTTTGAACTGTCAGGTTTACTCGCTTACCCACAGGAACTACAAAGCAGCAAAGAAATAAAACCCTCTTAGAACTTACAGCTTTCATCAGCCTATTCCCTCTGGCTGATTTTTCCCCCAAATCTCTCTTTTCCCAGTGGCTCCTATTAGAAACACAAACAGTTTGCCTCTCTGCTTAGTGACAAATGTCACGTTACTTGATTTTTTTTTTTAATCTATTAAATTATTATATGTTTTTAAATACGTAGACTATGCAACCTGTGCAGTCAAATATGCTTAACAAGAGCGCTCGCACTGCATGGATTTTGAAAGGAAATGGAAGGAATTAGAAGTTCCACTTCTGTGTATTAGGCTGAAGAGTGTTGCTCTTTTTGACACCCCACCTGCACAGATACAATGCCTGCCAACAAGACTACGATTAGGTCTTTGTATATACATTTAGAACAGCTAGGGATTTGCACAGAGGACCCCTACAGTCTTTCTCATACTCTGTTGTCACCAGATCATGAAAAATTTATGGATAGAAATCGATTCTTTGCAATTAAGAAGATAAGGAAAATCAGCATCCAGTGCCTCAGTGGGTCCTTAAGTCTTTCATTGCTCATGACTTTCCTTTCCCTTTTATTTATTTTTTAAGTACAAATACTTTTCAAAGAGTCAGAAAACACTTAGTCCCTCATCACTTAAGTGTTTTTGGGGCGGTGAAACGTGTGGAGAATAAATCTCTTCATATCCTTGCTGCAGCAAGTGCTGCATTTGCACGGTCATCCTGCCATCACACTCTCCCACAGAAACCCGGCCCAGCACGGCTGGCAGCTGCAGGTCCTGTAGCCAACCTCCATGCCCACAGCATGAGTTCAGGGCACCAGAGAGCTGCTGATTGCAGGCTCAGCGGAGGCCCGTGGCAGATGGCGCAGTGGGACCTAGACAGAGCAGCTCCGGTGCGGGCTCTGACAGGACATCTCCCTGTTTCAGGCCCCGGCAGGTGATGGGGGCCTGTCCAGCTGAAGCGTCTGCTCCTTTCGCCTACATTCACCAGCCACTGCACTCACCAGACCCCGTTTCTATCCCACTGTCAATTTGACTTCTCGCCCTCCAGAACTGATGGCATAATGCTGCTCTCCCTCCACAGCCCCCAGCCCCTCCTGTGCTCCCCAGTGCAGGGGCACGCACCTGTGCTCCACGAGGCCTTGGGCCTCAGTACCCCAAGCAAAAGAAACAGGCTGCACTGCGCTCCACTGGGTGCTGCCTCCCCACCTCTTCCAAATTGTCCTCTTCCCAGCCGACTGGTGCTACTAGCTACTTTTCTAAAGGCAGTGCTCGTGTTAGGGATGTGCAGGGAAGCATGCAGAGACCCCATGTCAGAAGCTGCAGGACTGATTGTGCAGAAACAACAAACCACATTAGGCTGGTTAGCAAGATCCACTAACCTCTAACATCAGCTTTGTTCTAAAAGGGAAGGGAATTGCTGCAAATCTGAAAAGCACCAGAACAACAGGACAGGGACCTGTTTTTCTCCAGCCCCAAGTTTTTGCTAATTATTTTGTAATGATTCCCCTCCCACTTGCCCTCTTAGCAGGATTTAAGTGCCCAAATCCCTTGTTAAGCAACCAGAGCTAGAAGTCCCAATTTCTTTGTGGATTTGCGTGAGTGACTTGTAGCTTCACGGTAATCCTATTCTCCTTCACTACAGTCTGTTTTTCCCCAGGGGCTTGAAGTGTCTCTGAATGCAAAATCCAGTGTATGGAGCATTCACAAGTTTCAGTGCTGTGCCCAGCCCCTGATAGAGTGGGCATGGAGGCTCTGAGCAAAGCCTGCCAAAATGAAAGATAAGCACACTATCATCATACAAGTTGGAGCTGTATTTCTACTTTTCATGTTAAAAACAGATACAAAATATATTGAGAGTTAATGTTTTAAGATTATACCGCTGTTTGTATGAATGATATTAGCTAGATTCATAGACGTGCTTTCCACTAAACACTAAGGTCAGTTGGTTTCTTCAAGAAGGAAATGTGAATTCAAATGCCACACAACAGAAAGAAAAGAGAGGGGTGATTTCAATTGCCAAAATCTCATCAACTTCAGCCAAAGAAATCAAAAGTGCATTAAAATTCATAATGGCCATGTTCTTCCACTGAAAGCCCAATTCTGAACCCTGCATAGAAGAACAGACTAAAATTGCAGAAGGACTGTGTACTAAGTAGTCTTGCAACAAAACCATATACATTTATACAGAAACAAACCACCCAGCAGAAAAATTAAATGGAAATGGAAAGTCTTCATCTTCAGTTCCTAGTTTCTGCAGAGTAAAGAAATCCAAAGTAAGAGGCTCCAGCAAGTGGAAGTCTACAGGAAGAATGAGAAGGAAACTTGTCATAGAGTGATTACAGATAGTCTTCCTACCAGAACAATGATGGGAAAGTAATTACAGATAGATTCATGTCTTGGCAGATAGCAGAATGGTTTTAACAGGAAAGTCACAAGGGCACTTCCAGGCACCATGATAAGCATCAATTCTTTTCATGGCAGCAGGAGTGGGAAGTGTAAATGACATTCCCTAATTACTTACTGCTACACTTAAATGAAAATTAGAAGGAGAAGCAGACACAGAAAGTATCAGGGCAAAACAGTAAGTTACTCCATACTGTACATGGAGGAGAACTGAGGAAAATACGTTTAAGAACAAACTTATTCAAAAGCCATTTAAACAGCCAATCACTGTTAAATTTTGTAGAGGAGGCAACATGCCCTAGAGGGAGTGCAACCAGAAGAGATTGACTTCTTCAAATTCACAGCCGTGGTGAAGCAATCAAATACTCCAATGCCAGCTTTCCCCTCAGAGACAAGACAACCTGGGGCCATATGACCTCAACCTCTGATATGCACAAGGAAAATCTAATGAGAGATTTGCTATAGGAACTGATGTCTTGAAGTGACAAATTACAAGCTTCACTGACCTCTCATGAAGGGGAAGTTTCAAACTTTCATCAGCACAATTGAGCAACTGAGACAGGCACATGCAAGGAAAGTAAAATTAACTCTCAGCAGAAATATTCACAGTTGCTGATGAAACCAACTTTAATTGCACATTCTTTTTAGTCAAAATTGGAGAAACACAATATAAGAACATTGCAATAAAAGTACGTGAAATCCTTGACTGAGTAATTGATTTACTGTCCCCCCCAATCAACACTGCTTGAGAAGAGCTGCTCTGAGGACTTAGTCATTGCTAGACACAGTCAGGACCAGGAGGTTTCCAAGTGTCACAATCAAAATAAATTAAATTACATTGAACTCTTCCAAGCTTCTGAAACTTCCAAAAAGGCTTACGCTGGATTTTGACTACAGGGTAAATCATGGGTACAGCGCAAAACAGAAAGCTTATCTTTTGAAGCTTGTATCTTTGTAATTGCCAGAATGTTAACTGTGGGAGACTGCAGACTGCAAACAAGTTAGTTAGTATTTCCAAGTGCCAAAGATTTCACCCCAGATTTCTGACTCTAGATCTCATGCAGTTAATAGGTTTCATGCTGATTATTAAACTGAACAATATAGAGTATCATGCTGTTGGCAAAAAAACATTATCATTAATAAGATTATATATTTGCTTCTAAAAAGGAACAAACTGCTCTGGGCAATTGATCTGTGCCTTCAGAAGACTAATAACGTGAAAAGTTAAGTGATTTGTCCCACCAGCCTCTGCACCACCTCCTATTCGAGGAGCAAAATAAGATTTTTGCCTATTAAAAACTGTACAGACGTAGAAAATCTTAACTTTAAAAAGTTCTTTTGCTGGATCAGAGCCTGATACCTTGAAACAGTCACAGTCGTCTTTAGTGTCTTCAGGACAGACAGTAACAGGTAGTCAAAAACAATGATTTGTGGTGTTCTGCTTGAGATCCTTCATGAGATTCAGCATTTCTAAACAAGCTGACTATACACGTGCCAAGAATCAAGCTTCTCTGGAATGTCAAGTTGGGAACCTGAAGGCAGAGACACCTAAAGTCACTAGCAAAGCTTAAAAAGTCTAAGCATAATTCCCAACACTCACACAATCGCTCTCTCTCTCAAAAAAGCTTGCAAATTGACAATAAATCACTCCTCACAGAAAGTCTTAAATGACAGGATTTGGCTCCACTGCATACAATTCTTCACTGAAATGTTACTTCATGTCACTTTTTATTGCCCTGTGTGCATGCCAATGTGTACAAGATTAGTGCTGCTACTGCAGATGAGGAGATGAAGTACTGCTGTTTCTAGGCTTGCATCCTTTTTAAACAAATCATTGATATTATGAAATCCAATTAAGAGCTATATATACATATATATATATATATATATATATATTTTTTTTTTTTTTTTTTTTTTTTCAGGGAAAGGAGAAGCAGCAGAACTTAGAAATTTGAGAAAAAGGAAAAACGGCCTAGAAAAGCAAGTGCTTACAGTGCATTATAACAATGAACAAAGCTTCAAGAAAGGAAAACACATCGGTAGTAGAATGATTAAAAAGACCTCACACCAAAATCCAGAAATGAAAATCTGGAGGCACAGCAGAAGACTCAGGTGTTGTGAATCTACTGCCAAACAGACCAAGAACATTAACAATCAATACTCTTTAGGCGTGTTAAAGCTTCACCTTCTAGCTAAGAGAAATCCAATGGTTGCTCCTATATTTATAAGTGGAATTTTCTCAGTAGAGCAGATATATCTTCATCAGCACTTTGTGTCTGCCTTCCCCCTCACTTCAGTTCTTATTGTCATTTTGCAATATATTAATGATCCAAATCATCGAGTGATTCCAGTTAGGCTGCAAGAGGTTGTCTGAAGTAGGCAGCACTCCTTATAATGATAGATTGCAGGAATAATGGCCTCTTTTCTGAAAGCAAAACATCAGAAAACTGTCTTAAAAATGTCAAAAAAGGAGGGGCTGAAGATCACAAGTGAGTGCTTTATTAGCAAGTATAGAATCAAATATTTAAGAGGGCAGCATCATTTCATATTCACTTTCACAAGGCCACCTGCGTGTTAAAGACAGATGATGCCTGTTTTAGCATAAAGCATCAGATGCCTAGGAAAGTGATTTCTTCATCATGACCTGGACTTGAACAACCACACATCCTTCCCCTGTGTAGAACTGAGGCTGTCAATGGAAACAAGCCCTTCCAGCTGGAGAGGTAGTGACAATCAGGCTCACAGAAGCTAGGGCAGTGAGAAGCCCTGTCAATATCGCCACTGCACAGCCTGAAGTCCTCTGGTGGTACTTTTGTACTCTGGCTTTCCCCAGAAGATACCACTGGTATTTTGCAGTTCTAACAACCACAGCTGACATACAGCTGGGCTGTGGTGTCTTGGAGCCAAACACATGGCTGGAGCTCTCAAACACAGACTTTCACAGGGCTATGCACACGTCACTGAAAGAAGAAAAGAAATTGCAAAAAATTCTTGCCTGTGGTGGTGCCTGTCTCTGCTCCTATCCTAACACTTGAGTAAGCTAAAGGAAAGGTTGTCATTCACCTCTATGATGATGTCCTACAAGTTCAGATGGGTTAGTAACTCACTGAGGATTAGCACCTCTTGGTTAGCCCGAAACTTGCAGAGTTAAATACAAACAGCTTCATGCACAGGCCAGTTAAAACAAAGTGTGCTTTTCTCCCCTCCTCTCTTATGCTATCTCTTTGGACGGACTGCAGGACTGACCGAAACTCATCCCTCTCAACTGCCCTGCAAAGTTCTCTAATTAGCGTTCTGCTTTTCTGATTACTAAATGCAATATAGTGCCCATGACTATATTTCCAGGTGCTCTACATTTTTTTCTGACAATAAACTAGACAGACAAAATCCATGAACACACAATCTGTAAAGTTTAATGCTTCCATGCGTTATGCCATTAATGCGGATAAGCCCCTTCAACTTTCCCATTAATAGCTGGTCTTAATTCACAGGTGCCTTTTTAATCTCTGCTGAGTTCCTCTAGAATATAATGAACACATGTATTAATAATAGCAATTCAGAATTTAATCCCAATTCTCGTCTTTCTTAAATTAGACTTTAGTCATTAAGAGATTAGACGATAGTGAATGATAGTTAATCAATGTGTTTAATTTGGCCCCCTTATTTATATGATACAGTTTCTCATATAGTGGCTATAAATCTTTGCCCCCACCAAGCTTGGCCACTAGAAGCAATGATGAAATATTGAGTGAAAAAATACTAGATTTGATGATCCTTTTAAGTGCAGTTTAAAATATAATTAATCTCTCTACATGTGAACATTTCTTCCAAACCAATATGTATATGTACATATGTAAGTCATACGTAGCCAAACATTTCTTGCAAGATTTATTGTGCTTCATTTTTTGTCTCTGTTAACTCTTAGCACTATCAGTCAAGATTTCCCAGCACTTACCACAGCATTAGCCCTAAGCATCGGGAAATCACATTTCTTGGTGCCAAGGCTTTAAAAAGATTCTAATTCAGCTATTAAACTGGAGGCAGCATGTGCCAGCCCCACAGCACATTCACCCATTAATTCTGTCCCCTGGAAAAAATGCCTACCTCTTGCACCAGCCTGATAAAATGAGGAAACGTGCTGATTATGTCTGTGGCAGCTATTCTTGACCCAACCAACAGTGACAGTCATCAAACTGTAGTACCTAGAGCGCTGCAAGCTGTGTGAGTTAACCCAAGACATCATTAATTCTAAACACCAGAGCTTTCGTCCAGATTCTGGAGTTCAGAGAAGCTTAAAAACAAATCCCTTTGGTGGGCTGAAATTCTGTATGCTGTTCGTATTAACTTTCCAGACAGTATTTGGAACTTATTTCTCCAGCTGGACAGGTCAAATGTGAGAATCAATGTTCCATTGTCCTTCATTGGGCAGAACTGGACCTCAGGACCCATTAATAATATTAGATGGACAGACATCAAGCTGATGGAAAGACTAGCTGGTTTTATTTTTTATTTTTTTAAAACAACAAGATGGAGGGGACAAAGAGGCTGTGAATGCTGTAAACTGAGTGATTTGTCCAGGATCTGAAAGCATACACGTGTTCAGTACAAGAAAATGTAATAAAAAATTTATTTCATAGGGAAAAAACAAAACAAACAAACAAACAAAAACCAACCAACCAAACAACAACAACAACAACAACAAACACACAACGTGGCATTAAAAGAGCCTTTATGTCCTATTCCTGGCAAGTCTTTGGGGAGACTCACAATTCACAAATTGGACTTTTTGGAAGTTATTCTGTAAGTGAAAATCATGGAGGTGTCCTGTGGGATTACCATAAAGTGAATTTATATTGTAGCTTAATGAAGAACTTGTTCCCTGAAAGAGCTGATGGGCCTGATACAGCTTTGCACACAGTGCAGTGTTACTCTTAGCTGTAAGATGGTGGTATGCAACCTTGCTATCAAGCTGCAAAATCACCCCAATAAAGACTTCCCCTCCTAGTCTCTCAGCCAGGGAGGCACAGTCCTGATGCTGCCTATGCCAGGAGCAGGAAGAGAGGGGTGGAGAACCAGCAGTTTTCTCACAGTTTCTCCTTCTGCAAGTAGCTGCCAAACATGCTAAAGCTCAACAAGGAAGACCTCAAAATGTTCACTAGTAATTTCACGTCCTCATCTTTGTTTTAGCCATGCAGAAAGTAACTGGATCTTCGTTAGATCTCAGCATGTTTTGTTTGACATACTTTTCTTAACAAACTGGCAATTACTAGGGACTAAACAGTAATAAATCCTAGGTTGAAATTTCAGACTACCGAGCACCAACTGGGTACACCATTAGTTTTGTATTTGACTTCTTATGTCAATAAATATACCCAGAACTCTTTAAAAAATCTGGCCAGTTGGGCTGGGAATAGGTCCAAGGAGTTAATACAGAAACACCATAGCCTAAGTCAGACAAATCCTTTGAAAAATTGCAGCCAATGATTTATTTTTGGGCAGTTGTTTTCCAGTAATGAGAATTTTAGTTTTGGAGAGACTCAAAATGCTACTCACATTTACAGCTATTTTTCAAAATGGAGGAACTTGTGTTGCCTTTGCAATATAATTTAGTTCTGTGTTATTAAAATAATTTCTGCATTCCTGTTTATTTGTCCACAGCAGCAGATCTAAGCAATTTTTGCTTGCTCACTCTCCTTTTAAGAAATTTTACTAGTTAATAAATAAAGCTTAGCCTCGTTCCAGAGGTCCGTCTCTCAATAGTTACTATTCTCTTTCTGACTCAAAGACTAGCTGCAATGAAAACAATGCCCTCCCGTTCCTCTTAGCACTTAAAAAGGTTTATAGATCTCCAGCCTCCTACAACTCAGCAGAAAACTGCTTGCACTTGACAGTCTTCAGAAATCAGCATTGTTTCCATCCCCACTAAAACTGTCAGCCCCACAAGGTCAGGAAATGAGGAGAGCTGATGTCACCTGAATCATTACTACCTCTGCGTAGACCTCTCTCCACACTCCTGTCTTCCAGAGAAAGCTGGTATACCCAGGAGTGTAAGGCTGAAGTTTTTTAAAACTGTCATAAAATAGTTTCTGGAAACTGGAGAGCAACAGAGAACTCAAACCCTTCAAAACTGTAAACTCATGAATACTTTCCCACCATAGTTGTCAAACTGCTATAGTGTTTTGCAGGGGATTCACGAATGTGAGCATCTCTTCAGTACCCTCTAATAGGTATTTTTTTTAGGTATAACTCTACAAAGACAGCAATAAGGAATCCTTTCAAACTATCTAGACTCCATCTATTAGTTGTGCCATTTAAAAATCACCATGTAAATCTGTAAGACTGCTCAGAAGGAACAGCTTGCTTTCTGAATACTGTGATATGTGCTCATAAAAACAATGTCTAAAGGATAAAAGGAAAATAAATTCCATCATATGCCTTTGAGATGTTGTTTGTCTATTTTATTCCATTTAAAAATCATAAAAGCTGTGCATGACAGAATACAATCAAAAGGCTTTTTAGGTGACTTTCTCCCAAGTCTGTAAGCACTGGAGATGACCTTGTGGACAGTCATAATAGCTTCAAGACAACGAAACAGCTGTAATTAAGCAGATACTTTCTCACTGCACACCTTTGTACATTAGAAACTGTACATCAGAAAATTCAGGTATGGGTTATATCCTAACATTTGGGACATATATTTATGATGTGTGTATGTATTACACTTGCCCCATCCCACCAAAGGCATCATCATTCACCTTAAATCCCCGGCTTATCCTCACCGTCATCAGGTCATACTTCTAACACGGGAATCACAGAATCACAGAATTTTCTAGGTTGGAAGAGACCTCAAGATCATCGAGTCCAACCTCTAACCTAACACTAACAGTCCCCACTAAACCATATCCCTAAGCTCTACATCTAAACGTCTTTTGAAGACTTCCAGGGATGGTGACTCCACCACCTCCCTGGGCAGCCCGTTCCAGTGCCTAACAACCCTTTCAGTAAAGAAATTCTTCCTAACATCTAACCTAAAACTCCCCTGGCGTAACTTTAGCCCATTCCCCCTCGTCCTGTCACCAGGCGCATGGGAGAACAGGCCAACCCCCACGAATCCTGCATTCCATTTCATGGTGAGACCTGCTCTCAATGTTGGGTGTGTTCGTTTGCCAAATGTGCACCTTTCAGCTAATGTGGAAACACTGAATACAAAACAAAGCTTTGAGCTGGTCCCGTTGGTGTAAATCAGCGTAGCCCCAATGACCTTGATGTGGTCTGCATGCCGTGCTGCAGACAGAGGCAAGCTGCTTGTGCCGGAGCTGGCCACAACGCAGCACTGAACAGGGAACTCTTTGGCTGTAAGAATGCGCTGCCAAGTCTAAGCTCATACAGATGAGCTTTTCCTCAGCAAGGCCTATTGGTTGGATTTAGTGTCATGCTAAACAGGCTAACACAACAAGACTGTGCACCTTCTCTCTTTCCAAACAACTCTAAACATAACTCTAAGCCTAAACCTAATTAGGACCCTAAAAAACACGAACAGCACCAGTTTCTCCCATCAAAAAGTGCTCCCAATGGAAGCCTTTGGGAACCTGAACTCCCTTTGAGAGCCTTTATGCAACTGCATCACAGAACTTGCAGCAAACATCTGGTCTGATCTGGCATCCCTAAAATCTATGGAACGTTCCTGTTAACTTTACTTTTGCCAATTCAAATCCATATTGAGTGCAATCCTCTCTTAGTGCAAGTCAACAGGAGTTTTACTTCTGATTTCAGCTGTGATAGGTTTTCCAAAAATATTTTCTTCTGCCAGTTATGCTACTCCCCTCCCTGCTCTGAGCAGACCACTTTACAATACGGCACTCACCCTTTTGTTAATGATAATGTTAAAAAAATCAATGGCTCAATTAACAATCAGGAATGGAGCTTCCAGGCAACAAGCACCATGATCAATAACTTATGTTCAGTGAAATTAAAGGCACTTGTTAAGTCAAGTGTTAAAAGCTGCACACACTTAATATGGGAATATCAGTCAAGAACAGTTTGGCAGTTTAACTTGAGAAAATCAGTAAGTACAAAGTTCCCATACTATGTTCCACACCAATGAGTAACTAATGAAGCATAAATATTCACAAACTCATTTCTGTAATAAATTCTCAAAACCCCCAATATGCTGCAGGAGTGCTGAGTTGGCAGAAGCTTTCACTTTTGTTATGAGTTAGTCTTCTAAAATATGAATCCAAAGTGCAGTTGGCAAACCCAGATTCAAAGCTTGCACAAAGGTAGATCCCAGTGGCCTGAAGTAACGTGAGTGCATAACAGCCTCACCGCTGTGAATGACAAAGCTTTCCTACCAGCATAAAGAGACGTGTTAGGATTTCTTCCAACAAATTTCTGAGGTCAACAAAGCATCTTCAGTTGAAAAAGAATACGCTGATCTAATGGGACAGGCAAAAGGAAGGGTTTAACTGGCATAGGACAAGTTACATGGAAAGGTGAGTTTTTATAAGATTTATGGACACACATTGCAATACCAAACTCAAGAAACTTGTGCAGTCAGTAATGTCCTACTATCATATTCCTACCGCACTGTAAGATGGCGGCTAGGGGGAAGACTTTTCAAAGACGTAAAGGACAGTGAGCTGCTCAACTCTCAGTGGAAGCCTGGGTAAATCAGATCTCACTCATTTATGCAATCTAAAATCTCCCGCTTAACTTTTATACAGCAGCTCTCAATAGAGCTTTTCTTTGAGAAGAGAACATTTAAAGCAATGTCAAAACTTACTCCTACATCAAGCTTGTGACAAAATTCATCTCATGGTCAATAGCCTTGTTTTTAGAGCTCCACTGATAACTGATGATTTAGCAGCGTACTCCTACTCTGGGAATAGCCAAATTGAAGGCTGCTCTTCCGATTATACCAAAATGCTTCTACAGTAAGTAGGGAATATTCACAGGATAATTTATGCTTGTTCAAAACTTTAAAAAATAAATAAAATAAATGAAGAGAAATCTTTGCATGCCTCATTTTGCATATCAAGGACTCTCTTCTGGCAGCCTAGGATATATACCGTACACTTTTCCAAATAGCACACAAGTCTTGTGAGGCCTGAATCGCTTAAGCAGCAATTGAAAACGTGGGGGTGGGTGGGTGATGGGATGGCAGGATGATTCTCTTCAGTTAATGAGCTGCCCCTTTCTTCAGTGTATTATGATCATATCCAGAGCATTGCTGACTGCACTTTGATGGGTACCTAATCAACGAAAATCAATCATCTGAAATTGCACAGACAGTATTTCATCTCCATCAAAAATCGTCTTCCTACAGAGCTCCATTAATCTCTTCATCATTGTTTAACTCAAAAAGAAACTTCTGTTGTAAAAGATATCAGACTTTGGTTTTAAATTAAAATTAAAGCTGTGCAGCCTTTGCTTTAAGGAAGCAACTATGGCTACAGCAAGAATTTGGTCTTACAGGACAATTTTGCTGTTCAGAATTAACCAGTGCATCTTGGCAACACATGGGAAGATAAGTAAATGGTAAATGTGAGCATCAATAACCCTACTTACTAACACTAGAAGATCTTACCCTTTCATCTCACTCATACGGGAGTATGTTTTCAACACTCATAACTTACCTGTTTGTCTTGAGTGAACCAGAAGCCCAACCCCAACAGCTCTCAGGCAACAAGGTTGGGAGGCAGGCGCAGGGAGAGGAGTGGAAGGTTTCCTCCCTGTGATCTACAGAAAACAGTCATATTCAGAGCTGGGAGCAGGTTCCTCCTGATGAAATCACAGCCCACTCATACGTCCCTCCCCAAGGGTCCCTACAGCCTGGCCTCTATCCCCCATGAATTTCTGCCTCCACTTCTACTGCAGAACATTATGAGCCCCCATGCGCCCACTTGCCCTACTGCCCTGGATACTTTCCTCCAACCTCCATTGCCTCTAACCTTCTCCCTTTCCTTCCTCTTCCTCACCAGAGTCAGGCAGGCAGCAGAGGACACCTCTCAGTGTGGTTGTAATGCTTTAAACTACAGACAGAGTGAAATAGGCACAGCTGGGCAGTAAAAAGTGTATTTATGCTGACTTGGTACCTGCCCTGGAGGGGAGGGTAAGACTGCTCTTTCCTTGAGGACAGCCTGGCACGTTTAGATGCAGGACCAAAAAAGAAGACAGTAAAAGATGCAGGAAACAGCACAGCTAGGGCAGCAGCAGAAGCTGAGAGAGCAGCAGGAAACCTGCTGCCAGCAGGGAACAAAACCTCAGCTCCTGGTTACTGTAATCCAGCGTAAATCCATGCTGCTGCCCAGCGCCGGGCAGGCTGCGCTGTGGCCTCTCATCACAGTGACACTTCCTTGTAACTGCACCAACATTGTCTTACATGTCATAGGAAGTCATTCAGAGCAAGGAATTAAAACACAACAAAACAACAAAAAAAAATAATCAAAAGACATTAGGATCCCTTAATTAACCTAGGTGAGAGTTGTGCTTTCTGTTCCTCTGCCCCAAAATTAATTCTCACAGAAACGCTGAAGATTTATTTGGTGTGGGCTATCACCTAGAGGACCAGTTCAGACTGCAGCTACTCTGCCAAGACAGGTACATCACATGCAAGGCAAAATCAGTGCTGTGATCTAAAGGCAGTAGTGGGTTCAGCTGTTCTTTGCACTGGTGCTGCACTGCTGCTTCCTCCCTGCTAACAAAGAAAAGGGACTGCAGCTGCAGCTCTGCCTGCCCTCCCTATTTTCAGAAAACTGTCACAAAGAAATTTGTCCCCACAGCAAATATTTAAAACAAGGAGAAACCATGGAACAAACACACAAATGAAAATGCTATGAAAGAAGTGAAGCCTAATTCGCAGGGATCGAAATGGATTCTCTTTCCTGAACTCCTTCACAGTGTTTGCTTCTGAGCCTAGAGCCCAGAAGGGGATGTTGGATGTGCTCAGTCTGATGCTGAGTTGCAGAGACAGAAAAAATGTTTTCAAGGACTACTGCTGTTTTGGGAAATGGACAACTGATTTAAGTAAATCCTGGCCTAGACTTACAGATGTGGTCCAACTACTGGACCTGAGACAGAAACTAATTCAGCCATGTTCTATATCCAGGGTCATACAGGTTGGATCAGGAGCTCTGTAGCAGTTCTTTTGGAGCTCAGAGAAGGGTTTATGAACACTTGGGAGCAAATATCAAACAGATTACATTAATCTTCCACCATCCTCGTAAAGGAAGTCAGGCTAGGCACAGTGTTGGGTTTCAGAGCTATGGCACGCGTGGGAACTTCAACTGACTTTGGCAGTCGGTATTGGCAGCCAGCATTGACCCGTGCAGGTGACAATGCTTTCACTACAATTGTTCTTGCTTTCCCAGTCTGATAAAAGCCCAGTGAGCAAATCTCTCAAATGAGCACTTCTACAGAGGCAAGCATTTCATACACAGGTTATTTCAAACTCCTCCTAATTATACTTTTGAAAGATTCCTCACAATTATTACTGCTTAACTTGCAAATTCTTGGGGACTGGTTTCTCTCCTCTTCCTATCCGTACAGCCCTACTGAGCAGAAACATTATTCAGAAGTTTCATTTATTCATATCCATGTTTCTCCCAGCAAATCTAAGGGAAAGCTAGCAGATGAAACTCGGGCAGTATCAATCCTTTCTGTAGTCTTTTGTATTACCTGCCTTTCAAATAGCAAGCAGAAGATGTAATTTCAAACAGTTTTCAAAATCATAGCTGCTTTTTGGGCCTGTCAACTCAAGATGGCACATGCTTTACACATATCTAACAAGTGTGAGGGATACAAAAAAGCAAGCAACATTTTTTGTATTACTACTCGTTTAATGCTGCCCCCTTACAAAGCAGTGCTGTTGGCATTGTGTTATCGGTGCTCTGTTAGCAACTGGAAAAACAGATTAACAAAATGCATTTGAAACCCTGGGAAGGCCCAGGGTCAGACGAGACCTTTTTGGCAGGAGCCTTTGCAGGACAGCCCAGGCTGTTAGCATAGCCACCTCCTCCACACACCTCCAGAGCGAGCAAACAGCCATCCCGGCAAAGCCCTCGTGTCACAGAAACAAATCAGGATGTCAGTGCAGGAAATTGGGACCCAAGCGTAGGAGCTATAAATCTGTCCCATCCTGATTGAATGAGTTGTGCCCTGAAGGATTGCGGAGTGCTGAATGGCTTTTCTTTGTCAAGAAGCTGAGGCGGGCTGAGGGAGGGGACAGAGTTATGGAGAGGTGAGCCCTGCTACGTCTCCTGTGGGGAAAGGAGATGAAAACACTGAGTTTGGACCTGACTAGCTGAGGAGAGAAATCAAATAACTGAACAACCATGGGCTGGTATATTACTCAGTTGGATATACTTCAAGTTGTTTATTTGTTTCCTTACACACCTAGAGATGCAAACATGCTATGGGAAGGCACACAGGATAGGAGAACAATTCCCTTTTAAGAGTTAAGCAGAACTGGCTAAATTGAAGTCTTCAGAAAGATAATGTGGCAATGCAGCTGTGAGTTAAAACAACACCTACATTTTTTACTATAGAAAAGATATTGCTTATTTTAAGCTACTGTTTGATAACTGATTGTTCACAGGATGACAAAACTGCTTAATAACAAAGAGCTTCTAGGACATCTTCTGAAATATTTAGTGAGGAATGCATGTAGAGTGCAGATATCTGTTCTGGCGTGGGTAGTCAGAGCTGATCATTTATTTATCGAGAGAGAGGAGAGAGAAAAGCAATTTGGATCTTTAGTAGAAAATGAGACTTAGGCTTGAAAACCCTTGAATCACTTTCAAGAATATGGCTTAAGTATCTATGTCACATAAGGCAAAGACAGACGTACTTGTGCAGCCCTGGCATTTCTAATGCTGCTGCCAACCGCCTGCCAGAACACTCCCAGCTTCTTTCAGGGCAAAGTCAGGCTCCGTACTTTAAACTTTTTTCTTCAGTGGCTCAATCTAATTCAGGCTGACAATCTGCTATGGTGGCACAGCTAGCAGGGATTGTAACGATCAGCAGGGGGTTGTAATGTCTTAAACAAATGCAGCTGTTCTCAAGTAGAGGGACAGCATTTGTGCATGATATTAGGTTGAAAAATTGACCCTGCATACTTTGGGTCGACTGTGGTTTTTAGGGTTCATGTCCTGTGCCTTTCAACATCTGTTTGAGTGAGTATGGACTATTTTGATTCCTCTTCTACAAAATTATGCAAAAAGAATCCAGGAGGTGTTCTTTTACAAGTTCAGGCAGCTACTGTTTCTCTGATATCATGTATAAGATTACCTATGACCACTGGAGCGCATACCCAACCTTCACGCGTTTTCACAGCAGGGCAAAACTCATGCATTAGCACCTCATAACACAGGCAGGCAGGAAGATCCTTGAGCAGCTTCTCCCCAGGCAGAGCAAAGGATGCTTTTTGTGGTCTTGGGAACAGCAAAGGCTGGGTCAAGGTCCACGTGGCTGGCACCTGGCCACCCAATGCCCTGCTGCAGCAGCTCCCAGCCAGCCGTGAGCACACCTGAGAAGGGGGCTGCTTCCCTGCCTGGCACCCAGATCATGGCAGGGCACCCGCTGCCTGCTGCAGTGGTGGCACCTGGCTCGTGCTGTGCTGCTGCCTCAGTGGCACAGGGCAGGAACAGTGTCAAGCACCATCCTGCTCCCCCCTGGTGAGAGCAGGGTTTGACTTCAGCACCATGAGGGAAGAGGAAGATAGGAGGGGGGCTGTCAGTACGATCTGGAGCACTGGTTGGAACGAGGCAAGTTGGTGCTGTTTAAAACCGACTTCAAGGGCAATACCTCTAGAAGCACTAAAGGTTCGGCCTTGTTTTCATTACAGGCAACAGGGTTTTTGCCACTGGCTTAAATGAGAAAAGGAAGCAGATTTTAGCAAAGCAAAATGAATACTGTTTGTCCAGGTATACAAAATCCTATGTAATACTTTGCACATATTTAATGGAGAGTACAAGTGGTTGCAAAAATACTTGTGAAAGATTTAAAGAGGATCACATCAGGATTTAGTGATTCTCTAAAAGCGAGACACTTTGTGGCAGCAGCTGAGCTTTTACCAGCTCCACTCAGGTTTCAGAAAATTTTTTTCCTAAGAGCTCACTGGGACACTGCCTGGCCCCGGCTGTACTCCCCCTGTGGGGAGCGCAGTGGGGCTGGGCACCCTATAGGATCTTGGGAGGGGAATTTCTGAGTTTCCATGGAGCCAGGTGCCCTCGAAGTAGCTGTCTGTGTGACGCAGTTGAGCCAATAGTCAATCAGTTAGCCAGGCAATACAGAGAGCATCCCATAGCCCCCAAACCCAAACAAAGCAATGTCCTGGAGAAGGTCTGGGGTTGGTGCTCCCAAGGATTTCTAGTGTCCCAGACTGCTCAGTAGACAATGAACTTTTGAGGCTCTTAGGCTTTCTGGGTAATGCTGTGAAACAGAATAGCACAGGAACCTGGGCTTTGTTCTCTACGAAGTGCTGAGACTGACCCAAATGTTAATTCTGTGATACATTACTGTCACCTTCAAGAGGCTTATACTTCAGGATGAACTGAATAAACAACACTATTTAATACTCCTATGACACTTTGTACACATCTTCTAGTTAAAATATTCCTGTTTGTCTCTGCCCATCAGTACTAATTCATTCCTGTGTACTGAATGCACTCAGCACATGCACTGCTGAGAACCAACTGAAGCTAACAACCACAGACCTGCTACTCCTGCCTACACTGGTAGTTTTATGAACAGGGTGTGTGACAATGCTGTGCTATCAGCATCTTCTGAAGACCTATATTGCTGCACAAATTCTTTTCCTCTGTTAAAAATGTTATTGTCATGGGTCATCCACATTAGCAGTATCAATTTACTTAACACAAACTAATTACTGTCCATAATACCAACATTTCTGCAATCAGCCCAGTGCCTCGTGTTCTGCTCATATCTCAGTGAATCTCAGACGCTCCACATATATGGCCACTGTGATGAAATGAGCATTTAGAAAACAAAAGCTTATGCTTGGGTAGGAAAATCTGCAGAACTAATTCATGCAGCTCCTACCTGCCAACACTGGAGTGCTGGGCAGGTGGGGCTGGGAGGGAAATTCAATGGCACTGAGCACTGAAGCATTTGAAATGAAAATATGTTTCCTGTTTTGACTGCTTTTGTGCATTTACCCTCTTCTACACTCTCCTTCTTCAACCAAGGGTGTGGAAATTTATTTCAGCTATGCATTTCTAGTCACTTTATTATCAAAAAGACACTGAATACTGTGAATTGTTGCTTATTCTCATTTTTTACATTACATACATGCAATTTTCTTGTTTTCAACAGTGGAACAGAAGAAAAGATCTGAAAGGATGACTGTGCATGCAAAGGAAAAAGAGAGCAAGCAGACAGAAGGATCCCTCAAGGCCAAAGGGCTCTCCCACTCAGCAAAGAGAGATTTTCTTTGAAAAGCAGGTCTTGCACCAAGATATTTTTATGTCACTTTGGAAGCATAAAGGGTTCTCAACACAAAGAATTTGACTCCTGATAATAAAATCCTACAAAAATGGAGCTGGTAATTGATGTAACGATGTCTGACAACCTCCTCCAGCTTTGTGCCTGCTACAGAAGCTGGATTAAACTGAGGTCTGAACATGCTGAGCTATGGCTTGTCTTCTTACCCTGGTAACTGCATGACAGTAGTGAAGGGGTAAAACCACTTGACAGCACTGAGATACCCAAGTAGAAAAAATGCCTGTGTACTCTTCCATGCCCTAGTTCAAATCACAACCCCAAATTTTAATTTACCATTTGTTGCTCTTTGATGCTACCACTGCAGTATTGCTCAGGAACCTGGTGTGATACCCAGGGTGCAGAAAGCTATCCCTGTTCCAGCCCCCTTCAGCTGCAGCTCTAGCTTCTCCATCCCAAAGAGACCTAAAAGAATCTGCAAGGTCCTGCCTGCAGAGACTTCCATGCTTTCTACAGCATAAAGAAGTAGTATCATTATTCCTGAGAGACTTCTCTGAGTATGGACTCTGCAGAACAGTGGACAAAGCACATGAAAGATACAAGATGAGAACCTGCAATGCCACTGAGGTGATTAATATTTAGTAGGATACTTTCAGAATTATTTTCTTTATAATTATAACAATGTCCAGAAAAAAACAACTGAGGTACTTAGCAACCTTTAGCAAATTGCGTTTCCTTATTATTGGTCTTGCTTATTCTTTTTAGAAAACAACACACGTGTTCCACAAGGTCTTTTTTCCCGTACCCTAATTCACTAGTTGCTCGGAATAAATCTCTTCTCTCCAATTAGTTCCAGGACTGCACACACCGATGCAGCAGTTTGTTTTGTATGCATTAAAAAAAAAAAAAAAAAAAAAAAAAAGTTGGATTAAAGGATTCTGTCCTGACTTTTAGAAGAAAACACCTAATTCACAGCAAGTACTCAGCAAATCCAAACTGCTTTTCTGCCTCAACTAACCTCAATTAGTTACTGCTCGGTTCTGATATAAATATATGATGAAGAAAGGAACTGGGTGGTTAAAGTACACTCAGTCCAACCTGCATTCGGCCATGAATCTGAACAAAATAAAAACCTACTTCAGTATGAAAGTTACAACTTAAACCAACAAAACTATGACTGTTACTTGGATCTTTTTCTGCTGTGATCTAATTATTAAACACAGACTCCGATTCTTGTCGTAATTGCATTGATTCACACCATCAGCAGTACCATTTGTTTTAAATGAAGACCTGAAGCAGCTCACACAGTTCTTTTTTGAATCATTTTTTATTTGTAAGATGTGCTGGTTCTGTGCCTAGGACATAAAACTGGAGCAAAGCACCAACTGTTCTTATGCTGCAGCTTTAAGCCAGATACCATGACCCTCAGAGGGGAAAACAAACAGCCGTCATTGTCAAGCAGGAAAAATGACTGAGGGTCAGTGGTCAGAAAACAAAGCTCTCACTTGGAATTCAGGAATATTTTTCCTGCCTGTCACAGAGCTCCTGAGAGATGAAACAAAGGTTTTGAAGCTAATTTTTCTTGGTGGTCTCCAATGATACATCCCTTTGGGGGGGAAACTGAGGTGAGCAGGGGCTGTGCTCTGCACATCAGCGCTCTGCAGCACATCCCCTGAGGATTGGGCTTCAGGCATCTGCCGCAGAGCACACAGGGGCTTCCTCGGCCGGTTTCGGTCTGAGTTCAATGCACCTTCGAAAGGGAGATCTGAGGATGGCCACCATGTCTACAGCCTTAAAATTTACATCCTCTCACAGCAATGCATCAAGTGCTTGCTGAGTCCAGAGCTGAGATGGGGCCTGGGGAGGATGAGGAAATGGTGAGTTATTAATTTTAGTCTCACGTTTGAAAGATGCTGATGAGAATAGGTGGCAAAATCATGACACAAAGTACTTGATCATAACCTAATACGTAAAAATAACTTCCCCCCCCCCCAGCCACGTTCTTTCCTATATGTTTTCTTTCTCATTGAAAAATGCGTGTGAGAGTAGGAGGGGGCAATAACAATGCATATGCCTGGTTTCAAGGATTGTTTTTTAAGGACTCTAAAGTAGAGCTTTTGGATTTTATAACAGCGTTTTTTTTTTTTTGTTGTTAACTTCTTTGAGACGTGAAGGAAACATTTCAATCACTTCACCTTCCTCTCCCTAAAATGTCTCCGAGTTGTTTCTTCTACATAAGTGTTACATCAAAACTTTCCCTGAACCTCTCCAGAGTACTTTAGTCTGAAGAGCAACTATCAGATCAAAATGTACTTCTGTTTATTAGTTCAATCTCCTTCATTAGATTCCCTCTATCATGTGTTTTCCCACACATACAGCGATAAAAAAATCTGCTAAAATCCACTGACAGCTGCGGCTGTGATAGACTTTTCCTTAATCCGATTAGCTGCCGCCTCCCTGTTCGCACCAGTTTCTGTAAGCAGTTACCATATTACACTACAATCTGCTGATTTCATCTGCACTGGCATCAGGCAGCATTCAAAGAAAGTCTGGCCCCGTAATAACAGGCTTTGAGAGCTGGGAATCTCCTCTACATGCATACGTGCAAGCTGCTCTCTCTCTGACTGTACAAACCTGCATGATTTAGGAATTCAGCTCTAAATGAATAGGACATTTCCACAAACAGCCACCTAAAACTCTTGTTACCCAAACTATTCTCTGCTCAAGCTTGTATTTTTCAGCTTTTGCATTGTGACGCTTAAATCTGCTGAGATGCTAAAAGAAAAGTCGTCTTTGCTCAGCCTACTGGCTCATGCAAAAAAAAAGTAAAATAGGGCTCTTCAGGTTGGAGAGAAATAAAGCAGCTTACATTTGAACACAGAAAGCTTATTCTCGTCCGTTCAGCCCCTTGCTTGCGAGTGCCTGCGCTTGCACTTGCTGCTGCCCAGCAGCCAAAATGGAAGTGCTGTCCTCTCTCTCTCTGCATGAGGGAGCCAGAAAGGAAATGCAGGTCTGAAAAGCTTCCTCCCTCCCACCAAGCCACGGCTCCACGCCACGGGAGAGGTTGTAGTGTAAATGGAAGAGGGCTGAAGTGGTCTCCACTTGAAGGAGGCTAGATGGTATTTCAAGAAAGAAGCTGGCCTAATTTAGGAAGAAATTATAGATTTAAGGCAGCTCTCGGAAGAAATTCTGGTCTTCTGACCTTAATGATTCTTTCCTTTTGGCTTTTAGGTAGGAGTCACAAAGGTACCGCCCCAAATGCCAGTATTTAATTTCCTTTCACATCCTTGAATTGGATGCAGTGTCATAGCTTTTACTGCTCAAAAGAGGGAAAGAAAATGGCAGAGCACAAAGTCACAAAGGAATTTTTGGAAGAGAGATAGAAATTACAGCTCATAATATAGTATATAAACGCTGCAAGATGCCAGTTTAATGCTTAGCAAATAGACAGCAGGCTCATTCTAGGGAGGAGACAACACAGCAATAGTTCCTGAAAGGCATAACAAAGATTTTTCACCCTGTACATGCCCTGGTCTCCAACCAAGCAGTTTCCTCCTGTGTACCAGGGGTGTGACAAAAGATGCAAAAGTGATTTTGCCAATGATTCCCAGATCACAGTATTTGCTTTTAATCTGTTTGGTAAAAAATCAAGCAAAAATGCCACTTCATCTATAGGATTACAAGTTTATGAGCACCTTTGGCATTGATAGTTTGGGTTTTAGAAATTTTTCCAGAATTGCCAAATGAAAAGCTCCACTGAAGACATTCTACATTGCTGAATTATCATGCAAGTAATTTTGGTCTGTAGCTAATTGTCATCATGGTGTATTGTCTGTGGGAAATACCCTAGCACTTTGCAGCTGGACACCCAATTAGCCCAGGAGTTTAGGTACAGCTGTATGATGAACGAACTCACTATTTAAGATTTCAGCTGCAAAAGAAGAAGCATTAGAGCAAGAAGGTACAGCCTTGTATGCAAAAGGAGTTAGGAAAATATACATAATATACAAATATAACTGGCTGAGTATCTTTTGACAAATAAAGAATAGTTACCAGATTTAAACTTGACACTGAGAATTCAAATTAGAGTAAGAAAAACAAAGAGATTTTTTTTTTTTTTTCTGGGATCTATTCTTCTCAGCAGAATGGAGCAGTCTTCCTTATAAGCTTAATTTTAGCTCAGCATCTGAACATCAAATCTGCACTGAGTTCCTGTGAAGCCAAATGGTAGGAAAGTGGGTCTTATTCCTTATGGGGGCATGGAAAACCCCATGGAAGAGAAACCCAGAAGTAAAAATACATGATTAAAAAAAATATGCACTAACATGAAGTGTTGCTCTGACAATCAAATGCTTTGAAATCCTGTATTTCTTTTTAATTCCATAAGACAAATTTCTATTTGAGAAATGAGATTCTCTGAATAATCCAAACAACTCTTTCACTGTAGCAATGATTATTATCCTATTTAAATAAAAGACCTGTGTTTCTGTAGTAATTATCATACCATATCCCTAATTAATTATTACTCAAAATATCTGTTAAAATTCTTGCCAGCCATTTAGAAACAGGCACAAATTATTCCCTTTGATCAGACTTGCATTGCTAAAGGCACATTAAAAATACAGAGAGAGACTGGAAAAGCCTTGTAAAATTGTCCATAAAGCCAGAATTATGTTAACTACTGCAGCAACCCTTACTCTGCATATTCAGAATTTGATTGCATACAAAGGGAATTGCTCTCTTTGGACAAGAGGTCAATCCACACCCCCAACATTAAGTTGCGTACAGTTTAAAAGAAAACAATTGCCTGCTAATTTGAATACGTAATGAAGGAAAATAAAGATAAAAAACCCATAAGACTTTTGAGGGCTTCAAATCAGTTTACAGTTAAATAGACAACACCAACTGCACAGATTCTGAAAGGCTGGATACGACCTCTGGATTTTTAGCACACTGCCAAGTAGTTAATGAAGAGAAAAACCTGGCCAGAGAAAGTGACGCTAAGCTTTCAGTCTTATGAAAAACTCTATGGATCTTTAATTCCCATGAACAGAATCTCATTTTTTTTAATGATTCCTGTGAAAGACCCATGACGGTGAAGATACACGCTTTTCACAATTCTAATTTGCGATGCTCCTGTATTCAGTCTTTAAATTTCTGATGTTTCTTTCACTAAACCTTCCCTGGAGTTGCAATTTCTATGTCATAATCCTCATTTTTAAGGAAAATATGATGATACCCTCTGTATATGTTTGCATCTGAGCTTTGGAACCAGTTCTAAAAGGTTCTAAAAAGCTAGATGTAATAGGTTCTGTGTAAGAGCTCAGTGCCATCAACTTATGACCAACATGACATCTTCTTTATGCAACTATTTTGCCCATTTCAAGATAGTCACAGGTAAGTTACTGAACAAATTCCAGTACTCTTTTAGTGAGCATGAGTAGACCAAATTCAGCTATGATGTATGCCAGGGACATAGTTATATCAGAGAGCAATTGCATCCACCTGGGTCAAACTCATTTCAGTTCAGAACTTAGAAAATAAGGCTGAGCACTGGAGATGCTTTCCTGCCTTTGAGTCATGAAGATTATGGCAACCAGGAAAGCATACTTTGAACCATGTATCACTCTATTCACAAAAAAAAAAAAAAAAAAAAAAAAAAAAAAAAAAAAAAAAGGAGAGAGAAAATTTCCAAATGCCTCAGTTCCTCACAAATACTCTCACGGTCTCTAACAGAACCACAGAGTAGACAATACTTGATTCAAAATACAAACCCACAAAAAGTACTGAGCTGTGATGTTCCTCATTTACCTTTTAGATCTTCAGATTTTTTTTTTTTAAAACAACTGTTGAAAATATAATTAATATAATTTGCGGAAAAATCCAGTGAGATTCAGTACAAACAAGAAACTATAGTTTATTGGGCCAACTATTGACCCCAGCAGAGAGAACTCTTTTGTATCTGGTACAACAAACAAAGCCAGAACACCTCTGAGGCAGTCTGGAGGTTATGTTTAATTATGTAGATATTTCAGACTCCACAACTAGTTCTGTATGTGCACTGCACAGCATGCCTGTAATGGTCAGATTCCTATTTTAAACCCAGAAAGGAGAACAGCAACATGTTGATGCAAAAAATAATTATCTGTTCAAGAAAGTGATTGAAGGCCTGAACTGTTGAGCTAAGTACAAATTGTAAAAGGACTATTTTCCTCTGGTAACAATTTCATTGCATTAATGTAGTCATGAGACTTCTTTCAATATAGTCATGCACAAGAAGGAAGCATATAGGACTGCTCTAAAAACAACAAACAAACAACAACAACAACAAAAAAACAACCAACCAACCAACCAAACAAAAACAGAAACAACCAAAAAAAAACAAAACACAAAAACACACCCCAAGACTAAGGGGCTTCTCTCCTTCCCCTCCCGATCACCCTGTGATATGTACATGTGATGCTAATGGGAGTTTTGTGCACTTCAAGAAAAGCATAAAAAGTAATTCCCATATGCTGCATTTGCCACAGGGAATTTGTTACATTCACTGATGTTAAATTAGGCCATTGTGTATACACTTTAGAAACAGAGTCAGGCCATAAAAACTCCTACATGTTATTACTTGAGCATTCGCTCCTCAGATTGTCTCTTTGCTGATATTAAAGTCTGAATGTTGTTCATCAGAGAGTGACTGATAATAAAGAAGTGATTGACAAACTTATTACTTGGCTTTAAAAATAAGTTCTCCCAATTCAAAAGATTCTTCTATAGTTCAGAGAGACACAGATTGTTCTTTGTAGCAGAAGGCTGTAATTGGCAAAGAATATACACAGAGGAAAAAATAGACCTAGTTTGTATTTAAACTGTGTAAATAATTAGAAACGTGGTTCCTGAAAGTGTCTAGCATGGCTTAGAGAGGGCAGCACAAGCTAGGCATGTGGCTGGGCTGCAGCTGCTCCGTCCCCTTGCTTCACCACCAGTGTAGTGAGTTTGAGCAAGCAGGGTCTCTGGAACTGCACCGCAAAGCCAAGCACATATGTTAGCACCACAGGATGTTGCTCCTCATCCAGGCAATGCCCTGAGGTCCACGACCCCACGCGCCTTCACAGTCCTTACGGCCAATAGCAGGGATGGGGTTACATGCCCACTTAAACCCACCATGAACACAACCTCATGACAGAAGAGGTGATTCCACCCTTCCAGTCCCCTGCTTGCTCCCATCCCCTTCCTTACTGCCCGCACGCAGATGGGGAGCTGGATGAGTTCCCTTGCCCTGTTCAGCATGATGCCCAGTAACAGTAGGGGTGGCAAGAAGGGCTGAACACGAGGGGAGGTTGGGGATGCCTTTGACAGCAGCAGCACCAGCTCATGCCACGTCAACCAACACGGCTGTAACTGCGCTGCTGGCTCGCGGCACCAGCCCAGCCACCCACTGCTGCAAGGGGCCGGTTTGCAACCTCAGCGTGTCCCTTAGCCACGTTATTTCTTCCTCTGGTGGGGCCTGAAATAGGGCCCCATCAGCAGGAAACTATTCCCTACCTGTGTTCCTTTATCCTGCTGCCCATTCCGCACCCTGTGAGGCCGACCAGGCCGCGCTTGCCGGAGCAGCTCCATGGCTCTGGCTGCAGAGGGATAAACAGCCCATGAGTGCCAGGGGCCTAACTGAAGGCTGCTTTTTGATTCATCAGGCTCTAAATTAAGGTCTGACTTGCTTGTTTTTCACTTTCAGTGAACATTCTGCATTACATACCACACAGCAAACGCGCCAGGTCTCAAGCATACAGGCTGAACCGCAGCAGCCCCTCCTCAAAAGCACCATTCCCTGTCACAACAAGGTTGCCGAGACTTCAGCAGAGGATGAAGAGCCCTGCTCAGCACGATCTGCTGCCTGAAAGTTAAGCAAGTGCGTAGGTGTTTTCAGGAGCTCAGGCAAGCAAAGGCTTCAAGTCTCCTGAGCTGGGGATAATTTGCTGAAATTTGCCTCTTAATAGTTCTAGACACTTGAAAGAAACCCAGATGAAAACAAAAACTTCTTGTTAAGAGTGGTGCTATGGGATAATGCCAGCTGGTTTCCTGAGTTTGGCTCTTTTTATTTTCTTTCAAAATAAATGAACAAATAATCTTTCTCAAGTCTCCTCCCTGCCTCTCATTTTCTTTTAATTTTGGTCAGAGTCAAAATCCCCCTGCAAGCCTTATGCTGCTAACCTCCAATTTCTGTCAGAGCAGTTTTACCATCAGACTGAAATCCTCAATCATGAACTTCCACTGCCATTACCTGAGGAAGCTGCCTTTTTTCTAGTTGACCTTTTAAACTATCAACTTTTTTTTTTTTTTAGCCAGCAACATCTTTCTCCCCCTTCTTCTTCCCCTTGCCCTTTCTCTCCCTCATCCAATACTCACAAGTAAGTTTAAAACTACAACAAAGACTACACAGAGTTGGCCTGCCCTCTTGGACTCATCTGTCTTCAAATAGACAAAAACCAAAACTGCTGTTTAAGATATCCATTGACTTTCTGTATCTACCTGTCCACTTACTGAGCTGCAATTTCCTTTCCTTTTGGAAGCTAATTCACACCTTTGTACCTGGATGCTTAGCAAGAACTGAATCCATCCTCCTTCCTCTCTGCTCTGGATTTGGAAGGAGTGTTGCCAATGGCTTCTGAAAGTTTTTAAGTGTTTAACCACATATACACAAATATTAAAAAGGGCCTTCTATTTCCCTAGAGTGTATAATACAAATGCTATTTCTAGGAAAGTCAGAGGCTGTAACAACCTAATGTCATTTAGAATGACAAAATTGTAGCTATATCCAGCTAGCAGAATACTTCAAATTTTATTCAGGTGAAGAAAAGTCAGGCTTTGCCATGTTACAAAGTAGCTCTCTGTCACTACAGGCTGTGGACTCAACTCTGTTTCTGACAATTTGACTACCACTGCATTTACCCAAAAAAGCTTTTATCTTTGGAGTGAAAATCAGTACAGATGAGTACTTTCCTTCAACATCCCTTAAATAATAAATGATGCATTTCTGAAAGAAGTAGAGCCTGTTCGCTGTTTGATTCATAAAGGGACAACAGTTGTCAGTGTTTTTACAGAATCCTTGCCCAACATCTGACTTGTCTTTAGAGGGTTACTCATTGTAAGAAAAAATCCACCACTACCTTGAAATTCAGGTACACAATTGAGAGATTTCCAGGTAGTTCCATGACATTCAAAATAAGTGGAAAAATATGCATATTGATTTCCTGTTTTGGCAGCATTAAGATTTATTTACTCTTGATGTTACAGTGACCTCTAGTTTGTCTTGGTCGATACAGACCTCCCAGGTTGATAAACCTTAATATTCACCTTCATGAGAGTCAATATCCAGTTTATAACATAAAAGCTATCCTATGGGACAAACATTAATATTGCCAAGTAGTTTCAGCCACTCACCTCTCTCTTCTCTTAATGTGAAAGAAAGAGGACTGAGCCTGAATGGTTGGCAATACTGAAAAAAATTGGCAATGAATTCTAACAATCTAAAGAATGTGCAAAATGTGCTGTTGACCTTTAACAAAAAGGACACTGGATGAAATGATCATTTAGATTTGCGTATTAAAGTAAAGACAGACTGTTTTTTACAGTAAAACCTCAAATTTATCCTCTCAAAGCTCATCTGCAACTAAAAACTTGCAGGCACAACCTGCCTGTTTTCACCTGTCTTTCAGCTTGTGCTGCTTTCCCCAAAAGATACCAATAACTGGAGTGTAATATTGCTTTCCTGATACTAGTGTTAACTTCTTTCTCATCATGAAACTCTCAGAAACCATTTCTGCCTATAATGAGTTATAATTACAAGTGAGCTTCCTACAGGGACAACTGCAGTCCACAATAAAATCTGGGAATTTTGTCATCATGTTTCTCTTTCAGCCATTCCATCAGCTGCTTTATCACCGGGGATACCTTAGACATCCAGGTGGTGCTCATTTCTGTAAAGGAACAAAGTAAGTTTCCAAGTAGCATACAAGAAGATTGTAGCACTAAACAGACTCCAATGTTGAATGCCTGATACTGCCATTAAACTGTCATTTTTTTCATTGCTTACTATAGAAACATTTGGGGATTTAGCAGTCCCTTCTTATACTTCTACTCAGGTAGCAACTATGTGGTGATTTTTTTTTTTTTTTCTATAGCAACTGCTGTCTGTCTCGGTGTGCAATTAACTGGCACTAGGCCGGGTTCCCCAGTGTGAAAGAACAACAACAACAACCAACAACAACAACAAAACCTTCTAAGTTGAAGAGAGCTGTCAGTGTAGGGAAACTTTCTGATGAACAGTTCCTGCATCTTGTGAAAAAAAAGCCCCCTGCAATTGCAGCAGCTGCTCCAGCCCAAAAAGAACCTACTGCAGGAATGTGGACAAGAGGAAAATGTGTTCTGGTGCCCAGTAGACCTTCAGATGCCAGAAGAGCTCTGAAGCTATTAAGAAATGATTTATATTAGGACAGATCTAACATATACTGGAAACTGGATCAGTGCCCAAGGCTAGGCTGAGTGTAGTGAAAAACTACATCTGTCCTCCTGCACATCTCCCTACATAAATGTAAACTGCTGTCTTCACATTTGAAAGTGCAACGTTTTTAATAAAAAACCTTTGTAGAACCAGATCCATTCCTGCTCCATCAGTCCATAGAACTGTCCTCACAGCCTGGTCTGAACTGTTAGAAGTACAATGCACCGTAGTGTTTTATCAAATTTTCCTGTGAATTATTTGGATTGTTTCCAGATTGACCTTTACAGTGCATGTTCAATCAGATCATTTATTTCCCAGATAAATTAGAGTACTAATGAAGTTTCAGAAGTCTGTTCTATTTGCAGTCTTCCTTTTCCTTTACAGTAATAATACAGTGCAATGAACTCCTCAGCTCATCTTTATGCTGATTATGGCATTTTGTATTCAATGGGTACTTCTTGGTCAGCAGTAACAAAGAAATAATAAAAGAAGTTATATAAAATTCAGCAAGTATTTTTAGGTATGCATTCTTTACATGTAATTAAAGCTACATTCATTTCTTTTAGAAGGAGCATTGCCTGCAATATTGCTAGTGCCTCACCCTGTTATAATAGCTGTAAATCAGATAGTGAAGTAAATCTCATTTTAAAACTACTTGATTCTACGTAAAGCTATTTCACTAAACTTTAATACTTATATTGATTCTTCAGAGCAACAAGAAAAATAATCAAATCTGAACTGCAGTTTAATACTAAGTTCCACTGCACGTGGCTGAAGCAGTCTTGCTCTTTAAAATTGCCAAGTCAATGCCTAAGATTGTCGATTGCCAAAAGCTGGGTTTTTGCTCCACTGCCACAATCCCTGACTGAAAACTCTTCCAAAATCATCCCTTAGATTAGCATACCTCTATTCATCTCCAGTCTAAAATTACCAATAGGCAGTTCAGATACACCATTTGTGCACGACCACTATTTTTTGCCCATTCTTCTTCTTTCCTGAAATGGGACACATACTGCATTAGTACTAGTATTTCACCCACTGTCTTCATTTCACTACACTATGCCACATAAGCTTTCCTAGTCTCCCATACAAAAAAGGAGCGTTCTATCTTCTCTTTGTTGCAGCAATACTTTCTGCATCTGCTCTAGTTTTTGTCATTCATTTGAGAGCACAGGTGACCAGAGTCACAGGGAGCATTCCTGCTGAGATGATGTCGTGGTTCTGCTCGAGTGGGCAGCCGAACTCCACCACAGCCGCTCTCTCACTCCCCCTCCTCAAAGAGGAGTGGGGAGAAAATATGTGAAAAGGGCTCAAAGGTTGAGATAAGGATGAGAAAATCACGCAGTAATTATCATAACAGGCAAAACATCAAGGACTGTGTCCCATGGGTGGGACCCCAGAGCACACAGATGACAACTGCACCTTGGGCACCAATGCTGTTCCGTAAATGTATCAAAACACATAGCTTGATGCATCCAAGGGGCTCGCTACTGACTCACAGCTGACTTGTACTGCAGCCCGGTGCTAAATTCTCCTACTAGTCACCTGTTTTTGTCACAAGGTTTCCAAAAGCATGGGTTAATTTTCCTCCCTACATCAGTGATGAGACTTGACTCAGACAGCGGCACACCTAGGGATGTCTAAATTCATAGTATAAACTTGCCAGCTATCTTATTTCCCTCCTAACAAAGCCCATTCAACAGCATGCTGTTGGTATTGTGTGCATGTGCCAGCTATATAGTGTTGCTGATATTGCTGCTACTTCTCAACTGAAAAATAGGAGCTTTTAGCTGTCTCAACGGTATGCCGTTGGGCTAGGCTTTTAACATGCTTGAATTTTATAGAAATGAAAGAACCTCCACATAAAATTACAGAAAAACAACGAATTATACAATATAACAAAATCTGAGCAGCATTGTTATTACCACTTTTCAACAGAGAAGCGAGCATACATGTGTCTCTAAATATATTCTCATTTTTTTGTTGCTTTAGAAATCACCAGGTGATCATATAACACAACTAAGAATTTTCCATGAAGATGGGCTTGTCTCTTAAATATCAGTACCTCAGGAAGTGATGGTATCTGGTGATTTGGGCCCTTTTTTCAGACACACGAAACTAAAGTTCAAGGTTTTATGCTAAAATTTGTAAATCAGTAGTTTTCATGCACTAAGACACCATCTCTTGCCCAGATCCAGATGCACTTACATATTCTGTTTAAGGCACATGGATACAGGAGTCTGAAGAATCACTTGCAGTCTTATTTTTTTGTGATGTGTATTTCTGAGCACAAGCTGTGACGTTAATCTAATGTATGTCTCTCTGCATTAACTTATCAGCAAATTCTTCCTGAAACATTGCTTCACCAAATCTGAGTACAGGAGGTTAGAAAGTACCTAAAATTTCTGCATGTGATTAGTGTTTGCTCTTATGCTTGGGTGGGTAGAAACTAAATATTGGTAAGATTCCCAAGTACTGCAGCCTGGATTTTTTCTAGAAAGTTATAAAAATCTTAAGTCATACATAAAAACAAGATTCATAGATTTCAGTTGCTGGCTGCTGGTAGTAGTGGCTGAAACACAAGATAAAGCACAATTAGGGAATTGTTTTTCCCATGCAATTTTAACAGAGCTTAGAGGAGCTAAGAAATCCAGTAGCCCAGGAATCTGCTGTGTAACTGCTTCCCTTACAGATCTGCTGCAGTCTGCTTTTTCTCATCTCTCAAAGCAATCTTTAAGGATCCAATAAATCCAAACACTACTAAGAACAGCCTCAAGCCTCATATTGAAGTCAGAACTGTTCCAAGGAGGAGCAGGTGAACAGGGGAAGACAAAGGCTGCATAAAACCTTTACAATCCTCATACAGCATCTCTGTCAGAATGTAAAAATCAGGAATCTAGACCAAAATCTGTCCCCCAACGTAAGCACATGTGATTTTTACTCACAGTTACCATTATACTAGGGTAATTAAAATAATAATAAAAAAAATAATCAAGAGCTTTTAGAGAAATTCCCCACATCTTGCTACAACATTTTTTCTCGGAAAGAAAGGTCTTCAAAAGAAAGACAAAAGGCTTTTCACCATGATGTCTTGGTGCCCAGTGATTTTATGTACAACCAGAATTGGCCAAGGGCTGTCCTCCAGTTCCCTGGGCAGCTTAAGGCACGTGATGCTCCAGCAGCTGTTACCACAGCAGGCTTACCACTGGGGTAAGAAGCTGAGCATAATTCCCATCTCAACCAACCTGACAGATTGATCTAGACTTTTTCTAAATCCCCAACAGTGTATAGGCATTGAAATGTTTCAGATAGAAAATCTGTAAGTGGACACACTTTGAAATTAAGCTCATGCTTGGGAAAGAGGCTGGGAAGTGCCACTGCAGTAAAAGAATCTCCCAGGAGTACCTACCAAGCTCTCAATAGAAGAAAGGAGGAACAGTGGTAAGTTGATTAAGAAGAATGAACGGGGCAATGTAAAGAAACGTTTTTCTTTAACTATTGCTGCTTATAAAACTGGGATCCAATTTTTAGTTCATTGATGTTAAAAGGAACTCAGAGGAATCTGAAAAGAGAACTCTTTGTTCCCATGTTGTAAAAAGGGGCTCTGTCTAGTAAATGTGTTTGCACAGAACCATAGCAAGAAGGAGGAGGAAAAGAAAATCCATTTGAAAGTTAATCACAAGTTATTTGTTATTTAATGCGTTCATAAAAGTAGCCTGTTGAGCCACAACATACATACACCCTAAATTCTCTTCCGAGGATTTTCCAGTGGCAAAATACCAAATAATAAAATAAAGCTGCTTTTATAAAAAAGCACATAAACAAAAAAGCTCATCCTTAAAAGAAAATCTGAAAGAAGAATATTGAGGTTTCGCTTAGAGTAGTGCCCAGTACAGCATGCTCAGTTTGTGCTGGCATCACTTAGCTGCTGAATTATAAACCTCTCCGAAACCAAGCCTGTAATTACAGCTGGGTGACACTTGAACTTTCCATGGCCAAACATTTTACAGAATGTAATTTCAGCATGAGATTTCATGGCACACTGTAAAGCTTTGAAATTCTTCCATCAGCTTGTAATTTTGTGACCCTCTTCTGCCAAGAGACTTAAATGAATAATTATTGGTAAGTAATGATAAAAATGAATTACTTTCATTTTTGACAGTGGAATCAGTGAGATAGTTCACTCTATGTTCCTGGTACTAAAGCAAAGGATAGAGAAATGTGGCCAGCAGTGTTATCTGTGATGTTCTGTAACAGTGAGTGATAGCTACTGGTTTCGAGGAGAGGGCATTTCCTATCTTTCGCTTTCAATCACCTCTTTTCATTAGTGATGACTGAACCTCAAAACCAGCTGGAGATGGTGCAGATGTGCACTTATAAGCTTGGATGGTTATCTGGAGCTTATCTGAACAACTTTTATCAGCAAAATTGTGATGGGAATTTCACAAGAACAGGTTTTCTGGTTCTTCTTTTCCTGATGAAGTTCTGCAACAGCTCATCTGCTGCTACATTCAAGGCCTTGCCTGATGTCTTGCTCCAGACAGAATGAGAACCGAATCAGATTATTTCACCTGGTTTCCCAAGTGCCTCAGTAGATGTGAAATTAGCAAAGTGCCAAGATGTTCTTAAAATAAATAAAGCTATTCTTAGTTTCTAGGTTAAAAAAATCAGAAAGATAGGAAAGCCCAGAAGCTACATTCAGTTGTTTCTATCCTTCTTTCCCCTTTCTTCTCCCCTGTTTATACCACAACATTAAGAAAAGGAAAATTCAGATCAGGTACAGGAAACAGCTGCTAAGATTTAGAGCAATTGGGCTGAAAAATTGGGGAAAATGAAAGCCTGATTATTTGGGTCAGTTAAAATTGGTCAAAGCAAATCACTGGAAAACAGAATAGAGAGGGCGATTTTGAACTGCCTAGAGGGCAAATAAGATGACCTAATACAAGCATCCATTTCCAGTATACAGAATTCCCTTGCACAGTGAACAGCTTTTAATAGCATGGACGTGGACAACTGAAAAAACAGATACCTGGTGAAAATTGGTTCCCTTTCTCCTGGTTGTGCTCACAGAAAGCATCTCTACCATCAGCTGGAGCTACCACGTGGCAATGGTTTCCTTGAGAGAGGAAGGAGCTGAGGGGAGCCAGCCCCCTCCCATGCTGCTGACACCCCCTTGCCTCAGATGACCTATTTATTTCCACTTGTAAAATTAGCACAAACTGGATCGTGCCTCTGACAACAGCAATGAAATAGCTCTCCTGAACACTTTCAACAGGTTCAGATAACCTAACATGCTTAGAAATTAAACATCTTGCGGTATCTCCCTTACATTCTTTTTTTTTTTGTTGTTTTCATTTTTGTTTGTTTTGTTTTTGAGGAAACACGTCTATTAACAGATACTGCTGAAGGCAGAATTTTGCTTAACAGCTGTTCTTTCACTATAAAGAAAGCAGCAGAATACATTACAGAAAAAGCAACTCTCACTATATGATTGAGTCAGATAACAGAGACCAAAAAGTTGCAAGAGTTATCAGCCCCTGCTACTTGTTTTGTAAAAGTTCTTTTCCCTTTACACTGATTTTTCTACTCTGAAATGTGAAATGTAGTTCAAAATATCCCATGTGGCATGTCAACTTCATTTACCCGCTGCATTTCTAATATGTTTTCTCCATACTCTTCTATCCCATCACAGCAATTGCTGTATGCCACAGCATGCTATCATGTTTTATGCAGAATTTCACAGTGAATTCAATGGTGACTAATGCCTAAAAAGAGCTGCCACAACATGGCCCTACCTTTTATTATAAAAGCATATGCCCAGGGTCTTAAATCTCATCTTAAAGAGGCACACTCCTAATTTCTGTCATTCGTTTACATGAACAGGAGGGGGGTTCACATCAAAATCTCAGTTCCAAGAACCCATCAGACATTCACATTCAGATCTGAATGCAGTTCTAGGAATTATAGCTGCTTCTTACTTTTAAACTGTTTGGAACTGGTATGCTGCATCCAGTCATATATCTGCAAGTGCAGCATTTGGACATACGGTGAAGAAACAGTTTGCTTAGCAGTCCTCAGAAGCTCATTTAGGAAAGTTCACAATATGAAACAATGTCAGTGTCTCTAGTATCTCGTATGACAAATTTTACTTTAGTGTGAAAAATTATATCGCTCCCCTATGTAAAAGCAGAAGCTGACAATCTGTTGCTCATCAGTTAGCTGCTAGTTTTATCTACATTCAACTAAAAACTGAGCAATCATAATTAAACTCCATTGACACTACTCATCCAAAGTAAAATGGTGTGAACAATATAATCCCAGTTTATAAAAATAGAAAAGCTATTAAGAAAACAAACATTTTCACAAATTCTTAATCACATCCACCAAGATTTGCAGCAAAGTTTTGCAAGGCAATAAATATTCAGGAGTTGGGAACTGGCCATTCTATCAGCTTTGCAAACACTCTGTACTTTACAGAAGTCTTTTAGAATGGGATTGAAGAGGCAGTGGCTTTTTCTTCATTGATTGCAGAGGGAGTACAAACAACTAGCTCAGATGGGCATGAATCATCCCTAATGCTTCCAAACAGGAATTTGCCAAATTATATACAACATTGAATCTGTTTCATAGTACAGGAAGATACAGTTTTAATTAAACAATTATTTTTAATTCTTATTGCGCAAAATTGTTGCTCCAGACAATGAATGCCAACTACTGTTGTGATATTCTCTAATTTTTGAGTCTTGTATTATTAGTAAGGACCCCTTAACAAAAGGGGAAAATGACTATTCTGACTTTTCCTTTACATGAAGGAGCATTCAAGTAATGGATTAAGATTGGTGTTAGATGAATATGAACAGTATCAATGGGTTCACAAGCAGTCATTCACTCCTCATAGTTATGTGAGCACTGAGTATGTACCTTTCTATATTGAATTCCAGTCTAAGGGTCAGATGTAATTTCTTCCCTGTCCTATTTCTCTCTTTCCCTTCAACAATTTGATTTGACAAAACAGAAACAGTTAAGGCTACATTAATTTCTCTATTTCTCTTTTGGCTGTGCATGAGGGGGAGCAAACTTTGTGGGCTGCTCATACATCTTCACTGCTCTCAGATTGAGAAGCAGATGCTCTGCATAGTAAATAACAACTCTCAAAATCATTCACTTCTGTTGGCAGTTAAACTACCTGGGTTGTTTGAATGTCATCTTTGGGTGATGAAAGTGCAAGGTCATGAAAGGGCTGGTTCTCTTGGACATCAGAGGAGGAAAGCAGTGACCATCACGAGTAACTGTAGTTAAAAAAAAGGATACCCTGTCAGTATTCCAAAAAAGTGGTCATAGATTACAGGGTAGAAAGCTGCTACTGGTATCTGAAGATGAAGCAAAAGAAAGACATCAAGAAGGAGCAATTGTGAAAGAATGAGTTAGAATATTATTCTAGGAAGAAAAAATAATCTTATCAGAGAGACAGATGATTGAAAAAGACAAGGAACAAGGACATAGGCAGCATGAAGATGGGATCCACTTATAATAGGCTGTATTCGACCTGCTGGTTTTATTCAACAAAAGGTGAAGTTACCAGCATTTTCCTATGCATTTAGATCAAGAACAAAGAATTTTTGGTATCAAACATACTGACCCACTCCCTAACTGCTTTTTAGACTGATTCAGAATAACCTTATACTGTTGAAAGCCACATGATACATACTACATACATTCACAGAGACGACATACATCATGCCTTGTTAACTTAACTGCATCTGGACCTGCTGTCTCCCCCTGTGAAATCAATGCCTGAACTCCCACAGACTTTGATGGGAGCAAGATCCAGTCTGCTATCTGTCACATCAGTAATTGCTACATGCATTAAAAATTAACAATCTAATTTGAAGGACTGGCTTGTGGTCTGAAGCTTTATTGGGTTAAAAGCAACACTTCCAGCTAGAAACATGGTTTATCTTTTGCTAAATCCACTGCTTCCCATTACTGCTAAAATGAGATCTCTCCCATCTGCAATATATCATCTACAAAGTCCCTGATCCAATGATATACTCCCAGAATTTAAAGTTTAGACTGATGTTTTGCTTGAGATAATACAAAGCTTTCCATTCCCATCAGTAGAAATTCATGCCCTGTCAACACAAAATTGACTGTTAATGTACTCAAACAATTTAGTTGGGAGAAAAGACAACTAATGCAATTATCCCTGAATGGGTTAGATATTAATGTCTCTAGAGCATACTAAGTGCCCAGGAAGCCAACTGTAGCTTCTTAGAAATAAACCTTTAATCCCCTGCACCCCTCTGTAACACAGAAAATAAACCTGAATTTTTACAAAAAGAGGGAATAAAAAACATTTTTTATCCAAATTAATAGACCATTATTTTCTCCTTGCTTCTGAAACTCAACAGTACATTCAGAGAGAATTCAATGCATTCAACAAATGTACCGATCTTTTCTCTCTAAGACAATTTAGAGCTTTATGGTCATTCCACCCACAAAAGTGTCCTACTAATGTCTAATTAATATTCCACAACCCAAATCAATATAATCATGACCTGACAGTATTTCGTTTTGTTTTGTTTTTTGGCTTGAACATTTTTTACTTTGTTGTAATAAAAATAGAATCTCAGGATCAGATAAGAACCTGGAGTGAAAATGGAATCTAATTAGGTTCCTTATTTATGTTGCTATAATATACCCTTACTCGTATGTTTTACATACTTACATACACATTGAAATGCTTGCACGTCTATTAGTAGCTATGCAGATACTTCAGATACAAGCTTCCAGAGCAACCACTCTATTTCTTAGATTGCAGTAGTCCAAATGAAATGGAACCAGGCTATGTGCAGGTGGTTTGACTGAACCAGCTGCTAAAACCCACATCCAGTTCCCAGACTGTCTACTTAGCATTCCCTCCAACAAGGCCTGCTATCCCACAGCCCCACATTATCTGTGTGTGCTTAGATCTGCTTCTTCCTCCTCCTCGTCCCCATGCACAGACCATCCTCCAAAATCTCCATCTCCTGGCTCTCCTCCCAGGGTAGCTTCTCAGAACTGTGGTAGCACACACCTACCTGTAATTAACATATTTATTCAGGCTAATCTCCACCCTTAGCTGCCCTCCTAGATTTTAGGATTATTGTTTTATATTGAAACGTATTAAATTGTCACTTAATAATAAAAAAGAAACATAGCTGGAATTGCTGAGCAGTAATTATGGAGCATAGCACCAATGAGATGAAAAAAGCCAGTAGTAAAGATGGGATGTGCGAAGTACTCCCTCACAATTTTGCATGCTCAATTCCCGGTGCTGTAGAAGAGAGGAAATCTTGGTGGCAATATGAACAACACCAACAAAATGTATGCTCTTATGACAGTTGACTTAATCTTGAAAAGTAAGGGTTTTAGTCCTTCAGTTCATGCGAAGGGGCAGAGAAAGCAGTCTGTTACATGCCTGCTTGCAAGACAAGCATAATAGGGTTTATATTCTCCTGGTTTTCTGTCTCTCTTGTCTATTTAGACTGTAACTTCCAAGATAAGACTTGTTTCTTTTTGCTGGTAGAATGAACCAGATAAAGATTCAGCTGTCAGAATAAACACCTTTTAAATGTTTTGAGGATGCAGCCTAAAAAGTGTTGCTGTACTAATTTGAATTTCTTAGGTTCCTAAAATTGTGCTGGGCACCTTCTGAGAACAGCTTTATCTAGGAAATAAGTCATTTCTACTTTTGGTCTTGAGTAAAATTTAGATGTACCAGGCTTATAATCTCTATAGGATCCCATGTGTTATTTATAACCTCTGGAGAAGATCAAGTGGCATTAAGAAGTTAGAACAATTTTCACAAAGTCAATTTCCACACTGTCAAATCATATAACCTACCCAAATCTTTTCTGTCTACATTTTTTTCTTGTTAGAGGAACAAAAATTTATCGGCAGTCCAATGACTTTGATATGAGCAAACTTAAATAAAAGTGGTAGGAGGTTAAAAGGGAGTATCATCTCTCAAAGCCAAAAATAAAGACACTAACCCAAGTTTTAATCACACAGTCTTGAGAAGTAAAACAGGTTCTCCAGCTGAGTTGGTGCCACATAGTAATGCCAAACAGGCAGAAGTGAAATGTTAAGACTGAGAATAATGCAGTCGAGGAACTCAAAGATCTGAAGATTCTTTGATACAAAAGTTAAAAAAAAAAAAAAAAATCCATGAAAAAAAGACCAGAAAAAAATAACCCATGTATAGCAAAAAATCAATGTACCTCACAGCAGGATATCCTGACTTGGCAGAGTATCAAAAATACAAGTAATACTCATTCTGTGCACTTCCTTAACATAATCTGTGCTATGGTTAACTTTATTTTACTTAGATAACTACTAAGAGAATGCATTAAAGTCTGATGGCATTTCCATGTAACTTCATGCATGCTTGACTTGAACAACATGGTAGTTAAGCTACTCCTCTGTAATGCTATTTGAGGTATTTTAGGCCAAAAGATTGTTCTGAGCTGCTCAGATGAACACCCACAAAGGCAGCGGCTCTGCCTAAGATGCTTGCTGCAGCAAGAAGGACAGCGGCTATCCTCGCCTGGGGGGGCTGGGGTTTGTTTTTATTTCTAAGTTCCATTAAAAATCCAGTCTACAAAGCATGAGGTATTGAAAGCAGATTTGAAATCTAATTGAGCATAAAAGGTTTGCCAATTTTCAAGACTGAGCTGAATCATATGAAATTCAACACCCACTAAATATTATTTCTCTCAACAGGTTGCAGGATAGAGTTTTAATGATTTCACTTCTTACACTGAGCCAGCAAATACCCAGATACCATCAGTATAGTTGCTACTTCTAATTTGACAGATTTTAAATTATTTCAAATATTAAAACAACTTTCACTTTCATTTTTTTTCACTTTTCACTTTCATTTTCTTATGCTCCTAATATGTCTGGTTCGTATATGAAAAGCAGAAGAAGTAGGGAAAAAAGGAAATACTTTTACTGTTCGGAGTATTTTCTCTCAACGATTTATGGAAAAAGCAGCAGAAATCCCCTGAAAATGAGGGGCTGTCGATTTCACACGAGTATTTCTTTCCAGAGACTGTGGAGCTTCTGAGCTGAAATGTACCTGCCAACATAGTGCCGCTGGCTTGGCAGGCCCCAGGCTGCTGCTGAGGACCACAGAGGTTCCCAGAGGTGCACGGGTCTGGTCAGCTCCACTGAGGCCAGTTACCAACATTTGTCACCTAACAAGAGTCTGGAGACTTTTGGATTTGTTGTGCTATCTGGTGCTTGGCAGAAGGAAAGCCAGTAAGAGCTCCACAAGTTTCTGCCTGTGGGTACTGAGGATTTAAAAATGCCTCGCTCCACGGCAGCTGGCTCAGCGGCTTGCTGGGGATGGCCCCAGGCAGCACAAGATGCTTGTCAATGCTCCCAGCCTCTTCTGGGAGCCCAGAGCCCCACAGGGAGGCTACACTGCCTTGAAATGGGGCTTGAAGTCCAACAGGAAATTTAGGCAGTCATACCACCCTTCTGAGGGCAGACTTTGATTAACTGAGGAGCCTAAGATCAAAATGGTCCAATTTTTGACTTATTTCTATTCGTATCAACGCATCAGTGGTAACATTAATATTTAATCAGCAAAATGCTTATTGTTCTGGGCAGAAAGAAAATGGGCACTACTCTGAATTCTCATGCCTACCGTATGTGGAAAATATATTAGAGCTCATCTTTTCACTTATGGCTTCAGAACTGTATACTCTGCTCAGCGCTCAGTATTTCACTTAGCAAAGGACAGCACTTTATAACTATTAAATGCACTGCCTTAGGGATGTGGTAACCCATTGACTTGACAAGTCTTTTAAAAAATGCTATAGTCAAACAGCAAGGCAGGATACACAGAATTTATCTGATAAGCTGAAAAGTCCCTAATGACCCCAAGCACTTCAGGCAACACTAAGTATAAAAGTCATTTTGATGAACCTGCAAATCACATATAAATCAGGAGAGGATTTGTGTGTCCAAATGTTTTTAAAGGCATATATTTCCATTGTGTCATCTTCTTTTTCCCCCTTTACAGTTCCCTTGGCATGAAAATATAAGAAATCATTGTGTTAACTGATCTGAATTAAACCTTTTCTTCACATTGCCTCTCTACCTCCTTTTTTATGGCTTCTATGTGCAAATGGCAGCCTTCACTCAATTTCCTTTCCCAGGCTTTACAACGTGAGAGGTTAGATTTAAATTTGTAAAGGGGTAGATAAGGACGATGCTTTCCCACATGACTGTGTCAATGCCACACTGGTTCTGAAGATAATTTTAGCTATATGGTATACGCAGAAGTGACGGGAGTAACCTACATACCCTGTTTGGGGTGCTGGTTCCTGCCAGTCTGCTATTCCAACAATAGTCTGTAATTAATGTTGAGTGAGCAATAAAGAAAAACCCAAGAGAAGGCAAATCTGCTTGTTTTCTTTTCATTATGGATGACTATGCAAGAGGAAACCAGGAATATTCTGACAGTGCAGCTAAGATCTGGAAACTGTACATCTGTTTTGATCATTTGGATCCCAGCATTCATAAAGCTGAGCAGTTTATTATGCTCAGTGCCATTTGTCAATACATCTTTCCCTATTTGTCCCTGCTGAGATTATGGCTGCTACAAAGTCAGCAGCTGGCGCTAGCGCTGACTGCCCAGGGCCAATTTACGGAACTCAGCTGGTGAAACACTGACCGCTTCTGACACAAAGGGATGGTGCTCTCCAGGCCAGCCAACTCTCCGCCCTTCTGCCACCTCCTTTCCTCCTTTTGGCAGCAGCCGCCGCAGGGTGCACTGCTAGCCCCAGCTGGGACCTCAGCAGGCCCCTTACGCCCCCACCTCCCACCCGTGTGGGGGCTTTCTGCCAACCTCCAGCCCCAGCTCCTGGCAGAGGGCCTGCTGCAGCTCCGCTGTGTTTTGGGCCTGGCTACACCATCCCCACACTGAAACGGCCCTTGTAAAATGTGTGCAGAGGTACAGAAGCCAGTCTGATTGTTTGGGGGGGGAAATAATATATATATGTATATATATATATATATATTTTTTTTTTTTTTAAGAAATCACATACTAGGTGTTATGTTTTATGTTTTTCCTGCTAAAGGAACCTGTTTTACAATCACAAAAGGAAAAGTGATCTGATCTCAGGATTGGTCAAAATCTGCCTGAATTATCTCAGAGCGATTTTATTAGGTGAAATCCTGAACAAAATGAAGTGTGATGAAGGTGGTGAAGGTCCTAGAGGGGAAGATGTATGAGGAGTGACTGAGGTCACTGGGCCTGTTGAGCCTGGATAAGAGGAGGCTGAGGGGAGACCTCATCGCAGTCTACAACTTCCTCGTAAGAGGGTGTCGAGAGGCAGGAGACCTTTTCTCCATTAACACCAGCGACAGGACCCGCGGGAACGGGGTTAAGCTGAGACAGGGGAAATTTAGGCGTGACATCAGGAGGGGGTTCTTCACCGAGAGGGTGGTTGCACACTGGAACAGGCTCCCCAGGGAAGTAGTCACTGCAATGATCCTGTTGGCGTTTATTGGAGTTCAAGAAGTGTTTGGACTTTGCACTTAGTCACATGGCCTGAATTTTTGGGTAGACCTGTGTGGTGCCAGGAGTCGGACTTGATCTTTATGGGTCCCTTCCAACTTGCGATATTCTGTTTTAGAATCACAGAATCATAGAACTCCAATTATTTGTGCTAGAGCCAAGGTGTCACCAATGCAATTTTGGCAGGAATAAGAGGATAAAGAAATCTTTCTGGCCCCATGGTGTTATGTCATTCCTCACTGGGATGGCATGCTGTATGTTCTTAAAATGTCATTGTTGAGACAAAAAAAGACAAAGTGAGGCACAAGCATGGCTTCTGTTTAAACACCCTGTGCTGTCCACTACAGTCAACAATATCCCCCGAAAATGGATGGACATAACCAGCAAAGACTTGAGAATAAGGAATCTCCAGCTGTCACTTACACATCTGTAATCAAACAGAAAAGTGTTAAAACACCTATCTAGCTATTACCGACCTGTGCTGCTTTCCCTGCTTGTTGAGCCCATCCTTCAGGTACCATACACACACAAATTCACAAGTCATGCTCTTAGTCCATTTTCTCCAGTGCCTTCTCAGTGCATAATATACCCTTCAGTAGACAGGGCACAAATAGACATAATTCTTCCCCCAATCACAAAAATGGCTTATACTCACACTTCATGGAGGTAAGTAACAAACCTTTCTGTAAGGCAACAGAAAATTGCCTTGTTTCTGTGGAGCACGTTTCTATTGGCCACTGGGGAAGGCAAGAGCTCTTACAGGGCTGCTGGAACCTGAAGGCCCTGCTTGCTCCTGGATGATCAGGTTTGGATAAAGAATTTTCAGCAGAATCATACTTGTGACAGCTTTGCATTGCAGCTTTTGGGAAGGTTTCACAAGCTCGCCTGTTCAATAAATAATCCTTTGGAGCCACAACAGTGTTCAGAAAAGCTTTACAAGTTTGCAACCAGCAGGCTCTGCAGCCATTACGCATAGACTTTAGGAGCTGCACATCTTGACTGAGCTGCTAACAAAGTGTCATTTACTGGGACACGTTTGTGTAAATTATAGATGCAAGATGTAGATTTTCCGTAATGCTATTTTTTTTAATGTGGTTAAGTCTATCAAATGCTTCGAAGTGGTAGGATGTGCAAGAAAGGCCTTCTGTGTAAAAGAACACAGATTGTATTTGCAATTACAGCCTACAAATAATATTTTGCAGAACTGCATTGCAGTCAGCCTGTGGGCACATCGTTCACGTGGATTGTTTCGCTTCTGTTACCTGAACACTGTATCACCAAAGGAGGATTTATTTGGCTCCAGTGAGGTACATAACAAACCAGGACATCTCACTACCCTCCCAGGGAAGAAAATCAAGAGCTGAAGTTAGGCTAATTTGTCCCACTAATAGTCTTCATTTCCACCTGATGTCTTTGCAGAAGCTGAAAGCACTCTGGGGACAGCTCGAGAGACAGCACAAAGGTGGGAGGAGGCTGTGCTGTGACATGCACAGTCCATAATGCAGTTTTACTCCTATGGAAGGCAACACACAAGCCCAGGGAGCAGAAAGGCAGGCAGACAGGCACAGTATGTTGTCATACTGCTCAAGGTATCCAGTCTGTGCTAGCAGCAGTTGCATTAGGCAGCCATCTCAGAAAGAAAATACCAGCACAGTTTCAATGTCCAGCAGAAGCCTGTGACTCTGCTTAGCACTCCATGAAATACACCCAAAACTTATTTTATACAGATGATGTTGCTGCAACTGAAATATATGAAATTCCTGAGAAGTCGAGCTTGTTTAATTCTTAAAATAGACTTCCAGAACTGAACAATCCAATTGCAAAGCAAATGTGTATGCAAATTTCAGACTAAATAGAACAGTCTCACTTTGTAGGCTTCACAGAAAGATAACTCCATTGGTGATAATTAGAATAATTAAGATTTGATTAATTTAGATTAATTCTACTAGCACTTGGATTGTAAGAAAAAGCAAATTGTCAATTGAAAGATGAATCCGGACAGAGGCATCAGCAATCCAGTCTCTCTAAATGCCTCCTAAAGATGAGACAGAAATAATGCCTTAATCTCTAAGAAAACAGAAGATACCTTCATTAGTGTCCATTTCAGTAGCCAGTGCATGCCACTACTGTTGCATACGAACAGACCGAACATACCTTCTATTAGAGCAGGACCAGATCCTGCCTCAGTAAACAAATTCTAATCTCAGATCCAACAGTATGGAAGTTGGCTATTTTAAACCTTTCACAGTATTTTACTGCTGTACAGGTGATAAAGGGTAAACATGTTTGATTGATATTTTTTATTCCAATATTTAAAAAACTACTACAACATTTCAAAACTCCACTGTGCTCACCATCACTGTTCTTCTGTTCCTCTCCTTTGGCTTATGAACCACCAGCATAAGGCTTTGCAATGCAAATTTTTGGTGGCACGCCGCTGCACCACAGGTAGCTAAGAAAACAGGTAGAATGCTTTTCCCAGCTACATTTCTGAAAGCATTGCAACAAAAATATAGCAACGTATGAATTCTGGCCCTGACCCCAAATAGCTTTTCCCCCATTAAGATTGGTGTTCTTATGAGCAGTCCTAGAGACAGAGAGGCAATTTCCCCAGCTGTCATCTCTCTGGCAATCGGTGCCCACAGAAGGCAATGGCAAAGATCTCACTGCCCTATGGGAAACCAGCGGGCACTGCCCAAAGGGGCACCAAACACAATCCTCAGCATTTTCTACTACAAACGCTAAACAATCCACGTCAATTCTGCCTTCTCTAGCAAATACTTAGCAGATATGTACATTTGAAGCATGACATTGTACATACAATTTTCCCATCGGGGAGAGAGAACAAACCATTTGTGACAGATGGTAGTCGTGCTGCTTAATGCGATACTGGAAGACACTTAGTTACACACACTTAAGATACGGTGACGGAAACAGCATATGGACCTAAATAGAATAGAAGATGCATTAAGCTTAAAACTTTGAAGCTCTTCCTTTGAAACGGTCTTGTTTTACCAGAGACATTTACTAAAGGCAGAAACATTGTTTGCACTGAGACCTATAAAAGGATTCAATAATTTGGCAAAAAAGAATTTTCTGACACATACTTTCAAGACAAAAGTGTGCAGCCAGCCTTCAGATTTTTCATGCTGCTCTGTACTCCTGATACATCTCCCGAGCTATTTTTTAAATGTATGTACATCTTAAGGTCTAAGATCTAACATGAATAATAACTGAAATGATACATAATTAAACATTTTGCACATCAATGTGTGATATTGATGGTTTAAATATTTCATGACTAATATGTTCAGTTAGGTTTAAGCCAAGCTACTGAGTTATTTCTCCCTCACCTCCACTGCCCTACATCTGAGAGTATTGATACAGCTTTCACCACAAGTTGAAAAGACGACTTCAAATCTATTTCCTGGAAGGGTGGTTAAATAATTACTGTCATGCTAAAATAAGGAACAGCCAGACAAGACAGAATAAGGAAAAGCTCTCTCTTTCTACTAGTATGTAAGACACAGCGCTGAGTTGCCAATAATACAGGGAAGCTGGTGATGGAACTCTTTATTTTTGGGTCCAGCAGCCCAAGGTACAAGACCCCATAATTCCCAGACCCATACCACCAATTCATAAAGCATGGTGCCTCACAATGCCAGCATTTACTGAGCCCATTTACTGCTCTCAGCCTTCATCATGCCAAGCTTAGGGCCTCTATGTTGAATAAGTCAGTGGTTCAGAGTTGTCCCTCTGCACTGCTCTGCTGGCTGCTGCTGACTTACCAGAGAACTGACCCTTAAGCACAGTGGGCGAGATCTTTATGTTTAGTTTTGATGATGAGAGGGTCTATCTTTGCTGATGACTCCTGTCTGGAGGTTGTTAAATGTGCACCCTGTCAGAGGATGTACTACGTGTCAAGAGCAGGGAAAAAAGTCCAGTGACAGAAGAACTCTTCTTTAGGTCACTCGACTTTTGTAGTTCTACTCCAATGAAACTTTTTCGAGGCTTTTTTCTTTCTTCTCATGGTGCATTTTCATGACCTTTAAACTTGTAGTATATTTTGAGGTATGCCTTTTGAGCTGAATGCTTTTTGCCTAAAATGCCTTTTGAACCATCGTGTTTATTATACTTCAGTGTATCCAGAGGACTTCTCCTTAGTTCACAGATGAAAACAATTCCCTTTTTATCTTTTTTCTTTTCCCTGGAAAAGCGCCAGCTCCAGAAATATACACAAGAGTTTCTCTTATTATCTTTTGAAGTGTAGTAAAAGATGTACAATATAGATACATCTGCAATATAGAAAATGCTGAAGGCCAAACCACAACATCACTTGCACCTCTATGACCTTCTTCAGAAGCATTAGCACAAGGCGGACCATTGTGAAAATGAAGTTATACCTTTAGAGAACTAATAAAGCAATGAAAACTGCAAGGAATGCTAACACCATGGTTTTGTAAATGTTTATATTCAAGACTGGTATTCATATTCAATCTACTAATCCCAGGATTTTCACTGAAGTTTGAAGGAGGTGGGTACCTAATTCCTTTCGGCAACAGGATTTGGGAACCTAGCCCTTTGGGTGATAGCTTTACTTAAGGTATCACCTAAAACACCCACAGGTACAGCCCAGTAAGCAAGGAAAACAGCATCACAGTCATTCTTGGCATTTGTTAGGGAGATATGTATATTCTAAAGGGATTAACTGCTCTGTGATCCATTGTCAAACCGTATCATACACACTGCATACTGTGCTGAGCACACTGTCAATTGGTGACCATAAATATCTGTTGTAATAAGGGAGATACAGTCAGTTATACAGCTGGGATAGCGATAGAAGGGCACATTCACTTGAAAAAAATCAATTTTAATTAGGAAGACAATTATATTTTCTCCCAAAGGTTGCCAGGGTCTCAAGATTTATCTTTAAGGTGATGGAGAAGTAATCTTTTGCCATTCTATATCTACCGGGTAGCACTGAACTGTGGAAATATTTCAGGTCCAAGAGAAGACCATAAGGTCCCTCAAGGTCTTATAACCCAAGGCAATAAAAATCACTGGCACATCATTAGCCTGTCCCTCGCAACAGCAGTTTATGATTATATCCTTTGATTTCTCCTAGCAAAGATTTTTTTCAGTTCATTCTTAGGCTAGGTAGCAGCAATTTGGCCTACACTGCTGATTTCATTCCAACTACATTTCCTCTCCCTTGCCATGCTGGCCACACTGCTCCTGGTGCAGCCTGGGGTACGGGTGGCTTTCTGGGCTGCCAGCACACACTGCTGGCCTTGTACCCAGTTTTTGATCCACGAGTACCTCCAAGTCCTTCTCTGCATGATTACTTCAAAAAAATTCTGCACACAGTCTGTATTGAAAATGGATCTGACCCAACACAAATGCAGGTCCTTGCACTTGGAGTTGCTGAATGTCATGTGGAAAACCAAGACAAGGACAGACAAGTCCATTCCCAAATAAATTTCAAATCTAACTCAAGGAACTAAAAGAATATTTTAGGTACTTGTAGAAACTGGGATGCTCATTATATGAGAAGTGTTGGTCAGAATGCATGTGTGTTGGCAGGTAAAGGTTAGTTTACAGGGATGACCCACATAACTCACCTCAGTGATATCTCACCCCAATGTGCTACATTATAAATGAACTAGTTCTATCTTAAGACAGTATATTACTGTAGTCTATTTTATCCTAGGGACACTGAACATTTCTAGACATCATTGCTTGCCTTAACTGTCATTTCCTGCCTCCTCTACAGTTATTTCATCTCTGCACACATCCATGATCTCTCATATTGCTTCACAGATTTCAGACCATTCCCTCAACGATCACCTTTGTCAGGGCAACCTGCTGGAGTTGCTTTGTCAGCTTAATGCAGTGGCCAGCAAGTAGCAGCCAGTCTCATTCCTCCTTCGCCTTCTAGACTACTTGCAAGCACACTACCCTGTATGGAACTAACAAAGTCAAACCAATGATCATCTGGTGCACTCTCATCCTTACTCCATTGTCTGGTAGGGGCTTTGCACCACAAGCTTGTCAGGACAGACCTGCCCCTTTATTTTTTGTGTCTGTACAGCACGCTGTGTTCCTGGCACAAGTTGCTTTTGCATTGTGGTGCCTGCTCTGTCTAATAAGGGGAGAGATACAAATTCTAGCCAAACTACTGAGAAAACAAAAACAAAAACACGTTAATTGCCCAGAGATTCATCAGTCTGCTTGGGTGAACACCACCATTTGTAATAAAATACAAGCACTGGAACTTCCGAATCACTGCTGGAGAAAAGATCTGTCAAACTGTCACCAACATTCACATCTTCCTCTCCTCTCTACAATGGATTTCTATTACAGACTTCAAACACATTCTGCTCTGAAAACACCCCATTGATGTCAGGCTCTCTCCAGCATATGAAACAAGTGCAGGGCATATGAGAGAAGAACCGCATGGTTCTGCAGTTTTGCATATTCTTGCGGCACTGTTCTACTTTTTGAGATGCTGGAATTGCCGGTGAGTGGTCCAAACCTGAAAGACTTTCCGGGGTGATCAATCTGCAATTTTTACGTCTTATTTTCTCTCTGATATGTATCCTATAATATATTACCATGGTGACATTGGTGTGCTCTTCTTTCAAGCTGTAGGGAAATCTAAGAACATTTCAGAACAATATTCCTGTGGCTTTTTAATACCACAGTGATTTTAAGCTGTGCAGAGCCTACTATGCTACATACCTGTCTTCCAAAGCTGTAAACACCTTCTTGTCCAGCTGTGACAGATTTGATCCTGAAATGTGCAAACTATTAGCATTTAAGAAGTGCTGAGAACAGCCTATGTCTGCCAACACAACCACAGTGGCTCAGCACCCCAAAATCCGTGATCTGTTTATCCAATGTAAAGGACCAACCCAGGAGAGCATCGCTGTGCTCTTTGTGATGCCTTTGACCAGTTTCAAACCTAAGTTTTAAAATGAGCATAATTCAGCCATTAGCATAAATGCAGAACATGCTAACACTGATTGAATATACACAAAGAAATTATATCAGCCTAAATTTAATGATGCTATAAAATGATGTTCAGGACTAAAATTGACAATACACGAGTTTTGTTGCTGTGTGTTTTAGCTGATCTTGGAATTGCCAAAGTGGTGTGAAAGTGATGGAGGTAAACCCAGGAGGCCCCTCAGACTATAGAGGGACTTTCAGAGCCTAATTTCAGTTGTAAATAAAAACATGTTTATTCTTTTGTGTAAAATGCTGGAACAAGCTTTTTGAAATAGTGTTTTATCATTATAAATGCTGGAAAGCTTTCTGATTGGAAGTGATTGCATTCAGGGATGTTTTTATTACATGATTTCAACAAACAAACTTGAGAATAAAATTGAATTTAATTTCAAGAAGCAATGAGAGAGGGTAAATTTAATAGGAACATATTGTTCCAGGCATGCTCTATGCCAGCCTGCAGACCTTGAGCAAAGCCAGCCATCTGAAAGCAGCAGGGGAGGGAATGAGAGAGACAGAGGGAGGTAAAGAACGAGGAGGAAAGGGAGGAGAGCACAGAGAAAGAGACAGATAAGAGGAAAGTTCCTGTCAGATTTTGCTGTGATGAGAGAGAGGAGTTAGCACCATGGGAGAAAGAGATATGAGGGAGACTGAGCTGTGTATAAAATAAAAAACAATACATTTAAGTTAGGCTACAGCAGAAGTCCAAGACACTATCGAACTTTCACAAAGTCAATGGAAAGGCTCTAATTTCTATGGTGGCATTGCCTTAAGCTGTCAGTAAATACAAACCAGGCTTTGTCCCCCTTTTATCCAGGGCCTGACAATGGGAAGGAGCTGTTGAATACAGAATGATCCATTCTGATCCCTGCTAATCAAAGTCACTGGGTAACAGTGAGAGTGATGTCCCTAAAACTGAACAGAGGCAGCTTTTAACTACATGGCTGCTCCTTATGCCAAGCTGGCACACCCTGAATGAATACTAGAAGGGGAGACAGGACAGGACAAAGTACACCTAACCTATAAATCTTTTCTAAAGCATACTGTAAGATTTAAGGCATTAAAACAGAGCAATCTCTTCCAAGAGCTTTAACAGATATTTTTCAGCAAGTTCCAGCGACAAGAAGAAATTATAAATTCCCCTAAGCCCTTTTAGGGGAGACACCAGTCTGGAAAAAGAGCTTCAGCAAATAAGCTAACGATCTTGTTGCTGGTTTTCTGTCCTTTCTCCCTTCCGCTTCTGTTTTCTTCTCATTCAGTTTACTGGACCAGCTTGTGAGATCTCTGGAATGAAAACCGTGGCACTGTATTTGAAAACACACCATATGTATGTTTGGTTCTAACAACATTGCCAGTGAGAGGAACCAGTAGAGAGGCTTCACCTAATGACTCCTGAAACTTAGCTGAAATCAGTGGGATGCCAGATGATCTGTCTGACACGCAGACAAAGGACAGGAATGAATTTTACCATGTATATAGCAGCTAAGCACTCTTCCTGTAAACACCATTTGATAAATCAATACATAAAATTAATTCCTAAGCATGAGAAAGAGCTTTGTGCTTAGCAGAGCTAGTTCGCCTCTACACAACTAGAGTGAAGCAAGGTTGCAGGACAATTTGGAGGCATGACCCACTTGCTTCCAATCTCAGCTCTGACAACATCTCTATACATGGACTTGAACAGGTAGTTTAGCTCTAAGCTATACCACTGCTGCTCGCACCACAGTTTATTATTCTGATTGTCCAAGTTAAGCACTTATGAAGATTATAAAGCCCTTTCTCTCCCAGAAACTGCTTTGGTTCAAGGTCTGCATTAAAAATCTAACACCTCTGCGCAATGGTGAAGATAACCTTCTTTTGTAAGAAAACAGCAGATCTATAAATAACATAACTCTTTACATTTATGTTTGTTTAACTGGCAAGGAATTTCAAGCAGCTTCAGATTCTTTTGAAGATCTTTAAACAGCAACAAGGGAACTTCCTTCTGGGCAGAGATGGTTTCCCATTCACGTGTTCTCAGTCACCACATGGTCATCCTGCGATGTGCAATGATTTATGAACACAGATAGGATTAACTCTGACCTTGTGAAAACCAGCAACTTCCCTCTTGCTTCTCTCCTCACCTGAATAACTTACTGGACCCCTTAAACAAATTAAAGAAATAAGTAAAAGTGACTGGAAACACTGCCGGACTATTTAAGAAAGCTGCAGAGAACTACACTGGATAATTTATTCTTGTGAGAAACATAATGATCACCCAACAAGTTTGGTTAGGAAGGTGGTTTATCAGGCCACCTTGATATACTAGGGCAAAAAAATACACAGAACACCTACTGATGATTGATTGCAAGATATATTAATACAGAAAAGGATTGAGATTTACTTTCAATAGTAGATTAAGGGGCTCTGATGCAGCCAAGACTAGTTCTTTAAAACAACAGGGACTGAGTTTACTTTAGATAAGGACTTAATTTTTATTGAAAACCTACCACCTTCAAACTGCTCAGAAGTTGAAGCACTATAAAACTGTCAAATAACACCATTATTAAAAGCTTTATTTGACAAATCTTCCACTGCTGAGATAACTTGTTTTTTTGCCTTCTCTCTCACATGAAATAAAATCATTCACTTATGCAAACTGCTGACAGGAACGGAAACAAATGGGGTTCTCAGCACAGGGTGAAACACACTATCCCCTTTCTGCAGCTTAATGGGAACCATACTTATTCATAAATCATAAGGCATTCAGACTGAAGAGCTGCTATGCTGCTCGTTGCACTATACTTTGGGAAATATTCCGGATGGGCTCTCTGTAAGCTCTGTGGTGTTCTGGAGCACCTGATAATTTTTCAGGAACAGCCTGCAGGTAGAGAATATCTGCATGAAACTATTCGAGGGGAAGAAAAGAGGCTGAACAATACCTGACAACCAAATACAGAATTTATTTTAAACCCCTTATAATAAAGAAGTGTTAGTAGCTCTGCTAGATGGCCTGATAGCTAGCCTTTTATGTGGGACCAGTGACCTTCCCAGCACTTGTTATCGATTCACAGGTTTTTAAGGCCAACAAGGACCTTTCTGATTTTCTAGGCAGACCTCCAAATTAATGTTAACGTCTGTGAGATTTCTCTTCTGAGCATCACCTTGGAACCTTTGGTATCAGCAACTGGTGGACAAATACCTATGAATTTACCTTCAATTTAACAAGGATTGACTTGGAACTGAGTCACAACCATCTGAAAACACTTAGCTTTGAACAACTTTGCAATACACCCACACTTCAGGAATCTTTGCATCTGAAAATGCCTGGGGAGGTTTCTTGTTGCTTCCCTTTTAAAATAAAGCCTTTAAATAAATAAAGACCCACTTAGGACTCCCAGCCAGCCTTCCACAGAATCTGCCCAATGTGCCTTGTTAGGTTAAGCAGGGAAATTCCTTTCTTGGGAGACCTCCTCAAACAGCAAGTCTTCCAGCACACACTTTGCCATTGCCTCTGATTGATTTTGTCACATATGTGGGCATTGTCCTGGGATGTGCAAAACCCTGGCAATTCCAGAAGAAGGTGTGACTAAATTTGCCTTGGCACTTACCTTATGGCTCTAAGCAGGGGCATGCGTGACCATGGACCTCCCTGGGCTCTGGGGAGTCCCCACAGGCCAAGGCTGAGTGACAGCAGAGGAAATAACAGCTGCTTCTCAAGTGATGTTATATTTTGAATTGGATTTAATAGAGAATCTGTAACTATTTCATATAAGAAAATAACTAAAATTAGTTTTCTATGATGCTGCTTAAAGACCAGGAAAAAAGAATAGAGGATGGAGGGGAAGCTGGGCTGAACCACCCTTGGAGAAGTAAGGCTGAAAGGCCAGCTAGGTAGTTGCATGAGCATGAAAACCCTAAGACACCTCCTGTAATGAATTCTGTCAATCAGAGCATAAAGTCCTGCCTGAAGTTAACATTCCCTGAATATTCTCCCCATCTATTTTTAACTGTGAAGTCTGGACCACTCCTTGGAGATCTGAGAAACATTCTGCCTATCAAAAATATTACTGAGTACAAGTAATAAAACAGTAGCAACATTAAAATTACATTTTCAGGACCCTGGGATAAACTAAAGGCATCTTACAAACCTCTGCCTTGTTCTACTGCTGCACCACTCACATTATTTTCTATTGCTTAATAGCTTGATCTTTAAGATTTATAAATGTTTATTTTCTTAACAAATAATGTCTTTGCTTTTCCTTCTATGCTTGTGACATGCTGTTCTGGCTCTGGTTGCACAGGATTATCTTCAACACCTATCATCAATTGGTAATCTAAGTTTTATTTTTGCTCTGCACTACATCTCTAAATAAAAACTGTTTGAGTCACTTTCCATTTACTCTAGATTTAGTGAGTCCTACTTTTGATAATATAAATTACGTCTCAGCCCAGAAGACATTTTGGAGTTTGATTTAGCTGGGAAATATATGGATGCTTGTAAATGCTATCCATCCATGAAAGCCAGAAAACTTGTGAGGCAGAGTCCATAGGATTTCCAGCATGATCAGAAAGGTTAATACACGATTATGGTCAGCTTAAAACACACTTCTTGACAGTGTTTCATGCAACAACCTACCCCATGCTTTTCTGCTTTCTGATTGACTGAACAAGCTTTGGCTCCCTAAGCCTCAATTCTCTTCCTTGGAATTTAGCAACTGAGTTTCTGGTCCAGGAACAGATCCAACCCCGTACAAGTGATTCCTTCCCTTTTAATACTACCAGTTTATTACAGACACAGCAGCTTAGAGGATAGCCTGGCAAATGTGAAATTTAGGCCCCCCAAAAATGGGACAATCACTAGAATAAAAATTTAGAAGGCCTATTGTTTGTCCCAATAAAAAGATACACAAATTTGATTTGTTATCGCATTAGCACTTCGAAGCACTAGCTGAAATCAAGCAGGTATGCAGCAGGATGACAATGCGACGGCAGTGATGCTCCACTCTCTCAAGTGATGCACAAGGTACAGTAGAAATGGCAGAGAAAAAATGGGGAGGGTTGGGGGGGGCAGGGGTGCAGGCTAAACACAGGTTTGCAAAGGGGTGAGACAACTAGCCAACGGCAAGAACAATAAAACAAAGGGATCATATGTGCCCTGAGCTCCACCACTGCCTATGACCTATTGTACTTCTCAAATCATTGAAGAAGCTGGTAAAATGAACAGACTTTTAAAAAGACACTGAATTTACTGGCATTATGCTCTCCAAACATCTCTCAGAGGAGAATGTTCTGCCTCAAAGTGCTTTTAATTTTATGCCTCTTCTGGAGTGCTTAGAGCCTGTTTGCTTTTCTTGGGGAGCAGAGATACCTTTCCTTGCCTCCTCTATTCCCGTGCCAGGCTTCTCTTCCTGCCCCCCCAACAGTGAAAGCCCCTAAAATCTTACTTGTTTATTGCTACTTCTCTGTAGTTTCACCTTATTAGGGCTTATTAGTTTTCCTATAAGTTTTCCAAGCAGCCTTCTCTGAAAAGCACCAAGAGCAGTGTCACCTACCCAGTCAGTAATTCAAACTCCGGTGTGCTCAGGATTCCTCACCTGGAAGTGATTTTGTTTTGTGCTTTTGGTCCATGCTTTTGTAACATGTGTGTGCAAGAGAGAGGAAGAGAGGAGGAGGAAAAGAAGGGATGAAAAGTACAGTCAAAGATAAAACTATTTTTAATGGACCTTCTCACCCTAAGGCATTAGATGAAAATAAACAACAGAGAAGGAGAAAATGAACAAGAAATGGTGAAACACTGTGTGCAACAAAGTGTTCTTTGCAGAAATACTTGCTGCATCAATGAATATTTCATACTTTTGTTTGTGCCTAGGCTCATGAGCCCCAACATACTGTAGCAGTTTAGGTGCTTGCTGCTTTCTATTAAATGGAGCTCATCCAGAGGGCTAATGATCTCCTTTATCTTGCGCTGTGCCTGCACTAGGATAAGAGTTAGCAGAAAGCTGCCTTCCTCCTACCCACCTCAACATCAAGTTCAGCCTGTGCCCCAGGGTATGTGGCCAGGACCTTTCTCACCAGACTGCCTGGGAAGCAGCTATGGGCAACTGCGCTCATCTGTTCTGCAGCAGAGTGTCTGGGAGCCCTACCACAAGGCACCAGGACATTTTTGCCTGTGGTACTTTAACGCTTATTAGCAGTACAGCCAGACTTGCATGGAATATAGATTTTCTTAGCCTAGTAACAGATGGAGTGGTAACAGGTGCTGGGGGAAGGAGAAGAGCATTTGAGCAGTGGCACTTTCAAGAAGCACACACTTAGCACAATTTACTACAGTCCTTCTTTATCAACCACAAATTCTTACCCAGATATAATATCATGGTATCTTATAACACCAATAACAACTTCTAATTACCACACTTCTGGAATCCTCTTGCCAGACCTTGCCAAGTTTTGAATAACTTCAGTTGGAAAAACAGGTAAGAGGATTTGCAAGTAATTAGCCTGCCCCAAAAATATGGACCACAATAGCTGAAACACCGTAGCACAAGGTTCGAATTCCAGAGAAACGTTTGTTTCACAAACAAACCTCTAACGTAACAAAGGGAATAACAGTAAGTATGTGCAGAGCTGTGGCTATGTGTGAAACAGCAAAGATTAGCTGTTGAAAGCAAAAGGAACTGGTCCTTTCCTCCTGGACTTGTGTTCAGTACAGCACCAGAATACCTTTGAAGATGCACGCAACTTTCATTTCAACCCACAGAATCCACTGTGGTCCCAGGGCTATAACAGAACCTGGCACAGGATGCTGGCGTAATCAGAAACTAAAATATGGTGAATATTTCAGCACTAATAAACCAAAAGGCAGCTTGAGTAACAATTTCGAAGTGCTAGTTTCTCACCTCAGTGAGTATGACTAAACGCATATCCCTGACAAAGGCAGAAGGTGTATTTTCATTTCTGCTACAGAATAAACAGAGATAGCTGTCCCTGGTACAAAGCTGGACTCACTTCCCAGCAATCAAAGATCAATACATGGATACCAAAGCCAAAGCTGTGAACCTTAAACTTCAAAATAGAAGAGTTTGCAAAGCCACATTTCTCTTGTTACCATTCTTTCAATGCAGAGAGGCCAAGTGGGGTCTGATGTTACAGAAAATACCCTTTGGCATGCTACCACCCTTTCAGTCCTGACTACAGCACGACTGTACTGAACTGTGCTCTCTACTCCAACCCCAATGCAAGGGAATGGGGAGCACATCTAAAGGATAAAGAAGAGATTGGTCTTAGGTTCTTATTTTCTGTGGTGGAGGAGGTGAAACCTGTCAGAAGACACATTTCGATACTTATTTCTGATTTAAAAACAGAAACTGTCTAAAATACTATAAACATAAATATGCCATGAATATTTTTGTCTGCAGATGCACAATACTGTTATTTCCTTTTTCTTTTTAGCTACTAAGCACATGAATGTCACTTGTCAGTAATTTACCCTTCAGCACAGAAAGAAACCACCACCTACAGCCTAAAGAACTAATAGCAGAGTTACATTTTTATGGCATAAGGTCACTGTTGTGAGCACACTTTTCAGTGTAGGAGGTTAAACCTTTAATGCATACAGTAAAGAGAAATCATTGCATTTAAACTGTTAGCACAAACCAGGAAGAGACGCTCATGAATTTAGTGGGTGTCTATCCAGTGCCCTCCTTTGCTCAGGAAGGCCCACTGACAATAAATTATGGAAGGTTTTGTGTTCTACTGCTTCAGAATGATTTTAACCTGTAAAATAACCGTACAGATGCAACCACTGCATTTGTACAGCTAGAGAATCACAGGCACCATGGGGAATTCCAACAGTTTCTGTATTTTATGCATTGTCTTTGCATCATTAGCAAAGCAGCTGAGACTTCATCTCTTTCCCTTAAATGCCACCTTTCTTCAGTAGTCCAGATTTCCTTCTGTTGTTTCCCTGCCTGCACTGTACAGACTTTATCAGGTGGATAACGAAGTGATTCAAACCATTCCGACATTAGCCAATGCCTGTTTAGTTTTGGGAGCTACGCTGAGGAAAAGCACTTATGGCTGCTGACACCTTGTGCACCGTGTCATACACACTTACTCACGGCAGGCTGAGCTGATGCAGTGCTTCCAACACTAATGGCCCAGCTCCGCCGGCGCTCCTGTCACTGCCGGTACCCGTTGAATTGCCGCAGAGTCACCGAGGACGGGAGCTCACCGAGGATGGGAGCTCACTGAGGACAGGAGCTCGGTGGGTGTGTACAGAGCCATATCACCTAGATACAGCTTTACTGAAGGTTTTCAGCCCTTGTGTCCTGCCCACCCCCCTTTTTTTTTCCCTTGGGATGGAGCGTCAGCCACTCACATTCAGCACTTAGCGTGAGGACCTTGGACTATGAAGGCCCCTGCCTTTGCACTCAGGCTGTTACGCCACCATCTTCTTCCAAAGAACAAAAATGAATGTGATGGAGATACTTAGCAGGTCAGCAATATCTTTGAAGAGAGGGATTTAGCTTAGACATTAATCAGTATATAATTGCTTACGTAGCATGCCTTTCTTCACTATTAATGATTTAACGTGATGATTTACCAAGGCACTGAGAGAAAGCCTGGATGGAGGGAGAAAAAGAACAGAAATATAGCCTGTGGTATTCCCTGCCAGAAAATGAATCTGCCCATGCAGGAGTGTCAATTTGATAATGAAAGATAAAATGCAGGGTGAGCCCAAGAGGGTACTTTACATATTGCTATGAATAATGCTGCTGCTCTCTCTTCCCATTAGGCTGGATCAGCCTCTTGCAGACCCAGACTAAAAAAATACGGCAACTACTTCATTCAACAGAAATTGTTACTCAATCAGGCTACCGTTTCCAATGAGCAATGAGCAATTTCTCATCTAGGCTTGTATTAGTGAAAAAAAGTGAAAAACAATCAAATGAAATGCCAAGTAAAAATAAAAGTTTTCAGTATTCTGAGAGGGCTTCCTCTTTCATCTTCACGTCAGGACCCTCATTACTGCCCTTCCTGGCAATCACACTGTTGCTAGCTTTGTTGAAAAACAGAGGTTAGCATAACTTTATCAGATCTGATGAAAGACATTTCCCTTTTAAAAATATATTTTTACCTATTCTGAGACTACTTTAATCTAGAAAAGTGGTTTTCCAATGGTGGACTCCTAGGCACCTGAGGATTTAGTGTAAGGGATCCATAAACAGAAAAAAAGAAACCCAAACCTATTATCAGTACAGTTAAATTTCCTTACAGGAGTTTGGATCTTCACATTACAAAGTGCTTATGAACTATATATAAAAAATGTTTGATTTTTTTTTTTTTAATCTAAAAAAATACCCTATACAGAATAAAAAATCTGTTAAATCTGCTGGTTACTTAACAGTGAGACAGAGTTTGGTGTCATCTGGGAGCAAGGCACCCAAACTATCAGCATGCTGAAGTGCTGTGGGAAGGTTTAAAAATATAACATTTAACAAAATCTGTGAGAAGGAAAAGTTTTAAGATGTATGATTTGGGTTAAGATAAAATTCTCCTTCCATGAAAATCTGTCCCTCATCTGATACCACAATTGTATTTAAAATAACACTGCTCAGTAATGGCTTAGATTTTTTGTCATAAGCACCATTACATTCCCTCCATCCACTTCCCAATGAGCAGAACAGGAGTAGCAATAATAACACTGAGTAACATTTTTATTGAGTAAAACAGAATTCACTCACTTTTTTATCTTTATAAAATCAAGTTAATTATACTGACCACAAACTCTAAGTTCCCATAATCCACATCAAACTTCAATTTTATTTTGGAATAAAACACACAAGCTAGTTTTCTGTGATTCATGTCCTCAAAAAAAAAAAAAAAAAAAAAAAAAGCCACAACCAAACAGAACAATGCAAAACAAAAACCTAAGCAATCCCCCAAAACCATCCACGAGCTTCTTCACTTTTAGCCTCAAATAACAGCATGAAATCACCTGTGTGGAAATTTTCTTCTACTTTTTATAAAATTTTCATCTTCAACACTGTACTGAAACAGTGGACTGCAGAAATGTGTCACTGTCTTGAAGCTCCTTTGTTTGCAAATTTGTGCACATGTATGGATTAGCAGTCACAAAATTCTAAAGCAAATGGGGCAGAATTGTTTATAATGAACTAAGCTGTTGTACCATCCTCCTGCAGGTAGGCACCAGACACTGTAGGAGTTAATGGATCCAAAAATTGTGAGCATGAGGCTGTAGGTGTTTCATACCATCTCAATTATCCACGGTCCAGTTTCTAAGCAGTGGAGTGGTACAAATTGTGCGTGGGTTATTTCCTTCAAAGCCAATTAGCTCTTCACTCCTCACAGCAGCATTATTCTGAGTAGCAGTGACAGTGTTTACTGGTCAGCCTGTATCAGCTGACAGTATTTTTACTGATCAGCTCACTCGCTGGGGGCAGCTGGCCTCTGTGTCGCTGCAATCCCACTTTAGGTGTGAGTGTGCTGCCCAAGCCCAGCAGGTAGCTCAGTACCCCCAGAAACATCAGACCGAAGAGGTCCACAGGTACCCAGAAACAGAACAGCCCAAATCAAAGATCACAGAAGCACAGAAACACAAGGTTGGAAAAGACCTATAAGACCATCTAATCCAACCATCCTCCTATCACCAATACTACCCACTGAGCTACTAAATCATATCTCATAGCACCTTGTCCAGGCACTTCCTGAACACCGCCAGAGATGGTGACTCCACCACCTCCCCGGGCAGGCCTTTTCAGTGCCTGATCACTCTTTGAGAGAAAGTTTTTCCTGGTATCTAATCTAAATCTCCACAGGCGCAACTTGTGGCCATTTCCTCAAGTCCTACCATTAGCTATCTGGGAGAAGAGGCTGACCCCCTCCTCATCACAACGTCCCTTCAGGAAGTTGTAGAGCACAATGAAGTCTCCCTTGAGTCTCCTCTTCAGACTAAACAACCCCAGCTCCCTCAGCTGCTCCTCATAAGATTTGTGCTCAAGACCCCTCACCAGTTTTGTTGCCCTTCTCTGGACAGGGCCTTCTCCAGGGCCTTGATGTCCTTCTTGTAGTGAGAGGCCAGCCAGAGGGCTGGCTGGAAAATGCTGAGCTGAAAGGATTCTCCATGGCTCTGGCAAGGAAGTCTCCAAGAAGTCTCCCCCTTTTGCCTGGTACACTCTCAGCAGTCCTGCCTTGGTGAAAACAAGTGGGACTTTTTTCTGTGGACATTTCCTTCCACAGAAGCTGCTATGAATCAAACGGGCCCTCTGCTTCCATGTGTGCAACCGAACACACAGAGTACCCTACACTCAGGCATGTAATGTGGGATCCCAAAATTTGGCAGGACATCAGTGCTGAACACCACCTTGAACCCACACAAATCCCAACATGGCACCAGGTTTTGCTTGGACACTGTAGCTCTCTTGCAGATACACAAGGAAACCAAAAGAAACCAGAAGAAAGCAAAAGAAACTGGGATTGCAGCCTGTGCAAACGTGGGCCTTGCTCCTCACCATGCTTTTTCACTGGTAAATCTGAAGCCCAGTTCAGCTGGGCCCATCAAACTGAGCTGATAAAGAAGCAGCACACTGAGCACGGAGAGGTGCTGGGCTTGTGGATGTCTTGGCAAGAAGGAGGTGCTGGGCTTAACTTCGGGTAAAAAGTCACAGCACTGGCAGTCCCCCCCCGGCACCCAGGAAAGCTTGAGCTACAAGCGTGTTTGACAGTTAGCTCTGGAAAAGACATGACAGAGTGAATAAAAGCATCTGGCCAAGACATGGCCCCTCTTGGCCTTTTCCTGTGTAAGAATTTCATCTCCAAGATATGGAGGAAATGGAGAGGGAGAGAAAAATGGATATAAAACTGCTGACACTTCAGAGATGGTATTTCTAACTTAGGAAATACTAAAGCTCCTTTTTGCTAATACACTCTTCAGTGGTTAGCATTAGATCCACCTGGGACAATGGACAAAAAAGAATTAACATAGCTGCTTTTTATTCCGTTCACACAGTCTGTTTCCATTTTAAAAGCAATTTTGTAAATTTCTCACACTCCTTTTATTTAATCAATTGTGATGTAGAATATTAATTTCTAAATTGCATGAATCTTAAGTATTTGAATACCCCTGTGGTCCTAAACCCTCTACATCAGCCCTGTGCATTTATCTTTGTTAGCAAGTGACACAGTGCTTAAAGAGTACACTTAGAGAGTAGAAAGATCACAGCTGCTGTCGTATTAATATTTAGAGAGCAGATTTAATAAATACCATATCTCACTCTATGTTATTATCTGCATTAGTGCTATCAGGTTTTAAGGGAATTCAGGAGATGGTTTCTTATCCATCAGGTTGTCAGAGGCAGACAAGAGGAAAATCAAATGTTCATTTACTCACATCTGGTGTTCCACAGGGATCCATGTTTAGACCCCTACTGTGTTTATCTGTATAAATGGTTTCTATCTATCATCTAAATCAGAAGAGTTTATGTGTAGAGCAAACAACATCAGATAAATATCCTTATCCACTAACTTGGTATAAAAGTACAAACCAAATGTACACAGCACATTGTAATTCCTGCTATTACCGAGGTTGTAAAATTCTCTTCCCTCTTTCTTCCACTTTTATTTTTGCTTTAGGTTCATAACTTGATTTGCAACCAATTATTACTTTCCTCTTTTCCTTACGCCTTTTATCTTCACACTGATACATGGCTTCTGTTTCTCTTGTACCATATCAAGAAGCTGGAAAATTGGTTTTAAAAAGTGTTATAAATAGGTAACGCTGAATATAACATGAAAGAAAAGCAGATGTACCCCTGGAAATGAAATATTCAAACCAGGAGATATATTGCATCTTGCTTCAGGGAACCTGCTAGGGACGACAGAGGAACTGTGGCAGAAGCAGTGGTATTACGCCGAGCTTTTTGCTAATGCTGCCATTATTATTCTCCTCTCTTTACCTGATCTTTTTACAATGCCAGCTTCCTTCCCCAAGGAGGAGTCAGTAGAATTTTATATGGGAAGAAAGGTGCAGAGAGAGCCCATAAGCGGATGGATCTTTGACATCAACAACCATTTTGGCTTACAGGGTTTTTACGAGAGTTACTAAAATTGCTTTGCTTTTATGCAAATCTGAGTAATTAATACATAAATATTGAGACCATGACCACCTGCAATTTCAGTCATTTGGTACTGTTGCTACTCAGGCAGCTGTATGAAGCGCGCAAAGGAGAAATGTCCTCCTGCAATGATACCAGTGAAAGACACTTTTTAGGCAGTGTCATGTTTCAAAATACCTCTGTATAGCACAACGAATGCTGCCCATAATCAAAGCAAAGCCCAGCTCCGTATGGAATGGGACTTCTATTTATCCTCTATCCTCTTCTAGCGCTCCTTATCCAAGCCAAACAACATATGTTAAGCACAAGTATCACAAGTATCCTATTTCTTTATTTTAACATGTCTATAGATAAGAGCTCCATGTCTGCCTCTATTTTGCTCCGAACAACTCTATGCAAGTCAGATCTCCTCACAGCACTGGAGCTATTGTTGCTTTTTCCAAATATTGCACAAAATCATTTGACCATGTATGGGTAAAAACCTTTCAATTCACATGCTGTCGTTACCATTTTGCTACACATAATTTTGATTACTATCACATTGGAAAGCACCACAAAATGAACAAAACATAGAGAACACATTCATTAACATGCACAGGATGCATAAAGAGAAAACGATGTCAACGTGCCTTTCTCTCTGTAGTAAGAAAGAGAAGATCAAGACAAGCGTTTATCTCAGTTGGAAGACATAGCAGGATAACAAAAATGTGCATTTAGCCCGGTAGCTACTACCTCTACCAAATTTAAAGGTGAAGACAACCTGAAGGACGATGCAAGGGAAACACAGCCCACATCACAACCTTGTGTTAAAGACCTACATCATATTTTAAAAAAAGATAGAGGCTTCCCTGCTTGTGCTCCAAGATGGCCTTAAGACATGAAAATGTTTTACAGCACCCTTTACATACTTCCTTGGCCAGGTTAATATGCCAAAAAAGAACACGAACGTGCTTGCGCAGGCTTGCATTCCCACAATTTTGAATGCACAGCTAAGCCAAACTAGCATAGTAGTTTCAGAGGAAAACCAAAAATTTCTCAATAGTTATAATAAACCTGTTTGTATCTCATTATTTTAATGGTCACGTAGCTTAAAATGGAGTTCTAAAAACCTAATTCTGAGCTTCGTTTACCTTGAAAACCCACGTCTGTAAAGTAAAGCAAAGCTGTTAGCTCCTTTTACATGGGAGAAACTGGGGCTCAAGGATATGTAAATGACTTGGCCAACAACAGTCAGGTTAAGAGCAGAAATTAGTGTCCAGAAAAATCAAACTAACAACTCAACTGAAGCATCCTGTTCTACCCCTCTTCCTTTTGTTCTCTATTGCAAGAAAGCACCTGTGAGCTTCCCCCCGAAGTTGCACAGTGTGTGCCATACCGTAACACACTGACTACCTTGTTCTATGTATGCAGAATGCCCCAAAGCAGCATCATCCCAACAAATTAATTTGGCAGCTGAGATTCTCTCTAGTTCAAAGTCACACCACAAATTTCACAGGCTCTTCCTCTCTGATAGCACTGGATAAACATGCATACTGAAAAGTCAGGTTTTGTTTTAAAGCAACCTACAGATGGTTACTTGAGACTGAATGCTCAGGAGTTACTAAGCCTGATTACAACAAACTAACAAACAAACCCAAACAGTCTCTATAATGAGAATAAAAAAAACATATAAGAGAATATGCTGAGAATATATGAGAATAAAAAGCATATAAGAAGTATTGTCTGTCCACAATAATTTTTGATTCCATATTAGAAAAATCTGGTGCTATTTTGCTTCTAACACCAGACCATCAGCGTGTTGCAGTGATGTTCTTTCTCCAGGCATTTTTCACTGCTATTTATGTGGCCAGTTTCCATACCTAACTCTCTCCAACTCCACACCTTCTTTACGGATTGAGCCTGCTGGGAACTTAAACTCCATATACCCAGTTGAGACAGTCAGTACGAGCAGTGAACAAAAATTCCTTGTTCAGGTGCATCAAAGAGCCATCAGGCAAAAAGTGGTACTCCAGTGCTGCTGAAGTGCATCAAACTCTGGTGTGCATCGAAGCCAGGCTCGTGTGGCACTGGCATCCTTCTCCTGCCATGCTTTCTACAACCGCTCGTAACCTTTACAATTGGCAGAAAGAGAAGAAACCAAGCCAGGCTACTGAAAGGCCAAGAAATGCTGATGGCTGGTAGCAGCAGCAGGTTCACCAGGCTGGAATCTGGCTGCTGAAAGACAGGGGGCCTTATGGAAAAACACCTCTCTAACAGTCATGAAGAAGCCTACCATGAAAATAGGCCTGAGATTTCTCATCTACATCCATACCTTGAATACCTTTGTATGAAATGTTGTGCTTTTGCTTCCAATCAATAGTATCAACAATTCCAAGGACACTGCAACAGTGGAAATAAATATGTATAAAACATTAGTGGGAAGGACCTAATATTAGAAATTAAGATTAAATTATACTTGACATAAAATTTCATGTAAAATGTTGCAATAGCGCTCTAGGAAATTGATTAAGAATACATCACAGTAAAAACATATACAAATTTAAAATGTTATTTAAAAGCAGGGCACAGTAATAAACATATTCATAAATGGTTAATTTGTATGCTTTATACTTGACTGAACCTGTGTTTAGTGAGGTGTGGATCATTGATTTTATTTAAGTGGTAAAATTTACTTGTGCTTAGAGTTGGCATCCCGTTTTTAGAACTAGAGATGTATTTACTTTCAGTTTTTCATGTTGTGTTATGAGAGCATTAAGGTCTGTCTGCTGTCACGTATGCAAAACCTATTTTTCAGTCAATAGCAATTTGCAGAACTACACAACGGCCTGTCCTCATGCTGCCATTTTTTCTAAGTTTGGGATGGGCTGCAAGCAGCCAGACAGAAGTGTGAACAGCTTCGCAAAGGGTGCAAACCAATTCCTCTAGTATTTTCCTTCTCAGACAAGAGACAAGCAGATTTAGGTATTTCCCACCTAATCAATAGATGGTGAAAACATTTTCTGCAGTGGGAGTCAGGTTAGATCAATCCTGAGCGCCTCTGAAGCCTCCCCTGCTGTGCCCGGAGCTCCTCAGAGCACCAGTGGTGATACCTCATCTGCAATGCTCAGCCACAGCTCAGCAAAGCACTGCTTCATTTCCTACCCTGATACACGTGGGATCTGTCCCTGAAAGCAATTCTGCCAACCCTAGGGAGGAGCTGCAGGAGTCAGAAACAGAGGGTTTCATACTGCTTCGTTACAGACCCTACTTAAATTCACACAAAGGGAAACCAGCATGAGATGTGGATCCTAAGGGAAAAAGGGCACTCGGGGGATCTTTTTCCAGGGACATTTAATCTATCCCTCTTTGAGAGCTTTTAAATAAAGTTTTCTTTGGAGGCACATCAAACCATACATCAAGAAAGAAAACTGGCTTTTGCAGTAATCAAAAGACTCGATGGTGAGCACCATCCCTCACGCACAGCTAAGTCAGTTTCTCTCCTGTTTTTATTATGCAGTACTGGAGTGATATTTATTGGAATTAATGGGAGGATTTCCATGGACTGTGGTGTGCAGTGGGTCACAGAGTCAGTTCCTCCATATGTTGTAGTTTGAGGTCCAGAGCAGTACCTACTCATTTTACGCACTGTTTTAAGGTTTGATGAATGGCTTAGCTCTTTCTTCCAGTTTTCCAAGGACCCAAAGTAAAATCAAAGCTAAATAGAAAACACTTCATGGCATCCTCTTTTTTCTCGTTTGGTTGTGCTGTTGTTGGGGAAAAAGCGAGCATTCAGTACAACCGATAAATCACTTTGTCACCTTAATCTTTTATTGATCTCAATAAAAATTGTATTTTGTTTCTTAACAAAAATCCAGCAAGAAGGACATCACATCCAGGGATGTGTATAATGTAGGAAGCACTCATCATTTAATGTTCTTATTTATGGGGCAAGATATGGATTTTTGTGGAAAAATCTTCTACTGTCTTTGTAAGGTGATGCATCATATTTTTAAAGATGTGTTTGACTAAAAGGCAGGCAGTTTACCAACTACACTAAGAAACTATATCTTATAGTGAGTTTTTATAAAAACAAACTATAAAACCACTTTCTGAATCAGTAAAGATGGGGTAGTATAGTACTTTCCAATGCCAAGGCTGTGCTGTCACTCCCGTATCTCACAGTCAGTTAATTTTGTTTCAGATGATCATGTTGGGAAATCTCAGCAAAAAAAGAAAGAAAGGAAAAGTGATTGCTAAGGGAGCACCACACTTCCCCACGAGGATCAGTCTGAAACCACACTCCCATGGAGCACACACAAGAAGTAAAACCTTGACTATCTCCAGCATCAGCACTTGCTTTCTAATCACCTCTGAGAATGTAAAAGCCATACCCAAGTGGCAACCTGATGTCAGAAGTACGCTGATAAAGCAGGATGATGCCCTGTCTCTAGCTCAGCACAGGGAGCACCCTGGAAGAGACTGAGGACAGACTGGTAACTTCTGCACAATTGTGCACTGAGTTACAGCATACGGACACTGCAACCTGGGCTTTCAGACTTTCTATGTCTGGCATCTGATAGGCCTTAAAATGAAGTCACTTTGAAGCCTTTATACTTTTTCATCAAGAAAATCCAGTGACAGTGCCAACTATGAAATTGGAAAACATCACTAGGTGTAACTGACCCAGCAACTGCATTTTGATCCATGTACACCAATACTTTGACATATCTGTAACTGTGCAGTAATTTTTGAGGGCCTAAAGGGAGGAGGAAGAAGATGAAGGAAAGGTCACAAGAAATTCCTCATTGATCTGGGGCAGAGAACAAATGAAAAGGTAGGATACAAGTATTCTTCATTGTCTTGGACAGAGAAACAACACATTAAGTAATACAGAGAATTTGAGAACTTTCTGCTGACTCTAGAGAAACAATCACAAAGCTTCACTCAAAACCTTACTAATGACTTTATTGTCCTGTTGTATTGGTTTTCCCTCTTTTTGCAAGCTAATTCCATTAAAAGTTCAGTAATACGTAAATTAGGGCTGACTCCATGTTATGGTGGCATACATAGCTACAAGTAAGACCTAACCCTCCTTAAACATGTCTGTTCTTCAGTTTCATTGCCAGTCCTCATGTAAGTAACGTATGTGAAATTTAGGTCATTTTTTGTTATCATAAGACTGTCATAGAGTATCACAATTTGCAATCACTTTTATTTACTAAATTTTGCAGAAAACACTGGTTTAATTGGAAGTTCCACAAAAATCCTAAAGAAATTTTATCTACTCTATGCTTAAATTGTAAAGTGGATGAATTGCAACTAAATCCAACTATTTTTCACCCTAACTTTTTGAAGAATCCTCTGGCTCTTCTTTCTACACAGTTTATCAGTCTTTACTGTATGCCTGTTCAGTGCGTTAGTACACAATAACCCTGCTTGCAACACCTGAGCTATATAAAATTAATACACACTTTAAGAATTGTTTTATAAAGCTTTTCCAATTTTCATTGAGCAATAACATTAGATAAGGGCCAGAATCCTCATCTCATTTCACATAACCTACAGGGCTCCACCCCAAACTGGCTTTAGGCCCTCATTTGCACACTTTGCAGATTGCCCAGGCTATCTTTCCATAAAGAAAGGCAAAACACAGAGAAAAAGGCTCTGCAGTCCCTCTTTGGGACTGAACTGAAAAGAAGTAGTCTGTAGAGTGCCCTGGACTCTCGGGTTGAAACTTGCTATCCCCCAAACACAGATCCTGCATGAAATGTTCCTTCTTTCCCTTACTGAAGGAAGCTGCACAGCTAGATAAGCACTTCCCTAACATCATAGATTCAGTGTGTACAAAATTATTATTGGAACCATCTCTCACATGAGAGATATTTTACAGAGTACTTTACATGTCAGCAGTCACACCTCTGCTTTTCCCCAGTTATGGTTTGTGCTGGATTGGGAGGCCTGCAAAATGCAATATCCCAAAGACCTCAGCAACTGGCTGTCTCAGGACACGCTGCGAGAGACTACCCCACACGTAGGATCATTTTTTCATTTAAAGTCACTAAAACATTTTTATAACACAAGGGCACTGTAAAAGATTAAGTTGCAGTAAGGAGTATTTATTTATTTATTTTTTTTAATCGGACTCCTGATATTTTCCAAACATTCTCCTAGAGTATATTCAGTAAAGAGAATTAACACATGTTTTTCATGTTATACTATTCAATCTGCTCTGTTTTTTCACAGTCTGGGCACGTATTTTTTTATACTTTAGAGATAAAGAGAATAGAGAAAGAAAATTCCACCAGTGCCTACAATAAACCAGAGGGCAGTTATTTCCTGCTCATTCCTGTAAGAAGTGAAGCTGAAGAAACACTTTCTCCGTTCTTTATTTGTTTTTCAGGGTCAGAAATTCAAGGCACATTGCACGGGCTTCTTATATCATGGCTAGAGGTCAAACCTCATAATACATGACTTGTCAGTATCTTTTAGCACAATTGATAGTAGTGTGCTGCTGACTCTTGAATTCCAGACCTAGAAGAAAATGTCCAGAGCAACTGAGGTTATATGATAGATTTTGTAAAATATCACCAAGTCTCAGGAAGAAAGATAGTGTTGGAGGCTCAGAAAAGGGCCGCATATCAACCTGAAAAAATGCCAGAGTTTTGATGGATGTTCAAAACTGGTCATTAACAGTTGTGACTCCAGCCATCCACAAAAGCCTCTACCTAGTTTAATAGGAATTCATGTATGCAGCAGAAGCATTTACAAGCAGATGTCCCCATCTCAGATTCAAACAAAGAAAGACAGGAAAAATGGTGCTCCTCTTTTATATACGTCTGTATAAATATAAAGGGGAATTTCTGGCCCCAATGAATTAAGAGTAGAAATTCGATCATCTTCCGCAGAGCCAGAACTTTACAAAATGTTATTTATAGGAGGGTGGAGGGGGCAGCACGTGTGTGTATGTGTTAAATAAAAGCCCTGAACCAGTGTAATTTCTAATAAATAACACAATCTGATACGATCTCTATTATTATGGGAAGTCAGCTTCCAGTATATCTTGAAATCGATCTACTCTCTCTTAACACTGTATACAAAAATGTTTACAAGAGATTTTTTGAAAAAGAAGGAAAATGTAATAAGCAGATGAGACTACAATTAGAAACAATGATTGGGGAGGGAATCCAAGCTATAGCGCTAGGAAAAATGATAGCCATTATTTCTTATTTTGAACTCAGTTTCAATTAGCTAATGATAATAAAATCTTTTTAGGCTTCTGAAGGCTTACTAAGGACATATGAATACCCAATAGCAGGTGTTCATCCATTAACAGCTCCATCTATTTCCCTAGCAAGCAGTGATGTAAATAAATCAAACGCACACATGTCAACAGGGTTCTCTCCTCCCTGTTTTTTTTTTTTTTTTTTTTTTTTTTCTCTTTCCAATTTTATTCATGTTAGAGCAATAGAGAGGATTGTAAATAACCATCAGGAACAGGTGAAGCTACAGGCACACAAAACCAACCCATTTTCTACATGAAAAAACAAACATTTGAGAAAAATATGAGAAAAATATTAAGTGAACTACACATGAACGTTAAGGATCAGAGTCTTCTTCCCTTTACCCCATTGTAATCCAGGATTACCTTAACTTGCATCAGGACAGAACAATATTGATTCACAGGAAGGGAGACAAGATCAGTCAGTTCACACTGAGAAGCCAGCAGGGAATGTTCTTCAATGTACCCTCCTTAGAATCAAAACAAACAATCTTTGGAGTATAAAACAAGCCTACTATGATATTCGATTACAGATTAATATGAGCATTTCCTTTGTCCATGTTCCTCTGAATTCAATGAGAGGAATCTAATTTTCAATACCACTTTCCTTTTATCATAACTGCCTTTTAACATACCTTTTCAAGAAATTTCTTTGTTACTCATTCATTATTCTTCAAGGACCATAACTCTTCTTAAAGATTATGTTATCAAATATTATCACAGATGTACCATGACCTGCTACCTAGCGTATCTGAAAGTGAGATTTTACTTGCCATATAATGAATAAAATTCCCTCCCCTCCCCCCCCCCCAAAAAAAAAAAAAAAAAGAGGTCTTCATTCTGCCTTTTTTTTCCAATTACATGTACGGCAGATAAGATTAAAAAGAGGATAAAACAATACTACATTTACATTTGAAAAGGAAAGCTATAGAGAATCCTTCCTAATTTCACAAAACGATGGATTGCAACTTATCTGATTTTGCTGTAGTTTACAATATGAATTTGAAATAGTGGTACTAGAACATTTTGCATGGTTGTTTTAGTGTGCCTTCTGATTTCCTAGAAAGAATGACTACTGAAGAATTAAGGGCTAAGGTCAGGTGATTGCAGGGCTGGGAATGGAAATAGGTAACAGAAAACAAAGTGCCGTGGACTCTAGCAGCAGATGTTCGCGCCCTGCATGGATTATTGGAACTGAGGTATAAAATGCTGCACTTTATCAAAAAACAAACTGTGTGAAGTAGGTCTGGGAACGTTACATTTTCACTGTATGGAAACCTTCTGAAAACCAAAATGGGAAAGATCTAAAGCTGACTCTGCTAAAATCTCCTAGGCTGGAAATGGTTAAGTGACCATAGATAATACTAAGAAGTGCTACTAGGGTGAAACCCTATAGCTTGCTCAACTGGCACAAAGACTCTGCAAGGTGCGTTCTTTCACCACGATTTGTTTCAACTCTGACCTGCCTACAGTATTTCCAGAGATAAAACACACACTCCACCATCAGTATGCATACAGTCCCTAATATACTGTTGAGATGGCCAGAAACAATTAGAGCTAGCCACAGGCGTAATTTTTTATAAGCCATGGTCAGAGGTGCAACGATGAACAGAGGTCAAAATGTTACAGGCCATATGCATCTGTGACATGGTGAATGCTTCTGCAAAGGATGATTCAAATGGTTGCAAAGTGACAATGATTATTGAAGGCATCTTTAAAAACCTAGAGTACATTAGCAGTATATAAGCCAAAAGAAACAAGAAAAGGAAAGATCCTTGTCAGATTCCATTCAATCAGTCAAAAACACCTCACATAGCCCATCAGTTTTACAACAGAAACTGCTGTAATATCAGAACTATAAAAATGGTAAAGTCTGAAACACATCTGTGGTCCCATCTGATTATGGTGAATATCCACTAGCACCAATTTTACCAAGAAAATTGAGCCTTAGGTGTTTCTCTGTGCTACGACAAATATTATATCCCGAATTCATTGCTTTATTATGGCCTTGCAAACAAGAAATGAATTTCAGAGCAAAATTCTTGTGCTTAAGCAATTAACAGGAAATACATATAATGCTTTTTATAAGAACACAATTAAAGAGTAATCACACTTCTGTCATGGCCGACAATTAGCAGTCTTCTTTCCCCAGAGATACAATGCAGCTATGTCATTATCATTATCAAAATCTTAAGCCCACCATGGGAGTATTAGATCTCTGCAGAAAAGCCAGTTGGGAAAAGTCCCAGCTCCACTGAAAACAATGGCAAAACTCCCATTTTCCCAGCCACAATTATCTGTGGTTAAATTACAGTGAACATATACTGTACTCAACTAGAGCCGATGAAAGAAAAAAAAAAAAAAAAAAAAAGAACTTAATATTCAGTGACTTTTTGAGGCCACAATCCGCGTTCCTCCACTGTATTCTGCAGGAAGACCATTATCTCCAAGCCCCTTTTAAAAATGATGGAGTTGGACTTGATGATCCTTATGGGTTCCCCTTCCAGCTCAGGATATTCAATGATGGTCATGGTCGCACCAAGAAAACAGTTACACAATCAGGCAGCACATCAGATGTGCTTACATGATATTTTAGTGTGTACATTTTTTGGGGGGTCTCTAAATTATAATGTATTTATTTCCATCTATCACTGTTAATACAACAGGAGATTTGTTCTTCCCTTGCTCCACTAAATATTACTGTATTCTCAGTTAAATCATACAGGCTTAGGTTTCTAAATTTGTTCAGAATCTGCTAATGGAAACTGAGATATGGTCTCCTTCAAAGCACACTGAAAGGCAACACAACCTTGACAGCATATCCTGCAAAAAAGTAACTGGGAGACAGGAAAGAGTTGCTTCCCAGCCATCACACAGCAATCCGTGGCTGTACAGCAATGGTATACTTAAGAGTACAGCTCGGCATTGTATGATGTTCAACTTAGCTGACAGTGTCATGTGAAACATTGTACAAATTAACCTCATTGCTTCCTGGCAAACACAACTTTGGCACTTCACATTTTATGTGATATGTGCAGTGTTTCTGGCCAAGTTCATTAGACTTTGACTCTTGACTGCTCCTGGTAGAGCAGTTGGTACCGGGGCAGTTCCATAAAATCCCCATCCTTCGCAACCCAGAGACCCAGGTGCAGAGCAGCTCTTCTGCTCTGTTTGCCAGAAGAAGCAACATCATGCTGTGTAAAAAGGGATAGTTCAGCTGACTTCAGTCTTTCACCCTTCCTATTACTGGAGCACCAATTGTACACAAACAGCATTAGTCCAGCCCCGGGGCACAGAAACAGAGTGGCACCACATATCAATACCAAATTTCTTGATAACACTGGTGTTTGGCACTTTCAATACGTCTATTTTACTAAAAATCTCAACAAGCAGATCAGAATAACAATACTGCTATTCTGTCCACCTCTAGAAAAGGAAAAAGGCAGAGTTGTTGAGATATGCAGAGAAAAAAGCAGCATTGGCAAACAAAACAGTGCAGACATGAATCCTAGGGGACAGGGAGGAAGCAAAATGAAAGCTAGTAATGGCTATTGTGATATCCAAGAAGAGCACAGCAAAAGTGGTGATAATTCAGATTTTCCTTCCTCTGTGATATCCCTACTGTTCAGTTTTAAAGGGTTTTAGTGGGTTTAAGTTGTTAGAGTTAACTGTTAGCTTTCTACATCCCCAAATCACCAGATGAGAGTTCTCATCTGCAACAGGCACTTGTGCTTGTCCCTGGTAGCCAAGAGGAAAAAAAAAAAAAGAAAAAAAAAAAGCTAACCCCATCATTTTTCTCACTGAGGTATGTGATAAGAAGATTTAATTTTTTGTGTCTGCTTTTAAATAGATCAGCTAGTTATCCCAGCCCACTGTTTTATCCAGCTGAAAGTTTTATATGCTCTGGTATAGGAAGAGAAATACACTGGGCTTAGCATGAACTTCTTGAAGCCTCTGCTGTCCGGAGACCAGGAGGGGAACAATCTGGCCATGAGGATTAGGGTGCACATACGGCATCATACACAACTGGAGGCATGCCACTTCATGGCACTGTGTGTGCCCAGTCTTAAAATATTCTGTTCTGTGTTGTCCAAGCAGATTTGGATGGTTGCCAAAAGACGAGAGTCAAATTTTGGAGAGAAGCCAAAAGACAAGAGGCAATTGACCTAGCACTTTCCTGTTCTTTCCTGGGGATTGCAGTGCTACAACATGCCACAATTGCTTACAAATGTTTGGATTGTTTTCTCTACCTTGCATTGTGTAAAGAGACTAATGTGCTTTGACCTGCAATTTGCAAGGGGGTTACAACTACCAAGGGAGAAGCAAAACTTAGTGCATAGGTTCAGAAGTGCTCAGGTGGAAGAAATGGAAACAGCTGAATTTTATTGCTCCCTGCCACAGAAGCAATGCTCTTAAATCTTTACTTGTACACAGACTCAACCAGGGCTAACGATATCAGAAAAATCTTGGACTGATTTACGCACAGTGCTGTACAAAAAATCAGAGCGAAGCAGCCTGGCCTCTGCTTCCAAAAGTGGCTGTGCTTGCGGGCCACCCAAAGACCTACAGCTTTTCCGTGAACCCTGCCACAAATGGGCTAGGAGAACGGGGTGCCCAAACTCCCTGCTTTGAGAACAGAAAGTTGGGCGGGACACGTCCTCCAGCTGTCAGCTCAGGCAGTAAGAACAGTGCAGAGGAGTGCAGCGTTCACCTGAGTGAGTGCTGACCCAGGGGAAGAAGCCCTGTATCTGTGCAGCTGCAATATTGTTTACCTTCAAGATCTTATATTAATCTTATTCTGTCCTCAGTGGCATAAATACATGGGTGCCATTTACCCTGTGCCTGCGCTCTGGAAGCAGTCTGTGGTGACACTGCCTTTGGATGAGGAAGAGCTTTGGTGCATGGCACTCCATAGCAAAGGTATCTCGCAGAGGTAACGCTTAGCACAAGGCTTTCTCAAACAGTTTGATTTTGTTGCCCTTTTATAAAATGCAAATTAAAAAAATTATGAAACAGTAGGCAATAAAACCTGAATTTTTAATACCAAGCAATCACCGAACCTTTGCACAAGAGTATGAAGGACTAAATAATCCCATTCTTTCTCACAGCACAGACCCGGGAGAATTTCTTTCTCTATATTGCTTTTATAACAGCTATCTATCTTAGTCTGGTCTTGTTGATATATTTTAAGGCTTTTAATTTGGAGGCTGTTATTTGCTCAGATGTTATCTTCAGCATATTAAGTACAGTACACTTTCCTTGAGTCATATGCTGGGCACTTGAACTGGGGCAGAATTTCTTACGTAAACTCCCATGTACAGTGGCAGAATAAATAAATAAAGAACACCTTCAAGGCTTCCAAGCACCAAGTAGCAAAAATCGCTCTCTAACCTTACAATAATGCTCTGCTTACAGTCCTCCCCAAATGCAAGTCATTTGCCAGATCCCAAATGATATTTGGTTGATAGATTGCTGGTGATTTCTACATCAGAGCACCTTGGAGCCCTAGTGCTAAACCCCTGACAGCGTTAGCATAAAAGATTTACATTTATGTTATGAGGGCCACACAAGAATAATAATTTTAAAATACATTGCCTTGGCTGCTGGTGCACCATGGGAAATCTAACAGCAGCAGGCAGCATGCCTGCGCTGTAATTACAAAATGGCAGCACGGGAGAGGCTTTGGAGACAAGGAACTAGAGACTACAGCCATCTGCATGCCTTGGCGAATTGAAATTACAGTAATATATGAAGACATTACCTGAAAAGCCCAGCACCATTTAAATGATTTACTATTACGCCCCAGCAAGCTTTAATTTAAGGATAAAGTCATTCAGCAAGCTAATCTGATATAGGAGGCATTATTTCACACAGTTAAGTTAATTTACACTAGCTGATTGTTGTTGTTGCAGTTGGCATTATTATCTGCACAAACAGCCGATCGGCCCTGACAGAAGCAATATACTGTTTAATACAGCGTCTTAATTCAGCAGGCTAGCTATCTGTGATAAAGGTTTGTTTATAAGCAATAATGGGGAGGAAAGTCATTTTGAGGCTAAGCTGATAACACTGATGAGAACTTTTTTTTTTTTTTGTAAGAAAACAAGCGGGAACTATCCACTCATTTGTCCGCCTGTCTAATAAGAGTAACATCCCAACAGATTTCTCTTACATTGGTTTTGCTTTCCCACCCTAACTACACGGTAGATCTTTGGCATCACTTTCTGCACATATTTCATTTGACAAACAGCCATCACCACCACAGCAATGTAGGAGCTCCTCTTCCCCCGTGGCACAGGGACTTCAGGAAGACCTCAGCAGCTAAACTGCCTGATGCGAGTTGCTTTAAAAAGCTTCTAATATATCACAGAGAAGGCAAACTACACATGACACATTCCGTAGTTTATGTTGGCTTTTCCCCAAAACCTAATGGCAAGGTGCACTCTTAGCAGAATAAGACAATTCTGCATCAATTTAGCTGCAGGGTGAGAGGCTGTGGATCAGGTTAGCCTCATCCTTGTAGCTTTAGGAGCTAGCTTTTTGCTCACAGGTAAAACTTGGGGGGGGGTAGGGTAAGGGGGGATGAGGAGGAAGACAGAGAACTGTGGTAGTTGTAAGCTTGTTTATGCATTAAGAGCAGTAAAACTCTTTACCGACAAACATCAGTATTATTCTTCCAACAGAAAACCAAGCTACAAAGAAAAAGTTTTAATAAAGTAGCTTTCTGTAACTTTCTTCCCTGTTCCCCAAAACTGATTACTCAATATAAACATTTCTCTGTTCATGAAGTCAGAGTGAATATAATTCAACTATGATTGAAAAACAAAAAATCAAGGAAGCAACAACCAAAAACAACCCAAAGCCAGAACCAGAAATACCCACTCTGAATTTTCAAGCACTCTTCAACTTTCAACCGAAAAAAGATACGGTGTTCTGTAACATTGGTTCTGGAACAGTAAAAAAAGAAGATGGTGTTTGGAGACTTCTACTTGAAAAGTATCTCAAAACCAAATCCTCAACATTTTTAGATGGCTTACAGCCATTTGGATGTCAAACCCCACCAACTTTCACAACAGTCAGAATCCTGAAGGCCTCAGTCATCAGGTGTTGCTGGAAAGCACCTTTGTCACAACAAAACTTATCTGAGACTTAAGCAAGATACAGCAACAGCACTACATGGTCTATGGGCAGCTTTTCTGCCAGTCTAAACAGCACACCTCTGAAAAAAACAACTCCAGTGGGGTACTGGCATTTTGTACCTGCCAAGACAAGCCTCACAGCGGATCACAGTACCGCTGCACTGAATGGAGCTTTGCAAAAGTTGCTCCGGCAGCTAAGAAGGCATGTATTCACCACTTAGCTGAGCTTCTCTGTGGCACAACTTTTGGCATCAACAACTTACAACCACTGAGGTACTGCAACAGGGCAAGTTTGTTCATCTCCTTTAAAACATGCTGCACCTGGTGACGTGTGGCATCAGTCAGGTGTAATCAGGCAAATCCTACTCAAGTGTAACTTGCCTCCAATCTGCATGAATATTAGCCGTTCTAGAGAGCATCTTTCACCAGCCACCAGGTCAAGTTAGGAAAGCAATCTGCCCTTTGCCATGCTGGCTCCCCAGGACTGCCAGGCAAGGCAAGGTAGCCAACCTACCACCACAGCTCCACCATCACACTACACAATGCTTTGCTCAAAAGAGTAAGCGTTGCAGCAGAGCAGCAGATCTTCTAAGATGCTCCATGTTTTGCAAGCTGTTTGAATAGCTTGGTTTGTGATTTTCTTAAGAATTACATTATTTAATGTCATAGTGCAGAAGCTCACAAAATATGCACTCATTTCAGCCACTCAGTAATCACCACGTTTTCATCAGAAGTTGCTGACAAGTGGTATGAGAGCACATGAAAGTAACACAGAGCAAAGAACAGGTTAGGGGATTTTTTTTCTCCTGTTTTATGGTAATAACAGGATTTTAACAGGAGGTAAATTCCTACTATTCAATAGGCCTCTTTTATTATAGTTAAAGGAGTGTATGTTAGCACCTTACATGGTGTAAAAAGAGAATTATACCTCCAGTGATTTAATTATTGTAGATTCAAATATAATAAAGGCAACTGAGTCTTCGTCAGCCATCACATCACCAAGTTGGAGGGAAGCATTGATCTGACGAAGAGGAAGGCCCCACAGAGGGACCTGGACAGGATGGGTTGATGGGTAGAGGCCAGTGGAATGAGGTTCAACATGGCTAAGTGCCGGGTCCTGCACTTTGGCCACAACAATGCCATGCAACGCTACAGGCCTGGGGGAGAGTGCCTGGAAAGCTGTGCAGAGGAAAAGGACCTGGGAGTGTTGGTCAACGCTTGCCTGAGTGTGAGCCAGCAGTGTGCCCAGGTGGCTGAGAAGTCCAACAGCATCCTGTCTTATCTCAGGAATAGTGTAGCCAGCAGGACCACGGAGGTGATCGTCCCCCTGTACTCTGCTCTGGTGAAGCCGCACCTCAAGTACTGTGTTCAGTTTTGGGCCCCTCACTACAAGGACATCGAAGCCCTGGAGTGTGTCCAGAGAAGGGCTACGAAGCTGGTGAAGGGCCTGGAGCACAAGTCCTGGGAGAAGCGGCTGAGGGCACTGGGGGTGTTTGGTCTGCAGAAGAGGAGGCTCAGGGGAGACCTCATTGCTCTCTGCAACTACCTGAAAGGAAGGTGTAGGGAGCTAGGGGTTAGCCTCTTCTTGTGGATAACTAGTGATAGGACTAGAGAGAATGGCCTCAAATTGTGCCAGGGGAGGTTCAGGTTGGAAATGAGGAGACACTTCTGCTCAGAAGGAGCAGTCAGGCATTGGAACGAGTTGCCCAGGGAGGCGTAGGAGTCACCATCCCTGGGGCTGCTTAAGGAAAGGTTGGACCCAGTGCTTAGGGACATAATTTAGCAGGTGACATTGGCAGTAGGGTGACTGCCAACTGGTCCAACTAGGTTGGACCAGATCATCTTGGAGGTCTTTTCCAATCTTTATGAATCTATGATTCTACATGTATGACTCTCACTATTCAATATTAAGCAATTTCACTCCACTGTGATTAGTAAAGTCACTTAATATCATTTATAGGCGGTTCTGAAGGGCAGAGGGGTCCAGAAAGGCTGGGCGCTCTTTAAGAGGCAAATCCTAATGGCGCAGGAGCGGTCTGTCCCCATGTGCCCAAAGATGAGCCAGCGGGGAAGAAGACCAGCCTGGCTCAACAGAGAATTGTGGCTTGAGCTTAGGAGGAAAAAGAGGGTTTATAATCTTTGGAAAATTGGGCAGGCCACTAAGGAGGACTATAAGGATGTAGCGAGGCTGTGCAGGGACAAGATTAGGAAGGCCAAAGCTCATCTGGAGCTCAATCTGGCTACTGCTGTTAAAGATAACAAAAAACGCTTTTATAAATACATCAACACCAAAAGGAGGACTAGGGAGAATCTCCATCCTTTACTGGATGCGGGGGGAAACTTAGTTACAAGAGATGAGGAAAAGGCGGAGGTGCTTAATGCCTTCTTTGCCTCAGTCTTTAGCGGCAAAACCGGTTGCTCTCTGGATACCCAGTACCCAGAACTGGTGGAAGGGGACGGGGAGCAGGATGTGGCCCTCACCATCCACGAAGAACTGGTCGGTGACCTGCTACGGCACTTGGATGTCAATAAATCGATGGGGCCGGATGGAATCCACCCAAGGGTACTGAGAGAACTGGCAGAGGAACTGGCCAAGCCCCTATCCATCATTTATCAGCAGTCCTGGCTATCGGGGGAGGTCCCAGCTGACTGGCGACTAGCAAATGTGACGCCCATCTACAAGAAGGGCCGGAGGGCAGACCCGGGGAACTACAGGCCGGTCAGTTTGACCTCAGTACCAGGGAAGCTCATGGAGCAGATCCTCTTGGGAGTCATCATGCGGCACTTGCAGGGCAAGCAGGCGATCAGGCCCAGCCAGCATGGGTTTATGGAAGGCAGATCCTGCTTGACGAACCTGATCTCCTTCCATGACAAAGTGACGCGCTGGGTGGACGAGGGAAAGGCTGTGGATGTGGTCTACCTTGACTTCAGCAAGGCTTTTGACACCGTCTCCCACAGCATTCTCCTCAAGAAACTGGCTGCTCTTGGCTTGGACTGGCGCACGCTTCGTTGGGTGAGAAACTGGCTGGATAGCCGGGCCCAAAGAGTTGTGGTGAATGGAGCCAAGTCCAGTTGGAGGCCAGTCACTAGTGGCGTCCCCCAGGGCTCGGTGCTGGGGCCGGTCCTCTTTAACATCTTCATCAATGATCTGGATGAGGGCATTGAGTGCACCCTCAGTAAGTTTGCAGATGACACCAAGCTAGGTGCGTGTGTCGATCTGCTCGAGGGTAGGAAGGCTCTGCAGGAGGATCTGGATAGGCTGCACCGATGGGCTGAGGTCAACTGTATGAAGTTCAACAAGGCCAAGTGCCGGGTCCTGCACCTGGGGCGCAATAACCCCAAGCAGAGCTACAGGCTGGGAGAGGAATGGTTGGAGAGCTGCCAGGCAGAGAAGGACCTGGGAGTGATGGTAGACAGTCGGCTGAATATGAGCCAGCAGTGTGCTCAGGTGGCCAAGAAGGCCAACGGCATCCTGGCTTGTATCAGAAGCAGTGTGGCCAGCAGGGCTAGGGAGGTGATCGTCCCCCTGTACTCGGCTCTGGTGAGGCCGCACCTCGAGTACTGTGTTCAGTTTTGGGCCCCTCGCTACAAGAAGGACATCGAGGTGCTTGAGCGGGTCCAAAGAAGGGCGACGAAGCTGGTGAGGGGCCTGGAGAGCAAGTCCTATGAGGAGCGGCTGAAGGAGCTGGGCTTGTTCAGCCTAGAGAAGAGGAGGCTCAGGGGTGACCTTATTGCTCTGTATAAGTACATTAAAGGAGGCTGTAGAGAGGTGGGGGTTGGCCTGTTCTCCCATGTGCCTGGTGACAGGACGAGGGGGAATGGGCTAAAGTTATGCCAGGGGAGTTTTAGGTTAGATGTTAGGAAGAATTTCTTTACTGAAAGGGTTGTGAGGCACTGGAACAGGCTGCCCAGGGAGGTGGTGGAGTCACCATCCCTGGAAGTCTTCAAAAGACGTTTAGATGTAGAGCTTAGGGATATGGTTTAGTGGGGACTGTTAGTGTTAGGTTAGAGGTTGGACTCGATGATCTTGAGGTCTCTTCCAACCTAGAAATTCTGTGATTCTGTGATTATTCCCTCTACTAACTTGAATGGCACTACATAGTCCATTAGGGATGAATTTCATCCACACAAAGGATGTATGTGGTGAAACATTTTGGGGTTCTTGCGTGTTTCATGCAGTATATATTTAAGTATTAAATTCAAAGATAGAGTAAGTGTATGGAAAAACTATATTTATACACACAGACAACTGGGAGTACTTCTAATTTTGAAACTTCCTATGGTAAGCGAGGTATGTCATTAACCTATTTTATTCCACCTAAAAAAATTATTAACATTTATTAACCAGGGGAAAATACTAATTGATTTTGCCTCCTGGACACACGCACTTCCTAGCTAACTGCCCAGATAATTGATAAAAAATGTAATGTACCATTTGATAATTCATGGAATACAGAACTGATGAATTCCTCGTGCTTGGTCTTGTGTTTAGTGAGAACAACTTGGTCCCTCCTCCCTTTCCTTCCAAACTGGAAACTCCTGGTATGGGTCAATGGTAATAGATATTACAAATAATCCTACTTCAAAAGGCATGAATTTCTGATGAAAGTGCAAGAGAAAGAACAGGAAAAGAAGAACTGAGCTTAGTACAGTCCATCTGCTTGTAACCCCATTTTGATCACATCCTAAATAGAGGAGGCAATGACACACGTTTGTTATTATTAACAACAGCTAATAGGGGGCACATGGATTTAAGGGAAGCAGGAGGCCTTGTGGTTGGACTACTAGGCCAAAAAAGTCACAGGCCTCAACTGTCCGTTTCCTTGAAATGATACACTGCTAGAAAGCGTGGCCGTGGGGTGGCCTTGCCTGGCTGCCAGGGTCCTCACTCAACAGGACCATGGGAGAGAGCAACATGGAAAAATTCACTGGCCAAGATAAAGATCACGAGCAAAAAATAGTGAGCAGGGCAGCCCCAGCCTCTCACACAGGCCCCGCCACCAGCACTGCGCATTGTTACCTCAGTGAGACAGGTTTTCCAGTCACTTTTTTTGGTACTTTTTTTCTTCTCATTTTTTTTCAGACTTTTTGTTGTTTATCTGATTGTTTTAGAAAATCTTTGCACATCTTATACTACCTAACCTTCTCTTTTATGACATCCACAGAATTGCTCTAAAACTGTTTTTATGAAAAAAATCACTAACAAGGAAGCTCAAAATTAAGTGGTATACCATGAGATTAAGATATTCTTAGTCATGTACAGGTTTTTATTAAAATACAGGGAATTATGTGCATAATTTTCTATAAATCCACCCAAGGATACTGAGAGAACTGGCAGAGGACCTGGCCAAGCCATTATCCATCATTTATCAGCAGTCCTGGCTATCGGGGGAGGTCCCAGCTGACTGGCGGCTAGCAAATGTGACGCCCATCTACAAGAAGGGGCTGGAGGGCAGACCCAGGGAACTACAGGCCGGTCAGTTTGACCTCAGTACCAGGGAAGCTCATGGAGCAGATCCTCTTGAGAGTCATCATGCGGCACTTGAAGGGCAAGCAGGCGATCAGGCCCAGTCAGCATGGGTTTATGGAAGGCAGATCCTGCTTGACGAACCTGATCTCCTTCCATGACAAAGTGACGCGCTGGGTGGACGAGGGAAAGGCTGTGGATGTGGTCTACTTTGACTTCAGCAAGGCTTTTGACACCGTCTCCCACAGCATTCTCCTCAAGAAACTGGCTGCTCTTGGCTTGGACTGGCACACGCTTCGTTGGGTTAGAAACTGGCTGGATAGCCGGGCCCAAAGAGTTGTGGTAAATGGAGCCAAGTCCAGTTGGAGGCCGGTCACTAGTGGCGTTCCCCAGGGCTTGGTGCTGGGGCCGGTCCTCTTTAATATCTTCATCGATGATCTGGACGAGGGCATTGAGTGCACCCTCAGTAAGTTCGCAGATGACACCAAGTTAGGAGCGTGTGTCGATCTGCTCGAGGGTAGGAAGGCTCTGCAGGAGGATCTGGATAGGCTGCACCGATGGGCTGAGGCCAACTGCATGAAGTTCAACAAGGCCAAGTGCCGGGTCCCGCACCTGGGGCGCAATAACCCCAAGCAGAGCTACAGGCTGGGAGATGAGTGGTTAGAGAGCTGCCAGGCAGAGAAGGACCTGGGAGTGATGGTGGACAGTCGGCTGAATATGAGCCAGCAGTGTGCTCAGGTGGCCAAGAAGGCCAACAGCATCCTGGCTTGTATCAGAAGCAGTGTGGCCAGCAGGGCTAGGGAGGTGATCGTCCCCCTGTACTCGGCTCTGGTGAGGCCGCACCTCGAGTACTGTGTTCAGTTTTGGGCCCCTCTCTACAAGAAGGACATGGAGGTGCTTGAGCAGGTCCAGAGAAGGGCGACGAAGCTGGTGAGGGGCCTGGAGAACAAGTCCTATGAGGAGCGGCTGAGGGAGCTGGGCTTGTTCAGCCTGGAGAAAAGGAGGCTCAGGGGTGACCTTATTGCTCTCTACAGATACCTTAAAGGAGGCTGTAGTGAGGTGGGGGTTGGTCTATTCTCCCACGTGCCTGGTGACAGGACGAGGGGGAATGGGTTAAAGTTGCGCCAGGGGAGTTTTAGGCTGAATCTTAGGAAGAACTTCTTTATCGAAAGGATTGTTAGCGTTAGGTCAGAGGTTGGACTCGATGATCTTGAGGTCTCTTCCAACCTAGAAATTCTTTGATTCTGTGAATCACGTAAGATGCCTAGCTGTGTTACTTTTATGAATAAGAACACAGGAAAAAACTATACACAAATAGCTAGAATGTCTGTTCAAAAGGATATGAAAGATCTGTAGTTAGTTAAGAAAGTGAATGTACAATAGATTAACGATTCTACATAGTTTAGACAATGGTTTGGGTTTTTTTGGTTGGTTGGTTGCTTTTCTTCTTTTTTGTTTAGTTCTGTGTGCTCTTTTAATAGGAATACCCCTGGATTTTGTAAAGAGCACACTGAAATGTTGCCTTGTAAGTTTTGGCAAGATGAATATATTTCTATTATGAAAGACAATGATGTGTAGTTAGGCCAAGAGCTATTAAAAAAAAAGTAATACAATTTTGAAAAGTCTATAAGGTCTTGTTAGCAGACAGTAGCTATTATTTATGGATACTACGGAGCCTGCTGTGCTCTGGTTTGTGCCCACTGCCTCTGGGCCTGGCCCTGGGCACTGCTGAGCAGAGCCTGACTCGATCCTCTGTGCACCCTGCCTTCAGGGATTTGTAGGCATTGGTGAGATCCCCCGAGCCTCCTCTTCTTCAGGCCAAGCAGGCCCAGCTCACTCACCCTCTCCTCACAGGACGGACTTTCTGGTCCCTACGTTGTACTTTGTCCTGTATGTCCAGGTCTCTCTTGTTCTGGGAAGCCCAGAACTGGCCAAAGTACTCCAGGTGCAGTACTGAGCTCAGTTCTCTCTCTCTCTCTTGTACTGGGTCTGGCTGGAATGTTAACTTTCCCGGCAGCAGCCCATACGGTGCTGTGCTCTGCACTTGTAGCTGAAACAGCAGTGTTATCACACCAGTGTTGTGTCTGCTGCTGAGCAGCACTGGCACAGCATTGGGCCTCTCTCTAACCCTCCTAGGGGGTGGGCAAAAGGTGAGAAACATCAGTAGGGCAGCTGACCTAAACCAACCAAAGGGATATTCCATACCATGTGATGTCACACTCAGCAATAAAAGGTGGAAACAGGAAGAAGAGGGGAGGGGCGGGCTCTCGCTGTGAAAATGTGGGTCCTCCTCCCGAACACCAGCTACGTGGCCCTGCTTCAAGGAGGTGGTCAATCATCACTCATTTGTGGGAAGTAGAGAGTAATTTCTTTCCTCTGCACTTCCACATAGCCTTCATTTATTTTGTTTGTTTGTTTTCCTCCCTTCTTTTTATTTTCCCTTTTCCCCTTTCCCTTTTTTATTTCCCTGTAGTTAAATTGTTTAGTTCATAATAATCTTTATTTAATTATTATTATTATTTCCCTTTAATTAAATTATCCTTATCTCAACCGTGAGTTGTTCTTTGCTTTACTTCTCCCCCTCCTCATCTAAAAAGAGGGGGAGTGAGAGGGTGGTTGTGGGGTTTAGCTGCCCAGCACGGTAAAACCACCACATCTCCACATCTTTTTTTTTTTTTTTTTTTGGTTTTGCGAATGTGTGAAGTGCTACGAGGTCTTGAAGCACTGTCATAGCTATACTTGAAGCAGTTAAGTTAAACAAGAACACAAAATACCAAGAGGCTTTGCCATGGGATTGAAGTAGATTTTGGAGCATCGCTTCTCAGTTCTGTTGGCACTCCAGCTTACGCTGGCTGCAAACAGCCTTAGATGATGGCAAACCATCAGTACAGTCCGAAGTGTATCAGGCCATCCTGTGTCAGTTTGTCACAGGACAGAGATACATCAGCTCTCTACAGCTCAATACGAACCTCTCAGAGCTGAATGTATTAGTCTTGCATGCACATAATGCACTATGTCACCCATTCCCCCATGTTAAGGCCACAGGTAAATCAGCACTAAAGAGGTATCCAAGGGCTCACAAAGAGAAGACTAATGAAATATCTAAATTTAACTACTCAGTAAGGACAAATTGGACTTTTAAATGTGATTTTTACAAACATCACCTAAAGATTCCAGTTCAGCAAAGAAAAAGGCAGCAAAACACCAAGACAGTCCAAAGCAATATGTTGTACAAGCTAGACACTATCAATTAAAGGAGGATTCCAGAACATGCCTAATTACGCTCCTGAGCGTGCATCTCAATTATTTCCTAGCAGTTTGAATAAAGAATAACTCTGAAGCAGCAGTGTTTCTGGAGATTCCATAAAGAATCATCAGCAAGCGAGAATTTCTACTGTTGTCATTCCTGCCACCATACTGGAAGGACTTCTAGGGCAAAATCTTCAGGTTAAATGCTTAAGAATTTAATTCACTTTTGTTAACATTTTTTCATTTTGCTAATGTGTCACACACACATATGTGCATGCACAGGCATACACAAAACCCTCACCTCTGGGTATGGATAAGAATAAGAGTTTGTAGGTAATATTATTTATTATACCACCTGAAACAACAAGTAAAGAACAGGCAAGCTGTCAGGTACACAGGGCAAGCCACATCGGTTAGTCCAATAAAAGATATTGCCTCTCCCTACAAACTCCATCTCACTTATTCTTACACCACTATGTTTACAAGAGTAATATTGCTATATATAAAGAGCACTGAGCACTTTGATGAATCAGATAAGAGCACTACCAACAAAAATGACTTAATCATTAAGCAACAATGTGATTTAAAATTGGATTCTGGTCTTGTATGCTAAGAACTATCCTACTGTATAACCAAGTAATTCTAATTGGAAATACGTATTGAGAACCCTTATTTGTTGCACACTGGAGGTGTGATTCTGTTCTCATATCATTTTTGTATAACAGTGAAACACCTCCAAATTGAACAGATATTTATGGTTTACAATGAACAGAAATAAACTGTGTGCTTTTTTTGTTGTTATTCAATAGTCAATATACATTGGAAATATCCAATATTGGATAAAAATTGTCTTACTGCTGCTAGTGCTGCTTCAATAAATTTCAATTATTTAACATTGTATTTAGTACAATGGTATAAATATTTGGATTAAATCATACACACACCATGCAGGTCATCTTTTTACTCAACCTTGTTGTCTTTCTGTATTCTAAATCACATGCACCAAATCTTCACTCCTCTTACACTTAATATGCAGCTCTGAAACTGCAGTTATACATCATATTCATTTGTTGAGGAGTGATATATAATCTGGACTGAAATTAAATAATGTCATCCTATGTTTAGTATTTATTGATACAAATTTAACCTGCTCATATTTCTACCTCCAATCTTCCCCTGAATAATCTGTATTTAATTATGCATTCCACCTCTCTATTGACCTTTGAAAATATCCCTCATGACTACCAATCAAAAATGATATAAATTAGAAATTCTTTTGAATCCCATTGCAGTATTTATCGTTCTACTCCTTGAATTATTCACTGGAAGCACTTTAAGTTTGTCCTCAAAACATGCATTGCTAATGCTAAAAACTCAAATATCCCAAGCTCTTCAAGTTCCCTAAATTTTCATGAAATCATGAACACGTTACTATCTACTTATCAGAGATAAGAAAATTGAATACATGAAGCAGTCCACAGTTATGAAGAACATTTTAGGCATATCATTTTATGAATTACAATTGTAAAGCCAAACATCATTCTATCTTGTTGAGTAAGTTTGTTCTTAGAAGAAAGTACAGCTGTACTTTCCACTACTATATCTACTACTACTATCGCAACACACTAGAAATATTATTTGATGAAAGAATCAACTTAAAAAGAATAAGGAAAGTGGACAAAATTCTAGCCACATATAAACCCCAACTTTACTCCTACTAGGTATGTAAACAAGTAAACTGCCATTCAAACAGCAAAGAAGCTTCTCACATAGCTACCTGAATTTAGTTTATTCCACATTACATAAGAGTTCAAATTTAGAACCAATACACAAAATAATCACTTAAAATGTTTTTCAGCATGTTGAAATGAGCAACTATTTTGCTAACTAACTTCCATGCTCTTGGCATGAAATTCACTTTACCTTTTTGAAGCCTAATCATTATGCTCTGCCCAGAGACATACAAGTTGCTTAGGGAGTGAAATCCATCTCTCCCAAACTGCGGCCAGGCTGTGATATGACAGAGATATCCTACAAAAAAGTGCATGGGTTCTGACCATGGTAACAGGCACTAACACTTCTGTACTTCTCTAGGGTTACAAGAAATACATCAAAATGAATTTCAGCAACTGGTACTGCGTGCACATGTGAGAAATGGTGGTTATTCTGTACAGCCCCAGGACTGGAAGGACAGACTCATGTAATGGACAGTGACTAAGTCACCGACGTTAGTTTCAGAAGCATACACAAGACTTCAACTCCTTTTTGTGACAGCAAACATAAAATATCTTCCGAGACTTTGTAGTAAACATAAAGATCTATACTGGAAAAAGTCAAGAGTATCAGAACTACAATGTGCCACAAAGAAAAGATAAAATCAAAACCTTCACTGCATCCTTAAGATTCTTTACATGGATGGAACTTTCTATGCAAAACATCCCCAATGTTTCCTGTACAGAGCAGGGTAAAACAACATCCTTAGCTGCTGTTTTGCAAAATGCTCCATGCAAACCAGACTGGAGTTACAACGCTTTCTTCCAATGAATGTCATAAACTGTGGTTAATTCCACCATGGGAGCAGGGAGTGGTAGGTATAAAGCTCAAAAATGTCTATATTGCTAATAGCTCACTGACACATGAACAACAGACATTTTCTGATACTCCAAGGAAGATTTCCACTCCGGCTTTAATAAACCAAAGATAAAGGAATTTTTTGGCCTTTAGAAGTGACTGGCAATAAGCCTATAATTTAGATTAGTATGAATATTGTACAAGTACATTGAAAACATATAGCAGTCAGTTTTCCATGGAGTTTATTAAATATTCCCCCTTCACCTCCCCTCCCCCCCAAAAAAGAAAAAAAAAAAAGGCTCTATTGTACACTGCTTTGTGTTCTAGTAGTTCTAAACCTTCTTTCATGTGGTTGCTACAAACCTTGGACATTTACAATATGATCTTTACTGGTATCGGCATGTAGTTTAAATGTTTCTCTTCCCAACTTGGCACTAAAATTTATGTTTGTTATTAAAGAATTATTTAGTTTCCATTCAGTTCTTGTTTGACTAAGCAAAAAAAAAAAAAAAAAAAAAAAGAGTTCTTTAAGTCTTATCACCTAATACAGTCTTCCCACCAGCATCTTTCTCATGATCTTAGTCCTTCTTCTTTAGTTGACCTGTAGAAGTCTAAAACTGCATTAACATTTTTTCACATTCAAATTGTGCTAATGGCTCACCATCATCCTAGAGCTGAATGACACATCCTAATCTTTCTTTCCTCCTCTGCTTTCAATTTAAAAGTCTTCTAGTCAGTGCTCTTATTCATTTATGATCACACAACATAGCACTTTGTAGTCTTCACCTTCATCCTGCTCTAATTCAACCTGAAAGAAACTATGACATCCTCAGTAATAGCAGTACCTACTGACTACGTGTCACCCCTCAAATTTCCCAAGTATACATTTGTCTAGTTCTTACTTGATGGTTAGTCATTAGAATATTAAACAACTCTTCTGCAACTTACAGCATCACAGTGTGGCTGAGGCCAGGGCCCCCCCTGGGCCCATCTGCTCCCCCTGCCCCAGCAGGGCCACCTTGAGCAGGCGGTCCAGGCCCGTGTCCAAGTGGCTTTGGGAGACCTCCAAGGAGGAGACTCCACAGCTGAGCAGAGCCTGGCTCCATCCTCTGTGCACTCTGCCTTCAGGGGTTTGTAGGCATTGGTGAGATCCCTTGAGCCTCCTCTTCTCCAGGCTGAGCAGGCCATCTCATTCACCCTCTCCTCCCAGGACAGATTCTCTGGTCTCTCCATCATCCTTGTGGCCCTAAACTTTGTCCTGTATGTCCAGGTCTCTCTTGGGATGGGAAGTGCAGAACTGGCCATAGTACTCCAGGTGTGGCCTCTCCAGTGCTGAGCAGAGGGCAAAGATCACCTCCATCAAGCTGCTGGCAACACTTCGCCTAATGCAGCCCAAGATACCATTAGCTGCTTTTTGTTCCAGTCCTTGTGCACAGCTCCAATTGCCACGGTCATTCAAAGATTATTAGCAGTGGCTTCATCTTTAAGGAATGATGTAACTTTTCTCCATCTCTTTCAATCTTATTCTTATTCCTTACAGTTTCAGTTTGTACATTAGCTTTGATTTTAGACATCTCTAATAATCGCCCACATATCATTCTATTAGGCATTTTGGAGAGGTAAGGCCAGTCTTAGCCATATATTTGCTAAAACCATGTTGCCAGTGAGGTTGTGCTGACTGCCCACAACCTCTGTGAATTCAAGAAGAGGAAGTGGCTTAGGTCTTTACATTGGCTTAAACAACTTTTTTTCACCTCAGTCCAAAACCCGCTGATGGTACTGAAAATCTTTATTTTTGTGCACATAAATGTACCTACATGTAATACAGCCGTAGTCCTAAGTAAACATTTCATATTGTAGATTCTTTTAGCTGCACTCCCATTTGGTTTGGTCAAGTATGATTACTGAAATAAATCACACATTATGAAAGAGCACCTTTTATCTGACAACATAACTAAACTTTCCACTCCTCCTGTGGGACTTCGAGGGTGATGCCTTTCACTACAGTTAAAATCTGCACATTGTATCACTGAGGTTCTCAGAAGCATAGGCTGCTGATATCAGGTGAATGTACCTAACGAATTGAACAGCAGGAAAGCAATTAATCAATACTGCTAATATACCACGTGCTATCCTCTTGACTAATACTGAATACTGAAAAAAATACCATATAGTAGAATTTACATAGCTAAAAGTTTCTGTTAGATTAGGTTTATCTTTTGAGACAGTTTTATTAGATAGATTAAGTTTCTGTGCATCTCTCCAAAGACCATGGTAATAACCAGTGTCATGACTTTCAAATCCTTTGAACTGCAGAGGGGAATCAAACATGGTTGTCTTTTTATCCCGGCTTTCACTCTTTAGAATTCTAAAAGCTAGCTTTGCTCATCTGTCAAAGGGATGGCATTAAGGGGATCACTGTTGACAAGTGATAGTACAAATTATGCAACACAAATGACATTTCACTACCTCTCTCTGATCTGCAATTCCCCCTCTCAATCATTCCCTATTCTATGAAAATATTAAACCACAAATCCAAGTGCAGAAAAAGTGAGAGTGTAGGTGTCTCTTGCTATCTTTCCACTGAACAAAAATAAGTTCTGAAGCCCACACCTATAATTATGTCTGTGAAAGTGGGATCCATTTAAAGTCCACCTGAGTCCCTGTAGGGATCTTCAAATATAAGCACATAGCCCTGATCCTATGATAGTATCTAAATGGTATTTTCCGACTAAATTTTAGCGGTTGCAGAAGGTTTTGAATTAAATTCAATGGAAACCAAAATCATTAGTGTGCACTTTACCAAAGAGGTTTCTCCCTACATGAGGAGAAACTGAAAAAAATTTCACATTCTTCATTGTGTCTTGACAAAGCTTTATCTCACCCCATACAACATCATTTCCTGATGAGCTCCCTCATGTTCTTTCAGGGCTCAGATGGCGTGGAGTTCAGTGACTTCACCACGTGCGGAGACCTGAAGAGGATTCTGAGAAATCAGGTCACAGAGTTCCAACCACTCAGGCCACAGCAACAGCAATCAAAATGCTGCACAAGAAGGGACGTGCCGGGGGCATGTCTGCAGTGGCAGCGGTGAGAAGAGAAGTGATTCGAGTGGCTAGGACAGAGCCACAAACAGCATGAAATCAGACTATCCGTATACAGTGGCCACTTTGTGCTAGCTAGAAATCAGTCACTTTTTAAGTTTTAATAATGCATTTCTCCTGCTGTAGTGAGACAATTTAGTCTTTTGGACATTACAAATCAGACTAACTGAAGACTGACAGTAAACTAGCTTTAGGTCTCAGAAGAGGAAGATTGGAGGTGTTTTTTGTGTAGTATAAAAGATTATTCCCTTCCCATGCATGTGATGACATTCTCATAAACTGAAGCAATATAGATGGCAGAATACTTTTTACTGAGAGTCACCTGAAGAGGCTGCATGGGCACCAATGCTGCTGTTACCCAGGAACTCTCAGTACAGACACCGTAATTTTTCTTTATACTCAGGTAGAGAGGAGCTTCATTTTCAATAGCTTCTGTTTTGCAACAAGAAAGATGACCAAAAACATTGCATGAACATTGCATCAGAAGTGTACAATTGACTCATTTTGGCACCTGACCTCAAGACACTATCAAAACACGGAAATATTGAAATGAACAAGAGGGTTATAACATACATAAGAGAAAGAGAAATGCGATTAGAAACAGAAGTTTTGCCACAAGGCTGTATTTAGACTGCTAAAGCAAAACAAAAGAACAAATAAAATTGTATTAATCTATTTTTGCCCAAAGCTTGAAAAACCTCTTGTGTCAGAAATCACCCCTCTAAGTTACTCTTTGTATTCCCATTATATATTATATTAACTGCTTTTTATTAGCATTCTTATTACTTTTGATGTGCACAAGAATAGAAGCAGTTTACAAATGAACAGAATAGGACTGCAAAGAGTACAAACCATACAAATTGTTACAGGTTATTTACTGGCTTAGTACAAATCTGCATACAGATTGAGCAAGTCAGCTGGGAAGCACCTTCAGGTATGCCTCAAAAGGTAAGATTATGATGGTACTTGGAAGACTTGTGTGCGTACAATGGGCTACTACAAATGGAACAAAACAGTTCAATTTGTCAAACATGCTTAGGCAGGTTTTTATTTTGGAATTACTGTACAGTATGTCTTGGAAGAAAAGAAAATACAGACCTTGGCTTATCACTGAAGAGTGAACCACTGGAGTTCTTTGTAAAGTAGGATTATACTGAGTTTAAGGATAAAAATCCCATATTTTAATGCGATTTAGGACACAAAACTCCCTATGCAAGATCTCCCAACCTTGATCACTTTTCACAGATGATTTGAGTTGAGCTGAGTAAATCATCCAAGAATCAGTCAGATTACAAGGATAAAATGAAACCAGAGGGAAAGATAGACAGGTTAAGAGCATTAGAATGTAAAATCTGCAGTGTAACTCTTAGTTTAGCTGAATGCTACCACTTTGAAAAACTGATGATACAGTCTCCAAGAATGCTTTCTTACCTAATTACGGAAACAACAGTTACTCTAAGGGAAATAGAAAGTGGTTGTATTTATTGCATATAGCACAGCCATCTTAAACACGTTTTGTTTTATATTTGTTTACAGAGTTTTCAGACAAAAGAGAACAGCTGAAGATAGTCTAAAATCTATTTGTAGACATGATTAATATATGATTTAATCCACATAAAGCCTGGGCACTAAGAGTTTGGAAAAAAAAACACAACATAAAAAACACACACAACCAACAAAAAATCCACCAGGACTGCGAGTTCTGAAAATTAGGTTGTTATATAAAAAAACTAATTTCTTTGCAATCAAGGAAAAATTGCTTAAGATAGCAGTGTTTTGTAGATAGAGTAAAGAGGAGAGTCAACCCAAATATATTTATTTTTTGATATCTATTCTGTGATTTACACAAGGCCATTTTGCTTCTCAAATGTTTACATCTGTTACTGAGAAGACAGTATTTCTCAGGAAGATGTATTAAAATAAGTCCTAAACTTCAACTGATCACTGAATCATATTATTCATACAAATTTTTCTGTTAAAACTGATAGTTCTGTCACACATAGTGCAATCTCTAGCTACAGAATCATAGATATATTAATTAATGTAATGTTGGAGTGGTCTCCCCTTCTTGCTCTTTTCCTCACTCCTCATGCTGAATCTTGTGTCATTTTGTTATAATCTTCAGCATGGATAAAACTGTCTAATGAAATATAGCGTTTACAAAATCAACCTTCTATCACTTGGCCTGCCTCTTAGCTGGGGCAGCTAGCACATAGGGGAATTATTTGTTCCCACAGCTGTCATTAAGGATTCTGAATCCTCTATGAGTCCACAGTCTGTGAACTTACAGAAGTCAATAAACCTCTGAAGGGACCTTAATCTGTGATATGAGTATTTAATCCTTTGTTTCTTTTGGAATCTTTACACGAAGTACTCAGGAGCTGAATTCTGATAAATGAAAAGGTAAACTCTAATTAGAATGATGTTGTTCAGGCTTTTACAGTGAAGGTTGTGTCAGCACTTTCAATATAAGAATAAGTCTATGAGGGGTTATGACTCAGCCATGAAAAGGTTTCTATGGACTTAACGTCACTAGTAAGTTCTCTAGCACATTGTGAAACCAATTTGTAGACTTGTTTCCCATAGAAGTAAGTCTTGTTAAAACAAAGGGTACGCAGTTGTGCTGCATCTGTCCAAGGGCATGCCTCACCTAGCAACTTTGGAACCTGTTGCCTGATTTCAACTAAGTGCGAAGAGAATTAATTTCTTGTGTTTTATGGGTATAAGATTGTTAAGTAAAGAAGGTATAGACAGAAACACAATGAGAAGCTGCAGTATAAAAGTCACTCATTAGCAGATAAAGCAGAATTCAGCTCACATCCTACTGACTGTGTTGCCAGTCACTAAATGTACAACTTTAGAAAAGGATTACTCATAGAAACACCTGCTTGTTTCATGTAAACTTGCTTGTTTGCCAAGCCAAATAAAACCTCATAGAGTATAATAGCATTTTGAATGCCTGCTGATACCTACAAAGATTTGCTATGCCAGGTACATAACCTGCTTACAATTAGCAGAAAGCCAAAATACACACTTCCCTCCCTGTCAAATTCCAATCTCTCAGACATTTATATTAGTAAGAATTAAGATTTTGGCATTTTTTTGTTTGTTTGTTTTGTTTTGTTTTCATTAGGAAACAAAGGCCATTTCTTCATCAGAGAATTATATATAAATATATACATATATATATATTTAGTAGGTTGTCATTACTGACATATGAAAGAAAACAAAATTAAAATGAAACACACTAAGAATATAACTCTTTGCTTAGGGATAAGGGTCACACTTTTGTCTACGGTATCTGGGAACAATAAAACATAGCATGTGTGTGAAAATGAGATTCCCTTCTCTTTCTAACTTTCTATAGTCTGCAGTGTGAAACTACTCAATCATACACCAGGCACATCCATAACAAAGGTAAATTACTTCCTGGCAGTGCTTTTCATCTCAGCCTAATTGCAATGTCCCCAAAAAATCTTTTGCTGAAACTCACTATAATTAATTCCTTCCTAAATCTATTTCCCTTTAGGACTAACTGCAGAGACACTTTTCTAGGACTTTCAAAGTACTATAAACAAAGAACAGCTGTATCAGCAGAAGCAGCAGCAAATATAGACCTAGTTCCTCTTTGCTTTTCCATGTAGTTCTAGAGCTCTAAAAGTCATTTTTTCATTATTATTATTATTTTTTTTATTATTATTTTACTCCTACCTTTATATAATACTGCACTATATCACAACATTTATATAATTCTGTCTTTTTGGTCATTTGCTTTTCTTGACGTATTTTGAACATGCAGTAAATATTGCAAGAAATATTGCTAATCACTGATAAGACTTGTAACTGAGCTATGAATGAGTGATTGCAGCTCAAGTATGAAATAAAAGGGCTTGGTGTGGAACTTCCACTAGAAGTATTCTTAGGAGCAAAAAGATAATTGGAGAATAATGTGTTTAGGAAGAAGAAGGGGAAAGAGGAAGGGAAGCAGATTAACCTTAGTACTGTTTTACATCAGACACAATAGAAGCGAAGCATCACCCTGGAATTTAGTTAGCTTAAAAATTTTAGGCCATTAAATTATTTCTTGTTTCATCTTGACTCTCCTGTTGTCCTCTGGCTGTCCAACTACGTTAAATAAAACACTTCAAAGAAAAAGAGTCTCAAGTGTTCAACAGCTGATTTTGTTCCCAGAGGTGCTGAACTGACAAAAGTGAAAACACGTGGAGCTAATATAATTAGCCAGAAAGGGAGGATGGACTACTACAGCATTTTAGAGCCAGAAAATAAAATAGTAATGAATAGGTTTGGAAGATGAAGGTAAGCGTGAGCTAGGCTTAATTAGAAAGGCAAGAGGGATGGCGGAGATAAGAAACCTACAGCTTCCTAATAGCTATCTAATTTATGCAGATAAAATGATATACCCATGCATAAAAAGAAATAACACCTTTCTTCTGCCACTGGTTTTGAATACCACTCCACATTCTTTAGAATTGGGTCTCACAGTAATAAGGACAGGGTAAGTTGTTCTTTGGATTTTTTGACATCTACCATAGCCCATTTGTAGGCTTCTTAGGGGGACAAAAATCCAAGTACCTGAATGTTTGGGAAAAATCAATACTACAGTAATTAGCCATGTCATAATTCAAGGGGAATTCCCTCATTAAGAAAAAAAAAAAAAAAAAAAAAAAAAAAAAAAAAAAAAAGACTGTTTATTCCATACCTTCCTAACTTGAAGGTTAATAACTGATTTGCAATCAAGCAAAAATAAAGATACCTGTAGAAATATAACTGTAATGTAAAACTATTATGACGTTTCCTCCAGAATTTCAAAATTATTCAACTGCTGAGGGGGGAGATGCCTTTAGTCTTAAGCTTTAGAAAAAGAAAAATGTGACATCATCCTGTTTGGAAGGGGTCTTGCAAAGGGTGTCTCATTCAGGGACCAGCAAGTCATCTCTCCAGCTTTTAACATGAGAAAGATTGCAAGGCTTTAAATTAGTGAATCACAACCATTCCTCTCAAATCCAACCTGTCCTTATTCAAAGTGGATTTGGCTGTGTGATCCTGTTATTAAACACCAGTCACAACATGAGTTATGGTCATGCTGCCAGAGGAACTGAAATCCTCATGGAAACGTGTAATTCAGCTCAGCTCTGTCTACTTTCACTCAGAACTGTGGTGCTCAGCACCCCTTTCCCAGCCAGCAGGCCAGCTCAGGGCTCACTCCCTCCGCCCGCAGAGGCATTCAGCCCTTCCACCTTCACATTCTGGGTCTCAATACCCAGGTTGCCACAGCTTAAAAACATTGTTTTAGTCATATTTAGTAAAGATTTTGTAAAGACACTTAGTTTCCTTACTATCCTAAAAAAGAATTAAAAAAATCATATAAATCAAATCAACCATCACAGGTAATAATAAAATCCAACACATCAGTTCTACATGGCAGTTTTAACTTCAGTTTTCCAGACGTGTAATTTCATATACTTTAACGTAAGTTAACAGAGATCCTGCTCACGCAAACTGGAGCCCGGGCCTGGAATGAGTTACAGCTGGTCTTTACATTACAGCATGGGATGCTGTGACCGTGTTCCCTGGAAGGGGCTGTTACTTCTCTGCATCCTCTAGATCACAGTCACTTGTAGTTGGCCAGCAGTGAAGTATGGCTGCGGTCAGGGAAAGCAAGGCAAAGAAAGGTCTGGCAAAGGATCTCTACTCTTGTCAAACTTATTTGGAAAGTGATATAGCAAGACCGGTGAAGGCTTATTAAACACTTGTCTGTTTAGTTGTATACAGATGCCTTACAATATGTTCTTTTTCCACAAACACACAACCAAAAATCCACTACTAGAAATGCAAGCGCATAAAGGCATGCTTATTTTTACACCGCACTACAAATTCCAGATTTTTCTGTTCAAGGTCTACACAACCCCCCAAGACAGACTGGAAAGACAATTTTGCTGAAGTGATCAGTGGGGCAGCTCACTTCCAGCCTAGCACTTGTAAAAGATGCTGTCAGACAACATGTAGCATATTCTGAAAGCAGACGGAGGGGGGAAAAAAAAGGACTATAATGGTTCAGGTGAAAATTCTTTGTGTGTTTTTAAGGGTGGAGAGGTCTTGGGGATATTTGATGAGGAAATTTTTCACATTGTCTTATTTGGAACATTAACTCCAGCCAGCTGCCAAACACCTACCAAATTGTTCTCTCTTCGTCCTCGTCAATAGGATGGGGTGAGAAATGACCACCACAGGCAAAACAGAAACGACTTTGGGGAAAATGAATGTATTTTATTGCCATCTAAACCATGGTTGGATAGAGAGAAACCAAGACAAAAACTGAGACACAAACCCCAAACCCTCGCTCTTCCCAGGCTCAGCTTCATGCCTTCCCTCCTGACCCCTCCATGCTTGGGGCTGTGCCAGCGCCCCCCTGCTCCTCCCTGCCGCTCCTTGCCCTGCTCCCCCGCGGGCCTGCCCGGCTGCAGGGGAATCTCTGGGCCTGGAGCCCCTCCTGCCTTCCTCCTGCCCTGCCCTGCCCCGGCTGACATCTGTGGCCCGTCGGCACCGTCGGCACCGCGGGCTCCACTGTGCCCTATGGGGCCTGGAGCCGGCTGGGCCCAGCTGTGTCCGGCATGGGGCAGCCCTGGCCCCTCCTTGCACAGGCCCTGCTGCTGGCAGTGTGCTGCAGGGCACGCAGTACCACCTACTTTGTGTAAATCGTTAATCTTTTTAGGAACTATATGATTTTAGATTACCCTCAGTCCTTGCACTCTTCTTCGCACTTAATAAGTAGTATTTTGTCTCCTAAAGCTCTGAGCAGTTCTGTCAGCCATGCTGCCTGGTGCTTGTCGCCGAGCACGTCTCCAAGCGCATGACACTGCCCAGAGCAGGTCCATCCTTCCCCAGCCTTAAAGTAAGCTTGGGTTGGTCAAAGCAGGATCTCCTCCATGTTCCATACCCACACTGGTTTTCACAGACGAAACTGAAGTATTATTGACATAATTAAATGACACCTTTCCTGCTGCCTTAATAAAAAGTCCCTCTTCTCCAAAATACAAACGACAGTTGCAACCTATTCATGAAAATTCTGTTAGAAGAAACAGCAGAATATTCCCTTTTGGACAACAGTATGGAAAGCACCAGAAGCTTTAAGAAAAAATTGTGGCATACCTTCCTTTAGCGCTGTACTTCCTGGGTATCATCTAAGAACTCACCGGGGGGAAGCAGTTTATTACTTCACATCCTACATTTCACTAGCTATGGATTAGGACCATTACACATTTCTGTTGGAAAATGCTGCTCATGTAACGTCACAGTGTATTAGATCTCTTTTATTTATTTTACATGTCTACATATTGTGATAATTGGGTTGTATAATATCCCATGCAGGCTAATGTGAAAATCATTTCTGTTGAATAGAAATTACTTATTTTAATTCCTCAGGGGTTTGTTTTGTCAAAACTCATGTAGTATTTAGGAAACAAATCACTGTTCAATTGTGGAGCATGAGAAGTGTAAAATTATCATAACAGAAGTGGAGAGAATGAAAAGAACAATGGATCTGACCTCATTTGTTTGATTATTAATGGTGTTTCATCTAATTTACAAGGCCTAACCTCGTGTGATGCAAGTGTAGAGCACAAATTTAGCTTTTTTATCTCACAGCCCCTAATTAGATATACTATATATTATACTATTTTTAATCTAGTTAAACAAGAGAATACATAGAAATTTGTGAAAAGCCTGTAAGATTTTTTTTTTTATAAACTATCATAAGCTGAGAAAGAATGAGCAAAATTGTGAAGATGATTCAGTATCATTTTACAATTCGGTAATAGCTTTTTCTTAGCTTAAAGAAAAAAAAAAGAAAAAAGAAAAAAAGAAAAAGAAATCAGAAGAAAACCCTTTCCAGCTATGCTGCAATTTGCTTGGAATGCTTTTGTTTCCTCTTCTAAGACTTCACAGAGGTACCAACCACTCACAGAAAATGGCCCTATATTACGTCAGGTCAGTTATAAGGGCCATTCAGTCTGCACAGTGTGGTATCAGTGGTACATCATTTTGCATTTCAGAGAAAACACACCACTCTTTAGAGAGTTATATAACTGAAGAACAAAAGACCTATCAGAGATGAGAATAATGAAAGTACTCCTCACTTGGTACTTCTGGTAACCCACATCAGAACAGCATCTGAGCCTACTTTTCCTATTTACATATAAGAACACACAGATGGATTGTCATATAGATGTGAATAAAACAAAAATGCAGTTCATTAATTTATCTGAGGGGTCAAAGAGAAGAGTGTTGGTTCTACCCAGATTTTGTTGCAGATATTTTTCACAGCTTTTGTTTCTCAGGAAGATTTGCAAAGTAAAACCCCACATTTGCTCAGCTGATGGATTTTGGTGTTTTTCTAGCTGTATTACCGTAACAAGTGAGCACATGCTGGATTCAGGCCAACAAGCTCAATTTGGGTGGCTTCTATAACATGAAGTCATATCAGCAGAAAAGAAAACACATCTATGCAAAACAATTAGGTAAAAATGAGAATGTGATAAAATGGAAAATTAGCGTATTTAGAATTTAGCACCAAAGCTTTTCTCTTTCCTGTTATTTCAGTGACGGATTACGCCATCCTGTCCTCAATACATTTGTTTTAATTAAAGAAAAGAAAACTGAAGAATGGGCCATGCCCCTTCAATCTTTCAGGTCAGCACTACTTTATAGAATTTTGCACAAGTATGTATCCCATCTTTCTCTTCCCTTATAGTCTAATGAGGTGATATTTTAGTGAGAAGGCTGAAAAGCTCTAAAAGTCTAGCTTTTTTTTTTTTTTTTCTCTTGTACTTTTTCTCCCAACTTCACCTGCCATTAACAACAGTTATCCCCTCTGTTTTCAGCTCCTCTTTTTCATACTGTGGCAAAATGAGCCTGATCAAGATCTTTTTATGTTTTAAATCACAGCATCATCGAATCATTCAGGTTGGAAACAACCTCTAAGATCATCTGGCATAAACTTTAAATAAATAAATATATAAAATAATGTATCTATTAATAATATATATGAAGAATATATATATTTTATATATATATATATATATATATATATATATCCTTTAAAATTTTGTCCTGGCCTCTTGTTATCTCATTTCTCATCACTTCTTTTCTTTATTTTTCCTAACAACTCTTTTCATTAACAGTGGTCAACATTTCTTCTATTGGTTTGACCAAAAGAATTCAGATAAATGTCCTTAGCACAAATTAAACAAATTTAAGCAAATGACATTTTCATTTAATTTAGACAGGCCACTTTATCACAACAGGGCTCATAGTCAGAAAGGCCCTATTTATAATGATTCAATTTTATAAACAATTGTCCTTCGAACCTGGGTATTTTATAGCAACCTTCTGTGGTATCCTGGCTCGCTGTTAGCACTTGAGTTATATTTCAGATCAAGGTTCTGTTTCTCTTATTCCAAGGTCTTTGCTAAAATGTCTGTACAACAGACTGCTGCTCAGTCAGATTTATATTTGTGCTTATCATCTTACACTATTATTTTTGCAGCAAAGACTGACAATTATGCATTTACAGATGCAGTAGATCGAAATCCCCTGAACACTCTGGTGTTTGCTTTGGGCTTATTACTCCCTGATACTTTTGCTATCTGTAGAATTTGCTTGTTTACTATTGCTATCTCTATTTAGATCATTTATATAGATGAGAAACAGTGTGAAGTCGCAAAGTCGTACTGCTGACTCCTGGGAGGTCTCATTTGTTATCTTCTCCCAAATGAACAGCAGCTTTTTTTTTTTTTTTTTTTTTTTTTTTCCTACTGTTTGCAATTTTAAGCCAGAGCTCCATCTACACCTGTGTTCTCACTTGCACTTCACACAGATTGTTTATCATGTTTAAGAGATTAAGATATGTTGGCTCCACATTCAGCAAAGGGAAAAAGGTTTCACGAGACAAGAAAAATATTAAATCTCAAGCCAATGACAGGGAAAAGCATTTGGCTCTTGGAACCAGGAAGTGGAATGATTATTTATGTTTGCCAAGCAAGAGTAAAGTAAAGAGTGAAAGTCAGCTTAGGAATTTTACTGTGGCAACTTCTCATGTGCACATGCACCCTCCTCAGCAGAGAGAGAAGGAAGAGAGGAATTTTATTGAGTGTTCAGGGTACAGTTCTGAGAAAGTGGGGGTTAATTACACCTACTGTGTAAGGGACTTTTTAGGGGTTGTTTCTCTTTAAAGGTGAAATAATGAAAAGCTCTGGCACATACAAAATTTAAACTTAAAAGAGAGCCTTGATATCCAGCTTGGCCCCCATCTTCAGTGCAAATAAAGCAATTTGCTTTTCCAGCCTTAAATATATTACCTTGATCCAACCTCTGCCATAAGAACTCCTGCCATCATGGAAAGCATACTACAGCATTAAAAATTCCTTATTTCTGGTGACTGTGGTGAAGAGTAAATCACATCACAAGAACTACTACTGAACTGAATATTCTGTATCAAAAAAAGGCCTTCTTTCCCTTTACACATCTCCTCTAAGCTGTCATATCTTCCCTTTCAAGGATTACCTCAGTTGTTTGTTTGTTTTGTTAATGGAGAAAAAAAAAAATCACATACCTACAACATTCATTCTTTTTCTCTTTTGCATCTTTACTTAATTGAGACTGAAGATCCATGCACTGTTCTGTTCTGTCACAGTGCTGGACTTTTCAAAAAGTATTTCAGAAACTTACACATCACAGATATTTGCAATCTGATGAGTAGATGATAACAGTTCTCAAGACATATTTAAAGCACAGTGAAAAGTCTTAGGAGACTGAATACCTCCTGCTCACCAGAAGCACTGTAAATATTGTAAAACAATAACCGGTGTTTGGGATACCAAATGTAAACTTTAAGCCCTCAGAAGTGCAAGAGCTCTGGTGCTCCTTGCAGATGCTTTTCATTTTGTTGTTGTTGTTTGTTTGTTTGTTTTGTTTTTGTTTTTTACTGTTTAGAGATCCTAACTTCAACTGTAGGCCATTAACACACACCTAGACATACTCTGATCTTTGTTTAAAGACTGTCTATATGACTATACAACAAGGATTACTGTAACATTTTGGCACTTAAAATCAGAAGTGGAACTCACTCTTTTCTAAAAAATTTCCAACTAAATATTGTAGGAAAATACAATAGTGTCTGCCTGAAGAACAGCAATTACCCTTAGGTTAGGAGCTGACAAATCTCTATGGCTACTGCTGAAAAGTACACTTGTAAGTTCTAGCCAAAGAAGCAAATGTACCACGGTCAAGATGTGTGTGCACATCTTGTTTTTTTTTTAGACTTCTTGTGGATAATGCAGACCAAGAGATGTGTGTTGTACATTGGAAGGCTACGAAGTTTTCAGGCAACGTATATCCCCAGCACAAGAAAAGACTCTGCTTCAAAACTTCTTACAGCAATGATGAACAGTACTAGCTGACTGCAGTAGTTTCTGCAGCATATCACAACTGACATGAAATCATTACTGAAAGCCATGCCACTACTATTGACTTTGCAATAACTCCATGTCTCAGTACTGGTACAATGGCAGCCTGGATCGACAAATAGTCGCTAAAACTGGCTGTGGACTTTTGTATCTATTGGTCTTTGTTAATTGCATTTCTACTTTCTTTATCACATTTGCTTTTAAACACTCCGCAACACAGAGGATGCTGACAGGACAACTAAGTTTTGTCCTAAGTTCACACAGAAACCTCAATGAAGAAGGCTGTAGACTAGATGGTGTGGTATATAGCCACTCTCCCTACAGGAGCAGAAGAACAAAGCAGTGCAGCTCTTGGCAATGATCCTAAGTAGGTAAGCAGGAGAGACAACAAATGCCTCCAGGGACACACTGATATTTGGAGTTAACTAGCACTTGAAAAGCCCAGCACCTGTGTTCCCCCCACTACTAGTAGCAGCTCTGTGTTGACTCACAGCATATTATTCAGTCACCAGGGATTCATCTCACCTAATCTTAAATACTCACAAAGTGGATGTTGACATCTGAGTTAGCTATCCTTGTATAGCCAGTGCAAGGCAGCATACTTTTCTGCTGGAGTGTATATTGTCTTGCCCAAAGAGGGACATCTAAAGTAGGTAAGATGAATCACAGTCTAGAAGCAACAACTTTCCCCAATTTTCTGTGAGGAATTCTAGAGAAGAAGATGCCTTGAGAGGTGTATTTTTTTATTTTTATTTTTTTTTTCAAACAATAAGGTAGAAAATGGAAACTCAAGGTGACAAGCCTGTTCATGTCAACAGCTTAATTAGGCTATTTGCCACATAGTACAGGGTATGGAATGGCAAAATCCCAATGGTACCTCAGTTTGTCGTTCTGCAAGTTGTGACATACCAACACACCTGCCCAGAACACGGCTGTCAAGGAGCAGAGAGGAAGCTTCCGGCTTCATACAGATCTCCGTGAGAAGAAAGATTCCATTCTGTGTCTCATTCCTTTAGGCATATAGCTCATGCATAACTACAGTAACTACCTATGTGTAAAAAAGTATGAGAAAACTGCTCTTATGGACCACAAGGACCGACTTGCAAGAACAGGGTTAGACAGGGTACCTCTGTGACTACGTTAAGGTCAATGCATGCTTCTGTTTCTCAGCATTCATATCAAATCTAAAAGTGTTTCACAAAAATATAGCTTCTCTCTTCTTGCAGAAATTCAAAGTTTGAATCTCACCTGCCATGCATTTTGTGTGGTTGTTCTTATCTGTGTTAATCACAATGTCAGCTTCTGAGCTGTGTAGCTGCGCGTGAATACCTGAGCTTGTAAAGAAGGTGGCCTTCGGGATTTAAGGGGGGCTTTGAAATTATATTTCAATACATATTGTCTCCTCTAAATTGGATCAAATTTGTTTCTACTGAGAAGTGCTTCACATCCTAACTACTCTGACATCTGAACAGACTATTCAATAAAGTCTACTAAGGTATAAATTCTAAGCTATGTCTTATATCATCAACAGCATTCCTGAGGAAATAGATGTTTTTTTGATCTTATCAGTTAAACAGGAAAATAGGGGGAAGAATGGCATTTCTGATAGTATCGCAGGCCCCAGAACCACAGTAGAGTACTATATGCAGGATTAATTCAGATGTTGCCTATGGAATCCACAAAGTTATACTTTTCTCTCCCTCAGCAAACAGAATGCGTAGTCTTGTGGTTGAAGGTGAGGGGTTATTCCTGTTTTAGTGCCATTTTCTGCCTTTAGGAAAGGGTTAAGTACAATAGTAGTGTTTTTGCAAGGAGCAATGCAATGAGGAAGTTGCAAGAGCATTGGTGTTTTGTTTATACGGGCAACACTACAGTCTGAGCACCTAAAAAATGAAATGTTGCCACCATCCTCTGGGGCCCAGGGGCACTGTGGTGCTAATGAAAGGCCTCTGTCTCTCTGAGACCTGTCAACCATGTATCGGAAGTATAACATATGTATATATATGTATGTCACACTACAAGGATAGTGCTAAGCTTGCACTGGGTTACCTGACACTGAATGACATGTAGGATTTTAAAAACTTTATTTCAGAGAGGGAAGGCTGATCAACCAGTCCAATCTCTCTCATGTTTCACTCAGCTGCGTTCCTATTCCTAAAAGCTGTAATCCTTGGAAGACTAAGTAGTATAGCACAGGCAAAAACATTGAAGGAGCAGGTTGTATTATTTAATTATGATTCACTGATAGAATTGTGTTGTTTTCATGCTCATACTCTGCAGCAGAAAACACATCTAAATGCATTAGCCTAAATGAACTAGTTGAACTTAAGTTGTTTTTCCTCATAGTTGTGAAGCAGGAAAAGTATCACAGATCAGCTGCTGTGAATTAACCAGTAAGAATTTGGATATCTAAACACACAGTGAGTAGGTAAGTGATAAAGACAGGTCCTCCTTACCACCTGAGGTCAAGTGATGGTTGCAGCCTGCCTTAGCTCCCAGAACAGCCTAGTAAATCAGTCCAGTTGACACATCAAGATTAGTCTATGCATTCTGCTCAGATTCTCATTTCGAATAGAATCATAGAATTTTTTAGTTTGGAAAAGACCTCTAAGATCATGAAGTCCAGCAGTTAACCTAGCACTGCCAAGTCTACCACTAAAACATGTCCTAAGCACCACATCTACACGTCTTGTGAACACCTCCAGGGATGGTGACTCAACCAATTCCCTGTGCAGCCTGTTCCAATGCTCCTTTCAGTGAAGATTTTTTTTTTCTAATAACCAGTCTAAACCTCCCCTAGAACACCTTGAGGCCATTTCCTCTTGTTCTATTGCTTGTTGCTTGGGAGAAGAGACCGATCCCCACCCCACTACAACCTCATTTAAGGTAGTTGTAAAGAGCAAATTTATTTCTTAAACTTGAAGTTAAGCCTAAAGAAGATGACATTTTTGCAGAAAAATGAAGCATATCTACATCATTCAATTTTACCCTAGTCTTTCCTTACTACATCCAGGGCTTTTACAGGACAGCATACTTGTCTTTGGTTATATTCCTGGTGTCACAACTTTTGCTGCCCTGTGCACTGCACTAGCCTGTATGACCCTTGCAGCCCTAACCAGCTCAAGGAGCAGCCTTTGTGAGGGACTAGTTGCTTCCTAGCTCATCAGTTTCTTGAGAATCACATAAAAGTTCATGTTTAATCTCCCTTAATAAAGCTGTCAGAGGTAAACATTGCTTTACTACTTTCTCCTTAACAATACTAGACACTCTTTGAGTGGGAGATATAGATCTAAATGAAGTCAGTTCTTAAACTACTCTCCATATTCCACAGGAATAAATCTTCCTCAAGGAGCTCTGACAATATGGCTGGAGTTGGGGATGGGAGTAAGGAGAGCAAGAAGGGGAGAACAAACCAAAATCATCCCACCAAACCAAACCAACCTCCATTCCTGACCTCAGGCACAGAGGACAGAGGATTCTCTGAATTACTTCAAAGCAAAAACTTTCCTGTCATATCTAGTGTTCTGTTTCTAGCTGTGGCTGATTTTTGCTACTTAAGAGAAAGGAAGAAAATCAAATGGTATATATAGTCAAGTGCACACTGGAGGAAAGAGTCACTTCAATGGCTGTAGGAGGCTAAGGTGTAAGTAAGTGAGCACAGAAACTCAGCCTGCAATAGCTCTGTATATTGTACAATATTTATTCCAATGAAAAATTAGTTTAAAACAGTCCCACTATTTTGATCAGATATAAATGTTTACAGTCATGAGGCATCAGTGATTTTTTTTTTTTTTTTTTTTTGCACAAGTTGCTGAACAGCTGGAAACCTGGATTACTTCAGCATGTTCCCTTTTCAAGCCTGACTGGATCAAATCTTTCTTTCTGTGATGACCTCTATAGCTTCAACTTCTCAGGATTCACTTCTGAAGAAGACGTCTGTCTCTTTCCACTACTCATTTATTATGCCATGAAATTCTTCTGTATGAATGCACAAATTGCATTTCCAACAATGTGCCAAAGAGTATTCTAAGACTGACAAACAGATGCATATACAACACATTTAATACAACAGTTTCAGGGCTATCAGGAAAAGTGCACAGCAGTTTCTGTCTGCACACATTAACATCCAAGTCATCTACGCTCTTCTTCTGTGCCTCTGAGTCACCTCGATTGCTATGGATTACCGTCCCTCTGGAGATTCAGGATGGCATTCCTATTATCCACTTAGCTACATGGTTTTACTATATCATCTACTTAACTTCCACCAATAATACCAGCTGCCATTACTTCTGTTCTATGAACACTGCAGTTGTAGCACATCAGTCTGCTACTCCTGCCTTTTCCATTTTCCAGAGGATGTGAAATCAGGAAATTTTGCAGCATTTAGCTTACAGCTTGTAAGACATCCTGAAATAGCAACATCTAAGCTTTGAAATTTGTCAGCTCTTATTTTGATTTCCTGGTTGCCAGTAGGTAGCCGTTTCTTCTTCAGTTCTGATATATCAAAGATTTCCCTTTCAAAAGTAACACTTACTGTAGAACCACGTGTGTTCACACACACACATGTTCTTCACACTCCAGTAGTTTGTGCAGTTGGTCCACTCAATGACATGACTCAGTTTCCACAGCTTTCCCCATCCATGTACCAAATATGTTGCTCAAAGGTGTGAAAGGGTTATGGATTGGATCACAATAGCAGTAGTTTGCATTCAAACAGAAAGCAAGTGAAATATCTTTAAAAAAAAAAAAAAAAATATATATATATATATATATATATATATATATATATATATATATATATATATCAATGCTGTTAGAGCCAGTCAGATCAAATGATTAAAGCACTACATAAAGTTAAAGAACCTGAATCTCAGTGCAGGACATTCTGCACTCAGTTTTATAAAGTTATTCCAGCTTCAAGACAAGTAAGCCTAGCTTTAAAATGGCCTACTAAGAGATAATAACCCGTTAGGTTTTCCCCATAATCACCATATTATGTTCAAATGCTGTTCTGTGCTTTGTGTCATAACTCCTAGGCTGGATAGCTTCCCTAAAAATACAAAGTTATTCACTATGTTAATTTTTTCTTCCTACCTGTTAATATCACCTTCATGGAAAATTTGTCAAATCTTATGAAGTCTTTATTATATCTATTAGCATAGCATAAGGATCTACTAAATAACTGCCAAACACTTCCAGGCACTTTTAAAGACAGAATGACCGTAACAAAGAATTTTTAATTTGAAGAGAGAAAAGAAAGAACAATACGGGAGAGAAAGAACACACTGAATGAATAAAATACTGATTTCTCAACAACTTTTATAAATAGAAAAGTAACTAGGATGGTACTAGGTAAATGAAAAGGAAGCACAGAACTATCTAGGTTGGAAGACACCTCCAAAATCACCTAGTCCAACCTCTGACCTAACACTAACAAGTCCTCCACTAAACCGTATCACTAAGCTCTACATCTAAACGTCTTCTAAAGACCTCCAGGGATGGTGACTCCACCACTTCCATGGGCAGCTCATTCCAATGCCTCACAACCCTTTCGGTAAAGAACTTTTTCCTAATATCCAACCTAAACCTCCCCTGGCGATATAATGGAAAAGTTATAATAATCATTTTTCTGGAAATGATGGTAAAGTTTTGGGGAAGCATGAGATGAGGGCATGGAAGGAAATATATGGGTATAAACTGGGGTGAAGATACTGTAAAGAAGGGAAAAGATATAGAACCACTTACAGTGAGGCTGAACCAAGACTGTTCAAAATTCTTGATATAAATCAGGAATTTACTGACATGGGAAAGGAATTTTATTTTGTGGGAACTAATACATTAAATGACAACCAAGCCCCTGAACATGGGCAACTGTACAGAATTAGTTCATTGTGAAGCTGTGCATCCATATATTATCAATACTGTCTTGAATCCCCCAATGCTTCCTCCATCTCATGACAAAGAATACGAAAACAATAAATCATTTCCATTTTACAGTCAAATAAGGTATCTGCATCTTTTTGTATCAAATATAGCTATCAACAGTAAAAAAATGAGATAATTGCAGAAGTGCAAATTTGGGGTATAAGCTGTTTGTTCCAAATGATATATTGTTGGACAACTGAATTACTTGCTTTAAGAGCTCTGCAGAAAAGTACATTGTGCTCTTCCAACATATTCCCTTTTGCTTCTCTGATACTTCCAATCTCTAGTTTGTCATCAGAGTCTGTTTACGTATGGTATGGAAAAGGGACAAAAATTTCAGCAAAAAATCCTTGTCTATATTGTAGTGCAGTATTTCAGTATCAGATCAATACTCCAGGAAATGGAAGCAAAGGAAAGCAAAAGGGTCATGTAAGTACAATGGGAAAAATTTTTATTGACCGTAAATCAGTAAGTTTTCAGTAATCATTAGTGAGCCCAATTAAATGAAAATCTCTAAATTCTTTATAACATTATGAAATTCAGCTTTTCTTTAAGTTGGCCTTACATCCTGAAAGATGTCCTTAACACCGAGTAACCTTGCTGAGATGGAAAACAACACAATTATGAATAGATCCTCTTCAAACTGTACCAGTGTCCCTGCACAATGACAGTGCACATGTTGATCCCATAAACACATAAAGAATTGGCACACTAAGGACAATACTCTTTTCTGACTACAATGCTGCATACCAGTCCTATGACCTGTTTTAAGTATTCAGTAGGGAGAGAATGTAATTCCTCCTGTCCTCAGTGGTTTGCTCTAAAATCACAGGCACTGACATCAGCAAGAACAGAAGTTGCTGAATACTTTTCAAGATGGTTCTCAGTGTGTGTGTGTGTGTGTGTGTGTGTGTTATTTATCTGTGTCTGTAGTATTACTATTCATTAAAAAGTCTGTCCCCATTTCAAGTGAAAAAATATTTAGTTCTCTGGCTTATGACAGTCTTTGTAAAGAGCAGTGCTATATTGATTCTTGCTTCAGTGTGTATACAAACTCATTTATAATGTTATGACCTGAACTGTAGAGCGCAAATTTAAAATGACCTATACATATTACTTGGTAACATTTGGATTGCAAGTTAAATACTCCCTGATTAAACATGAATGCTTTTCCCTGGGACTACGAGATATCTTATCAGAAAAGCCTTCTTATCAAATTCACCATCCTGGAGGCAGACACATTCTCTTGCAGTGCTGGGAGTTTATAATGATAAAATTAACAATGTTGTATTTCCCAATGAAGTCAGCAGTAGTGCACTGCATCCTACCATTAATCATTAGAGCCAGTTCTCATAACAGAGCCACTCGCTGGCCCTCAGGCACCTGCATCACTCCCCAAGCAATTCCAGTCCCCAGCAATAACTTATCGCAGAAGCCAGGGATCAAGATTAAAAACCCGGTGAATAATGGGAGACTGTGTGCACCTCTATTCCTCTGGTAGATACAAGCAAGCTAATAACCTCCTTAAAGGGGAAGCAAATCATTCTATATTTTTTACTTTATAGACAAGCCAGAAAAGACCTGTATCTATGTCTCAGTAAAATTTATTGTATTGTTTAAGTTACTTGTTTCTGCCTTGTGGAAGGCATCAGCATGCATAAAACATTTTTTTTGGGGGGGAGGGGTTCCTTTGCATAGCACTCTTCCAAGTGCACTATATTCTGCATACTGATTACAATAAAAAACTGCAGGGGAAGGAAATTTTAATTTAAATTGGAAAATCAGAAACATTACCCGTTTTGCAAAGCATTTGGGCAAGCAGTATAATCAGAGGCCAGATTTCCTGCTGGTAAAAAATGGCTTGAATTCACAGTCATGCCATAGAGGTGATAAAAGAGCCCTTGCAAATGCATTTCAGCCATAGCTTCTCCCCCTCTCTTCTTCCCAGTCACAGAGCACGGTACTAAAATACTGAGTGTTCTGCTGCTGCTGCAAGTCTGCAGTTCTCTGGGAAAGAGTCTGCTGCAATCGATGTAGCTCACAACTTGCTAAACATACATGAGAGACAGGCAGGTCTGGAAATAAAAAAGGAGTACGTTATTGAGACCTGCAAGGGAACCTAACTTGGAATTACCTACTTGGAAAAAAAACACATACACACATACATACATATATATGGGGGGGTATGGGGGGGGGAGAGAGAGAGAGAGAGAGAGAGAGAGAGAGAGAGAGGGAAAGGTTTTTGTCTCATTGAAGTCAACATCAAATATTATTTCATTTTCCAGTCCATATGCAGCTCTACCCTAGTTATTCCTATTTGCACCTACAGAACATATACAGCTTTTATATAATTATCATACTGTTTATTCAAAAATGAATCTGGAAAATAATGTTTGTAGTCCTACAGCAACATCAGAAGAAATAAAAGAAGTCTATTGTGTCAGACTCTACTGAGACATAATATGTTAAATGCTGCCCCTTAGTATGCTCAAGTATGTCATATTTCAAGATTATCATTTTTCTGGTGGTTACTATGAAGAGGGTGCTTGAATTCATAAGAGAAAAACAAAAATTAATATGCTTAACATAATTAATACTACAGATTTTGTATATGAGGTGAGAAGAAGAAGGATTTGAAATACTGAAGTGGAAGAGAACAACAATGGGACTTCAACAAAGATAAATCTTCTAAGTTGCAAGTATACCATTCAAATAGGCAGTTCTTTGCCACACCTGCATATGATGCTTGAGTCAATGGCAATTTCAGACAGCACACTGAGCTGAACAAGTAAAATATGTAACACTGTATCTTGGAGCAAAATGCATGAAGAGAAGTGTAACTGAATCATAGATGGTCCTATCTCATAATGAATTGCCATTTACAATATATGAGATATTAAGAATTATGGAGACTGCAAATTAATTTATTTTTACAAGCTGAAACTTAGTACCAAAAACTCAGAGAGACAAATGATAGATAACAACATGAACAAAAAATTGCCAAGTAAAACTAGTCATTGAGCCTAGTGTTCTATTGCCTTCTTGTTTTCAGAAATAAGTTGTTTTCAGTTGACAGATCTCCAAAATTCTGTTTTTCCTACCTTGACATTTGCTAAAAATATAACTTAATGAATTAGTCTATTTAGACATCAAAGGAAAAACAAAACAAAACCACCAAATTTTTAATTCTGAAGTGAATGAATGCTGGAACACGATGCCTAGAGAAGCTGGGAATTTTCCATCCTTGGAGCTATGCAAACCCATTTTGAACATCGCCCTAAATGACCTGCTCTGTTTGACTCTGCTTTGAGCAGGGGCTTGGAGCTCCAGAAGTGCCTGCCAATCTCAGCTATGTTGTTACTTTGCGATTTTATGAAAATATATTTATACATGGTAGTTAATGCATTGCTCACCCTGGTCCAATGTGTTTGACCAGAAATCTAAGAGATGCCTGTGATTACAAGCAAACCATGGAAATGCATGTTCACTCAGAAAATCCTTCTCAGTAAGTGGCAGTCAACTTTCAGCAAAAGTTAACTTTCAGTCAACTTTCAATGAAACAGGCCTTCATGTCTGCCAGCATAGTTTCAAAGAACTGTATTTGTTATCCTTGTTTTGCATGGCGAAGACTTGCACAGAATAAATAAAATAGATGTTTTTCCCAGGAACCGCACGTGAGAGATGGTGACAAGAGGAGAATCTGAGTCAGGACCCAGCAATGACCTATTTATATGCATGGTTTGTTAAGAGGTGAATCAGATCTGAAAGGATGAGATTCATGAATGACCACTGTGGCTGATGTGAACTTCAGTCTTCCTTGGTCATAGCATGGATAAATTAAAAGCTTTCATAAGTGGTGTAAAGGTACAGATCAAGTATCTGCTAGACCTGACTTAACAGTGGAAGAAGGCAAGTTTTGATTTAGGCAAACAACTAAGAATATACCAAGGTCCTTCCTCTTTCTAAAAACATACAAGGTATTTAGGTAAACACAGTCCTAATTCAAGATATTGTTAATTGTCTTCTCAGAATGAGGTTCTGAATCAGCACTGCAGATGGGTACAAAGAAGCAATAGCATAGACAAGAAGTTCTGCTAGCACAGACAGCCAAGACATCCAATGCGTCTGAAATTCCAGGGGAAAGGGAGTGGGCATGACTGTTGTGGAGGGAGTATGAGAAGCGAAGCAGTTGTGCAACAGACCACTACTAACCTGTAAAGGATGCAGCACTGACATTTTTTTTTTTTTTTAATTGTATTTTTAAACTCATACCTTGCAGTCAAACACGATTCACTGTTTCTTCCGCTGTGCTATGAGAACAGTCATTTTCCTAAGACCAGGCAATGGAATACTGCATATTTACAACATCAGACCATCTTTCCAGCAAAGCATTTTTAACTTTAACATGTTAGAATCGTAATGACAAGAAGGTATACTTCTGCCCCAATACAGGGAAATAAGGAAAAAGAGATGGGCATTTACTAAATCCATACGTTCTGATGGCTGATGAAAGACAATGGTGGAGAAAGCTATGATGTAAACTCCTGTGAATTACTTTCTGTGGCTCAGTATCTGTGGTTTAATTCAGTATTTTAAAGAACAAAGTATGTTTCAGAGTTGAGCCAATTTAGAATGTAAATTCAAACTTGGTGTTTTCAAAATTGTTATTCTTATGAATACACTCTGGAGTACATTGCTTTTGTTTTCTCTCCTGAGCAGCATACTTTAACACAAACAGCTAGTGGATCAATAAGCAGCTTGTTTTGCGGTCTCTATGTGCATTGATTCATGAACCATTTGTCTCGTTGTAAACACCATAAGAAAACAATTATCACTTAATAATGCACCATTACATCATCAGTAGCCAATCAGAATGCTGAAGAAACAGAATTTTCTTGTCCCCTGTATATCATCTGTATATTGGAGTTCACTCAATTTCAGAATAAATCAATATATATATATATTTCTTTCCATGGTCTGGGTATTTTGGAAGTGCTCATTTAATTTCTCCCTACAAAAACAAAAGACTGGTCCCCTCCAGTTTGGTGTTATCTGCAAACTTGACAAAAGTGCACTCCATCACCTGTTCTAGGTCAGTGATAAAGATGATAAACAGGATGGGTTTCCCACAGGGATCCTGCAGTGCTTCACTTGTTACCGGTCTCCAGGTAGAAAACAATCCATTATTTATCAATAAATCCTCCTAGTCTGGAATACACTTATTCCTTCTGCATATTGTAGAAACCTACAGGTGCATTGTACTGATAATAAAGGTACTCATTTGGTCATTTTTAGATCAGGTTATCATTGAAACATCTCCAGAAGGGACCTTTTGAGGTCATTTAATCAAACTTCATGCTGACATAGTAAATATAACTTAGCTGGTAAGGTTAAGAACATTTTATTTAAACACAGTATAACCTATATTAACAAGTATAGAAACAATGCAAGTCCCTTCTCCTTTATCTAAAGATAGCAAGCAATCTTTAATATTCATTGTATCATCTGTATTCTGCTTATCCATGGCTTTTGAGAGGCATCTAATTCTAACTCCCTTACTCAGTCCTTCAGAAAAAAAAAGTGCAGCAGTGAAGAAGATAAATAGAAAATGGTTATAAAAGGAATTCCCTGACACAAGGGTCAACAAAGATCAACATGCAGAAATTAGCCTGACACAACTGCAAGAGTTGTATCTATATATACATACATGTAATGCAGCATCCCTGCAATTTTATATTGTGCTAGAATGCTAAATTACACCAAGTCCAATTGATACTTTAAGGACTACAAGAGCATTTGGACAAAAAGTTATATCCTGAGAAGACAGGTTAATTCAAGATATAAGTAAAAAGAATACCTAAGGTACTGGAGTAGTGTTTTTCCTGGGTATCTCGTATATGATTGTAACTTTAACAGTACTTTACACCCTGTGTTTCAGGGCTTCGTATTACTATGGTGATGACCATTTAGCATACCTTATGGTTGGCATTTATAAGTAACTTACTTCCAGTGACCAAAACCACACCTGTTTTTGTCGATATTACTTAGCTGTAGCTTTGCCCCGCTCTGTGGTTATAGCAGCTCTGAAAGCGGCAGAATGCACTGCAGAACTACTCTACCAAACTAATTCCTTCCCAAGACAAATGAAGCCCTCTCGCAGCCTTGATATGACAAAACCTACTATTTCTGCAACTACTCAGCGAATTGCACTGCCTGCTTTCACTGCTGGGGAAGATGAAATTTCTGTTTCTACCTCACACCAAAGTAGCCTGCTGCCTCAGAAATCAAAATCTAACTCCTCACAGAGAAAAATATGTGGTCAGAAGAAAAAGAACGAAAAGCACTGGCTGCTTATTCACCTCCCAAACTCTCATACAAAAATTGCACACAATTCTCATTTTTCAAGATAGCTACCTGCAAGGTACCCCCACAGCCAAGGTGACACCACGGCTTAATTGATGCTAACAGTGTAATTCCCTCATGAATTAGAGGATGCCCAGAGAATAATGGTCCCTGGAGGCTACATAAATGCTACCGAAAACCACCTCAGATTTTGACATCTTGCATGACCACAGCTTTCTGCTGTAATTAAGACTTTTTGCTGTTATGCCTAACGATGTTTAAAGCCTACTTCTTTCATTAGACAGCCATTTCTGTGCTATACTGGGAGGTGATCAGAGGCCCCCATCTCCTAGATGGGGGCTCTAACCTATTGCTCTTATCTATTGCTCTAACAAGATGTTAGAGCAATAGGTAAACAGTCCTGGGTTCAGTGCTGTCAAGGGCTCTGCATTCCCCTAACAACATTAATACAGAAGCCGTCTCTTTCTCTCTTAATAATGTAACACTCAGCTGATGCTTCTGCTAGTTGCACTAGTGAAGAGGAGGCCCACAGTACGAGTACCTCTGAGGGAGATTCCTCAAGAAAATAAATTTGCTCTAAGCTAGCGATGTCCAGTTCTTTAAGGGAAGAGTCATAGTTGCTCCTGACCAGTGAAGCAGAGCTTTCAGGGCTTTCAGTTTTTCTGTAACAGTTACTTGGATTGCAATCACTGTAATGTTCATAAATTAATAAATATTTTTCTTTTAAACTGTAGGATTTGATGATTTGTGTATGCTCATTTGGTTACATAAGCTTTTAAAAGCATGTACCACATTAAGGAAAATACAAGACTCTCTTTTGCCACATTGCCAAGACCGTTTGGGGACTGCACAGGGTACAGGTGATCTGAGGCAGGGAAATTTGCAAAATTCTATATGATTTATATCTGCTCACTTATGAAAAGAAATCATGTACCATGTCTAAATTCTGGCTCAAAAAAGAAAGTCATGCAATTGTTTGCTATCCATATACACTATCTAAGCATGCAGTTAGACACATTAGTGTTGACTATCAACACATGTTCAAAAGAAGATGTTACATGCGGACTTTAAGAAACCACCCAAAAATATATTTGGATATATATTTGGATATATATTGGTAACTGCCCAGAAATGGATATGCATTACGAACCATGACAGCAACAGTTCAGATGTGACTATGCAACAATGTGCTTTTATGCCTCTAATATTATAATTTTATCTTTTTGGACTACTGAATGATTATTATTTTGTTTGGCAGTATGCTAGACTTTTGCAAGTCTTTAACAAAATCATCTCCCTGAATACAAAGCACTGAGTGTTAAATTCAGCTGGGCTGGAAACGATGACATATGCTTCAGTTTTGATTTTTGGCTTGCAGGGTTTCCGTCACTGCCCACATCAAACATTGCATTCTATCTTTCCACTTCATTTTTATTAATGCCAGTATCAAAATAATTACTATATATATATATATCTGTAGTATTACAGGGGGAAATTTCAAAAGGATCTTTTTTCTTTAACTCAGTTCTGCGGACCCAGTGCAAAGTAGTAGGCTTACTTAGATTCCTAGATACTTGAAATTGCCTGATGCATTATGCCATATATGCCTTCTTTAATTGTTCTTGATCTAGCCATGGAATAAATCTTCTTCCCACCCCCCAAGAAGTGCACAGCATCTGAAAAAGAAATATTACAGATAACTGTAAAGATCCCTATAGGAACTGCACAAAATCCCCATATGTCAATAAGGGAAAGTGTTTCTTCAAGATGATGGTTTCTAAAGTAGAAGAAAAAAAAAGCTACATTGCTGTTCGAATTTACTGAGCATGTTGGCAGGACACAAGGACCTAGACTGAGCCTGGCCCTAGATGAAAATTAGACATGACACAGAACAGCAGACCACATTAAGGAAAGTGTTTATCAACATTATTTGTACGGAGGTGATGAACCAGCATGAATTTCCATAGGGCCTGAGATTTCTCTGATTTCTGATCTTTTTTTCTTTCCTGAGGAAAAAGCTTACTGGCAAATCTGCATACCTTTAAAAAAAAAAAAAAAAGGTGGAGGAAAGGCTCTTTATTGCTCTCTCTCATGCGATCAAACCTAATTTCCTTCTCAATTTGCTGAGCCACTATCTCCGGTAATTGCAATTGGAGTGTCAAAACTGTTGGCATCTTGAAATAATGGGATACTACCCAGTATCAATCTCATTTCACATTTCTGACAGAAAGCATGATTTTCCTTTGTCTGTCTCATTTGCAGTAACAAACTGCATGATTTCCATTTTCACTAATAATTTCGATACACACTGTTGGATGACCAACATTTCAGATCTATTCCTTCATTCTTATATTGACATAAATGTTCTTTTGTATCTGAAAAAGTATTTAAGGCCTCCACTCCAACATTTTAATTTTACTTGTAAAGCAGAAGAACAGAAAAGAGTTTATTTCCTTAACCTGGATCAATATACAAAATAATTGCTGAAAGCTAGAGAAGGCGTCTTATGTTGGATACAATGCTAATGAGAGTACAGTTGAAAAGAACAAATTATTTTATTTTCCTCCTAATACTTGTCTCTTGTAGCTGATGAATCCTACCATGACTCTAGATATCTCAGATTTTTTTTCTTTGTGCTTAAAATTAAATGTCTTTTTCATCTTTTTACACAACTTTGGACATCCATTTTGGAGATATTTCCTTTTTTTCCACACACGAAATGTTTGGCCTCCTCTTCAAAAACACGCTACAATATTTGGTGTTTCCTATTTAAACCTCCATCTTTAAAAAAGGAAAGTTTTGAGTAGAAGACATTAGGTCACATCAATCTATGTAACTTTCAGAAGGAATATTCTTTGAAGTAAGTTATGACTGATTTATCCAGGAAGAAAATTCCAGAGAAAGGTTTTGGCTTAAAATTTAACGCCACCTTTAGTTTTTCTCTGTAAAGCCACGCCCCTTCCCCATGGCTCTGCTCCCTTCCAGGCCTCCAACTATCCTGAGGACCCTCCCATGGGCTTCAAGTTTATCAATATTTTGTACTGGGAGTCCAAAACTGAACTCAGTACTGCAAATGTGGGTTAAAAGGTGCCAAGTAAGGGGAAATATTTGCATTCCATGGTCTATTGCTTTCCTGACTATGTGATCTAGACTATTTTTGTCTATCAGAGAACACCATCTCCTTCATTTAGCAGAGACCTTCATCCTGTTTCCACACTTTGTCTTTAGAGTAATCTATATATTCAACGTTGCTATTCATCCCAATTTCACCAAAGGGAAAACAAACAAAAAAACAAACCCCCACAGAAGAACACCAAAATCTCATGCTTTCAGCCTTGTGCATAACGCACACCTCAGTGTGAGGTGAGGCTATCTGGGCTGCAGGTATGAGCAGTAATTTATGCTGATAGACTCAGCCACCGTTTGAAGCTGTTTTTTTTCCACAGATATCTGCATGTTTGCCTCTGACTAATGACAGACAGTTTATAACCTAAAGAAGCAGATCACTGATACATGCAATTTTTAAAACCTGAGTGGAATTTCAGATTGCTTTTCACCCACTTTTTTTTTGCAAAGTGTGGGGAATGTGGCATTAATTAAGAATACATTTCGCTATTTCCATTTGCATAAAATGCAATCAGATATTCATATTTGATAGCAATTTCTATTTTGACAGAGCAAATTTCAGTGAGCATAACATTGTCTACAACTGGGGAAAAAAATGCTTGAATGACCTATGAGATCCTTTTGTTAGGAAGATGACTTTCTTCCCAAAATAAATCTGTTCCTGCTATACCATGTTATTCCTCTCTACAGTAACTGTCACAGTATTCTCTTAAAATTACCTTTTGGAAGATTTACAGACGACCATCTCCCAGCTCCTTACTGAGCCAAAATATGTGTGTGTGAATTAGAATCACCTAATCAGGTTGTAACTATGACTTAGATGACCCCTGCCTGCGCTTCTTACCGATGCTGTTGCTTCTGTAGCATGGTATACAGAAAAGGTTGAGCAAAATTCAGACCCAGATGCACTCTTTGAATATTCATGTAGTAGTTTATACACTGGAGTTCAATCTGATACACCTTGCAAGTGGAAAATGATCAGCAATGTTTAGAGAAGTTGTTTGCATCCCCGCATTTAAAAATAAAGCAAGCCCAGACTACCCCACTACTTACTGCCTAAGTCCTTCCTGAGTAAAGTTTTGGCACCTGTCTTCTTCCCTCTCTGAGCAGAAAACAGTGCTGAAGAGGAATAACTATGCCGTATTTCCCATTACCAGCAATAATAATAATAAAAAAAAAGGCACAAATAAAAAAACAACCAACCAAAAACAAAACAAAACAAAAACTTTCCCCAAATGCTGGGTGTCAGAGAATTTAATGAGACTCACACACATCCAGTTTTCCTTTTTCTATCTTGCCAGCAAATTTCTACAGCCTACGATCCACTACCTCTACTGAACACAGCTAGCATACTATGAACACGGAACAGCACTGTTAGGAAGAAAAACTACACAATATTTATGTATACTGAGTTGTGCCTGAAGAGCCACTGCACAAGTTCATGGTCTTTCTCAGTCCTTACTAAGGAAATAGAAGCTTTCCCATACTGCTTACAGTACAGGATAGGTTATGTCGAGCTTAGTAACAAATCAATACAGAGATAGGTAAAAACAAGCAACTGCAGCAACTGCTTTATATATCAATATCTATCTATATAATATCTATCTATAGATAAAGAGTAGTCTGTATCAACATAATAAGTGTCAATAGCATCCATAGATAGTTAAAGGGCAGTGAGCACACAGAATCATGGAACAATGGAGGTTGGAAGGCATCTCTGAAGGTCATGCTCAGAACAAGAATAGCTTGCAAAGTGCCATGTTCAGACTGGTTTTGAGTATCTTCAAGGATGGGGACACTACACTCTCCCAGGGCTTTCCTTATGATGTTTGACCACTGTCCTGGGGAAAAATAATAATTACCCTAATATCTAATCACAATTGTTCTTAAGTATAATATGTGACCACTGCAATAGAATGTGCCACCGGTCCTTTTGCTGCATGACTCCAAGAAAAGTCTGGCTTCATCTACTCTGCAACCTCCAATTAGGCAGTTGTAGGCAGCAGTAAGACCTCTCCAGCCCTTCTCTCCAGGCTGAACAAACCCAGCTTTCTCAGCCTCTCCTCATACGCCCTGCAGAATTAAGATTGCTACAGTGTTCTTTGGGTCAGAGACCGTGCATTAAAAAGAAGCATTCATGTACACAAGCAATTGTAATACACCTCTGATTTGGTTCTTCCTCCCCCTATACACACAGAGATTTCACTGCACGTGATGCAGCAGGATGAAATTACAGGAGAGACCTAGAACCAAACAGTGAAGATGTACAAATCTTCCAAGTCTCATTGCTTTTGCAACATAGGACCTCAGGGAAAATACTCTTTCTCTGTGCTCAGGTCTCCATCTGTAGAATTATGATATGAGGCTCTTCTCTCATAGATTTCAATTATGAAATTCACTGTTTTGAAATTATTTCTAGTCTGTGGTTTTACAATGCCTATTAGAACACAGTAACTAGAATAACAATTACTTAAGGCAAACAATGCAAAGAAGAGAATTAGACCCACAGTGCCAGTGATTCTGTAAAGTTTTAACTAGAAACTACAGTGTGCTGGTAACTGTTTTGATTGGATGGCATGCTTATGTTCCTTTTGATAAATCTTTGCTGCAAGAAACATGTCATTTTTTTCCCTATATATCCACTGCCATTTATGCATTTTTTATGGAACGTCTTTTCTCAAAAAGCACAGATTTATCTGCCATTCTATGTGACAATTTTTTCTGTGTGCAAAATAAAACTGTGTAACTTTGAAATTCCCCTTGCAAGATAACTTTTATTCTTAACTTAACGGAATAAGACACAATTAGGAAAGCAAATCCCACTGCATAGCAACTTCTATGTTGCTTTAAAACATCTAGATATTTAAAAAATACTTTTGGTGAGAATTTTTTATCTTCTGTGGAATAATTTCAAGTGTATCTTTTCTGATGGCACCAGTTTCGTTTTGATGACCAATCTTGTAAATAAATTTAAAAAGCATCTTTTTAAAAATTACTCACCTTTTTAATTGGAGAAAGGGAGAACTGTACCCAAAAAGAATGAAAACTTAAAATTCCAAAACAGATGTTCAACAGCAGTATCAGGTAAGTGTAGTCATATTTCTCTGCCATCATCTCAAATCAATAGTCTTGCAAAGACATCAGAGGACAACAGACCTACCTACCTTTCAGACCAAGGATGTTAGTATTTGGCATTCTTCAGCCCTGCTGTAATGTGTGTGGCTCTTGACAGTTCACCTGATGTTTGCGTTCCTTAGTTTCCTCACCTATAAAAGAAATACACAAAAAATTTGCTCAATTTAAACTAGTACAATTAAACTAGTTAAACCAGAAAACAGTTAACTACAGTTCAGCAAAACAGTGCAAGAGCAACAGTTACACAAAAGCAACATGTAAACAAGGTGCTTATGATTCTATTCATTTAGGTTTATCACTGAGGAAAGAAATGAGGGAAGAATTTATCTAACAATATATACAGCTAGCTTTCAAAATGGTTACTAACTGTAAATTTAATAATTATCATAGCAGATATACTACACAGAACTAGATCTTCATGTCTTAAAATGAAAATGATTATTTTTTGTTGTTGTCTTTTTTTTCATCTGAAGAATTTTTCCCCTCACTGTAGAGGAAGATGACTTATGAGGACTTACTATGTAAAGAGTGTTTCACAACAGAATTAATCTTAGGAGCATGAGAAATTCATCAATATATTCTCTTTCATCCCCAAACTCTGAGTGATGCCTGATTTGAGGGGAGAAAACAAACCTACAGAATTAGGGGAAAACATTCTACTGAGCTTCTGGAGTAACAACTGCTTAATGTCCAGCAGTGTGCCAAATGCATCTGCTGCTGTTGTACTCAAACTTCATTGTCTGAGCACAACACCCTATGCTAGAAATACAATTTTAGTATGCCTATATAAAATAAAACCTATTTTAATTATGCATGCAAATGTGCAACTATTAAAAATGATGTATAACCCCAACTTTAGGACTGAGTGGTAACTAACATGAAAATACATTTCAAAGAGCTCTGTGGATAACTGGCCAAAAAAGGATTATCTCACTGTTCATCAGCTGCTGGATAGAGAAGTCAATGGATTTAGAGCCAATGTGCTTAATGAGAGAGTTATGCCTTCACAGGGTCTTTGTCTTGAATCTCATTGAATGAATGGTGGGGATGCATTTTGTACTGTAACAGACTGAAATGTTCTCTTCTGCTTTCCCTTCTTTCTTGCATGACAGCACCATCTGTTTACAAATACATCACTGGAATGACAGTGCTCTGATGATGTACTAATATAATACATCATCAAAGTGCCATCAGTGATGATCTAATGATGTATTAGAATGCTGTTTATCAAAACCCTGTTGCTTTGATGATGTATAGGTGCAATACATCACAGAAATGTCTTGCACTGGTGGCACTGTACTGATAGAGACCTTGTGGGGAAAAATGGGTCCCGTTAGGACGCAGCAAGAGAATGAAATGCAGACAGATTAAAAGAAAAAAAATGAAAATGAAGGAAATAAACAGTCAAATGTTTAAATGAATTATATTAAGAGGAAGTTTCAAAGGTGAGGAGAAAAGGACATTGATTTCAGAAAACCAAGTTTCTAATGAAATTGGATTCATCATGGAGAGATAGAAATTTGATCTCATTATGAGTGCAACAGAATGAAAAAGAATGCCAAAAAGGACCTAGTTTGTACATAATAACTGTTTCACAGATCTAAATTCCCTATTCTCTTTCATCCTTTCCTTTAATTTATTTCTGCAAGTAGGCTCTAAAAATAAACAAGTGGTTTAAGGCTATGAAGTAGAATAACAGTAATTTATCAAGAATGCCCCACACAATTCCCAAAGCTAGTTTTGGGATACCTCATTTAAAAGACTGTACTTTTTTTTTTTTTTTTTTTTTTTTTAAGCAGGTCCTGTGCTTTTAACTGCTACCCATTTCATTGTTCACATGACCCGCAGGCATTACCCCAGAGTTTTGCACTCAGCAAAAACAAGCTGAGATCACAAGTCTGTGATATATGTATATACTGGTTGGGATGGAGTTAATTTTCTTTATAGTGCTTTGTTTTGCTTTTGTGACCACAACAGTTCTGATAACACAGCAACCAATAAAACAAGAGTCGAAGATGGTATCATAAACTTTTGGTCAAAGCTAACTTGCCCTTCCTATCAGCTTATGGGGCATGGAATCTCTCTGTGGTTGGTTTGGGTCAGCTTTCCTGGCTGTGTCCCCTTCCATCCTCTTGTTCACTCCTATCCTGCCCACTGGGGGCAGGCAGAATGAGAAACAGAGAAAACTTTGGCACTGTTTAATCACCATTCAGCAATGGCTAAAATTTTGGTGTATTACCAACACTGCTTTGGTCACAAATCCAAAACATGGCACCATACTGGCTGCCATCCCAGCTGGACCCAGAACATATATTTCCACGATAGCATTTAGCATGCATAAGATGCTGCAACACTGAACAGATGTATTAACACTATACAGAGAAATCTAATAGAATCAATAAAATAATCTTCCTTAAAGGCAACAGATTATCCCAACTTTATTTTGTTGATTGAACTCTGAAGCAAAATGATCTTTGCCATTTCTAGAGCACTTTGATAAAAGTTTCATTTGAAATCACAAGAAACAGGTTAAGGACATGGCAGTCTACCTGCAAAATTGGTGCAGTGTGAGCAAAGCGGAATTCTTAAAGAAACATACAACAAAAATACTTCCATAATAATTTGGGACTTGGACTTAAGTCCAAGTAAGTGCTCACCCAGTGGAGTTGACAAACTAAATGATAAAACTAATATTTAGCATTGCATACGTGAATGGAACTGAGTAAACATTGACACAGAAATTAGGCTTTTAACTAAAAAAGTGCATCTTAAGAAGACTACATAACCCTGTGACAAAGGCATTGACTAGTAATCAGCCTACAGCTCCTAGGTCTAGCACAAATTCCTGCTGTGACCTTGAGTTAAAGCTGTTTGATTTCTGTGTGCTTCCCTCTCCTTTCCATGATCACCCTTTCCCTCCCACTTCCCTATGCTCCTCCTGCATTCAGCACAGGGGCTGCAGTAATAGTTTATGTGTGTCCAAGCACAGCGAGGCCCAAACTTGCACAAGATTCCTGTGCTGAATATAAATAATCACAGAATAACAGGTTTGGGATTTTATCAATCAATCTATATAACAAAAGTTTTCCTTATTTATTTATTTATTTTTATTTTTATTTTTTAAAGACTGAATGGATTCTGCTTGATTTTGAACAGGCTTCCTTAAAAAACAAACAAACAAAAAAAACAACCCAGAAAGAGCTCTTTAATGCTGCCAGAGAAACAAGGAAGGCTGAAGCATGAAGAATCTAACAGCTGTTCCAGCTGAGAGTTCCCACACCTTTGCTCTTAAACATTAAGATTCCTTGATTTTTTTTTAATTATTATTATTTTCTAATAAAGGATATTTTTCTTGCAGATAGGCAGAAGACTGCTGAGTTTGTTTTGCTGGCACAAAGTAAGTGTCATAAATTTTCAAGAGCCATCATAGTAACAAGCTCATTTTATTTCTGTCGACCTTGTTGTTATTCATTTTAGAGGCTCTTTACAGATTCACAAAGTATTTTTCAAACAATGCAAAAAAGTCTCCCTATATGACCTCCGGGGAAAAATGACCAAGAAATGCTAACTTAGTAGCCCCTTCTGGTAAATCCAGACCACATCACTCCAATGACAAGGCTTGTTGGTACAGAAAACAAGCACACTACTTCTACAGAAGAGCCAGCTGCCATTCCTGCTCCAGTTCTGGGATGCTCCAAAGCTTAAGACCAACTCCAATGAGCAAATGGAATTATTTTGGTAAGTCTAGGCTTCCAACTATGAATATACATATTGAATTATGAGCATAATTCAATGCTCATATTTGTGTACAAATATACAAACTGTCTATGTACACAAATCCCACAGAGCATTATATTTTCAGTATGTTCCTAGAAAAAGAGCACATATGGTGAAAATTAAAAAGCCAGTCTAAGTTTTGAAAGTGATTAACTACTCTAGTTATTACTATTCCTGATCCAGAGGTCAACAGACTTGCAAGTCTTCAAGGGACACACTAAAGGTACACAACTGTCAGAAATAAGTTTGGTAAGCATACTAACACCCTTTTGTATTTTCACAAAACAACCTTATTCCACATTAAAAGTCAAAGAAAATATGCAACAGATCTTGTCGTTCTCTGTTCACAAACTGTCTTGCAAAAGAGCCTTTCCTGACTTTGTAACTCAAAATTACGTGTTCTTTCTTTCAACAAATTATTCTCTCTCCTGTTCAGTTATAAAATGCAAATAAATTACGTAATCCCCTCTTCAATTTATTTGAGTAGAATATATTACTTAGTATGTGCATATTTGAAGTTACTTGCATGACAGCAAGGTGCATAGATCATTCAATCAGGAAAAAGAAGAACAAAAATGTCATGTCTTACTATCCAACATACATTTTATGACCGAGTACACAATGCTAACTTACTCCCAGGTCATTCTGTATTGGTGAAGATTTATTGCTTCAGGCTCAAGTTTCCAACAGTGACTGCTTTTAAGCACTTAAAAGAGCCTGATTTTCAGAGACAAAGTCAGTTCCCTTACAGACTTTGGGACCTGATGATTTTGACATCAAAACCAAAACATTGAATATGAAAGCTGAGGTCTTGCTGCTCACAGGCAATGAATACAAAGAGATCTTGAACTCTAGAAAGCTGAAAGGTAAGTATTCACACTCATATGTAGAAATTCAGCCACCAAAATACTTAACACGTTTAATCTAGTCTACTTCCAACAGACAGAAGCATCACTGACAGACAAACCCTTAGTGATCAGGACACTAGGCAGATATATCTTCTATTAATGCAGATGATTAAATGGAAAATAGCAGGCAAACTTTGAAGTTCAGTTTCCTCATAAAGTTTGAAGCTTATTACATAGATACCATCTGAAATGTAAATTCTGCCATTGTACAGGTTGCAGTGTTGTACTTGCTAACCTGGCTGCAATACTAGAAGTTAGTTGGACAGTCCAGTACTAGTGACGTTTGATGGCAGAAAGAATTTTATTTATTTTTCCCTCTTCATTATGCCCATGAAAAAAAAATTTCCAAAGACGGACAGTACTATTTGTTCCTGTTTCACTTAGAAGTGGCAGTTGCAGATGTTGGGGCCATCACCATTTGTACAAATACTCTCACTTCTTTGACCGCTGACCCTAAAGAACTCTTTAAATGTCATGAAGGCTGGAGTTGTAGAGAACCGTCATGCCTTTACTGTAACAGCAGAAAAAGAGTAAGTACCTGTATGGAATGATTTATGTGCGATCGGTTGGAGGCCACTGAGCAGCTCCGAGCTAAAGCGGAAGATAGAAAACTAAGCCAGGTGCAATAACAGCCTTGCTAGGACTCACATGTTCTTCACAAAGATTTTCACCTAGGGCGTCTACCGATATGAAGGGAATGACCACTTTTCACAGAAGAAGTAGGGGTTTCTTGGTTTAATTTCTTGTTGTTTGACAGAATATTTGATTTGACAGATGTCTTGAACAGATTCCAGCAAGACACACAGAATTTGAAGCTTGAAGGGTAGATACCAAAGATTTACAGCACCTTGCCTGGAGAAAACATTGGTTGCTCAAAGAAATGGCATACAGCTTTTCCCTGTCAGTGTCACCCATTGTAAGACCATCCAGTATATCATTTCTTCAGTGCTGAAACTGAATAGAGTATTGGCAAAATTCTTGGTATTTGCATGAATATGAAAAGATTCTGCATTCAAATGGCAGAGCAGTCCAGAGGTGAAGACCTTACAGTTTTAAAATGTTTTACTTCCATCAGAGGTGAAAAAGATTGTCAATTATTCAGTGTAGACGTCAAGATGTTTTTGTAGCCTAGCCAGAAATTCTGAATATTTTGTAGCATAAAGGCTTCAGTGGGTTGATGATGGTCAGAATTGCATGAAGTTTCCATCTTAGTGCTCCCTCTGAATATTCACAGCATGAGCAAGGCCTCAGACTTGGCTTGGATGAGACTATGCCCTTATGTCCTGAATAATTCAGCATTATAGCTATCGAATGTGCAACCAGCATACAGGAAGGGCCTAATACTGGGCTACTCCAAAGTGACAGCATGAGGACTAGCCCTGCAGGTGGATGACCAGTCCTTGAGCTCCTGCAACTGGGAAGCCAGCTAACCGTGCTTCACATCAGGCAAAACCGAGTGTCAACATGGATATTTGCAAGTGTGGCAACACACTGATTGCATCATTACGTGTAAAGATCTGCTTAATATTGTAAGATCCAACTCCTGACTCAACCAGAATCCCTGGAAGAGTGAGAACCATTATGTTGTGATATAGAAGAGATTTCTGGAATAGCGGGGGCTGCTATTATTTAACAAAATAATGAGATATCCAACGCTCCAATGGTTTGACATACCTGATCATTAAACCAGGTCATACTTTGTTGGAGTGCCAAACTTTTTTGTTGATTTCCTAGAGACCAGAACTTAAAGACAGAATGAAGTTTTAGTTAAATGGAAGGAAAATGGCCCAGCTGAAGGCAACACTTGTAGAACAGATTTGCAAACAGATTTTTCTTTCAGAAAAATCCAGAGGCATACAACTTCACATACAACCAAATCGATGATTTACCACCTCATTTCATTGTTAATTTAATGGTTCTGTTCATTCATAAAATAGAAATACTACAAGGTGAAACATGAACTGAAATTTAAACACCTCATTAGAGTTACATATTATTTTGTCTCCTAAATATATTGCTTTGTCAATGAAACACGGTGGTTTATGTGAGATCTCTACCAGACTGTTGCTTTACAGTTATTTGTTTGAGTTTGATTTTACTGTGCATTTCCCTGATCTACATGTACCTAATTTGATTTACATGCAACTCACTCAGTGATATTATAATGATTTCTAAGGTATTTTTATTGATTTCACTTTACAAAAAAAAAAGTCAAAATGAAATTAATCGTAACAAAAAGAGACCAAACTCAATCTATGGAGTTTCCTCCATAGAAAAAGTTATTGAAGAGAGATGATCCAGAAAAGCACTTCAATTTTCACATTTAAGTTGTATTTGAAAAAATTTGATTGCTGAAAATATTTGATCAATACTTGTCATTTCTCATTTGTCATTTCTCAATAGTTGCAGGATTTCATTATAACGCAGTACTGAAGACTACCAAGATAATTAAGTGGATGCATCTAATCCATAAATGTACTATAAGAAAAATGAATTCTGGGGTTTCTAACCCTTTGAAAATAGAAATGACATTACTAAAGCAAATCTGAATCCAATGAATGCAGAAAAACTGTTGACTTCTATCAAATTAGTCTTCACATTCAAACTACCTTTTCCTCAAAATTTCACAGCAACTTCCCATTTAACCAAAATGCCTGGCTGAATTGGAAAGATCATGCCAACCTGGAATTTTACACAGGGGAGAAATTATGATGCAATGCGTCATTAAACCTTCATTAAATAATAAACAAACTTTCTAATAACTCTGCTAACCAATAATCTGTTTTACATAGCTTTATATAACAGCAAAACAACCAGAGTAGGGGGCAGAAGAAGCTAGCAGACACAACAGAAAGTCAGAAAGGATTGGATTGCTACACCTCAGCAAAAGCTCCTCTTGCAGAAGAAGAAAATGGTGTAAATCAACACAAAGCATTCAGGTGTTGCCCTTCTGTTTAACAAAGCAGTGCGGAGGAGTTCACTCAGACTTTAATGTAGCCCTATCAAATTACGCCCATTGCCTCTCTAGCCAATTATTTCTCCGATAATGCAAGCTTTTGTCATATCGTTTATTTTTCTGTTAAACCAAATTTGCAAAGAGGGCAGAGGAGCAAACCTGCCACCACATTAACACATGCTGTGAGAGAGTACAACTAAGTAAGGCAAGGCTTTTGCTACTAAGAGATGACAGATTAGATTTTAACAAGAATAATATTGGACAGTGACCACCGATCCCTGCCCTGCCCTCTCATATAAAATCCATTAAAAGAAAAGAAACATGAAGTAGAATAGAAAACAGGAGGAGACTATTTTCCCAGGATTTGCATTGCTATGATTCAAGTACAAAACTAAGGCAAATGATTCAATTGAAAGAGGTGCTTACAAGATCATGGAAGTTTCAAGTCACACCAGAGCATACAGCAGAAAGCCCTCTGCTTTCAGGTGGCGCTCACAGAATTCACCAAGACTTTCCCTTGGGTGGCAGGGGTATCTCAGACCACACAGAGGACTCCCTCTCCTACAGAAAGTTTATAAATGAGAGTCAGCATTGAGTACAGGCGCTGCATTCCTTTGTCATTTTTCTTTCCCTGTCCTCCACCTATATGCTTGCCCTGCCTTAATGGGAAGCACTGAAGGACTTCAAGAATGGCAAGGGCGTGGACCCGCACCATCAGGAAAGAAAAAAAAAATAAAATCATAATATGTATTATAACACCTTATAGAACACAGCCCCACAATCCCCATAAAGATAGTGAACCAGATGACACATAACTGAACAAGAATTAGTAATATTATAAAAAAAAATGTGTTAAATGCATTTCCAATGCTCATTTTATCTTCTTTTTCTTTAATAGAGATTTGTTAACCTTTTCTACAGCTTTTTCTAGGTCACCAAGAAGCTGAATTATCCGTACTTGAGACCTCAAAATATGTTTAGCTAGTTAGTATTGTGCAGTAGCAAGGTCATGTTAAATTTGATTCGTTAGCTACATTTATTCTACTGAAGAATAATATGAAAACTATATTTGCAACTATAATAAAAGCAGTAATAATGCTGACAAGTTCTTCCTGTTTCACTTTTCATAAATTGGAATCTGTGATAGCCAATCAGAATATGATTGCATTTTACTTTGAGACTTTTTCATAAAAGCAATACAATTAGCTGGTAAATCAATAAATAAGAGACGATGAAAATCTTTTTACTACAACAAATAATGTAAAGCAGTATTACTGGCATATGCTATGGAACAATATGTTTTGGTGCATAAAAAGCAACACAAATCTAAGGCTTCCAAGTGCACTACAAATTAATCCATATATTTATGCAGAATAAGTAATTTTCACTGAAAATATAGTTAGCAGAAACCAATACACCTTTCTGACATAACAGTATATTACACCTGTAAATCAATGTACCTTCTATACTGTATAATCTAATAACATAAATGAGATTTTTATGCAGATTCACATATTTTACCCTTATGTTCTATTACAACCGTTGATCCACCCAGAACAATGTGGGGTATACATGTTTAAAATCTGCTTTGCAAAAAACAGAAATTCAGCCCTGAACACAGTGTACATACATCCTATTCAACACTGGTGTCCTACTGCAGCCATACTCATTATTTTGGGATTCAGATATCCTTTGTGCCAGTCATCTGCTGAACTTCTTTGCTAATTGTCTTTCCATACTGGTGGAAATGTTACAGCTAAAAAGATGCTATAGGTAAAGCCACTGCACAAGACATAAACAAAAGAAAACAAGGCTCATTTCTCACAAATCAAAAAATGAAGCCTAGAACAAATCTGAGAATTCTGATGCATCAATGAACTTAAATCAATGCTATAACAATAAAATAGATGCAAGAACTACAGATGTACAAAAATCAAACTTTCCTCTCAAAGGTTAAGGTCATTCATTAGCAGTGAATTTCTTCCCTATTCCTGCTTAATCTCCACCCACTTTAACACTTCTGAAGTATACAGTAAACTAATTAAATGAGCAGCAGTAGTGGACATCCTTGGCAATCTACAGTCATGTTAATTTAATAAAATTGCTCCCTGGAAAATTAACCTTTACAATTAATTTAAACAACTTGTAGGAGATAGTGGGATCTAATCTCGATTAGACGTATCTAATGACACTTCTGTATCATTTGGAACTAAATTTTAATGAGACATATTTACAGGTTGAAGGAGATTAGTGTTACCTTCTCTGTGGCCCTAGATTTTAATGTCTACAAGCCTACTAAGTCTATATCTAACATTTCAGTTAGCTTGGCAGCAATCCATGCTGTAAGAGGCTTTCAAAGAAAGGTTTTCTTGCCTTTTACTCAACAAAAGGGGCTATAATGACAGTTCAGAGTGATCTTGCTCTGAGTTCAAGAGTCCTCTGTGATAGACTTCATTCTAGCTATCAAGCAACTAAGAATGTCCACAGGACTGAAATTCAGGTTAGAAGTCATACTTTTATATGCAGAGAACACACAAGTCCAAAACATACTGGTTATTTTTTTTCTGTCAAAATGCCTTTATATTAACAACATATCTCAGTATTTCTTGATGTTTGCTATACTTTCCCTTATTAAAATTTTAATTTAATGTTACAAAAGCATTAGCAGAATATTTCCATTGCTTTTTGATAAATATATAAACGATAGATTCTTATTCAGTAATCGAGCCACCCAGAGCATGTGCTACTTCCTTAATGCTTAGTCAAAGATCCTTCCACACTCAGAGACACCATTTTCACTTGTGTGAATTGGGGCATGGAGAACAGTGGTAACCTGTCCAAGGCCTTGACCAGCCAATACTGGTTCCCTGCTGACACCAGACAAGGTACTGAATCAGTACAAAACTAACCCGAATTTCAAGCACTCCATGTTGCTGTTCCAGGCAGGGTGCAGAGTGGCGCCGAGGCCCAGATGAGTGAGAGGCCTGGGGCCTGGCTGGCTCAGGAGCCCTTAGCGCAGTGCATGCTGTTGGCCAAGCAGAGCATGCTCCTGCCTTCACGTTTTCTAATCAGAGCATCCTACCAAGGCCTGCACAGTCCAACCCAGCAGCTGGAGCTAATGCGAAGTTTAGTCAGTTCTGTCTGCCTCTGACCGCATCCAAAGGGGCCAAACAGGAACCACTGCACCCACCAGTTCCATCTCCCAGGTGAGATGACCAGACTCGTTCACACCCAAACCTAAGGGGAGAGGTGCTGCACAGCAGTCTAAGCAAACCTCAAACCTCTGCTTCTGCATTTGCAAGGAGATGCTGTCGGTCACTAAGGGCAAGGTGCCCTTTGAGTCCTCCCTTTCATGTGCCTTGGTTAGGGGTATGCAAATGCTGGTCAGAGAACAAAAAACGTCGAGTGATGATATGAGCCCTGTCTCCTCCCCTGCAAAAATTTTCAATGTGAATATAGGACCTCTTCCTCTCATAAGTCTGGAATTATCCATACTGTTTTCTGAATCAGTTCTCAGACTTCATCCTTTCATTCTTGATTTACAGCTTCAAAATTGCTAACCTAAGTAATGAAGCAGTGTAATAATAATAAATAAGTTATTCTTGCCAGAGCAAACATCTAAGCCTAATTATTGATATTAGCTTTTAGTGACATCAAAATGAAATTCTGATTTCTAGCTGCAATCTAGTGTGTGAGTGGTGAGGACAATTTATCATGGAAGAAGGAAAAATGGTACACGCTGTCACATCATGTATCATATAAGTATCAAAATTGCTATGGAAACTGTGCACTTTTTATAGAGTAGGCACATAAAATTCACATAATATGTCAGAGAATAAGTTACTACTGTCCTGAGGCTGTAATAAGATCTACACCCTTATTAGTGAAAAGATTTGACAGATTTTGTTTATAATGAATACTTGTAGCCAATGAGTTTGAGTCAAAGTCACCCTATTTTGACCCATCCACTTGCTTTTAGGTTTCTGTCCCCCTTAGATACAGGCAGAGTGGGGAGTAATATAATTTCCAATGGTTATTAGATTCCATTATAGTTACTTGTGATACGACAGGGAAATTGGCTGTATCCAGGCACTATATTCAAAATTATTGGGAGAAAATACCTTGTTAGCCTTGGATTTTTTTCTTGTATTATACAAACCTATCCTTAGCATTTGTGCTTTATTTACAAATTGTTGGAAGACGCAGAACAGATTAAAACTTAGTATTCATTTGATAAGAGTGCAAATAGAAAAATCTATGTTTTAAAATAAAACGCCTTAAAGAATTTCCTGTGAATAGCCTAAACACTGCAGCCTTTGCCACCCTGATCTGTGTGTGACATGTTTGTTGTTGATTGACAGCATCTCTGATGGGTTAGGTTGGAGAAAAATGAGCTTGTTTAGGAGAGCAGAAGATAGTACAATTAGGTTTTGCAGTCCAGTGATACAGTGACTGGTAAAAGAAAGCAAAGTGGAGAAAAAATGGTTGTACATGCAACACCCTAGGGTGCAAGGGTACATTTATCACCTTGTTTTATATGACACAGTGGATGAATGTTGATGAAGATTGTCAGCATCAATGTCAGTGAAAGCAATTCCGCAAATAAAAGAGTTTGTATTAAAAGACTCTCCACCAGGAGGAAATTCACATGATTACTTTATAGATAAACAGCCTACAAAAATGGAGCAGAGACAACTGTTGATTAAAGGTCATTTTTTTACTTTGTTCTAAATGTGGGCTCCTGTTGACAGGCAGCATACCTGCAGTAAGCACACAGCAATCAGACTGAAACCTTTGAAAATAATAGAGGCATTTAAAAAGCCAGTGTAAAATGAGAATGCTATTAGCAGCAACCAGCTATTATCTCAGAGGCATACAGTGGGAAGAATAGGATTGCACAATGTGTAAAAACATTACATATTACCATGTTTTCCATTTGTCCGTTGCTGTTAAACCACATCATATCAACTAGCAAATGTCTGAGTCCATATATAGCATTTTCAGCTGAATTCCTAGAAATGAAAATTTTAGAAATTGATACTAACCCCTACAAATAACCCTTAATTGTCTCTTTAAATGACAACAGAAAAAGTGACACTCTGCAATTAAAAATCAAGTAGTGCAGAATTAGGATTTCAAATCTCTTCACCAGAAAAATAAAACCACCACCACCAATGACAACAACCACAAAAAGTATAAAATCTAAGTTTTTGAAGATCACTAGTTATACAAGATCACTGGAGAATGAAGGTGGACCCATCCCACCCAACCATCCAGTCCTCTAGCGATGTGCTCCATTATACTGACCTGAATTTTAACTGGAGTGAACCAGAACTATAGGGTAGTTCCTATAATAGGTAGTTCTCCCTGCTCCACACACCAAGCACCTTCACATTTCTCCGTATAATGCCATGAAACACTATGTCTTTATGCCTTCTTCATGAAAACCACAACTGACAGTCATCTCCCCTCTTCCTCCTTCTGACAGCCTCTAGGACATAAAAGAGTTCTGCCTTTTGACTGAAAGAACCTCCACAACATGACAGTGAAATGAAACAGGAAAACGCTGTTCCTTCTAATGTTATATCGTCATTATAAGGGCTGAATCTATCCTCCAAGCAGTCTCTCAGAGTTCTTCATGCCAGAACAAGCCTTTGCTGCAGTCAATCCCTCCACCTTTCAACAAAGGTACATCTAGAACAACATTTGTAGGTGTTTCCTATGGCCTACTGCAAGTGCAAGGGAAACTGGGAGGTGATGTGTGTGATTTGAGTTGTATCCACATCCATTATTTCCTGAATGTGGAGTTTTTCTAATATCTACATCTGCACACTTGAAGAAACAACCGCTGAAGAACAACTTTGCATCAGTGAGGTTGGGTTGATTTGTTTTGACCACACAAACTTTCAAACTTGAGTAAGAATATCACCTCTGTCAGTATAAAAGAAAAAAACCCAACAACATAGATTTCATTTTCAACAAACTCTTACTGGTAAATTCTGGAAACTTATACTATTTTTCACTAGCCAGGGAAAACAAACTTTTGAAAAAAATTACTTTACTGAAATTTCATTTTAAGGATTTTAATTTTTATGAATGTCATAATTCCGTTTATCTATACTCTCTATTAAGTGCACAGCATTCACTTTTCAACATATTTAAAGAAATTTAATGAGTTTAATAAACTTAAAGGGATGTTATGTCTGTTCACTCCGTAAAGATTGTTTATTTCAGGAAATAAACCATTTTGAATTGAGTAATATGACTTTTAGAGTTATGACTATCTCATTCAATTAGTTTCTGTAATTATTGTCATTCCACACAGTATATGCAGTACTAAAGGAGAAAATACATTTTCAGGAATTACAGTGTAGGTGTACAACTGTTATTGTTAATGAGCCATAAACTTTAGTCTCCTGCTCTGTTAATTCATGCCAGTATAATGTAAATTGGCAAAATAAGTTGACAGTTACAGTTGGACAAATAATGTTGTATTTCATTATTTTCTATGAGATTGTTATCTTCTATCTCATTTTGTAGAATCTATTTTTCCTCTTTATTTTAGAGCATCATCCTACTTAAAAAAAATAATAATAGTGTTACAATAGACTCAAGTGAAGTCTGAACAATACTGAATCTTCAATGTTACCTGAAGTATAGACAAGAAATGTATAGGACATTTTCACCTCTACTTAGTTTTTGCTTTATCTCAGTTACAAAGAGATACTGAAGAATAAATTGAACGCAATCCTAGATCTTTGCAACTCTTGGTCTTAGTCTTTCTTTATATTAGCAAGTAGCTCAGATCAGCAGGAGCAGATCTATGGAGTGAAACAGCTGACACTGAGGTTGCTGTGTGGTTTTTGGGGGGAGTAGGGGATGGGAGCATAAGAAAAACCTTAAAACTTAAAACTTGTGGATTGGTAGAGAATACCTTCCAGTAAAGTTTCACCTGATCTGAAAGGTATCCAACTCACATATTCCATCACTGCTCCAAGCAAAAGCTCACCAAAGGTAGAATCAGATTTCCTTCATGAGCACACCTCCATCTGAACTGAAACAGTGCAGTAGATGCGCTCTGTGTGGCCCAAGTCAAAATGCTTTGAGGCCAATGAAAGTAAGGAAGAGATTTTAGATTGTACTCTTAAAGTGTCTGAGAAAAATCAACAGGCTTTGGTGCCACAGGCTCCCTCCTCTCCAGTAGGAGAGCCCCCATGCACAGAATGCAAGTACAGGAAAACGAACAAACAAATGAAAAAACACTGAATAAACAAAACAGATTTAGTAAGATTTGAGCGAGTACATATACAGGCACCCTAAAACCACAGGAAACTTCATAATTTTGCTGAATGATTTTCATTCAGAGTTTTGGTTATCCAGTACCTTGCAGTTTGAGAATGCCCATCACTTCAGACGTTAAGGTGATTGCATATTCCTCATATGCCCTCTTGGATGGGCAATATGCATGCCTGCCAGACTGTGGATTGGGAAAATCTTAAAAAGCAAGAGGCCAAAAAAGATTGCAAGTTTTATCTTTTGCATTATGCTTGTAAAGTAGGCAAAAAATAATAAATAATGTTCTTTTTACAGGAAAAGTTTGGAATTCTCTGGCATCTCCAGAAGCTGGCACTGAACAGCCAGACTGGATGTGCTGATAAATGTGTATCTGCTGCATTGTGGATAGGTGCTGTTCTGTTATGCACACATCATGGTAAAATATTCATTACCCAAAAAAAAAGAAAAAAAGAGAGAGACAAGAATCACGCTGCTGTGATATCACTCAAAGGAAAAACTTTGATCAGTAGTTTCTTTGCTTGAAGTTCAGGAGATCATTGTTGACATTTTCAAATTAGTAAAGAGCAACAGCTGTAATCCCTATTTGATATACAAATTCAAGTTACCTTTTCCACTTCTATATACACCTTTGTGTACAGCATATCCAGGGCTTAAATTCATTAGAAGACAATTTTTGCTGGATCTTTTAGCCTGTGAATATTACAACAGCAAGAAACATCATTAGTGCTGTAATCACCACATTCTGGCTACATTCAAGCTCCTCTGAAAAGCCCACTGCTTCTCAGAGTCAGTTGGTTCCTCACCATAAATGATTTTTTCCTGTTTCTCCCTCCCGAGGCTGTGACAAAGCAGAATAAAAGCCATTCTTTTCCAACATACAAAACTCACTCTGCATCTAAAGAAATGATGTCACGCTTCCTAGGAGCAATATTACAGAACAGTATAGGGCTGGCAAGCTAGTTTTTTTTTTGTTGTTGTTTGTTTCCAAAAGTAATCAACTATTTTAGAATGATTCATCTTTTGTGTTTGCTATGTAGATTACATCCTGAAGTAGACTCAGGTTCTGAAAATGGATATTAAGCTAAATAATAATAATTTAAAAATTAAACAACAAAAAAACACAGGATACTGAAAAGAAAATAAACCGACAAAATCATGTGGCACTTTTGAAAAGCTTACTCATAATATGCATATTTCTGTATTTATATGAGAAGTTCACTTAACTGAATCCACTTGTTCACCTGGCTTTTACAAGTATTGTTACATTGGTCTCAAAAGCTACCAGATTAGTTGGGATAAGGCAATGGTACTGCAATGTCAAACAATTTCAGAAGTTTTACATGGCTACACTTCTTGTGTCTCTGCAGGGTTTAAGAATCTTAGAGTCTGAGCTTTGCTTAAATTGAATGATTGACAGAGTAAGATTAAATTTCTATGCTTTAAGAATTTATTATCTGGTGGAGGGAAAACACAGCAGGATATAAGCAATCCAGGAGGTTCCTGGGGTGTGTTAATGATAACTTCCTCCTCCAAATGACAGAGGAGCCAAAAAGGAGGGGTACTGCCCTGGACCTTGTTCTCACCATAAAGGAAGGGCTGGTGGGCAATGTGAAGCTCAAGGGCAACGTGAGCTGCAGTGACCATGAAATGGTAGAGTACAAGATCTTTTAAGGCAGTGAGCAAGGTCACTAACCTGGACTTCAGAGAGCAGAATTTGGCCTCTTCAGGGATCTGCTTGGTAGAGTACCATGGGACAAAAGACTGCTTGGATGAGGAATTGGCTGGATGGTTGCACTCATAGGTGCAGTCAACAGCTCCGTGTCCAGGTGGACACTAGTAACAACTGGTGTCCCTCAGGGGTTGGTATTGAGAGCAGTACTGTTTAATATCTTTGTTAGGGACATGGACAGTGGGATTGAGCGCTACGTGGTGTGGTCAACACACTGGAGAAAAAGGATGCCATCCAGAGGGACCTAGACAGGCTTGAGAGGTGGGCCTCATGAAGTTCAAGAAGGCTGCAAGGTCCCGCACATGGGTTGGGGCAATCCCAAGCACAAATACAGGCTGAGCAGAGAGTGGATTGAGAGCAGCCCTGGGGAGAAAGTCTTGAGGGTATTGGTTGATGAAAAGCTCCACGTGAGCCTGCCATGTATACTTGCAGCCCAGTCAGTTGCCATTAAAAAGTTCAATATCGTATCAGAGCTAGCATCAAAGAACACCAGAGGTCACACCAAGAAAGAGAGAAAACAGAAAAAGATTAAGCAGATCATCATGATGATTTTAATTACTTTAATATCTTAACATTTGCAGAGCTAGCATACACAGAAGTAATATTGCAAGCAGCACATGGTATTCATTTTTTCCTTATTCATCATTCAAACTAACACAATAGAGCCTATCACAGAGGTCACAGCATTACCATTTTTTGCTTTTCCACTTGTTTCAACCCTAAAAAGTACGCAGTAAGCACCCAGCCAACAATTTCCAAACTAGTCTAAATTACATTGCTCCATCAATACCACTGTTTTCCACTGAGATGCAGTTACTGCCTCACCTGGAATATAATCCAAGTATGTTCCAGCCGCCAAATATCCATTAGAATTTCCACCACATCGGGCTACATTAAATTTTGCTTTCCTGGAAAGCAATTGCTATGCCATAAACTACATAGAAATTATCTCAACTGTCTCCTAACCTAAATAAAATAAAATCAGGAAGCAAACTGTTTAGCATTTTCTGGATGTTTATGAACCACATGCGCTCTGTCTTGAAGTCCTTCCGTTTACTGCAAGCTATCAGAGATAACAAACGACACAGTTAGGGGATGACTGAACACTCCACAAATGTTAGGAACGGAGGAGCATACGGTTGCTCAGCACAGCTGGCATTGCAACTGAGATGCATTGGAAAGCTTCTTGGTATTCAGCAACCTTTGTACTTTCACAGGACAACTGCATTCAGCAAATGCTGTTGAACCAAGCATATATGTGGAACACAGGAGCAAAAGACCTTTGTTAAAGACTTTTACCCCTAAACTATACATGACCGTAATACTGTAGTGCAGGACCGCTCTCTCCTGCCCTGTGATTAATCATGCTGCAGTAAGGTCCCACTGATACCACAGAAAGACGAGTGGAAGACCTGTTGTCTGCCAGGCGGTCCCATTTCCCCTCCTCCCCACCAGTTCCACAAGTGCCACGAGGCAGATGATTTTCTTCCCAGCGTACCAAGAGGTGCCAAGAAAAGTTTGTTCAACCTGTCAGAAGAGCAGCCAGTTGGGATCTTACTTAGAAACGCTCTTACACTCCCCTCCTCCATCCGTTTCTTTTCAGCTATCTTCAAATTTTACAAAATAAATACTGTTTGTGGCTCTGGCAGGCATAACATCTGCCCATGCTTTCCACACGTCTCACTTAAGGTCCACCGCAGGCCAAAGCAGACAAAGTAGGACCCAGCAGGAAGAAAGTGGGAGGAAAAGGGTTTGGGGATCCTTCCTTACGGCAGCCTTGTAAGCCCAACATGCCACACATGGTGGAGGAATGGCAGATGTTCTTCTACACCACAGGCTGAAAGTGGCAGCTGCTGAGGGGCTCTGCTGCACCCTGGGACCAAAGGCTTTTCTCCAAGCCTCTTCCCTGCTTTGCTTTCACGCTCCACTCTAAAAAAATGTGAGCAGCAATGGGAAGCAAGCACTGGTAGCTTGTGAGAAAGCAGAAGAAACACGGACTTCACACTGTACTGCAGGCACACTGTCAGGGTGAAAATTCCCATTTCTCATTTGCCCATCCACTGAAACGTAATCCAGTAAACAGTGTAACTGCTTTTCAACACATGGCTGCTATCCCGAATGGGTTCAAATATGAAGCTCTGAAATTTGTATTAAACAGTGTAAAAATTTGTGTTCTCCTCTCCAAAATGTCACAAATCTTCATATGTAATCTTTTTTTTTTTTTTTTTGATTTTTGCTGAAGATGAGTCTGCTCTGGCAGTAGGCAAACTGTACTGAGGGCAGTGAATTAGTATAAATGAATGGATCACATTTTGTGTGCCTGAAATACTGAGCTCCAAATACAAGTCCAGTTTCATCTAACAAAGCTTGCATGACTTTTTTTCCATATGATCACCCCCCCCATCTCCATCCCTTTATGCTTTGTCTCTTCATATCATATGAGTTCTCTTACAAGTTTTACACTAAATTTCTAGTGCTCCTTCATAGAGAATGAGTACACTGTGTTAAATTCAAGTGCCTCAACAAGCAGAAGCTTTTTTCAGCTAAGGCTGCATCGATGTGTGTAAATATATCCACAAAGGAATTCTGCAGCACCTGGGAACCTAGACTAAATTAATTTTATTTTATATATTTTTTAAATTGGCCCCACTGAAGCATAAAGGAGACTGAAAATGCACTTGAGTCCTACTTCAGACATAGCTGGCTTTTGAGAGAGTTAAGAGTGAGCCTAGGTACAATTTTAGAACAGAGACCTGGTCTGGTTTAGGTTTTTGTGCATACCCAGGGAGTTCCAGGCAGCAGCATGCCAATACACAGAATTATCAGCACATCAAAGGCATTATATTTATCAAACCCTGCCACAGCACATTTACTAGCTGTATGATGGATGTTGTTGTAGCAAGCAAGGAACACTTTGATGTACATGGCCTTCTTTGATTAATGAGGGCCCTTGCTGAGAAGCTGCATATGGAGTAAATTACTCTTTTCAAAAATGGCTGATTTGCACTATTGTACTAATTATGTCACCAGCTCAGAGTCAGTTCCAGATTCAGTCACACAAAATAAAGAAATAAAAATTCCCAAATACAGTTCACGCTTTTGTCACACACACACATCAGCTCAAAATCCTAATTAAATTAACTTACTTTTTTTTTCTTTTTTTTTTTTCTCTTCTACAAAGGGAGCACTGATGAATACTTTCCAACCAGGAAAATTTCTAAAATCCAGTCCCTAATTTCTCTGAAATGAATGCAAACTTATTGCTAATTCTGCTGCATTTTTAAGAACAATATAAGGACTCTGGAAGCATTTTAATTGATAACCAAAAAAAGAAAAAGAATCAAACCCCCAAAAGGCAGAAGGGAACCACAATGCACAAAGTCTGCCTCTTACAAGCATTTCCTAGATTAATTTTACCAGCTAGTGAAACCCCACAAAACTGCAGTTATTCCATTAACCTCAGTTCTCTGAGCATGTGGTGCCTTCAGCGATTTATCCACTTAGTTGTAACAACAATAAAGTTTTTAGAGCATTAACAGTGTGTTACATCCTTAAAATTGTGAACAGTAAATATTTCATTGTGTTAAGGATGTTTGCAGACTCCAATTTGTTATTACAGATGGCAGAACCAGTACTTTGCTTAGGATCACACAGAGTACAGACCAAATGCGGATTTTTATCATTGGACATATCAGGGAGATGAAAAAGAGCAAAAGCAGTGTGCCTGTGTGTGGGGTGACACTCCACTGAGGAGGAAATGATTTCTTAAGTGCATTTTCTGCTAAGAAGTTCAGATTTAATCCAGATTTGGTTTCATAATTCAACACTCTTTTCTATAGCCATGTGATAGAGTATTTCCTCAAAAAAAAAAAAAAAAAAAAAAAAAAAAAAAGAGAGAGAGAGAGAGAAGCAGTAACCCACATTAACCCTATGTCTTAGGCAATAAAATATCAAGAGATACCATATCATGTCACACATCAAGCCTTCTCAAATATGCATGTGAAATGTTCAGGTGATTGAATGTTTCATATTAATCGAGCAAAGATATTTACATCTGACACATATTTGGTTTCACCTTTCAACAGGACTAGTAGTTTTCTGTGGACAGCTCACAGATCTGATTTATAGTTGAGGGGAGCAAAGTGTTTAAAAGGAAACAGATTCCTGTGCCAAGTCAAATGTTTAGGAAATGACAGATCACAGGTGTATTGTGTGCATAATCTGCACATCTATCCTGGGAGAAGTCAACCAAATTCCCGCTCTTCTCCAGAGATTTCCAGTGGATTGCTACAGAGAAGAGAAAGAAAATGGATTCTGTGAAAGTAGAACAGTAGCATTGCCTTCAGTGTTTTTTCCACACAAGACTTTCATTGCAAGCAAGTTCTTCACATATATAAAAAGCTATTAAATTTCCTGAAAGCATCACCCAGAATTCCTGCACCATCAATAAAGCATCCAACATTAGATGCTTCCAAATTGCTTAGAAGATGCTTCTCTGAAAAGGCATTTCTCTTGCCATAGAACAAGCTGGAAAGTTTTTTTTTTTTTTTTTTTTTTTTTTTTTCCCCTCTTTTTTTTCACAAAGTCATGTTGGATTTTATAGTTATATCCACAAGGGGAAATTATGAGGGAAAGCAGTTGAGGAAGAAGGACATTCAGTTCTTTGACAGGTCTCCCTGGACATGTTTCTGAAAGGTTAGGAGCTCGCTCTGGGAAACTGGCACTCACAGTAAAATACTGCTGTCACTGGACAGCCCATAAGGAGTTCCATATGAACTCACTCTAAATTTCTGTAAAATGTCACATATCAGCACCAATATAATTCTAGACCTACTTCCAAACATATCAAGCAAGTGGAAACATGCAACATGTCACACAGGCTAGAACAGAACTGACAGAACAGTTCTGTCAGAGAACAAAAAACAAACACAAAACACAGAACCAACAACATAAAACATTAAAAACAATGACTACGTATTTAGCAAGACTTTTCTTGACTCTCTTATTGGTGCAGTTATGCTATCTTCTTCCACACCTTTTGAATCTGATATCAGAATGCATTATTTTTTTAAATGTAGTTATACCATTAGCGATTAACTAATGCATATCGGACACATTTAATATTATCCACCAATGTAAAAGCAAAATACTAAATCTGAATAAACTGAAGTTTTTCAAGCTTTTTTGGAAGCTGACAATCCCCTGAGGCTGGCTCAGTTTCTCCTCCATGTGCCAGCACAGCTCCGGTGACTCCATCTCCTACCTTTAGGTCAGGACAGAGCCTGCCAGTGCAGGTCCCCAGCACTGAGAACAGCTAGAATGAAGGACAGACATACTCTAATATGGCTTTAGGTCTGCTTTAGAGAACAATTTGAATGTTTAGAGGTTACAATGCAGAAAGTGAGCTAGAAGTAATGCAGGTACTGCATTATCAACCTGCCACAATTAAATTTTATTGCTAGTCAATCATACAGAGAATTTCTGGACAGAGTTAATGTAAGCTAACTAACCAAACACCAGGCAAAACCAAAATCAAATTAAAAGGTTATATAAAAATCTTACTTAAATTTCAAATGAAGATAAGAATGATTCTCACTCACTGATATCTTCATCTTCAGTTTTCTCTGAGTTTCTTCCAGCCAAGATGACTGTGTCATGTGTCCTAGACTACAATTGTTTCCCCAAGAATTTTCCAGACAAAATGCTTTCATTCAGAATTCTGCCAAAGTCAGAGCTCAACATTTCATCTGGTTCTAGCTCCTAATCCTAAAACATTTGTCCATGAAAACTTTCCTATTATTTTGCATAATAAAACTACATGACACAAATCCTTTTGTTCTTTCCCAAGAACTTCTGCTATTAATTTCCTACATTAGGTACTGAACTAGTAAAAGTACTGAACTGTTATCCAAAGCAAAACTAGAAATAATATAGAGGTATGTTCTCAGACTACAACATTCTCCATAGAGAAATGTCTAAATTCCACCTTATTTTTTAATTAAAAACTTTTAAAACAATGAAACCATGAAGAACACAAGTTTTGTTTGAAGACAGCTATCACTTGTGCTGAGTCCACAAAAGCTAAGAAATATAAAATGCAATAGACAAAATGAAATGATTCAATGCTGACCTCACATCAGTTGTAAACTGCTAGATCTGCCTGTTCCTTCCAAAATCACTCATTTGGCTTCAGGGCATTTAAAATAATCCTTTGATGTTGGAATTGCTACTGTACAGCTGGAGAATAGCAAATGTTGAATTTAAAAAGCAGAAAATAAAAGCAAGTTAGGTAACTTGCAAGACAGTAAGACAGTAAGTCTAACAATGAAACAAGTTTTGAAGGGAAGAAAATTAAGGATAACAATTTAGAGAATGCCCTCTAAAGATACAGGGACAAGAAAGTTGTAAATACTGGGGAAGAAGAAATTTAAACCCAAAGACAGTTACAGTGGAAGGACAAATAGGTATAAATGAACTGCAAGTTTAGGCTATAGATTAAAGGGGGTTTTCACCTATAAGAATTACAAGGCTCTAAAACAGTTTTAAAATTTAAAATAAAACTGAAACAAAAACAAACAAACAAACAAACAACAACAAAAAAAAACACACATAACCACTAATAAAATCCATTAAATTCCTGTTGAGATGGTGTATAGTCAAGAAGAACAACTTCAGGTTTGCAGAAGCTACGACTGCAGAGGAGCAGACTCAAGAACTTGGGAGGCATCTTCTGGTCCCACCTGCCCGATTATCATCTGTACTCAGAAACTTGTTTTGTGGTTGTGGCTGCCTACCTTGGCAGCTCAGAAAAAAAATCCTGTTCTCATAAGAAGTGAAATTATTTTTGAGGACAAGGAGTTATCGTTGTCATATATATTATTACAGGTTCTGCTGAGGAATGAGTCAGATGTTGACATTATGGTTAATAATACAATTTTTAGTGATCATAATCAGTATTTATGGGTAACTGATCTGATGAAAAAATAAGGGGAAGATAGGTGGGAACTACTGGGAGGTGGGAAAATAACCATCCCACCCAATGGTCCTTTGACATACCAGACCTATCTCCAAGGTGGGAGCTGGAAGATGACAGCTACATCTTCAGAGAGGAAACATGAGAACGTGAGAAAAAACAAAAGTACCAGAATAAGTCCCAGTACTTGACCCTGAAAGCATTCTGAACAATACTCCTTTCCTTCTTTTCCACCTGGTTTTACCACAAAAAAAGGAAATTGCCTGGCTTTGACCATGATGAATGAATAAGCAAGATCTTGAAACCCCGAGTAATTAACAGCTCTCCAAATATTCCCGTCTTCCATCACATTCTTCTGTCAGGAGAGTCTCGGCAGTGCCACACATCGCCCACAGAGTTTGATTTGCTATCGTGAGGAGGGCAAGGAGGTTCCTGCTGCAGTGCCCGAGACTTGGCCTAGCAAAGCCTGGGCTTCATTCCAGCACTGCAAGGAAGTTAATAAGGCCATTTACAGTTTACAAACTACTTCCACTTGCACTGACCATTGTAAGCCTCAAGCAAAGCTGTCATGAGGCTTTTGTAGGGGAAACCTTAAGGGCTTTGGTTAAGGCTTGCTGTCAGAAAGCTGCTTGAAATGAATTCAAATCACCAGGCTCCCTTACTGAAGGTCAAACGCAACATTTGCAGCTGGAATTGCTGACACAATAGCGGCACGAGGGGAAACATAAAGACCCATTGGAGAGGAAGACACTGGCTGCAATGTTAGTGCTTCACCCACAGCTGGGGAGGAGGGGGAGTAAGGCAGGCAGGCTGTGGGTGGAGGTGTGTAGAGATGCAAGCTGCCTGTCAGAGGGGTGAAACTGTAAAACCTACCTTCAGTACAGTCCTTAGCCCCGGTGTCTGGGGGAGTTTTGGGTTGGATGTTAGGAAGAACTTCTTTACCGAAAGGGTTGTTAGACATTGGAACAGGCTGCCCAGGGAAGTGGTGGAGTCACCATCCCTGGAGGTCTTTAAAAGACGTTTAGATGTAGAGCTTAGGGATATGGTTTAGTGGGGACTGTTAGTGTTAGGTCAGAGGTTGGACTTGATGATCTTGAGGTCTCTTCCAACCTAGAAATTCTGATTCTGTGATTCTGTAACATACTCTAAAAGCCATGGGGAGGGCCTGCCCTTGCCAGTGCTGCTGGAGGAAGTGGGTCTGAACATCTCCTCCCTGCTTTTCCATGCTCAGCAGCAGACAAGTGGTCTCTTGGTGAAGGGAGAGGAGCCTGCCCAGCTAGCAGTGTGAAGTGCAGACCCGACAGCTCTAGCAGGCCCCTGCTGGGCACCCCTGTAGCCACAAGTGAACTGCTCCCACTGTGCCTTGCACAGCAGCAGCAGTGAGATCTCCACATTGCTCCCTTGCCCCACAAGCTCTCCTGCCCCACAGCAGACAGTTGTGGATGCCCCGTGGCTTCCTGATGAGCCAGGAGGCTGTCCTAGATGAAGTACTGTGCTTTATAGCATAACGTCTGTCTTCATCACTGAACTTGAGATGCCTTTATATCCTCCCTCCTGGCGTATCCCGTGACATGCTGCTGGCACACTGGACCAACTTCCAGAGGACTCCAGCTCACTTCCTATGTCATTCCTTAACTTCATTGTGCTCTTGGCAGAGGCAAGAATGCTTTGTAAAAGCAAATTTCAGCTTGCAGAGGTGATGTCAGGCCATGGGGAGCCAAGGTTACCCCAGTGCTGGCCATGCCCTCTCTGATGGGGTGCAGCCCCATGGGCTTTGACCTGTGGTGGTCCCATTAGGTACAATCAACAGCCCCAGACAAGGTGGAGAACTCATCCAGAATACATCTGCAGAGCCCTGGCAGGAACAGCAGTTGGGCATGAGAGGAGCCGCAGTGCAGGTCCGGCACCAGGGCTGCCACCATGTCCCCACACTGTGTTTCAGGGCAGGCTGAGGCATTTCTGGGCCATTTGGAGCCATTAGTGCCCTCAGGGCAGGCAGCTCATAGCTCTGACAGCATTCAATTTCAGTATGACAGGTCATAAAAAATAATCTACCACAATCATTTACTGGAATAATCATCTCACTTTGTTTCTTAAGTAATTCATCTTTTGGGCTCAGCTCTGGCCACAGGCCCAAATTCAGGAGTTTTCTTCCTTGTCCAACTCCAAGTAATACAGTTGTGAAGAAGAGCATGAAGAAAGATGTGGCCAATTTTGTCTGCTCAGTAGTTCAGCCCCGCTGAATACATTTTGGACACCTTCTAGAAGAGATATACTTTAAACGTTTGTCTGAATTTGTATTAAAATATAAGATTCTCATTCACAGTGACCCAAGCTTCAATTCTTACTGAAATCTAAATGTTTTGAAAGAAGAGCAGAAAATCCGAGTGCCTGTACAAGCGTGCTGACTCAGCCAGCTGCTCACAGCTCCCCTCGGAGTGAACAAGAATAATAAGGTTGGCCACTGGGACCAGAATCAATCTATTAACCAATATGATCTGGAGACCTTGGGTCTTCGCTTATATTTTCTACAAATTGTATTGTGTCTTAGCGAAAGCAAAATCCTCATGGGATGACTATCTCAGGGCCACATCAGCATTTTCCATGTTTTATTGGTGCATAAGAAACTAAAAATATCAAAACAAAGCCAGACACTAGCTCAGAGGGGAAAAAAGAAAAAGGAAAAGAAGGAAAACAATTGATCAGTCAAAAATAAGAAGAAATATTTTGATGGAAAATATTCTGGTAGTAGAAATAACAGAATCTTGTTAGATTATATTAAAGAGAGGCAAGGAAATGTTGTATAGGCATTAATAGTTATACTGAAGATTCCATGTGCAGGAGAGAATTTATCGGGTAACATTTGAAATATACACTTGGAAGGATGAAAGCTAACAAAGACAGCTCATAAATAAGCTCCAAAGTACTGCAAACTTCAGCTGGCAAACCTATGTAGATGAATCAAGGTAAGTTGCTAGCTATTCCACAAGACAAAATACTTCTGTTCAGAATGCAAAATTTAAAGTGGCTAGAAAGATGGAGAAGAGTTAATTTCAACAGACCAAAAGTTGAATTCTCAGTTTAGAACTTGAAAAACCTATAGCAAAATCCCAGAAAAGTCTTACAGCAACGATAACAGCTTCTTTATTTACAGTGAAAAATGCCAGTTGATTGTGATCTCCAACATAAACAGTTAGGATACTCAGAATAATGATAGGTGCCACAAAGAATGCACAGAGCAAACACTTCTGATGACAAAGCACTATAGCCTTTTAATATAAGAAAACTGCTTAGAAACGCCCATGATAACCAGCTAAATCTCTCATGCTTGTTCAGGAACCTCCCAGAACAACATCACTAAGAAAACAATATATTTGCCTGATGATGTGTCATCCCATCTGAGGTGTTTTGGAAGGAGAATGCAGAATGTTTGAGGCAATGCACATAATCCCCTTTAGGCAGTTTTCAAATGCATATCATCAGCAATATTGTGATACTAGTAGAACACTAAAAAGGTAAGATTAACACCTAATTCTTCCATAACTGTTTCAATTCCTTGTTATTGTACTGCATTTTATCTTTATTTCTTCAGTTAATACCACTACATTTGTTCCCTTAAAACAATGACCTGAATGTCTTCTCTGTGATAGAAAGGTAAGAAATAGGAATAAAAACCATGGAATTGACTCATGAGTGGGTTGAATTAAGGAAACCAACAAACAGAGTGTTAGGGGACTGGACCTCAAGTCCATGGAAGCCATGGCAAATGGGAATCTTGAAGGACTACAGTTCAGCCAGATGGAAAGCCATTGCTGAGACAGTAGGCATGCATACAGCTTAAAAGAGATGTTCAAAATCTATTACAGCACTAACAAGAATTGAATTAGTTATCTATTCCTGGGAATAAAAATGGTTGCTTCAATGCCACTAGAAGACAAACCCAGGACTTTGAAAAAAAAGACAACTGTTTGAATTTGGCAGCCACTTCACTGGTCAGCAATCATTGGCTTTTCTTGCCGATATTCAGTGACCTTGAGATTATCCAAGAAAACATTTACTTTTGGCTTTTTTCTCTAGAGTTCCTGCCTAGCATCTTCATGCATAAAATCTAAGAACGAGCAAAGAAACTTTACTTTACTTGTAAAAATAGCCATAGGTTGCCTTGAAACAAGGGAGACTTCACGTCACACAGTACTTGTTTTCTTTTAATAGGAACCAGAGCCTAAATATCACATTTGGCTACGTTGCCCTTTTTCAAATAAACCCTGAAAGAATATGAGGAACAGATACTGTAGTTAAGGGCTCTACAATGCCTGCACTAACACCAATCTATGCATCTTACTCAACCGTGCCATTTAGCAAAGGGCAGATAGAGGAATAGGCAAGAAAAAAAAAAAAAAGATGCTACATCCAAACCATTTCAAAACTTTTTTTTTTTTTTTTTTTTTTTACTTGCTGCTTGCTCTTTAGCAGCCTCATAGCCATTACAGTCTCTGTAGCTTAGTTGTTCAACTCAATTTTTAAATCTCATTAATAATATACAAATCATGTTTAAGGAATATTTTATGAAATGAAAAGTAGACTTTATAATGGAGTGACTTCACAAGACAGCTTAAAAGTTTATATATAATTATTTATGAGCACACAAGGAGATGCTAATTTTTTCCTTAAGAAATCTGAAACTAAAAGCTGGTGTTTGTAGGATAGCATGATCATGTTTAGTAAGGCCTCTGAGTGCCTCTTGGCCATGAATTATTCTGGTTCTGAGAAATAACTGGAGTGTTTGGCTGTTTCTACTGGACTTTAACATGAAAAAATGGGTTGAACAAAATAATTCCAATGAAAAGTAGACCATTGAAAAAACCTTGACATGAGCCAGCAGTGAGCACTTGAAGCCCAGAAGGCCAACTGCATGCTGGGCTGCATCAGCAGAGGGGTGGCCGGCAGGTTGAGGGAGGTGACTGTGCCCCTCTGCGCTGCCCTTGTGAGGCCCCACCTGGAGTGCTGCGTCCAGGGATGGGGCCCCAGGCACAAAAAGGATGCGGGGCTGTATGAGCAGTCCCAGAGGAGGCCATGAAGTTGATAAGAGGGCTGGAGGACCTCTCCTATGAAGAAAGGGTGAGAGAGTTAGGAGTGTTCAGCCTGAAGAAGGCTCCAGAGTGACCTCACTGCAGTTTTTCAGTATGTAAAAGATGGAAAGTGACTTTTTGCTCGGGCAGATAATGACAAGGGGAAATAGTTTTAAACTAAAAGAGGGAAAATTTAGATTAGAGGTTAGGAGGAAATTCTTCACTCAGAGGGTGGTGAGGCACTGGATCAGGTTGCCCAGAGAGGTTGTGGATGCCCCATCCCTGGAGGTGTTCAAGGCCAGGTTGGACAAGGCTCTGGGCAACCTGTCCTAGTGAGTGGCATCTCTGACCATGGCAGGGGGGTTGGAATTGGATGAGTTTTAAGGTTCCTTCCAACCCAAGCCGTTCTATGATTTACCTATTAAAATCTATAATCTTTTTCACCTCACATGTGGTCTGCAGCTTGAAACAAATCCGCTTATCTTGCCAGGCCCACCCCTCTTCAGAGTTCTGCCAAGTGTGTGGTGGGTCCCACCAGGAAGCATTACACCTGGAACCATTACATGAAACCTCCTTTTGCTGTAGAGAGCCCAGCAGTATCACTAATGACAAAAATGAGACTACCAATAAATTAGAAAGGACTAGAAAGACCTATGAAGATTCAAACTAGATGATGTGAAGAGCAGCTCAGCTCGAGCACAGTGCTGAGCTGCGTCCCTGTGCATACAAGATTGTAGCAAATGTTGTTCTTTCTATAATTTTAGGAGCACAGACTTATAATAAAGCAAAGCCCAAGGGGTAGACAAATTGTATTGTTTTGTTCACATAATACCCAGAACCCAAATTTTTTGATAAAGAAAATACTTTTAAAAGTTTGAGAAAATAAAACAGTAACTATTAAAATCATTTTAATACCACATATATAGCACTGGGTTTGGAATTGGAATCTGACACCAGAAGCCTCATACCTCCCTGTAACGAGATTGTCTTAAACAAATCCCAGCCATTAAAAGCCGCATACTAAGCCCAACCACCAAGTCTGTCATTTGAGGTCTCACTTCCCAGGGATCTCTGTTTGTCTTTATAACCAATCATATCAATCACAGTTTGAGTTTGGGATATTATTTTCCTCTCAGAATTTACAGAACCCCAGTATCTTTGATTTGATTTATGCCGAACTGCCATTTTCAGGGGGAAAAAATGCATTAATTGGCACGTGGTATCTGCCCGTTATCCCTCTTGGAGCTTCAGCTGATCTATGCTGCAGGATTTTAAAAATGCAGTCCCTCTCACTGCAGTGGCACAACTCCCATCTTTACACCTGGGTAAATCAGGTCAGCCAGCTCCTATAATCCAATTCTAATTAATCTGGCCTTTCTCATCTAATGCAGGAAACTAAAATGCCTGGACAACAGGCACCTCGTTTTTAGCTGTGTACCCCTTGTCTCTAAAAACACTGCAGACAGAAGGGAGGTCATCACCTCCTTTTTGCAGAAGCTGCTGCAAAGCAGCATGTTCCTGGCCTTGGAGGTTAACGTGACTGTTGGGGGAAACAAACAGCCCAAGCATATGCTGTCCTGTAAAAAATCCCTCCATGTCTCATCCCGTGAGACTGGCACTTTTTGAAAAGACATTTTTGCATTATTTTCTCCGACTGCAGATGGGTCAGTGTAGTGAAAATAAAATGATTACACTGTGTATAATCATATGCTTTTTCCCAGCTAAAACTTCTGTCATCTATTTTAGGAGGTCTCACATGTCTCTTAAGCTGTCACTTCCGATAAGCGTACAAGTGTTCTGAGGACATTGTACTACTGTATCTGCCTTCATCAGATCTGGCTCTGCCGTTCTTCTCCCTCCTCCTTTGCACGAGTTACCTTAGGTGCTATGAGAGTTCCCTTGCAGAATTTATTGTAGTGATCTTAATTAAATTAATATTCCTGTGTGCAAGGCTACTGGGATCCAAGGCTGGTATGAGGTTCATCGACTTTCACTTAGAGGGTAAAGTTTCCAGTTTTCACTCTCACGAGGCAATATGAAAAATTTATGACAGAAGCAGGAGAACTCTTGCTAGAGGCAATGACATCCCTGTGCAATTAAAACACTTTCAAGTGTCTTTTTTACCTCCCTTCTCTTTCCACTCATCTTAGAAAACAATATACAGAGCTGCTTTATTTTGCACTGTACATTTTTAACTTAAAGATCTGTAAGCAGTTGACAAATTATAATGTGATCATAAAAATTTTTTACAGTTTGAAATGTAACATATTGTACAAGGTTATGGCCAGATGGTTAAGGAGCTTTTTTCTTTTCTTTTTCTTAAAAAAAGAAAAAAAAAATGGTTCTAAAGCTTTCAAGCAGCAAAAGAAATTCCCTCCACAAAAGGGAACAAATGGAGACCCTGTCTTGCACTCTTAGGAGATCACAGCAGTTGTACTAAACCCCTTAATGGGCACAAGTTGGAAAGGGCAAGGCTTAGTATGAGGGCTCCTGAGCTTTATTTATGCTTTGTAGTTCTGGTGGGAGATGACTCCTGCCACAATCCTGAGAGCTAGGCTGTGGTATTTAACCACACCATGTAGTGTCACCCTGCTGTAATTTGTGCACAAGAAATATTCCTTTTAAAGAACCAAGCACCCAAAAGCAGCACAGAGACTCCATGTGCATCTTGACTGCCCTGTGCTCTTGGACAAGCCACACAGTTTTTTGGAGAGCTATGCTTCTGGCTCTGAGCAGCTCTCGGATGGGATGTATTTGAAGAAGACATCTATTTTTTCTCACTCTGCACAGTTGTGTAAATGAAGGCTTCAGGACAGTTAGTTTCTTTGTAAAATAACGCTGAACAATTGCTGTGGCTGCAAACTATGGAGAATAAAGAAACAATAAATACTTAATAACCAACTTAATGCAATTATCCTTTCTTACCTCAACAGAGTATGTAATTTTTTGCAAAGTGCATTGCAGAGCACACTGCAGTAACCAGAGCTAACGAAGTAATGTGGAAACAACGGCGACCATTCTTTCAATGACCGTGTATAATTCCTCTTAACAGCATGTGCCCTAAGAGAAAAATTTACTATAATATCCCATGCTTTATTCTCAACATGCTAGTCTTTGTTATCTATAGATAGTTAACATTACTGCAATGCAGTAGTCTTTGAAACAAAATATTATTTATTAGCCTTGAAATTGGTAAATATTAAAAAAGAAAGCTGTAATTTCTTAAACTCACTCCAGAATTTAGATCTCAGTAGACTGAAGAATATAAATATTATAGATGCCCACCAGCAGATCCAAGCAGCTGAGCTATATCCTGTTAAATTGTCTTACTTTGATCATACGGGCAGTAGTATAAATAGGCCTTGAAATATAATTGCAGCATGTTGCACATGGTGAAAGATTATGAGCCTAAATTAACTTTCATCCTAAGGTAAGCCTATTGACTTGTTTTTGGAAAGCTTTAAAGAAACCCTCCTCTATTCTCATATTCACTCTGCTCGTCTCTGCCCTTCCACCATTTCTCTCCTCCTCACTCCACACATGCCACAGGGCATTAGTTTAAACAAATCCACAAAATGTAATGTTTGATATATTTATCTGATCATACATGGCAAGCATATATAGCAATATTTACATTGCTGGTTGTATAACTGTGCTAAACAATGCAAAAAATGCCAAAGTCCTATGCCATGTAAAATTTCTAGAATTCTGTAAAGGTAAAATATCCTGTATGGGTAAAGAAGTGGGGGAAGAGACTGCATTTATGATCATCAGCATCACAAGCGAGCTGAAATGAGAATTCACTGAACAAGAAAGAAGACTAGGATATTGCCTTTTATATGGTAAGTTTAATACTTTCCTGCATTTAAAAAATAACCTTGAAACACTTTTAACCACACTGCCAATGGACCCCTAAGACAAAGGCACAGAAAGACAAACAGACACACCAGTTCAAAGGTGAGCTTGAAGGAGAAGATAACTAATGGGTAGAGAAACTCTTTAAAAAGTATATATGGAGATGACAGCATAAAGGACCAAAAAGCAGGAACTCTTTTGCTACCTTCAAAACATTTCTGCTAATGCTTCGTGTTTCTGTGTAGTGGGAACTGGTTTGCTTATCAAAAATTCAGGAAGACTTTGTCAATTTCCAACCCTCCCCAGTAAAATAGAATTCATATAATGAACTCTGAATTATCTCTTCTTCAACATCTCTTCTCATGTAAAGATAAAGATGAGTTTGTAAAACGCATGCAACATACACAACACCTCCTCTCTTTCCCACGGCTTAAGGCAGTTGCCTTCAGCAGCTGGGTAAATTAAGCTCTATTCCACAAGCTCCGTGTTAACCTCATTTTAACACACAGATACAAAGCAGGAATGCCTTGAATCATTTCAGTTGCTTTCAAAGTGAACGTGTACTTGCATCCCAAATTAGGAATACCTGAGGTTAGAGCAACAGGCTGGTTAAAAACTCTGGATTTATGTACTGATGTCAGGGAGGCCATGGCTATATGGCAAGTCATGCAGTTTCACCTTGCTTCAAGGTTTCTATGTGAGAGGAGTATAGTACTACCTTACATCATGATGGACTTGTGAGGATAACAGCTTTAAAGCACACAGGTTCCTCAGACAGCACCACAGTCAGGAACTATATCAAATAAAGAAAAGATAATTTGGATGAAACCTAAGACACACACCTTCAATTTTTCTGACATTCTTTCCTCAGTCAGTGGACAGATTAACTTCAACAGTTGCTGCAGCCTAGTTAACAAAGGCAGGAATTTGGGGGCATTGAGGGCAATTGATACTGCATTATATATTTTGCCAATTTAGCCTCACTGAAAAAAATCTATATTCCCCATCTGCACAGTGTTTTGCTAACACAGCATAAGACAAATAGTAACCACCAGCTGTAATAAGTGAACTGAGGGATGAAGGAATTCATGAAGTTCAGGATAGTTTCCCAAAGGTCAGAAGCTCACATCACCAAAACAACACTGGGAATTCACTCTGAGAGCAAACACAAGCCTGAACAGAAAAATCTTGTGCAAGACAGTGTATCATAATTGGTGTCTTGGAGAAAAAGCAAAAACCAAACAACAACAATAAGAAGCACAAAACAAACAAACCAAAACAAACAAACAAAAAAACCACAAAACAAACCAAAAACAACCACCACCACCAACAAAAACAACCAACACTTCTTAAGGCAGAAGAAATAGATGAGATGATGGAGGTCATAAAAGGCATCTTGCACTGTAACTGACCTTGAAACCTTCCTTTTCTCTCAGCCTGATTAAGGGAAAAATACTTAGTTAGATGCTCACTTTGTCCTCCACATGGATAAGCACAAGAAGAAAAAGGAGGAGGAGAAGGGGAAGAAAAAAATCAATACAATCTGTCTACAGTTTAACTGGTATGTTACAGTGAATAGGTTTATGAAACCTCCAGTAAGGAAGAGCACAATTGCTCCAACAACAGTAGAAGTTGCTGAATTTTAGTGTAGTGCTACTTTCTTAGGTGTCATATAACAAGAAGAAAATGCAGAAGGTGTTCTTATTGTCCAGGGACAGTACTTGTTTTGGACTGTAAGAATTACTAACATGGAATAAACTCATCTAGCGCAGTACAGTGGTTGTAACAGCAATCACTACTATATACTATACACTATACAAGAAAGCGTGAAAACTGCCATGCACACAGAGGAACAAGAATAAATATAGATAATAGGAAGCATCTCTTCCTACCTCCTCTGGCAAAATGATTTATGCTCTGAAAGAAGACTTAACATACCTTTAACCCTCGCTGGTTAAAGCGTATGGACTTAAAACTACAGAAAATTGTGGATGTGTACATTTTCATGATAAATAGCCCAGCCAGCTTAACGAGCACTGTTGAATTCCTGTCCTTGCTGGTATCTTGTAGCAATGAGTTCCATGAGAAAATTCCACATTGTAAGAAAACACAGTCCAGCCCTTGATCTCTCCCTCTCACCCTTCTCTTCCTTACACAGACACATCCATATTCTCATAGAAATTGCTGCATGATCCTGTCTGACAAAAATGAGATGGATACCAAGATACAGAAATAGGGGAGTAGGGAAAATAAGCAGATGGTCTTGCTTTACTATGCAGGTGCTGTTCAGCAATTTTTCCCACCAGTGAAGCTGCTGTATTTTGCACAATGTTTTCCCAATTCACTAGACAATCAGGAACAGAACAACATGAATGCTCTGTTCTGCTACGATGTGCTGAGACAGCAGGTTATCGTTGGTGACTCTGAAGCTTGCTGACATCTGACATGAATTCCTGGCACGCTGACTTTTTAAAAATCGATGGGGACAGACCTCAGAGTAACAGAAATAGCTGTGAAGTTTAACACTGCTGAAACTGTTCAGGCTTGATTGGCTGGCGAACATGGAAGGTCAGAAAGAGGAGCACTAGATCCTCATCAGTAGGAACAGAAGCAGATTATTATAGCAAAAATCACTCTGAAGTTTCATAGCTTACTGTTCCTGTGAAACAGCCGAGATCAGGAGATGCATAATGTGCAGCAGACCTCTTCTTTATTAATACAACCTTAAGCTAAAGATGAAAAATGTATATTGGCACATAGAGGGCTCAATGGAGTGTTATAAAGCCATTGCTTGACCTCCATTTTTGATGATTTTAGAGCACTTCCTAAAAAGTTTTGTTAAAGGAAACACTTTAGCCAGATTGTTGGTGCTAATTAGATTTTACTCTTCAAGTGGAAGTCGAAAGGGATCTCCAGCATATAAGCACCTAAAAAATCAAGTTTTACTTTAAACATAAACATAGCCTTAGTACTAGACTTCCTACAAGCCCTTGTCATAAAGAAATTAATAATACAAATATATATACTTAACCTAATCAAAATTAGACAGTAAGAAACCTGCAAAACGTCTTACTAGCAAAAATGATTAAGCTCAACTTCTCATTTATCCTGATTTTTTTACATGTTAAGAAGGTCTGTGTAGATGGAAATGATGAGTCAATGGAAATTTAAAGGTAGGTCAACAAGCCTGTTTGAAAAGCTTTGAGAAAATACTAAAAAATTACATTATAACTTTCCTTTCAAAATACAAATGGGAATAAATTATAACAATATAAAGAAATAGAAAACTTTTATGTAATTGTTAAAAGCACCTAAAAGCATGCTTGTTAAATGAACAATTATGTCTTCATAAAAGAGTATCTCCTTAGTTTCTTCCATCCACATGGTCTAAAAGCACTTTAAAAAAGCTTTAAAGCTATTCACTTGATACACATATATCGATAACTAACGTTTTGTTGCCTGAAAGTAAATCAAAGTAGCTAAAAACGAGCATCTTAACTATGAGAATGTTTAACATGATAAGACCCCACCGTTGATGAAGGCTTACATGGTGGTACTAGATGCAGTGGTCTTAGTGCTATGAGGCTATATTGGTTTCACCTTATCATCATATTCTTTTTTGATTATGCAAAAATATGCATTGCTGCAAATGCTTAGGCACTAGAGGCAAAGCAGGTAGTTGCCCAGCACAGCCTCAGCCTCTGCTTCTCACCTATCCTGCCCAGTGCTGTAAGATCCAGATAGGACCCCTGGCAGCATCCTTTCCAACAGCAACACAGCTGCAAGCCTTTCTGCTGGGGCACTTGGGAGCCCTACAGAGCTTTGTGTCCTGGCCCTATGCTTTTCCTCTTCTCAAGGCAGACATAAACCAGATGAGGCACTGGACCCCTCTCAGCAGTCATTCACAGAAGAGCAAAAGGGTGGATAAAGCCTGGTGTAGAGAGCTTTTTGCTGGAATGCGAGGGGAGACCACATGACACTGCAAAGAGAGTGAGGACTGGCAGAGAAAATGCTGCAGAGAAAGGCATCTAGCTGCGCTCACATGTCTGCATTGGAGGAAGGTTGCAAGGTCCAAGATGGAGACAGGGATTTAATGCTCTGGCAGACAGGGAGGACAGAAGAGAGCAAAGCTACTCCTAGTCCCCAGCTACAGCTCACTGACTCTGCCTTCCCAAATCAACCAAGAACCACTGACCCCTTCTAGCCCACATCTGTCTTATTTTCCTTTCATCCATAAAGCTTCTTCAGACTTTGCTTCTGGGCCTTTCATTGACACAATTCCTAGTTCCCTACTCAAAGTCCTGCAATATCTCTCACCCTTCAGTGAAGGTCCCAGTCTCAGTCCCATCTCCAAAATCTGCTCATCACCATCGGATCCTGTGCTCCCAACCCAACAGTGAAGACAAAGTTTTGTCAATAATACCAACCAATGTCACAAGTCATAAGCTCAAATTCCTTCAACTGCTGCCTCTGAATTCGTACAAGCTTGGGGTTGTGCACTAACAATGTCTATTTTTCTCCTCCACTCAATTGTGTTTTTATTTTTTCTGAAAGGGAAAATTAAAAATAATTTTTAGAAAATGCATACAAATCATAACGTGCCAAGAATGCAAGCCAAATTCTACATTGATGATCCTTAAGGGTCCCTTCCAACTCAGGATATTCTATGATTCTATGATTGATTTGTGGTAGCATAGCATGGGTGGTACCTATTCTAGCAGGATGGTGCAGGTTCAGAATTCAATGATCAGCTTTTCCTTGGGTATGAGTAGCCAGGAAGAGCCTCCAGCAGGTGAGTGCTTAGCAAAGCTTTATACCTGTTCTTTCATAAGAACAGACCTTTTGAAAGATGACAGGAACTCATTTTGCTTCCCACATAAGAAGGGGATTCCTTTTTTTTAATAGACTCTCCCATCGACATATTTCACAGCTTCTCCCGACTCCTGAAGGGTTCTGTTTTTCAGAAGCTGAACTGTATGAGAACATACTGCTGCACTTTCTTAAACTATATCAGAAAACAAGTCACCACATACGTCCCAGAGAGAGAAGTGGCATTCTGGAGGGAACTTACTGATGCCTTTGTAAAGTTAGGCACTTCATTATGCATGGTCAAGGAGACAAATACGGTGCTCAAATGTTGAACATAATCTCTGTAAACTCCTTGCCCTGTAACACTGTGAAAAGCAGCAATGAAATACCTGCACAATACATCTGTCAGGTGCATGAGAATTGGCTTTTGACTCTCCTAGCAAATTCTCTTCTTCCACTCAATGTATTTTCTATGTAAATAAGTAATTACTGGAGATTTGATGTGGTGAATATTCCTAGTAGGGAAGCACCTCATTTATGTATTCTTAGAGAATTTACTTGATGAACATTATTTTCTTTGGTACTACTAAGCAAAAGCATGTCCAATGGAAACCAACATAATCATACAAAACCAGACTATTTACAACATGGATGTCAGGTATCTGCATGATTTCCAAACTAAACAAAAAGCAACTCTTCCCTTAAAAGAAAAAGCTTTAATTCTCAGGTTAGTCTGTCCTACTAAGGCTTGCACAAAGCAAATCCTACTGCAGTATAACTCTCAGTCATCTATGTTCTGGTCTTACTTCTGTACTCTACCCAGAGCTGTGGGAGGAAAGCTTTCTGCAGATTCTAAAATTACAGGCTGCAAAAGGCTGAAGCTCTTCAATGGGTGCAGTATTAATTGTACAAAGCTTTATCACTGAGTGGTCACCTGAAGACATCTGTGCATGAATGTCTTAATTCAGAATTTGTTTTAAGACTATCAGATGTTAGATAGTTTGCAATACAATATATCAAGAATATGAAATCAATCCCAGACATAAAAAAAATATAATATTCCCAAGAAAATCTGACTGGTTAACCCCAGCAATAATAACCATCATGGTGATGTGCCAGAACAGGACGTAGGTATTATCTTTTTTTTTTTTTTTTTTTTTTTTCTCCCTTAGATTGACCAGCCAGTCTTCTCAAATAATAAATTCAATACATCATCTGCAACCTTTGTGGAATATGAACACATCCTGCAACAGTAGGGTCCTTGCAAGACCTCATGATTCCTCCTTATCCATTTTGTACGGTTGAATTCCTAGGGCCAGACACTTCAAGTAATCAGAATGTTGCTTCCTGGCATGGCTATTTCTGGAAATTGGAACAATTCATTGCCTCTGAAAATATCAAGCTCCTCTCACAGATGATATACCTCCTACTAAAACAAAAAGAGAGATTTACGGCGGATGTGTCATTGAAATATAGCAGAAAAGAAAAAGTGATCTACACATGACTGAAAAATAAAATCAATATTGGGAAGATAAAACCACACAGAGTAAGCAGCCTATTCTTATTCCTACTTTTACAAGACAGTGAATGCCATGCTTAATCCAGGTTTACACAAATCCCAAGGCACCAAGAAACTCTTTAAGATTTGAAATTCTAGAGAACCCACCAGATGGACTGCCTTAGTGAGAGAGAGAGAAAGGATGTGACTATAAATGTCAGATTTTGAGGTTTACTTCAAATTGAAAAGTTCAGAAGCACTTGAATTCATCTGTTTTTTCATTCACCTCTGTCTATGCTTCTAAGAAATAAATAAAAAGGACCTTATCAGTCCCCATGATTTCAACACTGGTGAGTTACTTTAAGTGGCAAATTCTGGATGCTTAGAGTCATAAACACTTTTACTGTCAGGTGATGATTTATAACACATGGGCAACGTATAAACCTAGTGAAAATCCAGATTGAGCAAGAACAGAACCACATGTAAGACAAAGACCTGTGTTCACTGAAAGCATGAAGCAGTGGTGAGGTTTCTCAGCTGCAGATAATGAATTTGAAAGTAAAAAAAACTGCAGCAGCAGTCACAAGTCTGGAGACGTGGGTAAGTTTGTCCCCATGGAGCCTCAGAGCCTTTGGCTCCCGTCCCAAAAGCGTACCTTACAAAGTACCCACTATTCCCAGCTCTTCCAAAGGTGCCATTCTTGGCATCTTCAGATCCACTTCTAGATTTCTTACAGGAGGCACAACAAAAGCAACCGATGCACAAGTTTCAGGGTAGGTACGACACAGAGAGTAGCTTCCCATGTACTATATAGATCACCAGGGAAAGCTAACATGCCTCAAACAGGGCTTCATGAACACCCAGGATAGCACTCGAGGCCTTCCCAGTCCCCAGAGCACTTTGCAATCCACAGTGAAACAAGATGGCTTAAGCATAGTAGTCTCTTCCACTAGGCTCTAAGTTCTTACAGCACATACCAGAATTAGTCCTTTATTCTCACAATTCAGTGTTTAATTTATATCTCCCTCCAGACCAACAGGAGCTTCAACCACTCATGTCTGCAAGTTTCTAAGCAGATTGAGATGAACCTAGACCAGAAAGGCTTAAAATGAATAACTGAGTTCAGGGGAAATTTCTCTATTAGTAGTTAAACCTGAAGGAGGTAAAATTAAATATCTATATGTGCATATCTATTATTTAAAAATTTCATTAGCCTGTTATATTGGACTAGATGATCTCAGAGGTCTTTTCTAACCTGAACGTTTCTATGATTGAAATATATAGTGTTTTTCTTCATTTAGTTACTTAGTCATTTCACTAGTACCTAAACAAGATAGGTTATGAGTGCATCTTTTTAATCCAAGTCCTTTCTGCAGAATATTCTATAAAATGCAAAGTGATACAGCAGCTCAGGGCACAATAAGACCCTTTCTTTTGTTTCCACAGAGTGAAACCTTTGAATTTAACACAAATCCATACATTTGTATTTAATAATTGTTAATTATTGCAGATAGCATTCTGAGAAATTGCAGAGTTCTGAGTAGCCATTTAACAATTACAAATATTTACTTTAATATATAAGAACAATAAATTACCCAGAAAACGACCACAGAAATAGCTGTTACACAGCTCTTAATCTCAGCATCTAGCACGGAGCTGTTACAAGATGTGCTCCACCTTGGCCAACACAGGTTCCACCACCACGGCAGCACTGGAGGGGATCACACAGCCTGAGACTCAGCTCCTGCATGCCGTTTGGGCAAGGCTCCCTGTAACATCAGGCTCTCCGCACACCACTTCCCTGTCTCTCAAACAGGGACAATACAGTGGAGAAACCCAGGGAGCTCAGTTACTGTAGAAATGTGAGAAGAGAAACATCTTTGACACAGAAGACAACTTCTGACCTCTGAAGGCCAGGAACCTGCTGCCCACGAACAGTGAACATCGCTGTGAGGAAGTACTCTCTAAAAGAAAGTGAGAAAGGATTGTCCTTTAGTGGCCCCTTTGATTTTATCACCTGTCACAGGATCAAGTGGTCCTTTCAAAGCATGTGAGAGGTGAAATATTATGGCCCCACAACAGTAGACAAGAGAAAAAATACACTTTTTTTTTTTTTTTTTGCAAGCTAAGCAGGAGACAAGGAGGAAAAAATACCACATTTGTAAAACACTTATAGAAATTAATCCTGGGGACAGAGCTACTACAGGTGGAAAGTATTTGTCAGCTTTGTGACACTGACTCATTCTCTTTGAAGCTCACTTTAGGTATTAAGAGCATCAAATAGCAACCTGCTATCTTTCCAGGACTCTAATTCTGCTAGTGACTCAGAAAATAAAATATCCTGATTATGTAGTTACCAGTACTTTCTATTAAGAGTCCCAACCAGAAGGAACAAATAGTGAGAATTAAATCAATGATAATATTAGGTTTTGCTTTGTGCTTTTTCACTTACAAGCACTAGGATTTTCATGCGACTGTTCCAGGGTAAGAGCAATCTTTTCTTTTTTGGTCTGTCTAATGCATTATCTATTTACACAGAATTGTAATGCGAATTGTGTGAAAATATTACTAACAGTGGGGTTGTACAATCAGCCTTCAGGATTTGTGAAAAGCAGTGATGTTCCTTTATAGAATGCTTTTTAAGACCACTCGTTTGTATTATTCTGTTGCAAAGAGAACCTGCTCATGGCTCAGGACTCTGCAGTGCCAGGCACCCAGATCAAAAGGCAGTCACCGTCCTGCCACCCAAAAGACAAGCTGTGCGCACCTTGGGCTTGAACTGTTTGTGCTGCATCACTTATTTAAAATATTCAGAACTGCACGAACAGATAACAGAAGCCACAGATGAAGTGAGAAAAAGCAAGGGAGAAGGCCCAGACACAGAAGAAGACTTTGTTCTGAGAACATGAAAAGAAGGTACATGACAGGTTTGGGACAAATCACTGTCTTGAAAGGGGCTCGGCTCCCAACTTCGCCAAGAAACCTTGAACAGTTTTCATCAATAAACAGGTTAGATATGCCCTGCCCCTTTTCCAGTTTTTCTACCGAGAAGAACTCAAAAGACTTAAAACTGATTTTATTTTAAACCTGAGGACAAAAAAGGTAAAGAAATGTATGTATTTGTTGACTGTAATACGTTTTGGTGTTACAAAATACATTATTGTCTTCTAAGAAGTTCTTTTGCATTTTATATAATACACCAGCAATATGTATGCTGGGAAAAAAAAAAAGACTGCAATCCAAATTAGACTACTAACATTCCAAGAGTTTGTGATTTCAATTGCAGATTTTCAATTTTTTATTTTATTTTTTTTTCCTCCACTCTTTGTGGGCAGTGGCTGGGTTATTCTGGAAGGCAGAAGTTAATGGAGTATGCCTCTTCCAAGGGGCTGCTCTGCGCAAGTACAATGCCAGGAGACCTTACTTTATTAACATTTTGAAGATTTAAATGCATAGCACAAAACTATAGACTCACATTAGAAAGATACTTCTGTTTTTAGTTTAAAATTGAATGATCCACCTGATAAATCTCTAAGCCTTTTCCAGCACTGGAACTCAGCTTTTTTAATGAGGACCAGTAATCGTAGATTCAAAGACTGCCCAAATCAGTCAGCAGGAGATAATATGTAATATGTAACCACAGGAAAAGCATACTAGAAAACGAAAGACCACTGGCTTTCATAAATCATTTTTTGACAGGAAGGTTATTTATCATGGGAAATAAGCTTAATCAATAATAGAGCGAAACAACCTTAATAAAAAAGGGAATCAAGCTCTGTTCTGCAAGAGCATTATAATTAATGTGGGTAGGGGGAGCAAGAAGAAGCAGAAAGAATTGTTACAGAGAATTGTTACTGTCCTGACAAATGGATTCTGTATTGTTTCTAAAAGTTCATTTACTTCTAGCAACTTTGAATGAGAAAGTACCAAGAACTATACTTTAAAATAATGAGAATTTTGAGGGAGGCGACCAGTTAAAGAAGAATTTCTCATGAGTTCAATACATTTTTATTTGATCTGAAGTAAATGACATAACCAATCATAACTGTATCAAAAATCGGTTTCCTCAAAAGAAATGGAGAGAACAAATTTTGTATTTATTTTATTGCTATGTATAAATTAAGTATTAACTTTTCCAAAAGTCATAATTTTTATAACTTTTATCTCAGATTGATTAATTTTACAAATAGGAGAGGAAAGGAAAAACATCCAAGAGAAACTTTGGAAGTTCAATGAAAAGAAACATTTTTGTCTTTCTTTATGATACAAATTGTTGTGCATTAATATTTATAGTTTGATTCAGTCAATTTTCATTTATCTTTCCATCAATTTTAAAAAGTAAATGATATTTACATTAGATTTTGAAAACATTTACCAAATTCTGAAAAACATTGCACAACTTCATCTTCAGAAGCAAAAGCCTACATCTACCTATTATGGGAGAATGTATCCAGATCATGTAACATTATTCCCAATCCAGTTGGCCACAATATCAGCATGCAATATAAACATTAACAATTGCATTCTTTCAATCAAAAGTTCTAAGACAAAACAACTAGCTCAAGCAAAATTATAAAATGAAGAAATACCTACACTTAAAAACAGTTCATAAAAGATTTTACTTAAATTGTACGTGGAGGACAGAGTGACAGTAATCCCAAAATGCATTCATAGAAAGAAAGAAAGAAAAAGTATGTAAAGGTAAGAATGATGAAAATGAAAATGTAAACAGAATAATAATAGAAGTAATGACAGACTCAGATATTCCGTATTTTAGTTAAGAAGTCAAAAATTAATGAAACTCAATGTTTATCCTAACCCATAAAGATAGTTATCTGCAAGAAAAACGCCTCAGAGTATATGACTGCTCATTCTGTTAGTAAAAATGTGAAAAATTGTTCATCTAAATCACAACTCCCCATATTTGGCCCTCTCTTTACTAGTTGTTAATCATTCTTCTCCCAAGGAACAACATTGCTGGATATCCCAAACAGAATGAGATTTTATATATTAGTCTCAAGTTTTGCAATCCTCATAAAGGTTACTTTCTTCACATTTTCTCCACCAGCAGCTTATTTTTTGAGGATTTTTGGTAAGATGCTAAACAGCTTCAAAGCAAGAGTGAGGTGCCCTCACCCAGCAAGAGGGAAGGAGAACAGTCCAGACACTGCGGTGGGCTGCAGGAGAAGGCTGGGACTCCTTGCTGGGACTCCTTTCTGCCCTGCCACTTCCCACACCGCTCCATCCACCTGTCCCCTGGCTGGCCTGAAAAATTCCTAGATCCTGATCTTTCTCCTATGTAGTTGGGGAAGGATGCTGGCTGCTCCTCTGGGCACGTGGAGTGTTCACCTGAGAGCATTATGTTGGCTAATGGGCCCTATATTTGGAAAAACAACAACAACAACAAAACACACTATAAACCAACCAACCCACATACAGCCAAAAAAAAAATTAATAAAATCTATTTACAGGATAGCTTTCAATTGATGTGATATCTATTGATTTAAATTACAAAACACAGCACCGCCGTACAACCGTGCATGTGGTGTCTCCGTTGCATAGTAAGTAACTCACTCACAAGTGGTTCCCTGACCACCGGGCTCCTGGAGGGGAGGCCAGCCCCTCTGACAAAATGTCAGTGTCACTGTGCCCAGCCCAGGGTCCTATCACCACTGCCTGTCATCATCACGAGTCACAAACACTCGCAGCAGCCAGCCATCGTCCATAGGAACAAAAGCACGTAGAGCCATGCCATGTGCCGCTAAAATTCCATAATACTAAACAGAAAACCAAACTATCACTGCTAATTCACATGGACTGGTGTTTTTTTAAACCAGTGATGGTCAGAAATTAATGGCATGTAGACATGTTAGAATTAGCATCTCTAGCTTAGACTTCTGAATTTCAGAAGACTGTTCTATGCCTCCAAGCCTCTCCTCCACAGAAGGTACTTTTTCCTTTCTCAAATCCTTCCTGATCTCCACTCAGCTCTCGCACACAACATCAGACAAGAAGCAGCAGAGAGGTAAAATATTTTTTATGCAGGAGATCATCTGAAAGCCTCTTAAAGTGCTCCAAAACAATTTGTGAAGGGGAGCAAAAAGATGATTATATCTTCCCTGTTACAAACTAAAATCAATAGCTATTATAGATCTTTTAGCAGTTGAATTGAGGGGTGTTGAACAGATTTTTTGATACTTTAATGTAAAATTATTAACTTATTTTATATCAAGGTCAAAAAAAAAAAAAAAGTGTTCTGGGGTAACTTTTTGTACAAGCCATACAATATACTAATTTCAGCTTCTATTCTGTTTGATCCTGCAAGGACAAAACTGACAACATTCCTGCTGGCTTCAGAGAAGCAGGATTGGGACACCTAGTCTCTGGGAATCAGTTACTTTTCTCCTTGTCCAATTTATATTAATACATTGTCTTGAAATCACACAAAGTGGCAGGAGACTAGTATAAATATTAGGTTTTCAATGTGTTGTATCTTAGGCCAAATTCTTCTTCAGGTTCCACTGGGAATAATTTCAACACCTTAATGTATAAAACAACCCCAGAACTTGGGCTGCTTGCATTTCTTCATCAAGCATTGCTACCTAGCTGTAGCTTCTTGCTTGAAATTAAATGCTCAGCACTTCGTTCTTCATATTCTGTTTTACTGCACAACATCTGTGATGTAAAGTTGGGCTACTGCTAATTTAATTACATGGTAGAATGGAGAACAGAACACATTATTCCAGTGTTATTGATAGTTGGTAGCAGCACCTACTGGTACCTTCACATATCCCCCCTGCAGAATGTACCACTTTAATCAGGCATGCTGCAGCAGTGCAAATGTGCTTTCCACTCTTTTACAGCGTTGTATTTAGATATTTTCTATTTATCTCTTCTAGAAATGCATGGACTGTGCTACCTATTGTAAATGCGTGGGAGTCAGAAGTGGAGCCCATTTCTATATTAGTGGGTACTTTTTTGCAGAAGCCATTACAGCTGCACAAGAAGAATCTTTAATCTACAGGGAAAGACGTGGCAATAAGGATTGACCACTTCTGTTACTGGCTTGCTTGCAATAAAACATTTATTCATAATACATGTATAGTGCTGCAGGTGGCATTGTTACTGTTCAAAGAACCCTACTCAGCATATAATGTGTTCAGCACTTCATCCTCGTGAAAATGAATCTTGAAAACTTCTTGAATTATATATCTCTTCCTGCTTTTTGGTGGATCATAATTTTCTTCAGAAGATGAATTGTGGACAGCAGCACTGATGAGAATTAAACTAGCAAGGTTCATGTTAAGAACATAGTCTGTAAATCAAAAGCTGAGAGTAATGCCTGGATTCAAAATCCTAGCCTGACAATATCATGAGATGCTAGGTGTGATGGAGCCTGGTAATGAAGTCACAAGGTTAGACACAGCCTGTCACAGACACCTGCATACAGCCACAGCATAAACACACACTCCTCCTAGGAGGAAGGGAATCATCCTCAGGAACAGGGCAAAGGAGAAGCAGGCTCAGACAACTAATTCTAAATGGGAAAGTCTATTCGTATCAAAAAACAGAGAGCTAAGCTCTTCAAATGCTGATAAGCAATGCTGGCGACCACAAAGAGTTTTGTGAAGTTACCACAGAGGTGACATTCCCCAGCACAGCCATCAGAAAGCTATATGCACAACAGCAACTGAAAGAAAACACCTTAGCTTTAGAAAAGCATTCTTCTTAAAAATAAAATAAAAAAAAAAAAAAAGATTTTCCTAAAATATAATTAAACCCTCCTACTCTAAAGTCACATTTTGGAGCAATCCCATTGACCCCATTTCTCGGATACCATCCCCTAGCACTACCTGCTACATATATCAACCTATTGTAAAAGTGTTCTACTAACACCCGTCCTGATCCTGTTGAATAACCCTGTCAAAATAACTTCTATAGTGATCCCATCAGCTATGTGAAAAAGATATTCAGCTGTAGAGGGTGTTTATCACATCTGTAGGATAATGAAGACCCCCAAGAGAGGTAGAAAAAGAGGATTCACATCCTATATGTTTTATATTTCTGCCTTCAATTACACACGTATTATTCTCCTTATGCCATAAACATTTTTACTTCTGTGTTGACAATTTGCTGAAGAGAAACGCAATTAGGGACAAGTACTTAGCATGCTGTGCAGGGCTGTAGCTTTGTGACTATGTTAAAGTTAACAGGAGTCCTGCAGTGAAGTCTGTGTGTGCATGCACCCCTCATGTCTGTACAGTGTGTTAGGCTTTTAGGAGTGGCAGACTCAAGGAAAATGACAGGCTCTATTGCCATCTCAGTGCATCTTTCTGTATGGGATTTATGTGCAGAAACCCACATGTAGCAAGGCAGTACTCTTATTTTATCAAGGTAACAACTTTAAACCATGAAAATGCTTAACATGAAAAAAACTACACCTATATGCAGGAAGCAATTTTCTTGTTTTCAAATGGAATCTTTGAATTTGAGCATGAATTTGGTGCTTGGGGAAAGAAATAGTCTCCCTGCTCCGAACACTACACTACCATTTATCTGCAGAACTGATACAGGACAATGGGAGCACCATGAATGTCCTCCTCACAGTTCACCAAAACATCTCAACCTTGGTCAGGATAATCAAATTTCATGTCAACAAAATCCTCCTATCTTTGCTGAAGCTTCCCAGTGCAATAGTGAATTCTACGGCATGTCAAATAGGGGTTAAATGAGATCCAACAACTTACACTGCTCTGATACATGCTTCCAAAGAAGGAAGAATTTAACAAACCAGAGCTTCAGCTGATATTAATCAGGACAGTTCTGCTGAAACCAACATAGCTGCATTGATTCACAGCCACTGAAGACTTGGACTCTGGTCTCACAAATAAGATAGAAATTTCCATTTGCTAATGTAAACATACATTAATGGTTTATCGCATAAATTCATTCAGCAAAACGCATGAATCAGTACAGCTTTTTTCCCATAACAGACTGCAATAATATGTAGAAGTAAGGCTTTTTTTCTTTTTTTTTTTTTTTTTTTTTTTTTTTTTTTTTTTTGTCCCACTTTTAGTATTTAAAAGTTGCTTTTCTGCAATGCCTCTAAATACACTACTCAACCAAGGACCGGACTTCTGAAAACCCAGCAGCACATGCACTTCTGTCACACTGTAATCCTGCAAACGCACCATTGCTTTTAAAACTTTTTCTTAAGGCCCCTCTCCTGATGCAAGACCAGAAATCGTACAACTACTCCTATGTGGATGGCAAATTTAAAATACCCTTAATTGGAAGCTGAAAAAACTAAGTGTGCTGCACAATGGCTGAGACACAAGACTTATGGTTGTTTACTGTAACACTAAGACAGTCCCATTAAGAAGAATGATGGGAAACTGCATCCTGGCATTATTCTTAGCAAAAGACTTGACAAATATGTTTTGTAAATGAAGGAGCTACAACAGAGAAAACATATAATATGCTTTTCCCTTTTTTTTTCCCAGTGAAATGGTTGCATGTTTAATGCTTTATACATTATTCAAGGCTCCATTTTCCAGGTTTCATCAATACCGTAGTCCACAGCAGCTAGAAGCTTGTAACAACTGACAAATGTAGACAAAACATGCTGCTTAACCCAAGAACAGTGGGTCAGAGAACAAACAGGAAAATTTATTGTCTTCACTATATTACTGTTGGAATGGAGAAGTAAATGAATACCATACGTTATAGCTTATCACTTACAGTATGAGTGTATCATGAACAGCCCAGCATGTCCTACTTAAATAATACTGATGGATAGCATGAAAGCAGCTTTTGTTCATTGCTGTGGTTTTGTCTTGTCTACATGTTGTTTATACTTACTTAGGGTGAGAGGAAGAGACAAAAGAATAGCAAGAGTCACACCAGGGGCTCACACAATCCCCTTCTTCTGTGTATCCATAACGAATCTAGACTGTGCCTACCATGGAAGTTATTGCAAAGAAATAAAAAAGTCTTCTTGGGATAAAAAGTGGATTCCACAATATATTTTTAGATCAGACATTATATTATTTCCCAGCTGTACTTGTAAGCAGGTCTGCAGAGGACAAAGGAGAAAGAAAAAGGGGGGTGGGGGAGGAATAGCAACCAGAATTTTATTGCCTCTGTCTGCTTGAGAACTGTATGGAGATTAGCAATAATTTTTATATTCAGTACAGTACCTCTGAAGGTGACTTGGGAACTTGTGTTAACTGGAGTTCTAGCAGAGCATAAGCAAACCCCCACACCTACGGTGCTCTCTTGCTATTGCCTTCAGTATATTGTACAAGCACACCATTACACCTGTGCAGAGTAGGACCTGCCTGGCAGAGAAGGACCTGGGAGTGATGGTGGACAGTCGGCTGAATATGAGCCAGCAGTGTGCTCAGGTGGCCAAAAAGGCCAACAGCATCCTGGCTTGTATCAGAAGCAGTGTGGCCAGCAGGGCTAGGGAGGTGATCGTCCCCCTGATCTCAGCTCTGGTGAGGCCGCACCTCGAGTACTGTGTTCAGTTTTGGGCCCCTCGCTACAAGAAGGACATCGAGGTGCTTGAGCGAGTCCAGAGAAGGGCGACGAAGCTGGTGAGGGGCCTGGAGAACAAGTCCTACGAGGAGCGGCTGAAGGAGCTGGGCTTGTTCAGCCTGGAGAAAAGGAGGCTCAGGGGCGATCTTATCGCTTTTTATAAGTACATTAAAGGAGGCTGTAGCGAGGTGGGGGTTCGTCTGTTCTCCCACGTGCCTGGTGACAGGACGAGGGGGAATGGGCTTAAGTTGCGCTAGGGGAGTTTTAGGTTGGACGTTAGGAAGAACTTCTTTACTGAAAGGGTTGTTAGGCACTAGAACAGGCTGCCCAGGGAGGTGGTGGAGTCACCATCCCTGGAAGTCTTTAAAAGACGTTTAGATGTAGAGCTTAGGGATATGGTTTAGTGGGGACTGTTAGTGTTAGGTCAGAGGTTGGACTCGATGATCTTGAGGTCTCTTCCAACCTAGAAATTCTGTGATTCTGTGAGTATGCCAGCATGCACCCCTTAGTTGCAATGGTGTGACATTAACATCTTCAGCACCATTTCCCAGGTTTCTGGGATGAGGAGATCAGATTGCCTGAGGATCTCATCCCACGCTGCCCTCACGATATTTCAGCCTTCCTGCCACTGCTGTGCAAATGGAAATGGGTAGGACAAGACACCACATTCTTAAAAATGAATTTCAGAGCCATTTTAAATTCACCTGCCAGCGTGCCACAAAAACTGAAAGGTAATGTAAAAGCAAACCCCGTGTAAAGGAAATAACTGAACAATATGAGGGTTTCTTTTAAATGATTAAGCTTTTTGCTATTGAATCAGAAAATAAGAAAACAACAACAACAAAAACAAAACAAAATAAAACAACCTACAATAAGAACAACAAAAATGTTCCCCTACATAATAAAACACAGTTGAGATTGGAGGTCACATTTATCATTTTGGTTAATTTGTCACTGATATTAACTACAGGAATTGAATTGGTCTGACATCTTTAAAAATTTTGTTTTGTTTTTTAATAGAAATAAGATATTCCCACCCCAACAAGGATTACTTGTCTACTTCCCTACTCACAAAAGGGTAGCATTTTAATTAAGATTTTACAGCCACCACTTTATATTTAAATCTGACCTATATCTCAGTAAGGGACTCTAAACTAACAAGTGGATAGTGCCTTACACAAATCAAAGTGGTTTTAATGAACAGCTCGATATTCCAGCTGTATTTACTCTAGCATGATTTTGTGATGTACTGCAAGCCTCCAACAAAATTTCAAAAAGGAACTCAGAATCAGAATGGAAACAAGACAACATAAGCTCAAAATGGGGCTCAGGTGTTTCAGGTTCTTAGGGGTCCAAATCCCACATTGGTCAAGATGACCATACTCAGCATAACTGCAAGAGGTTCATTCCCAAGTATCAGAAAGAGGTAAATCAGAAAGGAGGCCAAACGTACACTTCTCTGAAGAGAAGCCCATCAACCCTTCAGCTAGAAGTCAGACATCTATCGAAGATATCACAAAGGTCCATTATGGCAATGGTGATGCAAAAGCAGAAGAGCAGAACCTTGCATGTTATTTTACAAAGTATCCCATGGCAGTGACTTTTATGCATGCAAAAATGAGTTCATTTGATATATACTACTCGTTACTACTGTAGCATTGTAGAGCTTCCTTACTGATTAAAGAGCTTTTTGTGCCATAGCCACTACTCAGCACTCATTTCCTTCCCAGTGTCCCACGGATCTGTAGCTCCTGAAGGCTGATGGTTGCTTATGCTGATCACAGTAGTACTCAGAAGCCCCTGTGTGATGTAGTCAATTTGCCATAACTGCAGCAACTACATACACATTTTCCTTTCTAATACATGAACCAAATCAGCAAGAATGACCAATACAGCTCTAACTAATTACACATAATGAAACCCAGGCTATTGGGTGACCAACCTGTACCAAAGCCGTTTGAAAACATCCCAATGTCATCATCTTCTACTTCTACTAGAGTATCAAACATCTGCTGCCCCAAGTCAGAGAGGTGTGAAGAAATCTACCATTAAAACTAAACACTTCAGCCCACAAGCCAGCTGCTGATGTCAAAGAAGATTTAGAAAAATAAACATGAAAGAAAAAATATCTGTGTGGGGCTTTGATGTGATCTGGAAAATCTTACTCCTATTACAATGTACTTTTATTTTAAAGCCTAACAATCTCTAGGTTTTGTTATCTACACACAGCTGAGAATTACTAAATAAAGCTCTCTAAAATACACTTGACAGAAGAAAAGACGACTTACTGATGACATTCGGGGAGAAAAAAAAGAGCCAGCTCTGCCACAACTGGGCTCTGCTGTGACACAGCAAAAGCTGGACAACATCACATGAAAATTCTTACCGTACATTGGTTTATTTCTCTTGAAAAACTCCTTCCATTCTTCTACAAACTTATAGCACAAAACACCAAAACTGTCTCTTAATCTCAGACCAATGATTCCACTACTCTGGCAGTGAACCTGCAGGAGAAGCCACTCAGCCCAAAAACATATTTCCCAAGCAATGGCAGATCTGTGTATCCTAACCGTAGTTGAGATACCTGCATTTGGTCCCTTAGGTGGCATTTGTTTGCCTTCATCTCACAGCATCCTTCACTATGGCATACATCATTAGGCTGACTATGAGAAAGCCCTAACAAATTCACATTCCAGGAAGTCATCAGATGGAAACGCCGGGATACTACTGCCAATAAAGAGATCGATGACATCTGTAGCAGAGCAGGTGGTGACTTTCCACAGGTCACGCTGCAGGGGCTGCCAGTTGTCAAGGCTGTTTTAGTAAGTTTGGGAACTTTGGTTTGTAATGTTTGTCCCCCTCTAGCACTCAAGCAGATCACACTAAAAGTTAGCACAAATACAGATCTCCAAGTACGAAGGCCTGAATTAGCCCTGCCAAAATAACGAAGTGATAAGCCCTCCCTCCCAGTCTGGACTGCATGCCATACTACACAGCCACATCCCGTCTATCTGCCAGCACTGTTGCTACAGGAGTTGGGCTCTGTGATGTTTGTAGCTCCCTTAAGCCAGAGGCAGATTTATTCTCCTATTTGGTGGAATTAGCACACACTGGGCCCCCGACCTCCAAACATGATCTGTGTCAGCTCCTGGCCTGGGAGCTTGTACATGGGTTGTTTTGCCACAAGGTGCAGAGAGGAAGCCAGGTGTGAAGCTCCTGGCGCAGGATAAGGCCTTACAGCTCTACATGCATGTATTCGCGTCATGTATTGAATAATGTTCATTTCCTTTCCCCATGCTGTGCAGATGGCATGTCTCAGAGCACCTTATTTATTAGCAAGTTCCATCTAACACAACACTACAAATACTAACACAGTCACTTCAGAACAAACACTCACCACTAACCAAAAGAACCGGCAAGCTTGACAGCAACCCAGCTATGTTCCTTTCCATCCTTTATGGCACTCTGAGACTGCCTTTAGCTTCTGCAATTTCATTTGCCTCCTGCTCTGAAACAGTTACTGAGAAACAAGCTTGAACTCGACTTGTCACAGACCCCTAGGCAAATTATTATGTCTTCTTTAGCTTCCTTCACCCGACAGTATGTAACAATTTTGGTTTCTCATCTGCATTCATTCAGAACATCAAAGTGCAAAACAAAACCCCAAAGAAATATGAAAGCATTCCAATATTTTTTCAAATACCCTCTTTGCAGAACATTATTAGAATAAGGGTAAAGGAGAGAAAATTCTCAGTGCCAAAAAATGACCATGCTAAATGCAAAATTATATTAAAGCATACCACTTTGCTTTATGCAATCATTTCTGGCCATTAACATCACCACTAGCTGCAAAACACGATTAGTGTACAGAGTTGAACATATTTAACTACAGAAATCCTGAGGATCAGAAATATCTGCAACACACAACCCTGCACAATGAGAGCACTGGGAGACTGAAGGCACAGTGTAGTTCTACTTCCTTGCTGAAACTTCTTTCTAAAAGAAAGTTATCTGATAACTTTTTTTTTTTTTTTTTTTTTTTTTGTGGTAGACGAGACATTTCTTTGTCCACTAGATATTCAAACCAGAGACAGCAAATCTTTTCACTGTATCACACACAACTGCCTGGAAGGAAATCTCAAGTAATTTTCATTAAAAGTATCACTATCTGAATGACAGGGAGAAAAAAAGAAAAGCTACAAAACCCCCACTCAATAGATACTTTCCAGCCAATGACAAAGCTATAACCAGGCTCCTGCAGAGCCTACAACCTTTCATTTACTACCATTTAGGAAGGGCTCATGTCAGACAATGGATACAGGAGGAAAAACACTCCTTGAAAAGAAACTGCTCATAGGCTGAAAAAAATAGCCATGGATTGAGGAAGTCACTGCTATAGAAATATTTAATACAAGACTTATTTTGCATTAATTGCTAATGTCACCCTGCTGTTTTAAAGTATTTTTTTTTTCTTCTTACTAATTAATTTCCAGTAAACTAAATTTGAGCAGATTCAAGAATGAGGGGAAAAAAAAAAGTAAGAATAACCTGGAAGTTATGAGTCAGTATTTTTGCTTCACTTTTTTTGCTGCATGTAAGCATGGCTTTAGTGTTGAGTATAAGCAGATGTGATTCTATCCCTATCATCACACAACTCTGTATGGGGAAAAAACAGAACCCTTGCAACAAAAACTGCAGTGCCACACAATGGCGTTTAGCCTACCTCATTCAAACTGAGTAAATTAAAGACATGTTGTGAATAAAGGTAAAAGCGTTGACCTTTGCTTCACAGAATACTCTACCATGTTAACAACTGGATCTGTGTTCATTTTTCCCTCCGCATATAAATACACACTAACAGAAGTGCCACATACTGTTTTAAAAAGCAACAATAATGTCCTTCCTCAGTTGTTTTATAGGATCTGAAAGCCTGCCAGAATGCATGTTTTGCCTGTTTCATCTAACTCTCAAATACAAGAAATCTGTCAACTCTTTACTGCTTTACAGCCCCTAAAATATGCTCCTAATGACATCCAACTTGTTTCCTCATCTATTTTTTTTTTAATTCTGAAATCTTAATCTTCAAGTACCCATAACTATGTTGCATTGGGATGGCGTATGCGCTTAAGTTAAGCCCAGGACTTAAAACCTTGCCATACTTCTTTCCCAGAGTAGTAGATACTCTCACAGATGATGACTAAATACAAGCCTTGTGACCTGCCTTCAGTTAAACTTGAAGATAAAAAAAAAAAAAGAAAAAGAATGCAAAGTGATTTATTTTTCAGTAAAAGACATTCATTCTCCTGTGTCTTCAAATCGGATGAAATTGGTAGAAATACAAAACTACAGCCTAAATTTACTGAGCTTAGCTACACTGTACACACCTCTTCAGACAGCAGCAGTTGGATGGATGGGTGCAACACCAACATATTGCAGTTGCTGTCTTTGTTTTCTCCATCACAAGCTTTAGGCTGCATGCTAACTTTAGTCCTTGCACAAGCTCAAATGGCAGTCGAGAGGAGATCGGTTTGGATCAATGCCATTATGTGGCCATCTATAAGGAGAGGTCTGCATGTTGAAAAACAAGTCATCACCCTTCTGGTCATGAAACTATTGATTTGATATCTGAACTAATTTTTCTGGTACCTAATCATACCTTTTACAGCGCTCTAGATGATGTTTTGCAGCAGTTAAAATGAATTTACCTCACCTTGTTCTGTGGCCATTAGAGACAATACAGTGGTTTTGACTGTACCTACAGGTGGTTGGCATTAAGAGAGCAAATAGGTGAGGAACTTAAACCACCCAACCTTGCCTCCCTTTTCTGGTCCTAAAGCAGCATTCCTCATTTCTGAATACTCAGTGTTGTGTGTGGGCACACACACAGGAATGGTTTAGTAAATACTAAAAGATGCCATTTAAAAAAGGGAAAGTTTATATTAGGTAATTTTATATAGAAAATGAACAGAGCTAGTTATGGGAGGTAGCACTGTATACATATGGAATATATAAGCTGTTTATCTTCATTAAAAAGAACACTATGCCCAGCTTTGGTTAGTTTCCCTATTCTCTGAATGAAACATTCATTTTCTGAATTAATCTTGTTGGGAGAGAAGGGGGATTATTGGTCTGTGAGCTCCACTGAAGGGTATATGAAGGAACAATATGATGAATATTTTATTAGAAAAAATAGTATATGAAAATAAAATTGAATCTGAAAAAAAAAAAACGAAAAAAACAAAATCACAAGATAAACTCATATCAAAAGTTAAAATTCTCCACTTGCTTTTGACGGCTGCTGTTTTTATTATTAAAGGTTTTGCTGAGAGTCTGCATTTGATGTTAACATATGAAAATACGTTGACTGGCACAGAAAAACAAACTCATAAATTTCAACTTTAAGTATCTGCTTTAATGTATTATTGTACTTTATTGGCAATATTCCACCAGCAAATGTCTTTTTATTATTGTATCCCCTCTTTGCAATAAAGAGGAATTCTGTTGACTGTCTTCCACTTTGGGAAATATGAAATCATTGTTTCTTGCTAGCTGTGGGCAAGAAATAGTCTTCAAGCCTTGCTGAAGTTACAAAAGTGTGCTCAAAAAAAAAAAATATATATATATATATGTATCAAGAAATATGCTAGTACTTTTCATAAATTTTCAATACATGGATACAGCAAGATAATTTCCAAGCATAAACAGACCCAGCAGAGAAAATATATTATCTTAAATTCTACTGTGTGACAAAAGATGGGATGTTTAATAGTGTAAAACAAGTACACTTCAGTCTAGTACGGCACGACACTCACAGCAGAAAGAGCAACTTCACTATTTTACATAAGGAGTCTCACATCTTTGGCTGTGCCCCTAACTGAGGCAAACCTCCCATCAGCTTCAGAGAAATCTTTGCCTGACTACAGATGTACTGCTGAATTCATTCAAAGCTTTAAGGTGTTTGAGTAGCTGGAAAATAAGTAGAAAGGAGACTTGAGGCATTTATCTTAAACTCCACTAATAGGAAAACATTGTGAAACCTATGGTCTTTATGAGAGAAAGAAAAACCCAAAGCCACAGCTATTACCCCAAATGCTCATATCAGCAAATCGTACAGCACACAAGTAGAGCTCTACCATCAGACAAGGACAACGCTATGCCCTTCCTTTAATTTTGTGTCTTTTCTCCAGTTAATAATGCACAACAAAACCTTGTCTTTCATCAAGTGAAACATAATTACACAAGAAAGCTCTTAAGAGTTTTTTTAATTATTATTATTATTATTTTTTAAAGGTGGGTAATAACAATATTATGACAAATTAGTGCACAAGGCAAAATCCTACTGCCACGCTTAGTTATACCTCAGTTCTCTGCACACTGACATGCACACTGCTTTGCCGAGTCTGCATATAGGCCCACGAACCTAAATATCTTCCTTGCAAACTGAGTAACACATCAGCCTGCAGCCCACCAGTTGGCATAGCCATTGTTACAGTTATTCTGTAAACAGAGGGCTGACGAACTGATTTCAGAAGGTTTTTGCTGAAAGTTACTTACGATTAGCTGTAAGGTTCATTATAGAATGACTCATATTAACATTAGGTAACACGGGTCTAAGTTTAACCTACAGTCCTTGATGGGCAATATTTGCATTGTTTTTAGGGCAGTCTTTCAGCATTTTTAAATTTTTCATATGTAGTGGTTGGTATGAATATTTTAACTACATCCAAGGATCCACTACAGACCCCAATGATTTATTGACATATAAAAAGTTGGTTGTAGGAGGAGGCAGTGTCCTGCTCTAAACAACAATTGATGGTTTCAGTCCAGTTCCCAGTGGACATGGGTCAATTGTGCTGTAAAAATCTTTGACACTAATTGGTGATCCTCCAGGTTAGCTTATTGGCAGAGACCTACAGGGAAATTTCTTTTGCTTTTCCTTCTGTTACACTTGTTCTGTGAACAGATAAAAAAGGCGTTTTGGAGCCTTGTGATACTAACATGTTTCACAAGCACTAAGTGCAGTGAAATGTGATGGTTGGAGGCTACCTTGGGCGCAGTGACCCTAGCAGGATAGCTTTGGTGAATTAAGGAGGCAATTAGTAGAACTGCTACTGTGGATTTCCAGAGGGTAGGCTTTGGCCCACTTAGAGGCCTGGCTGGCAGAATCCCTTGGGAGGTGGTTCAGAAAGGTGAAGGACTCCAGGAAGGATGGACCTTCTTCAAGAACAAAAAGGCGCTGGGGCAGGCTGTCCCAACATGCCTACAGTTTTGCTGTTGGGGAAGAAGACCCGCCTGGCTAACAGAACTTTTTTCAGGGGCTTGGGAGGAAAAAGAGTTTATGAAGTCTGGAAGAATGGGCAGGCAACACAGCAGGGCTATAGAGCTGCTGTTTAGCTGTGCACAGAGAAAATTAGAAGGGCCAAAACCCAACTGGATCTCAATTCGGCTTATACAGTAAAAGACGATTAAAAATGCTTTTATAAATACATTGACAGCTAAAGGAGGTTTCATCTGGGAAGATATGCTAAGTGTTCCACTTCATTTGTCCTTCTCCACACAGCGCAAATAGAGTGTAAGTTCCTAACCCAGGTTATGATCCTGAAAAAAACACCACAGTAACTTCCAGTCTATGAGATCTCCCCTCTCCTCACTCCAATATCTGAAACACAGAAGGTAAAAATCAATCCACACAATGTTTGTATGCAGCTCCTTTTCTTAGTGGCTGAGTTTTCTTACTGACTTACTGAGGAGTCTACCTTTGGTCTGTGTTAGTACCGTGCGTTATTCGTTATCAAGAAATTCAAAGGCATTTGCTGTTTACCTGGAAAAATGTTATTCTTCCATTTGCATTCAGTGCGAACATTAATATTATTCCTCAAAACCATCAAAAATTGTATTAGTCTAGCCTGAAATAAAATATTAATTATACTATTACCATGCAAACAAAAAAATAATCTTGTGTGGTTTGGCTCCCCAAAACCTCACAGCCTAAATACATGAATATAAAGAACCGTAAGCAGTCAACTATTGATCAAAATCAGTTCTGAACTACAGCTTCAGGGAGAACACACAGAAATGCACACATTGGAAGTACCAAAAGAAAATTTACATTTCCACCAAATATTAGCATAAAATTCTGAATCCACTTACAAATGCACCACTGACTCTGTTTCTATCTGCAGCAGATACATTTAGCTTTTCAATTATGATCCTGGGTACTAGGATTCAAATGTAAAAGATAAATAATATGGGGTCAGCTTGAAAGAGGTCTGCATTCCACATTCCAGCACAGCTTCCAATACTGTCCTGAGTTACACCTACTGCCATGTCAAATGATGCTCCTGCATCACCTAGATGCAGATTTCATCTCCCACTGTATCTCTGAGAGGTTCATTAAAATGCAGATTTTGCAATATATCTTTGTGCAATGTTGTCTCTTCTGAGTCTTTCCAGGTCTCTCTAAATCTGAGAGCCCAAAGAAATCTGTCTTTCCTGAGCAGTACCTGCTCCCCTTTCATTTTATCCTTTCAATTCACATGAAGATGCCAACTGCTAATATTGTACTTCACTCCCAAGAACTCTTGAGAAATTTAAGAACAGGTAAAATGACATGGCCAAACTCATAACAAGTTTTTGTATTTGTGGTTTAGGTAAGAGTTTTTTATTTGTAAATCTGGATATTAAAAAATAAATTAAATCAGATTTGCCCTGATTTCTGAAGCATTCTTCCTTTCTAAATGGAAGACATCAGCTAACAACATATCCCAAAGATGTCAAAATTCCTGTTTCCCAGTCTCTTCCAGTTACTCTCATTACTCCCATCAAACTTGAAAGTCATCATATCTCCTTATGTGACTTTAAATCTTGCTCTAGCTCTATGCATGCACTTCCTGTTCCTGTGCTTGCACCAGAATTTGTCTGCCATTGTTGCTGTTATTGCAAGAACCAGTAACATGCTATGATTGTTTCACAGCTACAGACCCAATGCACTGAAAAGCAACCAAGACCAAGATTTGAAATCCAACGCGAGATTCTACTTACAGATGCAATGACAACATGTCCATCTCAACCTCTCAGCATTCTTTAAAAAATTTTTGAAAATGAAATTCATAAGAAAGCAATGTAGTTGTGCAAAGAATCTCACTTAAATTCTCTAGACAAAGTCCAGAATTTAGGAATCTTTCCTATGAAAATTTGGAAACAGAAGAAAAGATGTGTCAATTTAAGATATTATTTAGAATTAAATTAGTTCCTTTATAAACCACTTCAAGCTTATCAAACAGTGCTTTTCAAAATTCTGTTTTCCCAGACTCAATCCTGATACCTTCAGGTCAATCATGTTATTCATTGCCAGTCCTTTTCCCACTATTTTCAACACTCACTAGTCACCATAGTATTCAGGAACCATGCACACATCTGTTTTACTTGCTTCACTGAACAGATTGAAGGCAATCTTAGCACGCAGCCATGACCTTAACGCTGCCAGCCAAATTCAATATGGCAAATGATCCAACACAGATGTGCACAGAAAGAACACTTCACCTAAGATACAGTGGAATACAGTTTATAGGGAGATGATAATGCTCCTCCTACCTGTTACTGATAAAGGTGGTGAGAAGTGCTGCCAGCCAACAGCAAGAGTCCTTGAAATTCACTAACACGGAGAGCTGTATATCCTTTCTAGAAAGACCTGTGTCCTTCAGAAGTGGACATCCTGGATTCACTCTTCTAATAGGAGATGGCAAGTGAATAGATAAGCTCCAGGATCCTAGACTATACAGCTTCCTTCCAGTAAGCATCAGGAAAAAAGAAGCTGCTTAACAAGCAGCAGCTAGACTTCTTCCAGAGGAGCTTGTACAGATACGCACATCACCAGTGTGTGTTAGCCAGTGCGAACACAGGTTGTGTTCTTCTCAGCTCAGATCTTGCCCGGCAGTGCCTGCAGTGGTATGCGCTGCAGTTCTCCATGCTTTGCATCAAGACAATCTGTTTTTCTAATTTTTTCATTTCTTCTCAACTGTAAAGTTTCAGATGTGCCAGATATCAAGAAAGGTAGTGGAAGGTGATATACATGTATGATACATTCTTCATGTGACTCATGTAACTTTCTTCTCCCATTTACAAATATGCCATATCCATATTTCAGTGTAGGCAACTCAAAATCAGGATTTGGTTCAATGCAAAGGTAGATACAAGAATCCTGGACAAACAGCAATAGAAGCATGACTTTGATGAATGTAGATTCTGCTTAGGGGGCTCCAAATAGGTCTTGTGAATAAACTTACAAGTAGTCTAAAAACAGCAGCCAGAATTCACATCTCTGATGGACACGTATTTCAGGATGCCACTTATGCTCTGCAGAGTATGGTCTAATAAGTGCGGGGAATCCACTCTGGCTACCTCATCATGCCTTTTATAGATCCCTTTGGAAATGTGGTTCTGTTTAACAGTCAGATGGAATCCGCTCCTTACAGCTGGGAAGTGCGGTCAGGCAAGCTTGTCTGGGTTCTGCTTTTATTGGCATTAATGAGGAAGTCCTCAAGGCAACGCTCTTCTGTTCACAAACAAAGCAAAATACTCTGTCCTTCTTGGCTAGAATTCAGTATTTTCTGTATGTGAGGGCTGAATGCACAATGGCCAGTCTATCTGGAAAAAAACAAACAAACAAAAAACAAAAAAGCTTTATATGAGTTTGCTCAAGTCTGTCAGTCAAAGACAGAGAGCTTCACCTTGAACGGAGATGGTTCACAGGACTAAGGATTAGATAAACCCATTTCCCTTTTATGGCCTTGTTCCAAAGGGGGAAGACGAAGTCCCACTATAACAAGGTCACATAAATAAGCAAAGCAACAAACAAAACTTCATTTGATTTGCAAAAAGTCACAGCTGCAGGTGGAAAGCTGTTCAAAAGACAAACTCCGTTTATCCCTTGGAAACTTTCCTTTCGTTAAGATTATTCTAGCAACAATGATTGAGGCAGAGAAGCAAATATCTAAAACCTGAAAAAAATATGAACTGCTTGCTTCCTGATCTGTCCCATTCCACTGACAAACAGATAAATGACATTTTTAACGCAACTTTGAGTATAGTTAGATTCTCTGTGTGTCTTTATTCTCTCCAATATTTTGTTCTTAACAGACGGATGGATGGGATAACTTTACTTGATTCATTGGCACTGCTAAAGCACTGACTTCTTTAACAGCGATCATAAATGGTTTCAAGATATGAAACAAGTGTTCCAGCATGGTCCATTGAGCAGAATGGAGAACAATGCCTTTCCCACTGTCACCACACAAGATATATTTAATGATTGCTACCGTACATTCTGATCAAAAGTCGGTTTAGTCATGTACTACATGGAATTCCATCTTGTTTATATACTCTGAAAAAGCTGCACAGACAGCAGCAGTTGCCTTTCTGGATTCAGAACTTTGAACTGTTCAGAGAATCATCTTTTACAGACTAAATCTTCCTAGCTCCTTTTAATTCCTTTTGTTATTACCATATAGATATACAAATACCTCAAAGTACAACACCTCAGTGTTAGAAAATGTTAATTACTGACTGGAAAAGATCATTCAGTCTGGAACAATTTAAGTTTACTACAGCTATAAATACATTACACCAGCACTCCACTTGCAGCTGTTCATGAAAGCCACAATACACAACCATCATTGTCAACATCTTGAAACATTTTTCAGCAAATAGCATTTGGAGCTGATAGAGAGGAATGAACTTTTACCAAAACATTTCAAAATTTTTATTTTTATTTGTTTGCAGATGAAAACTAGTATGTGGAAAATTCCTAGAAAACAGTTTTAATTAATTTTGATTCCACTCCAGTATTGTATTTGACTATGTGATAACATATTTTAAAGGAAAAAATCAATTTAAACAATGTCAAACACTAATACTATATGAAATAGGTGTTTACGTAAATTGAGAAGTTGATTTGTGAAGAAAATATGTTATGACATAATACTTTTATTGAGCACTTTATTAGATGTCTTCTATTTCCTAATATCTCTATTGGGCTAATGTAGCTGATCAAAGAAAAAAAATAAATCAAATTTCAAACAGGACTGAAGGTGACTTTAAATCTAATGCACGTCCATTAAGAAATATGATTCTAATTTCTCATTTGCAGGAAACAGAAGTTTCTCCAGTATTTAGCAGCTAAAGGTTTCTCCATGTTACATGTTTCTCTTCATTTTTTTTTTTTTAAACACAGTTTCCAGTGTATATACCTGTTTACTTAGAAGTTTTATAATAGAAGAGCTCCCATGGCATTACTTTCTGTCTTGTAAAGAATATTAACTACTGGTAAAGTTTGAGAAGACAGCTTGAGATCATGTTATTTCAGCAAGAAATTCAATAGGTAATTGAAAACCGACCCCCAGGCAACAGAGTGGAGAGAGACACCCCAGTGACCATGAGTGACTGACCTGCAGGCACTCCCTGGGCAGGCCGTCCCCTGAAATCCTGTCCCCAAGGCTGGACGTGTATCGTCTGCTTGCTTATCTTTCAGACTCGAAGCACAACCACCAAGCATGCTCCAGAGCCTCTCCTTCAGCAGCCTGCACATCCCCAGCCTTCCTTGCAGGAAGAAGCCAGGACAATCAGAATCATGTGCAGTTTAACCACTAACCGGGTCAGGCTTCAGAGCCTGAACATGACCCTCATCAGCCTCGCCACTGTCACACAGAAGATGCGTTTGTACCTGTGTCCAGATATTAAAGTGGATGGACTTATAAATTGCTTGCAAAAACAAGGAGTAACATAACACAACCACTTCTATGGAAGAGACGATGCACAGTCTGACTCAGGCATCTTTCTCCGAGGCCTGTGCAAAACTATACATAATCTAAAGTGTTATTCTTTTGAAACACATAACAATCCAGTTTATAACCACTCCTTTGAGCAGCCATTTTTGCACACAATTCCGTGAATTTTAGAAAAACACATCTCTACTCCAGGTAAAGCAGATCGCTTATTTCTGAATGACGTATTCTGTTCTCAGATTATGTACTGTACCCTTAATTGTGCAGTTTGGAAAAGGTAGTTGATATCCTCAGGATTTCTCTAACCTTTATGTTAGCACACTTCAGGATAGTAACACGGTAATCAATTAAAGCATGCTGATGGCACATGGGGAGCCCTAAATCTCCTATTGACAGCTCATCGGGTAAGTCAGCACTTTTTTTTTGGGTAATTTTCCATTTAAATGATTCCTTTGTACAAAGCAATCTCAAAGTCTAAACTGTTTGCTCACTGTGCCATGATGCTATAATGGACTTTACAAAATTTATGCATTTTTATTTATCTTTTATATATTTTTAGCTTTCTTGCATTGGAGTTTTTGTGGACTTTACAAAGATAGGTAGATTTACCTCCAGACAAGAAAAAGTATTCAATTTATTCAAGTTAAGTAAAAGTTCAATTTAAAAAAAAAAATCAGTTCTTATTTTTGTACTATATTCTCAATGTCAGGGAACTAACAGAAAACACAACTCTGTTCTTTAAAAGAATTTCATTTCATAGGATCCAGCATATAGTGGTAATTTATACACTGATTTATTACATATATTTAGCCACTAATCCATTTCAGCAACTAAATTCATTAAATTTAAGTTTTCTAAATTGCTAGATAATACCTGTGAAACTAGTTATATATTACTTTTTCTAGTAATACCACAAGAATTCCTCTTGATCAATAAGCTATAGCAAATGTCAAACACATTCGTTGAAAAAAAAACAACTCAGCAGCATTCAAATGATCAAAACCACAAGCAAGGCACATTAAGAAAAACAGCTGTGAAAATTCTTTTCAAATGTAGAACAATGTGTAGAGCACACACTTTCCACTATGAAGAAATCTCATCACTATGTGGCAGAAACACTTGGAAATAAGAAGTGTTGTTTTATTCGATATTTATTACAAAGTACAGTATAGAGAAGGAAACAAAAGGTGAAGCCTTTTGTTAGCTAAGACTCACTTTCCATGCAACCGCAGTGCTGTGACATTTGCAACAAAGCATAAGAACACAATAAATGTGATATACTGAGCGAGCTTTCTGACACACCTTTTCTATCCTTGAGCTCTAAACAAAGACTCCTCCCTCCCTCTCCACCATTATAGACACACATGAAGTATTAAAATAGAGTAACTTTGGATGGACTTGAATGGTTGTGCAACAAGGAATTGCTCTTCTTTGGAACAGCTGTTTCAAAGTGAGGAATAGGAACTATCAATCTGGAGCATTCGCTGAGCCTTATGTAAAGGTCAGTTGGTTTCTGCTGTAAATGCAAACCTTCTACACGGTGTCTCCATTTCATTTTCTCTATTGAAAATAACACTTTGGGCAGATGAGGAGATTTAACTGCATAATTAAAGGAAGAAACTATTACTAACAAAAGTGGTGGTGTAGTAAGATGCCTAATGAAGTCATTAAATATCTCAAAGAATCAAAACAGTTTTGTTAACTCAAAATGGTAGCTTCTTACTCAAAATTGCTTCTCCATGTTTGGCTTTATGTGTAGAAACACTTGCAGAGAGCAAGACCTTGAACATAGTATAACCCACAACTATGAATTAAAAAAAGGTGTAGATTGTACATTGCACACTGCAAATAAAAGGAACAGACAGACTCTGACTGAAGAAGCTTCAATAAGCATGTACAATAAGGGAAGAAGTTCAGACCCAGACATATCCTCATTCCATTTGGAAATATGCAAATTGTTTACTACACTTGGAGGTGCATGACAATATAGCAGATGAAAGAATCCATCCAGAGTTTCAGTCTGCAGGTAGATTTGAAAGGGTAGAGAGAAAAAATAAGATTCTATTAACTGAAGAAATGTTATTAGAATCATAGAATCTCCCGAGTTAGAAGGGACCCATAAGGATCATCAAGTCCAACTCCTGGCACTACACAGGTCTACCCAAAAATTCAGACCATGTGACTAAGTGCACAGTCCAATTGCTTCTTAAACTCTGACAGGCTTAGTGCAGTGACTATGTCCCTGGGGAGCTTGTTCCAGTGTGCAACCACCCACTCGGTGATGCACCTCTTCCTCACGTCCAGCCTAAACCTCCCCTGCCTCAGCTTAACACCGTTCCCATGGGTCCTATCACTGGTGATTACAGAGAATAGGTCACCTGCCTCTCCACTCCCCCTCGTGAGGAAGCTGTAGACTGCGATGAGGTCTCCCCTCAGCCTCCTCTTCTCCAGGCTGAACAGGCCCAGTGCCCTCAGCCACTCCTCGTATGTCTTCCCCTCTAGGCCCTTCACCATCTTTGTCGCTGTCCTCTGGACACTCTCCAACAGTTTCATGTCCTTTTTGTACTGTGGTGCCCAGAACTGCACACAGTACTCAAGGTGAGGCCGCACCAGCACAGAGCAGAGCGGGACAATCACCTCCCTCGACCTACTAGCAATGCCGTGCTTGATGCACCCCAGGATACGGTTGGCCCTCCTGGCTGCCAGGGCACACTGCTGGCTCATATTCAACTTGCTGTCAGCCACAACCCCCATATCCCTCTCTGTGGGGCTGCTCTCCAGCGTCTCATTGCCCAGTCTGTACGTATAGCCAGGGTTACCCTGTTCCAGGTGCAGGACCCGGCATTCACTTTTGTTAAACTTCACGCAGTTGGTGATCACCCAGCTCTCCAATCTGTCCAGATCTTTCTGCAAGGCCTTTTCACCCTCATCTGAGTCCACAACTCCTCCAAGTTTGTTGGTGTTGGCAAATTTGCTCAAAACACAGCCCATTATATAGAACCACATTCTCAAAACACATTCCAACATAGAACCCAATAACTCGTTTTAGGGTTACACAAGTGACATTATATACATCAGGACAAGAGAGGCTGTGAGAACATCAATGCTGGAATCTTTGAGCCATTCGAGTAAGGGCCTGGGGCATCCCACTGAAAGACATGCTGCAGATAGTGCCAACCAGCCTCGCAGCTCCATCAGCCCAGCACCAGTCAACAAAAGGAGGTGCAGCATTTCCCCAGACAGACAGAGAGCTTCAGAAATTGCAGGAGCACAAAACAAAACAAAGATTATAGAGTTTTGATGGCTGCTCTCTGAAATATGCTGAAGGACAAATCCTGAAGAGGAGACATACTTGCCCCCTCTGCTGTGCACATCCCACCCCAGTATATTTAGAAGCATGCTCTGTTTCAGGCTGACACAATCACAGGCCCGCTTGCAAGTTGGTATAACAAATAACAGAAGCACAAACAATAAGCATGCAGACCTTGCCAATATTTTTTGTTTCACCAGCTACGATTTTGTATTCTTCTTTTGAGCATCACACTGTTTCACTTCTACAGCCATCAAATCCCTTTCTGTTTTGTAGTGATTTCTGTAAAGAAGAGTTGTTCAAACAGGCAGGAGATTGGAAATTCAGACAATCCTTGTCTAAAGAATAACCATTTTCTTTTCCACCGTAGCATATGCATGCATCTAAATCATAAAATAGTATTTTAAGACTAAAGATATACCTTAAACCCAAATGGAAATTTCTTAGGAAATGGATTTCTTCTCTAAGGACTGGGGCTTAGGAACCTGTACCCATCATGTTATAGATACCTGCTACTAATTTCAATTATTGCATCTCTCTGAATCAGTATTAAACAAAGCATTAACATCCTTAGAAATATATTTGCTTCTTCTTTGAAATTCCTGGGCGACAATGTGCCACATGGCATTCTTCTGAGGATCTATTCAGAAATAGAACGGTAACAATCAAACAGCAATGGCATGGACTTCTAGCTTTCTCTTCTTATTTGTACGTTTCAGCATGACAGTTCATAAATACCAAAGTTTGAGGCACATTAGCAAATTCACTATCAAGGAAGATGAAGAAAGTTTGGCAAGTGGTTGGGGAATAAATAAGTCAGTCACATTACAGAAAAAAATGAAATGCATCAAATGCAGTTATTTCATATTTGGCAACACTATGAATTAATACCTTTCTAAAGCATCAATACCTTTCTCAAGTATTTTTTGTTTGTGGTGGTTTTACTTGGGTGGGCAGCCAAGCTCCACCACAGCCACTCTCTAACTCCCCCTCCTCAAAAGGAAAGGGGAGAAAATACAATGCAGAGGGCTCAAGGTTTTGTCCTGATAAGGACAGGGAGATCGTTCAACAATTATGACAGGCAAAACAGACTCAGCATAAGGAGACAGTAGGATTTGTTGCCTATTACTAACAAGCTAGAGAAGTGAGAAACAAAGGAAAGAAACCAAAAATACCTTCCTCCCATCCACCCTCTTCCACCTCTTCCCCTTAATAACACAGGGGAATAGGAAAATGGGGGTTGAGGTCAGTCCATAGCACTTCATCTTCCCTGGTCCTTCTTGGTCACTCTCTTCCCCTGCGCCATGTGGGGTCCTTCCCACAGGTGCCATCCTTCCCAAAGGATGGCATCCTTCCTGCATGGGCTTCCCACAGGCAGCTGCTCTTCAAGCAGCTTCTCCAGATATCTTCTCCAGATATGGGTCTGTACAACGGGATCCATCCATCAGAAGCACAATGCTCCAACATGGGTGATCCCATGGGCAGCAGCTCCTGCCAGGTCACATGCTCCTGTGTGGGCTCCTCTCTACGGCCTACAGGTCCAGCCTGGGGCTTGCTCTTGCGGGGGTCCTCCATAGGCCGCAGCCTCTGTCAGTGCAGGTCCACCTGCTCCACCATGATCTTCTCCACGGGCTGCAGCGTGGAACCCTGCTCCACCATGGTCCTCACCACAGGCCGCAGGGGACTTCTTCTCCGACACCTGGAGCACCTCTCCCGCTCCTTCTTCACTGACTTTGGCACCTGCAAGGTTGTTTGTCACTCCTCTCTCTCTCCCAGCTGCTGTGTAGCAGCATTTCTTTCTCCCTTTCTTAAATATTCTCTCACAGAGGCACAAACAACTTCACTTACTGGCTCAGCTCTGGTCAGCAGCAGGGCCCTTATCTAGCATGGGGCAGCTTCTAGATTCTTCTCACAGAAGCCACCCCTATGGCCCCCTGGTACCAAAACCTTGCCACGTAAACCCACTACACTTGGGGAATCCATGCTGCCTACTCCCAATGATCTTTTTGTCCTTCCTGCACCTGGAAATGGTTTCCAGGATGAGAGGTTCCAGCACCTTCCCAGGGAAGGAGGTGAGTGTAACTGGCCTGGGGTTCTCCGGATCTTCCTCCTTGCGTGGCTTGTGGATGGCAGCAACGTTTGCTTCCCTGCACTCTTGGGGCACTTCTCACAGTTGCCAGGAACAAGCAATGATTCCTGAGAGCGGCCTTGCAATGGCATCAGCCAGTTCCCTCCGCACTCATGGGGGAATCCCATCAGGGTTCCTGGACTTCTCTCTCTCAGTTTCCTCAAGGCTTGCCCAACCCCATGGATGGGGTTTCTGTGGCAAGGTTGAGGTAGCAGGGTGGGAGGATGCAGAGGTGGGCTCTGTGAGAAGAGACTGGGGGCTGCCTCTTCTCACAGCAAGCCCCCATCAGCTGCCTGGGCCTCAGCTGTCGTGTGATGGGCTGGTGCAAGAGCCCCAAGGCAGCCGGGCTCTCTCTGCTCCTCTCCCAGAGGGTGGCGTGCAGCAGAGATGCCCCCTGTGCAGTCTCCAGGACTTCATGAGGGATGGGAAGGAGGACTCAAACACCACTTGAAGTTCACTGTTCTTTATTGCGGGCTGGGAGACAAACGCAGGCTGGCTGCACTATGCCATCTCCACTTCCTCCACCTGCGGGACACCCATCTTGGCAGCTCTGGCATCTGCCTCCTGTTGGGGTGCTGAGCCATGGGCAAGGAGCTGGGCGCAGCCTGAGGCTCCGTGTCATGCCAGAGCCTCCAGGAATGGTGTGAGCAGTGATTCCTCACACGTCTCCCAGGCCTGGCATCATAGTGAGGCCTTGCCAGCCTTTCTGGAGTTGGCCTCATCTGCCTTGGCTGGATCTCATCTTCTGGAGAGTCCACGTCCATGGGAAGGCCATTGTTCTCTGTGGGTGGCACCTGCACAGTCTGCACCTGCTGCTTCAGGCAGTCCCTGTTCATGGCCTGGCCGTTGTTCTTTGAGGGTGGCACGTTGCCTGTCCTCTCCCATTTTTCCTTAGGGTCCCTGTGTGTGGGCTGGACGTGGTCTTGCACAGGTGCCACTGTGATAGTCCTCACCCATTTTTTTGATGAATTGCATTTCGTGGGCTGGACGTTGTCTCCCACAGGTGGCACCACACTGGTCCACACCCTTTGATTTGGCTGGCTGCCGTGCCTTGGCTGTCTCAGGGACTGTGTGTTGTCTTCCACAGGCGTCCCCTTGACAGTTTGCACCCATTTAGTTAGTTGGTGGGCCCCCGGGCCATCTGTGGAAGTTGTCTTCCAGAGCCAGTACCCTGCTGGTCTGCCCCCATTCTTTGGGTGGGTAGCTGCTTGCGGGCCGCGTGTTCTCTTGTGCAGGAGGCACCTTGATGTTCCACACCCACTTGTTGGGTTGGCCTCCATGCCTTGGCTGGAAGTTGTTCCTCCTGGGAAACACCTGATCGTTTCATGCCCATTTGTTAAGTGTGCTCCCCTCCACCACTGGGTGTTCCTCCATTCTAGGACATTTGGCAGGGGGTTGCCATTGGAGGTCCTTCCTTTCTACGCTGTGTTTCCTCTTCTTTGCATGATGCACCGCTCGTCTCATCCTTCAGGCTTAGCAGAACATCACCCAAAGGCTGGCGATCCCGCCCTGAAGCTTCCTGGCACCTGTGCTGCTCCAAGTCTCCTTGGTGCTCCAGGAGTGAGTGGTGGCCAGTTGCAGGGCTGTCTTTTTTATGGGACTGGGGACAATGGGCACCAAGGGCAATGTTGTCATCAGGAGGCCACTGCGGTGGCAGCTCAGGCACTGTCAGAGTGACCTTCTGACATCACCAGCCTCCAGGTGCAGCCACTCAGAGGCTCAGTTATCAGTGCACCTAACTGTCTGCTCATCCAGTGCAGCCTTCAGCAGCTTCTCTTGGAGGAGCTAACAGGAGGCAGTGTTGCAAGTCTTCCTCGAGAGCAGGTAAACATCTACCCAGCTCTCCACTGGTGGCTAGACAGAAATGCTGAGGGTACTAACCGGCCCCACAACTGCTGCCATCAGAGCGGGTCCCAAGACTGTTTATCAATATGGTGATAGGCACTTTATATGTAGAAATACACAGAAAGCAGAGGGCCCATTGTTTCATCATGAATATTTCATGTGTTGGTCAAGCACCCCTCCCAGATTGCTCTCACAGATTGCTTACTGACTCAGCTCTGGCCAGCAGCTGGGCCCTTACAGCTTCTGAATTCTTCTTGTGGAAGCCACCCCTAGGGCCCCCTGCTACCAAAACCTTGCCATGTAAACCCACTACACTTACCCTTCCTCAGTTTGCATAGACCACAAGCAGAAGCACTTAAGTATTAATGCAAACTACTTTACAGAAACACACCTTTAACTTGGAAAAAACAAACACACACACAAAACAACAACAACACACAACAAAAACAGAAGAAATGTCAGTTCTTTTGTGTGAGACTTCAGAAATCTTGTTTCCAAATTTCTAAAACCAAAGATTAGAACATGTCCAGGGGAGTGCAACAAATTTGGTGAAAGGACTTGAGGTAAGACTTCGGAGGACCTGCTTTGCTCAGCCCAGAGCAGAGCAGGCTGAGGGGAGGCCTCATGGCGGCCTGCAGCTCCCTCACAAGAGGAGCGGAGGGGCAGGCTCTCTGGGAACAGCAACAGGACCCTAGGGGATGGCATGGAGCTAGAACAAGGGAGGGTCAGGATGGGTGTTAAGGAAAGGTTCTTTACCTGAGATGGTGGCACAGCTCCCCAGGCCCTAAGCCTGCTGGAGGTCAAGGAGTGTTTGCCCTTAGACAAATGGTTTAATTCTTAGGTTGCCCTGTGTGGAGTAAGGAGTTGGACTTGATCCTAGCAGATCCCTTCCAACTCAGGGCATTCTATGATTCTATGGAAGTAAGAACAGTTTTCTAACTTTTTGAACAACAGCAGCACAAGTTACTACCACCAAAAATCAAGCCAACGTAGTTTAAAATTTCTCAGGGTCAGACATCCTTACGTATCAGTTCTCATCACATCTTCAATGCATGAATTTGGACAGATTTGCACTTAGATGCACAACCCTGCCAGAGTAATAACAGAAAACTTAGCTTTACCAGCTGCTTCCAGTAATCCAAAACAAATGAAATATTTTACTAACAAGAATTGATTTTATCATTGTTTCATCAGCAAATGAATGGGAAAACTGGAAGTGTATTTCAGGAGGGTTTAGGCTCTTATTGCTACCAAGAAAAGGCTTTTATTTATATGTAAATAGATTTTATAGGGATGAACCTTGGAAGCTTCTTTCATTATACATTCCACAGCTAAGCTCTCCCTCTAAGACAACATTAACAGAAGCCAACAATAGGTGGACTGTAAAAAGAAGCAGCACAGCCTATTTGTTGCAATATTTAGTGTTCAGCATAAAATACATGAGAAATTATGCCAAGTTATTGTTTTTCCTTTTTAAATTGTTTTTCCATGTCTCTTCTGGTGTTCAACCCCTTGGTTTTGTTATGTGTGTTTTATCCTGAACTTTCCTATGTCTACACAAAGATGAGGAATACCTTTACCAAATTTAAGGAATATTTTACAGATGTTAGTTTTGAGTTATCTAAACAACAGATACAGCATATAATATAGAAAGGTTGCTATTCTCATCAGCAGTTATAGCGACCTTTACATCCTAAACCACATATATCAGTCCCTGGGTAAAGGCAGATATAGCGTGAAACATCCTGCGCATGCAGATTTATGTTTCAAGTTAGGATCCAGGGGAAAACAAAGGTCCATCTGAAACGTATCTGCTGTGGCCTCTGGAAGCCGAGAAGTCTCTTGATTATTTTTTTAAGCATCACAAACCATTTTTTAAAATGACGTTAACAGGAACTGTTCAGGAAAAGTATATATTCAAAGATTTTCACTTTCATGGTGTAATGAATGATTCAGCAGCCTCCAAACAACCCCCAGACTCAGGTGAGTTGAACAAGCTGCAATTTTACTGAATAAAACATTACTTCTGTACAATATACTTCCAACAGTGTGCCTTGTGTTTGTATCTTACATGGACATAAACAGTTGCAATTGAACCCCACATAAGTATGATGCAAAATTCTCTGGCATTAAACAAGCAAAAAAAAAAAAAAAAAAAAAAAAAAAAGGAGGGGGGAAGGCAAAGGATTGTTGTAATAAAAGTTACTTTTGATCATTTTATCAGAATACGTGAGAACATATCTGTTGCTGCAAAAATGCTGAGAGTTTCCTGCTTTCAGTGAATGTGTTCTACCATGGCTAAAACGAGAGTCAAGGTACATCACCAAATATCTAGTAAAATTACAATTAAAACCGGTAATTTAAACTCTTCTGAGACAGTAAAGTCTCATACTGAAGGATAACAGTTTTGCTATACAATGAAGACATTTTTTCCCAAAATTCAGATACAATTTCCTTACATAAACAAACCTTACAGGCACCACCAAGACTTTGTAATCTTTTATCATTGTTCTTTAAAACCACAGAATTTATGGAAAAAATTAAGACCAGACAAAGAATTCTTAATTACTGTAGACTTTTACTGCATTCAAGAACTCAAACAACACACGGTTGCCTAAAAAGTGGGTTACACTTTCAAAGTGCTCAAAGCAAGAGTCACAATATTTGGTGCTGTATCCAGATTTTTTTCCATTCAGTTTGCTTTAAAATGTTTTCCCTGGTAGAGGTTTTTTGTTTTGTTTTGTTTTTGTGGTGTCACCTTGCTTTACAGCAATTTTACTGAATAACAGATTGATTTCATAAAGATGAGGTAACCATAGCAAAGCATGAGGATATGCTGACAGCCTTGCAAGGAAATAAGATGCAAACTTTCAATGTAACTCCCAAATAAAAGCTTCCTCAGACTGGAAAGACCACGGCTAGCAAAATTCTGGTTTGTAGCTTCCCGTCTGACTTCAGCCACAATCCATGACTGCTGAACAGTTCTGCCTTTTCAGAGATATGTTACAGAGATAAGAAAAACACAGAGATGATAGAGTATCAATAAGCTGAACTAACTTTATTGCTTCTGATAGGAAACTCTCTCAGGATTTTACAGAAGCTTAATAACTATGACCAATGCAATCTTCATGGTGCAACATGACGCATATGACCCTACTGAAAGATTTCCCAGAGCACAACTCATCTGTGAATTATCAGGGAAGTAATTAAGCAGTTAAACTTTGGTGCTTTTGATGAAACAGTCTCACAAGGATACTATGATGACCACCAAATAGGAAGAAACATGTCCTGCTTCTCTTCCTACTTTCACTGTTGTATTTGTAGTTCTTTTAACTGCTTCTGATGTACAAAAAGGTAAAAGCAATAATCATATTGACATTTACTGACTGTGGCTAGCTCACTGAACACATCTAATGCATTCACTCTTGTCCATACTTTCATTAATGAGGAAGCTTTAATTCTGGACAGTATTAGTCACATCAGCCTTATTGTTATGCCCATCTGAACTTCTTAGTTAATGACTCTCTGCTATTACCATAGGTAACAGTTAGTTTGAAAAAAATCAATAGGTCCCAAAGATCCTATACAGTCAGGATGTAAAGCCTGCGTGTGCAGAGCTACCACATTAACATAGCTGCAGCAAAGATAATCGGTGCCAACATTAGTCCACAAACTTTATTTTAAATGTTTAAAGTATTCCAAAAATGTTCCAAACATCCTTGCTACCCAGATGTCAACTGATACCTTTTCTAAGAGTGCTGAACATTACTTCAGGAGTTTGCCCAACTCCTACTCTTAAGCAAGGTCTTGTCATGTAATATTTTCTACTTCTAAATATCTTCTTTAGCTCTATGTCAAATCTCTTCACCAAAACACACAAACTATTACTAAGTCCTTTAATATCAGGAATTTATGATTTACTTGAACATCATTACCTACAATTATTTACACAGCACTGTCTGACACAAACACGATGTTATCTGTGAAGCATACATTTTACCACATGGAAATCCATAAAAGCAATTTATTGGGGAACAGTTTAAATATACTGTTCCCAAGGTAAACTTCTTTGCTATAACATAAATATGAATTTGTAAAAGGTTCTAAGCAGTAATTTACTACCTTCCAAGGTTGGTTTTGTAAGTGGTTCTGCTGCAGCTGTAGCTGAAACATTTAATTCCACACTTAAAAGGTGGCATTCTCAGTAAACTTTGTTCTTAACTCTCATTCACAAGACGAGCTTGCCAAATTTCTGCTATACATTCATACACATATTAATGACACCTAGATTTAGGACTTTCAGACCAATGTATAACCAAAATAACTTAGCTGATCTTACTTATTCAAGCAAGCCATGGTTACCTGGAGCACAGCTTTTACTAAATCTTTGAAATCTCACCTTGCTCTACATAAATAGATGGAGTTTTATGCTGCTTCTCAAGGTCATGCTTCGTGCCTGTGACCTAATGGACTTCGATGTCAATCAGTATAAAGGAGAAGATATTCCCCTCCAGGGCACGATCACTTCCTGCAATTAGAACCAAGGTTTATTTGCACACTAGCAGAATTCTACGCAGGAGCCTGCTGGTAGGTCATGCTGCGGTTAGAAAGATCAACAAGATATTCTCCACCTCAGCAAACACTCTGCACAGGGCTGCAACCGACCTGCTCCCTACACAAATTAGGGCACAAGAAGGGCATAGGCATACTTCTGTCTCTGCAAACAGTGGAGCAACCACAGAATTATTCAGCTGCCAGATTGTCTGCGCTGGCCCATTTCTTTGGGGAGGATCACACTTGGAAAAGCGGGATGCCTTTTAATCCCTCTTTCCACAGTTTCACACCACAGCATCCACCCCCAAGTGGGTATTCTCCAAAGTTCTCCACTGAAAACCATCAGCCCTAGACAATGACACATCTCAACAAGCTTTTATAACTGTTGTTTGTTTACTGATGATCCTGAAAGTCTCCATCAGCTTTTGGTAGCATTTTGGAAAGCAAGTAGGGAGGCAAGGGATGTAAGAAAGTGCATGGACACTTTCCATGTCCCCTTACACTTTCCAAGAAGCAGGACAGCAAGCAGAGATCACTGTCATTTTCAAATGCTATGGAATTGAACTCACAGCTCCTGAACTGAGGCTGCCTTGCTGGGGGAGGAGAAGAAAACAAAACAAATCTCTGTGAGCAACATGTCACGTGCTGGCACGCTGGGCAACCTACCCAAGTACACAGCTACCCAGCTCAGACAACAGCATCATCTGCTGCTTGACTTTACTGCCCAGCCTCTTTCCTGAATTACACCACTGGTCTCTTTGCAGTCCTCAGTAGTAGCTGTGTCTTGCTTTGCAGTAACGAAGTCCATTTCACCATATTGAGTTTAGCAAAAGAAGAATAGGTATCTGTTGCAGATTAAGGCAATAAATAAGAATAAAAGCTTTTTTTTTTTTTTTTTTTTTTTTTTTTTTTTATGTTTGCAGCTCTTTCAATATGCCATTGCAATGTGACTAGCAAAATTGGGAGAGGAAGACTGAACAGTTGAATGTTCTGACAGTTTAATAGGAATTTATTAGGAGAAAGTACTGCTGCATCATCCAGAGAATTAATCACAGACTGGAAACATAAAAGTGCCCAAGTTCCAAGTGTATTCTGAGAGTCAGTTCATTTCTTTCTTTTCTTTCGCCCTGAAAATAAGTGTAATGCTTATAGTATCTACTATAAACACAGGTTAACCCGTATATTTGTCTATCAACGTTAAAGCACTATGTTCATACAGAAAATAATACCACTTGTGTAGCCGATGGTTCCTTGTCATCTTCATCAGGTAAGTACTAGCACAATATTTTTATGTGAACACACACTGTTAGAGGAAGACTAAAGATAGATCAATGTAAGTGACTAAAAAATTCTATATAATCTATTTAGTACCGTAAGCACATCAAAATAGAGGAATTTTACCTTGAGTCTAAAACACTTTTTTTTTTTTTTTTTTTTTTAGTTATAAGAAACTCTCTTCTAAGACAGATTCAGAGATAAAAATGTTCCATCTGTTTGATCACTGGAAGCAGCAAACTTACCACACTAACACATCTCCATGTAGAAGGAACTACCACGCAGCAGGGTAACATGACTGAGAATGGCTTACAAAGTAGGGAGCCAGCTACCACATGCCCAGCCTCTTCCCCACCATGCTTGTGCCTCCCGGTCAAAGACAAATTTCAGGCATATCCACATTTGAGTTGCAAAGGACAACTCATTTCAGCTGCTGCAGAGCAGCTGGAGCTCTGCGGGGCAGCTGCCCTCAGCAGCAGCTCCTCTTCACTGTTGCAGCCGCAGCAGTCTCAGCCCTGCTGTCCGCTGCAGGGCTCCCAGCCCTGGAGGTAAGCGATGGCTGATGCAATGGCCCTGCTTTTGGGTGGTGAATCTGGACTCCAAACCCAAACTAAGCACCAGAGATCAGGTCATGACCCAGTATGGATTTGGCTATGTCTTTCAAGCCCTAGCCTTCTGCACACAGGCCAAAAAATAACCAAAGCTGCTCTCTTCAGCACTAAAGATATGCCTTGATCCTGTATGCATTTCTTCTCATCTGACAGTTGTGGGTATTTTTTTTTTCCCCTTTTGGGCAGGGGGGGCAGCAGGTAGGAAGAGGAGACCCTCCCGTTTCATGAATTAAGCACAATAATCATTCCCACAGACTGAACTGAGGGTGAAACACAGCACTTATCTTTGAAGAATATTAGGGATGTCCAAACAGGGTCATTTGAATCACTGGCCACACAGTACAGAGCACATGTATTTGTCAGTGTTAGAGAGCAGTGTGTTCTGTTCATTTTGTTATGGAGTCAGAGCTGCAAGATACAAAATTCGCAATATTGAGCCACCGGCACTGAAGTGATAAAAGATTTAAGGGCTAGCATGGTGGAAAGAGAGAATGCAAAGCTTTTAAACCTCATCTAAAGGATAAAAGTAAACCATCTTTAACATTGTAGTTGGCTTTGCTTTATTACACTGATTACAAAAGACAAGATTTTGACTTGAGATCTCTAGTGATATAAATAAATGCTGAGCTCTCAAAATATTTCCAAGAAAAAAGCTTCCATAAGAGAGAGAAATGGAGTATCCTGAATTTGACTGTACTTTAGTAATTAGGTAAAAGTTAATTAAAACTCTTGTGTGAAGAGAGGTGGATTGAAAACCAGCTGAATGGCCACAGCCAGAAGGTGGTGGCACACAGTCTGGCTGGAGGCCAGAAAGCAGTGGTGTCCCCAGGGGTTGGTCAGTCATAGAAACACAAGGTTAGAAGGGACCTACAAGATCATCTAGTCCAACTGTCCTCCTACCACCAATACTACCCACTAAATCATATCTCGAATTGAAGGTTGCACCCAGAGAGTGGTGGTCAGTGGCTCTATGCCCAAGTGGAGGCTGGTGACAAGTGGTGTCCCTAAGGGGTCTGTCCTGGGACCTATGGTTCTCTGATATCCCTTCAGTCAGTTGGCCTCAGCTACCCCACCTGTGCCCCCTCCCTGTTTCTTGTGCACCCCCAGCCTCCTCACTAGAAGGGCAGTGCAACAAACAGAAGTCCTTGCTGCCCTGTAAGCACTGTTCAGCAACAACTAAAACCTTGTTATGTTATCAACAGTGTTGTCATCCCAAATCCAAAACATAGCAGCATAGAAGTTACTATGATGAAAATTAACTCTATCCCAGGAAAACCACTGAAGTTCGTCAGCATAACAGAGGCACGGACATACAGGACAGAGTCCAACATAAGGCCAGAAGGATGAGGAAGGGGCAGGAGCCTCTGTCCTGTGAGGAGAGGCTGCAAGAGCTGGGCCTGCTTGGCCTGGAGAAGAGGAGGCTCAGGGGGATCTCACCGATGTCTACAAATTGGAGATCTCCCAAAGCCGCCTGGACATGGGCCTGGGCGCACTGCTCAGGGTGGCCCTGCTGGAGCAGGGGGGAACAGATGGGCCCAGGGTGCCTCTGGCCTCAGCCACGCTGTGATGCTGTGAATAGACTGCTCCCTTGTATTAGCAAACAATTTACTATAAGGATTAAATGCCAAGATATTTTCCAATGAAGTTGTAAAAGATGTTCTTTTTTTTTTCTAAAAAAAAAAAAGGAGCATTTTTCCGATTAGATATCCCCCCCATTTTTTTTTCAAACTTCATGAAGATTATAAACTTAATTTGCAAACAAATAGCAGTCATAGCTTTCTCTTTCTCAGTGCAATTTACAGGATCACTGCTAGCACATCACTTCCTTTGTATGTACAACTTATAGTGCTATTATATCTTCATATAGTATTTACTTTAAAATCTTTTGTCAAATTTTGACACACACACACTCACATCCCATTAAAATAAATGGAGTTAGGAAGCTCAGCCACTGACGTCAGAGCCATCAAGCTTCAGTGGGGGCATGATTTCACCCAGTGTGCTTGTTAAGTGAATTTCTGAACTTAGAAAATTTGAGTTAAATGCATATTTAAGTATTTTGCTGGAAAGGGACCATTAAACAGGAAACGCAAGAGGACACAGTACAGTAAACTTTAAAAATTATAATCTACTGAGGTTTCAAATCCTAATTATATGCATAAAAGGATACAAAATAAAAAGATAAAAAGTAAAGTTTTGTCCAGCCTCAGACACACCTCAGAAGAAATATGAATTATATTCAAGCAAATTCTTCAATGCAGACAAGGGAAACAGAGTGATTTACAGAAGAAAGGACCTCTGCACATCAGTCCTGTTCCACAGTTCCCCAAAGCTCTCCACCTGAGAAGAGCTGATGAGCAATGCAACCTGGAAGGGCCATCTCAAGCAGGCAACCTGTGCACTGACAGAATGGGGCTGGGAGACAGCCAGACCATCCTTGAACATGAATGGGACAAAGCAACCTTAAAGGAGGTATTAAGGGAAACATTTTTTGTCTGGACGTCCTTGAGCCCCTTGCATTACTAAGATATTACTTTGAGGGAGAACTACCACATTTCTGGAAAGGAACCTGTATTTATCCAATTCACAGAGAACAGAAAAGAGCACCTATCTAGTTGTCTCAATAAAATCAATACCATTTGTTGCTGTGGCCTCCACCCACCAGGATTTCAGCTCAAAAGTCTTTCAGCGATATGAACATAAGTAGATTTGCAGAGCACTTGAAATGTGAGTGCATCTGTACTGTGGGAAAACAGGTCATGGTTACAAGTACAGCTACTAACAGATGCTTGAATATATAATGGTATAAGATATTTAAGGATGAATTTGCTAGTCCACGTTCAGGTTTACATGCTTATTATTGATGATTTACTACATTTACACCATTCACAATTGCCTTTAAGAATGGAAGATTCAAAATAAGCTACATGAATCTTCCCTTAAAAACTTGCACATCAAACTTAGCTGTTACTTAATGAACAAGTTTTTAACTAGGTATGCTCCTATTTCAACATACAGAACATAATTTTTCCTGTTCAGAAAAGTAAGGTATTCTTGGACTCCAAGTTTGCCTTGCTAAATTTCCACACCAGGAGAACACTGCATAGCAATAAAAGGAAATGTTCAGATTGCTTAAAGGCTTTGAACTTAGTACACTTTCCTTCCTCTCTAGTTACAAATAAATACATACCAGGATGGCAGCTGCTAAAGGAGGCGCCAGGTACATAAATCAAATAGACAGAGCCTTGAGGGGAGAAGCCCTCAAATGATAAATAATTACCAATTCTACTGAGGTTGATTACTGTAGAAGTAATGGCTGATTAAAACAAGACCTGGATTAAGGCACAGACCTGAGCAGATTGAAAAAAAAACACCCTTTAGCTGCAGTGCCGGAGCAGAGTCCCAGTGCGAGGCTTCCTGTGCTACCTTGGGAACCCTTCGCTATCAGGGCCTCATTTTAGCCACTTGCATGTTGGGTCGTTTAATATTCTGTAGAGCTCTGGAAAGTTCCAGTTTCTGGGTGTCTGTAATTTCATAGTTTTTATTTATTTATCCCACATTTATTGCTCTAGTACCCAAACATCCTCCACTAAAGCACTGAAAGGCCTAACATCTAATATAGTTGTGATTCAGTCTCTTTCTGGAGTAAATGAACTATTTTACATTGCTTTTCTGCAGTAACCAGTTACTTTTTAATTTTTTTTTTTTCCCTCACCCTTTTTATTCCCTTTTAAAGAAATAACGTCACAATAAATATTGATACAGTTAAAATTGTTTTCTCTTCCCTGATTTAATCGGAACACATTTTCTAATAAGTTCTTTAGCATTTTAGACTTATGCCAGTGATAATTTATTGTAATTGCTCTGAGTTAAATCAGAGCACGTCTTTACAAATGCAACATTTTTACATACTGTCAGACGCTTAATATTTTAGTTTTAAAGGAATGAATCTGAAGCACCAGACTTCACTTGACTTTTCCAATACTGAACCAATAAAGTGAAATTATGACACTATGAAATTTTTAGTCAGACAGGGCTCTGAATAATCCAAATGTGTCTTAGGACACCAAATAGTTAGCTAAAAGGATGAATGGAATAGCTTATGTTAAAAAGAGAGGCAGATACCAGAATCCAAAAATATGACTCCTAAACTTTGTTTACTAAACACACAATGTGATTTTCAAAACCAATTAATACTAAAGCAATTAATCAGAAGTGTGACAACACTTTTAACTGCAGACTGCTTATTCAGACTCTTTAACCCAATCTTTAGGTAGTATGATCTTGACCAAAATTCCATGAAAATGGGGCATGAGGAGCTGATAAAGCTAGAAATAACAGTTCACATAAGGAACTTAGCCTAAATGAGCAGTAATGCAGATAAATAACCATGCATTCAGTGAGTCGTGAACTTTACGCCAAAGTTTGGAAAAAACTCACGCACTGATTCCTATGCAGGTGATACCATGGTTGCAGCAGCAGGCCAGGATCACATCTTCTGAACTTGAAAAAGTAATTCAATACCTCCCAAGCCCACAGATAAATCTTAACTGTGCTTAATCACAAGAGTAATTAAAGCTCAGTAATATATTTCTGTCACACAAAGGGGGAAAAATACCCCAAATAGTGAGTCATAGAAGGGCCTGGAGTCTGCCAAGAGAAAAAGAACAGATTGCTAGAATGGGAGCCATGGCCAAGACTGATGCTCAAAGTATGTAGGCCTCAATTTTCTCTTATGAAAGGCAAGGTGATTTTGCAGGAGGAAAAGAAAAATTCATAAAGACAAAGCATTATTTGCTGACACTATCTACTTCACCATTCTGAAATTCTTGCCACATTTATTCGTAGAGCTCCCCAGCCTTCAGGAGGTTTAGGACCAAGGTTATCAAGGGAGGCCACTGATCAGGCCTGGTGGAAATACTCCACTCCCTTACTGGTGATGGAATAAATGCATTTGCTGAAACATCCTGGTTACAGCTCACTACCAGTAAATCTATGTCCAATACCAATACAGGGAGATTACAAACATCTTAGCAGCCCTTTTGGCATAAAGTTGTAAATGTAGATTTTTTATTATTTTTTTTTAATAGTGTCTTTATAGATATTTGAGTACCCAACATAAAATATTCCATTACAAAGGGGAGAGCTAATAAGAAGCTATAACACAGCACAGCAAGGGCAGTGATGATGTAAATGGGGAGAATTACAAAAGATATATAAATAAATTTGTTTTTTCACTCTGAACGGTTACAGCACATACATGCCCATAATTGGTAATCTGCCATTTGCAGCACTGCCATTTGCTGATCTGTGCCTTGTAAGAAAGATGAACTAAGTCATACCTATTACAAATAAAGCATGGACTGCGTGATGAAGAGACTTTTCATACATTTTGACACCGTTTTCCTAATGCTGGAGTGGCAGAGTTTTAACTTCAAAGAAGTGGGTGCCAGTAAAGATACTTCCTGTGATGCTTTGCCTGGAGTCTCAGCAGAATCGAAAGCTTTGTAATAACATCAGGGTTTTATGACAGATGCCTAGAGGAATATGCACACATGCACAGTCAAAGGAGAGTTAAAGCAAAGTAGCCTCATCGCACTGCCAAATTCCAATGGGTTTTAAATGTCCTATTATGTTAACAAGACAGATAGAAAAAAAAATATCTACCAGAATTAGCCAACACATTTCTAAACTTAAAAAAATAAAAAATAAAAAAAATTACACAACTTTGTAAATCTCCATAGGAGTTGAAAAAACACAAGCAACTAAACAGCATTGATATCACGCATATTGGCCGTAATTTAGAGCTCTACAGTGCAAAAGCCCTGGTATAACATGCCTTGTGGAACAGACCTTCCAATCCCTGGGTTCATCGTGCTCCCTTTTACTAGAGTTTGCAAAGGAAACATTATAGGATTCATGATGCTAACTCCAGTTTAGAATGGTACTATGAGAAATTTGCCTCCAGCTCCTCTGTATGTTTTTATCCCAAATGCCCCCAAACTGATTTGCATACAATAACATGTTGAGACAAAACTACTTCTGTACTTTACTGACCTGAACAGCTGCAATGGCACCATATAACAAAGTAGTGGAACAGGGAAAAAATTACAAGAAGCACCAATTTTTCAAGAGGAACATAAGTCTAAATTCCTCCAGAGTCAGAGTTACACCCAAAACTAATTTGGTCCAAATCAGCATGTCAAAGTTCAATAGTAATTTCTTCTATATTTTCAGTCAAAAGGAAACCCAAGCAAGCACACTCCGTGAATGTGAAGTAAAACAAATGTATTAATTTACAGCACAACTAAACTGAGTAGCCACATTATCCTGAAGGCATCCTGCTGCCTCACAAAGAGTCGGAAGCAAATAAATCATACATGACTGTGATAAATGATCAGTGGAGGATGTGTCAGAGTGCAGGCCTGATCAGCCATCATGCTGAAATGCATGAACTACCATGGGAGGTTTGGGAGCCTGCAAATATGAAAGACCCTTGTTAGTGTCAGAACTAGGCAAATGATTTGCCATGAATTAGTACAGAAGCAGAGCTCAGCCCACTTCGCATTTCTGAATCAAAAAGTGGATAGTAGGGTTGTTTTTTTTTTTTTATTTTTTTTTCTTCCTGTCTCTAATATGCTAGCTAGCATTGTCCCACTCTTCCCCCAGCATTGCATATTCCAGTATTTTTCCTATAGTTACTTATTAACAATATAATGAATGATTTAACTCAAGAAATAATTTACTTTATCATCAAAGTCCTAGTGCTTCTTGCCAGTGTTAACAAAAATTCATTCTGAGAACCCTTCCAATTCCAAATAAAACATCACTAAGCCTATATGTCAGAAAGAGCTATTTAACTAAGGGAATGGATCCCACCCCTTTTACATTCCTCAATAATGTTTGTGCTGCATTTTGGATCTTTGTATATCCTTGACAGGTGCAGAGACATATGACTTGCAGTTCTATGCTTTAGGGCACATGGAGACTAAAAGCTTTTTTTTTTTTTTTTTTTTTTATTAAAAAGAGATTAACAAGAAAAACTGTCAAAACAAACAAAAAAGCCATATCATCAATATGAACACTGAAAAAAACACCAGGTGACATTTCAGAAAATTCACAAAAACATCAATAACGAAAGTAGATTACAAATAGCATTTACCTCAGCAAATCACAGGACAGATTAGCACAGTGGCAGCTCTATCACTCGGGCTGGGGCAGCACTCCCCACACTGAGGGCTACGTGCAACTGCAGCACAGATCCTTTGCCAGTGCATACTGCAGCTCCTAGTCCATACTACCAGTTCAGTACCGAGCAGGACACTGCCATCGTGTATCAGAGCATGCAGGAGTAATGTGATTCAGAAAGCCAGAGGGGGCTGTGTTTCTGGTGGGGCTGGACTCCCAGTCCTCAGTACTCAATATAAGATTCGCCAAAGTTGCCAAACATACTAACTAGGCAGAGGCTGACGCTGTGGGATCCTGATTGCTCAGGGGATAACTCCAGTAGCAGGCCTCAGCGGACATTTGCAGTCTCTCCTCAGCCCCATGCCTGCTATTGGTGTCCTGTGTATTCTCCTTGGAACTCTAACCCTAACTGCGAGCTGAGACCAGCGGCACAGGATGGCATCTCTAAGGCTGAGGACTGCAAGGAAAATGTATGTAGAAACAGCCCTCATCTGACCTTAGCAAAGTCAGCCTCACCATATCACATTTCTCCTTTGAACCCTAAGCACAGGCCACGATAAATGCCATGCCAGAGACACAGGTCTACACAGGTAACTACTGTAATGTCTCCCAAGGGGCTTATACTGCTCCTTTTCAGAAGCCTGACTCTGAGAATAGCATCGTGGGATGCTGTTACCTCCCAGGCTGACCATACAGAGCACATGCAGGTGTAATCCATTCATGACTATTTGAAATATCTCCTCTCCTTTAGGCCTTTTAATAGGCCTAACTGTAGGCCGAGGCTAAAGCCCACAGGACACCCCAGTGCTCTTGGTAAAGAAACACACAGGCAGCGCTTTTACTACTTGCATACAGCCACTTCTCAGACACACTGTTCCTCTGTAACTTGGCTTTCTCCTTCTTCATCACTGAATGTCACTCTAGGCTGAGACAAGAGCCAAGGGCCTCCCCAGTCTCTGAACTTCATTGTTTCAAACACTGGCCTAATTTCACTCCTTGCTTTGCTGCAGCAACATCTTCTGTTCCCTGCTCTTTCTATGTATCTGAGATTTATTGTTCTCAGAAGCCTCACTCCGATCTCATCCCCAAGCACAGCCCGAGCCCCAGGCCAGCAACTCAACCTGTTTAATCAGTGCAGAGAGCACAGTTCCTCTAGCAGCTGTCAAATTACCTTGGCAGCCCTTCTGAGCCCCACCGTTACTGTGTGTTCTGAATCTGTATTTTTCAGTACCTTACTGCACTGGCTTCTGTTGTGCTCTTTAGCTGATGGGGATTTTGAAAGGGAGGTGCGAAGTCCTCCCTCTTCTACGTGTTGTGATGCTGGGCTGGTTATTGGCACATATACTGTGGCTGCCTGCCTCTGGCATTCTTGCTGAGTGCAAGAGACAAGTAATTCAGGAAGACTTCATTGTTTCTACCCTCTATAAAATTCTCATGGGGGGACACCCTCACAACCCCTTGGTACCTTGAAGGAACCAACTCTTGTTCAGCATTTAAACGTACCTGTAATATCTTACTTTAAGATAGCAGTTGAATGATGTGTTTTTATTTTTAATAATGTGAAAATAAATACAAGTTAAGTCTGTCAAATATCCACCTTCAACCAACCATCAAGACTGGGTTTGGGCACTGCCAGGGATGGGGCAATCACAGCTCCTCCCTGGCAACCTGGGCCAGGGCCTCACCACCCTTTACAACAAATAATTTCTTCCTCATATCTAATCTGAATCTACCTTTTTTTTAGTTTAAAGCCAGTATCCCTTGCCCTATCTCTGTACCCCCTGTCAAAGTGTCCCTCCCCGGCTTTCCTGGAGGCTGCCTTTAGGCACTGGAAGGCCACCAAGAGGCCTCCGTGGGGCCTTCTCTCCTCCAGACTGAACAGCCCCAGCTCCCTCAGCCTCCCTTCACAGCAGAGGAGCTCCAGCCCCCTGACCGTCCTTGTGGCCTCCTCTGGACCTGCTCCAACAGGTCCCTGCCTCTTGTGCTGGGCCCAGAGCTGAACGCAGGCTCCAGGTGGGGTCTCACGAGAGCGGAGCAGAGGGAGAGAATCCCCTCCCTGCCCTGCTGGGCACATTGCTGCTGGTGCAGCCCAGGGTACGGGTGGCTTTCTGGCTGCCAACGCACATTGTGGGCTCATGTTGAGCTTGTCATCCACCAACAACCCCAGGTCCTTCTCCTCAGGGCTAGTTTCAATCCATCTGACTTACTGTGATACTACAGTTATCAAACTTACTATTATCATTCTACTGTAAATTTATCCCTTCACTTTGATATTATTGGCAAAATAAGAAAGTTAGGGCCATAAAATTAATTAAAATCTTAATTACATAGATTCTTCCTTGCATTCTGCAATTAGAAAAAGCAGTAAGTTATCATAATTCTCTTTAAAAGAAAAGACTTGAAGGAAGAGAGTAACCTAGCAAGTGATGAGAAAAGATAAAGGATTTGATTTTTATATTAGATATGTGGGCACAAAGAGCTGTATATCTTGTAGAATCAGCTAATGTGAATGCATTACCAAGTTGACAAGACATGGTATAGAACAAAGGTATGAATCTATTTGTCTTAGATGCTATCACTGATACAGAGCTTGGTTTATATTCCACATATCTCTGAAGTTTGAAATTATTTAGACCTAGGGTATTGAAATGTATGAAATTTATCAGAGAAAACAAGCCCAAACCTTTCCATCTAAGTTAATATGAAAGTTTTTGTCCTTCTGGGAACAGAGCGGACAGTCAAAACCCATCAGAATATTTTTTCTAGTATTTCTCACCTGGGAAAAAAAAAAAATGGAAATGTTACAACAAATAGTTTTAACATCTCTTGTGACCAAACTGAAAGTCTCATTATTCTTGGTTCTGGCTAAAGCTATCATTTTCAGATGCTAGCAATAACTTGAGACCCTCAGTTTTCATTATTAGAAAATAAAAAAGTTTCTAAGCTGTCATATCAAGTACAGAAACGTGATAAAATGACCAATGGCTAAAAAAAATATAAAATGAAAAAATCATTATTTAAAATAAAATTGTGACTTTGATGAAGGGTATTAATATTAAAAAGATATTAAATATAACTTAGGGACACTGGACTGTATCCTCAAATGCTGCATCCAATACTCAACAAACAATAACAGTTAAGACTGCACAGTAAAAAGCTAGCAGCAGCAATAATAAATTGTCACAGACTGAGTGGACATCACCATGGTATTAGGTTCCTGAAGTAGCAGGGGATTAGGTAGACACATTTTTCAGATGACGTTAAATGGCTGACTACACCACCCATACACATTGCCCCCCCTTTCTGTAGAAGAATTGAAAAAACCTGCAACAGCTACTCTAAGCTAGGGTAAAATTTCTATACATTCCTCCTCCCCCCCCTCTCCCCCCCCGGAATTAGTTCAAGCTTTAGCTCATCATCAATACAAAGCAGAAAAGTATTACAATAGCACAGGGCACAACAACACACATTATCATATATTTGATCCTAATTTGTCAGCGTTCAGTGTTTCTGAACTAGAGCAGGACAAAAATGTCAACTCAAAAACTGCATTATTTATCAACAGAAAAAATAATTTTTTTACTGGCTTATTCAAGTATGCACTGCAAGCCTCTAAAACTTAATGCAGTATAATGTGGCGTAGACTAACAGTATTTTCATCTCTTTTTAAATAACACTGGTGACACCAATTTGCTGACTGCCCAAGGATTTATGCCCCACACCCAATTTTCTCCTTCTAAAAGCATACCTTTTGTGTCATATAAGCCTTTCTATACACTTGCCAAGATGCTGGCAAGATGAAACACCACTGCACTTTCCTAAGATGATGGTTAAGTGAAATACTGCTTGTAAGTTGTGTTTTTCTCTTACAGAAAATTAACAAGGAAAAAAAAAAGAAAAAAAAAGAGAAATGAATGATAAAATTTGAAGCAAACAATTTGCTCAGAATTAGCAAGACGTGGTCAAAATAGTTGTAATTTTGATCAGCATTCAGTACGCAAAGACAGGTCTCAGTGACTGAAAGGAAGCGCTAAATTCATAGAACCAATAACCCCCTAACAATTCAACCAGCTCCAAACCTTTTCAGGTTCACAGGCCACTAACTAATATTCAGCTAAGAGGCTTTAGAAACATAGATTAATGTTTTATGCTCTAGGGAAGAAGCTCATCACCAACTGTGTTGAGAAACTCTTTTTTCCCCTCTAGGGAATAGAATTACACAATCAGTTAAGTACATTATAGTTTCTTAGCTCTTTCTAAGCCCTTGGTAGAGGCAGTAACTTTTATTGAGGTAGGTGGACGAGTGGTCTTTGCTACAATGGTACAAAATAAATACATTAGCAGCATTCTATCCATGCTACCCTTATTCCATTTAATTTAATCCATTAAAAAGTAGCACCCCTTTTCTATATGTGCTTCTTGACAATTGTCAAACAACCGTGAAAATGACCATGCTTGCAATCACACGCCCCAGTGTTCCCCTGAAGGACCAACAAACCCAAGAGCAAAAGTGTATTTTGGGATTCCTACCAGCACCTTCCCTTTGTCATACAGAGATAGAAAACAGAAAAAGAATTAAGTTCCAAAGCTACATTCATTATTATTGCCATATCTTATGGCAGATACGGCTACTGCAACCAATTCGTATTGCAACTTGAAATGAACATGCAGCCATGTGATGAGAGATATAATGAGATTTTTAACAGAGGGTTGCATCTGAGTGTTTGACAAAAAAAGATTCAGCTGGGGTACTATGAACTGTTATTTATTTCCATTTGAGTTTAGCAAAGGTTGTCCTACACAACTGTGAAACAATTTTACACTTTTTAAAATGTAACAGCTTTGAACTGAAACAGTAAATAAACTATTATTTTATTATTTTTTTAAATCTCAAAATGGATTAACAAGGCTGTGTACAGAGTTTACCACCACAGAGAACAATTTTTGATGGCATGCTAATGGGATTGCAAAGGGTTATTTTGCCGGAGAGAAGATTTTCTGATGCTTTCTCTCTAACGAAGGTTTTGTTCCTCACTTATGAAGTGCTTTTTGCCTTTCCTTTTCACCTCATTTTTTTCCCTCTTTTTAAACAAGTCAGGGAAAGGTGAATTGCCTTGGAGAACCATGTTGTCATTGGGCTAAATTAAGCCTTAAAAGATCAAAGCTTTCAAAATCATGCTGAGATCAAACTGGGATCTTTGGAAGACTTAGAGGGAAGGAAAAACACTGATCTTTACGATTTGTCCACAAACATGTTGCTCTTCAGCTGCTGAAAATATGCAGGAGGAGTATACTGTGTGAAAAAACAATCTTCAGTGATAGCACAGTAGCTTTTAGAGAAATCGATCTTTCCTGAGAAAGGGTAAAATTCACCTCTGTCTGAGAGTCACAGGTCTTGTTCTGGCCATGTATACTGTTCATTTAATTCTCTAATAGTTCACTGGTTGTGCTATAAATTTTATCCCATGTGATCTCCTAAATCTACACCCCACCAAAGATTGCTATACATAGAGAAATGTTAAAATAAACAAAGAAAACTTCCACAGCAGTGGAGAAAACTCATTAAGCCACATAAATGCCTGTTATCTTGAGCTACTCAAAAGCTCTAGTGTTTAGAATGGACTTTTAATGGTCCATGGAGACTAAAATTATTTTTCTGAAGTCTATAGCTGTCTAGCAATACCCTCATACTGCCCTAGCAGTGGTGCATCTCCATGCCAGTTAAGACAGTCTCCTACCTTCCTCACTAATCAGAAAGGTCAGGTGCACCCTTAGTCAAGTTTTAATTTAATGACTTTAGCAAGGTCAAGCAATGGTAGTTTTAAAATGTACAAGTGCATTTTTCTACATGAAATATTTAGTTGTGCAAAAACAGAAGCTGTCTGGAAAGATGAAAGAAGGCTTATAAGGAATGTTTATTATTATTATTATCATTCCTGGAAAATCATGGCCCCAAACTAAAGAGGGCTATATTTTTGGACAGACACAGGAGACCTTTTATGTCTCTTACTTCCAGCCTTTCTTATCAGAGCTTGCTTGTAGCATCTATTGCACAAAATTATGCTTATGTGTTACAGCAAGTGCAGCAGCAATCTCACATGCCATTCTCTGTAGCAGCATGATTTGTGAATCTCCTTTAATGTGGTCCTGCTTATTGCAGATACAAGTTTTTAGGTCACCCAAGTCACAGAACTCAAAAACTAGGAGGTACGAAATGGCTTCCACACGTTGCCCAATACACTGGAGAACATTTGGATGCTGAAGAATGTAGTATGGTTCTCCGTTTCTTAAAAACGTTTCAGGCTCCTGAAGACCTGCACTTGCCTTCAACCCTTTCACTATTACTCTTGCCACACTACTGTCAGTATAGATCTCTCCAAGCAGAACCTTTCCAAACCAGCTGCTTCCAATGTCCTGAATGTAGTTTAGACTGACACACAACTTGAGAGACTTTAATCCATCTTCATGAGATGGAAACTGGGAGGGAGCTGGTAAAGCAATACTGGGAACTGAAAGCGTAAAAACTTTCTGCTGGAGACTGAAGGGATGGAGTATCTTCTACTAGAGGTGTAAAATCTATTTCATCATCAAAGTTATCTTCAAATTCCTTGAAATCTATATCCTAGAAATCTATCTCAGGGTATTTGCAGCAGGATACAGAGTTTGCAAGCAGCATTACAAGTGCTACTAGAGTACATAGATACAGAATCACAGAAGATAAGGCAACTTCAGCTGCAGCTCCTTGTCCTGCCCCTGCCAGCAGAAACGGACCTGAGGCTCTTGGTGGTTCCCCACAGCCCCTCCTCTGGCAGTCACTGCCCCCCGCCTCGGTGGCACAGTCCCTCATGGCATCGGCCCCACTCCCCATACGAAAAAAGACAGGGGTCTCCTGGAAAGAATCCAGTGGAGGGCCATGAAGATGATATGGGGCCTGGAGCATTCCTGGTTTGAGAAATGGCTGAGAGACTGGGTCTGTTCAGCCTTGAGAAAATAACACTGAGAGGGGATCGTATCAATGTTTATAAATCCTTTAAGTGTGGGAGACATAGGGATTTGGCCAACCTCTTTTCAGTGGCTTATGTGGACAAGACAAGGGACAATGGCCACACAAAATGGAGCAGAGGAGTTCTGCACCAACATGCAAAATAATTTCTTCATGGTGAGGGTGATTGAGCACTGGGACAGGCTGCCCAGTGAGGTTGTGGAGTCTCTTTCTCTGGAGATATTTAAGGCCCATCTGAAGACCTACGTGGGCAGCCTGCTCTAGACAACCTGCTTTGGACAAGATGATCTCTAGGGGTCCCTTCCAAGCTCTACAATTCTGATTCTGTGATCTATTGTATAAAACTGCTTCTTGACCGGATGGATTCTGCCTTGTACAACTGTCAACAGCCACACTGTAGCTCGTGTTGTTGTGCTAACTAAGTATCAGATGAAGTCCCTCCAGGCCGGCAGCCCTTCCACATACCAAATTTCTGCTAATAACACTGGGTCCCACCTGCAAAGACAGCATCACAGCAAGACTCTTTCGCAGTCCAGGTTATCCTGGACTACACTCAGAGATCTTACTATTAGGAGAGATCTGGAAGAGACAGGGCTCTCCTCCTGTGACACTCCAGCCTTTCCCTGGCCAGAGGTTGCTCTGACGCACCCTGCTGCTGGGGCCAGGCAGGGCCTGCCCGCTGGTGGCCATACTTGAGGCCACCCTGAAGACAGGGGCCAGCTCCAGGCTGTGAGAGCTGAGGAGAACCCTGAGCACAAGCGGCCTGCCCACCCCCAGCAGAGCAGGCAGATGGGTTGAGCCTTGGGGTGGAGCATCCTGCATGGGCCCAGCACTGCCAGGCCCCCAGGTGACTGAGCGTGCTAACTGGCAGCCTGACTGCCGGCCAGTGACTGACAGGGCCAGGGCACAGCAGGAGCCCCTCCTCTTTCTCTGGGTGATGCGTAAAATGGTGGCTTAGCTTGTGAGTGTCCTGGCCAGGCCTTCACGCCTGTTCAAGCTTAAATTGCAACACAGTTGTAACCCGTACGCACACACCCCTTCCCAGCATGGAAAAAGATCTGCTTCTATCCTTTTAGTTGTAGTTTAATTCATTAATTTCAGTTCTGCTGAGGAAACTTTACTTCCAGAATGGCATCCTGCCTCATGAAGGTTTCACAACAAGAATGCCCAGCTTGCCTCTAAAATAAGCTGCAAACGTTTGTCCCCCTCCCCCCCCCTCCCCCCCCCCCCCCCACTATTTACAAGAAGTGATCGGACAGCAATTCCCTGCCAAGAGGATGACTTTCACAAACAACTATGCCTCTTGCTTTGCCTCTTCTTCTTCTTCTTCTTTTTTTTTTTTTTTTTTTTTATTTTCCTTAAATTATCCATCCACCTTTTTTCCTTCAATCTTTTTGACCTCTGTACCTTTTTGCACCACAAGACACATGAGGTGATAGGCAGGGGCATAAGAAAGGACAAGGCAATGATGAAGGTCATGTATTTCTTTTTTGTTTGCCTTCCCTCCTACCCCCAGGCCATTTTGGGTTTATATTCCCTTTTCGCTAGTGTCTGGGAGAGCACTGACAGTGTTAGAAAGCTGGTCTTGCCTGCACTAATATGGGATTTCACCCAGAGAAATTTCTTCCATGCTTCACAGGCTAAGTAGAACTGTTCTGTCCATTTTAAGGCAGTAGCTCTGATGATTAAACCTTCCTTATAAAGCTCATTGCCTCCCAGCCAGGTGCCAAGGATTGTACCTGTCATGTTTTTTCTATTTGCAGACCAAGTAGAAAAATCCAAACAACCATAATAAAACAAAAGCTAAAACAAAAACAACCTAGCATTTATTCATACTCTGAATGGTAAGCAGCAATAGTTGTACTTCAGCAGCCCCTTGGTTGGAAGCCTATGGTGATGCTGATCATAATCATTGCTCTTTAGACAACTTCATATGTTTTTGCATACATTTTGAGAAAATCTATAAGAAAACTGCAGCAAATGTAAAGGCATTGTAGAATCATTGACTCATTTAGATTGGAAAAAAACACTCCAAAATCATAAAGTCCAACCTAGCATTGCCAAGTCTACCACTAACATGTGTTCCTAAGCACAACATCTACACGTCTTTTGAATATCTCCAGGGATGGTGACTCAACCACATTCTTGAGCAGAGGGTTCCAATGCTCCACAACCCTTTCAGATCTATATAAGGGGAAAGATTTAGCTTTTCAAATGACAAAGAGACAAATGAATGTGATTTCAATATCATAAAGAAGCATGAAAAGTATCAAGTCAAACTTGATATTTGTCTTCACCGTATCAGCAAGCCTTTAGCTTTCTTTTCCATCAAAACCATTATTCTTAGAATTTGTTTTCCAGTGTGAATATTTAAACAATGGCTGCATAGTCTACTCAGGGATTGTCTTTAAAGAAATTATGGTTGCATACCTTCCTGAACTAAGTTAATTCTTTAGAATATTGAGAGAAAAGGAGTGCAAGGTGAAAGGCATTCGTTAAAGTCCTCAACTTTTGATTATCTAGTACTCACAATCAATTTAAACTATTTAAAAATAATTATTTAGTCTTTAAGATAACAAAAATCAATCTGACAACTTGTATTGGGAAAAAAGAATATTATGTTCATCATATTAGTGCAGCAGTATTCTCAGTGGATGTAAATTACCATGAAATTCAATACAGTATACGGAATGATCACATTTTACAACACTGAAGCATATGTTCTAAAAGGAATTCAGAGTTCTAGCAATGTCAATAAAGAATTAAAATATATACTGTATTTTACAAAGCAATTCACTTATGTTTAAAATAGGACAGCAGTTACAAAATTATTATTTCACAAAACCATGAGCTGTAATATTGACCAGATTTAATCATAATTTAATTCAGAATAATTATGTCACATTAAATTTGTTCCATTTCTTGAACATTTTCACGTCCCCTTAAGAAAAGCATCCTAATGCTCCAAAGACTAAATGGAAATCCATATTTTTTGTAGAAGAATACTGGGAGTGCGAGGGGGGGGGGAGTATGGGATGAAGTGGGGGCAGCTAGATCAGCTCAGTATTTCTGAGACTTCAGCAGCTATGTTTTTTGCATCCAAAGGTATCAAAAATGTATTATCTTTTGCTGCAATGAATTTTTGTGGACTCACAAATGAGTGTTCCCCCCCCCCCCCATGATAAAACCAAGTATCATTCATGCATGAATGCTACTGTAAAGCAGGATGAGAAATTATTTGACATACAAAATACAATAGATGGAGCATATAAAAAAAAAAGTAAAAGGAAGGCTTAGTCTGGGATTTTCTCACAGTCCACCTGAACTATGGTGCACATAGCAAGAAAAAAATGAGTTTTATATATATATATATATACACACACACATTGATTTATAAAATCAGAAAAGTGAAAGAACATTGTCATCATTCTGATTTTCAAGGAAGAGTTGCTTTGCTTCACACCACACACCTTATTCAGTGTTTCTGTCAAAACTTGTGAAGTATCAGATTGTGTTTTCCTTCCACCATTTTTTACATATTAGCATGATTTTTGCAACAAGACATGTAACAATATTCTCAGTTGCAGAACTACCTCCAAATGTGGATAAATAGCATTTATAGACATCTCAAATCCAAATCACAAAAACAAAACAAAACAAACAAATACTGTATTTTACCCAAAGTTTGTGAATTCCCTGAGAAAGAATAGTGTTACTTGAAATGCACAGCAGTTCAACAGCCCTTTGAGACAAATTAAACTGAGCCTTTAAACACATGCATAGCAAATTGTGTGAGCAGGAACATCTCCACCAATGTCATCAATTCTTCAGCAGCCTTAAAATTAAAAATGGGCTTAAAGCATTTTCTAGATTAGGCCCTCTTTCCTTTCTTTTATTAAAATGGGACAGTGGCTATAAGCCAGCAGAAACTCTAGTGATAAAGTAGAAGACATAAAGTTGGTGAGAGATGTGATAAAATTCACTTCTATACATGAGGGAATGACTTCCATAACTCATTCCAGGTTCTACTTCTTGTAAATAGCATAGAACTGTTAAAAAAAAGGATACTCTGTATCATTTCTAGATGCACACACTACATTGATTGCTTACCTGCTTCCTAGTTTTAATTTGACAAAGCATGGAACATTCTGAATATTCTTCCCTTTTGTTTAATTATCAAAAATATAGGAAAAAAAAAAAAAACAACAAATTAGTTTCAGAAGTGAGACATCTACTCAAGGGGAAAAATTCACATTGCAATTTTTCTTCTGTTCAGTGGGCTGGATGGGTGATCTACCTTTCTTTCAGCTTGCCTTTGCTGGAGGCAAGAAGAGTGACAGTATGGTATAGAACTAGCTGAACTGCACAGCAGCCAGATTCCTCAGACTTTTGTAAAAAGCCCGACAGGATGAATTTTGTTAAGGTCTTACACTATCAATTACCTTTACATAGCTCTTGCAACATCGACTACTGAGATATATAATCTGGAGAAAGTTCTACTGGCCAAATACACATTCTCCATTTTACTGTATCGTGTAGCTGTCAAAGAGGTATCTATCCAAATCTTGGAACACATTGCTGTGAACAGACTTTTATGGGATGCACAAAATCCCAAGGCCACTGTGACTTTGTGTTACTTGGGGGTCATTACTTATTTGTCATCCCCTTGTACTAGGTACCATTAAATCAGAGAAAAAAGGCTCCCACTTTAATGGATCAAGTCTTCAGTGGCAATAAAGGCACAGAAGACAACTTGAACAAATGTATTTTTGCTACAAAATGAATTTGGAACCTTATTCACAATAGAAAGTAAAGTGAGGTGCTCTTAACATAAACCTTTACAATATACATAAATAAAAATGAGGTGTATATAGGTATATTATAGTTATAGATATCTGCTAAACCGGAAGAGAGAATCACTCAAAATTATTTTAAGCTATCTTGAATCCTCTGCGTGCAAATTTTCAATTTACACTTTAGATAGCTCTTGCACAGTAAACCATACTTGAACAACAGGGAGAGACAGAAATTATTATGTAGAACTCTGGGACAGACATCTATCATCTTTTACACATCTGCACTGCAGTGCAGTTTTGTGAAGCTGTTCGGGTTAACTCCTGTTCAACTTCACCAGGACTTTATCAAAACAGTGTTAGACTGGATTTACAACAAATTGGGTATAGATTTGTTGCCAGTTTAATTTCAATACAGGACCGTAGATGCAAAGTACCTCAATTTGTTGTTGGTGGTTTTTTTTGACCTTTAAGATGAGCAGACCCAACCTTTACATGGCAGGCCACTCTTTCATTTAGTAGAATGCTGGTGGATCTGTTGAGTTTAACATATGCTTCTCTCATCCTGCTTGGGAAGACAAATAAATGCATGTTCCAGAAGGGTATTTAGTACTACAGTGCTTCAGAATAAGCAGAAATTAACAGGCTTGATTCAGAAGAGTGCTAACACTTGGCAGTCTCTTGGAATCATTTGTGGTTTCAAATGGTTGTACCACAGTTGCTGCTGAGCTTTGCTCATCATGGTCGACAGTTATGAAAGGAAATGAAGGAACAGTCTATTGCCTTGACAAAGATACAAGGGAAAAGAAAAAAAGGAAAAAAAGTGAATGGTCGAGTTTGATGTATAAATGCAAAAGAAGGTTTTGCTAACTAGAAATGCAAATCCCAACGTGAGATAAGATCCTGCAGTAAAGTTTTCCTAGCAGAAAATAGATATTCTGAAGATGTGCTGTATTATGATAAGTAAATACTTCTCTTTCCAATTAGGAATCTTAGTATATGGCATTCTGGACCACTTAACTCTCTCTGTGTCACTTGCTATATAACTTTCCCCATTGAGGTTTTGCTGCCTGAGTGTCAGGATTCAAGGCTCAGCTCTAATACAGTCAAGCTACACAACATTGGCTCAGATTTCTAATAAAGTTGTGAGAAAGGGATTCATGAAAGCTTGTAGAAAGGTAAAATTACAAGCAGAAGTAGCACTGGGGAGACTAGGGATCGTTAGTAGCTCAAGGATTTTAAAGTAATAATACCAGTATGGAAAGGTACAAACTCCTGAAGGAAGAAAACCAGGAAGTCCAAGAAAATGGTTGGGTAATCAGGTCACGTTGTCAGCATCACCATTTTGATGGACCTGGAGACAGAAAGCAACTCAATCATGCTGAAGGTTTGTCCCAGGAGGCTCAGCCTTCCTCTCGCAATGGATGCCTCCTGGGAGGGCACGTACTCCTAGGGCAGCACATCAGGGCCAGTGAGCGTGCTGGAATTTTGCTTGTTAAGTCCTAGCTGTCTTCTGTGTGTTATAGCCACTAAGTTATTACTTCAAATATATTAGTTGTGTGTATTATGCGTGTAGTTTCCTCTTGTTCCCAGCTAAAAATGCCCAAACAAAGTGACCCAAAAGAGGGATGGTAACAGCCACTGATTCCAGCTACTGCCTGTTGAGAAATAGTAAAGTAGAAATTCACTTTACAGAGAGATAGCAAAACTGTTCTTTGATAGCTGAATTTTACCTTGAAATAGATTGACCTAATCCATGCTCTCTACCAATGAGCAGCACTTTGCCACATAGGTACAGCCACTCAATGAGGCAGCGACTTCAGCTATCTCTGCAGTAATGTAAAAAGATCAAAGATAACGTAAAATTTATGGGAGAAGAAAGTCAAATAGAGGATTCTGCTGTATGTACCTTGCAGTACTAACAGTAGTGGGGGAACAATTTCTGCACCAACCTCTAGTCTAGGACAGCCTCTTAGGCAATGACACCACAGAGACAAACCTAAACCTTTTTCTGCTCCAGACCAAAACACAACCAGAGAGGAGACAACAGCATTAGGTACCACCAGTCACGTGCCTAGCCAATTACAAAAAAGGGAAGAGAAGCTCCTTCATGGATGCACAACAAATCACCAAAAGCACCATAATGAAAATAAAACAGGCTATTTTCTATTACTAAAAAAATCAAGTATAATTGCATGTTCAAAATCACATTAGTTTTAGTGTGAGCCTCTGAATATGAAAGCGTCCTCTGATCACCTTCAAGGTACGCATACATGTATGTATATATAAAAACATTCCCACAATGAAATTCTGATAACATGTATAAAGACAATGGTCAGTGCATGCTGAATTTCTTTTCCTTTTGGTTGGCTATCAGGTAGTGATAATATTATTGTAACCTACATGACACTTCCTGAAAACTGCATTAATAAACAGCATTTTAGGACAAGATGGAATCGCCTCAAGTTACGTCAGGGGAGGTTCAGGTTGGAAATCAGGAAAAAATTTGTCTCAGGAAGAGTGGTTAGGCATTGGAAAGGGTTGCCTGGGGAGGTGGTGGCGTCACCATCCCTAGGGGTGTTTAAGGAAAGGTTGGATGTGGTGCTTGGGGACATGGTTTAGTGCGTGACATTGGCAGTAGGGTGATGGTTGGACTAGATGATCTGGAAGGTCTTTTCTAACCTTAATGGTGCTATGCTTCAATCACATATACCTGTATTTATATGATACTTCATTACTAAAACAATCTTCAGAACACACAGCTAGTGGTGTAACTGTGGTGAAATGGTATCTTCCCCCCTATATCCCATTATTTGTCTGCCATCCCAGGATTCCCCTTCCTGCTGTCTCCCAAGGAGACCTGCTGAGGGGACCTGCTGGTTCTCTACAGCAGGGAAGTATCTTCAGAACTGGTCTTTGCAACGCAGGCTTGGCTCTCTAGCAGCACAGAGAAGAGCCAGAATGAGTAACTACTTTATCAATGCTTCTTGCAGTTATGACTTGACCTGTTTGTTATAAGTATAGCTTTCTCAGTTACGGAAGAGGATTGTCCTAAAAAATTAGATAAAAGACTGCAAAGTAATGATAATGCATAGTGATTTTTCTGTTTAAATTATAGGGACAGTGAATAAGTGAAAAATTGTGGCTTTTCTTTAAATCCCAGCAGGCAATGAACAAAGCCCTCAACGTATATCTACAGGATACAAAGGAAATCAGAAATTGCTTTCATGCCAATAAATATCTGAATTGCCTTGTAGTTCTACCAAGTCATTATTGTTTTTTTCTTTTTTTGTTTTGTTTTTTGGTCAGAGCTTATCTTTACTTAAAGCAGCCTGAATATGAGTCAATTTACATACTCCCTACACATCCGAGATAGACCTGGGGAACTACAGGCCTGTCAGTTTGACCTCAGTGCCAGGGAAACTCATGGAGCAGATGATCTTGAGAGTCATCATGCGGCACTTGCAGGGCAAGCAGGCGATCAGGCCCAGTCAGCATGGGTTTATGAAAGGCAGGTCCTGCTTGACGAACCTGATCTCCTTCTATGACAAAGTGACGCGCTGGGTGGACGAGGGAAAGGCTGTGGATGTGGTCTACCTTGACTTCAGCAAGGCTTTTGACACCATCTCCCACAGCATTCTCCTCAAGAAACTGGCTGCTCTTGGCTTGGACTGGCACACGCTTCGTTGGGTTAGAAACTGGCTGGATAGCTGGGCCCAAAGAGTTGTGGTAAATGGAGTCAAGTCCAGTTGGAGGCCGGTCACTAGTGGCATTCCCCAGGGCTCGGTGCTGGGGCTGGTCCTCTTTAATATCTTCATCAATGATCTGGATGAGGGGATCGAGTGCACCCTCAGTAAGTTTGCAGATGACACCAAGTTAGGTGCGTGTGTCGATCTGCTCAAGGGTAGGAAGGCTCTGCAGGAGGATCTGGATAGGCTGCACCAATGGGCTGAGGCCAACTGCATGAAGTTCAACAAGGCCAAGTCCTGGGTCCTGCACCTGGGGCGCAATAACCCCAAGCAGAGCTACAGGCTGGGAGATGAGTGGTTGGAGAGCTGCCAGGCAGAGAAGGACCTGGGAGTGATGGTGGACAGTCGGCTGAATATGAGCCATCAGTGTGCTCAGGTGGCCAAGAAGGCCAACGGCATCCTGGCTTGTATCAGAAACAGTGTGACCAGCAGGGCTAGGGAGGTGATCGTCCCCCTGTACTCGGCTCTGGTGAGGCCGCACCTCGAGTACTGTGTTCAGTTTTGGGCCCCTCGCTACAAGAAGGACATGGAGGCGCTCAAGCGAGTCCAGAGAAGGGCGACGAAGCTGGTTAGGGGTCTGTAGAACAAGTCCTACGAGGAGTGGTTGAGGGAGCTGGGCTTGTTCAGCCTGGAGAAGAGGAGGCTCAGGGGTGACCTTATCGCTCTTTACAAGTACGTTAAGGGAGGCTGTATTGAGGTGGGGGTTGGTCTGTTCTCCTATGTGCCTGGTGACAAGATGAGGGGGAATGGGCTTAAGTTGCACCAGGGGAGTTTTAGGTTGGATCTTAGGAAGAACTTCTTTACTGAGAGGGTTGTGAGGCATTGGAACAGGCTGCCCAGGGAAGTGGTGGAGTCACCATCCCTGGATGTCTTTAAAAGACGTTTAGATGTAGAGCTTAGGGATATGGTTTAGTGGAGGACTTGTTAGTGTTAGGTCAGAGGTTGGACTCGATGATCTTGGAGGTCTCTTCCAACCTAGATGATTCTGTGATTCCGTAAAAGATCAGCATAACACACTAGTGGTCTAGTGTTAAAGAGGGCTTATGTATGCCTTGAATTTCACAAGCCTTTCCTGGCACAGAAGGGCAAGGGAAGAATTGACTTCCTATAGAGAGGTTAGAGCAGGGCAAAGAAAAGCATCAGAGATCTGGAAAAGGATTTCCAGGAATGCCAAATGACTGGGGGATGTGTGAATGTGGAGTGTGCTTTAGCTTGCTGCACAGGCAGTTACGGGCATGGAGGCCCCTGCCTGCCTTGAAATCTATGAATGTATAACTTCCAAGATAGCTTGGGAAATTCCTCCTTAAAAGGCTCTCCTTTCCCTTTTATCAAATTCTGTTATTCTGTGTTAAACGTAAGGGAATGACAGTCCTCAGTCTTCTGGAATTCCCATTTATTCCACAACTATTCTATTCTCCGGAAGCATGATGTGTAATCTAAATTTTATTAAAATTGTAGAGGTTCATTTAGCAGACTCTGAAGGAGTTTTTTTTTTAAATAGAAATTCATTAAGATGAGTAATAATTACGGAGAAGATGAGTTTTGTTTTTTAAACAATAAATATACTGCAAGTTTAAGCTGTGACAAACATTTGCATTTTTTTTCAGGCTCAGAGGATACTCCAAAATTTTAAGTACCTCAATAAAATCAGATTGTTCGCCTTACTCAAAAAAATATTATCACTAGCATGTAAATCCACCCTTTGTATTACAGTCCTATCATAATACTACCATCCCAATATGGAGTTAAGTCCTGAAAATTCTTAAATCCTGATATAGCAGGTGTTTTCAGGCCAATGGGTCTGCAAAAAGGAGACCGTAATCAGTGCCAAACAGGACTTGACTTACACAGGTAAAAATAACTTTCAGAGACTTAACAAGGGTTGTCATAGACCCTAAGAGCCAAGTGCTGGGAATGCACAAAATGCCACCCTAACCACGTCATGACTGTTACCTACTTAGGAAAGGTACCTAATGATCATCCATAGTGAAGGCTGAAGCTAATGCCAATGAATTCTGAGGGCCTGCCGATATCTTCTGCTAATACGTGATTACACACTGTCACCTTTCCTTTTGGGAGTGCAGTGCCTTCCGTTCCTTTCAGGAATTGAGTCAGATAGGCAACAAATCATCTGGATGATCAGAAGATACCTGAAACAAGTCCCAGGATACCAGTTATCAATAACCTGGGGCTATCAGAGCCTCATTAACACATTAATGACAAATTAGGAGCAGCAGACAAAGTCATCTGGCTGTCTGCCTATTGATCGCTAGAGTGGACTTAGCTGATCTGGCTGCCTGGGTGAATTTTTCATCTCTCCTCACAGCATCTTTACGCAAACCTCCCAAAGCTGCATCCTGAGATGAAGAGCGAGTGTGATGCTCTCTGTCAGGCACACAAGTATCTCCTTCTATACCCTCCAAACAAGATTAAAGTCCAACTGTAGAATACAGAGCTGCCAAGCCTCCAAGTCTTGAGATACTGAAATGAAAACTTATATACAGCAATGTGCTTTTCACTACTGGAATCATTTGGTTCCTCAGCTTTTCCTGTCTCCCCCTTTTCAGAGAGCTCTAAAGTTTGTTTGGATTGGCGAACCCTGTGGAGCAGACAAGTCTCCGGGTGAGCTCAAGGCTAAACAAGCATCTCTGTAACCGTGACAAAAAGCCCTAAGGTCCAAAGGCTGATACTAGGAGATACTTCATTATGGAAGAGCGTGCATCGCCTGCAGCAAGTGTAACAGAAGTGTTTTCTCATTACCATCCCAACACACCTGTTTGTCTATAATGTGCCTTCAGATTGTTATCATGTCTTCTTAGCCACACAGAGTAACAGCTTATCCTTTCCAAATAATTTTGCCACATGGCTGACTACATGTTGGCATGCTGATAACTTCAGGGTGCCAATGCATATGATGGACAAATGTTCTCATACCCCTCTGCTCTTACCTAACTTCTTATTGCCCAAATGACAATTTATAAAGCATGGCAAAATACTCTGGTGGAGCTGTTCAGCTCCTATGCTGGTAGGTTTTCCCCCCCCCCCTCTTTTTTATGATTAATAGTTAAATGTATCTAATAACATGACAAAATCCAAAATATGTGGTAGACTGGATAATTAGCAGAATCACACAAGAGCTCTGCAGTGCGAGAACCCTGTACACATTTTGGTAACAAACTAAGAGTTTTCTATCTGAAAGACTGATGCAATTTTCAGCCAAAATCCACATAAAACATCAAGTGGTGCTTACAAAATTAAGATTGGAGTTTAAGATTCTATTTTAAGAGCCTGGAAACCTGGCAAATGTTTGTGCAGGATACTTTAATAAGGAAAACATACTTCAATAAGAAAAACTACTACTTCCATGTCTGCCTTTTTGTTGATAATTCAGAATACTCAAAAACTAATAACCAGCTTTGGACCATACAGTAGATTCACAGATAATTCAATGAGAAGTGCTGTTAATCCAAAAAGAAACTTGAAAGTTCTGTAGATCTGACATTCATTATTATTTTATTAATATTCAATTAATCTCATACCAGGAAAGGATTAGCGCAAGAGCAAATGTCTAGAGAAGTGCAGACAATTCCATTTCAGCAACATTTGAGCTTTTTTTTTTGTTTTGTTGTCTGCTTTTTTCAGAAATCCAGAGAAAATCCAATTTATGACAGACCTTGCATGGTTTATATGCACCAATACCTTAGCAGAACAAAAAGATACTAACTAAACTCAGAGAATCTGAGATAAATTTTAGCATTCACTAGCATGTGACAATGTGTGTACCCTTATCACATCAAATATCTCTGCAATTTTGGCAGCTATTCTAGGACTGACTTCTTGATTTTTTTCAAAGACTATTTCAGTCCTCACTTTTCTGATTGTCGGCATTATAACCTAAATGAAATGCAAAAACTGAAATACAAAACAAAAGTAGTTTATGACTTCAAACTACCCCAAACATAAAATGTCATACTAAATTTTTTGATTATTAATCTGGATTTACAACCAAGTTTAATAGGTCCAGGCCTTCCTTATAAGCCTTAGAGAAGTGTCTCACTATAGTGAGACACTTAGCTGCCTAAGCAAAGCTCCACACAACTTTCTGGGACTGGCAAATTGCTAACAGTAACATCACAAGCGTTTCACAAACATGCAGAAAGCCTAATGCCTAACCTATGCAACAGGCTGAATGTTTACTACAAATGTTTTATTACAAAGGTTTGTATTGCATTACAAGGAAAGTAAAAGATTAAAAACAAAAGTACCATAGACTATTAATTAAAAAAAAAAAAAAAAGGAAACCAGCAGCAACAACAAGAAAAAAGTAGTTCAAATTGGCAACAAATTAATGCTGTGCCTGAAACTATCAACACAAGAAGTCAGATTGGCATCTGTTACAGCAGCAGGGGTTGGACAAAAACAAGGAAAAAATAGGAGTATAAGACTGAGAAGAAAAAGCTTCTCTTTAAAGGACCGTATCTATAATTTATTGTGAATGATACAAGGGAAAGGAGAGCCTTTTAAGGAGGAATTTCCCAAGCTATCTTGGAAGTTATACATTCATAGATTTCAAGGCAGGCAGGGGCCTCCATGCCCGTAACTGCCTGTGCAGCAAGCTAAAGCACACTCCACATTCACACATCCCCCAGTCATTTGGCATTCCTGGAAATCCTTTTCCAGATCTCTGATGCTTTTCTTTGCCCTGCTCTAACCTCTCTATAGGAAGTCAATTCTTCCCTTGCCCTTCTGTGCCAGGAAAGGCTTGTGAAATTCAAGGCATACATAAGCCCTCTTTAACACTAGACCACTAGTGTGTTATGCTGATCTTTTACGGAATCACAGAATCATCTAGGTTGGAAGAGACCTCCAAGATCATCGAGTCCAACCTCTGACCTAACACTAACAAGTCCTCCACTAAACCATATCCCTAAGCTCTACATCTAAACGTCTTTTAAAGACATCCAGGGATGGTGACTCCACCACTTCCCTGGGCAGCCTGTTCCAATGCCTCACAACCCTCTCAGTAAAGAAGTTCTTCCTAAGATCCAACCTAAAACTCCCCTGGTGCAACTTAAGCCCATTCCACCTCATCCTGTCACCAGGCACATGGGAGAATAGACGAACCCCCGTTAAAGCTTCCTTTAACGTACTTGTAAAGAGCAATAAGGTCACCCCTGAGCCTTCTCTTCTCCAGGCTGAACAAGCCCAGCTCCCTCAACCACTCCTTGTAGGACTTGTTCTACAGACCCCTCACTAGCTTTGTCACCCTTCTCTGGACTCGCTCAAGGACCTCGATGTCCTTCTTGTAGCGAGGGGCCCAAAACTGAACACAGTACTCGAGGTGCGGCCTCACCAGAGCCGAGTACAGGGGGACGATCACCTCCCTAGCCCTGCTGGCCACACTGCTTCTGATACAAGCCAGGATGCCTGCCATTGGCCTTCTTGGCCACCTGAGCACACTGATGGCTCATATTCAGCCGACTGTCCACCATCACTCCCAGGTCCTTCTCTGCCTGGCAGCTCTCCAACCACTCATCTCCCAGCCCTACTTGGGGTTATTGCGCCCCAGGTGCAGGACCCAGGACTTGGCCTTGTTGAACTTCATGCAGTTGGCCTCAGCCCATCGGTGCAGCCTATCCAGATCCTCCTGCAGAGCTTTCCTACCCTTGAGCAGATCGACACACGCACCTAACTTGGTGTCATCTGCAAACTTACTGAGGGTGCACTCAATCCCCTCATCCAGATCATTGATGAAGATATTAAAGAGGACCGGCCCCAGCACCGAGCCCTGGGGAATGCCACTAGTGACTGGCCTCCAACTGGACTTGACTCCATTTACCACAACTCTTTGGGCCCGGCTATCCAGCCAGTTTCTAACCCAACGAAGCGTGTGCCAGTCCAAGCCAAGAGCAGCCAGTTTCTTGAGGAGAATGCTGTGGGAGATGGTGTCAAAAGCCTTGCTGGAGTCAAGGTAGACCACATCCACAGCCCTTCCCTCATCCACCCAGCGCGTCACTTTGTCATAGAAGGAGATCAGGTTCGTCAAGCAGGACCTGCCTTTCATAAACCCATGCTGACTGGGCCTGATCGCCTGCTTGCCCTGCAAGTGCCGCATGATGACTCTCAAGATCATCTGCTCCATGAGTTTCCCTGGCACTGAGGTCAAACTGACCGGCCTGTAGTTTCCCGGGTTTGCCCTCTAGTCCTGCTTGTAGATGGGCGTCATGTTTGCTAGCCGCCAGTCGACTGGGACCTCCCCTGATAGCCAGGACTGTTGATAAATGATGGAAAGCCTTTTATCAATGCTATTACTGCATCACCAAAATCAAACACATAGATACAACTTACATTAGCGACATGTATAATTTCTTGAAAAGCTCATCACAGGAATCTGACAAGATCTATTTCTCAGAATGCTGCACTACCTTGCATAGCTACCTACAATTCCACATTTAACAGTTGTCCCATAATTCATACTGTTATCAGCTATGTAGCCAGCATTTCAGAGAACAGTGTGGTTCTCCACATACCATAATCTGGCAGTAAAGTCCTCCTGATATCAAAAAAAAAAAAAAAAAAAAAAGAAGCCCCTTTTGAATCAGGAATTAGTGTAGCCTGTAGGACCACAGAGGTGATCGTACCCCTGTACTCTGCTCTGGTGAGGCCACACCTTGAGTGTGGTGTGTTCCTTATTACAAGAAAGACACCAAGGCCATGCAGTGTGTCCAGAGAAGGGCCTGGAGCACAAGTCCTGTGTAGTGGGTTTATGTGGCAAGGTTTTGGTAGCAGGGGGCCATAGGGGTGGTTTCTGTGAGAAAGATCTAGAAGCCGCCCCATGTTTGGGAAGGGCCCCGTTGTTTTCCAGATCTGAGCCAATAAGCGATGTTGTTTTGCGCCTCTGTGAGAGCATATTTAAGACAGGGAAAAAAACGCTGCGCCACACAGCAGCCGGGAGAGTCAAGGGAGTGAGAAACAGCCTTGCAGGTGCCAAGGTCAGTGTAGAAGGAGGGGGAGAGGTGCTCCAGGCGCCGGAGCAGAAGTCCCCTGTGGCCTGTGGTGAGGCCCATGGTGAAGCAGGATGTCCCCCTGCAGCCCATGGAGTACCACGGTGGAGCAGGGTTCCACGCTGCAGCCCGTGGAGGAGACCACGGTGGAGCAGGTGGCCCTGCACTGATGGAGGCTGCCGCCTGTGGAAGACCCCTGCCGGAGCAGATTCCGGGCCGGACCTGTAGCCCGTGGAGAGGAGACCATGCAGGAGCAGGTGACCTGGCAGGAGCTGCTGCCCGTAGGGGAGCCAGGTTGGAGCAGTTTTCTCCTGAGGGATGGACCCCGTGGTACGGACCCATATCTGGAGCAGTTCTGGAAGAGCTGCTGCCTGTGGGAAGCCCACGCCGGATCAGTTCGTCAAGGACTGCATCCCGTGGGTGGGACCCCACAGCACAGGGGATGAGAGTGACCGAGAAGGAGCGGCAGAGAAGAAGTGCTGTAGGCTGACCATAACCCCCATTCCTCTGTTCCCCTGCGCCGCTCGGGGGGAGGAGGTGGAAGAGGGTGGATGGGGGGGAGGTGCTTTTGGTTTCTTTCCTTTGTTTCTCACTTCTCTAGCTTGTTAGTAATGAGCAATAAATCTTACTATCTGTTTTCTTATGCTGAGTCTGGTTTGCCCGTCACACTAATTATTGCGTGATTTTCTCGTCCTTATCTCAATCCTTGAGCCCCTTTCACATATTTTCTCCCCATTCCTCTTTGAGGAGGGGAGTGAGAGAGCGGCTGTGGTGGAGCTCGGCTGCCCACTTGAGCGGAACCACGACATCCTGCGAGGAGCGGCTGAGGAAACTAGGGGTGTTTGGTCTGGAGAAGAGGAGGCTCAGGGGAGACCTCATTGCTTTCTACATGTACCTGAAAGGGAGGTGTGGGTACCTGTGGGTTAGCCTCTTCTTGCAGATAACTAGTGATAGGACTAGAGGGAACGGCCTCAAGTTGCACCACGGGAGGTTCAGGTTGGAAACGAAGAGACATTTCTTCTTAGAAGGAGCAGTCAGGCATTGGGACGGGTTGCCCAGGAAGGTGGGGGAGTCACCTTCCCAGGGGGTGCTTAAGGAAAGGTTGGAGGTGGTGCTTCGGGATATGGTTTAGTGGGTGATATTGGTAGTAGGGCAATGGTTGGACCAGATGATCTTGAAGTTTTTTTCCAAGTTTAGTGATTCTATTATTCTGGTAAAGCCCAGGAAAGACCAGTTCCAATGCAGTGATGTTCATTGCAGCTGAGAGAAGGACACAGTGACATGCCCAGTGGCAAACCCAGGGCTTGATCTGAAGCACCCCAGAGCAAGAAGCAGGCAGCAGTCAGGGAGGCCACTTCACTTGCGCTGTGCTCTTCGAGCATTCAGCCAGGCAAAGTTCCCAGGAAAGAACTGCATGAAAAACAGTGGCCTCTGAATTAATTGTCTCGTATGAGATCTTGAGCAGCATCTCATAAGTCCTTAAACCAGCAATTTACTTTGCTATATTGTGATCATGGGTGTTCCCGAATAAATTTTGATATAATTCAGTCCACTGAAATGCTAGCTTTCTCCTTTCAAAAACAGAATTAAAACTCTGTCTGAAGATGCCTCTGGCTTCTGCAGCAATTTTCTAACATGCAGATGCAAACTTTCCAAGAAATGTAGCATGTTGACCTGTTCTCTATTATTTTGTCAATGGGCATGGCTCGATTCCCTGTGAAATTCTCTCATAGCCAAATAGCCTGCCCTTTCATGCAGCAATAAAAAGAGAAAGTTCATAAAGCTGGACATGCAAGAAGCTTTCTGTAATTTTTGCAATCTATATTTCAATTCAGAATTCCTAGTAAGCTATGGCTGTTTTTTCTTTTTTTTTTTTTCCCCAGATACCTTACTCTAAGATACAACACTAAATTACACTGATTCATTATTCCTATTAAAACAAACAATAACCTCAAATTGCTTAGCAAACCAAACAATTGCAAACAGTAAATTTAAACAGTAAAACAGGGAGCACGTTGGGTAAATGTTATTTCCCCGAACAAGGAAAGCTTTCGGCAAAGTGCTTAACTTGAATACAACAAAAGGCAATTTAATTTAGTAATACAGCTGGATGAAAAATGGAGACCTCAGGTTTAATAAGAAGGGGGAAAAAGACAAGCATATATCATCCAAAAGGATAATTATGAGAAACTATTTTGTATGATCCAGCTAAATCAAAGCTTTTAATGCTTTCTTACTCCTGTCAAAGAAGGGAGATTTAGTACTTTAAAAATGGGGATTTTGCAGACTCCACTGCCAAGAAAAAATGATTTGTCTCTTGATAAATTACTATTGGGCTTTCTACTTGAAAAAAAATACACTTACATTGAAATAAATGCCAAGGAATGGCTAGAGAATTTATATTATTCACTTGTATCTGCCACCGGATTGGTTGAAGAGCGACAGTGCTATTAAAAATGTCTTCTTGCTTCTAGATATAATGGCACAAAGGGGCCATGTGAGCCTTTCGTGAATGGGAAAGATATGTATACAAAAATAAGAGTAAGCAAATCTTTATTCCCTTCTACCCTCCTGACATGGAGGGGAGGAGGGGAGGTATGAGGAGAGGGAGAATTTTGTATTTAGAAGCTGCCAATTCCATGCAAATTGTGGGCACTGGGAGAGAAAACGTCCATTATTTTTTCCTAAGGATTTTCTATTGTTCTTAAATAAATCCTAGAAAAGTTTTCTGTTCTCTGAATGTGAGAGAGATATTTGTATGTTTTTTCTCTCATCTATAGTGATGTTAGCTTTGAGGAGCGGAAAAACTAGACAGCCACAGACTGGGAACAGCAAGTGACACTTGCTAGGGAGTCGTCCTCTCTGGTGGCAGCTTGAGCAGGGCTTGTGGGGGGACCATTGGGACATCACTGCCCACAGCCAGCTCCTTTCAGGCCTGCAAGCAGTGATGCCCAGAAGCCCCTCGGGTAGCCAAGAAGTCTGCGTGTGCTGCAACTGGCTGGAGACGCAGAGGTTGCAGCAGACTGCAGCCCAGCACCCCATGTGTGAGTTGCTGCTGACAAGCTGCTCCCCACGGGTGCTGAAGGCCACCCCGGTTCTCATCTGTCAAGTGTCAGTCTCTTTAAACCTGAGGTACTGGTTGCCAAGAGGCTGGCCTTCTGTCCACAGCCAAAGTGAGAACAGAATTTACAGAATACACGCAGATGGCAAGCAAACAAACAGAAAAGGCCATTAATGAAGTTGGACACCAGCATGCAGGATCAATAGATCCACACAGACTTGCAGGAGTGGGATATCAGGATTACATAATGCTTAACCTCTACTTGAATTAGAGCTTACTTTATGCATGCTTATCATTAGAGCCTGAAAGGATACCAGAAATTTCTTCACCCATTTCTGCTGCTGAGGTCATCTCAATACATAGCTTTTTCATTCTGTTCCATCTGAAAGATTGCCTCTTTCTGATTAATTGTAACATCAAGTTTCTACCAACTTACAAGAGATTTCTTGCTTTTTAAAATTACTGATTGCTATAGACATTTATCTATCTACCGAGAATAGCATCAGCTACTAATTTTCATAGAAGTCCAGAAAATGTTTCTTTGGTCCCTGAACACTTTTGTGCCTGCTCATGAAATCTGTATCAGCAAGACAGTTCCAAATGCACTACAATCCAAAAGCAAGAATAAGAGCTTTTTTTTTTTTTTTATAGATGCACAAAGTTATATTTCATTACAATCATCCAACATATGACATTCAGAGCATAGAACTAGCTAGAAAGATAAATCTGAGATCAAACTGAAATATCACAGAATCACAGAATCTCTAGGTTGGAAGAGACCTCAAGATCATCGAGTCCAACCTCTGACCTAACACTAACAGTCCCCACTAAACCATATCCCTAAGCTCTACATCTAAAAGTCTTTTAAAGACTTCCAGGGATGGTGACTCCACCACTTCCCTGGGCAGCCTGTTCCAGTGTCTAACAACGCTTTCAGTAAAGAAGTTCTTCCTAAGATCCAAACTAAAACTCCCCTGGTGCAACTTAAGCCCATTCCCCCTCATCCTGTCACCAGGCACATGGGAGAACAGGCCAACCCCCACCTCACTACAGCTTCCTTTAACGTACTTATAAAGAGCAATAAGGTCACCCCTGAGCCTCCTCTTCTCCAGGCTGAACAAGCCCAGCTCCCTCAACCACTCCTTGTAGGACTTGTTCTCCAGACCCCTCACCAGCTTCGTCGCCCTTCTCTGGACTCACTTGAGTGCCTCCATGTCCTTCTTGTAGCGAGGGGCCCAAAACTGAACACAGTACTCGAGGTGTGGCCTCACCAGAGCCGAGTACAGGGGGACGATCACCTCCCTAGCCCTGCTGGCCACACTGCTTCTGATACAAGCCAGGATGCCTGCCATTGGCCTTCTTGGCCACCTGAGCACACTGATTGCTCATATTCAGCCGACTGTCCACCATCACTCCCAAGTCCTTCTCTGCCTAGCAGCTCTCCAACCACTCATCTCCCAGCCTGTAGCTCTGCTTGGGGTTATTGCGCCCCAGGTGCAGGACCCGGCACTTGGCCTTGTTGAACTTCATGCAGTTGGCCTCAGCCCATCGGTGCAGCCTATCCAGATCCTCCTGCAGAGCTTTCCTACCCTTGAGCAGATCGACACACGCACCTAACTTGGTGTCATCTGCAAACTTACTGAGGGTGCACTCAATCCCCTCATCCAGATCATTGATGAAGATATTAAAGAGGACCGGCCCCAGCACCGAGCCCTGGGGAATGCCACTAGTGACTGGCCTCCAACTGGACTTGACTCCATTTACCACAACTCTTTGGGCCCGGCTATCCAGCCAGTTTCTAACCCAACGAAGCGTGCGCCAGTCCAAGCCAAGAGCAGCCAGTTTCTTGAGGAGAATGCTGTGGGAGATGGTGTCAAAAGCCTTGCTGAAGTCAAGGTAGACCACATCCACAGCCTTTCCCTCGTCCACCCAGCGCGTCACTTTGTCATAGAAGGAGATCAGGTTCGTCAAGCAGGACCTGCCTTTCATAAACCCATGCTGACTGGGCCTGATCGCCTGCTTGCCCTGCAAGTGCCGCATGATGACTCTCAAGATCATCTGCTCCATGAGTTTCCCTGGCACTGAGATCAAACTGACAGGCCTGTAGTTTCCCGGGTCTGCCGTCCGGCCCTTCTTGTAGATGGGCGTCATGTTTGCTAGCCGCCAGTCGACTGGGACCTCCCCTGATAGCCAGGACTGCTGATAAATGATGGTAAGCAGCTTGGCCAACTCCTCTGCCAGTTCTCTCAGTACCCTTGGGTGGATCCCATCCGGCTTACAGAGTTGTAAAGTGCCTCCCATTAACACCAGGTGGGCAATGCCTCCAAACCTGACCTACAGATTCTTAGGCACAACTTCACATAGTTGTGCATGATTATGCTAGGTACTAAGTACTAGAAATTTCATATTTATTCTTCTTTCCATCAAAACCCAAAGATCATTTCAGTGCAAAGTCACTATTTGCACAAGTGGCTGTCTCACTTTTAAATATAGGAAATGATATTTAATTTAACTGCAGCTCAGAAAATGCAACATTTGCATGAACCTAGTGAGCTGCAAACAGCAGCCAAGTCTGTCTTGGTCAAACCCCTCCAGCCACCCCCAGTAGATCCCGATCTATTCTTTTATTAACGTGGAGAATGCTAAAAACAAACAGACAAAAACAATGAAAAAAATGTCACAAGATAGAGATTGAAATTGTGATAATGGCTTCTCATAGAATTCATAATTATATCATTTCTGACCATTTAACTTAAATCAGCAATCCCACAGCCATTCTGAAACAGGCATTTTGCAAACATGCTACAGAAGCTACTTGAGGCAGTAATTTATTTTTCAAGTAACATCTTTAAGTTATCCTGTAATGTGAGGCTTAAGGAGATTGGTTATTTATGAAAAAATGAATCTAGTAGGAAGTTTACTTCCCAAAATAAGTTTTGTTAGAAAAACAAGTTTCTTCCTAGAAAATTCAGTTCTAATCACTAATTAGCATGCAAATACTAATATTACATGGAGAAACAAAGAATAACTGGATTAGAGCAGAATAATCCTAACAGAGTTTCTTCTAATATATTGTTTTCATGTTACAAAAATCTTTGAAGAATTAAAAAATGAAGTAACTCATTGTTTCTCTGTGTTCACTCACGGTAAATATTTCTTCAAACTACTTCCAAAGAAAGCTTTATCACTACTACAGCCAATGGTTCCTTTCAAGATAGCAGTTACAGTTTTGGTAGAAGGCACTTTACCAGGACACATCATAACGGGAATCAATTTTTGGAAGTTGATGAGGAATAAACAAACTATTGTTTAGTTGCTAGGATAATTAACTTCTAGAAACATTCTAAGATGAGGTAGACTCTCAGTTCCTCAGTGTCTTTAAACAACTGAAAATGAAAGAGCAGGAAATGTGGCCTTACGAGAAATATGAGAACCGGTCCTTCGGTCTGTGCTCCCTCAGGTCAGCACGGCACATCCACAAACCCTGCAGCTCCACAAGCCTACTGCCAGTTCCTTGGCCCCCCTTCTCTAACTGAGCAGTGGTAAGATGAGTATTACAGCAGTCCTCTGCCATTATGACAGCTCTGTATCAGCTACCAGCTGAGCTATCAGCAGACACCCTGTCAGGTCAGCCTTGGTCATGCAGAAGACAGAGAGCAGGCGGGCCTCCTTCAGCCACGGGCTGAGCCTCAGTGAGGCTGTTCCCACCAGCTCACAGAGGCCTGATGGTACCCGTGATCAAAGAGCTCCCTTGCACGAGATCCCTGACATTGTAACTTCGTAATTGCTTTGAGTGTACGTACAGAGCTCACAGCACCTCTGAGGCAGCTTTCGATCCCTGCATCATTAAAACAAATCAGCTGATGATTGCGCACTCGATTTAGTGATCTCTGCTGGAATTTATGAGGCTGCAAGACATTTTCAGTTCAAAGACATTTAATCTTCAAATCTCTTCCCCTTTGATCTTGAAGTGCTATGTCTGCAGACAGTCAAGACAAAGGATAAATCCACAAAATCAAAATGGTTTTCTAAAGCTATCTTTGTCAAAGGAGTTCAGAACAGAGGACACCGTCAGAGTTTCTCTTACATTTTAAGATCAATTCTGTGGGCCAAATCCTCAGCCAACATAAATCTGCGCAACTTCATTTCTGATAAAGATGACAGGGTTTTATACAATGCGTGGAACTGGCCCTACCTGTTTACTGTTCCATGATTTTGTGAGACTTGAATGTCTGCAAAGGCTCTTAATGACAAATAGACTTTAACAAATAAAATGCACCTCCTCATAAATCTTTCTTTAAAAAATGCTAATAATCTAGCCTGATACACATGCAAACAAAGTAATCAATTAAACCAGGCTAGAGAGATAATTTTACATGAAACTGCAAGCTCAAGAAAAGGTAGAAGACAATACATTCACAGGGCTACTATTTACTTTATTTTTTAAAATTACAGCCCTGTAAATTTTTCTGGACTGTTTATACAACATGCAAAAAAGACAGTCTATGCATGAAGTAGCCATTGTGAATTTCCTCATTTCTCTACCCATTAGCTGAAAGTATACAGCCAATTCTCAGCCTTGTATTTTAGGTCATAAATCTGCTCCCTCTGTTCCTTGGGCAAATTAAAAGCTATACATCTTTTGTCAAAGTCTTTCTGACACAGAGCTCCTACCTTCACAGCCTAAGGCTAGCTGTGTGTCTAGGAAAATTATATACAATAGGCAGTGACAGCCATGGAGTCTAGCATTTAAGTACTAGTCAACATATTTTTATACATGTAAAAATCACTCTACCTTATAACTTGAGCGCAGTTTATACATATTTAAAAGGATTACAGGAGTATGAAATAAGAAAACACTTTGGAAAGGATAGGAAGGTGGTCCAAATTTGATATCCTAGCAATCTTTAAAACTGTGCTGCATTAAGCTTACGCATTAACTTTTGCATTACACTAATACAGACTATGCTATCAGAACCACAACCTATTTTCTTGTGCATTAACAGTTGCCATGCTTCAGATGAATATGTGGGTACCACTTTTGATTTCAGCTGAATGTGCAAACCGTATATGTGCTTTAATTAAATGCATACAAAATTACGTTGTTTGCGAGTGCCAGCTTTGTCATGTATCACAGCAATGGCTTGTCTACTTATATTGGAGTTTTATGGCCTTGAAATGAGGCATTGCAAAATGGCAGTATTTAAGATGCCCCACATGAATTGCTGCATTGTGGAAGATTTCCTAAGCAATGTGCTCCTGAACTTCTTTTAAAAGCTTCAAGAAGCTTGCAAAGTCATTTTAATTCTCAAAACTTAGAGAAATATTTCTTAAAAAAAAAAAATGATGTTTTACTCTATTTGCTCAGAAACTATGCCAGGCTGCCCAAGGCTGTAGCTTTTAACAGTATATGCTTCTCTTTCCCCTTATGCTCAAGTAACCCTTGTTTCATACTGCTATCTGATGCACTCTTTGCCCTCCTCAGACCTCTTTGGTTTATAGCTGCCATTTTCACTGTGTCATATCTCTTACACTGTGATTAGAGGTGTTCATCTTTTTCCTTTCCAAAGTGATATTGTTGTCATGTAATTTACTTTCTCAGTTATTCTGACAGGAAAAGCTGGAAGGCCTGTCTCGGTTACACTTAACACATGCCCATGATCTCAATAGAGCTTGTATATTTGATCTGCAATTTCCATTTACTGTCCATCTTGAAATAAATACACAGTGGTGCTACTATCTGAAAATACTTTTTGTTCCTATTTTTGAACGCATGGCTTATATTCCTTAGGAAAGTGGTTTACTTTCTGTCATCTCTCACCCTGTCTCAGCAGCTTTAGGATCCTTTTATGGGCCATTCAATTTATCAATGCTGATAATGGCAGTCAAATCTGGGGATGTGTCATCTCCCTTAAAGCAGCACTACAGTGAGGAATTAAATTTACATATCTCATGTAAAATAAGAGTTATTTATGGAATAAAATTTGACAGAAAACATCATTTGAACTGTTTGCAGATAGCCCTATAGTGGGGCATGGTCACAAGACAGAAACGCAAATTCAGGCAGTAAAATCCAGGACTTGCTTGTCTTAAACTGCTTACAGTTTCTTATTGTGCATTTCACACCAATTCAATTTCAAATCCCCAAGTCTGATTTAATTAGAAAGGCAGCACAATCCAGGGAAGCAACCAGGCATCTAGAACAGTTACACTATGTAGTTGAAGTAGATGATGTTTATTGGGCTCCCAGAACATATAAAATGCTAAGTATCGCTAGCACTTCTAAACTGAAGGCAGCTTCCCCAATGAATTGAATAGCACACTTTTAATAATGTAAGTCTCAAATAAACGAGGCTTCAGTGGGCCCAATCCACAGCTGACACAGCTGTACCAAAGTCATTACCACACCTGCAGGGATGCGTGCTCCTGCAAACACTCACACTAACAAAACAGTTCTTAAGCAAATGTATACGTACAGCATGGGTGTGCAAGTCTGCACAGACTCCAAAATACCCATATTGCCAAGAATTCATAGCAAAACCCATTATTTGTTTCTGAACACAACTGTATATGCAGATGGAAAACAATTTAGTTTATCAAAACTGTAATTTTATATTGTTGCCTATTACGCTACACAGGTAGAATTTTTTGTATTTCTTGTGAAGGCAGCACTTTACAACACATACGTTTCTGTTTGCATTGCTTACTGATCTTATATTGCTAATAAGCCTTCACTACCTGTTACCATACCAGCAACTTTGCTCATCTGACACAGTCTTCAGTAAACTTACTGATCTTAGTAGGTGCATTTAAGTGCATTATTGTCACATGAAGCAATATCAAATTATGATCCCAAGCACACACAAATTATTCACTTTTTAACTTCCTTGAAATGAAAACCACCACAATACTTGCATATCTGCTTGCATGGTTATTTTAAATTATGTACACACAGCATCTTAATAGAAGAACTTATATGCTCGCTAGCTGACACATTTCACAGAAACAGATTTTAAAACTGTTTTCAACTAACAAATTGACAATCCTACTACTGCCTTCCATGTGGGCACACTCCTTAAAAGCACCACCTGAAGGGGGAATACAAAATTTGATTTACTATAATCCAATGTTTACAGAATTTGCAATCAAGTTTTTTTTTTTAAATCACTCAATGGAAATAAATATTTTTTTTCCAATTTCCTTTTAAACTTCTGCTAGAGGTCACCAAAATGAAGATAAGAAGCTAGAGCAAAGGCACAGAAAACGTATGCATTTTAACTGCATTAAAAAAAAAAAAAGTGCTTCTGAATAGCATTCCAATTTGTAAACTATCCATATTATTTTTTTTCTAAAATAACTTGCTGTCCACATTCGCAAAGAGAAGATGTGTGTCTGCAGTATAATTTACTAACTTTAAAATTTCCAGAGTAGAAAGACTGTCAGATGCAGTAGTAAAAAATAAATAAATAAAGTGTAGTAGCTAGCTGTGGAATTACTTCAGCTTGAGACTACTGGAAAAAGAGTAAACAAAGTTTAGAAGAAACACAAGACAAATCTCTTGTACACTGAGGTGAAGAGGCTGTGGATACCTGCAGTTGCAAAACTTCTCTTTTACTGTGGTTTGGTGGTCCAAAACTGTACTGGACTTCCACTATGGTAGATACAAATGTGGTGACAGTCCTTTCTGACCTAGTCTAGAACTGAAATTTGGAAACTGTAGCTTAAAGTATTAGCAAAGCCATCAAAAAGTTCTCTGAATTGGGCATCCAATATTTTAAGACTCCTATGCATGTGGGATGTTCTTCTTTCTCTTGCAAGAATGGAAAGTTTCCTTAAGTGTTTTGCCTCTGTCACTTGAGTTCTTTTTTTTTTTTTTTCCTACCTAAAAGCAATTATTCACCCCCCCCCCCCCAATAAACCTTGAAAATACAGTGTCTGTAACCCCTCTGGAATGGTGAAGAACCTGAAAGCAAGGAGCATAAGGAATACGACCAAACATCCAAGTCTGTTGGCTCATTTACTTGGCAGCCGGATTTTCAACAATGCAACACTTTTTCATAAACAAAAACAACAACCTGTGCACTTTCCTTGAATTTAGAGAGAACTGTCAAAAATAAATCTCGTATATTTAGATATGGCGAAACAGCAGTGGTATCTCTTGGGATTAACATCATTTTATAGCTTCTGCTGAGATCTGTCTAAACATTCTCTTCTATGAATTTAGAACTAACAAAATAGAGTCTCTTTCCCACGATGCACTACACTGAATTGCTCCCATGACACAGAAGTATTTGTGCCCCAGAGACTTTGGAGCATCATGAGACTTACAGTCTGACCAGGGAGCCTGCTCCATACAGCAGAATATCAGCAGGAAGCAAATAAACAGGGACATAAAACAATTTTGACATGCTAGAAACTCTATCTTTTGGAAATGTATTCAGAAATGAGGTATTCTACACTAGTTGGCATTTCTGATTAAGATCTCCAGAAGGGGTCATGATTTTAGCCAATGCTACTACTGACATCCTCTTCCGCGCTATTTTACAGACAAGCAGCACCAACAGGATTCATCTCTCAGGAGCTGGAGCACACAAGTGCAGTGCTACAGCCAATAAGCACATCAAATTAATTTAAAAGGTGAATTGCACACCATTGAGACAGTCATTTTCTTAGAGGATCTGGAAACAGGAGTAAAGAGATAGTACAACCTCAATCCTGGAGATGAAAAAAAAAAACAACCAAGGAATACAAAGAGGAACGAAAAAAAAAGTTATTTTCACCCACAGTAGCACAGGAGACTTCTGCAGAACAAAAGTTAAGTATGGACTTCACCCATCATCACATCATCACTTTACAACTAACCTCCACTATCTTTTTTTTTTTTTTTTTTTTAAACATATTGAGCAGAAACATTTTCCCTATCATGCTATTTATTATCAGTCAGGAAAAGGCTAATTATGATAAGAAAAAAAATAAATAAAATAGATCATAGTCTCCAAGCCCTGCTTCCCTTCCATATTTTAACTTGAATGGAATGAGCTTAAACAAAGCAGCGAAATCAAACCTCTACATAATCAACAAATTAAGAACTGGCAAATTATACTTCATTAAGTACTCTAAAATTAATAGAGTACAATTAAAAGGAGAGACAGAAATTGTCTTAAGCTCTGCAGCAGATTCTTAAGATATATTCTTGTCTTCCTTGCAGCTGAAAATGAAGACTTTTATGTATTTCTGATAAATTAAGGTGATAACATTATTAATGAAGTCATTTACCACTACCAATGGAATTCTCTGTCAATGCTTAAGATCCTACTACATGAACTCAGAAGACGCATTTTCACATTTTTCTCAGAACCTGGTCAATTTTTTTTCAGCGTTTATTTTATTATGGAAATATACCAACTTTAATTTCTAACTTTACGTACACAATTAACTGTAGTTTGGGATTCATCTTCAAGAAAATCAAATAATTAGATTCAAATGAAGCAATCTGGGAAGACTGATTGCTGACCACCCAGCTGCCCTCTCCTCAGCAGGACAGAGAGAAGAAATAAAATGAAAAAACTTGTGAGTCAAGTTAGTTTAATGGGAAAATAAAAAAGAAGAAAAAGCATCATATTAGTAAGAAATGTTTTACTCAGAGGCTGGTGAGGCCTTGGCTCAGGCTGCCCAGAGGAGCTGTGGGTGCCCCATCCCTGGCAGTGCCCAAGGCCAGGCTGGATGGGGTTTCAGTAGCGGGGGCTGGGGAACGTGTCCCTGCCCATGCCAGGGGTTTGGAACTGGATAGTCTTTCAGGTCCCTTCCAACCCAAACCATTCCACGATTCTACAGTTCTATGCGGAAACAAAACAAATAACGGGAAGTGGAGAATAAATCTTTTGACAGGCCACTCCAGCTGCTTCCAAGGAAGCTAGGCCTCAGGATGCATACTGATTGCTTCCAAAGACAAACACCTTAATAACAAATGCCCTCTCCTCCTCTTCCCTTCTCTGAGCTTCTGTGGCTGAGTGGGACACCACAGGTGGTGTACGCCTTTGCTTGGTTTGGGCCAGGTGCCTCAGCCACATGAGCCTGGCCTCTGGCTGGGCCCTGGCCTCCTGCCTGTGGCGGCGGACATGGAGCGAGCAGACAGGTGGCCCTGGCACTATGCAACCACTCCAATATCAGCCCTGCAAAGCACCACGCGGGCCACTGTGGGGCAAGTCAGCTTCAGGCCAGCTGGACCCTTCCGCTTCCAGAAACCACTCAGTTTTCGTCAGGGACACTCTGGGTCTCTAAGGCTCCTGCTGTAAAAGCAGAGCTCTCCAGGACATCCTGGTGATAGCATTGCACCCAGCTTACACATGTATGTAACAGACGGACAAACATAGGTGTGAATAAACTGCTTACACCTCACTGCAACTAAAGGTAAACAGAAAAATTTTGACCTTATAACAAAGCACTACATACTCAAACCTACTCACAAACATCATGTAAACTCCTCATTGCCAATTACACTCCCATGGGAAAAAGCTGCCTCCAGAGTAAAACTAGACTAAAAGTCTAAAACAATCCCTTTTGTAACAGGGCAGGAATTCCCTATTTTCTGGCAACAATTTACATGAAGACCCTGATAAGGCTCTCTGGCTTCTCACTGGCTAGAGCAGTCAGAATCTATCATACAGCTGATTTAAAATGAAGAGCTTTGTTAAAATAACATTGATGTTCACTTCTCTGTGCCTAAAGATGAACTTGGATTGAAATACCAAGTACTTATCGCTAATCAGTGAGGAAAAAATGGATTCAGGTTCCATACTGTTTGTGATAGTAATGCAGTGGACTTCCAAATGAACTCAGGGGTGTGATCTGTGACTCCTGTTACTTGTACTTATACTTAATACAATAACATACTGGATTATAAAACAGTTTCCTTGTAAAATCTACACATAAATACTTCATAATGAAAGAAACAATGCATAAGGAAGGAAGCGAAATGTGTGTGCCTCCTCTTGTTTCTAGACTGAGGAGCTCAGACCCATTCTAATAACAAATAGTTTAAGTTTCTATCTTGCAGAGCCCAGAAAAGAACACCAGAGAAGGCAATTAGTTTAGGGAGCAATTATCTTCCCTGAATGTCTTTACAGGAGGGAACTGTGAGACAAGACTTGGAAAAAAACAGACTTTGATAAAGGTCAGTGACATATAACCTATTTTGGCAATTACTTGTCAAATGTATGAATGGTTTAAAATACGTTTAAGCAACTCAGCAAATGTAGTGACAGGACTGTTTTAAACAACTGGCTCACTTGTTCTTCAAAGGTAGCTGTGAACTCAGCACTGCTAATACTGAGATAAAGCTGGGGGAGGGAGGACAAGGAAAGAAGCAACATGCCCTCCCCCTGAGTTTAAGAGGTTAATGACATAGATTTGATCTGTAATCTATATGCTATTGGAGTGGCTGTTTGCACAGCAACTGAAAGCTCCACTCCTGATCCCTCTCTAGCCTTAATATAGATATGATGCATCAGCGACATAGCTGTACATGAAGAGGACTGGCTCCTTGTGAGCACCATGACAGCTGGAATGCTTTCCAGTGGAATTCTGTAGCACATCGCACTGCCCACAATCAAGCATCCTTATTTTGTTCTGCGTTGAATTACAGTATTTCTCCCTGGAGAGTCTCCCTTCTAGCTCCCCATGTAAAGATATGTGCTGTTTGGGGTCAGATTTGAAATGTTTGACCCACCTGCTGTTCAAAGCTACACAGGCTACATTCCCCCTACTGGTTCTGCCGTTGTATGATTTTATCTGTGCCAGTGGTGGAAGCTGATTGAACATCAGGAGGGAGAGAGAACATTCTATAAAACTGCAGGCGGAAAAGGTTTGCCAATTATTTTTCTTCTTGTGACTTTTAGGATGCACAGATTCCTTTTGGCAGTTCCCCTTGTTTTGTGCCCATAAAATAAGTTTAATGGCTGAATTTTCTTTAGGATAATCAGAGGCAGTATAATTTATGCATCCATATAGCATTGTAGCCAGATGTAATTTTGCTTGAAGTTTCAGCATTACAGTTAGTAATGACTCTGCTGGCTGTGTTTTGTAGAATTTGCAATTTATTTAACAGTTGACTGAGCACTGACCCCATATAATATCACCATAATCAAAGTGTGGTAAAAATTAAAAATGAAAGAAATCTGTGCCTTCTGGGAAATGCACAGACTTTAAGTGGACAGGGTATAGAAACGATCTCTGAAGATGACAGGTAAGTAACATGGTCTTTAAAGTTTATAGCACAGACAGACTATCCAATCAAACATTTATCTGAATTAAGGTCTGAAACAGTTTCTCAGTAATAGCTATGACTTGAGGCATTTGTTTTGACAGCCTTTGCTGCCATTCAACTCCAGTCCCTTTCCCTGATTTGCAAGAGTTGATTATTCTCTGATCAGAGAAGAGAAATATCAGAGGGTATTCAGCACTTCCAAAGAGCAGAGGGACCTTAGGGAGAGACAAGTTAAATTTAAATTACCATCTATTTCTGCCGTGGCTTCGGGATGAGCAGCAGAGCGATGCTGACTAGAACCCTGCATCATGACGAGGCGTGCCGTGACACCATGGTGAAGACATGCTGTGGCGCTTCCAGAGAGCAGCTCCCTCCCCGCAACACTGCACTGCTGACCTCTGCCAGGCTGCCATGGCCTTTCCTGGCTCTCGAGCACTCAGCAGAGCTGTTTGCTGTTCCTCCCATCTCTTCTCAAGCCCTGTTTGCCTCTTCTGTTGCCCCTGCCAGATCCACAAGTCTGGTGCTTTATTTTGGTCCTGTTTGATCAGCAGATAATCCACCTTTTTAGCCCACCTACTAGGTGATGTTTAATAAATTGTATTCTTCATTAACATTTCTGTCCCAAGCATTACAGATGATTAATGGTGATAGAGAAATACAGTGTCATCAGCATAAAACAATGATTTATGGTGATAAAGAAAACAGTGTCATCAGCATAAAAATTATGAAGTTATTTGAAAAACTAAAGTTAATGGAGAAGGAATGGATCCAGAATTTCCTGCAAGTTCAGTTCACCTCTGTTGCATTCACGTATATCCCTGGTTTGTCCAGTTGAAGTAACCGTGTGCCTGGGATTTAGAGATGTCTGTGTCCCCAACAGGTATGACAAAACCTATTTGAGACACTGCACTGCAACAATAGCATTACACACTACGAATGTTTTTCTCTTGAACTCCTTTACACTGTTAGTGAATCCTAACTGTATTCTTAAGCCAATTTAGATCAGAGGCTATTATTACATACAACTTGCAGCAGACTACTCTGCCATTTATGTGCCTTGTGGGATACAAAGAGCCCTGAAAGATTTCCTTTCAAAGCACTCAAAAGGCTGAAATGATTTCTCAGCTGGCTGCCATTTAAACTACCAATCCAATTGGAGCAAGAATGTTTCTAACTAAGTTAAAAAACAGCAAGACAATTTAAGATAGTGTCCCAAGACAGCGACTCAGCATTTTAAAAATGTAAAAAACGTGAAAATGTTTTGCATCATGGCACACGGTCAGAGAGCACTCGATGCAGTGTGGAACATGCAATCAAGTTTTTAAAGCTGTAAGATCTATGCAACTTCCCAAAGCTTCTCAGATCAGTGAAATTTTTTTTCCAAAGCAAAAAAAAAATAATCTTAAAATGATGACAAAGGACAAAATGAACAGAAAAAATCCAATTAATACAATAGTCCATTAAAAACAGGACATCTGACTCTCTTAGGATTCTCTGAAATAGCAATGGGCTACAAAGCATGGCAGCTGTTTTATCTCTAGGCCATAACGGAAAACTAAACAACACCAGTTTCATAGAAAAACCTCCATAAGTCTCTGTTCTCTTCTCTAAGCAAAAGTCACTCATTCATCACAACAACAACAAAAAGCTCATGAAGGCTTATCACATAGAGCTAGGTGTTGGCATTATTGAGAGAGGAGAAGCAGCCTTAAAGAATTGTAAAGACTAAGTTGTTCAGTGATTTGCAGAAGGATTTCAGCCATTCATAATATTTTTCTTGGTTTGCAGAGGAATAATGTCTAGGGGGGTTTAGACAGTTACATCCAAGACCTCACTTTAAGCGATTAAAATAAGGGATAAAAGATATTAGATAAACATTACTATGCTAAGGTAATGTCATTTGTTCATCATGAAATGACAACAGCAATAGCTGGGTAAAGATCATCTGGAGGTCTAGCAGGTCAGTAACTGAGAATTGCCCTTTTCGAGAGGGCAAAATTCAGGAAGAGGCTCAAACCCAAAGGCAGAGAGCTAAGTGATCTGATTTTCAGCCGCTGTAACTTCATGCTAGTGGCAAAGTACAGGAATCACTGGAACTGCAACAGCATAAACCAGCCATGGATCCGGCTGCTTGATTCTACAGCTTCTCTCTACAGGCAATTTGTACTTTGAGCTTCACTTTTAGCAATAATAATGACACAAATTTCTCAACTGCACTAAAATAAATTATTGTCTATCCTACTCCTAAGAAAATATCACCATGCCACTCAAATAGCTTTGGGAGGACTAAGTACCACCTGACCTATGCTTTATATTCTGTAGCGGAGAGGGTGTCATGTTCCTCCCCCTCCATTTTTATTTATTTTGGAGGTGGTGGAAGTAAATGCAATCTACTCTTATTTTCATTCTATACTCATATTCACTGCAGTTATGGGATTGGGTATTCCAGTAGTCAAAGCAAAGTACTTACCTACTTCATGGCATCATTCCTAATTATTTGCTGTTCCTTCTCATTAATTTTCAAACTTGAGTATCTTGATTTCAACATTACTAAAAGAGTCATTTAGAGAAATAATGGGGAAGAATGGTCCCAGTGCCAATTCGTGCTGTCCTCATCCATAAATCTCTCTCCAACTTTAAACGCTTTCATTTACAGCTACAATATTTTTGACCTTTATGTTGTTTCTAAGCCTTTTTCAACCATCAGCAGCAGACTGACGAGCATGAGATTTTCTTCTTGCATGTTCCAAGTGTCTAGATAAAATCGCCACTTTAAGGAGGAAGATAAATCTGAAACAAATTCTCCCCTCTTACACAGTAAAAACATCATAATTATGTATTGAGAATTAACAGCGCATATTTAAAGCTACAGACTAAAGGTGCAGTACATTACTCTTATGCAAAAGAGTGCAAAAGGGAGGACGAAGAAAAAGGGATGCTTTCTTCCCCCCCTCTCTGCTCAGGTACTAACCTATAAGCTTCTTCTAAAAATGGGAGAAGGATTCAAATTCCAAGCAAAGAACAGACAAATACTGAGGAGCAAACATATCAATTCCATACATGGAGATGCATGTCTCTGTAATGTCAGCAAACACTTTTTAAATCCAAAACTCTCCTAGGTTTTTATGTATATAGTTTGGTGTTTCACACACATACCAAGTATGTGATTTGTTAGACACACACTTCAAAACTGTCTGAGTGAAGCAGAAGTCAGGGTCTTTCTACAAGGATGAAGAAATGCTCCCTGGGTATACAAGGTGAGTTTAAGATATCCATCAACTGTGTAAGGGGAGGGGTGGGAAGAATCACAGAATCTCTAGGTTGGAAGAGACCTCAAGATCATCGAGTCCAACCTCTGACCTAACACTAACAGTCCCCACTAAACCATATGCCTAAGCTCTACATCTAAATGTCTTTTAAAGACCTCCAGGGATGGTGACTCCACCACTTCCCTGGGCAGTCTGTTCCAATGCCTCACAACCCTCTCAGTAAAGAAGTTCTTCCTAAGATCCAACCTAAAACTCCCCTGGCGCAACTTTAGCCCATTCCCCCTCATCCTGTCACCAGGCACGTGGGAGAACAGGCCAACACCCACCTCGCTACAGCCTCCTTTAAGGTATCTGTAGAGAGCGATAAGGTCACCCCTGAGCCTCCTTTTCTCCAGGCTGAACAAGCCCAGCTCCCTCAACCACTCCTTGTAGGACTTGTTCTCCAGGCCCCTCACCAGCTTCGTCACCCTTCTCTGGACTCGCTCAAGCACCTCGATGTCCTTCTTGTAGCGAGGGGCCCAAAACTGAACACAGTACTCGAGGTGCGGCCTCACCAGAGCCGAGTACAGGGGGACGATCACCTCCCTAGCCCTGCTGGTCACAGTGTTTCTGATACAAGCCAGGATGCCGTTGGCCTTCTTGGCCACCTGAGCACACTGCTGGCTCACATTCAGCCGACTGTCCACCATCACTCCCAGGTCCTTCTCTGCCTGGCAGCTCTCCAACCACTCATCTCCCAGCCTGTAGCTCTGCTTGGGGTTATTGCGCCCCAGGTGCAGGACCCGGCACTTGGCCTTGTTAAACTTCATGCAGTTGACTTCAGCCCATCGGTGCAGCCTATCCAGATCCTCCTGCAGAGCTTTCCTACCCTCGAGCAAATTGACACATGCACATAGCTTGGTGTCATCTGCAAACTTACTGAGGGTGCACTCAATGCCCTCGTCCAGATCATTGATGAAGATATTAAAGAGGACCGGCCCCAGCACCGAGCCCTGGGGAATGCCACTAGTGACTGGCCTCCAACTGGACTTGACTCCATTTACCACAACTCTTTGGGCCCGGCTATCCAGCCAGTTTCTAACCCAACGAAGCGTGCGCCAGTCCAAGCCAAGAGCAGCCAGTTTCTTGAGGAGAATGCTGTGGGAGACGGTGTCAAAAGCCTTGCTGAAGTCAAAGCAGACCACATCCACAGCCTTTCCCTCGTCCACCCAGCGCGTCACTTTGTCATAGAAGGAGATCAGGTTCGTCAAGCAGGACCTGCCTTTCATAAACCCATGCTGACTGGGCCTGATCGCCTGCTTGCCCTGCAAGTGCCGCATGATGACTCTCAAGAGGATCTGCTCCATGAGCTTCCCTGGCACTGAGGTCAAACTGACCGGCCTGTAGTTTCCCGGGTCTGCCCTCTGGTCCTTCTTGTAGATGGGCGTCATGTTTGCTAGCCACCAGTCAACTGGGACCTCCCCTGATAGCCAGGACTGCTGATAAATGATGGAACTGCCGGTATTTTCTATAAACTTGGATTTAAATACTTGAAACAACTTTGACCATGTTCATACCAATGCATTTAAACTGGAGTATTAATGAGAACAGAGGATTTAAACTGAGTAATGGAAAATATGCGCACACACAAAACATTAATTCACTCCAAGTGTACATGAATACTTAGCATACACAGGCTCAGGGAAAAGCAAGACATCAGGTTGCTCTTGCATACAACATACAAACCGAGTTTACAGACTAAAACCGATTCAGGGTAATCACTATGTGAATTGCTTTAAACAACAAATTAAGCTCCATTCTCGGCCCCACTGTTCTGTGGATTGTCTAGGGTGATCCAGTATTTTAAAACTATTTTTTTTTCAAGCTGAGTTAAATACATTCTGCCTTGAAAATACTGCTTTTATAGGTGAAGTGGAAAGGAAAAAGACTAGAAGCTTAATCTACTTATTTCTTATTCAGCTGGGAAAGGCAGAATTGTTTTTCTCTGCCTACCACAATTGCTGACAGTTTTATTTTCAATTCTGAAAGCAGTTTGTGTAACAGCAGTTCAGTTCTTGCTCCTCAGATTATGCAGAAATCTGTTCAGGCTTAGGTAAAAGGCCTAAAATGTATTCCCAACTACCTCAGGTCTATGGAGTCTCTGAAAAGGAGCTACAGCGTATCTTTTCAGAATTTAGGTGTTGTTATTTTAGTCTCACATGAAAGCGCACAAAGCTAAACAAGGAGTAACTGAGGAAAGTGATCTGAACTTACACAGAGATAAAGAATGGCTCATTTAGAGCTTGGCTGAAGTTCTGGATGAATGACCATCTTAACTTTTGCCTTATTCGAACAATTCTTACAACAAGATAAGGGTAACCAAAGTTCTGATTTTTCCAAGTAAAAGTGGAAGCTATATTGATGTGCAGGACCTATGTTTAAATAAAGCAGAGGTGTATGCAAAGTGATGTTATTTTTTGCATTATAAGACAAAGGCAACATATTACCAACACAGTCAACTTGGTCTTTAAAATAAGATATTTATTATCTTACTCCTTTTCAAAATCTTTGTTAATGAATGACTTGGTTTTGTTGCTTCTGGCCTATTTTAGCTCTTAAAAACAACATTAAGTATTAGCTACATTAAGAGATGGGAGTACTGTCACATCAAATGGAATTTTTTTCACCTTAAATTTGGGTTTAGATACCATAATGCAAAAATACTGTAAACAATAAAAAACATATTTCAACCATGCTTTTATAAGAAATACAGCATCTCAATCACTTGTGTTCTAACCCAGAATTTTTCCTTCATGTGGCACTTCTTGTTAATGTTGTTGTGTAGATGACATGGCTACTCCCCATTTCTAATCTGTGTGTGACTGCAAGGCAATGTCATGTGAGTCCGCAGCAAGCTGGCAAGTATAGCAGTCTGTCACGATCACAACAGATCACCCCAGTATCAAGCATTCTTTGAATGTGAAGAAAAACATCAGCTTGCTTTACTATTAAATACCCTCCTTATTGCCTAAAAATGGCTTTACACGAGATCTGGGTTGCTGTTTAGGTTAGTAGGCATTTCCCATTTCACAAAAAGAGAAGCCTGCATTATGATTACTTACAACAGCTGAACAGCAGAAGAGACCAGGCTTCTAGGAGCATTCAGGCATTGTTAACATTAATTCATGCTTAATAAAAGTTCTGTTCATTCTTGTACACCATTCAGATTCTCTTTTTACAAAATATTAGAATGGTCATGTTTCCATCTTTTAAGTTATCTACCACTGTGCAAGAAGCTAATAAAATCCCTACTCTTCATTTACATACCTCTACAATAGTGCTCAAAAGGAGAAGAGACCTGTCTCCCCAGGATACTTGGTCAAGCACTTTTAATAGGAATGGAAGAAAATACTCTGCTATGGCAGCGACTTAGATTAAAAATGCCTCTTAATAACTTCCTATTGAAGAAATTGAAGTGAGCCAGGTATATGTTCCGCTACATCTTTTTCAGGAAGTAGCAACTCAGGAAAAATTTGAAGTCCTGTACTACAGGACTTTGATACTAAAAATCAGCAAATTTGTGTTATGTACCTTATTCACAGTCCAAAAATAACAGGAGGGAGCGAAGAGTGAGAAAGCTCTGGCAAGAAATTTCTGAGCAAGTCAGTTCTACATCTGCCTCCACAGTGCGCAGTTATGTTGTGCAAAATCACTATAGGCAGGATCCTATTCAATTATGGTGAGAGTTTGCTTCCCTTTGCCTCAGGTTATGCCACAGCATAAAGTGGCCTGGGAACGCATTTGAGCACTAGCCTGCAATAGTCCACTCCACCCAACCATTAGTTCTCTCATTTTGGACAGCCCTGGCCTGCTTTCTCCAGCCATCACCTCTGCAGCCAAAACCGACCTGTCCCAGCTCAGGCATCCTCAGGTGTTTTGGCTCACCCAGGCAGCACTGATGTAGATCCAAAGAGAACAGCAAGGCAGCCCAGACACAGAAAGCAGTATAACCTCACAGTTCTGTGCTGCCTTGGGTGTGTTTCAGCTTGGCACACCTTAAGCTGGGGGTTCTGCGTGATCTGCAGTCAGTTCTGGCCCATGCCTTTCTCTGCTTGATCCCCCTCTCGGCATGCTCTTTAAGAATAGCACTGATAGGTGCTATTTGGATTAGCAGCGCTGTTTGCTTTCTATATAGACCTTCATATCTTCGGCTAACACAACTGAGAGTTGTCTCGGCTTGATTTGTAGGGAACCTCAATACAAAGCAGTCAAACCACCAATCAAACAGTAGAAAAGAAACAGTTCAGCTCCAGCGTTTTTTTGCATTTCTAATAGCTGGTAAATTGAAATGTAAAGCAATCCTCTGGTTGGCATTCCAGAAGTTAAATTTTACAAGAATATGCATTCAGAAAGGGGTATTTTTGAGCTTAACTGCTGACTGTGAAACCTTCCAAGACGCGAAAGACTAACCAGACTGCAGGAAGGCTACACAACCTTTGTTTCCAGCAAACAGTACTGTGGGCACAGTACAAGTCTCTGAACTAGAGCCAAGAAGAGTGATGCTTGCAGGCAGAGTGACAGGAAATCCCAACAGCGTTAGGTATTTGATTTTGAAAACTAGATCATTAAAAATGCAGGTGGTTAGAAGGATTTAAGTACAAAAAGAGAGCAAGACATAAAATGGAACACAAAGCCAGAACAATGAAAGATGCAGGAAAGAAGCAAGGAAAAGCAGATGCAGAAGTTCAGTCACACAAAAAGAGAAACAAGGACAGAAGAAGGATTTCAGTAAAGAATAGAAAAAAATCTGTTTATTTTAGTCTGAAGCCAATGGAAGTAAGAAGTCCTAAAGGCATTGGAATAGTTTAATTTTCATAGTTGGTCTGGTTGACATTTTCTTTTGAACACCAGATTAAATAACACAACTCGGCTAACAGCATCTTTGCTATAAATGCTACGGGGCTAAAGACCAGATAAGCAGCAGCATTTAAAGCCTTTTCCCTATGCAAATAAGTGCTGGTAAATAGTATCAACACATACATGTTTTCAGCAAGATGAAAATACAAAATTTGCTGACTGCTCAAGTCTGTTTTTCAACTTCAAAATCCTTGTGCCAACACCTGACATGCATCAGCCTGAGGTTTACATATGAGATGATAATTACAAGGTTGTCTTAAAAGAGAGAAATAGAAGACAGTAAATATATTTAACTAAGTATATGTATTTAACTAAGCCTATTATTTTTACTATTGTATCACTTGGATTTCTCAGCAGTCCAGATCCCTTAACACAAAACATGGACAGATTAACACGAGTGTTGAGATACCAGATACTTTTTCACCTAAAGCTCCCATTCTCAAAGGCAACAGATTCATGAAATTATCAGCTCCTATGTTGTGGATAGGCTGTGGGTGTCAAAATTATTAAATAAAAATGGAAAGCGTTTGTGAGAAAAGTCTTACTAGTTCAAGGACCATCAAATCTTCACAAGTTAGCAACAAATATTCAAAATGCCATTTTTATGTTACAACATAAAACTTCATTATTTTGAACTTTTGAAGTGTGTAGTAAATATCATAAAAACGCAGAGTGAACAATATTTTTTGACTTGAAAAATAAATTCTACAGAAATAAGGCAAGACCAGAGAAGGAGACAACATGGAAGATGCAGCAATTTCGGAAAGGTCAAGCAGGGTGTCACAGCAGTGCTGAAAATCACACCTTTGGGTACACCATTGCTATACATGTGCAGACTGGGCCCAGAACCAGCATGTCCTCATATGGACCTGGACACTGGTGAAACCCTGAGGAATTTAGTGGATCCTCCCTTGGGATGATAGCTCTACAAAGAGCCAGTTCCAGGGAAAAGGACCTAAATTTTATTACCAATTTTGAGTGCAGACAAGTTTTATATTGTAATTTAACTGCTGTAATGTCTGATATATCTGACTTAAAGGACGGAATTGTAATAAAGTTAGAAGCGTACAAAATTGCAGGAAGGACAATTTAAAGAGAAGCTCTCAACATTAACATCCAGGTTTTGAGCATTCAAAAGTGAGCTATGAAACATCAGAAAAATACATTTAACTTGAGGCCTTTGGTAAATGTCAACCAGGGGAAATATGACTTAGATTATTAGAGATACTCAAAGAATATAATCCACAGTAGATCACTTCAGCCCTGGCTAATTACTAAAGGCACTAGTTCATTACACTGCTGTAACTGTATCTAATTTAGTTTGCTCTGCAGTTCATTTTTTTTTTTTTTTTTAAATGTATTACTGTACTGGCTGTTGTAGGGTGCAATCTGCTCCAAAAGTGCTTCTAAACCCTTCTGGTTTCTACTAAGCAAGTCCAGAAACTGTAATTAAGGTGTCCTCACTTTTAAGCTGACTACTGATTAACAAAAACAAAGGAAAACAAACAAAACAACAAAAAACACACTCCTCCCCCAGTAGGCATAAAAGCTTGCATTTAAAAAACAAGACCATCCTTCAGACATTTTCTATAATAAGACCCAAGCAACTGGAATTGGTTAATAGGAAACCAAGGTCAGATGCAAATTTGAAATTCAGGAAAGCAAGTCTATTCATATATTATTAACATGGTCTGATCATGGGATATTTCATTATAAAGAAGTATTTATGGTTTATTCCTGTGAGATTCTGTTGTTGGTGTTGAAGTTTTACATGATACAAGACAAGTATATTCATATGTTATTGAGAGGGGTTAGAAGTAGCTCATCTGTAAAAGTTCCTTCCAACCCAGGATATTCTGAGATTTTTATTTTTTTTCCTCTGAATCATAATCTCATTCAGAGTTACTCCAAGAATCCACAACTACTAAGTTACAGATCACTGAGGAAGTATCCTGAGAGTTTTGGTTTTTGTCTGTCTTTTTCTTCTTCTCTCCCATGGGCACCTTTTATTGACTACTACTAATATGCTGAACCTCTGATCTGGCTCAGTATTATTGCTCAGGCATCCCACCACCCCTGACTCATTGGTTAATGTTCTCAACACAGCAGAGGACTATTTGCATGAGTAGTATCTTTCCACAGAGTAAATGTAAGGTAGATATAGCTACATACATCTCACAAACCTATGCAGCAATTAAAAATACCTCAAGCACTTTATAAGTATAGGCAAAACACTTGTTAACAGGAACAAGTATTTTAAGTTCTGTGGTACGAAATGTCAGTTCAGGAAAATCCATACCATATATCAAAGAATATTTACTATTCACATCTGACTTTCCAGTAGTTAATAATAATGAAAAACAATTTTTTAAGTGGCCATAAATTTATTTTACATGGTACATGCCATTCTTGTCACATTTGTGGCTTGGAAATATGGCAATGTAACAGATATTAAAACTGGCATAGTCTCATATTTTAAGTAGTTGTAGCCTGCTTGTATTTTTTAACACATTTCTCAAAAGTCATTCACAACTAATTGGTATGAGTTTTACTTGAGTTTTGTCTAAGTATTAGAAGGAAAACTGAAAAAAAAAGTTTGCAGCATTTCACAGTGAATCAAAAACTGCAGTACCTGTGAAGATATGAGAAACTTGTTTTTGTATGAATTTAAAATGACTGAAAGGCATGGGAACCTGTTACAGCACTCAATATTAAGACAAATGTTATCTCTAAGTGAAATAGGTCCCATTTTCTTCTGTTTGTATAGTGCACAGAGAGTCCAATTATCTCAAGCACAGGTGAATGAGACAATAAAGTGTCTTAAACCCTTCCTTGCAATAAAGGAAATAAGTCCAGACTGTACTGGAGTCACACTGGGCAGGCATCCTTGAAGAAAGCAGTCACTGATGTCACTTTTGGAAAAAATCCCTAAAATGTACGCTACCTGCAGATGCGTATTAGTTTTTTTTTTTTTGGGCCCTCCACGACTTACAGCAGTCAACTGCTAAAAGAAAACATTTCCTAAATTTTCCAGTTTCTGTAGTACCTGATAATATAGCAGATTCTAAAAGTGTTAGTGTGTAAGAAGAGATGGAGAGAAGAAAGTACATTCAGCCCAGGAGAAGCAGCACAAAGTTTTGAGATGTGCAAGTGCTAGACCTCTACCCTGCCTATACCTTGAAATATGTCTGTCTACAGATGAATGTTACATAGATGGGACAGCTTGCTAGCCAGCAGCACCCTCATCACACCAGTTGCAAACATGTCCATGCTTGACACTTCTTTAAAACGCTATGAGTTGAGAGCATCAGTCAGAGCCCCTTATCTAGATGAACCCCGAACAGAACCTTCCCTCTAAAGCCAGCTCTGCTTTCTGGTCTTGACTTCACAAGAAGAACTGCTGAGGCATGCTTCCAAGGGGACGACACATATCTACTTACAGGATCTGGTCTAAGAAGTCATGATCACTCCTTGACTCTGCACGCAGATGTGCATGTTGTCTATTGTCTATGACTGAGTTCAGATAGCAGTTTCAGGAATATGATGGTGAAATCGTCAGATACATCTGAGCAATGTTTAACTTACACAACAAAGGCTTTAACAGATTCCCCAAGCTGATTGCAAGCCGAAAGAATTTAGGCAGCTGATGATCATGCTGTTGGGTTTTCCCTGCTTTTTAATCTTTATCAGCTAAAGGAGGGCAAGTTGTAATACATCTACTCACCCTTCAATTGCTCCTTTATCCAAGACAGCATAGACTGCCTTTATACTGCAGCAAATACATCAACTTTTCTTGTGCCTCAGAGACTCTTAACACAATGAAGAGATATAAAGCTGGAAAACCAACTGCATCATACAGAACAATCCAATGGGGTACTTACTGGGCGTTATCACCTCCTCACTCGTAAGAGCTCACTTTCACGTCTCTTTTCCTCCTTTTAAGCCCAAACCTTGACAACAGAGAAGGTAAGGGACCGAATAACATAAAGAAAATTATAACATTGTTCTAGACCTGGCAGCACTGCTAGGAAGTTGAACACAAGCACTCCTCCTACCTGTAGCTGGGAACTGAACCCCAGCACCACCTGGAAGCAACCTCTCTTCCTGCCCCAGCAGAGCTGTGTCCTGCAGTTGCACACACTTGTCTGCAATCAGTATGCCACGGGCAGGCCTCAAACAGGCCTTGTTTGTGTCCTCCATTCAGCCTAAAGTCCCCACAAGGCTAATTAGCCTGCAAATAACCTCATCATCTGAAGTCTGGAAAAGAGCTGTATGGTTTCAGTTGTACCTCTCTGCAATTGATTCAACAGGTGCTTATCTTCATTACTACTTTCCTACTACATTACTCAAAAATGACAAGGACCTAATCACGCTCTGGGTTTCCATAGGTGAAGCAAATCTGCTAGTAATGACTGGTGGTATTGACCTCTGTATATTAAACCAAGCAGAATCATTTGTCCTCCAGGTTCTCCCTTCAACACAATAGGCAAAGCTCTGTTTTCTAAGGACAAAACAGTTCCAATGATGAAATAGAGGATTTTTCTTAAGGCAAGATGCAGAAAAGAAAACACTGACAGCTATGTTACAAAAATAGAAAAAGTTCAAACCCAGGTGTTTTATCAGCTCTTTTGCCTATGATCATAGTTCAGATACCATACGTTAGGGAAAGGAGTTTATTGGAACAATTTCTGCTAAAATATTAAAAGGCCTATCCATCACCATGTAACAAAAAATCCACAACATTCAGAGAACAGAAACTACCTTGCAAATGTATTGAAACAAAAACAACAAAAAAGAACCTTTTGAGGTAGCTCCTGCATATTGGCAAGGGAAGTAAAAAGCTTAATAAAGTGAGACTAACATAATTTGTCAGGAATGTTGTACAGTAAAACATCAGCAATGCTTGGCAACTGAGGATTCATTAAAGTGATGGTGAAGTGTTTGGTGGTGGGAGGTTTGACATGTTTTTCATCTTCCAGCAAGAAGTTATACTTCACACAGCTAGTAAGGCTACCAGCAGGTCTAAACATAGCTTATATTTGAAGTACACATTCTTCTGATTTGAACCCTTATAGTGAATAGAAGTGACTTTGCTATCTTTGTTCCAACATATTTTTTCTGTTTCTAATTACACGTGCCAAAGTGTTTATCTTATCTATTTTTCTACCATGTCACAGTTGCAGTCTGCTCCCACTGGTCTTAGATAAAACTGAACATTTGCACTCCTATAATAATTACAATTTCAAAAAGAGATTTTAGATTAACTTTCTGAATTAGAAACCTTGAAACAGTTTTGTTTAGAAAACTATGTTTTTTCTGACATGTTTTTGCATGTTTTAATGTTCTTTTCCATTTAGTTATTTTACTTTTGAAATATATGTAAAACATCCTTTTAAAATGCAAAATGCTAACACTTGCTTTCATCAGCATTCCTTCATAACTACCACAACCCTGCAGAATAGTTTTAGCGAGAAGATAACCGTCTTTTTGGGTGAATGACTTAGTTATCATTATTATTTGCCCAGTTATAGTTGTAGGTGGTAGAAGATTTCAGTTTATGCAAATGTGTATGAAGCAAAGTTGCTTCAGAAGCAAAGGGTATATGAGTCATTGTGCATCCTTCCAAAGGTTATCTTCTAAAATACCAAGTACCACCTCTCCCATGTTGAAGACTATACAAATTTTACAAATTTTTGCTTACAGAAGACAGGTACTTTCCCACATGTGTCTCATTTCCTTTAGCTGCAACACAGCTGTAGATTTGCTTCTGTGTTATAGTGGAGTAAGGAAAACTCAGCTGGAAAGCATTAAGCTTCTGAAAATGCCTGCAATTACAGGTCAGAATTAGAAACCTACTGAATACAGGTTGCCCTGGAGCCTGCTGTACCTGAATTTGGAGCAGTTTTTGACTGATGTCATCTCATATTATATCAGTGCTGCTTAACCCTGAAAGAGTGCCAGAGTTAGAAATGGAGCTGACACAACTAGGTTTTAATGGTCTCCAGCAACAATGTTTACTGCTCTGAGGTAAAAGGTGAAGAAAATATGTTGTCCTTCCATATACCATTTTAGCAGATTTAGGTAAAAAAAAAATCTGACATGCCCCTAACAAAGAAATCGAATAAAAGTGTAATCTGCTGGCAATATTTTACCACACACTCCTACTTGCAAAGGATATTTCTGTTTCTTTTATTTTTTGATTCATGTGCTTGAATGAACGATTCTCTCACTGCAGAGATTTTTTTATTTTTTATCAGAACTGTAAAACTGGAAAAGCCAGTGGCATTTACTTGGCAGTGTAGCCCTTGTTCATGAGCCTGAAAGCAGCTACAAATCTTGTAACAAAAAATACACAAATATCTCCAATCTCCATCTCCCCCATGCCTAAAAATGTTGCAGCTAGTGACAGGTAAGCAACTATTCAAATGAAATAAACTGGCAGAGCAGGCGAACAGCAAGAATGCAAATAGGATTGTCGTGCGCTGAATTAAATATATTGGAAAGACAAGAATTGAGAAGAAAAGTGAGCAAAGCAAGCCAAAACTCAGATGCTCAGCAGTGCAGGGCAGTTCAGAGGCTCTCAGCCCTTCTTTCTAAGCAAAGCTCCTGCAAGGCCTCACATACCATTTGCATGTTCCTCCCACAAGAGTGAGTGGGCTGGTGCTATCGTAAGGAACACCAGCTCCTTTCTTTTCTTTTTCCAAGAAAAGAAAGATAGAACAGCTTTGAAGTAAAAACTCCCTAGTATGAAAAGCTTTTCTCTAAGCATTTTTTTCTTTTCTCCTTCAGGTATTAGAAAGACAGGTAACAGAGAAACAAGGGAGGTGGAAAAAGAGGGAAGCCTGAAATCAATTTCTCTGAAGAAACTGCAGTCACAAATAACTCAACATTTCATAGTATGACTCCCTCCCCACTTACTTTTACATTGCAAGATTGAAGATAGTCAAGCTGGTGAGCTGGGAAAAAATTTTAAGTGCAAAATGAAGAAAGCTTGTTCAACACATGACTTGTCTGGTATCACCCAAACTCTAGACATTCCTATTTTTAGCTGCAAAATAATTTGTATATCAGTCATCTCTTTCCTCTTCAAGAGAGTTTTCTAATTACAGTTACATGCCAGGAGACAATATTTGAATTTAGTTTAATTTATAAATTACCGTGAAGCAGGTTTGTCCCTGGTGAATTTGAAACATTATCTAAAATTTCATGTTTTATCCACATCTGTCAAGTGAGCAATTTCCCTGCCTTGAAATATATATAATGCAAAGTGCTAACCTTGAAGAGAAAAGAAAAAAATTAATCAAATCTCTCTATTCAGGAAGAAAAAAAATTTGGTAATAGTCCCTTCCATCCCAGAAAATGATGATAAATTACGGATCCAAAATGTGTCTAAGTGTTGAGCATATAAAGGTGGTAACACTGATTTAACAATTCTAGAATCTGGACAACACTGTACATGGCATCACACAATATACAGAGAAACACAGCCTCCCTCTCTAAAAGCTTAGTCTCCTTGCAGACAATACCAGCCAAGGGTGAGCGAAGAGGAACTTTATTATCTCGAATTTGCAGAAGCACCCCGAGCACAGAGTGTATGAGCTGACTGCACTCTTGAAGCTTTTGCCAAAAGATGAACCTGTGTGTCTTAATCCCAGTTTAACATTTTACCCATAAATCTCTCCTCTCTCATCCTGTTGACTCCTGCCTGCAAATCCAGGCTGCCTGAGCACATGTGCAAAACCTTTATTTCTCCTCCTCTCTACATCCTTGTAACAATTTCCAGTTTTTCTTTGTTATTTTTTTCTTTAACCAAATTTTTGAAACCTCTTCAGGACAACAGACAGGGAGAAGGGCCCCTGTACCTTTGATATTCACATACTTACTTCCATTATGAGGGCAGGTTGGTAATGGCCTGGCAAGGACTGGTAACTGCTTTGCATCAAATTTCCCCTGGATGCTCTGACTGCAATCTGTACAACAACCGCTTGGAGAGTGCATGGCTGAGTCCTTGCTCTCTGCTGTTACTTTTGTTAATCCTACTGACAATAATTTATGCCAGAAGAGACAGACCTGCAAAAAATCCCAGAAGTAATCAATACAAAAATTACAGTAGAACCACTTAAGGACTTTGACTTTAATTTTATGTGCAGTGGTGTTATGTCAATAGAAGAAGTGACATAAATAATTTAGCTACTGACCATAAATGAGACAAGCTGAAGACATGACATGGTTTAATGAAACCTTGAAAAATAAATTAATATTTCCTTTGGGGGAACAAGAAATATTTACCCCCAGTGCAAATTAACTTTTCAATAAAAAGTAAAATTCCTTATTCGTTAAGAAAAAATATCATATTAATTTTAAGTATTTTGTTGTAGAATAATGATACAAATAATCATAATCTTGTGATTATGCAATTTTACCTGCAAATTTTTACAATCTACTAGATCTTTACCAACAAATTTATTGCACATCTTTTATCCTAAGAGATATGGAGGTGCAGTGCTGACAAAACCTGACAAAATCAATGGCAGAACTGACTAAATATTAAAATCCCGATTCCTATTGCAAACATTACTCCACATTACCAACATTATCAACTGCAAGAACAATTATCAACAACAACCAACATTATCAGCTCCAATCAATATATATGTACTTTTATTAACAAGTCTTAGCCATAAAGTAACTCAATTTCAACTCTATAAACCTAAAATGAATACCCTTCTCTCTGATTTTAACTTGGTAAGATACTTTCTGTTTCCTGCAGGTAGATGGCAGATTGTTGTCTTTGATGTTAAGAATTTCCCCATGCCCATCCTCACCTTACTCCTTTTTTAAGTCTGAATATAGCCTTTTATAATGCTTGTGCATTATCCCAAATCACAAAAATTTACTGCTGGCTGTAGAATCTGACACAGATCCAAAGACAGTAACAGGAATTTTCTAAGATTTTTTCAGAGCTCTTCAAACAATGGTAAAGTAATTAGGAGCAAAATGTAGCAGTAGATACCAATGTACTCTCAAGATCATGATGTACATATCTCAAAACTATGAAACAGGCATGTCATTCAAAAAAAGCAAAATGTCTTCATTGAGGAAAATAATTTCCTCACCTTTTCATATTATCTTCTTCATCACTTGAATAAACATGTTTAGCTCCCTGAGTGCCTATAAAAAATCTGTAAAATTACAGACTTAAGTAGGAAATCCCCCCAAGCAACAATCAGCTACAAACCTAAAGGCCTTTCCACCACAGAGTGGATTTTTTTATTATTTCACATGCTCCAGAGTTTTGGGCACCACTCATTTCACAGGTTAACTCATAACTCCTGTTTTCTTTACATGAAATATGCACTAGCCTTTTGTACTCCCTGCTGCAGCATATTTGAGATTAAGTACTGATAGCCATCCAAAGACCATAGAATCATAGAATAACAGAATATCCTGAATTAGAAGGGAGCCATAAGGATCATCGAGTCCTACTCTTGGCTCCATGCAGGGTAACCTAAGAATTAAGCCATTTATCTAAGAGTGCTGTTCAAATGTTTTTTGAATGCCATTAGGCTCGGGGCCATGACCATATAGCCTGCGGAGCCCATTTCAGTGCCTGGCCACCTCTGGGTGCAGAACATTTCTCTAACACCCGGCCTGACCCTCCCCTGACCCAGCTCCATGCTGTCCCCTCGGGTCCTGTCGCTGTCCCCAGAGAGCAGAGCTCAGCGCCTGCCCCTCCGCTCCCCTCGTGAGGGAGCTGCAGGCCGCCATGAGGCCTCCCCTCAGCCTGCTCTGCTCTGGGCTGAGCAAACCAAGGGACCTCAGCTGCTCCTCATGTGCTTGGCCCTCCAGACCCTACAATGTCTTCATAGCCCTCCTTTGGATGCACTGTGATAGTTTTATGTGCTTATATTTTGGTGTCCAAACCTGCATGCAGTGCTCGAGGTGAGGCTGCACCAGGCAGAGCAGAGCAGGGCAATCCCTTCCGTTGACCAGCTGGCAGTGCCATGCCTGAGGCACCCCAAACCACAGCTGGCCTTTTTGTCTGCCATGGCATACCATGACTCATGTTCAGCTTGCCATCAGCTAGAACCCAGAAATATACGAAGCCTTTTAAGTTTCTGAGACAGCTGAGTCTGATTTGCTCAAGACAAAAAGAGAAACAAAACTAGGTCCTGCTGTATCTTTCCTTGTATGACCTGCACTTTGTGGGAGGTTCGTGGTAAGGTGACAATTCTCAATTCTGTAGCTACTTTGCTTTAGCTGTGCTAATTGTAATATGCATGAAGCAAGAGATGATATACAGGCTTTCTATTGGGATAAAGACATGATTCTGGACTCTCATGCAATCCCTCTCATGTTCACTGCTCTTTTTTTTTTTTTTTTTTTAACATAAAACACTCAAAGGTGAGGATATTGGATTTGATTTGATGGAGTGGAACTGTTGAAAAATGTAGTACTTTGTGTTTCTTTTGTGCTATGCTCACACACAGTGCTTTAGAGGGCTAGACTAGCACTTGATGCACTTCAAAGACTAGGAAAACTCTGCTAGAAACTCTCCATGTTGGAGATGGCTTGGTTGAGCATTATGGCAATGGAATGAACTATGGCTGTTCACGAGTTTTTTAAGTACTATGGTACTAAAACATAACCATTGCATACAAACTCATTGCATGACAGATCAGCTACAAGTATTCTGCTCAACCAGTGCCTATTCTCATTTCAGATGAGTGGAAACACTCATATATTCCATGTTCAGTCTGACTGGCCTAAAAAATCCACTACTGAGATCAGTGGAATCTCACTTCAGGGGCAAGCAGCATTCCTACAAATAAATGGTTTCTCAGTGTGCAAGATGGCTATTACTATCTACAGTCGATTAAGAAAAAATAACGGGGGAAAGGGAAGTAAATCAAATATTATAAATTTAATCAGCTCAAAAAGCTATTGAATGGACCCAGTGACAATTGAGAAAAACGAGACTTTGTTCTTGGCACAAAAGACAGACAAAACAGCTCATCATAAATCTTGGCACCTATTGCTACGGATGATACTTTTATTTCATGATGACTCACCATTTCTGAGTGCAGGGAACAGTGCTGGCAGGTTTCCCTGTGTAGCTCGTCCTCATATCTCTGCCACTTAACTGCAAGGGCTTCTTGAATCAGAGATGGTTTTGCCCAGTTAGTGCACTATGCTTTGGTTGCCTTTACTTTTATATTTGGACTATGCCCCAAGCACCTTGTTGCCTTACTTTCTGTGCATGTTGCTTGGTTAAAACAAAAACAGTATCTCTTCTACAGTTTCACATAACAGATGAATCACTACTACATGGAACTTGCATGAGCAGTCCTCACTGCAGTAAAATGGAAGAGGGCAATGCTGCATTGCATAGCTGATCATCCAGACTATTCCTTCCTGACTTTTTAAGAGATTTTGAAAGTGTCTTATTTCATCCCCTATTTTATCAGTTGTTTAAAACAAATTTAAAAAACACCTCCAAATCCATCTTAGCAATGACTGCTGCTGTCTTGAGAAAAGCCGTGAAAGATTTGGGGTTTATTTTTGCCTTCACTCTAAAGGTAAAAGCAATAAATTGATAATAACAAAAAAGAAAAAACAAACAACCACAAAAAACAGGGAGAGATGAATGTAATGCTTTAAGAAATTTTAAAAAAAATAAGTGGCCTGCTTGCTCCTTGGTATTCTATCATCAATCCACTGTCTTTTATATATATATATATAAATTAGTATTTTGATTAAATAAAAATTCCTAGTGCACAGTCTTAACACTGCTGACTTTAGATATGAGTGCTGATGCTTCAATATGTTAGGCCCATAAATGCAAATTGAAGCAATCACACAAACATGGGAGCAGAGTGAAAATAGAGCTGAAAGGTTTTTTATCCGAACAAACTCAGTCACTTGATTAAAGTTCTTGAGTAATTTGCCCTTTGTGATGTTTATAGGATATCTACTGATATACAGCATATAAATTCTCTTTTCTTTTGGGTACCATCTCTCTCTGCACTTGCAATACAGTGGAAATATATCCAAGCTCCCTGTAGCCTTGCAGGCTGTACTCAAGCTAACTTCATTTTGGGAGCAATATAGCCAGATTAGCACTGTGCTACACCCAAGCTATTTTTGCTTTCTTCACAGCAGCCTGCTACTAAATGTGCTGGGGAGAAGTTTCACTAGTGTTTTGGCACATTTTCCACAACAGTCAAAGAAGCTAGCACTTCAAACTTTGAGTGAGAAGCAGAACACAAATTGTGTATGTCAGTGCACATATAACACACAATACAAGCTACTGTTCTGTATATCTATGATATATCTATGAATATATCTATGATATATCTATGCTACATCTATAAATATCTATTCATTTTTCCCATGAACCACAGATAATTCAAGCTGAAAGAGGACTCCTACTGATGTCCATCCACTTGCCTTTGATAAAGCCACATGGCCTAAGTAATTTGTAATTTTTCTCCTAAGAATCTTGGACCAGATTCACCTTCCACAAACTCTAAGCAATTCCTATTGATTAGTACAGCTTGCCATTCAAAATCACTCAGCTCATAGGAGAAATCATTCAGTACAAGGTGGTCTTAATTTTAAGCATATCCTGCAGAAGTAGGTGTTCACATGTTATTATATAAACACGCCACACCATACAAGAAGATCTTCAGGTCTGGAGATGAAGCTGCCATTTTATTTTTCTCCTTAAAGCAAGCACATCAAGAAACACCACAGACTTATTATATCTCTGGGCAGGTTTTTCAAGACCACAAACAATGGACTTAGAATAAAGTAACTTACGGTACAGAGAGCTCAGATTTACTGGGGGAAATACATGTAGATTAAAAGAAATTGCATCAAAGCTACCAAGTGTCAAGGATATCCCTGTAGGGCCAGTCCTTTTCTTGAGTCTTGCTTTCATTGTGGTGACTTCCAGCAGGCTCTTGAGTTAAAACAAACACTGCAAAATTCTTTCCAACACTTAAGGAAATCTTATTTCCATCTTTGAGCACCAGGTACTTGTGCACAAGGCTGCAGGAGCTCTGCTAGCTCTGGTTCCCCCCTCCACCCAGCCAGGACATTTACCCTGCTGCCAGGACAGCCAAACAGGGCCCAGCACTTTGGGAAAATGCCATTTCTTCCTCCTTCTGCAGCCACTAACTGCAACCAGCTTGAGACTAGCATCCTCTCCCAACCACACATTTTTTAAACAAAAATTCCAATTTTAACTGGAAGATTATCTGAGTGCCTGCAGAGGAGAAAAGAACCATGTTTCCTGTGATGACTTTGATGCTTCCAAAGCATGCTGAGGACAGAACCATGAAGTGCAGGAGTAGAATTTAGGAAATAAATGGTGAAAAGCTTTTTGGAATCTGAGAAAATAATTAATTCTCAACAAGCCTGGATGAAAATATCTGTTTTTCTGCATGGCTATCAAGATGCAACAAGAACAAAGCAGGGGTCTCTCTTTTTTTTTTTTTTTTTTTTTTTTTTTTTTTTTTTCCATGTACAGAATGTAAAGGCTATCTTTTCTCAAAAGAAAGTAGAGACCATTTACTGAAATTCAACTTTTTTATATACAAACAAACCTAGAGAATATACACCAATGACTTAAAGGATTTTCAGAAAAAAGCTTTCAGAACTAGTAATTTTTTTTTTATTTTTTTTTTTGGTGGGGGGGAGAGTGTGCAGTCATTTTTTTTTTGCTAAACTGTCAACAGACAGAGGAAATCTAAAAGATTCATAGATTATTTATTTATTTATTATTTTAAAATGTGAGTTGGAGAACTATAGGTTACTTACCATTCTGCTTAGTGTTATAGAAAGCCTTTAAATGTTTCATCTGGGATATTACAAGCAATGAAAAAAAGCCACTTAGCACATTTGCGTAGAAGGTGTTGTTGCAAATCTATTGTCTTCGTAGTCTGTATGTTTAAGCAATTTTGGGCCAGTTATAGAGGCAATGACAAGGCTTTATACCTTGTCTTTTAACTTGACTTCCACTGTACGATGTAAAGAAGACACACGAAAAAAATGATTGAATGAATGACTTCAAGATGCTGTTGTTAATACGTAGAAACCAGAGTCTGGTTACTTTCCAGACTTTGGTCAGAGAAAGAGCTTGGTCCCCTCTTTGGGGAGATTTAGGCTGGATATCAGGAAGAGGTTCTTTACTGAGAGGGTGGTCACACTCTGGAACAGGCTCCCCAGGGAAGTAGTCACTGCAATAAGCTTGTTGGAGTTTACTGGAGTTTAAGAAGCGATTGGACTGTGTACTTCGTTACATGGTCTAAAATTTTGGGTAGACATGTGCGGTGCCAGGAGTTGGACTTGATGATCCTTATGGGTCCCTTCCAATTTGGGATATTCTATGATTTTATCATTCATCATTTCATATTTCTGTAAAGCAGTAAAACGATATCATAATTTTTTTACTGGAAAAGTTTCTTGTTGCCACAAATCTTTGTGCAACAGTAAACAGAAAGGAAGTTACTATTACAGAGAGATCTGAATCACTTGCAACCTGAAAAATGCATTTTAATACAGCCAAATGCAACATAATATATCCGGGAACAGAGTAAATCTACTCAATCTACAAACAAATCTGCAAACTAAATCTAAAAGCTGAAAAAGCTTGTCTAGGAAAGCAGCAACAAAGAAGATTTAAAGGTCACTATAGAGAAAGTTTTGCAATTTTTCTGGCAAATAGTTTCTTTGCTGGAAAATACACTTACCAAAGTCTAGTTTAGGAGAGGACAAAATTTGTTAAGTAATTCAGGCTGAATTTAAAATATCATTCAAAGGTGAAAATTCCAATTTTTGGTCTGCCTAATATTAATTTCCTGTAGTTTAAACATAAAATCTATGAATGTCATATATATTGCAATGTACATTTAACAACATGTATGCTAAACTGAATATACTTTACTGTTAGCAGCTGGCATGTGCTGTCATGGAGGTTCTTAAGTAAACTACACTTTCTTCCATAACAAGACTAAGAAAATCTGCTTTCTGACTTGCATTGGAAATGAGAGGAGCAGTCGTGCTAGAACTTCTGTTACTTTGAAAGCAATTTTGTGGGAATTCACGTTTTTTTTTTTTGTTTGTTTTTTTTTTTTTTTTTTTTTTTAAATCCAGTGGCCTTAAATGGTCTGTTCATTCACATCTGCGTTCTCTCATATCATCCTTACATTCCCCCACAGAATTAATTGAGTGCAAGATTCACTGTCACACTCACTGCCCTTTGAAAAGAGGCACTGTTTCCTACCCACTTCACAGCTCCAGCAACAGTCAGGAATTATTAGTGTTTGATGATCTTTTGTTTCAAGACTTCAACCTCTTGTACTTTGAAATTGAAATTCTTTAGCCTGCAAGGGCTTCAGACTCTGACAGCTGACTTCTTGAACTTTCCTAAGCTGCAACAGCAAAGAAAGTAAATCTATCGGTTTTACCCCTTACAGTAATAGCATTTGTTAAAAATGGAAAAATAAATACAGTAGTGCTGGCAATGCCTACTGAAACTACTGTCCTAACTTATTTTATTTTATTTTATTTTATTTTATTTCTCCATTAGTTGAATTAAATATGATCTTTTTACACATTTTTAAACAGATCTATTGAAGCACCGGTGTATCTTGCATTCAGCAATGTGACATGTCAGAAATATCAGACAACCAAAAGTATTTAGCAGCTGCATTCTCATGGTCCTATCAATTGTTTTCTGTTTGTTTGTTTTTCCCCAGAGGAAGAAATAGCTGGCATTGCTCTGCTTTCTTTTCCTTCCACATTCTCTACACAGCCGAAGTTGTCCTAAGCCACTCCACAGACAGGAAAGCAGATAATTATATAAGCTGGTAAGAAAAATTAAATATTCTTTATGCAATGAAGAATTGTAGTACCAGATACAATTTCATTCTAGTCTGAGAATTCATCTACCCCTTTCCATTGATGTCACAGAATAAAAAACAGGTATTTATGGACAGCAAGCACCTTATTAACAGAACTCCCGACACACCTTGGTCTTTCCTGAACCACAAACCTAGATGAAGCTTTTTAGGAATCATAAGTGTAGAAGATTAAAGGCAGTAGTATTTACATAGGTCCTAATGACACACAGTGGTATATTTCTGTGGTCACATACTGTCTGATCAGCAGTACCTCCCTTTTCCTCCTTTGATTGAATTGCCTCATTATATTCTGATATGAATATCATATCAGAAAAGATGGCATCCTTGTATGGCAGGAATGATCAAACCCCCCTTTGTACAGAAACTTATCACAGTAATAAAGAAATTACATTTTTTCAGCTAGAGGAAGCAGTAACTCAAAAAACATACCTAAAATAACATAAGCCATGAGATTCTATTGTGATTTTCTTTCCCCTAAAGGCATCAGCAGTAGTTTAACTCTTAAAGTACTGACAACAAAGATAAAACTCCTATGAAATTCTAATTCAACCACTATTGATCCCTTTTGAGATTATTACTTTACTTGAAACGCAGATGCATATGTCTACAAGGCTAATGTTAGGAGTCACGTAAGAAGGATTCAGGCATTCAGAGGATTTAGGATTTGGTGGATGAAGAGGAAGGATTTATTGTACACAGAAGCAGTTATTGCATCTTCAGACCAGTGAGTTTGAGAATAGAAGCCCAACTTGGAATCCAAAGAAAAAGCTGTGTAAGTGCAAAGAATCAAGGTAGAATAAACAAGAAAAAATAGGTCTTACATAAATCACAGATTTTCATTTTTAGTCCAGTCTCAGCCATCATATACTATTCACAGCATGTCTGAAAAGTGTTGTTTTTTGGAATAGAGAAAGGAAAGGTGCAAGCCTTTACCTAAGTTTAAATCTTTATGAGCCTTCTTACAGCCTGGAGAATATTAAGACCTGAGACACCATCAGAGAATTGCAGTGCTCTATTTTGGGAACAAGAATATCATGACTGCTTTCAATATGAATAAAGTGTCAGGCCGCAGAAGTTTCAGGTATACTGTTTGTAAAAGAGTGATAGTTTTCTCTTTCAAAATAGAACACTGTTGCTTTTGGTTGGTCCCACCACTGAGCCAAGTAACCCTGGTCCTTAGCGCTACAGTTCTCTAGTGAAGCCCAAGTGACAGGGCGTGCAGTTAAGGGAGCAGAACATTTAATGTTCAGTGCTGAGGAGTGTTCATCAAAGCTAAAAGTAAACCATTTCGGTCTTGCATGTTTCTGTTGCTGCCCCAAGCCTTCACAATGTTCTGTGTCTGGCTGGGATAGAGTTGACTTTACCAGCAGCAGCCCATACAGTGCTGTGCTCTGCACTTGTACCTAGAGCAGCACTGGTATCACACCCATGTTGTGTCTGCTTCTGAGCAATCCTGGCACCACATAAGGACTCCCTCCAAGCCCCCAGAGTCAGCAGGCTGGGGATGGGCAGGAGATGGGGAGTATCACCAGGGCAGCTGACCTAAACCAACCCAAGGGATGTTCCATGTCATGTGGAGCCACACTCAGCAATAAAAAGTGGAAAAGGGGAAGGAGCGTGTGTAGGGGGCTCTTGTGGTGGAAGCATCTGTCCTCCCAAAGAACCGTTACATGTCCTGCTTCCCAGGACATGGCCAAACATCACTCATTGATGGGAAGTAGAGAGTAACTGCTTTTTTTTTTTTTTTTTTTTTTCTCTGTCCTTCCGTGCAGCCTTTGCTTTTTTTTTTATTATTATTTTTTCCCTCCTCACCCTTTTCCCTGTAATTAAATAATCCTTATCTCAAACTTTGAGCTCTTTGTGTCATACTTTCTGAGTGACCATGCTGGAACTTGGCTGCCCACCTGAGTAAAACCACCACACCTTCTGACATCACCAGCCTCTGGGTGCAGCCACTCAGAGGCTCAGTTATCAATGCACCCTACTGTCTGCTCATCCAGTCCAGACTTCAGCAGCTTCTCTTGGAGGAGCTAACAGGAGGCAGTGTTGCAAGTCTTCCTCAAGAGCAGGTAGACAACATCTACCCAGCTCTCCACTGGTGGCTAGAGACAGAAGTGCTGAGGGTACTAACTGGCCTCACAACTGCTGCCATCAGAGTGGCACCCAAGACTGTTTATCAATATGGTGATAGGCACTTTATACATAGAAAGTCTCAGAAAACAGAGGGCCCATTATTTCATCACAAACGTTTCACGCATTGGTCAAGCACCCCTTTCCCTTGGGGAATCCATGCTGTCTACTCCCAATGATCTCTTTGTCCTTCCTGCACCTGGAAATGGCTTCCAGGATGAGAGGTTCCAGCACCTTCCCAGGGAAGGAGGTGAGTGTGACTGGCCTGGGATTCTTCGGATCCTCCTCCTTGTGTGGCTTGTGGATGGCAGCGACATTTGCTTCCTTTGGAGCACTTCTCGCAGTTGCCAGGAACAAGCAATGATTGCTGAGAGTGGCCTTGCAATGGCATCAGCCAGCTCCCTCCATGCTCATGGGGGAATCCCATCAGGGTTCCTGGACTTCTCTCTCTCGGTTTCCTCAAGGCTTGCCCAACCCCATGGATGGGGTTTCTGTGGCAAGGTTGAGGTAGCAGGCTGGGAGGATGCAGAGGTGGGCTCTGTGAGAAGAGACCGGGGGCTGCCTCTTCTCACGGTAAGCCCCCATCAGCTGCCTGGGCCTCCGAGAGGCCTCCTCTGGTGCCTGCAGACCCCCGAGCCTGAGGTCTCAGCTGCCATGTGATGCTGCACTTGTAGCTAGAGCACTTGTAGCTAGAGCAGCACTAGTATCACACCAGTGTTGTGTCTGCTGCTGAGCGATCCTGGCACCGCATCAGGACTCCCTCCAAGCCCCAAATATCCAGCAGGCTGTGGGTGGGCAAGTGATGGGGAGGGGACATCACCAGAACAGCTGACCTAAACTGACCCAAGGGATAGTCCATGCCATGTGGGGTCACACTCAGCAACAGAAAGTGGAAAAGGGGAAGAGGGTAGGAGGGGGTGGGGGGGACGGACAGCGGAGCTCTCCTCATGAGAATGTCTGTCCTCCCAAACAACCACTGCGTATATCCCCTGCTTTCTGGGATGTGGTCAAACACCACTTGTTGATGGGAAGTAGAGAGTAATTCTTCTCTTCCCCTCTGTACTTCTGTGCGGCCTGTGGTTTTTATTTTTTTTTTTTATTTTTTTCTTTGTTTTGTTTTATTCTTCCATCTTCCTTTTCCCTTTAATTAAATTATCCTTATCTCAACCCATGAGTTGTTTCTTACCTTTTCTGCATACTTTCATCTTCCCCTTTTCTTCTAAGGAGGGGGAGTGAGAGAGCAGTTGTGGTAGAGCTCAGGTGCCCACCTAAGTAAAACCACCACCCACACAATACTATTTCCATTCATGCAACTGCTTGGTGTTAGTCATCTTTGCTCATCTTAGGCTCCAGCTCACTAGGGACGCTTCCACGATGTGTTTCCTACAACAGGAAGCTGGGTAGTTTTCAGTTTGAGTCAAGAAACTGGGTGAAGTTACAATGACATGCATAGGATCTGTTCCTCTGTCACTTACTGTTCTCCTGCTCAGTAAATTCAAGGAGAATAATGCTGTTAACAGACAGCAACAAATAAGAATATAGTCACGTCTGCTGGACTGGACTCGAGGCCCATCTATTTTAGTAGGATTGCTCTCACAGCCCTCAGCACTAACTACTTCAGGAGAAGGGGCAAAATGTGCATTAGGTAGATAGCAGATAATCCTCCCTCAGAGTGGATCTCTTCTAAATTCACAGTAAAACTAGAGAAAAATCCTTGAACAGTGGAGTTTAGAAATGGCATGGTCAAATGAAACTTTTCAAGAACCTTACAGGTAGAAAGTAAATCAAAATTATTTACAGAACAAAAGATATTGTGATTAAGCCTAATTAATGAAATTGTTTGGTGGTGGGTGAAGGGAAGGGGGAAATACAATTCCTTACTATCTGGTCCATGAGACCTACTGTGGAATTCTTTGTGGTTCTGAGAGAAGGGTTATAAGAATTTATTTCCTTTAGGTTTATATAGAAGATATGTGTGTGTGCTGCATTGTTGTGTTAAGTCTAAACATATCAATGCTGGTTGAATCATTAAAATCATATTCTTACCCACCACTCCATGAATTGTTACATGCCAATTGCAGAAGTACAACTGGCTAACTCACTCATGAGCAGAAAGATTTTTTTCCTCTCACAGAGTTGCAAACAAAATCCAGCAAGACATCTAATTGTAACCTAATCTTGTCAATTCTGTGTGCAAAAACAATTTTAGGTATGATTGTCAAAATGTGCAGAGGGAATAACAACAGGGTATTTCTGGCACCCTATGGATTTAAAAACAGATTCAGTGGCATTTAAATAAAGTAGCAGGGCTACATTTGCTAAATCAAATAATATTGGACTAATAAGGACATCTGGAAACAGTTGGTATCAAACAACATTTGATTTGTGTTTCCTTCATAACTGCAACGTGTGGCTAAAACAGGTGCATTGTTCTTGGCAGTGTGGATGCCAAATGCTAAGACACTTGCAGGGAAGTTGGGAAGAGACAGTTATGGATAAAATTGGCAAATGTATTTGAGCATAAATAACAACACTGATTCAAGGCCATCACGTTAATTAGTATAAAGAGAGTTTTACCCTTATTAGCATAGTAAGGATCACATTTAGACCTTATGAATATCTATTAGAAATACAGGGGGAAAATAATAATAATAAAAAAAAATAATCCATGAGCTTCCAAAAAGAAGCGAAAGGAGTGGAAATGAGGCTCTATGTCACTGTACCCCTTTTGGATAAAATCAGGAATTAATCTCTCCATTTCAATCTAGTGCTAAGCCTTACTTAGTAACTACAGGAAGCTTAGGTAGTGCAAAGCAAGGACTTGACAGATTCAAGGCCATGATGTTTAGTCAGGCCTTATGCCTTATTAAAATTAGCATTTTTCTTAGCATTTTACTGGAATTTTAAAATCAGTAACTAGGACTGATATGTATGAACTTAAGCTATCTTTAATACAATAAAAGATCCTGCCTCAGTGTGCTGTAAAGCTAACAAAACAAATCTGACCCCTCATATAAGCAAATAGCTCGCATAACCATCTTAAGTACAAGCAGCTTGGTTTCGATTAATTAAAGTGCCAACATTACCAAACATTTAGATGGGAGCCAAGTATGAACAGAGAAGGGAAATGAAGCTCCCCATGAAACTTCTCCTCTCACGTCTGCTAGCAGAACTGGGCCAGATAGTTCTGTTCACTGCTATTATTATTCTTCTAACCTCATGAATACCTAAGAGGCTGAGGTGGGAGAATTTATTAGCTGAATGTTTACCTATGTTATGAAACTTTGCATGTTCTTATGAGTCTTTCCAAATCTTTTACAAAAAACTTTAAAAACAAAAACACACACATAAAAAACCAACAAGCAGTTATTTGAGAGAAGTGGAAGAATCAAAAACCAATGCAATTTCAAATGTAAGGTTTTGAGTTTTCCTTTCAAAAGGAAAATTTGCCCACTTCTATGCAAAAATCCTCACCTTATGATTTGAATTCATTTCTCTCAGCATTTTGCACAGACAGAATAGCCCTCCTCTTCCAAAGAACTGACAACAGGGACAAGCTTGATGAGTGTCAGACATGCAAAGGAAAAATGAGTTTCTCAGAGTCACACCAAGCAGACATGGTATTCAAAGCCTAGGATAAACATGACCATCTTCTCAGCCACTGCTCTAAGCACTGGACCATGCTTCCACTTCCAACTCAGTGACAGACAGATCATATTACTGCCACTCTCCTCCTTGTGTCTCAATTCAAATACTTTTGAAGACCTTGTTACGCACATTACACCACTGCTATTTATTTCTAGTCCTTACATCTAGAGGACTGATAACTTGAGTTGGCTGGAATCTGCTGTCTGGAATTTAATTGCTGAGCTGCCTACAGCAACTTCAACCATAAGATCACTTTAGTAGTACTTGCATACCCGGTTACTATAAGACAAAATGGTTATGCTACTTTGATCAATCATAGCTACACTACTGATGTTCACAAAGATTTGTATTGCTGTTATAAAGTTATTTCCCACTTCAAAGCCAATTATTTTAGTAGGCAGATTTAAACTGGTTTAGATGCATTGATATTAGGGTTTTGTAAGCAGTGCTAACCCACTGAGTAAGTACATCTTATACAGAATGGATGTAGCAAATATGGCTATTCTACATCTAGAGACTGGTAAACTATGTCATAGTACTGTGACATCAAGATTAAAATGAAATTTTCTTTTCTGAGTCGGAAATTCATCAATTCTACAAGCCAAAAATATACTTCTACACAATATGTACAAATGAGTGAAAAAAATTGTATCAAAAAAAGCAGGAACCATTCTTATACTCACAGTATTGGCTGTGCTCAGATCTCTCAGTGAACACCATGTACTTGATATAAACATGGAACAACAGTTACTCTAGCTACATCTTTATGTCTTCTCTACCAAACAAAAATCAGTACAGAAATAACTGGGGTAGCAGTATGAATCTTGGCATTTTTCCAAACCATGGATTCAGTGTAGGTCCTCTAGGTGTTAACTCTGTTCTCCTTGTCTGTTATTTAAGTATGCACATGGTTTAGGGCATAGCATGCTCTATTGCACAGTCCATAACACGAAGCCAGATAACGTGTGCTATCCAAACAGGTAGTAAAAGTAGTGATAGTTCCCTTCTCTCTCTGGCCAATGAAAATAAGAATTTAACTGCTGAACAGCAACATTAACCCTTTCAACTTTATAACTTGTATTAGAATGCAACTGTCATGTTTTCTCTCTTTCTTTCCCCTTTCTTTCCTATTTTTCTTGTTCTGTTCTCACTCTATAATTTTCTCTTCTTTCAAAAACACAGCTAGAGATAGAAGTCTATAGAATACCACATAGGCAGTTATACCTACCAGTACAAACCTTTTATTAGTGTGATAAACAGAAACTATGCACAATAGAGGGGTTAGTCCCCTTCCGAAATAATCATAGACTGCATTTCACAGCTGTAAAATTCCTACACCAGTTGAACCCTTACATATCTACTTGTCATCACATATTTAAAGAGAGTCCTACTCTTATGTAGGGGTAAACCTGATAACTGAATAAGCAGCTCTGCTGCAGAGCAAGATAGCATTTAAAGGACTTGTCTATGTATAACTAAGCCAATCTGCTAAGCAAAAGGCTTTGTCTCTTCTACTCGTGGCACTGACAAAAGTTAACCTCACAAAATGTTGTTAGTAGGAGAAACTGTCATAACAGGAATGTAAAATATATGCTGACTCTGCCTACCTTACTTCATGACTGTGGCAAAACCACAAGTGATCTCTACAGAAATTGGCTTTAGCCTCACTAGTGACTAGCACCTGGCTTCCACATGATAATTTGAGACCAGGAATCAGTTGATATTGAGAGGCCATCAGCCTGCTCAAAGACAGAGAAGAAACAGGCTGGACAGAACAGGATAGCTCCTTCAGGAAACCCAAGATCAAGCAAAAGGTACAGAAAAAACCTTGTACTACCTGTATTACCTAAAACATACAGGCTGAGGTACAAATGGGAAAACATAAAAAGGGCCTTCAGGGGGAGGGTATCCGAAAAGATCAGATATGTGTTGGGGAGCAGCAGGAGCAGGACTGCTCCCCGTGCATGAACTCACAGTTGGGGCACCTGTGCAACAGCAACACAGCAGAGCCAGTGACAGTCTAGCACACAGCAGATGTGGCAACTGAGCAAGCCAGGTGTCTTTTTTTTTTTCAGAAACCCCAGAAAACCACTCAGGAGATGGGGCTGGAAACAGGCACCCCACCAAGTAGCTCCAGTCAGGGCCTGAGCTTGACTGGGACTGGTGGGCCATGGGTGGGAAGGCAGTGGCATGGTGCTGCTCAGAGCTATCCACACCAAAACTCAGGGTTCTGGCCCTGCTGTTTTGATTCGCATTGAATGTTTTTCTGAGAGATAAATTCATCTCGTAGGATGAGTATTACAGTCAAAAAAGCCTTTAGGCATTCTGTTTGGTTCACTAGTTTACCCCAGCCAGAGTTTTAAAACTGAACACATTTCTTTCAATCCAGAACTGCTTTGGCAGCATCTGAACAAATTGCAAGGTTAAACATTGCACTATTAAACCATGACTCAAAAGACATGGATTTTAGTCCAGAGATCAGTTAATCATAACCAGAAAAGCCAGACAGGTAATAAGTGTATTGCTCATCTATTACAGAAGAGGTGATTAACTGAGGACCTTTCCATATGGAATAGAAATGCCGTGAAACTGGTATTAACAGACGTCAACTGGGCTAATAATAGAACTGCATTATATGCAATACTAGGAAAGGATCTGAGAAGAAATGGGTAGACTTTAAAAGCAAAGAAATCTAATTTCAAGTAATTTAATATACTTTGTTGGTCCTACATTGAATTATTGAATTTTATAATATGAGGTTTATCCCTTTTCCTGACAAGATAAAAAAAAGAGGCACACGTTAATAGCCTGAAATCTCACAACTTTCATTGCCTCAAAGTACCAGTCTGATCCTTGACAACATCTATTAGTGTTTATAAGCCTCTATCTTTTTCTATACAGAAAGAATCAGATCTCCGTGTACGCGATCAGACTTGTCTAGCAGCAGATCTACGCTCCCAGGATCAGTTAATTCTGTCAGTTGCGAGTAGCACTTCAGAGCATATGGAGAACTACTCTGCATGTCCTTTTTACAGGTTCTCTCCTGGCATCAATAGCAGGCCTGTGCAAAGGGTACAAAGGCAAATCCATGGGCAAAAAGAGAAGTCATGATCTGCAAAACACAAATAGCTCAAGTGCTACTTCAAAGATGATTCACATACCTCCAGTTTTGACTTTATATTGTTCAGAGTTGTTAAACAGACTGCAGTGCACATTGAGTCTCATGTCAACAGCTATTTAAAATGAGTTTTTTAAAAAGGGGGAAACAAAAAGAAAAAAATGCAACAATTGCTTCCCTGTTAGGAAAGCAGATAAACAATTCTGGACTTCATTTTTTCAATAGATTACTTTTTCCCATATGCCTAGCCTTGTTAGATTATACATTGTTGGGTATAAGATAACATCTGCTTACATTGCCAAGTTCCAACACAGTGTTGTGAGGCTGGAGCTCCTCTCCTGCAGTCTTCAAAGACTGATTAACATCAAGAGCAGATGCAACTCCTACAGGCTTCACTTGAATTCACTTTCTCCTATCACACTCTTTCCACCGTCTCTCCAGATATTTGTAATAAAAGACTCCAATATCAACACATACAAGGTGACTGATTTTTAGATCAAATATACTTCCAGTTCTCAGCTTCACTTGGTTATTTTATTTTTGCCTTCATGTGTTCACATTCTGCTTGCGTGTTACGAACTTTGATGACACTGTGGGGTTTGCACTACTGAAATAAAATGGGAAGCAAAGACAAGCATTTTCCTCACCCAGACGATTGCAGTTGCAGGGATCCTGCCAGTGGCCACTTAGAGTAACCTTTACTGTATCCAGGCCCCGACACCAGAACATAGTAGCCAAGCCTTTGCAGAAATGCAACAATTCCTAACCAGGCATCAAACATGCAGTCTTTATTGTCAAGACGTGTCAGTGAAAGATTTTAAGAGACTTAACAGTTTTCAGATAATGCTAAATATACCTGTAATGCACCAAATTCACCTTCGGAAAGAGAAACGCTACAACTGTGCAGCCTAAAGACACAGACTGGTTCAAACCTCGCTGTCAGCAGACATAGTACTGTTTAAGTAAAAATTGGATGAAAAATATATGCCTCAAGTTAAATAGTTAAACCTCAAGTTAAACCTGTTATTGTGCTAAATAAAAGGAATGTTAGGAGTTAGAATGAGGTAGGTTTTTTTTTGTTTGTTTTAAACATTATAAGACAAAGAAATACAAGAACAGTATCAAACAAATTGTAAGAAAAGAGGAAGAAATCAAGGTACAGTAACAAACAAACAATTTTCCAATGGAGAAACAAGCAAACCAAAATAACGAAAGGACAAAGTTTTCGGAGAAGTGCTGCTTGATGAAGTTAAAGGGAGCAGTATTTCATTTGTGCTTTGTAAATTAATGTACTTCAATTATTAGATTTGACTTCATTACATTTTTTTTTCCCTAAAACTGAGCAGCCTGCAAAAACATGGAATGTTTGCCTAGTTAAGGGGACTAATGGAAAGAAAATGAGGAGTCAAAGAAAAACAACAATAAAATGAGTCGATTCAGGCACAAAAAGTTAGATAAGACAAATGTTGATATTACAGACTGGCAAAGAATTAACTTGAGATCATATAAGCTCTTTGCAACCTCATGTATGATTCTAGATGGTGCCTGTAGCTTTTATTGTGCATGCAGGGTTCGTTGACATTAACTCTTTATGCTATAAGCCCACAGTAACTTCAAAAGGACATCCATCCCTACAGATGTAATATTCTGGCAATAAAGATTGCCAAAATAGTCCTGGAATTCTGATGACTTTAATAACTTATGTATTAACTTTAGGAGTGGTGTATTTCTTTTCAAGACTTGGACCCAATATTAAAATCTCTTCAGGAAATAGACAGTTTCTTCCTGTGTTTTTATACTAGAGTGCCGGTCTTTATTGCAGTTTTTATGAGATGCTATAATTCACAATTCAACTTCCCTAGATCACTGCATTTTATTTCTTCATGCTCTTTTGCATTTCACTTCACGTGACCTGCACAATCTACAACTAATATGAAAGATGCTGTTTGCCAAAATAAAGGAAAACAAACAAACATCCTTCTCTGCAGTAGCCCTTTTTTCTACTTGGAAAGCCATTGATCCAATGATATTTTTTCACATCCACCCCTCTAGATTTATTCTTGAAAAAAAGATAACCAGACAGAAGAGTTATCACCTTGTCTCTGTGGAAATGCATTGCCACAAGAGCCACATTTCATACAGTGAATATCAAGGCCAGCAGTGGATATCTATGAAAGTAAGAGGTGAGAACATTGCACCTGATGATGAAACAACAACAACAAACCACCACAATAAAATCCTATTATGCGTTTCTTGCTGAGATGTGTTTTTCTCTATTAATGTTGTTCCAAAAACAATTGGAGTTCATGTTGTTCACACCTGCATAATGAAACAAATCAGAGGAAAGCCAAAATCTTCTACTGCTGTTATTCATCCATAACTTGTAGGATTCTTTGGTCCTTATAGGTCAACACATTTCAGCAATCAGCAGTGTGCTACTGTTGAACATTTGTTTCAAATAGAAACAGCTAAAACAAAATTAATAGAAAAAAGTGTTGTGTCTTTGATGTAGTTCCATACATTTGTTATGCTGCAAGGACTAAGGCTAGACCTAGCTGATGTCAATGGATTGGTTAAATCTTTTTTTAAGTATAAGGAACAATCAAATCCCTGTACACATGGCCACAAATGCTTTAGAGATGCCACATTTATTGAGCTATGCTGTTGCATAAAAATTCAGATATGTTCTAGAACTGTTTCAGAAGCTTCTTTAAAATTCTAGCTTGGGTTGTCAAAAAATGAGCTAGCTCACCTGTTCAGAAGACAGCTGGCTTATAATTTCCAAGAAAACCATTGTTCCAAAGGAAAAAATCACATGTGAGTCAATTAAAAAAATACAGATATTTGTGGCCAATTCAAATTCTTTTCACACAGATATGTATATAAAAGGGTACAATTTAATTCGTAAAACAAACAAAAGGTATGTTAAAATGAAGGTCTTTTCTTTTTTGAAGTTAGTTTTAAAAAAATCTCTGAGGCTCAACACCACTCCAGACTTCTCTCCTTCACCCCTGTTACTGCTGAAGATGCCACTCGATCTGTTCCATAACACAATGGGTGGCAGCACAAAGCACAAGGTGCCTATGCTAACGGCGCAGTGGTTTCCTTCAGAGGCTCCTTTCTCCCCTGTTCCCCCACAGGCCTGCCTGTGCTGCAGGGGAATGTCTACTCTGGCACCCGGAGCCCCTCCTGCCCTCCTCTTGCCCTGCCCTGGCAGCTGCAGGGCTGTTCCTTGTCTTTTCCCCTCCCTGCCAGGCCCCACTCTGCCCAGGATGAAACCTGTGTCCTTTCGGCAGCATCAGCAGCACTGAGGGCTGTGCTGTGCCCTGCGGCAGGGCCTGGAGCTGGCTGGGAACCCCTGCACAGGCCCCACTGTGGGCACCTCGACACAGGCACGCAGTATACCTGTAACTGGGAGCTTACAGGTTACTGGAAGGCTATTTGATTTCCAAATGCTTCTTAAATGCATTGATATTGTAATTACTTCATGGCAGACCCAAGACTGTCAAAGAATACAACCAAAATGTTGGTCAGCTTGTTTCTGTCATAACACACATGTTTTTTCAGTGGTGAAGGAATTCAACACTTGGGAACCTGTGTTTTTTTCAAAGGCAGAAGAACTTCTGTCACACATCATTATGAAGTCTAAAACAAACAAACAAAAAACATGACAAAATCAAGCCCTTCCTTCTTCCCCCCACCACACACACACACATACACAAACACCCAAAACAAAACAAAAACCCCAGCAAGTTTTGTAGGCTTCCCTGGAGGAAAAAAATAATAATTCACACAAGTGGCATAATTGCATATACTATGGAACCACAGGAAATAACTACTTTACCATGTTCATCCATTCCAAAGGAGAAAATGGAAGTCACTCAAGCTAATCCTTTTCAGACTTGCACAGACCGCCTCCCGTTACAGTGGCTCCGGATATGTACTACCAGCTGTGAGCCCTGCTAAACTACCTCCCTGAAAGCTGGCTTTAATTCGGACACGTGGAGCCTGTACAAACTATTACAAACGAAAAATGCCCTCCCTGCACATGACTACCATGTTCACTGTGCTGCATTCAGCTTTCAGATGGATGAAAATACTTTTTTTCCGATGTGAGAATCGCTTGAAGTTTCTTGGAAAGGAACACCATGGGGGTATGTAAAATAATGGATGGTTTGGTTAAAGTTGATTAGGCTTCCCTATTTATTCTGAAAAATAATCCTTCTACACCAGAATTACATTTACTAAAATCATGGGATGTTTGAAGACAGGTTCTGAAGAGTATTTCCTTTCCCATAATTAGTTTCACTGATGTTTAGGGGACTACCAAGGGGGCTACACAAGAAAGTCTGTAAGTTATACAGCTTTCTGTGCCAAATCTTAAGAAGCAGTCAACAAAACATGGAAATTAGGTAACTAAAAAGCATAAAAAAGTCTTTCAAAGGTTACTAGTACTGTTTTTGTTATACAATGATACATAGAGGCATTTGAGGTACTTAAATATTTAAATCTCTCTTACTGTGTATGATTATTGTAACAAAACCAAAGAAATAGTCACTCTCCCCAAAGACCCACAATGTTGTCCTGTGGCTTCAAAATGTCCTTAGGAGAAGTCCTGAAACAGAACTATTGTTCAGGAAAATAACCTTTCCAAAAGAAGTTAAGAAAAGAAGTGATCCTAATTTCTAAGTGTTTAGATATTGAAACATGAATGGTTGGTTATAGCAAACAGTCCTGTGCTTTCTCAGTAATGATGTCTAATAAAAATTTCTCTACACACAGGAAGAACAAAGACAGAAAAATAGTCAAAAAAAAAAGAAGTTATGTATCCAACCAGAAAAACAAACAAACAAACAAACAAACAAAAAACAAGAAAAAAAGTAATTGAATCCCAGATGGTTGAGAAACAATAATATGATAGCATTGCAGATCATTTGCAACACTAATAAAAACGGTTCATTTAGGCAATATCTATGTCAAAAGTAAAGCTTATTGAAAGAGTTAAGATGACCAAATAACGTTGTTTTTCTACTTTTGGTCTTCACAGCTGCCCATTTGAAACTCTACCTGGAAAATGTTCACTTGCAGTTGTTCAGTTAACACATCATCAAAATCCTAATCAGTAGATCAAGACATCACTTAAAACTTTAAACTTTAAGCATCAGGGAAGGCAACAGCAGCATTAGAAACATGCAGAGGATAAACCTCCCTACCTTAAGAGACTTTTTATTTTTTTGGAAGTCCCTCGAGAGGTTGTTTCATACAGGCTTCAGTGCATTTATCACTTTTAAGGGGATTTCACTTTTAATTTTCTAACTCTAGAGGTGTAGCTTTTTTAAAAGTTATGGATGTTCTTGCTTAGCTATCTGCTCTGCTACATATTTCATATAAAAATTTTGACTTTGCTACAGCTTCAAACCCTTTAAAAAATCCTATGAGACTCCAGTGCTAATTCATACTACATGATCTGAAAGAACAACAGGTTCACAGATGGTGAAGTAGATCCATCAGAACCTGGATTTTTATGATCTCTACTAACTGATGCACAGTGTTTTTCTCATTTGCAGGAAGAACAAGCCAGTCTCTGTGTGTGCATGCACACCAAATAAAGGGTGTGCTATGAGCTAAAACAGCCATGGCTATCACCAAGGGCTTTCTACCTAGGTGATGGCAAATTTCCATTCTTTCCTTTCTACTCCTCATTTTTTTTCCCCACGGCAACAGTATGGAATAAACCAGCACTTCAGCTGCTGCCTAGTGCAAGGAATGTCTCTCTGTAGGTGGAGCAATCACATTACAAGCCAGAGCTTCCAGTGGTTACATTAACGTGTTTTACTTGGCAAGTGGGCTGGCTCAGGATCACACAATTAGTTTCCATGGATCACAAAAGTGATTAATGCCAATTAAGTACGAGTCTGAATTCAGATGATATCATCTTGAATTAAGAGGATAATAGAAGTTAATCACTGAATCATCATATAATTTAGACTGGAGGGGATCCTCAGGAGCCCATACAGTCCTATCTCCTTTTTTACCCTTGGATCAAATTGCTCAGCTTTTCTTCAGATAGGTTTTGAGCTGCTCTGAGAATGAAGATTTATTCTTTAAGTTTACTTCAAACCTTAGTGAAATACAAAATTGTGTATAAACAAAAGAGTAATTTTGATTAAAACTTACAGTATAGAATGTCTTTTCTATGTCATAACCTTGGCTAGGAGACCTGAATCTATTCCATCCTGTGCTTTACGTGTCTATATTGATGTTAAGTGATTTATTGTATGTTTTGAAGTTTTTCAGCTTTGATGTCTACTGTTTTGAAATTGTATACAAGAAGTCAAAGGGAAAATTTCACTGTCTTGAGCTTCCAAAGCTGTGTATACCTGCAATAATCTTATATTGACAGATGTTCTCTATTTAGCCTTTACAAAAATTCAGGTTTTACTACTATCGCATGCATCATAGGTATCTATTTTTCTTTTAGAACTAACCATCAGTTGGGTAAAACTGATAGGAGTTAGTTCTTATTATGATCTCTTTCTGTGGTGATCTTTCTTTGCAAAATGATTTTGCAGGCAAAGAAACACAAATTGTCTGCCATGCACACAAGCCTGTTTACCAGAAAATGGAAGAATGTTCTATTGAAGCTGCATAGAAACGATCCCATTATATGTGAACCATTTAGAGCACAGGGGCTTACTAACAATTAGAGCTTTATGTGTTTCATTCACAGCTTATATAAAAATACTCAGTAGACTCTATTTGCCCTCTCCTTCTCCCATAGAAAAGTTTGAAAAGATATCCGTAAAGATCCTTTATGACATTTAATTTATTCTCTTGAAATTACCTGCAATTCCTTAGTAAAAGAGACATTTTTAAATGAATTATCTCTCTGCCAACTACAACCTCTCTTATGTGCTGGCTCTGCAAGAGCATCAGCATGACAACATCTCCTAGATAGGAGAAAAGGCAATTTATTTTCTTCTATGGCAGTTAGGTTTTGTTTTTAAAATCAGAAGTCACTCTTGTGAACTGTATTCAGAATTTGGGTAGAAGTGCTTTGGTTTAAAGTCCTGTGAAAAATATCTTTGAAGACCACAGAAGTATGGAAACAGGGAGATATTGGTGATCTTTCTACCAAAAAGCAGCTAATTACACGATCATTTTGAACTCTCTGAAGTCAATTACTGTAATTACCACAAGCTCTTGTGTTGTCATATTTCATTTGGAACAAAATGGTAGCATGAGAGGAAACTGCCAAGTATGGTGTTCTAGACTTTGTTCATTTTGTAGAAATTTGTTTAAAATGAAAGCTTCTGTCAACCCCAATAAAGTATTCCTGAACTCAAGAGGCATAGTCACATGTTACAATACTCCCTGCTAACGTAAACCACTGTAAAACGTAATAAAATTAGGTAGAAGAAGAAGGCTTAACATCAGCATTTAAAACACAGCCCCAGCATTGTAAAGAATATGCATGAAGTGTCAGCACTGTCTAGGAAGCAGTCTGAAAACCCATTTCACTTTCCTCCCGAATCCCATTGCACCAAGCAGAACAGCTATTCACAGCATGATCCTGCACGTTCTGTTTTCATGTGATTATGCCGGATGCCCTATGTAAACCACAAGATTCATCAGTCATGTTAGGTAACAGATGATCCCCCCCAAAAATGCATCTGGATAAAAACTTTTCTATCTTCAAGAGATTTTCAGGAGTTTGCTTGGCTTAAAGCTTGCTTGAATAACAAAAACATTATAATACAAGGTTAACTTTAACTTCATCCTGATGGAACTATTTATCTGCCACACAAAGATAGGTATATTCTCAGTGGACTGCTTTTTTTTTTTTTTAAGGGCACACACACAAGCTATTTTCTCACTACAGTGAGATGTCTAAATAAATCTCTTACTGGCAAGTAATAGAAAATATTTCAGCTCCAGATGACTACACACAACTATTTTCCAACCTTCAGGAAAACCAGTGAATATCTAAAAGTATTAGCACTTCTAAAAGAACAAAATAGAAACAGATTTACAAAACACCATGATAAAAACTTCTGCTTTAGCCCTCAGTTCCAACTTCATGAAATGTAAAATCTTCTAATACTTTTTACTGCACAAACTGTGCTACATCATATTGCGATTCTGCATTTTCCTTCCTCAAAACAGGATGCAGATGGTGATATAGGCAGTAATTTTCCCATGCCTTAAGGTGACATAAATATTTAAGCCTCTCTTCCGTAACTCCCTATATCAGGAAAGGCTGAGCAGATTCTCAGAGGACTAATACTGAAAACAGATACTGAGCTGTGAGCCATACTGAGGGATGTGCGAGTTGCATTTTGGCTTTAATACAGCTGTGGTCACTAGAAATCTGCTGGGTCTATACACATGGGGCCTACCAAAAAATCTTTGAAAAACTGTTATAAAAATCATCCTTTATGCTCCATCAAGACTTCTAAGGACCAGCCCTCATTCTAATACAATATAAAATCCTAGCTTTTGAAGAAAATCAGGGTAACTGTGCTTCTGATTGGCATACTCTCTACTGGGACAGAGCCCTGTTTTCAAAGTGATTCAACTTTGGCATGTCAGGCACCCATGGCAGGAGTCAATGCAAAGGGAGAGGAGGGCTTAAACCCTTCTTCTGTCACAGTTCACTTCCTAGCCCCTTTCCTCATGAGGCCAGTGTGCAGCAGATGTGTCAGACAGGAAAGATAAGGCAGTAGCAATAGCAGGGCTTAGCTAACAGATGGTCTTCTCCAAGACTAATGAAGAACATTATTTTGTAAGGAATAATAGAGAAAAATACCTAAAAATTGTTAGGGGATTTTTTTTCTGTTGGATTCCAGCAATTCAGGATTTCATGTTTAAGGTCTAAAAATTATTATTAAACATTAAAGCAAACAAACAACAACAACAAAAAACAGAACCACTGCAAATTAACAAAAACCGTCTCTAATCCCAAATGAGGTTTTATGGAACATTACATCCTTCCTTTGATTAGTTGCAAATAGTCAAAAAAAAAAAAAAAGTCATAAAAAGCTTAAACTGAGAACTTCTGTCACAAAGGCTTTCACTGCAGCACTGCTTTTCTGGTAGGCAGTATTATTAGTTTTTCTAAGAAAAGTCAGGAACTTAACACAATCCTTGTATGTTTTTTTATGCTACTGGCTGATGAGGCAGGCAGTGGAAGGGCTATGCTTCTCCCCCACCCCCTTTTTTCATATCCGTTTGTTTTGAGATTAACTTTCAGTCAACAGTGAAAAGTTTATTGACAGATGAAGGACAATGCTACACTTTTCTACTATTATGGATGATAAAATAAGTTCTCGTTCCAAAATGTTAAATGTATTCCATGTTCTCACAATGCCTATTTAATAGTTTTGGGACTGTGTGTGTGTTTCCCTTAGAGGAGAAAAGCAGAATGCACTTCACCATTTTTTTCTCCTCCTGGATCTAATTATTCTCTAATTTAAATGCAAAGGCCAATCCAGGTTGTTCCTGAAACACTGTGGGACTCTATTAGGATCTTTTACATTAAGACTTTTTATGATAACGATTATATGATAAAGAGCATCTGGAGTCTAACACAGTATTAACACTATTTCTTAAAGGTGCAACCCATTTTTCCCCCAATTTAACATTCAACGTCTCCATGCTTATGTGCTTACACAGTCCTGCTTATGGGAAGAGAATATTTTCTTCCAAGTACTCTGTGTTAGTTATTACAAACAGAGACCACCAGAAAAACCTGGTGCAGGGAAAGTACAACTAGTTTTGCATTTACAAGAAATGAAGTTGTGCATCTTCGGGATTGATTTAGTTAAGTCTCCATACAGTTGCATTATCTTCTACACAGAAATGATCTGTGATTTCCTTATGCCATTTGAAAAATAACAGCATTAATAATTTGAAAACAGCCCCAAACAGAATACCCTCTGCCACACATGCTGCAACACAGTATTAGAGTGCTACGTTACCCCTGCATCATAAAACCTCCATGCTAAAAAGTTAGACAACGTCCAAAATTGTATTAATTTGCAAAATTAACAGGTCGCGTCATTCTTTGTACAAATCCTCTAGCTGTCCTCAGGCTTGAATGATAAAAACTAAACTCATCCACTAATTCAAAAATCACATAAGAAGGTAGGATATACAAAATATAAGATTTTATTTTTACAAACCAATTTCCCTATAATTTAAGACTTCAAAGATTGCACTTGGTACTTAACTAACACGGCTTGGGTTTTCATGCTACTTTCCTGTATAACAATTCGATGCAAACATTGTGAGATTAAGAATAAACTGGCTTACTTTTCTATAATTTTTTTAAGTAGAAAAAAAAAGTAGAAGTATGATAATGTATTTATGATCTCCTTCACACATGAATAGCTAATAGATAAAGAAAACAAACAAACAAACAACATGAATAGCAGGAAAACCCAGCAATTTTCATCTCTGATGTTTAAAGTCCAAAAGGTTCCTTGATTTATCCACAATTTGCTGCTTCTTATAATTCTCACATATTACATGTCATTTCCCAGGTATCTATCTATGTTTCTGCCCAATTAACAGAGAGTAACACTCATGAAATATGATTTTGAAAGATCCAATTTCAAAACAGGCTTGAAACACACAGTTTTTAGTCTAGATAGTTGAAAAGGTCTAGCTTCATTTCTTACTCTATTTTCATGGATAGTAAGATTTTTTGTTATTCTTTTCGATAAAATATTGAACATATACATGAAGAAAAGGATCAGGAATAAGAGAATGCTTTGAGATTTTTTTTTTCTAATGGTTAGATTATGCAACTTTAATCAACTTATTATATTACCACACTACTGCGGCTGCACTATGTCTGCAAGCAAAGTAGCAGGCTAAGCAACAACAAAGCCACCTTGGATTTCTATGTAAGCTAAGCTATTTATTCTGATGTTTCATATCTGGTCTTGCTTTACCAACCAGCTGATAACCTTCACACCTATACAGTGCCTATTATATATCCATAAAATTATCACAAACAGAAAGTTAACATTACTTACAGACTGCATACAGAGTCCATATAGTAATGTGAAGTATTTTTCTGCTTTACTGTAACTAAGATAAGTTTAGTAGCCCACAGGCTACATTATGAGAAGAAAGACACTTTCCAATCTGAGATATCTATAATTAATGCCCACATAAATGCCTCATTATTTCTGCACAGACTAGCAGAAGAGACATTTTAACTGCACATTTTTAACCAAATAAGACCTATTAGTCAGCGAATTGAAGCACAATATCAAGAAACTTCTGTCCTCAGTGTTCTTGAACTAGAAGAGCTTATCAAAGCCTCTCCTAACAAAGAAACCAATGAGTCCTTATAACCATTAAAAACATAAAATATTAATTAGCCTAGGGTGCATTTTCTAATTCTCTTAGCATAGGACTAGCTAATTCACATGATCTCAGTTTCATGTTCCATGTTTTCACCTGTTCTTTCCCATGAATAAAACCAGTAATATCCATTTTGAGTATTTTTCTAATGCTACTTTGTGAGGCAGCTCACACACTTACTGAGGAATTACACGTAACTGAGAATGAGCAAGACAAGTGATCTGTTAGGAATGATTATAAAGGAGAGTTAATACATGAGACTGTGAACTATAAAAGATTATTAAAAATGTAAAATTCAGTACTAAAGACTTGATATAATTTGATTGAAATCAGCAGAATAAATTTAATCAATTTCTAGGTCTAAACTATTTACTCAGTTTAGAGTATTTCCATAATAAGGTAATGATAATAATAATAAAAAAAAGGTGTCTTGACAATATGTGACCATCATTTGGATACACTGTCCTTGTTATTCTCTGAAGAAATTAATATAGCCTCAAGACAAACAAGAATGCTCTAATTTAATTATAAGTATTTTGTGTTCTGCAAAGGCAAAGAAGGCAGTTATATATAAGTATATAAAGCCAATATCCGAAACTTCATTGCTACTTAAAAGACAAAGATGGAATGGTCCTATGAAAAAAAAAAAGCAAAATGAAAAAAAAAAACATATATATATATATATTTTAAATACATTTCCACCCCAATTCTTCATGCCACTAGATTTCAAAATGAAGATAAGAGTCTTTCAGGAACTGGTTTTAACATATACCTAAATTGAAGTCTCAGGATTAGAAGCAGACCAAGGGCCAACATTATTAGTTAAATTTTCAGTTATATCGCTTTCTTGATAGGATTTCATGACATTCTGGAAACTTGTTTTCTGAGATCTGCTTTGTTCATTAGGATATATACATAAACCAAATTGTTGCCTTTTTTTTTTTTTTTAAAGGAGGAAACTAGAAAGAGTAATTGTTCCATGATTCATACTATACTATTAGATAGGTGATCAGAACAGAGGAAACTAAACCAGCCCATTGTTCTCAATATGTCCACTATAATTCACTGTGTAATCAAGGAGTTACTAATCCATTGCCACCTATAATTATAGGCACTCTCCTTTCCTGTATTGTTCAATAACTGGTTGAAAATATTTGGCAGCATTCCTACTCCTAAGTAATGCCGGGAGGTCAGTCTGAGCTAATGAAACATCTGAAATAGGCAAAAACAATCAGGATAATAAGCCCAAGAGTTTTTAGTCTTGGCTTTTGTGTTTTAGTTTTCATCTATAAAAGAGCATGTGCCATGAAACAGACACCTTATGTGTATGTGTGATTTCAGCTCATTTATGTGAGTGGATGAAAAACAAAGAAGTAAATATGTCAGGTATGTCATTTAGGATTCAACTTCATAGTGCAAGGCATCTAAAATTTTTTATCATATTATTATATTCTCAGGCAAAAAGACTCAGATAATTTTCAATATTCCTCTACTTGAAATGCTCATTATTTTGAACTGCGTCTTATTCGACTGTTTGCCTATTACTGCATACAATAAACTGAAGGGTCTTCTAATTTGAGAACCAATTGTCACTGCTTTCGAGCAATTTTAAGGAGTTGTTTTTGTGTCTTTGTTTAGTCCTGCCTGTTGAGAGAAGAACCACAAAATCTAGAGAACCTTTTCTCAATGCTACAAGAAGCCAAGTAAATTATGGTACATCACTGAAAAATACAGTAATAAGTAAAGCCTCTAGCAAGGGACTCTCAGAGACTAGTACATCCTTCAGAGAATCAAGGAAATCTGCATTATAATATGATGCATGATTGACTTGGGACTGCCAGTCAAAATGATGACATTATCTGCCAATCAAGGTAAGAGACATTTAAAACAGAAATAATCTTCCAATCACATGCCAGGCCCATTAGGAGTGAGGCTTGTGATATGCTTAATCTTTGCAGTGCCCTATACAAGGCAATCTCTAAGTTTTGTCAGTTTTGACAGTTTTGCAACTGCATATGGGGCATATGCACAGACTTTTAGGTCATGAAGAGGCCATATTCAAGATGTATGCTTTGTGAGGGGCTAAATCTCAGTTCATGTTTAAGAAGGGATTATTACTACACAGAAGTTAGAGCCAAAAAGATTTCATTTCTTCCAAATCACCAGGTGATTTCACAGGAGCAGACCACAATGAAATTAAAAAGCAATATATCTTTAGTTTTCCTGACTCCATATCCCTTCATGGCTCACAGCAGCTTAGGAAAATGGGAATAAACTCTCAGACAAGAGTCTTAGTTATTAGGACCAAAAATGATCATTAGACCATCTATTCTGACTTTTCATAAACCAGGACAAAAATTGGGAACAATCCCAATTACTCATGCAGTGGAGTTTAATAACTTTTTTCTGATTGATTCTGTGCTACAGTGATTACAAAATCATAGATTCAGCCGATTTAATAGGCAGCACAAACTATATGCCTATAAAATTTGGTAGCGACCTGTTGGAGTTAGTCAGCTAAACTATCCAATGATTTCACATGGCTTGATAATTTTCCATGGCATCCCAGATGTTCAGTTCACAAGTGAACAAGCCAAGCACATTTTTCATGGACTGATCATTACTTCCACAACAGCTTCTCCCTCCTCCTATGAGTGATTGTGACACAATGACAGTGACATTACATATCTCCTGTCTTCCAAACAGACATCTTTTTGAAAAGCAGAAGGAGCTGAATGAGGAAGTAGCAAGTCATACATGCATGAAGAACACTTCAGGAGTCAACTGAGTTAAAGCGGGAAAAATGAGAAGGATTTGGATGCAGAACCAAATGCAGAGAAAAATATACTGGGACTATTTATTCAAAGACACGAGGCAAAATATCCAGCAGTCTGAGAGAGAAATCTTACAGCTATTCAAAGCTCTCAGGAGAAACTAGTTGTTTCAGAAACCAGAATACTGTTAGGACTATGAAGTAAATGTTACTACTAGAAAGCTGAAACTAGAAACTTTTGACATGTGGCTAAAAGTGCCAGTGGGATGAAACATCTTCGGTTAGTGGAGATACAAACTTACATTTTCATTTCTTACTATCTGTGCTTACAACAGTATATGCAAATGCTTAATGATTCCTTTAAAAATAAACTAGTTTAGCCTACCTGCATAGCCCTTTCAAACAAAGGATGGCTTCTACTTCTAAAGAGACTTATAAATCCTTCAATTTGGTAAAGATTTAGCTGATGAAGGCCACTTCATTACTCAGATCCATTCTTATTACCTTATAATACTAACAGAACTACTCTACCTCTTAATGATGCTAGAGTCAGCCGTGTCATTATTTGGACTACTCTTAAAGTGCAAGACAATTCTTTTATATTGAAAAAAAAAAAAAAAGTTATTTGAATGTTGCTTATTTAATTTAAAAATAAATGTAAAGCAGGTTAGAATAACTTAATGTACTCCTTTATTGTTTTGGTTTGGTAGTTATTTCCATGGTTAAGACTGATTTCAGATTAGCATGCAAGAGTTGGCTATTACACAGTCTGTGCACTACAGCTGTTGGGGCATGACTTTTTTTTAGTCTGGTCAGCCAAAGTCCAACAAACAAGAGATAGCTGCACATTCTGTAGTCTTATGCAATGAAGGTATGAGGTTGTATAATTTAGCCTTTCAATTCCAATATTAGAAAACAAAAACAAACCAACCAACCAACCAAACAAAAAACGTAAGCAGCAGCAATCATATAAAGAAAATCATTAAATAAAGCTAGAAAATAAAGTTTCCTACATGCTTTGCTCAGGGCTTTAAGCATGATTTATGGAGAAAGGTATGACTGATAAGAGATAAGTATCAGACATCCTAAGTGCCTTCATTTAACATGTCTGGAAAACAAACAAACAAACACAACCTCCATGATCTTCCTTCCTTCAGTGAAACTAACAGTTGGTTCATCCAATGGCATGGCAGCTATTTGCCTGTCCTTCATGGAAAGAGTTGCTGACAAGTTCTCCCAGAGCTGCACAACTGCTTCTCAACTGTCTCTAATCAGGACGCTAGAGTGGCACTGAGGACTAATGAAAAAAGCATATGATCAAAGACCTGTTATTACAGCTACAGAGCTTTCCTGCAGAAGTCTGACACCCAAGAAATCCAAAGGTCACTCCAGGTACTGAAAAAAGAACTGTAACAGAAGAATTTATCCTGCACAAAGTAGATGGGTAATACCAAAGCAACGTGGAGTAGAATAATTAAAGACAGCAAATGACTTTCCTGAAAAGCCTAGTGAAGAGCAAAAATCTGTGAAAAAGATGTGGAAGAATTTCTGCCAGAAAGGGAAAAAGTTCCTTGACAAAAGAAATAGAAGAGTCACCAAAACTGCATGAACCAATTTCTCAGGGTTGACAGACCATATCGGGGAAACAAAGCCTCTTAGATAATCTGCATTATAAAAACAAAGAAAAATAGAGCTGGATGAGATGTTGTGTTATGCGGCAAACATACCACTATTCCCTAACATATTTTTTGCTTTGAGGACTTCTACTGATGGAGAGTCCCTGACTAGTAACCTATTCCACTGCTTCATTATCCTAAACATCAGGGGGCTTTCCCTAGCAGCTGGACTCAAGCTTTTAAAAATTTACTTCTTGCCATTCAAGTAGAAAACAGACTATTCCGTTCTTCTTTGCAGCAGCTTGCTACATATTTGAATATTGTCCTGACATCCTCTTCAGTCTTAACAGTTAGAAATAAAAAATAATAATAAAAAAAGCTTGCTTTTTCAAACGCATATATATATATATATATATATACACACACAACTTAGCATTCTGCTGCAGCATATATGGCCTAATAACTAAATAAATAATAGAGAGATTTGCCAAGTGTACATTGTGATTCTGCAGTGATATGCTGCCCTCATACCCTCTTAATACTGTGGTATTAAGAATGTAGCTCACAGTTATACACAGTAAGGGCTACAGACTGTTGCAGAGTAGGCAAGTGCAGCAGTAAGCTTGGTGCCTCTCCCCCTGCCCAGCACCGCAGTGCTTGGCACAAAAATAGGGAACACTGGTCAACCACATCTTCACCACCACCACTGTTTAAGTGGGTCTGTAATCCAGGTGTTTGCAAGTAATCCACATTCAGAATGCTGTAACAAGCATGAGCATGATGAGCTCTGAAGTGTTTGGGGATGCTACAGCTCACATGGCAAAACAGAAGGGACAGCATTTCATCTGTGATAGTCACAGGATTGTGTGCATGACTTGTACCTGGAGAAATCCCTCTCCCTCCTTGCTCGTTTATATAAGTGACATTGACCATAGGAGGAAACAAGCTGTGAAGGTTCACACCTTTTATTATTGATATATTATCCCATACAATGGGGATACTGTAAACAGGAATGGTTCTCACAGAACATTTGCTGCGTGGAGACCTCTGTGATATCATCCTGTGCTCTGCTATTAGCTCTCCTTTGCGTCTTGACACCAAGGTATCTCTGTCCCCTCCTTTTGCCTGAACACAGAGCAAAACTGAAAGGTCTGTTCTGTTGACCCATAGTCAGGGCTAAAAGCAAGCCACATTCTTCCTTCCTCTTCTCTGCCTGCTCCCACCAGGCTGTAGCCATCTCCACAAACATGAGGGAATGGCGCTAGGGTATGTAACAGGAGGGTAGAAGCTGTGATTCCTGAAAGGTGACTGTACTGAGGGGGCACCGAAATCATGAAGATTCAAATGTTTTATCTACTGTTACCTAACATCACTTTATGTTGCTTCTGCTTTAACAGCAAAAATTCTTCAAACCACCCCTTATTTAGAATTTTCCCAGAGCTTGTGGCATTGCTAAAAATTTCTCTGAACAAGTGCCGTTACTAATGGGTCATTCATTCTTCTGATTTGACAAGTATTCAGCAAAAACTTTTTATTAAAAACAAAACTTGTTTTTATTTTTTTATTGTATTTTGTATCTAAAAATTTCATTAAAATAGCATTTGTTTTCTACTTCTCAAGTTTATGCTCTTTTGCTTAAGATTTTATTTCGCTTTCATTTTCGATGGAGATGGGCTTTAAAACATAGTCTGAGCTAAAATTTAATATGCACAATAAAATTTAGTATGTAGCTGAACAAAAAGTCACTGCACCAAAAATGGTACAGTCCAGTAGTTTTTCTAAATGATGTAGGAGAAAAATAATGGGGCAGAGTAGCAGAAGCCTGACCCTATTCCCATAAGACTGTAAGATTTATCACCTACATAAGCAGAATGCTACAGAAAAGAGATCTATTGACCACAGCAATAACTCATAGCCCAGTAAAGCTAGCTGAGATGCTAGTCTGGTATTTGCTGATAGTACCTTTATTATGTGGTACTCAGAATCTTTTTTAATAGCCTTGCTCAACAAGCTACTGTTTTTAATATTACGCACCACCTATTCTTTTTTCTTTTTTAGACTGGCCACTTATTTTCTTTACTGTTACTTGAGGGGCAGGGTTGGGGAGAGCTGCAGGGAAGGATTTATAGTAGGTGGGATTTACAGTTTGAATCAAAAACTGTGTTGCCTCACTGCTTGTGGATTTGGGGAGAGGGGGAGCTATAGCCACATGCTATGCTGATATAACAGAAATATGTTTGCATAATACTTTCTAAAAAAAAAAAAAGAAAAGAAAAGAAAACTGCTTTTACTTGAAATGCATGGACTGAATTTTCTCAGTTTTTGTTACAGGTGGAGAGATGCTCAACTGGTAGACTTTTGCAGAGCATTTCTTCAAGGGCTTGATAGCTAGGGTACAAGGTCCTTAAGAATTCTCCTAGTACTAGAAGATGGACACAGTGGGCATTGTCCTTTTCCTGTGAGCTTGTGTCAGGCCCCCTGTGTGCAACCCTTCCTCCAGGGGTGATCAAGGCCAGTGCTGACAGGGTACCTCTGAGTGCTGTGAGAAGAACCGGGAGAAGAGCCAAGCATGGGCTTGGCCCCATTTGCTTGGCAGCTGCATTTAACTCAGGCTGTCAGCCTTTGGTCTTTGCCTGAGCTGCACTGCAGCCATGCCTGTGCCTGGATTCCCAACCTCCGGGCTTGACTTCCTGCCTTGAATTCAGATCCATCTCTAGACATTTTTTTTTTATTATATTTTCCAGTAACCTTTAAATAAAATATATATATTTTTTAGCGCATCAAGAGACCCCAAAATAATTACAATGGACTGAAGAAATAGCCTCAGAGTTTTTCCCCCTTCCCCACTTTCACAGCCTCTGTCATATATGCTTCATGTCCTTTCAGGATTAAAAAGTAATGTTTTTTGGAAGTCCTAAGCAATCACAATTTGTAGTAAAACATCTGTTTATGATTCTCTGAAGTTATTTACAATATTTGTTAAGGTGATTAACACCAACATCAAATAATACAGAATCTTAACCAGCTGCATGAAAACATGCTAAAAAAAAAAACAAACATATCACAGAAGTACAAATAACGTAAAAGAAAACGTCAACAGTTCCATTCAATCATGGTTCAGTTGTTCACCTCTGAGTCCACAGAAAAACCCACTGGAGGGTATGATTTTTTTATTTTTATTTTTTTGAATAGAAAGAATTTTATCTTGTTAATAAAGGGTATCTCCAGTGGCCAGACAGCAACTGGTCCTTCTCTATATCTTATTAAGGAGACAAGAAGCCTTTCTCTGATGCTGTCTTCAGCACAGAGACTATGTTACCTTGTTGCAGGGGAGCACTTACAGCTTTAAGGGATTCATAAAATATGGGCACTACTACTGAGAAAAGAATATGACTGGTTTCTACATACTTTTTTTTTTTTTTTTTTACTATTGCTTAGACAAACTACACCACCGTGTATTTTTTAACCACTAGCAATTCTTACATGCCACCTTAAAGTTTGGTAAAACTTATGCCTGAAAATCTAAGTCAGTGCAGCAAAATTTGGCCATGGGAATCCTTTTCAAAACACATTGAAGGAACAGGCTGAATACAGATTTATGTATACATAATCAGCCTCTAACATTTATCCCTCTATACTTGTTCTTATAAGCTGAGCATGTTTTACTAGCAATCATTTAATTGTAAAGGGGGTGGAAAAAAAATGATTTTGTTTTTCCATGTGAAGCTATATTTTCACAGCTAAGACAAACACACACAAAAAAATGTATAAAGTGTGAAATGTTTCTTTCTGACTATCAAAGGGAGACTACTTTCTAAATTGAGTAAACAAATAAACAAAAAAAAAAAAAAACCATTTGCATTTCTACTGCAGTCCAGATTCACACATTTCACACACATTCCTCTCAAATGTTGTCTACAGTTACCTTTACCAAACTACAATAATCCTCATTAGGAAGCAAAGCCTAGCTTCAATCCTCTGAACCTGTAAAGATTCACTTGACAACACAACCCATGCATGGGTGAAGATCAATGCTCAGTAAAGGATGATGTGCAGCTGAGTAATGGCTGAGTTCTGCTTTGGCTTGTAATGGTTGAGACCAACATTTCTTTCGGCACAAAGTTCATATTTCTGACACAAAAAAAAACAGCAACCAAACCCTTGTTTGTGAAAATATAATTGCCTTAGGTGAAATCAAGTTACGTAATTAGAACTACAAAGAAAAAATCTACCACACATGGTACATCTGTTGCCATGTGCATAAATTCTCTATGACTTGCCAAAGTAATTTATCCACCCAGAACACACATCCAAGCTGGCCAATATCTAGTACTGAGCAGAAAGCAAATTTAAAGAAAGGCACATCATTTATCATTACAGACAGCTCAGCAATATTGTGAACAGGGAGCACAATTGCAGTGCAGGGGGAAGAGGGAGCGGGAGAATGAAGATTGGAAATGCTTGCTGAGCTCAGAGCCTGCTCTAACAGCAGCCTGACATCGGGATCTCAAGGGCTACTTCCTCTGAGAAAAGAGAGGAGTACAGAAAGCCATGTCTTAACCATTCAACCTTGTCCCAATACATATTGTGATTCAATGAATTGCTATTTTGTGATAGAAAAACTTGCTGCCAGAATTTTTTTGACCACCCTTGCATAACTTGCAGTAGAATTTAATGTGAAGAATAAACAAACTCACTGCTCTACAGCAGCCTTATACTGAGGCTGAAACCTTCCAGAATTAACTTTACAAAAAGCCCATTTTCATCTGCTACATGTAAAATTCTACTCCTCGCTCTCTGCACTTAGGGGAGTTCTTGGCAAGGGTTTCAATGCAGTTATTCAGCACAAAAGACTGAATTTTTTAAAAGACTGCTTTGCTCTCTAGGCTACGAGATGCTAGGACAAGGCAAGGCAACATCATTAGTGGAAATTTCACTATTTGATGCCCCCCATTTTTATCCATGGATCAAGTTTAGATAAGAAAACATACTGACATATGAGTACCATCCTCATCCTACAGATTCTCATCTTTCATTAAAATTAAGGAGGATTTTAGCTCCAAGCATCACAGAAGAAGCTCTAAATCCACGAGCAGGCTGTAAACATCATCTTCATGAGGTTTCAGGCTCTCCAGAGCTTATACACAAAATAATATTCTGTTACTCATGATGATGCATCAAAGGTGATGCCCAGTGAGATACTTGGAGGCAAGGAGAACATAACACAGCTCCAGGTAGAAAAGAGGATAGCAGCTGCAGGGAGTAAATTTTACTGGAGGTAGATTTTAAACAAGTAGTTTGGGAGATGTCTATATCTTCAGCAGCTAGTTCAACTGAACTGCCTCCAGCACAGTCTTGGATGAAAGCACAATTGCAAGCTGATGAACATAAGCCCCAATTAGTCTGTTTCTACTGCATATTACAGGTCTCACTTGAGTTTCTAAGTGAGCAGAGGCCCTTCTGCTTCTCCTCTCATTTTGGAGATGCCATAGCTACCGTTACTTCAGTAATATACTTTCTTTCTAAAATGAGACACTTTTACCTTTCCAGGCTGTGGAAATGAGAAGAAAATCTGCAATCATTTTCTCTCTGTACACAGCCAGTGACACAACAAAGCATTTCCGTTTTCCTCCTGCACATATATGGAAGTGTGTTCTTAATTTCTGGAAGGTCCCTGATCTTCCTGTTCCAGTTTCTTAATCTGTCATTTTTCTGCCACAGAGCTAAGCTCAAAAAAAAGTCATCTGGCTGTGCAAGAAAATCTAGGTTATTAAAATACATTTTCTTTTCAGTCATGCTGGAAAAATTAATCACCTATACAGTAAATATTTTAGCTTCTGAAAGTTTGTTGGACTACTCTCAGGAATACAGAACAAATGAAGGAACAGGGAAGAATTGTGGTGAGGAAATAAAAAATTATAATCCATAGATATTCCAGCAGAGGTAGAATGAAAGACAGAGTTCTAAACAAATGTTTCATAAATAGGTAAAGCAAAAGGTAAAGCAAAAATTAATAATAATGAAATCCTTGTTGCTTATGAACCAAGAATCATACCTATCATTGTTAAAAATGAACAGAAATAGACATTCATTTCCCATCTCAGTTTACCTGATATGCCAAAAATGCCCAATAACCAATGTGGCATTAGAAAAAAAAAAAAAAAAGAAAAAAAAAAGAAAAAGAAAAAAAAATTGACTCTGCCTTCCACCAACACTTGCATCAAGCAGAGAAATAACTTACAAGCCCTTCTGATAGCATGCACCTTGATGCTGAGAATTATCCATCTAAGTGAGTTGATAAAGATTAGAAGTTGGATGAGGAAAAAGAGTTAATAATGAATTGCAAAATATATGGTGTATTCATTTAGCAACTCATTTACGAGCTAATTGTGATTTTCCTGGAAGGTGCACATTGTTCATAAATATTTGCTATCTAAATGAGATGACAAAAGTTCAAACTGTAAGTCGTTTGTGAATTGTTACCTCTGAAAACAGACTGCTATTTTCCTCTCCGATACACAATATGTGACACATGTCATACGGTGACTGATCAGTGATGAGAAAACAGAGTAATTTGATAGAAAAAAGACCAATCAATGACAATTAATAAGGGAAAACAAAGGAAGCAACATGATTTTTGCTACCAATGATCATTTGCAATTAAATTTGCAACACATGCCAAGCGGTATATAACTCATTAAATATATTGTTTAAACTGGATGAAATATTAAGCAGCATATTTTTTAATTCTTGTTTTCAAACTGCCTAACTGCCTGAGCAATTTCAATATTTATTTATTTATTTATTTATTTGTCTTTGGAAGCTTGCGAGATGGAAATATAGTCTTTTGCTCATTTTTGTGAACGGCTAGTAAACATTATATGTTTAGCGGAAGCGATCACTGAAACATAAGACCCATTTCTATCTCTATGAAAATACAACTGTAGATATTCATTTTCCTCTTTCTTCCTTAGATGCCATCATCCTGCATCAAGTAGAATAGAACACTACTGGATACCTCTGATGAAACAGCCAAATTAATCCTAACCACTTTGATGTCTTTAGCTGGGAAAATTCCATGTTTAAGATAAAAAAGATTATTTGTACTGAAAATGTTTTACCCTCATTGAACAATAAGGGCATTTTATGTGTACTCATTTGGGTTGTTAGGCCAGATAATCAGATTTTTATTTTTATTTTTAAACAAACAGTCCTTTTCATTGCATCCTGATTCCCTTTTCAATGGGATGTTCATAAAGTTTGTTAATCCAGATTGTGCATGGTTTAAGGAGAGGTCAAGAAAAAGATAAGCTCAGAACACTTCCGCTGGCAAAGAACAAGCACTGGCCCTAACTCCAGCGGTCTGACGTTTACCACGATGGAGGTGGAAATGGCATAGAAAGAATCATAGAAACATAGAAAGAAGCATAGAAAGAATCATAGAAACAGAATCAGAGAATGGTTTGGGTTAGAAGGGACCCTAAAAACAATCCAGAACCTAAAAACAATCCAGTGCCAACCCGTGCCATGGAAAGGCACTAAGCCACTAGAACCCAACTAGAGTTCTTAAAGCCCCATCCAGCCTGGCCCCAGGCACTGCCAGGGGTGAGGCACCCACAGCTCCTCCGGGCAGCCAGAGCCGGGGCCTCACCGCCCTCATTATGAAGAATTTCTTTCTTATATCTAATCTAAATGTGCCCTCTTTTAGTTTAATGTCAGTATCCCTTGTCTTATCACTCTACCCCCTGACAAAGAGTCCCTCCCCAGCTTTCCTGTAGCCCCCTTCGGGAGGGCTGCTATAAGGCCTCTGCAGAGCCTTTTCCAGGTTGAACAGCCCAGCTCCCCCAGCCTCTCTTCACAGGCATGCAGAAAGTCTGTTTTGCTTTTCTGTGGCTTTCACAGACAGTCAAAGATCAGCCTGGGTTTGCCTGAAATAGGACTTAAGTTTTCACACCACTGTCAATTTGTTAAAGAACACATTGAAAAGCTTGAACTGAAATAACGCCTGAAACTCAATAATTTGACACCATGTCTGGTCTATGTTTTAAATAGTGTTCATAGTTCTACTTTGGACTCTTTCAGCCATATTTGCTGTGTGACAAATAACTAAATGACATGTTTTTAAAACATGAACCACTGGCCATTTTCTGTTTCTAGTGCTGTCCTGTTAAACTACTTGAAACCAGTACAGATCATGTTTGAAATTCCTATCACTGACTGTACTTCAGTTATCCAACATGTAATGCATATTCATGTAATACTTACACATGATTATAATGCTTATAGGGATAAGCTGGAAAACTGACAAAGGACCACAATTTTAGCGAGAGTGGTGGGGAGGGGGGTACGTAGCAAATACATTCAAAATGTTATCATTTCCCCTTTCTGCTGTTCCTCTGACTCACCATCTGAGGTTCTTCTAAAATTATTTGGGTTCCTCACATCAAAGTCTTAACATAAAGGTAAATAATAGCATTTTTAATTATTTTCTGTTTGGTAGTAGGAACAACATTTGTGAAAGGTGGACAGGTATGGTGGGATAAGTTTGGCTGGTCACTGGGTGCCCACCAAGCTGCTCCCTCTCTCACCCTCCTAAGCAAGAAAAGGGAGAAAAATAAGGGAGAAAATAAGATGAAAAGCCCCTGAGTCACGTTAAGCACAGGGAGATCACTTACGATTACCACCATGGGCAAAAACCACAGTAAAACAGTCAGAAACAAGTTTTGGCCAGTGGCAGGTCTGTTTTGGTGCCAGCTGGAACTTGCTCAGTCTGACGCGGGGCAGCCTCTGGTCTCTTCTCACAGAAGCCACCCCTGCAGCTCCTCCACTACTAAAACCTTGCCACATAAAACCAACACAAGATGCAAAGTATATGTGTATTATTATTTTTTTTTGTACCTGACGTAGCAAGTAGAAGTTAGAAAACCTGCCAACTGGCTGAATGGCATGGGATCTAAAAAAATAAACGATGGTTCTTTCATGGTATATCACATGCAACAAATCCTTGTTGTAATCGTTTGCTTCTCCTTAGCATTACAACTTAGTTCCCAAATTGCTTCTGCTGATTCAGTTGTTTCTATGGATATGTTTCAAAATAGGTCTAAGTGATCCAGCTGTGGTATCTAAAAGCATACTCCCCCCCTCCCCCCAGTACATACACAGATGCCTCCTCAAGGAAAAGGATCATTTCACAAAGTGAGTTAGCCTGTGGCCACATTAAACAACTATTCAAATAGTTGAATCTGCACAGTGTGATCACATCGGCTGTTAGGGTGGGTTTGAAAGACTCCTGTCCTAAGCCTGATTTACTGTTAAAGGAATCACACTGTGGAACTGCAGGCTAAATCCATGTTAGCACTCATTATGGGCAGGTCTCTTCCAGAAACATCTGCTTCAGAATGCCATCCCCACCATCCCCTATTAAAGTTAACTCATTTATTATGTACAAATCACAGCAGGACTTGGCCTTTTGTTCCTTGTCAACAGTGCAACTTACATTGCACTATCCAAAAGCCACTAGGAGCAAGTATCCTTTCCGTGTTATTAAAAGAGAACTAGTGCCAATCAACCTAGGACAGTGCAGAGGCTGAGCTCTACCTCAGAAAATCCTCAGATGCTGACAACCTTATAACAAAATTAATTACTACTCCATATAGTCTGATTGACAGAAACCCTAGGCCCTTTGACAATGGCATGTCAAAATACAATGGAACTTGGATGTAGAAGGCATACTGAAACTAGAATAATTCTGTAAGTATCCTCAAGCACCAATTGAAAAAGAAAAAGAAAAAAAGCCTCTTCTTTTTGGGGTTGGAGGCACATTTTTATTTTCATTAAAGAACAGGTCATTCAATTCCACATAAAATATATATGTACTAGTGACACAAGTCATCAATATATTCTAATGTAAAATACACAGATCTAATGTAATGAATATTTGAAATGAAGATAGACTGAAGTTAAATTATTCCTACATAATCTACAGATGTTGTAGGCAGTCTGATGCATATGTGTTTGGTTTAGTCATTTTATGAAATGCATAGCCATATATCAGCTTATCTGGGAAGTTCATTTTTTAGTCCTAGAATATTTGAACACACTTTTTTCATTGGATAATCCTAAATGCAGATGCAGATATTTCTTTGTTCTTTATAAGCTGGAGAGAAATACAAGAAGCTATTCTGCTGGGGAGACTCAGACTCTTAACAAGAACAACTTCTGCAAAATAATGTAGTCTAAAAGCTAGGAAATGAAAGAAGGACAGTAGGTTTAACATATTTTCAGAACAGATTCCTTCTATAAATTAGGATTGCTGCAGTTATCTGATCCAAACTTTTGGCAGATTTTTAGCAGACCAGATGTCCACAATAAAATGTTATTCAATGTATCTGTGAAAAGTTTCTGATATGTAAATAACTCAGTTTCTGCAAACATCTCATGATAAAGTGCCAAAGTGAGTGGTGTTCATTTCAATACAGTAGAAGAAGGGGTTATAAGGATTCTTCATTCTGTGATAAATGTACTATTTAAAATATTTCTTTATTCATTTTATATTAGTACATAAAGAATATATTTGTCTCTAGTAAATAGGCTGGAAACATAATAAAGTTACAATAAACTTGGGAATAAAATCAAGAATGCCTTCAGCTTTGAAAAGATGGAGGAGAAAAAAAAAAAAAAAAACAAAAACAAAAACAGCAAGTTATCCAAAGGATGCTAAGCATTTTTTTCCATATTAATTGTGTCAGATGATTTCACATGGTTGTTGGATTTCCATGCGCACTGTTAATTTACATTGCTTGATTCTAATTTTGCTTTCCACGATCCCCTGACAATGACAGCTACAATAATACAGGCAAGTAGACCATTGCAGCCAAACAGTTTGTTACTTGTCTTAGGATATGAGAAAGCACCTTAAATTGCATCCCCCAGATAGAGCACTCCTCAGCATTAGAGAAGCTAGTTAGACCATAAACGATTCCCTCCACAGCCTCCAAAATATCAACAACCACCCAATCTTTCCCAAAGTACGGGATCTAGAGCAAGAAGCAACAAGGCAGCTTTGATACTCAAGTAGAGAATAACGATTTACAGCTCCAACACTCTTCTAGAGGTGTGTATTTATGCTTTTGGTTCTGAAAATCTCAGATGCAGTTACTGATGATAATGTTTGCCAGTGGCTTCTGCATTAGCAACATTCATGCAACAATACATCCCTACCAGGAAACAGTCCCAACTCCCAAATCACTGCTTAATAAACCAAATGTTTTCTTTGCTTTTTCATGTTAGATATTTTCTCATTTTCTTAAATCAACAAGTTTCACTGAGCTGTTGGGTCTTTTCAGTTTACTGTAATTTGATCCTTAAATGAGCACCTTGCTGACATCCTAAATTGTCTCCATATTATTTTATTAATCTTACAAGAACATTAATGTAATCAGTTATGTTTGGTATTTACTACTGTAAATCAGCAGTATGTTCTAACTTGTGAGAAAGCCCTTTCTCTCTGACGCCAAAGGAAACATAATTGACCCTGACACAGTTACGTGCTCCAGAGGGGAGAGAGTCTGTCACATTAAATCATTTCTTGATCAAATCCAAAATGGCAAGTTAATTGTTTAATTAAGGGAACACGGCCCTTAGAAACTTACGTGTTCTACATAATTTTATAATAGGACTACATAAATAAAATAAGTAAGATCTGATTGAATGGGGAGAAATTTCATAAGCAAAAACAGTGCTAAATATATGTGATATTGACCAAAAGCTATCAATGGCTAATCTCCAGTGGCAGAGCCCAACTAAACAAGCTGAGTTGGATGTAAGCACTTTGGAAATCATATGAAAAGCAACTGACACATTAGAACACAGTTGTACCTTGTTTTGGTTCTCCCATCTTTAAGACAAAGAATGGACCATAAAAATGAAATTCTCTCTTACTTCTTGAAGTAATTTTGAAAAATGGGATTATTGAAAAGCAAAGAAATTTGTAGGAAATTGTGTTACTGACACTGCAACCTTTAGCGTGCCTTTCACGGCTTAGTGGATTTTTGCCACCAAAACCCACATCTAGAGGTCACTTTTCACACTGAATAAAAGTTAATTTTTATAGAACAAAACTATCTGTCGTGGTTTAACCCGGCTGGCAGCTAAACACCACGCAGCCGTTCGCTCACCCTCCCCCCTCCCTCTCTGGGACGGGGGAGAGAGATGGAGAGTGAAGCCCGTGAGTTGAGATAAAGACAGTTTAATAAGACAGGAAAATAATAATAACAAAATAATAATAACAATAATAATAATAATGATACAATGGTGATAATACGAAAGTAATAGTATGTACAAACAAGTGATGCACAATGCAATTGCTCACCACCCGCTGACCGATGCCCAGCCTAACCCCGAGCAGTCCGGCCCCCTCCCCCCAGCTAGCCACCCCTATATATTGTTTAGCATGACGTCAGATGGTATGGAATACCCCTTTGGCTAGTTTGGGTCACCTGTCCTGGGTCTGTCCCCTCCCAGCTCTTACTGCACCCCCAGCCTGCCCGTTGGCAGGACAGAGCAAAAGGCTGAGATGTCCTTGGCTTAGTATAAGCACTGCTCTGCAACAATTAAAGCATCGGGGTGTTATCAGCACTCTTCTCATCCTAAGCCAAAACACAGCATTCCACCAGCTACTAGGAAGAAAATTAATTCTGTGCTAACTGAAACCAGGACACTATCTGTCTGGAACTCAGAACTAGGTACTTAAACATGCACTGATTTATTTATCCATGGATGGACCCCCACACGATACATCCCATGATTTATAAAGCAATGTGAAACACACCAATTCTTTTTGATATGTTATTCACTGAGTGCAGTGTACCTGCACATCTCATATCTCATTAGTAGAATTTCTTCCAGCGTTATATGTTCTGAATAGTTTCCAAAAGTCTCTCTCCCAAAACTGCCACATTTCTTTTTCTTTACCTTAAACTATTATGATATTATCCAAACTCAAAACAAAATAACGTTTATCATTAATTTTGGAACCATCACAGATTAAAATTCTAACTTCAATATTGCAAAAATATTTATAGCATTCTGCCAGCATTATGCATTTCAGATTTCTAATTATACTAAGCATTTTGTAGCAAAAGTCAAAGGGTTAAAGCCTTCCAGTGGTATTTCAACTTAGATTTGTCCAGTACCTGTTTGAGGCCAGACTTACATATTCATTGTCTACGAAATTTAGGTCAATTAATGTGTATTAAGCTGTATGAAGTCCTTAAGACCCCTAATTTTTAAAAGTTATCTGTGAAAGCCCATACAGCATATTAACAAACTAGAAAAGACAACAAGTCAGACATATATATATATATATATTTTTTTTTTTTTTCTGGGATACTAGTTTTTTGTTTTGTTTTAAATATGTGTTAGCCATCTTTGCATCCAATATCATTATGATACCTAGGTAGTGTGTTTTTTATTTTATTTATCTTTTCCCATGGTTTCTGGAAGTTTCAGGTCACAACAGTGTCCAGTCAACTCAAACATGCCTGGGGAAGAGGACAGAATGTTTTTTTTTCTTGTGTGAGGACCATAGTTATTTTAGAAAAAGAAAAGCAGTCACATGCAGGAGCTAATTATAAGCCCCAGCAAATAAGAGGAAGGCAGCTCTCAGTTCAGGAATAGCATCAGGAGAACACAGAGCACTTATATTAGAATCTGGACTGCAATACTCACTCAAAAGACTTAAAGTTGTATACCAGGCCCCCTAAACAGCCCCCCTAATTTGTTTCAAATTGATGAGACTTCTGAAACAGTATTTTTTTTTCACTTTGACATTTCCTTTCTTTTGGTTAAAAGCAGTGAATGCTTTCCAGCTTCTCCCCGTCTTGATCATGTGTGAGAAACCTGCTATTCTTTTGAAACAGTAACTTGATTCCATGAAGAGAGAATTTGAAAAATACATGAAATATATCAAAATTCATGACAAAATAAAATGAATAAAAAAATAAACAAATAAAATGCCCCTAACGTACAGTGTTCCAGATTAGGTAAGAAAATGTGGCAAGATTGCAGTGGGCTTTTCTACCAGTCCCAACTCACACAGGATCAGAGGGAAAATAAATAATCCTGCCTGGATTCATCAGTGTTTAATCAAAATCTGACTTCTTCCCATCATCAATTAAGAGATTTGCAGAAGGCAGAAGAGAATAAAAGGTAATAAGGCTAAAAGTGATAAGGGAAAAAGAGGGTCACATCAATAGAGCCACATTTTTGTAGCAGTTGTCTTCTCACCAGAATGAACAGAAAAGTGTAAAGAATCTACTTTCTCCAACCACACAGAGGAGCCGTGCTAAATCTCTGATTAGACACAGATTTTCTTTAAACTTTTATAGGAACGAGAAGGTCTCCACTAATGAGAGTTTAAGGGAATTTCTTAAATCTAAAGTGAAGGATATCATGAGTTGAACATAACCTGAGGGTTTTCCTGTACATGTTCACTAATATTACAAAGAGCTTTCAGAAAATCCTCTGAAGATCCTGTTTCCTGCAGGAAGAAAAAGAAGTGGGGCAGATAAGAGTATGGGGAGCTGAAAAGGGAAAAAAAAAAAATAATGTTGCTATAAAGTTACCTACACAGTCTGTTGTTAAAAAAGTGGGAGTCTCCCAAATGCTATAAAATAATTCCTGTATCTAGGAAGCAATCTGAAAAGAAAAAAAGGAGATCAAAAAGTTCTCCCCTCACCTTTTCACAAAACTATTTGTTCTAGCATACAAAAGCAGCACAAGCTGAACAATACTGTGACTGGGAAAATAACTGAGCTCATTGATTGCACTTGTGGAAACATAGCACTGAACCTTCCACAAACAGAAGCTGAATCCAGGACTTTCCCAATTACACCTGAGGAAGTACAAGAGGACATTTTACCCTTCCAGGGATGCTAGTCAGCATGCTGCCCTGCTGCAGTGATGAGTAACAGTCCCCATTCACATCCAGACATATACGAGTCATTTGACATCATTCTTTAGCATGTCTAAATGGATAACTTCCACACGACCATGCTTTATTTTTTTGAGAGAGACATAACTCTAAACACTACAGACTTGCACTGTGCTCTCCCTCTTCACAACGAGCAGGGACAGACAGTTGCTCATCCTGTAATTCCCCTGGTATAGTGATAATTGTAGCTTCTCCCCTGGGATTTGTCAGTGAAAAAGTGAAAAAAGTTTTTAAGCTGCACCTACTCCATGGCCTAGTGTCTGTTTAAAAAAAAAAAAAAATGCCCAAAAGAAAAGGCCCCAACAAGTATGCCAAATCCACCTGCCTTTATTATGTTTAATGGAAGCAGTGTTGTTTTCAACAACATTGGAACGGGAGATTTAACCTCTGTGTAAATGGAGAGCAGTTGAGGGCAATAAAAGCTTGTGTCAGGTAAGAGAGGCTGATTAATGCTGACAGGGGTAGGAATGGAAAAATCAGAATACTTGCTCCTGAGCATGAAGTGTCAGACTCATGGAGACCTTTATAAAGCCCTTCTCTGTCTCTGTTTTGTTACAGAAAGCTCCTTTAATGCTGGAAGATCTGCAAGGGATGGGAGCTGCCCTTCCAAATCTTGAAGGCAGTAGCTTGCCCTTCCAAAAGAAGGTGAGTGGAGTAGAAAGTCCAGCCAAGCTGCCATAGAGAAGGGAACAAAAAGAGCAGCACTGAAGTTTTCTTTGGAAGACAGGGCATTTCACACAGTAGTCCTTCAGCTCATGGGGCCCATGGAAAGCTACAGGGCCCAGCCTGTGGCAAGCCCCATTATGACCTGTATGAGGTCTGCGAGGCACCTGTGATAGGTGGGAACAGCCCTGGGGTGGTCCATGGGAGAACAAGTCACAGACAGAGAAAACAGATGTAAGAAATCCTCAGAGAGATGGTAAACTGGAATAGAGAGAAATAAATGACAGACAGGTGAAGAGCTATCAAAACCAGGGTTTGTGAAAGACTTAAAAAGATGCTGTAATCAGTAAGTGCTGATAACATCATATATTGTCCCAAAAGAAACATGTTTAAATTCAGTGCAGGATGTTTAGACTCAAAAGAAAGAAGGTTACAACTGGAACAGAAAAAAAAAAAAAAAAAGGAAATTGTGTGGAGTGGGGTGGGAAGGAGGTAGGAAATTGAAAAAGTTTGGATGCTGGAGAAAGTAAATAAATACATACATTTTTAAACACTAGGAGAAATCCAAGATTAAGAAGGATGTGCCTTTAGAAATTATAGTGAAGAGGTCACAAAGAGAAACTGCTGGAGCATCCTGGATCTATAACAGAAACCTACAGCACATTGTAGCAGAAGAGCAAGTGGTGGATCTGCAACTGATATTATCTCAAGTGTTCTCTGAAACTAGGGCCTATACTTTGCATTCATTTAGCCTCAGCTGAAACTGTATGTTGCTGCTATCTAATTTTAAATCACACCACACTTGTCTTAGACATCTTTCTAAATGCAAGTGGCACAGAACCATCTTTCAACCTCATCACGCATTCATTTCTTCAACAACCAATGTTTATTTTCATACTCATTTTAGGGTAAAAATTCAAAAGAGATTTTTACCATTTCACATGCACAAGAGAAAAAGGAAACCAAACTCTTAAGTGTGATACTTTCACCTGAAATATGGAAATATTTCCTCCTAATGTCCCACTCCATCTTCCTTCCAGTCTGTTATTCACAGCTTCCATTACAAAAGCCTAGAAGCAGCTTGCTAAGCATGAGTCTGCCTGTATTTTTTGGCAGAGGCATCACCATAGGCTAAAGAACCAATCTCCTTGCTGTTATTCCCATGGAGGGGCACACAAAAATTTTGTACATTGGACTGTACAAAATTTCCAGTTTGAATCATCTCTCATATATTCGGCATTTAGTGAAGTACTATATTATTTTATGTACAAAAATTAAATCTGAAAGTGGGAGAATAGGGACTATTGAACTGATGACCTGTATGCATCAATCTGAGGTTCAAAAGGTTAGGAAGCTTTTGTATGTCAGTGATTTACATGAGTTTAACATTTCATAATAATGCTGTCAGCAGTGTTTCTCTTTTGTATGTATTTTACACTTCTATTGTCTCTTTAGTTCAAAGCTCAAACTCATTTCTGATGTGAAACAGAGAAATGTGGCTCTTTAGAACCAAAAAGAAACTCACTACTAGAGCTCCTTAACATCTGCTTAACAGTTATAGTGGTTCTGAATATTTTTTCATGTTTTTGGTTTCTTAAAAAGAATTCACTTTTCTTGTCACAAAATATAGGAATAAAATTTTGTTCGGTATTCTAATAGCAGCACAAGTGTCCTAGATGAAAACATAAAATACATGGAATAATAGTAGTAGCTAGGGGGATTGCATTTATGGACTATTTGTTATTATGTTATCTGAATTGCAGGAAGCAACTGAAGTGAATATTTGTACTTGTGCAATGTTATTTGCTTTGTATATAGCGGCTCTCGTAATGCCAGCATTTGTGCAGTCTTTGTATTTTACATGGCTTCCCAAGAGGAGAAGCAGTAGTGAAACCAATAAAGCTGGCAATAAACCTGTATTAATAATGTATGCAGAGCCATAGATGTCTATTTATATGACACAGTATTAAAGTGTAAATGCATTGCCTTTCTTTCTTTAAGATGAGCACAAATGACCAGAACAATGTTCTTAGTTTTTTTCTAGTGAGAATGACATCTTGATAGTGCTACATGCTAAGGAACTCTCAAAACAATACACACACAATGCTGATATTCGTAAAACTAAATTCCACCCAACAGCATTTTAAAAAATAACATGAGAATTTATTTCTTCATTTTATTATTGTTAATCTAGTGATGATGTTTACTCTGAGCAGCAAATAGCAAAGATTTACACACCCTCATTTGAAACTGCAGCACAGATACAAAGCCATGCATGGACATCAGCTAAAGATCATTTGAGTTCCTCATTGACAAAAATTAGCACATGCTACTTTTTAGGCTCCCGTTCACACAACCTGATCACCTGTTAGTGTTTTTAGGTCACTAGAGTGGATTAGTGCAATACATTATATTCATCTATCTACATTATACTACATTATACATTATATTAATACATTAAAAATAAATTAATAAATACATTATATTAATCTATCAAGACAGTATGTGACTTGCAAGTAAATGAGAAGGAGGGAGTGTGGCCATTATCGGGGGACATGTGGAATTTCACTTTAGGATTTAAAATTTAATCTTCCTGAGAGCATCTTTGTCACGCCTATTTGGTTAACATCTGAAATATCATTACTAACACAGGTAATAAGTATTTTGATTGCAAAGAGTAGTTATCATTGTTACCATTTATTATTTAAACCAAGGAGATCCCAAATCTATGAGAAAGCTTCAAAATTTTGGACTCAAAGACACAAACACAAAAGAAAAGAACAAGCAAAACTTTATTCTTTCCTCTCTATTGACAAGACTATGAAACAGTCCCCTCATTTTCTGAAATTTTGGTGTATTTCAAGAGACCAGTATTTCTGTTTGAAACTTATATCCTGCTGTGCTATTAAGCAGTTGATCACTCTTCACCATTTTTATGCAGATGACAACTAGGGACCGAGATCAGCACTGTAAAAATAAAATTAAACTAATTTTATGACTATAGTTACCCACATGCTTGCAATTCCCAAAGTTGTTCTGACACTACTCCGTGTTCTCTCAGCTTGGAATAGATAGGCTCCAAACTGATCTTATCCATGTCAGAGTGCAGCACTAAAAACTAATTTTTCATTATGACCAATATAAAGTATTATTTTTCCAGTTATTCCACACTAAATGATATTCTAAATGTGTACTGGGGAATGGTAAGATAAAAAAAAAAAATAATTCTACCATTTTGATTCATGCCCTAGCATACATCTACTTTCTCAAGAAAATATAAACCAGCTCCAGTGACATCTTGAATCAAAGACCTCTGCTGGCTCTGACCAAAAATAAGGGTGTGTTTTTGTTGTACTGAGAGCTTAGGAAGGGCTTTGAACTGCATCAACACAAAGACTGGAAACAGAAGCTTTGCACTATAATTGGCTTGTGGCTTTATACTCTGATGGTCATCTTGTCTTCTTTCATCTCCCCTGTTTCCTATCATACGATCAGTTCTGAACCTCAAGTCTTGTCATTTTATGTTGCAGATTAAGACAAGCAACACAGAATCACAGAATCACAGAATTTATAGGTTGGAAGAGACCTCAAGATCATCGAGTCCAACCTCTAACCTAACACTAACAGTCCCCACTAAACCATATCCCTAAGCTCTACATCTAAACGTCTTTTAAAGACCTCCAGGGATGGTGACTCCACCACCTCCCTGGGCAGCCTGTTCCAATGCCTCACAACCCTTTCAGTAAAGAAATTCTTCCTAACATCTAACCTAAAACTCCCCTGGCGCAACTTTAGCCCATTCCCCCTTGTCCTGTCACCAGGCACGTGGGAGAACAGGCCAACCCCCACCTCGCTACAGCCTCCTTTAAGGTATCTGTAGAGAGCGATAAGGTCACCCCTGAGCCTCCTCTTCTCCAGGCTGAAAAGGCCCAGTTCCTTCAGCCGCTCCTCATAGGACTTGTTCTCCAGGCCCCTCAACAGCTTCGTCGCCCTTCTTTGGACCCGCTCAAGCACCTTGATGTCCTTCTTGTAGCGAGGGGCCCAAAACTGAACACAGTACTCGAGGTGCGGCCTCACCAGAGCCGAGTACAGGGGGACGATCACCTCCCTAGCCCTGCTGGTCACACTGTTTCTCATACAAGCCAGGATGCCGTTGGCCTTCTTGGCCACCTGAGCACACTGCTGGCTCATATTCAGCCGACTGTCCACCATCACTCCCAGGTCCTTCTCTGCCTGGCAGCTCTCCAACCACTCATCTCCCAGCCTGTAGCTCTGCTTGGGGTTATTGCGCCCCAGGGCAGGACCCGGCACTTGGCCTTGTTAAACTTCATACAGTTGACCTCAGCCCATCGGAGCAGCCTATCCAGATCCTCCTGCAGAGCTTTCCTACCCTCGAGCAGATCGACACATGCACCTAACTTGGTGTCATCTGCAAACTTACTGAGGGTGCACTCAATGCCCTCGTCCAGATCATCGATGAAGATATTAAAGAGGACCGGCCCCAGCACCGAGCCCTGGGGAATGCCACTAGTGACCGGCCTCCAACTGGACTTGACTCCATTTACCACAACTCTTTGGGCCCGGCTATCCAGCCAGTTTCTAACCCAATGAAGCGTGTGCCAGTCCAAGCCAAGAGCAGCCAGTTTCTTGAGGAGAATGCTGTGGGAGACGGTGTCAAAAGCCTTGCTGAAGTCAAAGTAGACCACATCCACAGCCTTTCCCTCGTCCACCCAGCGCGTCACTTTGTCATAGAAGGAGATCAGGTTCGTCAAGCAGGACCTGCCTTCCATAAACCCATGCTGACTGGGCCTGATCACCTGCTTGCCCTGCAAGTGCCGCATGATGACTCCCAAGAGGATCTGCTCCATGAGCTTCCCTGGTACTGAGGTCAAACTGACAGGCCTGTAGTTCCCCGGGTCAGCCCTCCGTCCTTTCTTGTAGATGGGCGTCACATTCGCTAGCCGCCAGTCAGCTGGGACCTCCCCCGATAGCCAGGACTGCTGATAAATGATGGATAGGGGCTTGGCCAGCTCCTCCGCCAGTTCTCTCAGTACCCTTGGGTGGATCCCATCCGGCCCCATCGACTTGTGCACATCCAAGTGCTGTAGCAGGTCACCAACCAGTTCTTCGTGGATGGTGAGGGCCACATCCTGCTCCCCATCCCCTTCCACCAGTTCTGGGTACTGGGTATCCAGAGAGCAACCGGTATTGCCGCTAAAGACTGAGGCAAAGAAGGCATTAAGCACCTCCGCCTTTTCCTCATCTCTTGTAACTAAGTTTCCCCCCGCATCCAGTAAAGGATGGAGATTCTCCTTAGTCCTCCTTTTTGTGTTGATGTATTTATAAAAGCGTTTTTTGTTATCTTTAATGGCCGTAGCCAGATTGAGCTCCAGATGAGCTTTGGCCTTCCTAATTTTGTCCCTGCACAGCCTCGCTACATCCTTATAGTCCTCCCTAGTGGCCTGCCCACTTTTCCAAAGATTATAAACCCTCTTTTTTCTCCTAAGCTCAAGCCACAGTTCTCTGTTCAGCCAGGCTGGTCTTCTTCCCCGCTGGCTCATCTTTGGGCACGTGGGAACAGACCGCTCCTGCGCCATTAGGATTTGCCTCTTGAAGAGCGCCCAGCCTTCCTGGACCCCTCTGCCCTTCAGTACTGCCTCCCAAGGGATTCCACCAACTAGTGTCCTGAGCAGCCCAAAGTCAGCCCTCCGAAAGTCCAATACAGCGGTTTTACTGGTCCCCTTCCTGGCCTCACCAAAAATAGTGAACTCCACCATTTTGTGGTCACTCTGCCCAAGACAGCTCCCGACAATCACATCCTCCACCAGTCCTTCTCTGTTTGTGAAGAGAAGGTCTAGCAGGGCACCACCCCTGGTAGGTTCACTAACCAGCTGCGTCAGGAAGCTATCTTCCACTTTCTCCAGAAACCTCCTAGACTGCTTTCTCTGGGCTGTGTTGTGCTTCCAGGATATGTCAGGGAAGTTGAAGTCCCCCATGAGTACAAGTGCTGAAGATTTCGCAACTTCTGTCAGCTGCCTGTAGAACTCCTCATCCGTCTCCTCATCCTGGTTCGGCGGTCTATAGCAGACCCCGACCAGGACACTAGCCTTGTTGTCCCTGCCGATCCTAACCCAAAGGGACTCGATCTTGTCATTCCCAGCCTCGAGTTCTACAACATCGAAAGACTCTCTAATATAGAGAGCCACACCGCCACCCCTTCTGTGCTGCCTGTCCCTTTTGAAGAGCTTATAGCCAGGCATAGCAGCACTCCAGTCATGAGACTGGTCCCACCACGTTTCCGTGATGGCAACCAAGTCGTAGCCTGCCCGCTGCACGATGGCTTCCAGCTCCTCCTGTTTGTTACCCATGTTGCGTGCATTGGTGTAGATGCACTTCAGCTGGGCCATTACCTTATGTACATTACCTTACATGTACTCATCTCTAAAAGAAAATCTTATGCCTGTTTTGACTTATATAAGTAATGGCCACATCTGTATATAGGAGTAGCTCAGTGTTATGTGAACAGTTTTTCTGTTGTGCTAGATGTCATAGCTTCCTAAGTAAGGACATCAGATGTGATATGTAGTCAGCTAATTTCACTGGTGAAATAAATTTGATGAATAACATGTTTTCTCTCCACAGACCTTAGGAGTGTCTGTTTATTCCACGAACTCTATGCAAAAATCAGAATTGCTCTATTTATACTATCCTCCAAATTTTAGCATATAGTGGATATTCCCCTTCCATCCTTGCTGTGAGGCAGAATAAATGACAACTCCCCCTACACCCTCTCCATGATTTTGCTATGCAGTATAATTTTGAGAGGTTAGAGGGGAGAAGCTTTACCTGCTGCTGTCAAACAGGAGAACTGGGGAGTGTGCAGATACAAAGAAAATACAGGAATTCAAAGTGACTGATTTAAAACATTCTTCTTCAAAAAAAAGAAAGATCTGACTTGATCGTTGGGAATGACAGTGTGAGTTTCTTATTTTTTTGCTGAAAGAACTACACACATCAAGGGAGAGCAATACCCACTTGAGAATTCTTGTATAGATAGATCTTTGAAGAAGGAGCTTCTGGCATACGTTCTAAAATTACCAGGGGATGGACAGGTAATCTTTCACAGGAAGAGGAAAGAGGAGTTATAAGCAGAAAAAAAACAGGTAGTTTGAAGAACAAAAAAAAAAAAAAATAAAAATCAAGACAAGAACACCGCCACCACAAACCAAAGAACAACAACAATAGAGCCTGCCCACATTTTTAAAAAGGTTCAATCTATTCAATTCTTATTGGCAAGATTGCTGAAAATGTTTGTACATCTCTGCAGATGGACTCCTGAAGAATTAGATGCTCACGTTGGATAAAGAGACAAGTTTTCAGCCTCTCTAGGGCTGAAACACTCTGACACACAAAGTAAGGCTGGATAATTTCTCAGTACTACAAACACAAGAATACTTCAATTTATCAAAACACTTATGTCTAGAAAAAGCAAGTAAAACATAGTGAATTTCTGCCATATTCGACTTAAAGCATGCGCTGATAGTTATAACTGAATCAGGATCCAACTTCAGACTTAAAATGCTTTCTTATTTCTCCCACCCTGAGTGACATGATATAATTTGAACCTTATGACTTTCACTAATATAGAAGAGAATAAATAACTGTGAAAAAGTGTTGTTTACATAAGGAACACATTAGAAATTTGAAATAGAGCTCTAAATAAATATAAAAGCTTCAACAGAAAAATAAAATCTACTCTGCTTGACCTACAGGATACACAATCAAGCAAGACTCCAGGGATTCTCCCAGCTCTTGCTGTGTCTTTTTGAAGAAATCACATCGTTTCTCTTGGCTTTTACTTCCCCCCTAAACTTTGTTGGTCTTGTCTAGTTGGCCTGTAAAGATCTTCAGGTCAGGGCTTGTTTCTTAATATACCAAGCACAATCTCTATCGGCTTTTCTGGGCAGTCTGGTACAAATTAATGAATACCTGCAGTATAGTTGAAAACTAACAAATAACTGTAATAGATTTATCTTTATTTCTTACAAGCATAATGCCTATAGGAGTTCAGACCAAAGCTCAATGTAGAGTTCAAGTGATCTGTCCCACTGCCAAAAGCAATTGTCCAGGAGAAGGTATAAGCACAGGGCATGTATGCAGTCCTATTTCTGTAAATGCTCTCTTCCCAACTCAGCTTTGTGGCTCATTGACTTTTCAAGCCAGCAGCGCTGATACTAGTGTCTTTCTTTAGATATCATACTGCCAGCTAAAGAATCCAGGTAAGGAGGACCTCTTGCAGGAATTCAGGTCACTAGAATAATAGAATTACAAGTTGGAAAAGACCTCCAAGATCTGGTCCATCACCCTGCTGCCAATATCACCCACTAAACCATGTCCCTAAGCACCACATCCAACCACTCCTTAAACACTCTCAGGGATGCTGACTCCACCCCTTCCCCAAGGGACTCATTCCAATGCCTGACTACTCTTTCTGAGAAGAAATGTCTCAGAATTTCCAACCTAAACCTCCCCTGGCATAACTTGAGGCCATTCCCTCCAGTCTAGCTGATTATCTGTGAGAAGAGGCTGACGCCCAGCTCCCCACACCTCCCTTTCAGGTAGTTGTAGAGAGCAACGAGGTTTCCCCGAGCCTCCTCTTCCCCAGACCAAACACCCCCAGTCCCCTCAGCAGCTCCTCACAGGACTTGTGCTCCAGGCACTTCACCAGCTTCGTAGCCCTTCTCTGAACATGTTCCAGGGCCTCAATGTCCTTCTTGTACTGAGGGGCCCAAAACTGAATACTCAAGGTGTGGCCTCACCAGAACAGAATACAAGGGGACAATCACCTTGCTCATCCTGCTGGATACACTATGCCTGATACAAGCTAGTGCAAGAGATGGGTTAACTAATTAACACTTAATATTTTACAGTGATGCAGGTGACTGCAGTTTATTTCCTGAGGAAATCATACAATGAATAATAAATGTACACACTGAATGCTTTTACCTATGGAAAGAAATATTTTTGCAGGATCTGGGAGTGGTATGGAATTACTACCAGAACTCTTAAACCCATGAGAGGATATTATATACTGCTTTTCTATTAGGAGCTCCGTGTCAGTGCTGGTGACTTCCTGGTATACCAGACTTATATGTAAACTGCTTTCTTGTTACTTTATGTCTTCCCTATAATCCTTTCATTCTAAATAAATAGGATTTTGCTTTATGGAAGGTGGTTAACCTTTTGCTGAACTAAAAATCAGACATGCAGTTAATTACCAGAATCTGCAATCTAAACATTTTATATAGAGAAAATTGAAGCACAAAGAAATGAGTTTGTCCAAAACAGAAAATCTAATCAGACTTTGGCAGAGTTCAAAACAACATTAAATCTCTTATTGTAATTGCAAAATGTATTCCAGCAAAAACTGAACATCAAACAGTAAAAGGAAATAGAAAAGGTATTAAGTAGCATACATACAGTACAGCATTTGGGATGCTGTATTTTAAAAACATCATCAAGCCATTAATACACTTCACAACAAATAAATAAATAAATAAATTGGCAGTCTGATAAGTCAAATATATGGCAGATATAGAAAAAACAACTCCTAGGTGTTTTGGAAAGGGGGACATGAACTTGTCTGAGAAACGTGCACAGTGTGTACATGTATTATATGAATAACAAAAGTGCTACTATCATAGAGTGCATTGCTAAACACTGTGCATGAAGAAACTCCTGTCCTCCCAAACATCAGAAAGATGATCAGAAGCATTCTCCTCTGCACTTCCATCATTTCTTTTTGGGTATTGACTACCTCATCAAGACCAATAAAACGATGACCAGACTCCACGCCAGTTGCGTTTATATGAGCATGTTTCGGCATCAAGTTGATTGTACCCCAAAAGATCAGGCAGATGCCTGGTTAATCATTCTCAATTTACAAGAGCAAATATTTATGTGCATATCCAACCGAGGCACCCAATTTGGTTAAACCTCTGCCAAGACACAGAACTGATTTGGATATAGATCATCCAGATGTCATAATGCTGTTTCTTCACTTGGAGACACTGCAGTATTACCAAGAAAACACTGAAATTCTCTCAGATATTGTCACAAATGTAGCATTACCCACTTGCCACTGTGTCCAGACAGCCTGCTTGCAAGTTGAGAACGTATGCAGAAATGGTACTCTAAAGGCCAATAGAAAACTTCAAAATTTACTGGGGAAAGACCTTTGACATTTAAAATGTTCATAACTCACACCAGCTTTACCTGCTTTTACTGGGCTTTGGTTCTGCAAACTATTCAGTGTGAAATACACACTCTTTTAGGAGACTCTCTAGTGCTTTAGCCCTGTTTCACTTGCAAAAAATGAATCCCCAAAATATATTCAGAATTGTACTGCCAGGCACAGTGATTCTTAACTTACATTGCCACTGCTCAGACTCCTCCCTTGCTTGAATTATCCATCAGCGTCTTTCTCCATTCATGGCATCAGCACCAATGAAGTCTCCTCAGTCTCACACCTATGGGGAGAAGAGATATGAAGTAGTTAGTTGCAAGACTGGAGGAACACACTCTCCAGAGTCCATATCTCTACAGGAGCTGTTCACTGAAACCAATTTAAAGTTCTCTTTAATTGATTCAGCATTGTGCCCTTTACAGAGCAGTGAGCTAGGAACAATGCCAGCTGTTGATTAACTGTCAGTTCAACCTACTCTCCCCATTCACCCATGCAAAGGTACCCACCTGCAACTAACAGCCCCATACAGAAAAAGAAAGGAAAAAAAAACAAACAAAAAAAACCTTCTGAAGCTATGAAAATGTATGAGAGAAAATCTCTCTCTCTGAAGAATGTCCATGTCAGACAGTACTCACTAGATCTGCCAACAGAAACAATTTTGTACCAGGCTGCTGGGACAGCTGTGAACAAATTGGTGACTGACTATAGTAAAGTTGTGGGCTTTTTGGCACTCCTAGGACAAATAGTAAATAGTACTTTGTGACTCTGAAGACAGCTTTTTTCTTGGAATCTTGTGTTAGCACATGGGATTTTACAGATAAATAAATACAGACAACAGTTTAATTGCCTTTACACTATCGATTTCCAGAGAGGTTAAGGTAAGTATGAGTGCCATTGCAGTCAAAAGACATTGAGAAGCAGCCCATAAAACATCTAAGACACTTAGATCAAAAATCTCTATTCTTAGTTGTGTTTTGTTTTTTAAATGAAGTTTATTTTTAACACATTTTTGGAGACATTAATTCTCTTGAAAAACAAATATATACAATTAAAATCAAACAAACAAACAAAGTGCATCTGTTTCTCTTCAGATAAGCAAAACAAAAGTTTTGAGAGCCTATCTACCCCATAGCCCTAGCTCAGAGGTCACTCTTTGTTTCCAGTCGTGCCATGGAAGCCCTCTAGATGTTGAAGAAGATCCTTCCCCCGTCTCATCCTTTCAGAGATTTCCCCAATACAGAATATGACGCAGGACCCACAGGGAACATACGCCTTTCTGAAGTGGCAGCTGGGGCCAGCCAGCTCATGTTCAGGCAAGCGGTGACCAACATGACCAGATCTTCTTCCTCTGCACAGCATTCAAGCCACTCTCCCCCAGGCCTGTAGCGCTGCACGGGGTTGTTGTGGCCAAAGTGCAGGACCCAACACTTATCCATGTTGAACCTCATCCCATTGGCCCCTGCCCATCAACCCATCCTGTCCAGGTCCCTCTGCAGGGCCTTCCTACCCTCCTGCAGAGGGACACTTCCCCCCAACTTGGTGTTGTCTGCAAACTTACTGAGGGTGCACTCAATTCCTTCATCCAAATCAAAGATATTAAAGAGGATGGGCCTCAACACTGACCCCTGAGGAACACCACTGGTGACCAGTCACCAGCTGGATTTCACTCCATTCACCACCACTCTCTGGGCCCAGCCATCCAGACAGTTTTTAACCCAGCAAAGAGTGTACCTGTCCAAGCCATGGGCTGCCAGCTTCTCCAGGAGAATTCTATGGGAGACTGTGTCAAAAGCCTTGTTAAAGTCTAAGTAGACTACATCAACAGCCTTTCCTTCATCTACCAAGCGGGTTACCAAGTTGTAGAAGGAGATGAGATTGGTCAGGCAGGACTTGCCTTTCACAAACCCATGCTGACTGGGCCTGATCCCCTGGTTGTCCCGCATATGCTGTGTGACTGTATTCAAGACGACCTGTTCCATCACCTTTCCTTGCATCAAGGTTAGGCTGACAGGCCTGTAATTCCCTGTTTCCTCCTTACAACCCTTCCTATAGATGGGTGTCCAGTCATCTGGGTCCTCTCGATGACCGTGACCACTGATAGCTTACAGAAAACAGCCCCAGCAATCACATCTGCCAACTCCCTCAGCATGCTTGGGTGGCTCCCATCTGGCCCCATGGACTTGTGACAGTCCATGTGGAGCAGCAGGTCTCTAATTGTCTCCACTTGAACTGTGGGGGGGTTATTCTGCTCCCTGTCCCAGACTTCCAGGCTGGGAGGCTGAGTGCACCGAGGATAAGTGGTCTGGCTAGCAAAGGCAGCATTATTTATTTATTTAACAGAATATCACAAAAACACAATAATACTACTGCCCCAGTCACTCAGACTTTGAAATTTACATCTATAGGATCTACTATATCAATGTGGACCATAAAAAAAAAAAAAACGATATCAAAAAGAGAACATTAAATACTAAGCACTGACATTCCTCTGAGATGTATCACAGTGGAAGAAAAACTATGACGGTTATCATAGTTGAGAGCCTCATGCAGTTCTGAGCTTCCCTAGTGAAATTCAAACCTGCAATAAATACACCTCTTTCTTTACAATGTGTCAAATTTTCTTGCGCTATTTTAAAGACATTTGTAGTATGAACAACAAAAACAAAGGAATAAAAGTATATAAATGGATATATTCTGTTCACACCATACTAGAAATCCTCAATTGCTTAATGATATTATTGGCAGATGTTAGCCATGAAATACTGCTTAGCTATTTCTTTCTCAAGTTTTATAATAATTCAGCTCAAATACTATTATTCCAGTTTAGTGCTGCTGTAAACTTAAAAAACAAGCAAACAAAAAAAAACAACCAAGAAAAAAAAAAAAAAACAAAAAAACAGAAAATCAAGTTGGTGACTTGACAAAAAGAAATATATATATATATATATATATAATAATAATCGAAGAGATACACAGAGACACACACAAAAAGAAGCAAACCAAAGGAAAAACAAACAACCAAAAAAAAAAAGCAAACCAGAATTTGGCATTTATCTATTTACATTAGAAATGATTCATCTAGATTTCACTAGTGGTGGGTTGGGCACTTGATTTTGCAAAGGCTTGGTCCAAACCAAATAGGGGCAGTATCTGTCCCTCTGTTGTGGACCAGATGCTGTCAGCAATTTGTGAGGGCAGCAGAACTGAAGCAATGTCCTCCCTTTGGGACCATCTTACCGAAGAGTCCCATTATATTAATAATATGATTGCTAATGGCACACTGGGCATTCAGCCACTTTGCTTTGCAGACACAGCTGATGACTGATCATTGGGAGGAGGGATGGCTCCTGTGCCATCTTCCCTCTTGTGAATTGTCTGGCGACCGTTGCAAAACTTACATCTACAGCCTGATGCTGGCACAGGTCTGAAAACCATCTCTTGATGAGCAGTGATGGAAGATTTCCTGACAAACTCTTCCCATCCTTCTGAGAAGCATGGCTCCAAAATATTATATCACGTCATGTCACAGCACTGACAGCCTTCAGACTCTGTGGATTCTTAATATTTACAAAATGCAGAAAAGTGGAGAAGACTGACTATCCCAACATAATTCTTTACAGACCAATAACTGGTCAGGCTGGCAACAACCTATGATTGTCACCATCTGACAGCTGTTTGATGGCTTGCAGAAAGTAATGTGGCCTGTTCTCAGTGTGCAATAGGCCAGGTGTCCACATGGTTAACAATCTCCATGGCCCAGCTGTTACTAAGAGAAGCCACATATGTCCACGGACCAGCTGGGGAGTGAAGAGCACGCAGCCAGCCAGAGGATGGTGTGTGGAATCATTAAGCTGTGCGTGGTGGGAGCAGGACAAATCCATCTCCAGGGTTCCCCCTCCTGACCTCTGCATTGCTGCACAAGCCATTTAAAAAGTGACAAAGACAATAATCTTCTTTAAAATATTATAATACTAGATTTGAATCTTGCCATGGGTTGAAAAAAGGCTGTGAAATCTTCACCTTCATGAGTCTTGTGCTATCTAGTGCAATTTAGCATATTCATCTCTCCATTGACCTATCAATGGCATCCTATGCAACTATCCTATAAAATAGGATAGCAGAATCTGCAGTTTTGAACATAAAGCAAATACATGGTTTTCTTTGGAACAGCTTAATCATTTTTCTCCCTCTAGTTCTATGAGCTTTTCTGATTTTGCTCCCCTCAGCAAATTTGCAGTGGAGGGGGGCACTAAACTGCATGACCTGACAGAATTAGCTACTGCACAATTCCAAATGTAAACTCTGTTCTCTCTGCGGAGCGATCAAAGACACTTTCTTTTTCATCAAAACTGAACATGTTAACTAAACCACCATGACAAATTCTGTACTATTGCAGTCAAATCTAAATGGTTGTTCAGTGATGCACAACCACCTCTTGATATCTTCTTTTAAATTCTAGCCTGCTTTGTCTCTCAAACCACAACCAGTTATAATTATATTTTTAATTCCTTCCACATCCCTTCCAACCACCTGTGGTCAAAGCCTGTTTCTCATGCAGTCAGTTCATACTCGGTACTTGCCGACGTGGAGATGACCTGAAGTAAATGGGTAACACAACCCATCTGCTACCCAATTCTCCTACTGAACAAGCTTTAGGAGGGGTTTAAGAGCTTAGGTTTGTTGGCAATTGGGATCTGCCTTAAAGCATATAGAAATAAAACATAAGTGAGAATCATTTTATGGTCTAATTTTAGGCATGACTGGCCTAGATTTTCTGACTCAGCACTTCAGTTGGCTTGAGCTTAGTTAGAATACCTCAGCACTTCTCAGTCAGGAACAAATTTACTAATGTAACAGAAACAGGTCCATAATTCAGCCCAGCAGTGCTCTTTGACAGAAGTCTGACATTGGATTAACCAAATTGAACTGATGTAGAGAAAAGACAGAAAAATGGCAAAGGTGACTCTAGCAAAGCATCTGTCCACCCTGTGGATTAAGTGAGCCACTCTGGGAAAAATGAGAACTACCTTTAATTACCTTTAACTCAGACAAAGTCATTTTTTGAAGTGCCCTTCTGATTCCAGTTGTAACCTATTCAGATCCTTCCAGTGTTTCAAGTGCCCAAGAAAATGATGTTTGTTATGTGTTTTACTAAATGTTCAACCTCTTTCTTTTCTTATGGCTATCTAAATAAATATCTATATATAATCAATGTCTATACACACTGTTTTTCCAGCAATTTACATATGTAACTTGACATTTCCCAGTTTACAGAGAAACTTGAACAAAAAAAGGACTATGACAATATTAGGTGATGTTGGATATTATTACTCAGCTTTGCAATTATCTTTTATCTCTATCCACCTGCACAGCTACACTTCCATTCAAAAACAATAATTAAAAAAAACAGTCACTCCCACTCCTGCTACAGATAACATGGGTCAACAGATCACTCAGACTTTACTTATTCCTCCACAGAGATGCTAACAGTAGTACTAACTTCCCTAGGGTACTCATCTCAGAGTAGAATCACCGCTACGTGAAGCAGCGACACTGAGATGCTCTTCCACCTCAAGTCCAGTTTCCTCAAGAGCTGAAGTCACAACACATTGTAGATATAGCTCCTGCCTAACTATTATATTCACTTCTCTGCATATACTCACACCAAAACCAAGAGCTATATTTTCTCATTGTGATTGCTCAAGGAATGGAAATGGCTGTCCAATCCCTTTTTCTTTTTATGCAGTCCTGGGACGCTGTTCTTATAAGAACTTTTGTTCTCTTCCATAGCACAGTGGAAGGAAAACAAAACAAAAAGGGCAAACAGGTGAGCTCTGATCACTCATTGACTACTATGTCTCAGGGCAGAACCGCATTCAACCCCCTCAGCACAAATTTAGGTTTCCAATATTTCATTATTTGATTGCCATTACAATTGTTCTCCCTGAAGGATAAGAAGCAAAGAAAGAAATCCTGAAAAACAAAAATGAAACCATCGTCCACAACCACATGAAAACAAATACAGCTTCAACAGTCCATCTTTTGATACAGTTCTATTCAGTAGTAAGATGAAGTTAAACAGAAGTATTTGGCCAAGGCTGTGACATATGTCAACTGCAAGCAGTAGTATGCTGGCATAAACTTAATTTATAGTTTTTCCAGAGCATTTTCATCTCTGATCATGCTTCTCTGACAACATTTCAATATATTAAAAAAAAAAAAAAAAAAAAAAAAAAAAAAGAGTCCTCTAACACATATTCCTTAACGCACATTTGCAAGCAAAGCATCTAAGTTTGTCTCAAATCCAGCATGACTAACATTACAGAGCAAAAAGAGTAAGATGATTAAATAGACTGGCTCACCCAGCTTGTTTTTACACATCAATAAATAACCTCAACACAGCAGAAATAGAGATGTGGTTTTTCATTTAGAGTTAATTCAAACACTGGCTCTTCTTCAGACCTTCCACACTATGTAAAATAGATCTGGGTGAATAATTCATTATGAATTATTCATTCAATTAATTTAATTTCTTCTGCTCACTAATTAACTATCTTGACTTTTTTGAATGTTTTCATTATCTGAAAATTATTTACTCAACAGTTTCTATGAATAACTCCTTGCCTCTAGATTGTTCACAAGCAGATTACTTCAAGAAATCAAAATTGTAAATTCAAGCTGTGCTGAATAGTTTTAATTAGACACACAAGTCACGTGACTTTTCTCTGTTTCCTTATTGGATATATTTAAAAAAAACAACAACAAAAACACATCTTCTGCAAAGAAACTTATTCCAAGACAGAAATGTATTTGCCAGGAAAACTCTTGGAAATATTAAATATTAACTTTATAGCATAGAATGAATTTGTCCTTCATTGGGGAAAAGTGTAAACTAAACATATTAGATTTGAAAGGTAAAACACAACTTGTTCATGTCTATTGTTTAACTGCTTCAGCTTCCCCCAGACACCTCAATGCTGTTCTAGGCTCTAACTACCACCAGAGCTCTGTACCCCCAATCTAGATAAGGGAATAACAACAATGCCACCAGTAGGCATAAAGTCAACAGGGTGTCTGAGGGCACAGAGTGTCCTCTTCAGCATCCATCCAAGGGGAAGTTCATCTCCTGGCCAAGTGTAGCAGGCCACAGGGAGCCTCTTGTAAAGGCCATGCTTTCTAATTACAAACTAGCAGCCAGAGAGAGAGGAAACATAGATATTTACACGGATAAACAAAAAGACCAGGTAGAGCAAGGTCTGTCTTTGATTTGCATATCATACCTCCACGCTGGGTTTCATCTTTCCTTACAGCAGCACCCAGGTAGGTCACTCAGCTGTCTATGCCTCAGTTCCCCAGTCATAGGCACAGGGACAAAAACATGGTGTTACCTTACTTGGTTGATGTGATGGTAACAAGCACCAAAGGGAACAATAGAATCGGAGGCAGCTATAACAAGCAACCGAATATAACCAATAGCAATGAAATTCCCAACAAATTCCCAAACACCACCTTAGACCTATTTTTCTTTCTTCCAACAGCTGTTACTACTTGTAAGTGGGAAATGTTCACTTCCATTCCCTCTAGGGTGAGAGGAGGGGGAGAAATTAAGATGACAAATAATAGTCTATCAGTGTGTAGAATATTTCAAAGAGAAACATAAAGCTACTAATAACAACCTACTGTTTCTCAGGGGAGAAAGCAACAGTCCATCTCATATGGAATAAAAAGAGCAAAAAAACAGGTGTGATTGCTTTAATCATTATGTAATACAGCCTGAAGGAACTGAGCTGCTGCCATCAGTTAAAGTTAGTTGGCATTTCTCTTGCCAATTTACAGCCAAGAGTTATATTTGCTTCCTACCCACCTGAGATGGAGGAATTGTGCTATGGACATCTCATGAAAAGTGAACACAGACTTAATTGAGCTCATGTTATATTTTTTAAATTGAAGTGATGGTAACCAAGTATGCATTTTCATAAGAAATATGCCAGCTTTGGATGTATTTGCCTACAAGAACAAATCATTAACTCACCTCTGTGCAGGTAATAATTATTTGGATTTAGATCCCAAAGTGCCCATTTGACCTTGTCCTTCAAGTGTCCACAGAGGACAACTGAATGGCTACATGTAACAGAAGGCTATATGAGGGCTTTCCAAAGCAAAACACTGAAGATGCATTACAAATTTAAAACATTTTTCAGACAGTGCAAGTTACATAGATAAAGCATGACTTTTGTTAAAATCATTCTTACATCTATCTTTCATCTAAAATGATGTTTTCAACCAATTTATTTTAATTAGTATCCTACAGTATTTTCATTCACATAAAACATTTCAATAATACCACATGCACCCATATGGATTAAAATCCTGGGAGACTTGCTTAAGTATTTAGAGCTAAATTTGAATTCTGCTCACAAAACCAATCTTAACTCATTTCTTGACTACTGGAAATCCATTTACTAAGTCTCTAGCATAAATGTTACAGCAAACAGATGAAACTCTTGGTGACAATACATGTAATGAAGAGATCCCATTCTTTACAGAGAAGGCTAATTAATCATTAGGTGAGTGCTAGTAAATTTTCTGAATCACCAAGTTTCTGACAGACATGCTGTTAAGCCAACAAAATGCCCACAGATGTTACTTGCCCATCAGAGGAGAACATATTCTCTTGAGGACTCTGAGCATCTTGTCACAGTTTATTTATTTATTTATTGAATGAAATGAAAAATTAGCAAACCCATGTGATGATTAATGTATATGTGCAAGTAAATAATAATAGCATGAAGTCTATTAATAATAAAAACTAGTGCTGGATTTTAAGATACTGAAGTAGAAATGTGAATTGTTTTCCAGTGGCTCTGAAATGCTACAGTTAATAGACCTACTGCACTGCCTCCCTAATAGCATAACCATAACTTAATTCAAAGAAGACAAACCCAAATTCACAGCAGGATTCTCTTCTACTTTACTTTCTCCCTATGCCTTTTGGTACTTTACTAGGGCAGTCTCCACACAACTTCCATCACTAGGTTCAGTAACATACACCATTCTCTGCTGCAGCATATAAAATCTAGAGCCTTGGCACAGCTGTGCATCTACTGAAAAACACCCAACCTGCTCTATGCATGGTGGGAACTGGAGGACACGTCACACCATGGTTCCTAAGAGCAGGGTTCACCACTGCTCATGGACAGCCAGGTTTTGCTGCCCAGGTCCATATAATCCACAAACCCAAAGATAAAATTAGATCAAACTAAACAGCCTTTGCAGTACATCAGAAACTTTGATCCTGCCTGCAAAGGTTACATGTTACAACAATGTACTTAGTACTCAATAACAGCTTAGATCTGCAATGTAGTTTAAATTCTCATTTTCCTTCACAGATTTTATAAGGATGGTCTCAGAAAAACAATAATGAGCATTTTAAAAGTATTTCCTTAATTGCATGGATGTTTTTCAGGTGCAGAATTCTAGGCCTCTGCAGAAGAGCCAAGCCTAAAACCTCCCTTCCTTAATTAAATGTTTTTCTTTTAATCTTCAAAACTTTTTTTTTTTTCCTCCCTGCCATTATAAAATATATTATGTGCTGGCATATATGGAAACTACTGTTTTTTTTTTTTTATTATTATTATTATTTTTTTTTTATTACTCCTCCTTCCCTCCACAGATATTAATTACATTACAGTTCATTAGCTGAGCTCATTAAGACCATGGTACAGGTAGGAAATAGGTAATTGACTAGGTACAATTATTACATTAATTTAATTATCTATTTTGTGGTTTTATCAAAAAGGTGACCTCTGTGTATATTGGAATAGGTTTCCCTCCCTTGCTGCTTTTTGGGTTGCAGGCAGGCGTGATCTGTGGTCGTCTGTGAGAATGAAAAGCCATATTAGAATTGCTTTTGTGGTTCAGCTTGAGGGGAAGAGGCAGCTGTATCCAGATATAGCAGACTTAGAGAATTTTGGTTTTGATATGACTATGTTCCTCCTCACTTACTTGAATGCCACTGATGTTTTATTGTTGTGTGCCAGGCAAAACACAAGCTGGATATGGGGCCTGCAGGAGCATACTGCCTCAGCTGAGCCTGGTACTCAAGACAGGCCAAATCCCTGAAGGTACGATGACCATAAAGCCAGAGCAGTAGCGTAAAAAGCATGGAAGAATTCAGAAAATATACACAGATCTGTGTAAACGCCACCAAGCTAGTTGCTGCCAACACTGGAGGCCTGGGCTGCCCCTCCTGCTCCACTTCTGGGATGGAGATTCTAGCAGAGAAGGCAGCACAAACCCCCATGGCCTGGCACAGCAGCCATGCCACCAGGTCTGTTGCTCCTGGCATCATTGATGAATGCCTGCACAGGGCTCAGCACAGGCTGCCCTAAAAGACTGCTATTATTTTAGCATTACTTTAATGGGACAACTACAATGATTTGGTCCCGTGGATATCACAAAAATGAATGCCATTGATGAGAAGCAGCTCTAGGGGTGCTTTCAATTAAAACAGCAGTTGGTGAAGTTTCCTAAATAACTGAAGTTGACATCTCCCACTGACCAAGCTGGAGCTTAACAAAGCCCAAAATAGAAAAGGACAATAGAAAAAGCCAAGCACTGGGTGAATTCAAAACAGTGTTAAGAGGTTTACTTGTCACCTTCATAGGAAAATGTTTTTGCGTGGTCTACAGAAAAGTTTCTGTTTTCCAAAGAATTTTTATCTAAACACAGTGCAGTGAGTTACATTGTGTTTATATAAAAATGAGAGCTAGATTTTAAGTGAAAAAGAATATTTATTTCAATTTCATCTTTGTCTCGATTTTGAAGCTTTTTTTTTTTTTTCAAAAATAAAACATCTGTGACTGTTCTGAAGGTTAACATTTCATCTGGCATTACAGGCACTCACCCTAAATCTCACACTGCTAAAATACAAGTTTATGTAGTCGCTTCAATATTATGTAACTTCCCAGAGTTGGTAAACAGCATAAATAATAACCTGTCTGTGCCACCACATAGGGATGTAGCTGGGATTATAAATTACCTCTAGACAAAACACAAGCTTGTCAAGTCAACTGGAGCAAATTGGTATTGTTCTGGAACAAACTGGAGAACTAATAAGTAATACAGATGAAATCATGGACAGCTGAAGCAGATCCATAGTTTATCTTCCAGAGTCAGTTAATGTCAATGTCAGTGGAATTTGCACAAGCAACAAACCCTCAGCCTCAGCTCTGTGATGGCTGACATTTCCCTTCTTTAAAATTGGCAGTGTGAGTTATGGAACCTAAATTTAACCTCTGGAGAATATGCCACATGACATCTGTGTTCCTTACATGTTCGGCTTAAGACTTTGAAAGCTAATTTATCCAGGCACCACCTCAATAAGTGACTTACCTAGCAACTACTGAACTTCTGTCACTTGTTGGCTTCTGTTGGCAGAGCCTCTTTCTCTTGGGAGCTCATTCTTTAATAATGACCATCCTAGACCCCTGAGGCTGACACTAATGAGCATTTGAAAATGCCAAAAAATCTAATGGTGTTCACTGATTTTTGAAGAAACAACACCTATTAGAAGTGGCTGTTATACCAATAGATTTTTTTTGCAACAAATTATGCTGAGCTGTTTTATTAGATTCATATTGAATTCTCACATCCACAATACAACCATTTAAACTGACACTTGAAATACTGAAAGCCAAATTAAACATTTCTTAGAAAGTGCTACTTAGAAAAAACGCTAAACAGAAAATATTAACTCAAGGCTTATTCACTGGAAAGCTGATTAAGGTACACTAGCATTTCTCATACTTGTTAAACATACAGGTAGTCTGCCTATGGTGCATCATTAGCATTGCTACAAATTTAACTGGACATTTCAGTCCAAACATAATGAATCTTTGACTTACACTCTTGTGTTATTGATCATTCAGTTAAATGTCTCTATCTTGACATTACTATCACTCAAGCCACAAGTAAAGTATAAATATTATTAATACTTTCATGTTTATTTTTCCATGTACACTTTATCTTTCCCAAATATTAGGGTAAAGCTGCTCATACAATGTGCTGCATGAATCAACAGCACTGCTATTGCTGTTTTCTTAATTTGAATATTAATACATCTTTCCACACAACTTGCCTGTAAGTATTAAAATCAGTTTGAAGTGCAATGCCTGCTTTCTCTCTCACTTATCCTGATAGAAAACTAGAAATAACTTCAAGTTACTTCAAATTTGAGTGCCCACACCTGAAAACAACACAATCGCCTCCAAACTGGCATAGATGAAAATAATAGGGAAAAGTACAGTAAAATCAATCAAACAAACAACAACAACAAAAAGTAAAGCCCAATGGAATCTTCTTCCCTGCCACAAGTTCCCCTGAATTCACCAGTAAGGAAAAGAGAAGTGGCTTTTCCCCAAAAACTACCCAGAATCTGTGCTCACACTGACAGAAAACAGCAATGCTCTTAACCCACAAAAGAGGCTCTGCACTTTTTGCCCTAAGTCTGTCTCCATAGAGTTTCTGGTACCTATGCAGATAATTGTCGAAGCATGTTTTTACTGAACTTCTCCCTCAACAGAAGTATTTTTTTTTTTCTTTCCACCTATATTCTCCTTTTTCCATGTATGTCATCAAGTTAATACAGAATAACTCCATAACTGCAAAATTAACATTATTAAGAAAATGAACTCACAATGCACTCATCTGTTAGTCAAAGGGCCTGACTCTCCTATCCATCCTTCACTCTATGCACTCTGTGCTTTTCTCCCTATTCTTCATATTGCTTTTATTTAGACTTCAATGCAATATGGGTACAACAGTGAGACAACATGAGACTGCAAGGTATTTACATGAGTTTGAAGAGGAGACTATAAGAACCAAATAAAAGCAGGTATTTCCACCACTTCATAGATATTCTTAACATTTTCACCTAAATAAATATACAGTATTGTACCCAAGCATATTTGCAATAAATCATATGTTCTGCAAACATCACAAGGCCAGGAGGAGATGAGTTTGAGAGATTATCTTGATTCTTTACTTACACACCCCCATTTGTGGAAACACTCAACTATATCCTCCCTTTATATTAGAGCAAAATTAATTAAATAGGCTATCATTTAGAATAAAAGGGCAGAAATAACAGAAAATATAAAGCCACACTTAATGAGGAAATGTTACTTGAGAATAAGCACATAGATGGATAAAAAAGGGAGTAATTTAACAGGTTTAAAACTGCACCTTTCATATATCAACAGTCATTTCGATAAACTGGTGTGAGTGTTTGTGGGGAATCCAGCTCTCCTGAAGGCTAGGTAAGAGCTTAAATTACTCCGTCTATTTACGGTTATCGAATAGCAAACTGCTAAAGGAAAATATATCAGGTAATATAGCTTAGATAAACATTGATAGCATCTTGTAACCAACCTGAGAGGAATTCTTGCCATTACTTAAACATTCAGGTAACTTTACGCTGTAACTTTTCACATGCATTACCAATCTGTTATATAAATGTCTTCTGGGTCAGAGTCCTAGGTTGTGCTCTCTGTAAACAGGAGCTATTTCTTTACTATATGTTGGCAAAGAATATACACGTATATATCTATAAACACATATATATTCTTCTTCCTCTCTGTAGATTGTACACATCAGATAAAGCATAAAAACCTACATACCCACATTAGGTTGTTCTGTTTGCACACACCCAAACACACATGCTCATGTCCTGCCTGCTGTTCCAGTAAGTGAATGATGCTGTGGTACTGGAGACTAGCAGAAAAAATAATTCAGATCAAATAAAAAATATAGCTAGACAGAACAGCCTTCATTCCAAATTATTAGCTCCAGAAAACGTTCCATCTAACCCACCAGCATAGCTATTAGAAAAGAAGTGCTGTTTACAGTTTCTAGACTTTGGTGTGCAATTGCTGGCAGATGCTGAAGACAGACCATGCTAAATGTCCCAGGGTTTCAAGGCAACCATTTTTTTTCATTCTGTCTTTTGTTGCTGAGAGTTGTTTTTCTACTTATTTCCTCTTTCATTTATTCAACAAAAATAAACACAAAGCAGAGTCAGAATTGCACATGATTAAAATGAATCCCTTCAAATTCTACAGACCCCCAACCCTCCTGGTACCACTTTATTTTTAAGGGATGCCCAACAATGACTTACTGTGAGATGAATAATGCATTTATATCACATACTAGTTGTAGCAAAACTAATCTATAAATGTTTAATAAATATTCTGTAATGCTTTTGGTGAGCATGCTATAAATAAGTAACAATAGATTTGCGATGAAATATTTATATGCATTTTGGTTATTGTTATGCTCTAAGTGTTCAAGGAGCCATTACTAACAAAGTAAATGGAGTTATCAAGGTTATAGATATGTTCTGTAAGCCATTTATAATGAAATGTGCAACACAAAGTAAATGCATTTGTAGAGGTTGTTGACAAAGTGTAAGTGTCTAGCAAACCATTCACATACTAAACTCCATGCAGATACAAATGATACATAGACAGTTGATAAGTCAGCTATAGTGAGACTTTTCTCTGCTAGGAATATATTTTAAGATCTTTGTGTATATGCCTGTGTCCTAATTGTAGCATACTTACAAATATGCTGTTACATCTTGAGAAATCCCTCAAAAGACATACTATTAAGACTGCACCTTAGCTATCACATCCCAGAGAACCTGAAGGCATAGATAAGGTCAAGAGAGTGACAGGGGTCAAAAAGCAGCTTGGGGTTTCTTCCCCACAGCAGGATGCTAAATACCCGCTGCTTTGAGGCATGGCTGTGGATGATACATAGCAAAGTCATCACTTACTAACAAGTCTTAGGAGCACTGGCCTAATATTTTTTAGCTAATAATATCTCATTTATAGTGACAGCAGGTTATGCAGCCACTTAATACTGTCAGGCAAATACCCAGACAATACTCAATAATAAGGCAAATATAATTTTTCCATTAGTGGAAAGTTCCATTATTAAATTTCTTAATGCTAAACTACACATATTCATCCTGGTATCAAAAATGACCCTTATAACAGGTTCTGACCTGGGCATGATTAATTTGTCCTCTTGACCTTTTCAAACTCAGAGTATACTTGGTACCACTTTATTTAAAACAATATCCAAGAATAATTCATAGGGATATCAATAATGTATTTGTATCACACACTGTTATCATACTCTTATACTTCAGTAGTCTTGCTGACAGTGGGGAGCATGTCTGGTTGCTGTTTGCTCACACAGCTGTCGCGAGGGCTGCTGCTTCCTACTCCAGCCATCCTCAGCACTTCCACAGCTGCTGCAAAGCTCACCGACCTCAACACCAACCAGATATTCAGAGCTTTTACTGACACGGAAAGACTCAAATGCTCTGGACAGCAGCATTGTTTTCAGGATAGAAAACTATAGTGCTTTGCTTCACTTCGTGAAAAGAGCACTATGAATAGTAAAGGTTTAAAACCTGTTTTAAATAATACCTTTAAAGGTGGAAGTGCTTAATTTCCTCTTACACAGCCAGACACCCAGGGCTTAACAATAGGGGATTTGGCTTGAAAAACTGCAGCAATATCAGACCAACAAGTTGAATGCAGGAAAAAGTAATGCTCATTTCTGCATTTCAGTTAATCTTCCAAAATATAGGACCATTGTAGTCTACTGGAACACATATATTGCCAAAACAGAACTCAAAAATAAACAAGGGCTTTCTTTCAGTCCCTCACAAGGATTATAAAGTGGATGCCATGGAAGAGAAGAGGACATCAACGTGAGACAGATTAGACAAACTGTATGCTCAAAATATGGGATTATAACATTATACTTCTAAAGAAATGCACATATTTTTAAATTCACTGTAACTTTCATTGTCATTAGGAGCTACTGTATAGCAACTGTAATGCAAATTAAATGGCTATACTATTTTGTATGTATTTCTACAGTGCTGACTCACTCAAGGGTCAGCATCCGGTTTGCAGATTTCATGTGTATGCCAGGAGTGTAAGGTGCATATGAGAAGTGCCAGATTTTGCTCTTTATTTATCCCATTTCATACTGCAAAACAAGACCTGAAACATGGAAATAGTCTTTGGTCTTCCTTTAGCTATTTGCAAAGGTAAATTCTTATCTAAGTTTTATCCATATCTTTAGTTTTATAGTAATGTTAAAGCATTAGAGGGAAATACGTTCTAATAACGATACATTAAGGAACAGTAAATTACAGGGGAAATACTACTGGAGTCCTTAGAACAGCCATATTAATACTAAATGACTCATTATTAATAAAGCATAATAAATATAAAAAGAATTATCAATAATTAGGCTATGATTTTATATTGTTAAACACTAGAGACTGTACTTTATTTCAAGTAAATTTAATAGATGTTGAAAGAGTCAGCCACTCTCCTGTGCAGAACTCCATGTCAAGTGAAGCACTCTGTGCACAGAACAGGTAGCTCAGCACACAAACCCTGCCATGCGTGCCTTACGGCACATTAGTTCATTGGCTAACAGGGCAATATTGTTTTCATGGGGATTATGACATTAGGCTGAACACAAGCATAGATTCCAGAAGAGGGAAGTAGCAATAATATATTGCATAACACCTTTTCTTTTGTGATCAAAAAGCATTTTATAAGCAGAGTACTTAAATGAGAACCATTACTATGAAGCACATACCTATGCTCCCATACTTAACATCCACACGAATGCAAGCAGCACCTTTTTCTTTGGAGTTCATCATTCCATGCTTTCAGATTTTAGACTTGTATGGCAAAGAAGGTGGATGTGGCATTTTTTCAACAAAACTTACTTTTGATAAGACCAAATCAGATTTATTTTCTCATATTTATTTTCTTTTTTTTTTTTTTTTTTTTTTTTCCTCATTTCTTAAACTCTGATGAAAGATCTCAGATGCAGCTTCTAAAAACCTGCTGTTGGTGATGCTCCTTCACCACAAATATGAAGTGAAAAGATAATAATTACATAGTACATGAAACAAAAAAGAAGATAGGGTTTTGCTACTTAACAGCTGAGGAATAGTGGTGTAAAGGAATCAAACACTTCCATGTTTGAAGTATGAAAAAGGAGGCTTATTCATATAATGATTATATTTCATGTGGCAGAATCTCACTGGAATATCTGAGGGACTTTGGTTGATTAGATTTAAAATAGATAAACAAACAAAATTCCTGTTATGAAACTAGGGAAGAGACCTAAAAGAAAGTCTTTTTCAGTTTTCTGTCCTCTCTTTATAAAAGTAGAGTCCTTTGTACAGAGATGAATTTGCACAACCCATCATTAATAAAAGCTTTGGAAACCTAACATTTCATAATTTTACATTGTCAGAGATTTAAACAACAACAAAACCCCTCATACACCGAGACTGACAAAATGCAATCTCAGGAGCCACCTCGTCTATGCAAATGTTGTCAATACAGTTCTGAATAGCTCCGTCATTGCCAGAGACTCATACTGAAAACTGTTCTTACCAAGCTATTGCAGGCTGGAGGTTATTTTTCATTCCAATAACACTGGTTAAATATATAGCTATCTTGCTGAAATATCATTTGTCTTTCACATTCTTTGAGGAAGCACACAATTCAGGGTTTTGCTTGCCAGTGTTACAGAGAGCAAAATTTCCCTGCTGCGGCTGGCTTCTGGCTGGCTGTTCTCTTCCTGTCCAAGCAGAGTCCCCTTCTGAGCCCCAGCACGGCTCTCTCTGACCAGATTCATCTCACCAACTCCACAAAAGACTTACACATGCTTTTTGCACTGTTCCTGGTGATGGATATCCCTGAGAAGGAGAACAGGAGCGGGATAGCTCTGCAGGTCATAGTGACCTCAGTCCAACCCAACTCCTCCCGTGAAGCAGACAGAAGCATCTACAACCCAACTTAGTTCTAACAACTGCTTTTTGACAGAGCTTTCTGTGTACATCTCAAGGAGAGAGGAGTCTCACAGATGCAGCTGAGCTACATACTCTGCTCCTACCTGTCTTTCATGGAAAGTATAACCTTAGATGGGAACATAAACTGCAACCAGATGGAAGTAAGACTGCTGCAGTGTTGCAGAACAAAAAAGAAACAAGGAGAAATATTTAAAAAGAGGAGCATGGATATATAATCACTTAATGAAAGTTTGTATTTTCACATGCCTATTTCGTTGTCAGAGTTATGTTCCAAATACTATCAAAAAGGTCTATACTTAGGGGAAACCAAGAAGTTCACTGTAAAGTGGACTAGCCTGTCGGACTGAGATTTCTCTTTCACAGCCTCTTGGAATTCCAGTGCAATGCAGTACAATGGATGGAAGACATTGATATTGTTGGTTTTTTTTGTGTTACTGATCAGGTCTTCACTGCGAAATCACTCTTCCTTTCCTCTTGTTGGAAATTATGCAGTCAGAACTTATACTCAGTTGCATTCAGTGCAATTGAAAAGGTACTCCCAATTTCTGAGGCTGTATATTCAATTAATGCAATATGTGAAAACATTTTCAAAATGCAAGTCACTTAGAAAAAGACATTACAATGAAAGGAGGAATTTAAAATACACTTGAAATGCATTTTCTTTAGAAAGCATTTGATTCAAATTGTTAGAAGACAAAAACACATAAACGTCTCTTTTATTCCTTCCTTCTTAATCTTCAGCAAGCATTCCAGGACCATAAGCTGGCATCGATGGAAGCTGCATCTCAGGAATGAACAGAATATATGGCCTTTAATGGAAATTTTTACACTTAAAAGAGAAAGAGGGTGGGAATGGTTCTATGCTCTGCAGTCATTCAGCATAAAATTACTTATTATTCATAACTATCCTTAAATGCTTTATTGAAGCATAATGCAAAAAAGTACCTGTTCATACTTAAAAAAACAAAATTTCATCTATCTGTCCTGCATATGGGTTTGGGCATCAACATCTCTTAAATGTATCAATTTTTTCCCCCTTTTGACATTGCTAGGTCAGTGCACCAGCCTTCCTTGGCAGCGATATGGCCAATGGCACACATGCACACAAGAGTCACACAATTTCAACTACACTGTTGCAAAACAAAGGCAAATATGGGGGGTGCAAAGCAGTGCCAAAAGGAAGTCCAAGGTGCAGCAGAACTTGCTCATGGTATTCAGTGCCTTGGAACCCACAGATTGCATTTTTTTTCTTCCTAAAGGCTTGTGGGTAGCAATGGGCCCCCTTGAGCCCCAAAGCTTTACGCGTACCTCCAATAAATTTCTTATTTCACATGGAAATCCTTTGTTTTATTCCTCTCTCTTGTGCTCAGGATATAGACACTTATTTATTTATGATATTTTGGGGGGCAGTGGAAGGGAGACAACTGACTACAGCAGCCTGTCTCAGACGCTGTGCTTCTACAAATCCTGATGCATCTCCAAGCCTGTAGTACTGTATTAGTAGTGTAATACAATCCTGTATTAGCACTATCAGCCTGTTTTTCTGCAAAAAAAAAAAAAAAAAAAAAAAGAGAGCTTTTGAGGAGCAGTCAAATCTTCTCCTGAATTTGTCTGGCTAATAACAAAACAGAGGAAATATGCCAGTGCCTGGATCAAGACCAGCAAGCATTCAGATCAATTCTATCAAAAAACTAAGCAGAAAGCTTTCAAGCACTTATTTACAATTTGCAAATAAGTATTTTTTTTTTCTTTCTAGAAATGTGTTAGTGAATAAATAACAGTGGTTTCAATTAGCAAACTATTTCATCTGGTAACAATTGCAGGTATTCTGATATCAGAAACTCTCCTCTACTGAAGTGAGGTTCATGCAAGTCCTCTCAAACAGAATAAGCAAGTGAGGTGACTTCTCCTTCCTTTCCACTGCTCCAGTGCTGAAATTTCACCAAGGCCTCAGCAGCATCCCAAAACCATTCAAGTTTCTCATTCCCTGTTGCCATTGCACATCCTCAAAGGTCCACTACACACACACTGGAAGGGGCACACACTCCCAGCCATCCCTCTGATTTCTTCACATCCCTGCCTGCATGATGCTCTCTAAGCTATGTGACCTTACTTGGAGATTAAAGGTGTAAAGCAATGGCTAGTGCATTAATATCCCTCCCCCCGCTTTTTTTTTTTTTTTTCCTCCAGCTGCTGCAGATCAAGGTACTAGGAAAGATGTTTGCCACACAAATTTTGCATCCACAGCAGCCTTGCTAGAGTTTCACCAGCCAGGCAGAAAAAGCAGAACATCTGTCTGCTTCCTAGGGAGCACAAAAACAAAAACTATTCCTTACCCCTACCAACCCAATCCCAAAGTTTTACACAAGTCAGACATTGGACCAGAGAGGGAAATTAAAGCCTCCTGAGTCTCAGTGGATAGCACCTGACCGCTGTGCTATCTTTCTCAAAGGACAAGCTCCAATTCAGCTGGTGAGGTGGTTAAGTCAGTGCCAACATCGCCTGCCGATCCACCATTGGCCAGGAGAAGTGGCCGTGCAGTGGCTCCATAGCCTCCACCATCGGTGGCCCTAACCTCCGCCACCCCCCAGCCTTACCCAGGCGTCCCAGCCCTATCCCCGTTCTTGCACCCAGAGCAGCCTCCATCAGAGGGAAGCCTCACAACCGGAGAATGGTGACCTCGTATCTTCCCCAGAAGAGATGTCAGTGAGCTCAGCACATCCAAAAGGCCTTTTCCTATTGTTTAACATGAATGCAGGGTGTACGGCTGAATAACATTGTTCTCTAAATGAATGGGTTTTTCATTCTGTTAGCATAGTCTCCCTGTTGGTTGGGAGTTTATTCTTTCGGCAGTTATTCTGGTGGAATGTAATCATTTAACTGTGATTTATGGCATGGCTGTATGCAGCTGGCTTAGTGCAAGGTGAACGCACAGTAGTACTTTAATAGTTCTTTTCCATTAGCAGGTATGTTTTTCAGTTGGCTTCACTGCGATTGGAAGAGTTGATAAATGTAACATATAAAACACTGTTGGTAAATGTCTTCAGGCTAAGAGTAAGCTTACTGCTTGCCTCTCAAAAGGTAAGATAAGTATGTGCCTCTAGAAAATAACCCTTCCAGGTGATAGCTGTGACTAAAAATTCAATGGGGGAGGAAGAAAGAGTGTTTACAATGGTGAGTGTAAAAGGAGCGTCTCTATTCAGAAGCAGATCTAGGGGGAAAACAAACAAACAAACACACACCCTTAACTCTCCTTTCTTGCATTACTGTTCTTGCTTGTAGGCTACCTTGCTGAATATTGACACAGATGCTAAATGGCATTAATAATTGCTGTTACATTAAATTGTGTATCAGTCAAATTAGCAAAGCCTACAATACTTGAAGCATTTAGGTTCTTAAAAATCACTGGCATCTGCTCCTATTAAAAGTGACAGATGATTTGCAAATCCAAACTTTTGGTGAAAAATGTTAGCTAACAAGGTGAAATTAAAACTTACATCTTGTTCTAACATAATGAAGATAATTTAAAAAGTGTGATAAAACCCTTTGATTAACCCTCATCCCATATTGCACAGCACTTTATTACACAAATTAAACATTGTAAACTTAGAACCAGCAAAAAATTCCAATAGAAATATATTCAAATTTAAAAATTGGAAAAAAAAAACACATAAAAACGTCATTGGATCTCTGACTGTGCCCTTTGTCATTACTGAGTTACAGAGCAGAACTGGGGGCATATGCAGCACTGAGATAATTCATGTCTTGGGTGTCTGAAGGATTAGAGTTTGCTCCTGTTTCATTCTTGCACCAGCCATCACATTATTCCCCCAATGATTGCGGTGTATAGTTTAATTAGTCTCCCTATGATAATCAAGCAGTGCCCTGTCACCAGAAATGTTCAAACCTTGCAAAACATGCATCAAAGTCTCTGCACTCTGGCTTACTGGGTTTTGTTTTGGTGCTTTTACTTCTGTCTTGTTATTTTTTCGGTGGTAGAGGTATCACTGGAACATTCATTTAAAGTTCTGCCTGACAGAATGAAGTCTGGCAGCCTTGCACAGCTCTGAGCACTTAAAATTTCTGTTCAAAGTCCTTTGGGTTCCCCAGGAGTCCTTCCTTTGGCCTCTGCAGCCACTCTGCAAAGGCCTCAGCGAAAGACAAAAGCACATCAGCAGTACTGAGTTTTAGGGCTTCTTTTCCTCCTGTGTCTCTTTGCTTTGGGAATACAATTCAAATGTTCCTGCTTGCGGGAGGGTAAACCTGCAGTTCTGGCATAGGACTAGGACAGCTAACAAGTACGGAAAAAAAAGAAACTTCTTTAAATTCACAATATCCATCTTGCAGAGAAAACTATCACTGTGCAGGGACATAGATGAGGTGCTACAAGGGCTGTAGTCTATCTCTCAAATCCCAGCTGCTGCTTAGAAATACTGTATACAATGCTCCCTACCAAATCTATAGCAAGTCATTGACCAAACTACTTGTCTGCTTCTCCCCTCACACCCAAATTAGAGTATCTAACTTAATGAAAAATGATTTTTTTTTTCTTTTTGTCGCTTAGGAGGGTCTGAACAGAAAGCTCTTATCACCAAGCCACAGCTGTAGGAGGAATCCTTTAATCACAGCCTTCCTCCTTGAAGAAGAATATAGATTTATGACTGGACTTTGGTTACTGAGCGAGAAAGAAATATTGCCAGCAGCCACCATACTGCTTCCCATAGGCGGTAAACAGCTTTAATCTGCTTTAGCTGTCATTTTGAAGTCGAGAGATATTAGACTACAATGTAATTATGTAGTTGTGGGCAGAAGCACAGTTTATTTTCTTTAAACTAAAGTGGCAGAGGTAAATTCCTAGAATGTGCCTAAACAAACAAATCCTCCTCCCTCAGTCTTATTGCCATCATGGCTACAAGTCCCATCCCTTTTGTGCAGCTTTGATTGCTCCACTCCTCTACTAATTCACTTTCATGGGGTCCCCAGCTTTCCACCCTGGTGGAACAAGCTCACGTCTCTCTTCCTCCCCACCCCCCAGCTCCATATACACACACTCAGAAAGAGTGTTTCCTCGAGTAGCACAGAAAGCTGCTGCAAATGAGCTACAGGGTGTGCTTTTTGTTAAAGGCACAACAGTGACACATTCACTGTGAGCTTCCCAGGGCAGGGACCCACCCCCACTAGCACAAGCCTTAAATTACAGAGTTATTTTTCATCTGTATATGAAATAAGATATTAGGTCAAAGTGAAATTTTACGGGAAACAATAGAAAGACCAAGTCCATATCAAGATACCTCAATTATCAGCCAATATGGTACCCATTTCTCAGACCTGTACTTGAGATTTATTTTTTTTTTTAGTCAGTTTCTACAAATATTCTCAAAAGATTCATATATTGCATCCTCTTTCATAAAACGTAGCCAGAAGTGCTCAAGTCTGTATTAATTTAGGGTATCAACTAAGCACATGTTTAGTCTTACTGGAATGTATACATTTATAAAACTTTAATAATCTTACAGATACATTTCCTTACCTTATTTATTTCTTTATTAAGTACAGATAATAGAATTACATGGACAATAATCATTAAGATGTTTGCTTCGGTCTGAGTTTTCAGGGAAGAAAATACTAAATCAAGTTTTCCCCCTTATATGATAGAATACTGCTGTCTTTGCATGAGTTGAGGCAACAAAGTACAGATAAATTGCAGTCTGCCTGGATTTATATTGTCCTACATTGCATATTGTATTTTAAAATTCATAGATTGAGGGATCTATTTGCCATCAGCTACACACTATTGCCTTTTCAAAGAGCTACTGTAACTATTATGCAAGACATTGCAGCCTCTTTGGAATTTCATACCAACCATCTCCTTCTGATAGTCTGTTTGTCCATCTCCCAGACTCTATCAGAAAGTGATCAAAAAGTCTGTTGTCTGTGCACAGTTCAACCTGTTTCAGGAGGTGCAAAGACAATGAATTAAAACTGCCATGATCTAGAGAAAACACATTTGTTCATTCATTAGCAGAAAGAAAAAGATGTAAAACTCTCCCTCTCTCCTCCTCCTCTCCCCCCTCCTCCCTGCCCCCCCAAAGAATGAAAGGGAGAGCAATGTTCTACAGTACTGGGAAGAGTAATTATCAATTCTGTCTGAAAAGGGAATATGGTCTATAAAGCTTTTTTTGTGGCATCATTTTTCCTCTGTATTCCAGCCAGGCATTGATCTCTATGGAATTATTAACCAAGCAAATTATTCCTGCTAAGAGCAAGACTTCTCCTAGCAAGCACTTATGATCTTGGTGCTGTGGGTCAACCAGTACTGTGCTAAATAAACAAACAAACAAAAAACAGTTGCTTATACATGTCAGGATTCCCAACTACTATCTTACACCTCCCTCAGTTCTTTATTCAAATGAAGACACAAAAAAGATTTTAGTGCAGAAAATTTTAGTGTCACTTCCAAGCTTTAAAAAGTGAAGTTGCAAAGCAAAGAGGACTGAGGAAAACTCTAGCAGTCTCAAAATGAAACGACGAAGTTGCAAAAATTTAGGAGGTGTTTTGACTAAAGATAAGTATTTGCAATTAATATTTTTGATGATAAAATGTAATAATTAAATGAGAACAGCAACTGGGTTTGTATGAAATGTTCAAGAGAGTCAAATTTCTCCATGCTCTTCTCTATCAGCAGTCGATCCAGACATTAAAATGAACAGTTAGATATAATCCTGTATAAAACATTGCCATGCTCATGAAAACACTAAAAAGCACAGAAGCAGTCCTACGCTTCTATTGAAATAGACTGGGATGTTCATCCAAAGCTGGTATTTTCTAGTGGGAGGAATCCAGATAAAGATATCCATCAAGAGTGTCTTTATAGGATTAATATCATAGGTGGAGTCACCCTGATGGTTTTTTGTAGTGAGCTCTATGATTAATAAAACTGCTTGGAGAGTGGTTCTTTTAATGACAGATGGATATATATTGTATGACCCTAGTTCTTCATAAATGCTATCTTATTGTCAAAATGCTGAGAGAGAAATTTGATACGATTAATGTTCTTTCTTCCTCCTTTTTCCTCACACTGATCAAACGGAAGAAGGCTAATCCAGTTGCCTACAGTGAAGCAATTAACAATAAAAGGAATAAAAGAGAGTGATTTCTGCAAAATTCAGTCCTTGTACCTTGAGGAAAACCTTTCATTTTACTCATTTTGCACTACAAATAATTAGGGGATATGAATCAGAGGGCTGGAAGTGACCTCAAGAGATCAGTTAAATATGTTTCTCTGCTTGCAGGCAGAAAAATCATACATGAGGTTTCCCAACAGATGGGTGTCTATCTGAGGTTATTAAAGACCTGCAGACAAGGTCTCTCCAGCCTCCCTAGCCAGTCCACTCCAACATTTCTTGATCAAGGAAAAGCTTTTACTAACGTCTAACCTAAAGTTTAATTTCTTTAGTTAGAATTTCTTCTCATCTCAATTGCCATCAACCTGAAGAACACGTGCAGTTTCACATAATTTTAAGCTTATCCACGATGGTGTTTCTGTCAAAAGGTATGGCCCCAGCAAATCTGAATGCACATCCCTGTTGTGTCTGCACATCCCATTGATGGCTCCAATGATTTGGCCTCTGCAGGCTGAGCTGTTGATCCAGATGAAAATGGAAAAATGGGGGGAAATAAGGGTACTTTTGAAGCAAGGCAGTAGTTGGTCAGGTCCATCAGTGGGTGGAAACAGCTCCTGATGTTACAGCTGCCAAGAGAAACATCTCAAGAGCACCAGCCCAAGTTCCTTTTCCACTGAATTTCCACCTATCCAGCCTTTTCCTACACTGTATTTAGGCAACTGATTACTCCCATGTAATCAGTATGTTGCTCTTGTCTCTGTTAAACATCATCCTGCAATAACAGAGCTACATATCTATAACAGAACCATATACATAATCATCAGACTTGCTCAACTGCTGTCCAGCATAGTTTCCTCCTAGCTCAGTAACATCTGAGTTTCATAAGCCACGATCCTCTAGATCATGATAAAAAAAATAAATAGCAGTAGTATTAGACATATGAAATCGTGGGTCAGTTAGTGAATCTGTAATTGGGGACACCTGATCATTTTTATAAAAAAATTGTAACAGAATGCTTCTGATGTATTGCTCAATCATAAATTAGGCCTCAGTCTTATCTTGCCAGCTGAAAATATCAGAACAACTAGCACAAACAGTGGTCATGTGTGATATTGTTCACAGGTTCTCAAGGGAATTAACTTTGTTATTTGCTAGCCAGGATGCATCTTAAGAGAGATTCAAAATTACAGCAACTGCTCTATTTAATTTATTGTAGGCACAACAATTAGAAGCCAAGACTTCTGAAGAAAAGAGAAGGGCTGCCTTTCAGGAGGAATAAAAATAACAAATATTTGACAGAAATGGCCTGCGGTTACTTAAGGTCAAAAGAAATTCAGACAGCTTTCAGCTAGTTTCAGCTAGCTGTTTACGTTCAGTACTAAACTCTAAGCTCTAACAAGACCTGTAATTCTTTGACATGAAATGTTATTGAGGCCACGAGCTACAGTAGACCTAAGAAAGTTTGTTACATTAACACTAGCAAGGCCTTCCAGAGTTTCTATGAGGAAGATGGAAGTACCAGAGAAAGCTCTGGACGACATCACACAAGCTTAGGAAAAAAAAAAAAAAAGTATGTATATGTATATATATACACACAAACATATATATTATATAAGTATATACATATTACATATACATATATTATATACATCTATATAAGAGAAGTTTTAATTGTAACTACCTGTGGGGTTCTATTCAGAGAGAGAAATAGAAATTTGTTGGAAACAAAGTGGTTCACAGATAGGATTTGCGTCCCTTTTCTCATTTAGGAGCTTCCTAACACAGAATTGATGAGGTAGATGAGGGAAGTAGAGAAAGGCCCTGTGCATGCTTGCCTTTCAGGGCCTTATCCAAACAGCAATGTTAGGAATGTAGATTTCCAACTTTCCATCCAAATGTCCTAACTACTAGGGTTGGTAGTTACATTGTTCCTCCCTTCCCCCCACAACCAGTATCTACTCTCTCTTCACCTGCTTCATAAACCAGAATTATTGTTTCTTATATAAGCCTTGAGAAATGGAACACTAAATTAGATAGACTACTGACTAATCTGTTAAAATGATTCTTGTATTCCTTGTGGACGCCAATTCTTGGAAAGTCACACTCCTGAAGTTAAAATTCACTCCCTGTGGAGAGAACCAATATAAGGCTTTTGTGCCACTTCTAAGCCCTACAGTTGTTGTGCTGCATAGCTATGTATTTAACCCATTCATATTTTTGTGAGCAGGAGCTTCAGGATTCTGCTCAGTCATTAGATAAAAACTGGAGCAGGTTAACAAAAGAAATAAAGAAAAATAACATGCTTGTTATACTTACAAGGTGGTCTGGTAGTTTTTTTTAACTACGATTTCTTCTAACACAAGTTTTAAAAATGAAGTTTAGGTCCATCATTTGGCATTCTAAGGGGTACAGTAATACCCCTCATCATTTCCTCATGTTCCTTCCTCTACCTCAGAGACTGCAAAGCAAATACCTTTGTTTCATGAACATGGCAAAATTGTTAAAATATAGCAGTTTCATTTAAGCATAAGAAAAAAAAAAATTATGATTAGAGCCTTATGTGCTAATATAACACTAAACAATTAAAATAACTTGCAACCAAATTTCATTGTTAGTTAATAGTATCTAAAATAATACTCATAACAAATGACACAGAATGCCTTCCCAGAAGACTAATTCTGATTCATAAAATTGTTTCAAAGTGTGGCTTGAATAATTATATAATATAATGGAAATAATACATCCCATATGTTGATGATTTTCTGCATACACTACATTGGAGTTTTCTTTAACATTATACAGAAATTCAAGAAAATAAACTACCTCATATAAAACTGGTAAAGCGATTTAAACAATATCTAAAATCCACTCCATTTTTTTTTCTTGTAATTCTAAGAGTACAAAAAGAAAAACCAGAACTGACCCCATAATTCACAAGTTTTTCATGTTTACAACATTTTTCAGTAGTTTCACGTCCAAACATATCCAAAAACGGTCTCATTCTAGTGATCACAGTACTGCAAGGAGTCCTTTTAACCCTTATCAGCAAAAGTAAGGAGCAATCTAAAGAAAAAGGCTCACTGTATGCAACAAGACAAGGAAGCAGTCAACAAGAACTCAGGTAGCCCCTAATTAGCCAGATTTTTCCCATAGCTCTGAGAGCTTTCAGAAGTAAGCATTCAACTCATTTACATGTGTTAGAAGGTGAACACTTACTGATGACTCTTGAGAACCGTGGGAGGTTGGCAAAACTGAAGCACTGTACTGCTCTTGTTATTACTTGTGAAACTTTACAGTCCCAAGAAGTCTCTGGAGTAAAGCAGGTACCTTTTTTTTTTTTTTTTTTTCCCCTCTGCTCTTTGTTCATTCCCTGTTAAACTCTTTCTAAGAAGCAGAGTAGAAGTTATAACTTCTTTGCTGCTCTGTCATGAAGATCATGCCACGGCCAGTAAATGCTCCCTGGCTGCCCTTCCCTACCACACTGGTTCTCACTTGACACCTTACACAGGAATACTTGCAGTCACTTCGCCTGAATTTTGCGGGCATTAGGGTCATTGGTAAAACAAGCCATAGCCACAGTACAGATTCCCTTGGTTCACAACAGGAGAGAATGCTACAAGTGAAAGAAAGTGCTGTCATTTCAAATGTCACCCAGTATGTCACTTTCCTAGATTTTTTTCTGTAATAACAGTTTAAAGCTATATGTGATGTTTGCTGAACCCACTGGTAGATCATCTATTATGTTCCACTTCAAGATTAGATGCCGGACCTTGCTGACATCTGGCAAGTGATTGCCCTGTAGTTACAACAACACAAAATGAAAAAAAAAACCTGAACACTTCCCTACCACACATATGCACGTGCACATGCACACTTTTTGAAAGGTAAAGACTTGCTGAGTGTATTTCCAAATGTCTTCTAATCTATCCTTGCACTTAAAAGATGACATCAGCACCTTCTTCACCTTTCTCTCCCCACCTGCAGTCGATTTGTCTGTTGTTTGTAGTCTTGAGGGGTCACTCATTTGAAAAGGTGGGTGTTTCTCTAAAAACAGAGATTACTCACTACTACCTTTTCTAAAAGAAAAGTTCCAAATAGATCTGTCAAACATATAGGAGTTAGGACAGCTGGACCTTCAAATTCTATCTTTGTTAGACCAAGTAGATACTTGTAAAGACACAATTTTATGGAAATAAGTCCCATGTATGACTGTTTAGAAGAACTGGTATGGGAAAGCTTGCTCCACATTGCCACTATATTTTCTCGTTTTGTATTTACGTAAAGTTCAATGTTTTTGAAGTGCATTGCCTTCCAGTTTACACTGGTCCATTTTGAATGTCAGACACTGCCTATAATGATACTATCAGTAACACCTATACCATGATAAAGAAAAAAAGCATCTTGTGCACATTTTCACAGGGATTCTGGCAGAGCCAAACACTAGATAAATCTCTCAAAGCCACCCCCATATCATCCACTCTTCTGCAAGTTTACATCTGATGCCTGTGCTCTGCCTTGTCTTATTCCTAGCAATTTGTGTCACACCTTATCTCATCCCCCTATGCAAACCTCAAACCAGTGAAGGGGCATTTTTAATCACATTAATTTACTTTTAATCAGCATTGTTTTTAAAATACCTGCAAAAGAAGTGGGAAGTTTTATTGATGACACTCTCTGGGCTTTTTTCCTTATTAACCTACTGTTTATCAGGGCTTCCCTCCCCCCCCCCCCCAACTTTTGCCCTGCTCTTTATTCTTAAAATTCTTAACACTTGACTCTACTTCAAAGATGCCTCTGTTACATTTAATGTCCTGACAAGCATAAGGCTTTTCTCTCTCTCTGCTCTGCTTTTGACACTAAACTCAATGATCAGTTGATCAGTCCAGCCTATCCGTCTGGCTGTTGACATTGAGCCCCTTCAAGCTTCTGTTTTCCTGTTCTATTTTTGTATCATTCAGCAACTTGCGTTTTCCTCTGAGGTCACCCTTAAAGGTCCATGTGTCATGTTTTTCATTTCTGCCTTGTCAGGAAAATCTTGCCACTGCATCTATCAAAGTAATCATCAGGCCTTGATGTAAGAGTATGGTTCCTCTCACATTTTTCATTACCAGATAATTTATTAATATCCTCCTGAGCAAGACTAGATTTATCTTGATAAAAACGCTATCAGTGGCAACACAGTATACAGCACTGAAAGCATTCAGCTATTTTGGCAACTGCTCAGAGAAAGTGTCCTTTAACCTCTCCCACCCCTTAATTCCTCCGCAAGCTAAGAGAAGATTTTTGATCCTGCAGCTCTGGAGGCTTTTGCCATTGTGCCACTTTAGCAAAGCTGACCTGGGGCAGCCTCCCAAGAGCAGCCCCTGCAGCGCATCTGACTTTTCCTTCATGGTGCTCTCTGTTGCTGGCATGGAATACATACACACTAACTGAAATAAAAGCAATGCAATGATACACACAGAAGCAAAATCCTTCGTTAGGCGTGACACCCAATATGAAGAACCTAGAGGCAGTCATTTTACATTTCAGGTTGAACAGGCCCCAACAGAGTGCTGGATGTTTTCTACCCAGAGGGATATCTTATTTTCTTCTAGCAACTGAACCCTGCCTATACACCCACCCCCATCTCAACACATTCTTCCTGTAACAGCTATTTCTCTTATACATTATCTTTGCTGGAAAAAAAAAAAAAAAAAAAACAACAAAAAAACATCGTAAGGCTACTCAGCTCCCCACTCTATTATATACTGAAATTAAAGCACAGGAGGCCCTCCACAAAGGCGGCTGGCTAATGACTCTCCTGGTGGACATTAGGTGAGAGATGCATTTGTGACATGAGTGGCAGCTGTGCAGACACCAGTTTATGTGATTCAGCACAGCTATTTCATTAATTGCGTTTCATGGTTCATTTCCTCAGATTACACTCAAAATAAATAAATAAATAGGAACACAAAGCCGCTGTGTTCTCTGAACCATCCACCAAACAAAAAGGAGAAAAAAAATGCCCTTATTTTAATTGGCTTCCTACATACTTTTCTGTCTTAGGTACTTTGTTAACCACAAAATCAAAAATAAAATAATTTGCAGTCATATTCTGCTGTCTAATTATCTCCTCAGTTTTCCGTAGAGACTTAGTGACTTACAGAGAACCCTGCTACGAGGAAACATTTAATGAAAGCGAAAATTTTGTAGAGGCTTACCTACAAGCATCATATATCTCCATCTGCTGATTTACATGCTTGTATTTTGTTGCTTAAATTTAACACAGACAAACTGTGTGGGCAGTCTCAGGAAGTCAACAGATTAGACATCAGTTTAAAACCTGACCTCACCTCTCACATATCCTGATAACTATACGCACGTGGAAAAGTAATTACAAGAAGCAAGGTAAGATGCAAATGTAGAAAGTCAGAAATTGCTTTGATTCAATCAGTAACGTAGGTGAGCATTCAAAAAGGACACCCAGGTGATGCTTGAACAAGTGACTTCAGCACCACAAAAACCTTAAAGAGCAGTCAATACAGTCATGAACTTTTAAGATTAAATATTACTTTCTTGCCCCCAAAGTTATTGTTTGGTATTCAGTGGTTTCATATCAAAAGCTGCAATTTTCAAAACATCTTCTGTAAGGAGCTTTTACTAACACTGAAATTCTTGTGAAGCCCTTGCCCAATTCCAGTGCTATGTCACTGAAACCTTTGCCACTCAAAGCCGAAAGTCAGACTGAATCAGATGCGGCAATCTTCTAAAGATTGGAGTCTCTATAGATTTTTCAAAAGCCTTTCCTTAGGAAGTTTTTCAGGTCTGCGGGGGAAGAGATGCACCCAGGAATAGCCTTCAGCCTTGTTGTATAGCAATCATGTGGGAATGGAGGTTCAAAACTTCATTTGAAGTTAGTCAGAGCACGTTCTGGCTGAAAGCTTTATAAAGCAGAACACATCTCTTTACGAGAAAACAAAGAACATCCCCTCAGTTCTCATTTGACAGGGAAAATATTGCTTCTTTTTGTTTGTTTTTACAAAAGATGCAAATATTGAAAGCTCAATGTTTTCAAAAAACTGGGACTGAACATATTTAGAAAATATGGGTCAGGAAGTCCAGGCAACTGCTGAGTTATAATCATCTATCTACTATAAATATCTGCAGTGTGAAAAGAGCTCTCTCTCCCTCTGCATTCTCTGCTGTTGCTGCTAAGCACTAGGCTTTTTTGTGATTTCATTTTAGTAATCAGAATCCCTCGTACTTCCCGGACAGATGGCCATTCACACTTCAGTGCTCATTTAAACACATACGTCAATGATGACAGAACATTTCAGCTGAGAACAGGCCAATGTAATCTCCCAAATTCAAGGCTATCTGTCATTTTTGTCGGTTATATAAAACCGCAGTCAAAAGTAGGACTGTTCTTATTTGGAAAGCTAGAAAGAAAATGGAAAATTCCATCCACCTGGCTTGCTGTCTCCACGAAACTCAGGCAAGGCTATTTAAAATGATTTGAGAAGCTCTGAATGTCTGGCCTCTTCTGATCCATTGGCAGTTGCTCTTGGGGCCTGCTAAGAAATGGGGAAGCTAATATCAGATTAGAGAATGAATGTTGGGCCTTGCAGGCTGCTCTGAGCCCCCACAGCAGCATTAATTCTGTATATCCTCTTCAAATCCATCCCATGTTTATAATGTAATGGTCCTTCATTTGTCTCTTAAGGTATTAGATAAGTACATGCCAGCACCTTGCAGCTGCACTCTGCAATATACAAAAGACAAATTGGAAACAGAGGGCAAAGTATCTTCTTGACTCTGACGCTGATCCCCTGTGTTTGCTCTGAGTGGACGCAGTACTTATGCGGATAAATAGACAAAATTATTTTCCACTGCTGTCAAGCCAGCATCCAAGACAAGAAGGAAAGCATTTAAATTTAATAACATTCTCTTCAGCTTCAGGGTGGACTATGTGTAAGAAATGAAAATCTGTAATATGAAAAAAATATATATCTATTCATGACATTTCTGGTTCCTGTCATTTCTGTTCTTCCTACAGGAAGAACATGTATTGTGCCAAAGGTGTCTGCTTAACTGACTTTATCAACAAGTGATTATTTATTTATTTTAGTTCAAATAAACTTTACAGGCAATCTTTTGGGAACTCTGCCAAACCTAAACCAACCTACGAGCTATTTAAAGTTCAATTAATTAGCAGGACATAATTAACATGGGAACATTTAAGAGAGTGTATATGCAATCAGCCAATTATTATCAACACAGCAACAGAGGTGTGACACAGTATGGGTTTCAAGCATATTCACCTAAGTGTGTAAAGATAATGAATATAGCAGTGACTAAATATTTCGGTTTGCCATCCATGTGAAGCTACAACAAGTCTGCTTCTGCAATTTGCACCTAAGCTACAAACCATAGAGCTCAAGACGTGTAACTGGGAGTACAAAAATTTCCCTGAACTTACAGTGCTGTTTAACAGCTGAGAATCAAAATTGTACTTTGCAGGTGCATTACCAGAAACTGAGACCCTTATTGTACTGTACATTTGTCATTCGTGTCTGTGAAGTGAGATTTCCCACCAATAAGCAAAGCACAGCAGTGGATCAGCAGTCCAGTCAGATTTGATAATCAAATCAGTTTGACCCTGGATGATCCTGTCATTCTGAAAGTAAAAGCTGTGAAAAGTGCAGAGTTTAGGGAACACATTACGTGCCAATTAACAAAAATTATGCTGCAATAGTCAGAACAACCATTGCCAGCCCACTGTGGAAGCCTAACACTGGTGATACTGGAAACTTCACTACTGCATTGCTAGAATGCAGTCATGATCCTCAGGTAAGCACCACTTAGATCACTAAGATGAAAGAGTTATCAAAGCAGTCAGTATTTTTCAGCTGAGTTATCAAAGCAGTCAGTATTTTTCAGCTATTCCTGAGACAAAAATTCAAAAACCATGGTTAGGCTGAATAAAAAGCTTTAAGATAGCAGCAGAAGTATACCTACTTCTAAAGGTGTAAAACACACTGGTGAGAAGCTGGATTTAACCTTAGCTGTGTGCTTAGTACTGGAAAAGACCCCTTAAATAAACTTGCCTTGTCAAAGACATTGTGAAATAAAAGAAGCTGACCCAGAAGGATTCTTGAAGGCACAACAGAGGAGTGGCTTTACAGATCAGCAGTGTTAATAAACTAGAAGAGCTGACCCAGGATGGGATTAGCTGGAGGAGCAGGCAGTCTGTTGCGAGCACCTGATTGAGCTGGAACAAGACAGAAGATGAGAATAAAATACCTTGTGGCTTCTGTCAGAACCCACCACTAAACTTTCTGGGGAATAAGATAAATTTGAAGGAAGAGAATAATTAACTTCTCTTCTGGAAAGTAATCAGTAATTCATTCTGACTTCAGGGGAAAAAAAGTGGTTTTCTTGGGGAGGAAATTGAAGGTATGTTAGTTGAAAGAATCTCTGTACCCCACCTTTTCGCTTTGTTTCATTTAACCTCTTTCTTGAGCCTGGCAGAAATCTGAAGTTGAATGCAAGGAAGAGGGCAGGACAGTCAAGATCCATGTTCTTTTTACAACACATTGTCTTCTGCAGTTTGAGCATGTGATGAGAGCTGCCATATCTGGTTGACACTCCTGCAGAGGAGTGTCAGCAAAGCAGAAATCACTTCTGGATGAACAATTATAGAATATCCTGAGTTAGAAGGGACCCATAAGGATCATCAAGTCCAACTCCTGGCACCACGCAGGTCTGCCCAAAAGTTGAGACCATATGACTAAGTGCAGTCCAATCACTTCTTAAATTCAGACAGGCTTGGTGCAGTGACTACATCCCTGGGAAGCCTGTTCCAGTGTGCAACTACCCTCTTGGTGAAGAACCTCTTCCTGATGTCCACCCTAAACCTCCCGTCTCAGCTTAACACCATTCCCGTGGGTCCTATCACTGGTGTTTACAAAGAATAGGTCACCTGCCTCTCCACTCCCCCTTGCGAGGAAGTTGTGGACAGCGATGAGGTCCCCCCTCAGCCTCCTCTTCTCCAGGCTGAACAGGCCCAATGTCCTCAGCCACTCCTCATATGTCTTCCCCTCTAGGCCCTTCACCATCGTCGTCGCCCTCCTCTGGACACTCTCCAACAGTTTTACATACTTGTACTGTGGTGCCCAGAACTGCACACAGTACTTGAGGTCTGTGGTGTAAATGCCTGAAGTAACTAGGAAACTAAAACTAACATTCACATTTTTTAAGGAAAAGGTACAGCATTGAAGAGGCTTTCAGGGTAGGGCATAACTGCATTACCTGAGCATTCCCTAGGCTCCCAACCTTAGATGCTATCACGCTGGGGAAACTTGGTGTGCTAGCTCTAAGGAACACCACGGAGCGTAGAGTGGAGTGGAGACACCACGGCTAGGCTCTGTAATCAGGTGGGGCCTCAATTGTTCTTGTGCACAAAGCTGCATTTTTTGCCACCCTAAGCCAAAGACCTGTCATGTTTTGACAAATGCTTTACCCTAGTGTACTTTTTGCTCATTATAATATCATTATAATACCAAAACACACCTCCATCCCAAAAGCTACCCGCCTCCAAGGTGCGACCACCCCTCACTGAGCATGCACTCTGAATTTCTCGGAGCCTATTACTTTAAACAGAGACGGGAAAACTTTACACCAATCATAACTAAGATATGCTTGACTAGAGCCACTCAAGCTCCACCTAAAAGATAGAAAATAATATAAATTGGCCCGAGAGAGAGGGGATGTTAGGGAAGATACCACCGTCAGGGGAGATACCATCCCGAGGAAATACAACATCCTTAGAACCTCCTGACTCCTGGGATCAGTTGACAGGCTGAGCCTCTCTTCCCCCCCCCATTGGGATGCCTTTGGGTGAGATCTGAATACTTGCTTATAAATCTCTCTAGAGTCTTTGATCCTTTTAATGCATTTATTTCTAGGCTGCGCACCTGTGACACCTGTGTATTTCATGCATACTAGCTTGCTTTTGCAGACAGTCACTATTGCTGGCAATCCAAAAGAACCTGATTATCTGTTGCTGTAATAAACCATACTTGATTGCATTGTGATAGCTCTCATTAAGTGCAACTAGGGTGAGGGTGGTTATCCATGATAGTTCAGTGTTCTGAACCAGACCCCCAGACGGTTAATGCATTTTTGGTGAATGTCTGACGGGACCCCTAGACGGTTAACGTGTTTTTGGTGAATGTCCGACTGGTTCAGTACTCTGAATCCAACCGGGCCCGTAACGGTTAATCAGCTACACCCCTTAACACGACAAGGTCAACCACAACCCCCAGATCCCTCTCTGCAGGGCTGCTCTCCAGCATCACATCCCCCAGGTTGTATGTATAGCCAGGGTTGCCCTGTCCCAGGTGCAGGACCCAGCACTTGCCTTTGTTAAACTTCATGTGGTTGGGTGATCACCCAGCTCTCCAATGTTCATTTAAAATATTGATTTTTATAGAAAGCCTTGATCTAAATGTAGTTTAATCGGAATTATATAGAAATGTCATTTCTCTTCTTGAAAGTAACTGAGGATTTTCTCCATCTCCTACTGTAAGATACTAAATTATGCTTATGTAATCTCTGGCAAAATTGGTTAATAGTCTCTGTAGGCTTGGATGTAATATACATCAGATACTGCAGATCTCCTTTGAGAAGATCAAACTTTTACCACTCAGTAGAAGAAAGTAATTAGATAAAGACTTACTGAATGCATTATTTTGACTTCTGGGGTTTTGGATTCTCTTCCTGTTTATTTTATTTTATTTTAAACTTACATGCAGTTTGGTACTCCCATATGGTTTAGGAAGGTTAATGAAAACTTCAAATTTCATTTTTTTAAGCTGCATGTTCTCAACTCTAAACAAATATTTTGAAATCTAAATGCAACAAAGAACCAAAATTACATAAAGGTGCATTACTGCGGCATTTTGATGTGCAGATGAGTTTCTTCCAATGTTCCTATGTTAACAAATTAGTAGAGTAGTAAGGGTAGTCCAAAGCCTGGTGGCCTCAACTGAATTTTCCAGAGGTACCTTTCAGCCAAAGAGAGATACCTATCTCTTCAGTAACCTTAGTCTAACGATTATCATTCATGATGTTACTCAATTCATTACATGCCATCTTGCATAATCTCCTATCAGTTTTTTAATAGAAGGTTTTCTTACACTTCTTGACTGCATAGTTACTAATACCTGTCATTTAGGCATATATTCATACTTCAGTCTTTATCAATAATGAAAGATCAGAAAAAAATCTGTTTGTTACTCATCTGCCTGTTTCAGTTATTGCATCACCTCAGCTGCACAGTCGAAGTAGGTTTTTTTTCAAGCCTTAATCACAAATAAGCCATTTCAAGCCTTGACTTGAACAGTTCTGTTTTAGCTTAGATTGGTCAGTAGCTTAAATGCTACTGCAGCAGGAAGAATTTGCTTGTCTATCTAATCATTAGCAGAACAGTTCTGTTCAGTAATATTAATGACTGTATAAATAACAAAATAACTTCATACAGTTTTGCATAGACATAATTCTCTTTTAATACCTGACCTTCTTTTAATAAGCAAACTTATTGAAATTCCTTTTTAAAACTATTAAATATTGTAGCTATAATAAGAAAGAGAATATTGGGTTGTGATATTTAAACCACAGGTGATAAACAGAAAATTTGCCTTTCATACATGAGTTGTCAAGCATTCTGTTGAACATATTTTTTTCATATAAAAGATGATGGTAGCTACATTGTCTGAACTGCTTTAGAAATATCAATCTTTGGATATCACCAATGCAGCCAAGTCTTCTACCTTCACTTATCTCATAATAGCTTGTACAGGATATCCAGCTGAAGTCTAACTCTTCATACAAGAGTTACTCCATCAGGATTACTAATTTCACTTATACTGCATTAGTGCCAAGGAGACTTGCTCCCTATAAGCAATACTAACACCAAAAATTGCCACGAAGTCCAGCTGCCAAAGGACTGACAAACTAAAATCTTCAGATTGCACATTCCTAAGTTTTCTCATGGTTAACTGTAGAAATTAAGAATATTTCTAAGCAAATGGACCCTAACCCTTCTCCCCCCCCTCCCCTTTTCTTTCCACATACACATCACAGCCCAGAATCTTGAATGTCTTGAATGGCAACTCAGTTACGTGAATGTGAAGTTAACAGATGAACACAATAACAGCAGAAGATGTAAAATCACTGGCCGTGACACACTCTGTGAAGACATACCTATTTCTCTCTAAAGAAAGACATTTGCATGACATGTCAAAAGAATATCTGTAACCACTAGGCAGAACAAGACTTCAAGGGCTAATGAATCTTTTGGAATCAAAATGTTTATGCAATAAGGTTGTCTGTGCACAAGCTAATATAGCTGTGAGAAATTTGTAAGCACCAGATCTTCAGGTAAGGCAGAGACCATTTACAAACTAACTAACACCAGCTTCCCTTGTAAAGGGAGCAGGATGAAGGGACTAATTTTAATAAGATAGAGATTGGTTAAGTAAAAATCACCCCCAAACTTCCAAGACACTTTTGTCTAATTGGTAGGTATCTATATTCAACTGTGAAAGAAAAGAGGAAACTCAAAGTTTTTTCTTTATTATTGTCTAAAATTAATTTACACTTGCCATCACTGGAGTACTCAAATAACATCTTTTGCCACCTCATGCCCTAAAAAATAGTTTGGAAAGATGTGAAACCCTTTTTATGAAGGAGAGCAGTCTCCTGAAAAGCTACAATGCCAACTACAGCCATCCTAGCTCTTTAAAGTAGATCATTATTTGATTATCAGACACACATGCCAAGTCATAAATTAACATTAAAGTCAGTGATGGGACCTGAACCTTGATCTAGTGGCTTCCCAGGTGAGTGCTCTGCACTTGAGGTAATAGAGTAATTAGACAGCTTTTCCCTCTAAAGGATAATTGCTAATGCATGTTGGCTGTTGGAGAGGAAGCCCTCCTGAGGAACAGATATGGGTTTCCTTTTTCATTAAAAAAGAACCTTAACTTTTTCAGTGGTAACCTTCAGCATATTAAAATGTTTAGTGCCTGAGTCAGATAGAAGTGTCCCTCTGAGTAACAGACAATTAAGCATAGCAGACAAGTGGGAAAGTAGCACAATGGTTCTCAGAAAAACAACAGTGGCCTTTAAATAATAGCTGCCCTATTAACCATTCTGTGCAGGTGTAGCCCACGGTACTGAGAACCAGTGTACAAATATTAGGGGTATTGACAAAAGTAACAAATTCATGTGATCCACAAGAAGATCACAGACAGTCTAGACCTAACCTATTATTATAATTTTCCAGAGAAGATACCTCTCTTGGATGTGTCAGGTTGCATATGTACAAATCTCTCTGCATACAGAGTGCACGGGTCCAGTTTCTTTACTTTTCCTGAACTCTGGCCTTGCCCTCAATCATAAATCTGCTTATATATAAGTGTATACATGCATTTACTAAATAGATCAGATTAATAAACATCATTTGATCTAAATCTAATCTTACCAAATTAAGATTACCCTGACAAAACCAAAAATATCATAGATACAGAATCTTAAACTATCAATACTCAGAAATTCTGGTAGATGAAAGAGAATTTTACAACTGGTGAATATAAAATCAAGTAAGATGTCTGAAGCTCAGTTTGAAATGTGCAGAAGTTTTCCTAGTGACATGAATTGAGCCAGCTTTAGGGTCTAAATCATTTATGACTGATCCTGTCTTACCTTACCTTGGCTGTGATCATTAGCATTTTGAGGATAGAATTTCCAGTAAGTATGACATGCTGCTAGTATATTTAGTCTCAGACTATAAATACCAATATTCCATTTCCTTTTAAGTATCTTTAACTTCCAGGAAGATGTTTTTACTTTCAGAAGTAAGATCTATCTCAGTATATTGCAGATAGGCACATTACATGGCTGGAGAGATTCCATGGGTTTCATCAGTCTTTGTCTGTTAACTTTGAATGAGAGTGACAGGAACCCCTTCAGCTGGATTTCAGTTGGATTTTTACATGAGACAGATTTGACCAGCAGAGGATCTTTTCCTTAATTTCGTATTTTTGCATTCTTTCAAAAGTTTTCTATAACATTTGTTTCTTTCTACATCTTTCCAGGGTGAACCAGCCTTCCTGGAACTCAGCAAGTCCCGTCTGTCACTGAGAGGTAAGGCCACTTCCAGAAAATTTGAACTATTATCATGGCAGCATTAGTGCTGCAGGTACAAGTGGCATGTCAGCAGTAGTAGATGGAGCCATTTACAAATTGCATTAAAAAGAGAGAAGTTATGATTACTGACCCCTTGAAATACAGTGAAAACCCGTTATAGCTTTTTTGGTTATGATCCCAGACTGCACAGCAATTTTCATACTACAGAATGAAGTACCCTTTTGTTTTCAGTCCACACTTCTCCCTTGCACTACTTCACAGCCAGCAACAACAGTATGTTGGTAACTCTCTTCTGGAATAGATATAAAGTCAAGGTTCTGACCATAAGTGCTTATTGAAGATTACCCTGTGCTTTTGGCACATTTGGAAATATTTAGTTGCATGTTCAATCTAAACTTCAGTTTGAATAACTATGTATACTAGCTACTCCGCTTGGAATTACTTTCTCAAACAGTCTGGTAGTTTTCTTCATTGCTTTTCAGAAATAAATACTCGCACATACATAAACCTGGCATTTCATTCCCACAACAAAAGACACAATTTACTTTTTCTATTTATGTACTTCCTCCGTGGACCTTCTACCACATATCCTCAACAAAAATCCTTTGATATTCATGGGGCTACTGGCAGAGTAAGTATCTTGCAGTACTAGCGTGAGGTAAGGCCATGCCCTTGCACTCTATTACATATGGGAATGGCAGAGAGAAACGCTATGGACCAAATCCTCAAAATTATTTATGCACCTGTCTTCATAGACCTTAAGTACATTCATGGATTTCAAAACAGTGCATCCATAATGAAACAGAAAACTGACACAGTTTCTGGAATCCCAGATTAGCGGTATTTCCTATTCCCAAGTGTAGCAGGTTTGTATTTGCCAAATTTACAAGTCCTGTGCTAGAGCTCAGAGCCCCACAGGCTCTGTGTTTGCACAGGAAGGTAGTGCATGTGCAAGCAAGCAGACTGCTGCACGGGAAGGGGATTTAGTGTTTTACAGATTACAATGTGTAGAGAGGGAAATTTCCATTGCAACATAAAAAAAAAGGTAGGAGACCAGCAGTGAGAACCCTTGCTACACTACCTTATTGCAAATGCATCTCAAGAATCCCAATTAATGGATGCCTTGTGTCCGCATATTCAAGAAGCCCTTTTGCTGAGACTGCCAACGTGAATAACAGTGTAAGCTACTTGTGGTACTGGCCATGGCAGGGATGACAACTGTCCTCCAAGAACTTGACCAAAAGCACTACAACCCTCAAAATTTAATTTTATGGATAGGGAATTCTGGGTCCAGTTAAGTGTCTTTGGAAATAATTTGGCTTAAAATGAAGTTCAGGGCTAGATTGGTTGCAGTTGCTAAACCTGCTTTTGGGAAGGCTGTGTCTCTGGGATGTGAGATGCCCTGGTAAGCAACTGTTTACTTAAAATGCTGTGTGAATATTTTGGAGTAGGAAACTATTTAACTAATTTACCATTTTGTCTGTTGACATCTTACAATCCTGTAATTTATTCATCCCTGCATTATCTGCCAAACTCTTTCCAATTTATAGTCTATTAATTGGACACCAACAGTGTGCCTTATGAGCATTGGATATTCATCCTGTTGTTTCTGATTCTCCTCTGAGTGTGAATTGTTCTTGGCATCTGACTTCCACTGTGACCGCTCAGGCTTCCAAGTTCTGCATTAACCTTCTCATGAACATCCTATAATGTCACTTAAAACTTACTGTTGCAGCACCATTACTTGTTTGAACGTTCACTGAAGTCAACCCAACCAATATAAATCCAATATGTTACCTAATACAAATGTGGTTAAAACCCATATGCATTAATATTTTTGTTGCTGTTGTTGCTATTTGAATATGATGGATAATGTTTCAGTATGTCATATTACTGACATTGAAGTGTTGATAATATTTTGGTTAGGCAGGCATTGTTTTCAAGGATTTGCAGTTACTACCTTCTGTGCTACAACTGATGTGCACACCCTAGTTTTATTACAGTTCATTTATGAATCTGGATGTGAAAAAATTATTAGTTAACGTTAAAGATGACAATAAAATACTGGCATATTTCTTCTTAAACCTGAATTCTCTGTTTATAATATTGATAGAATTAAATTTTCCTAGTGCCTGGAATCTGAGAGAGAAGTTTAAATAGCATAATTTAGTTGGGTTTGCCATAATTTGCTTCAGCTATCTGACTGTATTATTAAGCATCACATTTGACACAGACATTTTAAACTACCTGGCATGGAAAAAAGGTGTTTCTTTCTAGTTTTATTTAGGAATTGTTGAAAGTAGTATTTTAATCTATTTCTTCATATCTATTTAGATGAACTTTGTATTTATTAAAGGATCAAACTGTGTTATGATGCTGGAATAACAGCTTCCTTTTAAAATTATCTGTTTCTAAAAAATCTCAAAGACATGCTGATAGAGAAGATATGATCCATGTGACATAATGACCATTCAGTAGTCAAAGAGGCAATTACTGAGTTGATGTTAGTGAGGAGTTCAGGGTGTCAGCATGACAAGATGAAACAGAGTAGAGTCTGTATGAAGCCAGGGGTTCTGTATGCACTTTGTGCTCATTCCATTAATCTGAAATCACAGACTCAACAGATCCATAAATAAGGGGACCCAACATGCTTTAGGTTTTGTTGGTGTTGTTATTGAATAGTGAGCTCTTATGTGTGGATGGTAAGGTGGTTTAATTTTTTTAAATTTTTACCTGAGTGATTAAAACAGTAAAAATAACCCTTTGGTGTACCTCGCTCACATCCAGTTTTGTTGGCTCAGAAGTGGAAAAACGAAAACCCAGTATTTTCTACTCACTGTGGCTTTCTGAATATCATTATTCCTCTAGGGTTATTCTGGTTTTACATTATTTTGTATTTTTCTATGTTTTGTTAGATGCCTTTAAATGTTATTGTATGTCCCTTCACCCATTTCCAGCCTGGCAAATCATCTTTCCCTTTGTTTTGCAGTAACAAACCTATTTTAAAGACACTCTACTCCCCTCATCTTAATTTATAAGTCATCAAACAAGACACTAAGAATCACTAAGGATATAAGAAAAATTTTCACACAAGGAGCCTAATGCCCTGATCACATTTGGGGTTGAGTAATTGCATTTCATGCATAGTGCATGAACATGTGCAAGAATCTCCTCTTTGCACTGTCAGCTAGACACAGCACTATGGATCAGGTTGCTATTTTTCAGATTTCTAGGAATGTTTTATGGAGAGAAATACATATCTGCCAGCAAAGCATTTTCCAAATGAAGATGGAGCATAAAACCACCTGCAAGTAACACAAACTGGTAATGGTGACATTTTGCTGTATAACTACATTCACTAGCACAATAAGAGGTAAAGAGCAAAGTTTTCATGTGCTTGCAATGTCAGGGAAAGTTGACAGTGTAAGCGCACAGCTTGTGCTAAAAAATAAAAATAATAATAAATAAAAAAAAAAACAAGAGAGGCCACAGCAGTGTCAGGAAGGATTTCTTCCTGACAAATACAATGTCTCTTGGCTTCCTCATTCCATAGCCCTCCCAGCCGGGTCCCGCAATGGCAGATGAGAGCATGCCCTTTGCTTGTCAGTCCCACCAGTACAGCTGCAAGCAAACACCCAGATCACAAACAGAAGTTGTATTTACAATCTGTGCTGCTCTTTTCTCCTCTTTTGCAAGCATTTGTCTCATCTTCTCTTCAAGGAAAGAACACCGAGTTCTAATAGAAGCAGCATATGTGGGCCTCTACCAACTTATTTTTGCTCTTTCCCCAGGAAAGAGCAAATAGTACCATCACTGTTTCATCAAAATATGAGTAAAAATGTATGTTGTGATTTTGTTTTTATTTTGTTTTAATGCTGCTGAAGGGGAAAGGGAATAAGGGATATTGTTACAGTGAATACTTTACTTTATACTTCAAATGCTTTTAACCACTTATCCTTTTCTCCTGCAACTATAAAGAAAGGTTAGAAATATTTTTAGAGGTGATTGTTTGCCATGGAAGTAAGTGGGTCAAAGTCTCTGTGTTTGAAATTCTGTATCTTTTCTCATTATTTAACTCTGTACAGTGGCATACCATGACTTTCTAGACTCAGTTCATAAAAATAAATATAATAGTTCCCATAGAGCAAAAAAAATTAATAATTTCATATTTAGAAAAAAAAAGAATTTAATTTCTTAGGAGGGACAGAACACAGTATTCATGTGCTTGTGATATCAAATTTTAACATGTTGCAGCATTTAGAGGCAGAAAAGATATACAAATTTAAACCAACATTTGGAAAAAAAAAACACATAAATTTGGTTCTCAGATAGCAACTCTGGCTTTGTAGCACTGGAAGTGCTGGCTGCCAGAGCTCTAGGTTCACTTCAGAAATGAAAAAGAAGTCTTTAACCATTCACACAAATCCCAACATCATCTGACAGCTGAATAGGGATAAGATTTTCTTATGTGTTTCTTGCCTTGTCCTCCCACCTTTGATTTATTTGAGCATTTTTATTTAAGGGAAAATTTCAAGACTCTGGTCTGATTACAGAAAATGTATAAAAACCCTAGATCAGAACATTGATGATATCCAATATAGATTTCCCCCCAGTTAACTTTTCAGAGTTTTATAGCTGTCCTTGTTTATTTAGGCTTTCCTCATATGGGTATTTTCTGTTGAGTTCTCTGTTGATTTTCTAGTGATTCCTAACGCTCTACTTATTGTTTTGGCATCAGATTGGCACTAACTTCATGTCCTATGAGAACAATTTATATCGACTTTAAGATGTTTTTCGTGAGTGGAAATATTTAATTTGGAGCCCGTAATGACATAAATAAAGTTAGAATTACTTTCTTCTCCATAAAGATTACTTTGAATGAATTTCCCAGTAACTCAGAATTAAGTGGTCCTCCTATAATTTTTCCAGGTCTGCTATCGATTAAGTTCCCCTGCATAAATTTACATCAGCCAGACTTTGTCAGAGAAAATGTCTCTAAATACACAGCACAAAGTTTAGCACAGAGCCCTGTGAGACCTCATTAATAACCTCCTTCCAGCATGAAACTTTAGCATTTATGCCTATGCTTTTATATTTCTTTTTTTTGACCAGTTATTAGAATAAACTTGACAGTCTTTAAAGAACCTCTGCTGACAAAGTTTTTGTAAATTCAGATTTGTTACATTGCTCAAACGAGCCTTATCGTGTTTGCTGCTGACATCTATGGACATACTTCGGCATCAGGTGCATGTACAACAGGTCCAGTGTTGCTGCTGTGAAGAACATGTACCAGAAATTCACACAATCTCCCACACACCTGCCTGATTTGGAATCATGGGGGAAAAATATTGAGCTCTCAAAAAAAATATAGCACCATAATCCTTTCATCAGAGCAGCTAGTCTATACCCATGAAACAGCCTAATTATTCAGGGAAAGCAGAAGATATGTAGTCTTGTACTCTTACCAAAGGCCACTTCAACATAAAGTGGTTATAAGGATGTGTTTTTTGAGTTTATAACAGTTTTTCCACTGTCAGGAAGTACAATAGGACTGTGAACCTAAATACTTCTTGTTATTTCTTGGGTCCCAGCAAGTTGCTAGCACTGTGGTACTGGTGACAGATGGTACCAAGTGTAATGTTGCTGCAGCCAGGACTTGCTCACTCTTTTTGTCTGTTTGCGGGCCTTCATCAAGCTGCTGAGACCCAGTAAGGTGGACCTGAGTTTCCTCTAGCAAAAGGAACAGGACAGTATTTGACGCCATATATTCTTGAGCTATGTTCCCCCCCCCCCCCCCAGATATGATATTTTCAGTACCTCCCTGATCACTTTTTACCAAGCTTGATGTTTGGGTAAAGGAAAGAGGATTTGCTACATCCTGTCAAAGGAAAGACAGTTCATCTTTGTCAGCAGTAGCTGGCTTGCCAGTTGATACCCACGAAGTCCCAGATTAGCCAAAACACACGATGCTTTTCACAGCAGTGGCTGACTGCAACGCTGCAGAGGAGCAGGGGCTGAGTCAGGGTTCAGTCAGAGCACAGAGAAGAGACAAAGACTTGGCAGGGGGAACACTTGGGACGTGAGCAGGTCCCTGAGGGAGCTGCAGGGAAGGTGTTGGAGGGAACTGGAAGATGAGCTTGTAATACAAGAATGCACACATGAAATGGGTCTGAAGTAGAGGCATGCAGGGTACTTAAGATGCAAAAAAGTGTATGAAACTGGAGTTCATCTTCTGCTGTTCTCAGAAAAACTAATTTATCTTCCATTAAGGTCTCCTTATTAACAGTCGTCTTAGACACCAGACATTTTCAAAGAACTAATGGTTTCTTCATCTAAGGCAGATGAATCTTTTTTACACAGCTAATTGTTAATTCCTAGAACTCTGGTGTAATTCCAGATTCTGAATTAATCTCCATCAGGCAAAACTATTCACTTTCAGGATGTAATGATCATATTACCCCTTGAAGTCACTCATTAAGTTCACCCTGTCTTATTCAAGAAGGATGCTGAAATCTTGACTGACACTTTTGTTGCTGCTTTGTTAAACTACTTTAATGTACTTGATATGTTTTGGCTTCCTAAATTCTTTATGAACTGTTTTGCAGTGATCTAGAATTCAACATGTTTACACAGGCAGTCAGTTCAAGGAGTAACTTCTCTGAATCTGTTTTTCATGTCAGACTACACGTAAAATCCAACTCAATGCAAAGTCAATTATGTCACTGAAAATATTTCCCACCCCACTTGTCTTGTGATCAACACCTGAGCCACTAGTTAGATCAGCACCTTACTGGTGGAAGGCTGGAAAGCACAGAAAGCTGATCAAATCATTCAATGATATATTTTTTCTCCCTCTTCATGAATTCACAATGGTAAGTCTTGCAAATCCTTTTGCATTACACTACAGATTATTTTTTAACAGAAAATATAACTGTAATAACTATAAAGGAAAGTGCTCCATACTTAATTTTTTTCATATCATTCATTACGTATATAACTGCAAGTAATAGTATATACAGGAAAAAAAAATTAAGAAAAAAATACATTGTTTCTCTAAGACTAAAATGTACCAATATTCCCAGATTTTCTGCATTATTTTATGATACAGAACAGCAGACTCAAGATTTGCTAGACCACAGCAGAATGCTAACTGCTAATTCATGTAATCAATAATGAAAACACCATCTTTAGATATTTTAAAGAAAAGCCAAATGCTTCACTGTTGCATTTAAAGGATTGGACAGACAGCTGGACGCACACACCACCAGTGGACTTTTAGCAAAATTAATAGAATTCTAGCCAGATCTACTTTTAATTTTAGGACCAGGCTTTGTTGCTGAACTAGTGTGAATTCCTGTGGGTCATAGGAAGGTGATTTTCTCCTACTGCCAAATTCCTCCTCCTGCACAGCAGAGAAATGGTAAAAGAGAATGTTGCCTTCTCTCCACCTCCCACCACGTACTTCTGCCCAAAAATACAGTCCTGCCCAAGCCCTTCTGGTCTCCAGAGCCAACACAAAACTGAAGAGCATTCATGCTTGTAGTGTGGGGGATTGTTGTGAAAACTTTACATGCTGTTGTAAAAAGGTAGAAGTATACCATTGGCTGTATAAAGAATCCATTTCAAACTATACTCTTTGTTTTTTGAATCTAAATGTGACATAGTCTCAACAGAAGGCAATTTGATAGCCTTGCATTTGTACAGGTGGCTTATAAAACATGTATGTCTCTCCTCCAGCTAGTGGCTATTAAGGAGAGCAGGTGATACACAAACACATGATCAATCCTACTGCCTGAAAGTGTGGAACAATTAAGATATTTTATTGCATTCACTTCTTTGTAACTTTGTAACCATATTGGAATTAAACAAATCTACACTGTTGTGAAATCTATGAAAAAAAAAAATTGACTGAAGAAAAATAGTCTCTTTTTCAATGATACCCTTAAGTGGTCTGAAAAATGAACTAAAGTTTTCTTTAACTAACAATAAACAATTCCAATATTTCAGTTTTCACTGAAAGGGTAGTGCAGCAGTCAGTAATCTTCTCATAAGCAAATATAAAAATATTACCACTTCATATATAGGAAAACACAGGAGAAAACGACATGCATGACATGGATTTCATTCTCTGGTTATTCAAAATACCTCTTATTTTTCAGTCTGCTAAGTAAAGGTACATTATAGAAAAGGTTGAAGCACTGAGGGTAAGAAGGAGAATGGGAATAGGCTGTTTGATCTATAACTTTCATGTTGATTTCAGTTGCTGCGTTAGAAAGGAGAACCATCTTCCTCCTCAACCCTCTTCCACCTCCTCCCCCTCCCCCCAATAGTTTTATTTACTGGTTATAGTTACTGGTCACTGCTTTCTTTAACTAGTTAGAGTTGAGAAAGGAATTTTTGTTGTTGTTAAAGTACCTCAGAAAATGATAGAAAAATGTCTTTGGCAACCTTTAAACAACTGCATGACTTTTCTTCCTTTTTCCACTCTTGCTATGGAATATCTATTTCTCCCTAATATGATATATGAATATATTTACAGTAAACAGCTCCTTCATTTTGACAAAGACTTGAAGACAGGGACAGAAAAGTGATGGCAAAATCTATACCATAATAGATGAGTAAACAGCGTTGACTTTCTAAGTAGATTCTACCCTTGCGAACACTGTGGCATTATATATCTCGTCACGTTTTTCGAGCTTATATTCCTTTAAAGCATCTCAGAGTATTTATGGCTAAAAGTATTCATGGCTGAAATCAAATACAGACCAAACCAAAGTCTTATGCCTACAGAAAGGAAGGCCCTGCCTTCTTATCCATGTAGTATGAGAACTTCAAAACCCACATTTACTCAAATATTTCCTGCTCTTCATAATTAGCAGACCACATGATTTTACTCTTGGTAACAATTAAGACTATGAAATGTAATTTTACAACATGAAAACCATATGATACCACAAAACCAACAACCTGTTAAGCTTGTGTGCCTTCATCCTTTGTTGAGTGAAGCTTGACAAGAAAAACTATAGCACACTTTGAACTCAGATGGACCTGAAACCTATCCTTTAAACCAAGGAATTTTCAAAGAGAGAGGAATGAGAAAGAACAGGTTAGTAGGTATTAAAAGACAGGTCCATCAACATAGTCAATGTCATACTGAAGCCCCCAGAAGAAATACCATAACAGGGAGGATAAATATCACAAAAAAAAAAAAAAAAAAAAAGATTTTTAAACAATAAAGGCCACTGCAGCATACTAAAATTCTTTGAGTGGGAAGGAAATGTGTAGATACTGTTGCTGAAAGAATTTTTATGGGTCTAAACATCCTTCTTTCCATCCCTGTGCTTTCGGGATGGAAATAGCATAGCCTGAGGGACACAGCTGTTGCTCAGTCTAGTCAGAAAACCTCTTCTTTTTAGCTTTATAAATCAATCTAGTAGGTTTTCCCACTTTCACACAGCATTTTGACCTTAAATAGGGAATGAGGGATGGTGGGTGAATGATTTGCCAAACATTTTGCATAGCAAAAGAAAAGACCCGTCTACTTTCTGATTATGTTCCCTGAAACTGAATGGGCTTCTATAAAAACAAACGGTGAACCAAGGAAAGAGAACTGACAGATGAACAGACACCTCAACTTGTGAGAACTGAGCAGAGAACATGCCTTTGTTCTGCAATTACTTTAGCAACCCACAGCAGTTCATCTTGAACTCACATTCTCATTTGTAATGACTGCAAATCAAGTGTCTCAAAAAAAACAAGACTACTCTGCAGTAGCTCAAGCCAAATCTTTTCGACTGTCTTACATTTTTAAAACAAACAAACAAAAACAACAAAAAAAAAAACAAGCCTGTTTTCTGTGGATAGCTTGACTATTTAATACAAGTAAAATCATTTAAATTGTTTTGCAATTAGGATAGACAAACTTTAGCAAGGCAGGAAAGTAACTACAAACTGCTTTTTTTTTTTTTTCCTCTTTCTTTCTTTTTTCTTTTTCAATTAAGTTTGTTGCATATTTGCACAAGACCAATTATCTTTTAACGTTTCATGTAAAATTCAAGAAGAAAGTGTGTGTGTGGGGAGATTAAAGTAATATCAAGCAAGAGCCATAAAGGCATACTGACAGCATACTCAAATCAAAAAATGGGTGACACAATTGGACAGCAGATTTATAACTCGTGTTCAGAATAATAATAAATGAATGAACAAGCTATAGTTCATATTTTCATTGTAAGGATGAGATCTGGGGCTACAAAAGGGAAAAGTGAGGTTTGAGGATGTTGGCATTGAAGATAACATTGCCCTTGTTTTTAAGCAGTAAAGAGATTGTTGAAAATGTGTATTTTACTCTCAGTGCAGAATTATGCTAACTCAGGAGAGTGCTTTAAGACCCAAGTTCTGTGGATATTAGCAGAGTCAGATATACAGAAAACACTGTGGAGGATTTAAAAGTATGAAAAGCATAAGGATTATATAGACTTGAACTGTGAATGAGGTTGAAGTGCATTCAAGAAAGCAATAAAGACTAGTGAACCAGAAACGCCTTGCTCACTTATGATAAAATATCTAGTTAATACCAAAGAAAAGCTTCAAATAGACTTGTCTGGCTCTTTAGAAAGTCACTGTAAAATAATGCTGATATTCTTTGTATAAATACTTTCACAAATAAAGAGTCTCTTTTAGAAAGAAGATTGGACTTGGTAAGTAAGCAGCTTAAGCAGTAAAGAAAAGCATATTAAAATTATTTCTTAACTTGCAGAAATGTTGAATAATGGTCCATGGCCATGTTCTGTAATGACAACTTACTGTACACTGTTCTCAGAGCAATGTAGTTTCCCACGTTTTCCATATGAGATACATACCAAAAGGTTAATTTTATCCAAAATGGTTAAGGTAATCAATACAAGTGCAACAACTATTCACTTCTTTAGGCTTTCAGTCTTACTAATTTTCTTGAGTAGTAGAGCGTTCACTAACTACTCTCTTCAGTAGCATTCTTTTTCCTATTTTTAGTTAAAAAAGATACCTCAAACTAAGTGGACTATATTAATATAATATGACTAATCAGAAAAAATGATTTATCATTTATGGTGGATTTTGCTAGAATTATAAGATTCAAGTGAACTATGCAAGAAATAAAAACACATTCCAGCATAAGAAGCATTATAGACACTAAGGCAAAACTCGGTATTTCTCCATCTGTTACCAATTCAAAATGTGATCCTCGTCAATTTTGAATGCGAGACTAATTTTGGTATATCAACTGTTCTCTTACTGTTGGGTGACAATTTTTTCCCCCTCTTTTGAGCTAAGGAACTTAGAAATGCAAAATTGAAGACTCCTAGTCTAAGTAGGGTATACAAAGCAGTGATAATCAATTATAGATATTTTAAAAAAAAAAAAAAAAGAAAGCATCCAAGAAGAGCCAGGAGTCTTTCTTACCTCTCTCAAAGTTCAGGGCTTTAGAGTTACATGGGAAAACATGCTTGTTAAGTGTAGGGAGACTCTTACAAATGGTACCTCCAAAAAAGCTCTAGATAGTGCATCAGCCTCACAGCACCACCACCTCATTGGCTGTGCCTCCACATTTACAAAGCCTCATTAGCAACTCATTAGGAACACTGCAGATGTGATGCACACAAACCTGCTCTGGGAGAGGGAATTAAGGAATCTGTACTAGAGAACTACATCAGAAACCTGAAAACAATTTAAATGATTGTTCAGAGACTATCTTGATCATTATATAAAACAAAAATAAATCAACATTTTTAGCAAACATTGAGTGAATAAAAAAAAGTTACACCTTTTAGAGATGGAGAGGTTAAAACAACAGCTGTCTGGGTCAATTCCCAATTTATACTTGGATTTGCAGTAATAACAGAAGGAAGTTACAGCTTTTACTTAGTGCCTTCAGGAATTACTGACTTTATTTGAAGTCTATCAATAGCTTCTTGTAGTAATGAAGAGGATCTTTCTTTCAGTCCTGTTGTTAGTATCAACAGCTTCTAAGTAATTCTTACAATTGCTTCTTTGTTTGAAGCTTTGTTGTTTATTATGTTAGAACAAATGCCAATTATCCATTTGGCATGCCTAAAAAAAAATAAAAATCCTGTGGTCAGAATGCACTCAGTTCTCAGTAAAACTCATGGCAAAATTCTGCCTTAGTTCTGTGGAAGCAGCAGATGCTCAACGTTATTCACAGTCTATAGATCAGAGAGTCTTTTAAAGATAAAATACCAGAAAACATACAGTTAAAAAGATGTTGGGACCTACACTTGTTCGAGGAAGCTCTTTGAGTCCATCTGTGATACTTCTGCCTAAGAACATGTAATAAGGATATGTTTGGTAAGTTTCTGATGGGAAGAAGGATAGAAATAAAGGTAAATGCAAATGTCTGTCATACCTTTGATATAACTGTGAGTAGTGGTCCTTGAACACAGGGGAAGAAGAGTTGATTTTCTAATGCACAGATCTTAACATCTGAGGACTCAGTTATACCTTGTTACATATTACGTGTTGTTTTTTTTTTCCACCAACATCAGTTTTAAGACAATACAACTACTGACTTCATAGCATATGTGGGAAGAGAAGGAGTATTTAAAAAAAAAATTGCCTCTGGATACATCAAAAGTCAAAGTAATTACAGATTCCATGTTCTCTGCTCTTTCTGCTGTTCCCTGCTATTCTTACTTTCTTGAGTTATTTGAGCAGGATATATTTAATCAGAATGTTGTGTTTAAAACATCTAACCTGATAAAGCATGCACGTGTAAAATAAGCACTGATGGGTGAAGAGAGTTCTGAAGTTGATCATGAAGTTACCAATGCTATGAGAACTATATAGCCACAATTCACAGGCTACACACTTTGCATTCGTTTCCTGGAAGGGCAAGCAGTTGCCCTGCACTGTGAGGTCAGGCACAGGGAAACATGTTAAATCTTACAGAAATATTCATATACAGAAGTTCAAAAGGTTAAAATAGTGGTTAAAATGGACCCAGGAGAGCATGTCATAAACTCTCTCAAGTTCTGGGTAGTCTGAACATCAAAAATATATGCTCTCCTCTTATTGCATCTTATTTTCTACTACTTTTGATTGACTGTATCTCTGTATCCTTTACCTTTCAGAGACTGTATGCTAGTTAATACAAAAGTTACTGTATGTAAAGAAAGTGATTTGTCTAAGATATCCTACTTGGCAGTGATCTGCTTTTGGACAAGAGCTCCCAGGGAGCTAACAGATAAACCAGAAAAATTAATACAGATAACTTTGTCTGAACCTACAAAAGAGGTGGCATTGTCTTTTCCTTTCTGCCAGTAATTTGAAAGTAGGCTCTGTCATTTCTAAAAATACTTGTGTCATTTGTGCTTGATTTCTCTTATCTAGATGACAGTCTAGGCCAAAAGGTAGTTGAACCACACTTAAGAGAATGGTCTTGGAAACTCATTCTTTTTCCACTAGAAAATACTCAGGAACTTAATTACCGGTTCATATGCTTGTCAAATGGGCCTCAGCTCATAACCTTGAGTTTCCCTGGAACAAACCAATACCAGAATTACTCCTGACTCACAGAAGAATAAAGCAACTACAGGAATAGTATCTACACACAATTAGAAAGAAGAGAAAAATACTCTCTACATTCTGCACATTTTCACTTTCCCATTAGCATTATCCAGTGTAACAATTTTACATCAACTTTGTATGTTTCTATCATGCCAAGTTTCCAGCAACTGAAGGCATGTTGTCACTGTAGATAAGCTATGTATACATAAGTCCATGTGCAGTAAGTCTGACACACCCTGATGAGCCGCTTCCCATTCATGTCCTGGCCGTTTAAGTCACCATCTACACCTGTACTCAATGGAAATACTGGGGTGCCTGATGTGACTGCAATTTGTGCCCTCACTTGTTTTTAGAAAGGGGCCATGTCCATCTCCAAGTCAACAGACACAAAGCATACCATCAGGACGGCTTCAATTTAGAATTTCTTATACCATGGAAAACCATACAGAAGTAAAACCCAGCCAATGAATGTATCCTGCTAAGACATAAATCTATACTCAGAAAATTAAGATCCAGAGCCAAGCCTGAAATAAGTCAATAAGACTGTCAATAAGAGGTGCAAAAAGGTTGGTAATACAAAAACTCATCCCTAATAGAAGCCATATATGAGTAGCTGTACTAAATAACTGTGCTAAAATCCCATAAATTCTAATACTCATTTGCTAGGGGTTAAAAAGAAGCCACAAACAGTTGGGGAGAACATTATCTCCATGTGTCCAAGAGTAATGTGTAATCCAACCTCTCACTGACTACAAAAAAGAAACATTTTTTTGTGGGGGTAAGCTATATCCGAATTAACCCATTTAAGCTTTCTTATACAGTCTTCCAAGTACCTCATCCCAGCCTCATCTGACAATGGGATACCGGTGTAACTCAGTATGGCAACTTTCATTTACCTATGGTAATTCTGAGGAATTTTATGGGGCGGATGTAATTTCATGTTGGTTGTAAATTACACAGTGGACTTATGAGAATAAAAACCTTTGATTATGGAAATTAAAATGCAAGGTTCCTAAATCTTCTATGAAAAGAGTTATAGGATGCAAGATATCAATTTCTTCAGCTTTTTTAAAAGCTGTTGTTAAAAAAAGTAAGAACAATGTAAATTTTTATTAACACACATACTTTACTTTTTTTTTCTGCCTTAAATTTAATGAAGCTTTCTAGTTATCAAGTCTCAAATCTCCACTTTCCAGTCCAGTTTTCATCATTTCACATGATTCTTTTACCCTTATTACAGAAGCTGGCTTTATTCCCAACTCATAAAGTGACCTGAATGTGCAAGGAGATATTTTCTAGCATTGATTTTCCTTCATTCATAATGTTAATGGCATGACTATTCCTATCTTTGCTTTATGTACTTTCTTAGCTTTTATTATTTTCATAATCCAACAGTAACTCACATTTTTTTTTTAATCTTTCTTTTTCTAAAAAAATTTATTATTATTTTTTTATTTTCCCTATACTCAGACAATAGGAGATATATCTGGTGAATTTGTTGATTGGGTGGGCGCTTTTTTTTTTTTTTTTTTTAATCTGTTTTTAAAGTAATGTCAAACAAGAATACAGAATCACAGAATTTCTAGGTTGGAAGAGACCTCAAGATCATCGAGTCCAACCTCTGACGAAACACTAACAGTCCCCACTAAACCATATCCCTAAGCTCTACATCTAAACATCTTTTAAAGACCTCCAGGGATGGTGACTCCACCACTTCCCTGGGCAGCCTGTTCCAGTGTCTAACAACCCTTTCGGTAAAGAAGTTCTTCCTAACATCCAACCTAAAACTCCCCTGATGCAACTTTAGCCCATTCCCCCTCATCCTGTCACCAGGCACATGGGAGAATAGACCAACCCCCACCTCGTTACAGCCTCCTTTAAGGTATCTGTAAAGAGCGATAAGGTCACCCCTGAGCCTCCTTTTCTCCAGGCTGAACAAGCCCAGCTCCCTCAGCCACTCACATTTAAAATCAATTCTTGTTCTGTAATCCAGCTGACCAAAATTCCTCTCTGAAAATATTTCACAAGCTCTTCACCTGGACCATCTCCTGTCTAGAGTACTATCAGCTTCATGTTATATAGTCTGGGGGATGCTATACCCACACTTGTTAATGGAATTTAAGAAATAAATAATGTTTTTCAAGAGAGACATTGGGAATCTATGTATTATAGGATGAATTATTTTCATTCCCAGTATACAGTTTGTCTCTTTAAACATAGAAACTGTACATAGAAACTACTAAATATTGTAACCTTCCATTTATAAAATCTCATCCTTCTTCTTTCAAAGCATCATTGTTTTTTTTTGATTGTTTGTTTTTAAATCTACATTTTTCTTCTATTTTTAATGACTTTTTTTTACGTATTACTTCTTTTTTTTTTTTGTGAAATAGCCATTAAAATATAGGAAATCTTACCCTGTTTTTCATCTAGAAACTAAAAATTACAGTATAATTCACAAAATAAAGCCTCACAATCTTCTATCAAGCCACTCTGATTCCGACTTAAAATCACACTGGTTTCTCTCTTCCTCACGTGGTGATGGCACAGTTGTTCCTTTGTTCACAGTCATGCTATATGTTCATTGGCCACTAGACATATGGTGTGCTATTAGCTCTAACAGATCTTTGACAGAGAAAAGTTCCATCATACAATGCCTGTTTCAGATCACTAATATCCATAGTTAGTCTTTTGCTGTACAGCTCTTTTACTAACAGGAAATTAAATAACTATAAACAAGTCTTTCAAAAATTGAGGCCTTTATTCAGTAAAACCAAGCATCTTGGCTTTGAACTGCTAACCCTTTCTTAAAAAGGATAGAATTTGTAATTTCTCTAAATCCTATCTCAGCTTCCTTTACAGAAGACCCTTTTCTATTTTAGAAAAAAAAAAAAAAAAAAGACAAAATATCATCTCCGTTAAATTACTTTTTCAATAGTAGATGATTTATAGTTGATTAGGTAATTAAATCAAATACAAGTGGCTGAAAGTAAATCTATTTTTATCATCCCTGTAAATTAAAAGTTCCGCATCATAAAAAATCATGACCATCTTGAAAATGACTAGTGAAGTGCTTTTTATAGGCAAGCAGGATTTATTGTCAATTAACGTATTGAACTGTATAGTCAGCATAACCCTGTGCTCAAGACTTTTTAAATTATTGGCTTCCACTATCAAGCTGCTCCATATCACAGTAATGAAATGTATCTAGCTATTCACATATTGAACAATTCCTTAGGTTGGGTTTATATCTCACTATAACAACATTTCATTTTATTATTATCTCCAATCCTTTGTAATGAATACAAATACATTCTTTTTTTTTTCCATCATGGGTTTATCAATTTTCATTGATTTGCCTGTAATGAATGCAGCCAGGATGGGGGAGAAATTTTTTTCAAAAGATCTTATTCACTAAAACGTCTGTAAATTCAATTTATTTTTTTTAAATGTCACTCACAGTGGCATCAATTAAAAGAAAATAAATAATTAGAAAGCAAATTAAAAGGAAATATTAATTTAAGCCTTATACTTAAATAATAACTGTATAGAGGAATATGTGGACCTCTATATGTGGACCTGACATTTGCTTTTGCAATCTTCTTTCCATACACTTAAAAAATAAATAAATTCTCATTATAGTTTTGCATTTCATATAGTTTAATTTGTTGTAATGCACCACATATTTCTTTGTCAATAAAGATCAACTTGACTAATGAAAATGTAGTTTAGAGTGGAGAGGGTGATTAGCTTTACACAAAGTATGTCTGTAAGTAACTCATGCCAGCATCTCCCCCAAGACAGTACTCACTGAGTACTTTCACCATCGAAGTGCTTGCTGAACAGGGCAGACCTTAGCACAACATATGTACCTTCTACATTTTTTTTTTCTTAATTCTGAAACCTAAATAAAGCCCCATTAGTAGAAAACAAATATAGACATCTTGAAATGCACATCCCAACTGTGTTAGAAACTTTCATATTGAAAAACAAACTTCTAAATGAAAACACAAAGTGTTCTCAGTTGTGACATTTTATTGTACTATAACCATTGCATCTGCTTGTGTTTGGCAATTATATCATTATATGACAACATAATTTGATATAAAATGATGCAATAACATCCTGGCTTTTATTCAGGCACAGCAAAAAAAGCCATGGAACACAATCTCCAGTCTATCCTGGAAAACAATACAGACTGCAGAATCTGACATATTGTATTTATGTTGTGCAACAGAATGGGACAAATCTGGCTGCATAAAGAGAAAGAAAGAATTGTTAAGCAGAAAACATCTATCCTACTCACATATACATAAACACACGCACATATTTATACACAGAATTCTTCTAATAGGTAGAGGACTTTAAAACAGATGAGGGAATCAAGTGCACCCTCAGTAAATTTGCAGGTTATTCTAAATTAGGAAGGGCTGTTGATCTGCTTGAGGGTAGGAAGGTTTTGCAGATCCAGACAGGCTGGCTCGATGGGCTGAGGCCAGTCACATCATGTTCAAGAAGAGTAAGTGCGAGGTGCCGCACTTGGGTCACAACCACCCCATTAAGTGGGTACAGGCTGGGGTAAGAGCGTCTGGAAAGCTGCCCAGCAGAAAGGGACCTGGGGGTGCTGGTAGACAGCTGCCTGAAAGTGAACCAGCGGTGTGCCCAGGTGGTTAAGAAGGCCAATGGCATCCAGGCCTACATCAGAAATTGTGTGGCCAGCAGGACCAGAGGCATGGCTGTCCCCTTGTATACAGCACTGATGAGACAGCACCTTGAAGATTGGGTTGAGTTTGAGGCCCCTCACTACAAGGCTAGTGAGTTGCTAGAGCATGTGCGGAGAAGATCAAGAAAGCTGGTGAAGGTTCTGGAAACCAAGACTTATGGGAAGCAGCTGAGGTATCTCCTTTTGTGTAGTCTGGACAAAAGGAAGCTGAGGGGAGACCTCTTTGCTTTCTACAGTTACCTGAAAAAAAAGGTTGTAGTGAGGAGTATCTGTCTCTATTCTCAGACGACAAGTGACAGTACATGAGGAAATGGACTCAAGTTCATCAAGGAAGGTTTAGATTGGATATCAGAATTGTATTTATGGAGAGGGTGGTCAAGCATCAGAACAGGCTGCCCGGGGAGGTGGAGGAGTCCCAATACCTGGAGGAATAGAAGAGATGCATGAATGTGGCACTAAGGGACATGGTTTAGTGATAGAACTGAGTAGGTCAGGTAGGTAGTTAGACTTGGTGATCTTGAAGATCTTTTCCAACCTAGATTATTCTAAGGGACTAGATTACTTCTAGAATCAAACTGATGCTGTAAATCACCTTCCCTAGAATAAGAGATGGATAAGATGTAGTGGAAATAAAAAATGCAGTTAGTATACTTCTGCATGCTATCAGATGAGGTATGGAAAACTAGCAGCTTATGCCATTATGGTGATTTCCAAGCTGCAGATATACCAGTCCTGCTAAATGAACAGTTTCCTTCTCAGAAAGGCAGACAAACAGACATGACTGGTACCAATAAATGTAATGAGAAAATTGTGCTTTTCAGAATTACATATTATGCCCAGAAATCTCACTGTCGTGTGTGTTAACTTTCTTATATATTACAAGACCAGTTTTTTTTCCAAGGTAAAAAAGACGTTTATGAGTAACTCAGGACCTTTTCCTACTGTTGCTAAATTGGGAATAAAAGATTAAGATGCACAAAATAAGAACAAGTGTTAACAAATTCCTCCTTCCATGTTAAAAGGAAGTTCAGAAACTGTCAGGCTGATTCCATGTAAACCTACTGAATTTCTTTTCTCCAAGGATATTCTTAAATCCAGTTCTCCAGATAACCATACTGAACCCAGTGAGAGTCTAGCATCTAACTTCACCATGCTGCTTTGAAAGTTCCATCTTACAGCCTTACAAGTGTGCTTTGAACCAATTACTTCAGAGTAAAAACATTCTCATCCTCTACCATTTTAAGAGCTTCAGAAAACTTCCAGCATTGCTGTTCTCAGCAATGAAAAAAGGCATTTAATTTAATAGCTGAGAATGTTGTTGTTACATGTAATATTGTAAGTCACAAGTGTTGCATTTACTACTCAAATAATCACCATGTTCTAAAGCTTGATAGCATGATACACAGAGCATGTAAGGTAAATGCTGGTATGCAGGTAAATGCTGCATATTCAATATGCAGGTAAATGCTGCATATTGAACTCAGTGGAGCTATTTGCATGTTGTGCCAGGTGGAAGAGACATTTCTGCAGTCTTCAGTGGCAAAAAAAAACGTATAGAATCAAAGACCCTTACAGACAGATGACTAACTTTGCTCATCCTGTTATTAGCATTTATTAATACTACTTTGATCGAAAATATTTTATTGGGAGAAAGAAGTAGGTAGAATTATTTAAGGCATTATAGAGATTATAAGCAATAATTTCAATAAAGCTCTGCTGCAGAATCTGATTTTTTTCTTTTTAAGGAAACTTTAAAACATTATTTTGAAGCTAAAATATGTATTCAACATTGGATGAAAATAAAATAAAAATTAAATTATTATTGTCTCTTACAAATTGTTGGTATTATGAGAAAACAATCACTATTACCTTCTAAAGTGTCAAGTTGAACCTGAAATGTGCTGAATTTTGTCCTCCTTTTTGTTTCAGAGAACATTCAGAACTTCATAGTAAAAAAAAGAATTCTCCAAACAATCTTAGTTTATCACCAATATGTTCAAAATAAATAATATTTACTCCCCAATATCATCAAAATAATATTATGATATTAACAAATAATATCATAATATTTGCTCCCCAAACTAAATCTCCCTAGTATCTACGGTGTTCAGGATTTCTGTTCAGTACTCTGGATGTTCAGTTTGGGATTTCTGTACCCTACTTGAAATTCTTCATTCCCTCTTTCAGAGCCAATCATTAGTTGAAGAGGGGTTTCGACCCAGAGGATCCTGATTCAAACCCCAAATCTGACTAGCAGGAAAAAGTAAAAGGAGAAAAATAATGGCTTGCTTTTAAATGAATGGGCTATGTTTCTATCACAATTTTTTTAATTTGGAAAAGAAGAGCAACTTCACCTGCTTCAAATTTATTTGTTGTGAAACTCCTTATTAATGAAGGCATTTCTTTTCCTTTCGCTGTACTCCCATATATTATTCTGTGTTTCCCTTCCTTTTCCCACTCTCGTTCTGAAGGAGTGGAAGGGTTGTGATCTCACTTGCCCAGTGTCTCATTAAGACCCCAGACAGACAAAAGAAGGCTGTGCAAAGCCACCCTGACACAAAGCACTTGACGATGAGAATGGCTTTATGTAGTACTTTAACAACATGGATCATTTGATGGGTTTGCTGCAGAGGTTATAGCTCCTATTACATACTCACAAGCCTAAAAACCCACCATTGTCTTTGAAACCCTGATGATAAGTCTCCTCAAGTGTTTTGACATTGTTTGAAACAGACAACTAAACAACAATGTGCCAGAAGTTGTCTGAAAGAAGCATGCAGATAAAATAAAACCTGTTGCATGATGGGTCAAGTGAGCCCACCCTGCAGACATCATCTTCCATGCCTAGCACAGCCTCTCCACCTTGAAACACTTTACAAGACACCTTAGTAAAAGAACTTCTTCAATCTCTTCATTTAAAAATCGATAACCTTCAAGCTTCCACAGCCTCCTTTGAGACTAAGGTAAATAAAATTGAGGGAAGGCTGGAGGGATTTGAAAAGCAATGGAGTCAATTGAAACTCAAACAACAAAGACAGGAATTCTGTAATAAAAATCACAACAGAGAAAAAAATGTGTTTAAACATTATTCAGCTCCTGAAAGAAGATTAGAGTCTTTAGAAAAAATCAACAGCGCTGCCATAGTACTTAATGTTCTGAGCATCTCCATGGGAAGTGCCAACACAACTGGAAATTCATGGAAAAATCCTAAGTACAGATAATAAGGAAAAGTTCATTATCTGGTGATAGAGTAGCAAGGGCAGTACATCTGTATGAATGTTGAAGGCTCAAAACATTGCACGAGATGAATATAATAATCATTATATAGAGAACATGATTGAAGCCAGGGTTTGAGCAATGGCCAAAGAATTAGAATAAAAATGGAGATCAGACATCTTACCACTCCATAAACCTTTGGCAAAGAGTTTAGAAGGAAGAAAAAAAATGACCACACTTCAATCTTCTTTCCCACCAGATTGAGATTAGTGCTCAAGAGAAAAAATGCAACACTGCTGGGAAGCAGAAGCAGAATGTTCTTTCATGTAAAAGTGAAAGACAGGCACCAGGAGGATGTTAGATGGCTAAACATATTAGAAAACATCTCTAATCTCTTTGTTTTATAACTTTTCCAAGGAAGTATACGAGTGTGATAGTTCTTGAGGAGAAAAATAAAGAAGCTATTTGTCCTCTCATTCAGCGTAGAGTATTGGTGGTTTCACTCACATGGTGGTGTAAAGGAATAAATTTACCTAAAATAATGTGAAGGTTAATTTGCATCAGTCATTATACAGCTGGTAAGCTCTTACTGGCAAACTAATTTAATTCCTAAACTGCACTTTCAGAAGACCTATTTTTATATTTCGCTTATGGCTGCATTCAACGATTGTTGTTTGGGCTAAGAGCTTTTCCTAATACATCTTGCTATTTCTAATGTGGAAGTTAGTACCTCCACATTACTTATCATCCTCCATCATTATACAGTTACAACACAATAAACAAATAAATGACAAATTCCTGTGATAAGAGATTGCCTGTTACTACTAAGAAACAGAAAGGAAAAGAAAAGGTAAAGGAAATGAAGAACATTATAATTCAGACTCTCTGTTTTAAGGATCACCTTAGGACACCTTCACTTTCATTTGCTGTCATTGGTTCAAGTAAAACCTACATCTTTGATACCCTGGAGTGAAAATGTCCTTGCATGTCTGAGCTTGAAATATTTGTTTCTGCTGAATTGAGATAAGCCAGAATATTGCACCCAAAGGGAATGTATGAAGCATGCATGATAGTGACAGTGCTGACAAAGAAGATTGACTGGAACAATGTGTGTCCAGAAGAAGATGTGCTCAAAGATGAAGATTAGCTAACAGGAAATCAGGAGACAAATTGATGTGAAATATAATAAATTTACCTCAAATCATCTGATCAGATGTCAGGGATCTGAGGGCAACAAGAGACCTCACTGCCCATTCTCACCAGAACCACCAGCTGCATGCTACCCATGGGCCTTGGGGACCAGACAAGATCAGGCTAAGTGCCCCAGCCTTGCCTGAGCTTTGGTATAGAAGGCTTATGACAAGAGAACTAACTCGCAACAAAATGTGCTATAAACTGATTTCTTCACCTTCTACCAGAGTGATATGGTTTGTACGGCTGCAGAATTTATATGACCTAAACATAAAGTAGAAACAGATGCAACTGAAAATATTTTGAAGGATAGGAATTAAGACAGCCTGTTTCCATCCCATAAATGTAAATAGTAGCATCTTTTCCAAGTAAAAATTAAAAAAAAATCAAAGCAAAACTTTCCCTACATTTAAAAAAAATATTCTTAATTTTCTGCACTGAATCTGGAAGTGTATAATTCATACTCTAGAAAGTTTCCAGGAATATAACTTAAATATTGTTAATGATTTTATTGTCTAGCAAGTGATTTTACTGTCTAGCACAGGCCCCTGTTTTGAGTTTGCTTGCTTTCAGTTTCTTGACTTATGCATATATGAAGGCTTCTGTGGCTGGTTGGTTTTTGTGGTTCTTTGTTGCAGTGTTTCGTTAACCTTCCTTTATGTATTTTTAATGAATACTACAAATAAGAAATGTGTAAACTCATCCTGAGAAGAGGCTATAATGTCTTCCTGTGCTTTTGATTCACTGCCTCATTTGCAAGATTGCTGCTTATTCACAAATTAATTATGCAATGGCATCTTTAGCTAATAAAGTCTAAACAAAAAACATTTAATCCAATTCATAGTTTTCTCTCAATCAAACCAAGTCTGTCAAACATAATTACATTACACATGCAAAGCAGGAATGAGCCAAGCATGTGCCACACCTGCTTAGCACGTCTTCAGGCAGACGATATACAGTAGAAGAGCAGTTGGTAGCACAGATGGCAAAGAAAAGAAGACTTGTGAAAAATTTAGTTGTGGAGCATGGTTTGGTGCCTTCTACTGTTGGAAAGGGTTAGATAGTGATCTCAGTTTATGTCAAACCCATCTTTCTGGTAACTGTAGACTTGACAACTCTAATTTTGGAGACACAAACCCCACCACAGTGCTTGCTAAAGGAAAAGATCTGCATCTCACAGGGATGCACTGATAGTTTTCAACCACAGCCATAAACTCTGGGAACATGAGTTTTCATTTTTGATTCTGCTAGCATTTATGATCCTAGAGACCACGCTGTATTTTAGGGTGAATGTAAATAACACGTCTGCCCAGCAGCACCATTGTATATCTACATAATGAAGCCTGTTTGGCTTCTTTAATAAGGATAATGATTTTATATATTTCACTACATCAGGTTCACAAAATCAGTAAGGAGCCAGGCATTTCACTTAAGATCACAAAAAGGAAAGATAAGCCGAGCAGTCCTGGGTAGCTTTTCAACTGTGTGGATATGCTTAAATGTTAAGGTTAAATCATATGTATGTTTTAACATATATTGGTAATTATATCAAGAGGTTGAGCTTCTGAAATTTGCTTTATCTAAAGATTTCATGATATCTCCTGCAAAGCCTTTTTTCTTATTACCAAAAAATCCTAACCATCTCATTTACAAAATTAGCATCTTGCAGGATCTGAGACACCCAAACCTAATCATGTCTCATTCTTGGTTTCCTAAAAGATCTAATATCTAGTCTTCAGATTCCTTTGCACACAGAAAAACAAATAAATAACCAAGCAAAATAAAAACAAAGACCCAAAACAAACTTGAAACAAAAACAAAAACAATATGTTCTTATTAAAAAGACTTTTTATCTTGTATCTCAGTTACTGTTAGCTCCTGCTGTGCATATTCTGTATTTTTACTGTACTCAAGTTACACAAGCACAGTGTAAAACTATCACTACATTTATCTGCTTTGACTACATCAACGGGCTCTGAGCACAGAAAGCACAAATGTCTGTATCTTTAAGGTTGTTCATAACTTTCACGGCCCTGCCAAGCTTCAGGCAAACATTTTCACCACCCAGGTTTTCTGTCCCAATAGATGGAGACTACTAAAGGAGATCTTGGGTTAAAGTCACAGAGGATACATCTATGATAGAACTGTAAGGATAACAGGGCAAGTGGGTTTCACAACCTTTACTAATTTCTACAAAAAAAAAAATCTCCCATTTGTTTTGCTTATAGTGGTTCCATCCAAGATACCAAATAGTGTAAGATTTAACATGCATTTACACCAACTTATGTGACAGACAAAAGGACAGGAATCCAGTAGTGTTTGCTGCAGCATCACATTGTGCTGACTGGGGAGGGATGAGAGGGAGCATGGCAGGGAGCTGCCTCTCCATCTCCGAATCCTCAAATTCATAGAAAAATACAATGAGTGAGCTTCCTTCACTCTTCCTCAAGTGAGCTAAATGAACAGTTAATTTGGGGCGCTCCGCTTAACACATCTGTCTGTGCAACACTAGCTCCAAGATTTTAGTAACTATAACATAATTTAATAGGAAAATGCGCTTACTAAGAAATTTTTCTAATACATGTCTTAAGATTTGGTTCTAAGTTCACTCTTGGTATCCCTACATCAAAACAAAATGGCTCAAAAATTTACATAATTTTAGGTATTGTACAGAAGAAAGAATGGACCTGTCCTGACTGCAGTGTTTCAAGTATGAAATCCTTTAGAGGATCTCATTCTCCACTGAAGCTTTCCTCATGCTTTCAACTTGTTTTTTACTTACTTGACCAAAATGTTAACAAAGTATTCATACAGTATTTCCCACAGGTGTAGGTACACTAAATGGAGACTGCAGAATCAACGACTTGGAAAACAGTACTGAAAACAGTACATGTTCAAACAACTTTTGCACTAGTAATTCCCTAGCATGCTAAATTTTTGAATCTATTAGTGCACTTCCAAATTCAAAAATATTCTAGTGCAGAATATTTTGTCTGCTTTTCTCCAAGGATGCTTGACCAGAGGGCTGTTAGCAAGAGGTGGAATACTGTCAGTGGAACTAAAAAGATGATAGTAAATAAATAAATAAATCACTCACAAACCATTTTCAGGGAATGAGTGCAAAAAAAAAAAATATTCAGAGGAAAATACAGTGGGATTTAACTTAAAGTTTAAAGAATTCACAAAGTTTAAATTACTGAGTGAACAACAACTATCTTGGGAGAATCCTTATGGCAGCACAAATCAGAAATAAATCAGCAGAAAGGAGTATGTATGTTTTTCTGAGAAGAGAAATCTCTATGTCATCATTAGTATTAAAAATAAAAATAAAAATAAATTAATCTTACTATCCTATTCAGAAAGCATATCTCTTCCAGAGCCTCTGCTCATCTGAAAGATACCAAGATGAACCAGTGAGGAAAGCTATAAAACCAGAATCCCAAACGAATAAATAAAAAGGCCATCTTCTGTTTCAGAAATCAGCAGTCCCATAACACATTGCTCTATAAATTTCTTCCCCACAGACTGGAAAGAGAATGTTCTTGACTAACAGATCTTTCTTGCTGAAATATCACCTGGGAGGTATAGTACTCACTGGCAGGCTTGCACCATCTGCTTACTGAGACTCTAGTAAAGTAGGCAGCGTGTTTCATGTTTGCATAGCACTGATTTAAAGGAAATTGTGTCTGTTTTTATTTTGTCACAGAGGGATATTTATATAAAGCCCAAGTTTACACCAAATTATTGTCTTAACTGTGCACTATTCCAAATGAAGCTTAGCAAACATTTTCCCAAATCCCCGCCTCCCCCAGTATTCATATTTCAGTCTTTACCAGATCAGAGCCAGTGAAGAATCAATAAGTAAATTTTAACACTTCGTGGTTGGTCACTGATTACACTGAGAGCTGTTTGAAGGGTTGCCACAGGGCTGCAGTTTAGACACTAATTCCCCCCTTTTCCCCCCATTTCCAAGTACCATGGTCCTGAATTTTTTGGGCATTTCTACTGGGTACAATGGAGCACAGTAAAGACAGCACCAAAACATGACCATTTAGAACAAGAAGCTGCATGAATATGGAGCTTTACATCAAGCAAGGACTTAATAGTTTCCCCGAGAGAAGATGATTAGCATGGGGTGCAATGGTGCTATGCTGAAGCTGTATCGCTGTACGAATCTAAAGGATATTGGTGCATCTTGCTGCAGTGAACCAGTGTAGTGCTAACGAACCTGAAAGCACCATGGATAGCATTTCACAGCACTGTACTGTCAGCAGATGTAGCCATTGCAGTCGGCTATGCTGTGCTTTTGCTGAGGATGCAGCAAAGAGTCAAATTAATTAAAAAAATAAACACAATTTACTTGCTCTTCAGCCAGCACTATTCATAACTACACTGGAAAGACTTCTAGATTATTACCACCTATGGACAGAAGGGTAAGAAATTCTCAAGTTTTAAAGTGAAAAAAAGACCTTTACTATCTCAACCTTTGGATTTCACGGAGGATTTGTTTTTTTCCCCTATCAGATATAGATACCATCTATTACTAAGTGGTGTGATCATTCATCTTTTGTTATTTTCACCTAAAAATATGAAGTACTAAAGTAATAGACAATTATTCATTCTCTTACCTTTAATGCCACAATTTAAATAAAAATGCTTAAGATAAAATGTATGAGATGTAGCATATCCAAATTTGTCATATCTTCTCTTCTTGTGGCAACTGTCACAACACTTTTGTTTCACTTGAAAGGTAGATTCTGTACAATTTTGAACTTTCATCAAAAAGAGTTAAGTCACAAAGAACAAGAAAATATACACATATGCTTAATAATAATAATAATAATAATAAACACTAAAAACATACAGCAAGCAAAATATCTTCATGGTTATTTTTCACTGATCTTTGTACCTATATAATGTTTTTTTGGATGTTTGAATGTCTGAAACTGGCTATGAAGTCATCCTTTACTGCACAAACTAATGTTGCAAATATTTATGTATAATTTAATCTAAGCATACAGCCCCAGTGGTGATGTTTACATGCACAACCGTAATCATATATATACATATCTATCAGACAAGTATCTCTTCAATTTCAGAACTGATTTTTAATAATTAATATTTTTATTTGGAAATAAGATTGTTGGAATATGACTCCTTAAAAATTGTTCTACTTTATAGCCAAGAAAATGGTCCAGATTAGATAGATAGATAGATAAATAAAGATGGAACAGATTGCAGTGAAACATGGAACTGGGTATCCAAAGCATTTTGGTTCTCTTAATATTTAACATTATTCTAGTGAAAGGGATTTTTTTCAGCTCTTCAGGTCAAAATACAGCCAAAAGCAACTTCCATTAGAGCAACGTAACAATGTAACCTAAACCTCCAAGTAAAGCATGAAATGGGTTTTTGCCTGGTCCCACCAAGAACTAATGTCAGTGAGCTCACTGTTGTTCATGTCCTAGTCATCTTTTAACCTCAAGCAGACTAGGCTCTTTCATGCATTATTGAAAGACAGCTTTCCCCTGCATAATCTGGCAGCTCTGCAACAATGAAAATAAAAACTTGCATGTGTCTACGTCCTGCTGATGCTCCATGGATTGAAAATGTCTAATTGTACAAGTATAGAATTTTAATAAATATTGATTTTATCCCTGTCCTGAAGAGGATTCTGAATCTTGTCAAACCAGAGTAAACACAGGTACATGTAAATGCAGGCCATGCCAGGGGAGAGGATAAAGAAAAGCATTTTGCCATTCCTTAAAGCTACACAAAGTGTTTTTTTGAAACAGCTTTGTCAGTTGGGATTTGTGTGCTACATTTCTAAGATACAAATACAGGCCTGCAAAATTGCTTAATAACCTTGTATGTAAAAGGACAGCTGAAAAAAATATTTGTACTCAGGATTACGGCCAGCGTTTATCTGGGCAAACTATCTACAGGAAAGACTAGAGTAATGATACCATACTCAGCAAACCACTACAAAAACAAGACAAAAGAACTGCATAAATATGTCTATATAGCTTCCATCACAGCAATGAGAATGTAAAGACAAATACAACTTGCTGCGAAACTTGGCATCTGTTGACTAAGGAAGAAAGACTGTGCAGACAGATACTACCCTAACGCCATTGGAAGACCATGCCTCTGAAATCATTTGCATTGACATACAGAAGTTCATCCAGCCAACAAAGTAGCATCTTTCAGGTTTGGCAGCCCACCAAAAGCAAAACTGGATGTTATTATCATCTTATCTATGATCTTTTCAGCTTGGTCTATGAAAGATCTATTTGGGAAGCTGATCTGGCACAGGAAAGGATTCTAGGGTCTTGGATAAACCTTACTTATTAAAGATTTCAGTGGTGCTTTGAGTATCAGAAATTAAGGAAGAAGGTAATGGCAACTGGGCTAAACTGATGGACTAGCAATCAGAAAACAGAAGTATTAGTTTACCATCAGATGCAGTGGAAGTCAAAAGCCTTTTCTTTTTGACCAATAAATAGTCCAAGTTACAGATTGTTGCTCAGGATTTTCTGGAGAAATAGAAAAGTAATAAAGGGAAATTAGCATATACTTTGAAATGTAAACTATTTCAAAGAGTGACAAGAAAGTATAAGCTGTTAAAAAAAAAAAAAAAAAAAAAAGTACTCATATACAATTTAGTTATACTGAATTTTTTTATTTTTTATTTTTAAATCATTTCAAGTATTAAGCATTAACTGAATTCCTATATTCAAAGTTTTGTATGTTTTACTCTCAACTTTTTTTTTTTTTCCATCTGTAATTCTGAAGTGGTTTTAAAGGGAAGGTAAAAAGTCAAAATTCCCATGGAAGTAAAATGGAGCCGCAAGAGGTATTAGTAATCACCCCTTTTTTATTTTTCTTTTAAAGTAATCAGCCAAAATTGCTTTTTAGCCAAGAACTATGCACAGAGAAGAAATGTTTCTTTCTGCTGAAGTTACAAGACAAAGATGCAAAAGGCCTAGGTTGTACAAGAAGTCATAAAGGACTGGTTTTTAATGACTATGAGGGTGAGCACACAGTGATAAAATGTAATGTAAAACGCCTGTGTATTCCCAAAAACAAGCCAAAGGAAGTAGGGGTCTACAGAGGATGGTGTCATTGCAAATAGGAGGCAGCAGATGGTTATGAGTGGGCCTTCAATCCCACAGATGTGAGTCAAAGTGGTGATTGTACAGCCTGCCTCAAGTCCATATCACAAAGAGATAAAATGCCCACCAAAAGATGAGGCTGTTAAACACCCTCTTTTGTTTAAAAAAAATAAAAAAATGTTTGGCATGAAGCTGTCTTAGTGCTTTGAGTTTTCCGACTCAGATGAATGCCAAAGGCCTTCTGCGTCTGTGTCATATCCTTATGTCAGCAAATGACTGGCAATTTCTGCATAGCCTGACAAACATTTGAAAAAGCACAGTGTGAAAATGCATTTCAAATGTCTCCTCCAAATTTTTATTACCAGACCTGAAAATAAAACAGCTCCAATGGCACCAACTACAGAAAAATAAAACGAACCGAAGTTACCACTCGCCCAGACTGGTGATGATTGCAGCTCCTCTCCCTCATCACAGCTCTGCAGCTGTTTGTTGTCAGAGTGGAAAGTACAAGCCCTGGCATTTCTCCTCTCTGCCGTACTCTGGATGGCTGCTCAGCACATCGAGGTAATTGACTCATCTTGGCTCAGTCATAACCTCAATCAGCTGGACCATCTCATTTTCCCCACAGCCAAGGAATCCTGCTGTTTGTAATATCAGGGCAGCAGCCAACCTGTTTTCAGAGGGAACCTTATTGCAGAACATCCTTCTGTATCCCTGGGAATTAGCTGGAAGTTTATATGTTTCTTTTGAAAGAGAATACTTTCTCCAAGAAGGGAAAAAAGGCCTTTTTTTTTTTTTTTTTTTTTTTTTTTCCAGAAGGAAAATCTCCAAACAAAAAAGCCAAATCCCAAAACAACAACACTGGGAGCAAGTAAAAGGTAAAAACATTCTGTGTTTGACTTGAGCCTCACACTTAGTGAATTCACAATCAAAATATTTCTGGTCTGGACTTTTACACCCACTGCAGGTTACTTTCATCTCACTGCAGAGTTGCAAACCAGAAATCTCTGGTTTAGATATTTGCAGATTTCAGGGTATCTAAATTGACAATACCCATGTCAGTATAAGTGACAGTCTTTGTCTTGCCTCTCTGGAAAAGTACCACCACTCCCTTTTCTTTGTCAAAAAGCTTCTTCACCACTGAGGAAGAGCACTAAAAGATTTCTTCCAATTTGAAGAACAATAAAAGTTAAAGACAAGATTTCCTTTGATGCTTCAGACCTCATTCTACCACTTGCAAAGGCTTTCCTGTGCCGTTACAGACGTGAATCAGTCCATGAAGTCTACTGTTGTAATGCCACTGTTGCGATGGTTACTATCAACAGGAGACATAAGAATGGTCCCAGTATGTGTTGGTAGTATCAGCAGAACTTCCTCTAACTCTCCAACTAACCCAGAAGTTCCAATGAAGGTGATGATAAAAGGTTTTCCAAAGCAATTCCTGCCCTTTCCATGGCATTTCTTCTGTGGTTTTGACATCAGTAATAAAGGCAAGGCAGAGCAGAAGGGCATTTTGGTTCAACCAGCTCCTGCCAAGGGCCGAGCTTCCAGGAGGGAGCAAAGTTCTTTTTTGCATGTAGAGCAAAGGCCTCTGCTCTGTGCTTTTCATTTCTCTGGCAGAAACTGGTGCCCATGAGGTATTTCTTTCCTGAGCAGACTGGGTATGTCCTTTCCCTTCCCACAGCTCCTTGGGCAAGCATCTGTTATGCATCAGCATATCTTATCTTCAGCACCCAAAGTTCCCTGTCATGCACTGACTAAATGCTGCAGAGGCAGGTCATCACACCCAAGCATCACCTTGCCTGCCCAGGAGAGTCTCACAGCCCCACACACCTGGCCCTAGTTTGGCATGCTGAGAGCAGAGCCTACTGAACTGACATCTTGTCACAACACGCACTGCCAAAACATTTCAGTCAAGCTCCAGTATTTTCTATTACACTGGCATAAATAATTACAACTCAGAGAAGAAAAGCAGCTTTTTAGCTGGTGCATTAAAGAAAGGAAAATAATATTTTCCTCCAGAGCATTAAGCTTGGAGAAGATTATCTGTCCCCTCTAACACTAGCTTTTATTTTTTTCAGAACAGAGAAAAAGGAGAAACTGCTGATGCTTTAGCAGACTGTGGTGCTCCTCACAAGCTCTGGCCCTCCAGAATTGCTTCCATTGTCCTTCATGTAAATGCAGTACATTTCCCACACTTTTCTGATTTGCTTCTGGTATTTTAAACTAGTCTGAACAAAGTTTTGTGGATGTAGCTGTTGGTGGTGGTACTGTTCCTGACCCTTTTCACCTTCCCTTTTCTCACTTGTTTTCAGCTTGCAAAAATCCCTATCCTTTATGCTCATCCCTCTGCAAAAGTATTACTTTCTAACTGAGTCCATCTGAAATCAGGGCAAGGAGATACATGAATTCAGACTTTCTCTATTCTTGAAAAATTTCTTTTTTTCTCTTCACTTCCCTGACTCTGCAATAGCTCATCTGCTGTTTTTTTTTTTTTTTTTTCTTCCAGTCTTCCTCTCTCATACGAATCCCAGAAGATGAAGATAGCTTCCATAAAAATTGACATCACACTAGTAAAATTTAGCTTCTGAAAATATTTTGTGGTGTGCTAAATTTATCCTTTGGTTTGAAGTACCTCAGTTGTTATTGCAACACATAAGTCGCAATTGTAAGTCACCTATGCAACATGATATGAATGTACAGCTTTACCAGCAATGATTTCTCTAGTTATGGGAATCAAGTTCTGGAACCAGGCGTGCAAAGTGCCCAGTAAGAGATACCAAAAGCTTGCAACAGGATTATCATTGATACCAAGTAGTAGCATTGTTCTGCAACACACGGCATTTCCCTCTGAGGCACCTCACACTTTATCACAGAAAATGCTCACTAAATGATGATTGCTTTCACTTCAGCTCTGCTAGGGAATCTAACTGGGGAAAAATAAATTACTGGAACACTTCTAATTTTTGTTTGTTTGTTTGTTTTTGATGGAAAAACACTTCACATGTAAAAATCAAAATATTTTGCAGAAATGTGTTGACTTTTTTTTTTTTTTTTTTTTTTTTTTTTTTTTTAGGAACTGGGCAGATTTTCAGAAGAAACCTATCTGTTGTACTGTCAGCCTCACTGTTTGTTAAGCCCAACAGCTGTCTACCTGGTGGCCTTCCAGTGTCCAGCTACTGCGTATCCCAAACCCAGTATGTAGGGATCAAAAAATATTGTACTCCTTATCCATAAGGCAAGAAAAAGCACTGTTCCATGTTTAAACCTGTTGGGCATATAAGACACCGAGACATTTCTTGCCCTCCTCCAGGAAGCTCCTTATGTAGCTTTGCTGAGAAGCATACAGGTTACACAGCAAGGGACTGCAGCATGAAGTTAAGCTGCAAAAGGGATGGGAACACAAATTACCATTAACAGCCAGTAGCAATTACCTATGTGTTACAGCTTGCATATATACATGAAAATTCATACTCAAAATATATACCAATATGCATGCATATAAGTTTGGGAAACACATTTCATCCTCTCTCACATAACAGGAGGTATTTTTGGTGCAGTTTTCTGAAAACTAGGCAAAGGGTGTAAAGTAAAGAAGCTACAGAAGTTGGCATTATTTCCACTTAATCAGTAAGAAATCATTACAGCTTTGCTATGAAAATGAAACAACTCTAGTCATACAAGATACATCATGACACAGAAAAATTAGAAAACACTCTGAGCTCTGCACAGCAAGATTTGTAAGCCTGCCAGCAGAATCACAAACTCGCACAGCTCTAATTTGTCTAGGAAAAAAAGGGGTGTTTAATTGCTGTGCATAATAAACACACAGGCGTCAGAGAGCAGCCATGGATAACATGCACAAGTAGATTCCAGCTGTATCGCTAAGGAAATATAAAAGTGATTTATTTTATATCTCGATGCTAAGTCCAATAAATCACATTAAAATAAAATGACCAAATTTCCCTAAGTGCTCAGCACTCAGCAGCTCTTGCTGGCCTCACTACCGAGCTCTCTTGGAAATGCATTCATTTCATTTAGGTATCTGCAGGGTATGGTGCCATGCAGCTTTACCTGAGCTGTGATGGGCTCTGCAAGCAATAGCTTTTTAGCACGTTCAATTAGCCCATACAAAGCTGAGCACTAATGTAGTCCTCATGCTCCTAGCACCTGAACTAGTTTATTGAGAGCTAACTGGTCAGTCTTCTCTCTGCTCCATGTGCAAATCCTCCAAGCATCAGATGATTGCTTTCAAAAGCCTGTCCGGTTTGCATTGCTTAATTATAGCCTCTAGGGGCTAGCCCTTGTATAAATATCTAGTCAGAAATTCATCTTTGTTCTGCTTCTAGCTACAGCCTGTAAAGATCACCAGATGCCTGATGTGTACATGAATTGGATTAGTACAACATTATGTTTATATCTCGGAGTTTATTTCTTTTCACCAAAGAATGAGTTGAGAGAATACAATGGAGCCAACATACCAGAAAGGATATGAAGTACCATAAATTTTGGTATGGAAAGGTCACTAATTAACCTGCAACTAGCCTAACGTCAATATTCGTATTCTCTTCTCAAGATATTTTTTTTATTGGTAGCTGGAGAGGAAAAGACATGTTCATGAAAACAAGGGAGGCAAGGAAGAATTTTTCTTTAGCTGGGGTGCTCTCCAAGTCACAATTTAGCCCACTGCAACTGTCTGCCTCAGTGAAATCCTTAGGGTATCTTGTATGCAAAGCAAGTTACTATCTACTTTGCAAGCAATTTGGGTTCTTTTTTTTTTTTTTTCCCTATTCATTTAACCTTACTTGTCTGAAGATGTCTAAGACTTTATTGACTTTAATTCAGAACTTACAAATCTTGTCAAAGTGTTGATATTTTGTCCTTGACAAAGACAAATTTTAATTTAATAATCAGTTCTTTTTTACCTTGCCTTCTCTGCTATATCAGCTTTAAGACAAAAACAAAAAGTATTCATTTCCATACTGAGATCACAAATCACTATCAATGTCTTGAGCAGTAGATGACAAACCACTGTTACGGAGTTTTATTTGAAGCTTTAGACACCTCTGGATTTATCACTTGTCACAGAAATCTGCACATTCTCACTATCTGCAAATACCCTGTCTTTACTTCAGAGGATTTTTACAGTAAAGTCAACACAAAAATTCTGTCTGAAATTCCCATAAAAGTAATAGGGCAATCAATAAAGTTGAATTTAATGTGATTTTTTTTTTTTTTTTTGTATATACTTCTTTAAAGAGTAGGATTTAAGTGAGAATTGGACCAGTGTTTACCTGATTCAGGAAATATATTGCTGACTTTCAAGGTATCTTGAAAAAAATATTTATAAATTAGGCAAGAACTATGTGCTTGAAATTAATAGCAGAGATAAGAATCTGGCTTGCTTTCCCATCCTCACCCTCTGCTGTTGGTATACATGTAACACGCTTAAGATCTTCCAAGTCCTTCAGAATTTACATCATTCTAAACAAGAACAACACCAGAAAATCATGGTAGATCATGGTAGACTGTTCACTTTTTCATTTTAATGTTGGAGGGTCTTCAGTTTGAATAAAAATTGTGCACAACATTGAGGGCATTTTTTTCCATGTTCACAGTGCTGGTAAAAAAGATTTACCTGAATATGAAGAAGATATTGCCACAACAAATAGAGATAATAAATAAATTCATCCTTTGTTCTAGTGGAAGGTGCACAGTTGGAGAAAGGAGAGACTTGGGACTCAGGATTATTTAGTGCAGGGAACTGTTCAGCCATCTGTCCATGAACAGATAGCATCCTCTCCCATTAGTGCTGAAATAATCTCTTTGCAACATCTTGCTAGATCAAGGTTGGTAATGAAAAACTGACTGAAAGAATGGGATATAAAAGTCATGTTGAAGAAAGACATTAAAAGAAAACTTTAATAGAGAAGACAGAGGAGAGAATATTATGATGCTAAGAATATAAAGAAAAACAGTGCCCCCCAGAACTCTGGCATACTCAGAGAGGGAAAACATATTCATATTAACTATACAGATGGAAAATTCTCTTTGAACACCACAGAAAAAGTACACCAACTCAAACCAGTTAGCCAACAGGTAAAATATTCAGCAAATGTTAAATGAAAACATATTTAAGTATTTTGAAGAGTTATCAAAGTGTACATAATAATAGCTAGTAAGAAAAGCTGAGTAAATCATTTGCCAGAATCACTCATTTAAAAACAAACAAACAAACAAACAAACAAACAACTTTCAGATAGTTGACAGCTTTTATAGTTGTCACATATGGCTAAGAAAAGGCATAAGTTTTGAACTACTTCGAAGCATACAAAAAAGTATATATATAACTCTATGCTTAAACAGGTGTTAAACTGCCTCAAGAAATAAGAAATATAAAGAATACATGTAATTTTTTTGAATGAGATCTTTTTGAAACTTGGAACTTAACATTTCTCTGGGAATTGAAAGGTACTTGAAGCATTAGGGTGAGAAGATTCAGGCATTCAAAGTGTGAAGCCTGTGTTTAAGCTCATAACCTATGATTCAACTACAACCTTCTATCTACCTGCCACTGTTTATATGACAAATAAATCAGTGTTATGGGATTTACATAATTGATCTGTATATAAGCAGCAAGTTAAAATAAAATGTTGAACTTCCTTTGTCAGAAATGAGAAAATATACACTTCCATTTTGCATCTTAGTGAGCAAACAGATTTAAAGCTTGCATCTCAGAGTATGTATGAATCACATCAGGTTGTGCGGTCAAATACATAAAGGCCTAGAAGTCTCCTAATGACTTTACAAGTCATCTTAAAGCCATTCAATTTAGATAACCTTTTCAGAATAATGGATTCTAAAGCTGCAGTTCAGCACAAATCTGGCAATTTTACTGTATAGCACATCCACATCTTTGAGAAATGATCAAGGAAAGATTAAACCACTTCACAATAGGATAAACTATTGCTTCAACTTGCAGTTTTAAGTGAAGCACTATCAAGATCATCTTGAAGAACACTGCTTTAATATTTAGATTCTCTAGCACCCAGAATGCTCTTTTAGGTTTATCAGATTTGCCATAAGAGAGAGAAGGAAGATTTACTAAGTCAATATTGCTTGCTAAACTACATTTCTCAGGCTGACTTACAAGCACATTATGCTTTATAAATTAAACTGGACTGTCAAGATAAATGCATAGGCAATACAATGCCATTTGTAAGTAAATGCCTCTTTATGTTTAAACAGGTTCTTATAGACCAAAACGCCGAATCTCTTTTTTCCTAACAACTTTATAAATCTAGAAGCCAAAGGAATAAAATGAAAAGGAAATGGGCCATAGGCCTGTGTGAAGGATTGATGACTCAGATAGTACTAAGTGCATCAGAAATTATTATTATTTTTCTTGTCTTTGGTTGGCTTTCTTCTAATCATCCTGGGGAGATGGGAGTGGAGGTGAGAGAGGATGGGAATAAAAGAAACAGCAATTTTAACTTTTTAATCCTCGTTCTAGAAAGACTGCTTTATTTACCTACATGTCATGAGACAGATAGTACTAACTCAGCAAATTACTTGTTCTGCTGGATATGCGGTACATACTGCGGTTCACCCTGCCACTTACAGTAAAGTGACACCCTATTGTAGTTGCAGAATGACTACAGATTAAAATTGCAGAAACAGTCACTAATTATCACTCCTGAGAAGGGAACATCAGTTTGTAAACTACGTAGTAATAATCTGCTACCCTGGTCCCAAAAGTCTGTGATCCATCTATTTAGTGAAATAGAAAGCCCATAAATATATAGCAGGAATGCATCAGCAAAAAAGATACCTCAAATCCTGCAGCCCTTTGTGAGGCTGGACTGTATCAGTTCCACTGCAGGCTGGTCTTTGCCTGGATTATAGGGAGAAATTTTTAATTTCTTTCTTAATTTACCAAATTAATATCTGAAATAGTTATTTCTGTCGTTCTGTCATTTTGTTTTAACATGCTGTAGCTATTTCAATGGGCAAGCAAAAATAAGCATCTTTGCAGCTGTAAAAACCATGAAAAGCAGTGCAAAGTGAAGCCAGACAAGCATACGTGATTTCAAATCCCATTTTCAAAGATGGTAGACTGCTATAGAGCTAATGATTCCTTCTCTGGCATTTAGCACCATTCAGGAACATATACCCAAAGCTTGTTTACAGTCTCTGTGGAAGAAACAAAAAGATATACATAAGCATTTATAACGACACACTGTTTTATGCTTTGAAAGTCGATACAGATTCACAGTTTGCAGTGCATAACTCATTAGCTGTAGGCTGGTACAGCACATCCTACATTATGAAGCACTAACAATACAAGCTATGGAAGCTGTGAAAGGAAACATTATCTCATATACAAGTCTGTCTTCCCAGCTCTGGAGCCCTCGAATACGATGCTGTCACATAAACAGAGCAAAACTTCCTTGGTTGCTCTAAGGGCAGCTCTTCAGAAATCCTATAGGGTAAGTTATTTAATTAATACATCAAAGCTAAATCTGTAAAGCCTTAAATCCTAATCAAAAGATTTTGCTTACAAGGAACCCCACACACAACAGATGCACCCTGGGCAAACTGTAAACTTTTAATATCGAAGTAGCCAGATGAAGTGAAGGTTTACGCCTGCCAAATGAACTGCCTGTTGTATGGCTGCCAAGGACAGATGGGAATTTCAAGATACAACTATGGCTTAAAAACTGCATTGGGTTTACATGTCCAGGGGTGGTGGAACCTGTGTGCAACGAGAGGCCAGGCTGCCCCATGCTGGACACAGCTGGTCCAAGATGGCTCCAGGCCCGCTGCAGCGCACACCATGTGAATAACATTCCTGTTTAACTGCACAGTTTAAATGAAGTGTCTTTGCACTGGTCTCTCCACCCTCATGTTTTTATAAGTTTTGTCCAGAAGGGAGTACAGATTAAAAAGTAGGAAACCCTGGTCTGTGTGAAGGTGTGAAATAGAAGGTAGCCTGGATGGTTTTACTCAAAATACTACAAGAAAAGTGAAACAGAAAGGTCTCACATTTCCAAAACCCATGCTTTTCCTGACTCCATAACAGTTTCCAGTCAACAGTCAGCTTCAAAGATTCCAAGAGAAGTTAGTGCAATTTAGTGAAAAGTGGAGGATGTTGGTAGGCCCTTGGGAAACAATTGTAAATGTCACTATCAAGTGAGGCCTAGACAGAAATAAGTTATTGCTTATAATAAATTATTAGTTATTACAGTAAGACTGAGGATTTAGAATAAATATTTTTTTCTGGACATATTCCAGACTTATCTTCTAATCAGATTGTCTTGACTGAGGACCTATCTGCAGAGGTTAGTTTTCAGAGTGGAAATGTTATCATGATTATACACAGGGACTGTGGTGTAAATGCCTGAAGTAACTAGGAAACTAAAACTAACATTCACACTTTTAAGGAAAAGGTACAGCATTGAAGAGGCTTTCAGGGTAGGGCATAACTGCATTACCTGAGCATTCCCTAGGCTCCCAACCTTAGATGCTATCGCTCTGGGGAAACTTCGTGTGCTAGTCCTAAGGAACACCACGGGGCGTAGAGTGGAGTGGAGACACCATGGCTAGGCTCTGTAATCAGGTGGGGCCTCGATTGTTCTTGTGCACAAAGCTGCACTTTTTGCCACCCTAAGCCAAAGACCTGTCATGTTTTGACAAATGCTTTACCCTAGTGTACTTTTTGCTCATTATAATATCATTATAATACCAAAACACACCTCCATCCCAAAAGCTACCCGCCTCCAAGGTGCGACCACCCCTCACTGAGCATGTGCTCTGAATTTCTCGGAGCCTATTACTTTAAACGGAGACGGGAAAACTTTCATAAGTCAATCATAACTAAGATATGCTTGACTAGAGCCACTCAAGCTCCACCTAAAAGATAGAAAATAATATAAATTGGCCCGAGAGAGAGGGGATGTTATGGAAGATACCACCGTCAGGGGAGATACCATCCCGAGGACATACAACATCCTTAGGACCTCCTGACTCCTGGGATCAGTCGACGGGCTGAGCCTCTCTTCCCCCCCCATTGGGACGCCTTTGGGTGAGATCTGAATACTTGCTTATAAATCTCTATATAGAGTCTTATAATCTTTTAACGCGTTTATTTCTAGGCTGCGCACCTGTAACACCTGTAACACTTATAACATCTGTAACATCTATAACATCTATAACATCTATAACACCTACAACACCTGTGTATTTCATGCATACTAGCTTGCTTTTGCAGACAGTCACTATCACCGGCAATCCAAAAGAACCTGATTATCTGTTGCTGTAATAAACCATACTTGATTGCATTGTGATAGCTCTCATTAATGCAACTAGGGTGAGGGTGGTTATCCGTGATAGTTCAGTGTTCTGAATCTAACCAGACCCCCAGACGGTTAATGCATTTTTGGTGAATGTCTGAGCGGACCCCCAGGTGGTTAATACGTTTTTGGTGAATGTCCGACTGGTTCAGTACTCTGAATCCAACCGGGCCCGTAACGGTTAATCAGCTACACCCCTTTAACGCGACAGGGACGCATGGAGAACACTGATCAAGAACTGGAAAAGTAAGAAACACATGTCTATGTCCTTATTTTTTTTATTTTTTTATTTTTTTTTTTTACCTTCTCATGTTTGTTGAGAAAAATTTGGCCTGCCCTAATTCTTCAGCACAAATACTCTTAGTCCTTCGGCAAGTAAAACACAAATGTAAGTGCTTCCAATGACTATCACACTAAATTAAATTCTGAGTGTACAGAGAGTGTTGTTTATCACCCCCAGATGCCGGGTGATGATTCACTGGAGGAGAGCAGGAAAAATAATGCAATCTTTCCACAGAACAACCTAGTGGGGCACAGGACTAGAATCAGAGCTGCAGAACCCAGCAATCTGCCTCTGCCTGACACATCTGGTGCAAGGGATGCACTGCCACCATAAAACAGCACACCGTACTGCAGCCTGGCAACTCTTGCTGTGGAAGGGTTTTGCTGCTTTGCTCAACAAAAATCTTCCAGCAGGTATTTAGAAAATGGCAGTAGTAGTCAACTAACTAGATAGAGAAGCCAACTAGATAAACAATCCAGGACCAAAATAAAAAGACACGCAATCAAATTGGTGGTTTCACTTGAAGAGGTGCTAATTTGAAAATCAACTACAGTGAGTTTATTGTAATAGTCAGCTGTAATTGAGAATGGAATTTGGCTGTTATAACCAAAATAACATTAAGAAACAAGAAAACGTGAAAGCAGTTCAGTATTACAGACAAATTGACATTATATAGTTTAGAAAACTACCAGAGATGGGCTTAAAGCCATTAAATTTATGTTTTAGGCTTATGTTCTCCTTCATTTAACCCCTCCCCAAATGGCAGTGGGAAAATACACATAATCTGGCTGATATTTTCTGAAATGTTGTCTCTCTTCTAAATAAATGCTTTGACCCAACATTGGATGAACTGCAGACCCCTAAGTTAAGTACTTAGGTCTTACTGTCCAATTCTAAGGGAAAATTGTAATGCAAACGTTCTGATTTCTGTTGGAACAGAATAGCCATATATAGTAACTCTACAGTATAGTTTGTGCCTATGAGAAGACACATATTTCTTTCTGCCCCATCAATTAAGTATTTGATCTCCTTGTAAGAAAGAGAGGAAAAAATCCTTACTAGAACAAGTGCTCAGACGGAACTGAATGTTTTTGTTGTTATTGCATGGACTATATGGACATTCCCAAAATTTCTATTAAATGCCTCTAAGAATAGATTTGTTTTTAATTTGTCATTTTGGACAATTCCTCAGGAAATTCAACTTTTTCCTACTGTTTTTGTTTCACTTTATGCACTTGTTATGATACTCAATGAATATAAGACATTTCTGAATCTGCTCAGTCTAATTGTGTTTAGATTTCAGTCTGTTTTAATCAAGGCATTTTCACCCAGTACATAAATCCCTCAGTAGCAGTTCTAGTTAGGAAGAGAGGAGATGAGTAGTCCCTTCATACAAGGCTACTTTCATAATGATCTGTGGAGATGTCGCTTTTCATCTACTGCCCTTTGATAAGAAAGCACAGAGATTTCCCACTCAGCTGATTAAAACTGAGTGACTGCATAATCTTATAATAATCTCATCTATTACTCAAACAAAATGGTTACCTACGGCATCGTAGTGGCTAATAAGAAAAAGGGGCTCCTTTTCGTGTTGAGGTTTTGTAAATTCTCTGCTCTACCATATTTAGTTCATGGTTAATTTATGCAAGATCATGTCTCTGCCTTCATGTTTTTCAGAAGGTAGTAACACCACCCAATCAGTGGGAAACATTTTAAACTGTCCACAGTTGACACTGCAATTTGGTAAACATAAAACAGGACTTAAAATCACTACAATACTTTAGGTAGCTACAGGTAGTCTGTCTTATACTGCATTGCTTCCAGAAGCCTATAGAAAAACCTGAAGAGCATTTTCTAAAGACACCATGGTATCATTTTCTTGTGATTTAATTATCCCACAGAAGTAACTAGGAAATTGCACAGGGCAGAATATAAGTCAACAAGAGGTAGGACATGGGGATCATAGAATTGTAGAATACCCTAAGCTGGAAGGAACCCACAAGGGGATCTACACAGCATAGCAACAAGACCTATTGCTGCAATTTTCCTCAATGGTCAGGATGGTGTCTTGGTTTTCTGGTAGAACATGGGCCATATCAGCCTATTGACATGGTTCTGTTGATAAACAGAAGATGAAACTTTTTTTTCCCCCATGGGAAAGTCTTTCTATTTCCAGACAAAATCACAGGAGAGGGATACCTCTTTTTCCCTTCTGAGTAATCTTTTATCATCCAGAGTAGAGAAAACTACCTTTCAGCAATCTTGCCACAAATCTTTTATTAGCTGCCCTTTCCTGATTTTGTAATGTGCCATACCCTAGTGCAATAGCCAAGGTAAGAGCTGCCAGCTTAGAGAAACCAAACTGCAAGGGTCACACCCAGAAAGACCTATTTATCTGCAGTCTGTTATAAATCTCATCCTGGGATGAAATATTTGTTCCCTGAGAATTCCACTTTACCTCGTACCTGTGGCTGGAGCTACTACAAATTTTACCTGCTGATTGTAAGACAGAATTGCCATTCTTCCCTTGCAAAAATTTTGAATTAGCCCAGGAGTTAGTATAGCCACTGTCAATGAGGAAAGACATTGACCTCACTTACAAGCAGGCATTCCCAGTGGCAAGGACTGCTTTGAAACTCAATTTGTGTTGCAAGGTAGTACAAGAAACATTATGTTTGTAGCATAGTAAATAAATCATGGAAATATTTGGCAAGCAGTCTGGAATCAGATCAGAATTATCAATTTGCTATTTGTAAGGATTGGGTTTCTGACTTAGAACAAAATGTAAACAATGACTTTCTTAATTGTGGTCCCCTCACTTGTCAGCCAATTTTCAAACATCTAAGCCTAAAAGGAATGAGATATTCTTGTCTCTTGGCATGTATAGGTGGCCAGAGAAAAGAAAGTCTTTTGCATCAATGTATCTGGAGTTCTCTAATTCCTATAAGTACCTGAGATTCCTGTCTTCAATATTCTGATAACTTTCATAAAGTTTTGAAAGTGAAAATTAATGATGTCATAGTGTTATTATTCATGCTAATAGTAGAGTTTCCAGCAATACAGAAATTGTAATTTTAAGCCACTGTCTCCATAACACACCTAGAAATTGGGAGAATCCTTTTTTCCACTTTGTATTGTATTAGATAGCAGAACAGCTGGAGATAGGAGGAAACTTGGCCTTATCCTGTCCAATTAGTTTTGCCATTAAGTGCTGCAGATACAGAGAGAAAGCTCCACTGATAACAAATGTTTTGTATTCATATGAAATGTGGGAATATCAGAGCTCCCAGTAATATTTCTACAGTGGCCTTTATATCTTATTAGATTTGCTCATGTAACAAAAAGTATTTTTTAAAGTCCATATCTAAAAAGTGATGCTGTTCAAGAGAACATTTCAGCTATATATATACACCACACTGCAATTCAGAGATGTAGATTTCTGATTCTTATGACAGAATTATCTAACACAGGTGCTGAGATGGCAGTTTTACTTTCTGTTAAACTATAAGCCATCTCAAAAGGGCAAAAAATACATAATTCTTGATTAAGTTGAAACTGCTAAACAGTTTTTAACTGTCCAGTTAATAGAAGTAGAAATAGAATCTATAAAGAAAAAGCTATAAAACTTCACTGTGCATCTCATAGGTGGGTGCTTTCCAACAGGAATCTAAGGTATCTTCCTAGAGTGGCTTCAGTCCTCTTTTAAGGAGTAGAAGGCAGCTATTCCAAAGTAACGGTTTTATTTTCTTACAGAACTTTATATTTTTTATGAATGCTCTTTGTTTCACTGTCTGTTCTATCTTTACCTCTTCCTTAAAAATAAAATCATAGCAGGTGGTTATCTTGAGGTGATACAAATAAATCCATTCATTATCTAGTAAAAAGTTCTGAAAGCTGATTTGATTCACAATAGGAATGCTTGTGATGCACCTGGAAAGGTTAGATCTAAGGCAGCTGCAGCACCACCGACATCTCCAGACTGCAGAGATCCTTTACAAGCCAGGCAGCTAAGCATCATTTAGAGAAGTACTTACCAGCACAGCCTGAACTGCCCTCAGGCCAGGTCTGATAAACGACAGAAAGCCATGTATTTTTTCCAGTCTTTTACCTGAATCTTTATCATTAGACAATGATATGCAGCCATTCTCTGTCTATGTTTTCTAGAACAGTCTAAAATACTTTTTTTTTTTTTTCAATCTACATTACATTTGAAGATACCACTTTTTTACTCTTCACATTTTTACTTCTTACATTATGTCAAATTATATGACAACATAATTTTGAGTATCTACTATTACAGTCTGAAATGTGTTCATCTAGTATACTTTTTTTTTTTTTCTTTTTCTGGCTGCTCTGTTGACAGTTAAGTCAATAGTGCCCGAACTACTCGAGTCTCAAAGTTATCTTTTTTGCATGAATGAGGTACAGAAATAGTCCAGATCTTTGAACACTGAGGATCTAAATCTACAGTATTTGTCTATGCTATGTCTATACTAAAAGCACACTCATACTGCTACCCTTTTACTCAGTGATGAACTATGCAGTAGAGGTGCAATGAACCTTTAATGGCTTTTGTTTTCAAAACACCCAAGTACAATATCACTTCCATTTGCATGGAGATGATCACAAACTTGAAAATATTTTCATGTTATCTGCTTTATTAAACTGACGTTGAGAGGAGCTGCTTACAGTTACAAAACACTTCACAAGTGAAAACTGGTAAGTGAAACATCCCTTTCTACTGTGCAAGTGAAAAGATATATATTTTTTTTTTTTTTAAGAGCAAAGTTCTGAAAAATTAGCCACATAATTTAATCTCAAGTAGTTACTGACATTACTAAAATGAATCATTTAGCCTCAAGCAATGCTGATATTGGGGAAATATCATTAACTAAAGAAAAATTACACTCAGTTTCTGGACTGCAACTCTACTGATAAGAGAAGAAGAAAGCATTCAAACATTGGCTTAGAAGGACAGGATGCTTAAGGGGAATGTGTGTCTTTTCCCTTCTGCTGACATTCCCCAGGCAGCAAAACCAGCTTGAGTCTAAATCTGTTATCAGTGAGGCAGTACTACCACATCATCTTTCTTTCTAGTATCCCCAAATCCATACATACATTTATAGACAAAGGGGTCATCTAAGATTCCACGTGGAGAGAGGAAAAACATGCTGCTGTATCTCATCTTGCACAGTACTTCAGTTTTATTTTACTTCATCTGTTGAATCCCCATCTGAAGAATATTTTCACAACTCAATCACAACTTAGATTCGTTTAAATAAAAAATGGAAGTATCACTCTGTGTATCAAAACATATTGCCTACCTTATCTTTCAAGCCAACTATTTAAAACAGGCTACAAACCCTGGAAAAAAAATACAAATTAAGAAAGAAAAAATCAATTAACCTCATTTGCTCAGATACCACATGAACAATGTTGCCACACTGCTGTTACACACATCTCAGTCAAAGTACCCAAGGTCTTTTAAAGTCCAGCATGTAAAACCACAAAGATATCCTAAACAAAATAAATTCAAAGGAATCTGCTCAATTGATGTCTCAGAGTTTACCTCTGTTTTCTTATGCATCTCTTTGCAGAAGCAAATCAGCAGGGAACACACATCACCTTAATTACTGTTGTTCTCAAATCTACAAAGATGTCAGGTCTATTTTTCAAAGGCAGTAGCTTTAGGTAAATAAAGGTATGACTATAGCTGAAAAAATATGGAAGGAAAAGAAATTGTGAGAAATTTTGACAGAGCTGTATGCATTTTAAATAATTATGGGAAGTTCAAATCATGGTTTGAAGGAGTATTCACTGAAACCATTACTTGGACCACTGCATAAGTATGTTTGACTGTATAACTGGTCAGAGAATTGGTTCATAAAACTGAATGCAAAAGAGGGTCATAGCATTTAGTCTGTTGCACAAGAAAATGTTCACAATGATTTTATTATTTCATTAACAGGTACGTTAAGAAAAGACCTTCATCTTCAAAAGATGTAGTGAAATTAATAAAGGGAAGGAACATTGATGAAAGCATCTTAGAAAACTCATCTAAGACTTGGGTAACTACCTCAGGCTAGCTTTATGGATTTTGCTCTCCACAACCTTCAACATTTGAGGACTAATACTGCAAAATTTTAGCCAGGAAATATATATTTTTTAAGCTGATGGAAGATCAGATTTCATTATTAGAGAAAAAGTGTTCTCTTCTTAGGGTTAAAAACAAACAAAGAAACAAAAAAAGCCTCCAATGGCAACAATCGGGAATCACTCCTTTGTCAAGTGTCAGCTGACATTTTCCTACATAAATCTCTACGAATTAGAAAATAGAAAATGTTCCAACTTGGAATGTAGGGGTGCTGCCACATACCGTTTTATTCCCCCCTCCCTTTGTCCCCAAATCCAGGAAAAACAATTGCATTGCAAAAACACTCAGGCCTTTATAAAGTATGCTAGCCACTGGGGCAACTGTTACTACTAGGCAACAAAGAGCACTGCACTTAACTGAAAAGAAAGTGTTTTGTTTGCTGCATTACCAGATAACCAACATTAAATTTGAAGTCTTCGTTTCGTATAGCTCTGTGTTCACAAAAAAATAAAGCTCTACTTTAACACAGAATAATGAAAATAGCTTTCTGTGCTTATTGGTGTAAGTGTTTTTTCAACATCCTGGTTTTGCAGAAAATTTTTCTCAAATCCTTCTTTCAAAGAGGTTTCCTACTAAGAAGTCCACCATCATTCAATCTCCTTGAAACTGTCCGTAAATGCATTAGTAATTAAGACAAACTTTCAAGTGATGGATTAGTTATTAATTTGCACTTTTCCATTACAATTTTATATTAATTAAATGCATCATATTAATTAAGTCAAAATTAAATTAGCTGTTGAAAGAAAAGTTAAAAATGAATTACTTCATGGCATGTTTCATAAAATACTTCAAGGAACTCTGGACTGAATGAATAAACTTTACCCATATTATGTCACATTGTAGTGAAGGCAAAGAGAAGTCTAATAAGAAGTAGAGGTTTTTAACCACAGAAGGCATAATAAAGTTTGTGACAGGAATATTTAGAATTTAATTCATGGTTGATGCAATTGTGGTTATCTGATAATTAAAATAGCAGTACAAAATTTACTAGATTAAATAGGCGTAGAGAAAGGGTTTAGGGTATTAAATCCAAAGTCTCACTGCATTTCTACGAGGCAGTTAATACAGTAGGTCTAGTCTTTTTCTACCTGTTAGTATAAAACAAATATACTGGAATTCTCAGTTGTCCCTGTTGATAGTGCTCTTCAAGTTTTTGCATTTTCACAAAGCTAAGAAATAGCCATCATGGATTACACATAGGCCAACACTATAATTAAATCAATGTTTAATGAATCATGTGACAGGAGCACAGAACCCAGCAAACATCTTACATATTTTTCATCTATACCTTACTATAATGGTGGCCAAAAAACAGCATCACCTTCAAGTCTTGACAGCTTGATTTTCTTTGGTTAATGGCATCGTATAAAAAGAGCTGACCCTCCCAGCACTGTGCACTTAAGGACCAGGTACAGAATCACAGAATCACAGAATTTCTAGGTTGGAAGAGACCTCAAGATCATCGAGTCCAACCTCTGACCTAACATTAACAGTCTGACCTAACACTAACAGTCCTCCACTAAACCATATCCCTAAGCTCTACATCTAAACATCTTTTAAAGACCTCCAGGGATGGTGACTCCACCACTTCCCTGGGCAGCCTGTTCCAATGTCTAACAACCCTTTCGGTAAAGACATCCAACAGACTTCCTAACATCCAACCTAAAAATCCCCTGGAGCAACTTTAGCCCATTCCCCCTCATCCTGTCACCAGGCACATGGGAGAACAGACCAACCCCCACCTCACTACAGCCTTCTTTAAGGTACCTGTAGAGAGCAATAAGGTCACCCCTGAGCCTCCTTTTCTCCAGGCTGAACAAGCCCAGCTCCCTCAGCCATTCCTCGTAGGACTTGTTCTCCAGACCCCTCACCAGCTTGGTCGCCCTTCTCTGGACTCGCTCAAGCACCTTGATGTCCTTCTTGTAGCGAGGGGCCCAAAACTGAACACAGTACTCCAGGTGCGGCCTCACCAGAGCTGAGTACAAGGGGACGATCACTTCCCTAGCCCTGCTGGCCACACCGCTTCTTATACAAGCCAGGATGCCGTTGGCCTTCTTGGCCACCTGAGCACACTGCTGGCTCATATTCAGCTGACTATCCATTAATACTCCCAGGTCCTTCTCTGCCTGGCAGCTCTCCAACCATTCCTCTCCCAGCCTGTAGCTCTGCTTGGGGTTATTGCGCCCCAGGTGCAGGACCCGGCACTTGGCCTTGTTGAACTTCATGCAGTTGGCCTCAGCCCATCGGTGCAGCCTATCCAGATCCTCCTGCAGAGCCTTCCTACCCTCGAGCAGATCGACACACGCACCTAACTTGGTGTCATCTGCAAACTTACTGAGGGTGCACTCGATGCCCTCATTCAGATCATCGATGAAGATATTAAAGAGGACCGGCCCCAGCACCGAGCCCTGGGGAACGCCACTAGTGACTGGCCTCCAACTGGACTTGACTCCATTTACCACGACTCTTTGGGCCCGGCTATCCAGCCAGTTTCTAACCCAATGAAGCATACGCCAGTCCAAGCCAAGAGCAGCCAGTTTCTTGAGGAGAATGCTGTGGGAGACGGTGTCAAAAGCCTTGCTGAAGTCAAGGCAGACCACATCCACAGCCTTTCCCTCATCCACCCAGCGCATCACTTTGTCATAGAAGGAGATCAGGTTCGTCAAGCAGGACCTGCCTTCCATAAACCCATGCTGACTGGGCCTGATCACCTGCTTGCCCTGCAAGTGCCGCGTGATGACTCTCAAGATCATCTGCTCCATGAGCTTCCCTGGCACTGAGGTCAAACTGACAGTCCTGTAGTTCCCCAGGTCTGCCCTCCGGCCCTTCTTGTAGATGTGCATCAGGTTTGCTAGCTGCCAGTCAACTGGGACCTCACCCAATAGCCAGGACTGCTGATAAATAATGGAAAGTGGCTTGGCCAGCTCCTCCGCCAGTTCTCTCAGTACCCTTGGGTGGATCCCATCCGGCCCCATCGACTTGCGCACATCCAAGTGCCATAGCAGGTCACCAACCATTTCTTCGTGGATAGTGAGGGCCACATTCTGCTCCTCATCCCCTTCCGCCAGCTCAGGGTACTGGGTATTCAGAGAACAACCGGTATTGCTGCTATAGACTTAGGCAAAGAAGGCATTAAGCACCTCCGCCTTTTCCTCATCTTTTGTAACAAGGTTTCCCCTCACATCCAGTAAAGGATGGAGCTTCTCCTTAGTCCTCCATTTTGCGTTGATGTATTTGTAGAAAGATTTTTTGTTATCTTTAACGGCAGTAGCCAGATTGAGCTCCAGATGAGCTTTGGCCTTTCTAATTTTGTCCCTGCACAGTCTCGTAACATCCTTGTAGTCCTCTTCAGTGGCCCGCCCTTTTTCCCAAAGATTATAAACCCTCTTTTTTCTCCTAAACTCAAGCTGCAACTCTCTGTTGAGCCAGGCCGGTCTTCTTCCACGTCAGCTCGGCTTTGGGCATGTGGGGACAGACCGCTCCTGCGCCATTAAGATTTTCTTCTTGAAGAGCGCCCAGCCTTCCTGGACTCTTCTGCCCTTCAGAACCGTCTCCCAAGGGACTCTGCCAACCAGTGTCCTGAGCCGCTCAAAGTCAGCCCTCCGGAAGTCCAATAGAGCGGTTTTGCTGGTCCCCTTCCTGGCCTTGCCAAGAATAGAGAACTCTACCGTTTCATGGTCACTCTGCCCAAGACAGCTTCCGACCACCACATCTCCCACCAGTCCTTCTCTGTTTGTGAAAAGAAGGTCTAGCGGGGCAACACCCCTGGTAGGTTCACTAACCAGCTACGTCAGGAAGCTATCTTCCATGCTCTCCAGAAACCTCCTGGACTGCTTTCTCTGGGCTGTGTTGTGCTTCCAGGATATATCTGGGAAGTTGAAGTCCCCCACGAGAACAAGCGCTGACGATTTCACAACTTTTGTCAGCTGCCTGTAGAACTCCTCATCAGTCTCCTCATCCTGGTTCAGCGGTCTGTAATAGACCCCCACCAGGATCCTTCCCTTGTTGGCCTTTTCTGCTGATCCTAACCCATAAGGAGTCAACCTTATTCCCAGCCTCAAGTTCCACGACATCAAAACTCTCTCTGATATAGAGAGCCACACGACCACCCTTTCCATGCTGCCTGTTCCTTCTGAAGAGCCTATAGCCAGACATTGCAGCACTCCAGTCATGAGAGTGGTCCCACCACGTTTCCACGATGGCAACCAAGTCATAGCCTGACTGCTGCATGATGGCTTCCAGCTCCTCCTTTTTGTTACCCATGCTGTGTGCATTAGTGTAGATGCACTTCAGCTGGGCCACTGCCTTATCCTCGGGCCTTGCCATTATTCCCCCTGGCACAGCTCCAACAAGCCTTGTTTCAGCCCCATCCCCCATCTTACCTAGTTTAAAGCCCTCTCAATGAGCCCCGCCAGCTCCTGGCTCAGGATCCTTTTTCCCCTTGGAGATAGGGACCCGTCTGCAGCCATCAGGCTGGGTGCCGAGTAAAGCGCCCCACGGTCAAAAAAAACAAGATTTCTGTGCTGGCACCAGCCCCTGAGCCATGTGTTTATCAGGTGGGCTTTTCGTGTCCTGTCAGTACCTCTCCTTGCCATCATAGGGATAGACAAAAACACCACTTGTACTCCCGCTCCCTCCACTAATCGCCCCAGCCCTCTAAAGTCCCGTTTGACAGCCTTGAGGCTTCTCTCTTCAATGTCATCACTGCCCGCATGGACTATCAAAAGAGGATAATAGTTGGAGGGGCGAACCAGGTTGGGAAGCTTCCTGGCAACGTCCCTGACCCTGGACCCAGGGAGGCAGCAGACTTCCCTACGGGTAGGGTCAGGCCGACAAATAGGTCCCTCTGTTTCCCTGAGAAGAGAGTCTCCCACAACAATAACCCTTCATTCTTTCTTGCTGGAGGCAATCCTGAGGCATGGAGTTGACTTCCACGCCCTAGGCATCCTCCTAGGTACACTTTCTACCTTTTCCTCAGCTACCGGTCTCTCAATCTCCAGGGCCTCAAACCTGTTTCGTAAGGGCACCTGGGAAGGTGGGGCCGGTGGGGGAGGGCATCTCCTGCAATGTCGAGCAGGGACCTGTCTCCATTCCTCCTCAACTCCCAGGTCCCCTCCCTCTGCCCAACAGCGACAGGGCAGGGGGTCTACCCCCATTTGGGGTGTCTCACCCTGGTACCCCTCCTTGAGGCCCTGCAGGGAGTCGCTCCACCAGTCTATCTCCTGCTCACACTCCCTGATATCCCTCAACCCCTCCACCTCCTCCTTGAGCTCCACCACCATGCGGACCAGGTCATCCACCTGCTCACATCTCATGCACGTAGTTTCTTTGCTTCCCACTGATGGCAGCAACAGGCTCAGACACTCCCTGCACCCAGTGACCTGAACTGCTGCATTTTTGAACAGACAGTCAGTCTGGGTGTGTACTGTCTTTCTGGAGAGCGCACTGTGCCTGGTGGAGACCACTGCAGCCTAGCTAACGACTGTCGTTAAGGTGGTGTTTGTATGGGCCGGGGAGAGCGCTCTACCCTTCCTGCTTACCCTGACTGCTCAAACTGCTGCGCCACTCCCTTCTGATGCACCACACCCTGTTTGCCCACCCTGGTCACCTCCTGGTCGCTCACGCTCCCTAGGGGCAGCTTTTCAACAGCCGGGGAGGGGGCGCTGCTGGCTCCGCCTACACCTCGTCAGCCTCCCTCACAAGGGCTGCTGGTCCTGGCAGCTCCCTCAAGTAGGCTCAATGCTGGAAAAATTAGCCCTGCCTGGCCCGATCCCCGGCTCCGCTGCAGAATGCGTCTGCCCTGGAGCCGATCGCCAATTCATAGAATTGTTTATCATGGAATGATAGAATGGTTCAGGTTGGAAGGACCCTTAATGATCATCTAGTTCCAAGACCTGCCATGGGCAGGGACACCTCACCCAGACCAGGCTGCCCAAATCCCACCCAGCCTGGCCTTGGGCCCTGCCTGGGGCACCCACAGCTCCTCTGGGCAGCCTTGGCCAGGGCTTCACTGCCCTCTGAGTGAAACACTTCTTCCTAATATCTAATCTAAATCTACCTTCTTTTAGCAAAAACCATTTCCTCTTGTCCCATCTCAACAGGGCCTGATAAAAGTCTCTCTCAATCTTTCTTATAAGCCCCTTTATATATTGAAAAGCTGCAATAAGATCTACCCAGAGCCTTCTCTTCTCTAGGCTGAACAACCCCAACTTGCTCGGGCTTTCTTAGTAGAAGAAATATTCCAGTCGTCTAATCATTTTTGCATCCTCCAGCCCCACTTTCACAGGTCCTCACTGATAGTAGCTCCGTATCGCAGCTCAGACCCCTCACCAGCTCTGCTACCCAGATGGACAGTTTGATTAAATGCAGATTAGTTATATTACAATTTTTATTCCTCTTCTAGCAAATGCATATGCATTTGCCCTATGTGACCAGAGGAAGATGAGACTATCCTATTGCAAACTAATCTGGTGCTGCATACACACTTCTGCAGAGGAAAATAAATCACTGAAGTGCAACTTCCATGTAATATAAATGTGCTGCTCTGCTTAAAGAACAGAAGTACAAACACTTCACATTCTGGGTGACAGAATGATACCCTTGAAAAAGAAAACTGCAGCAGAGGATATCGAACATAACTAAGTATACTGAATGTTAAGTGTTGTTCCATCTAAATACACGTAAAAGAACAGTCGCTTGGCAGCAAAAAACTTCACTTGAAAAAGGAAACCAAGCTATCATCTGCCACAATTTTAACATGGTATTTTCTCACCTTTTATGACAAAGAATTTTTCAGAAGCTCAGGTGTTAGTTTCACTAATATATTTCCTGTCCATCACACATACATTTTCCATTTTGACAGTGTAAAATTGGTTACGAACAATGGGCCTCTGACATCTGTATATATGCTACCAAGAAAAACAGGCAAACTCTTGTACATGCATTGCTAATAATGCTATTATAATTCTTGTGCATTAATACAGACAGGGATGCAAGCAAATTTAACACAAGAAATATAATCCTGATAGGTCTATTGAGCATTCCTGACAAATCGCGTGTTACTCCAAGAACACCAAAAATCTTCTCACAAAAAAAATTCATAAAAATGCCTCTTTCTCCTCTTTGCAAATATTCCTTTAAATATTCTAGCCACAGAGTCTACAAACCAGTTTGTCCTTCCACCACTTAGACACACAGCAAACCTGCATTACTTTGTAAGGGAGGGTGCAAAGAAGATGGAGACAGGCTCTGCTCAGCAGTGCCCAGGGCCAGGCACAGAGGCAGTGGGCACAAACTGGAGCACAGGAGGCTCCCTCTGAGCACCAGGAGGCACTTCTGTGCTCTGTGGTTGTTGGAGCCCTAACACAGGTTGCCCACAGAGGTTGTGGAGTCTTCTTCTTGGAGATCTCCAAAAGCCATCTAGATATGCCCCTGGGAAGGACTTCTTGAGCAGGGGGGTTGGACCAGATGATTTCCAGAGGTCCTGTGAAACTTCAGACATTCAATGGTTCTATGAATTCATCACCTTCCCACCATCTAAAAAAAGAGCCTAGGCAATACTAAGCTTCTACTCAAATTGAAAATAAGCATTTATTGGGCTGTCTCTGCTTAAATTGGTGCTGAACTGAAGGCTGAAATTAGAATGCAATCATCAGGTCTGGAAACAATACATGATGGTCAGAGGATTAAAAACCAAATTCTCTCAGCATAGCTAAGAGGAAGTTAAGGGTTGAGCTGATCATGGCTTGCAATTGACTGTGGAAGCTATTTATAACACCACTTCTTAATCTGGTGCAGAGAGGCACAATGATTTTCATTGCTCACATGTTAAATATGAGTAATTCAGAGGAGCAAGATGTCATGCATTTTCTACCTACCAAATAACCAATAACTGGCACAGGCTATTAGGGATAGTTTCTTTATCCTTTTGATTTAAAAAAATAAAAAATAAAAAAAAATCTGGGCATCTTTCTATAAAATATGCCAACGCTTCAAGCAAAACTAAAAGCTTGCCTTAGCAGTGATTGGGTTGGTCTCTTTGACCAAGCTGTGCCAGAGCTCCAACTAAATTCAATTAATTCATTATTATGAAAGTTCACATGAACATATGGAAGTTTAATTTAGCAGCCTCTGAGAGCTTCCAAGACCCTACAAAAGAAAAAATAATTTTATTTTCTTGTAAAACTATTTTGTACATTTTGTAATGCTGAATGTCAGCTTCATGTTTACAGTATGATAAGGTCTGGGCAATGATTATCAGAAGAAAGTCAGCTCGTAGAAGTGATGCTAAAGTCTCTGGTATCATAAGAAAACAGAAGATAACATTATTTAAATGAGAAGCAAGCTTGAAATTAAGAGCAATATTAAAAGTGGAACTGGGTTTAAAGACATAATGCAACACAAAATTTGGCATGTCTGGAAATACTTTCATATTTCCCTAATCCTCAAAGGTGCATAGCTGTTAAAATACACTTAATGGTTAAAATGTTGAGGTGCTTAGGATCAGCCTGAAACATAGAAAGAAGCAACTTTGGAATTGTCAGCTTGAGGTCAAAGCAGCTTGATTAAAGAGTGCAATTATTATTTCCTCTTATCCTCAAAATAATATAATTTATCAGAGCACTTTGTCATCAATACATGTAGTACAAACAATAGGAAATGAATCTATCTATCCATCATTGGTAAACAGATGCAGAGCAGATACATTTTGTCTTGCTCATAATTACAATGCTCAGAACATCCTCCCCATTTGCACACGCCATTATTCCATTTGCTTCGCTGAATTCTATGCTTTGCTTGGAAATTAAATCAGGTCTTGAATTTGAAACCAGGACAATATTGAATCCCAAATCTATCAAAAAGTGCTGTCTCCTTAACTGAGCAGAAACTTCCATTTCCCCCTCAAACTATTAATATTAAGATACAATCACAAGGAAAAAAAAAAAAAAGAGAGAAAAAAAAAGAGCTTTAGAATATATCTCTATGCTGAATAAGTGACAAAAAGTTAAAAGCAGTAATTTAGGAAACTTAAATGTGACAGTGTGTGATAGATGTGACTTGGCAAGGCAAGAAAATGAGAAACATTAAAATCATATATTAGAATAGATCAAGCTCTACATACCAGTTTATGTCAGCAAATTTCTTTTGATATGTCAAGTCCCTATAGGGCTAGAATTCAAGTATACTTTGAAGATATATTTTAAAAAGAATATGTTTATGTTTAGAAACTTAATAAGGTCATGTGTGTATGAAAATCAAAGAAAAATAAAATTGAACGCAATATTAAATTCACTGCAAGGTTTCTCACTGTGCAGCATTTCTAGTGTTTTTCATGCTCTTCAGAACATTGTAGATTCTTTTACTGATAGAGTCTTCTGCATTCCCAGGTACCAAGTAGAATGATATAAAAGGCCATATGGGATTTTATCCCTAGCCTTTGCTTATCAAAAATTATACCAAGTCAGTGAATTGCAGCTTGCTCAAAGAATATCAAGCAAATTGAATTCAGGTATGCTCTATCTTCCACAGGATGCTGTCAAAGGCTTCATCACTACTTGCAGGAGAACAAAACCCATATTGTAGACATTACTGAGCCGGACATTCACGGAGAAACTGAATCCCTATGCCTAGCTAGAATCCATAATATTAGTGAACAGAAGGTCACTCAGTTATAAATAAATATATGTACATTGAATCCTTGCCACCACTCTATTTTAAATACCACTGCGTGGTAGCAGTTAGATATAATAGCAATAATTCTGCATCTGAGATACTATTGCTAAAATCAAAACAAGGACCGTTTGCATATTTTCATACAGTAACATCACCATGGGGTTGCCATCTTGGCAACCATACTGTGGATAAAATGCTTTGGGGTCAGAAAATGGGTAGTCTAAAGTCTGAAAAAAGAAAAGAAGGGCAAAGTGCCGTTAATTGTACTCAGTTTTTCCCTAACACCATCACAGCAGAGATACACTGCTACTATTTCAGCACCGAAAGAGATTCCTCTGTAAACAGGGACAGCCTGCAGAAGCTGAGTCTGCTGAGTACAAATACTGCCAACACTCCCTGCGGTGCCGACCACTATCACTTTCAGGTACACCCAAGAAGCATGGTAAGAAGTGGACAAACAGGGAAGTAAAACACTGTGAGATAACATGATTTTTCCTCCCCTCAAGAAGTCACAAGAGATTGGTAACTGGATCAGGGTGTTTTGGAGCATTCTGGAGGGAACTGAGCATCCAAGGGAAATCCTGGGCACAGCCCTCATCCTGCCCTGGTGCAGTGCAGGTGCTGAGGAAAACTGTGCCTCTGTGCTGCATAACATTAACGCAGCAGTCCAGCCTTCTGCCTCTTTTAACTGTGGAACATAATCAAGTATGATTACATGTTTGCATTCACCGAAAGATTAGCAGATTACCTCTCTTCTTTTTCCCTTTTTAAATTAATGGCTTAATATGCATGCTTGTACTTTGCATCCTGGTGGATAAATAAACCACCTGCTAGTGTACGAGAAGCTTTCTAGTTCATACACACACGGAGAACATAAGTGCATGTGAAATGTCTTTCTTCTTCCTGATGGCAAATGGATCCACATAAAGCCATTTGAAAGACTGATGTTTGACAGCATTATAAAAAGGCACAAATGCTTAAATGATTCTGAATCAAAGGTGAGCCAAAGGTAAATAGCATCTAGAATGACAGGGTGGCCCATATACTCCCTCAGCAGCCACCCAGGCCCAGCTGCAGCTCCAAAACCATCAACACAAGTGGCTGTTGACTCTGCCAAGAAGCCAGATGCCACTTTCTGGAAAACTGTGTTCTACAGCTTGGCATCTGGTAATTGTGATGACCAGCCAGTAACCATGAGGGGAGGGGAGGGAAATGTGTTTTCTTCACTAAATGGTACTCCAGTGAACAATAAGCAACTGATTCCCCCCATTCTGAAGAAAAAAAAAAAAAAAAAAAAAAAGAGAGATAGAGAGAAAGAAACAACCTACAGAGTCTTTCTTAACACATGTACACAAAAGAAATATTTTCCTGCACTAAGGATGTGATAAACCCAAGCTCCTATTTATGAGCTTTCATAAATGATACATTTTTAGGAAGGTTTTCTCAAGCATCTGTAGAATTTGTTCAGTTCTTTGTTTTCATCCAAATAGTCTACTGGCAACAGGAGGGAAGGCTATGAGACAGTCCTGCTTGCCACTTTCATGGACCATCATCCCTGCCAAACCCTCCCCAACTTTAATCTAAAACCGTTTCAATCGGTGGACCACTAGGAAGCTTTCCAAACTCCACAGTTGGGTAATAACCACTATCACACAGCTCAGGAGACTGAGAATTTCTGTGGTGTGGCTAGAAATCAGACAACCCTATGCAAAACGCAAAGGACGTATTCTCTTTGGCAAGAATTTCACTGACTAAAAAGTTAGCTTTCAAGCCCCAGATCAGTCCTACGGTTACAGACAGTCCATTACTCCAAGTGAAGTGTTCCTCAGTGTAGTCTACCATTAAAGGCTCACAATCCATCCATTATAGATAAATTATAAAAATTAGGTGATCATTTTTTTTTTTCCTACTAACTCTGTTAACAGAGTTAGTATAATAAATTCTGACTGCAACTGAAATCTTCAAATTTAGGTTAAAAATCTTACTGCACATTTTCTTGCAAGACACTTCCTTCTAAGCAGTAAAAACCTTGAACTATAATATACTCCTACAATATTCTCCTCTTTAATCAAAAATATTTCTATGAATTTTAAGAGCTAAAGTGCTGGTCTGGCATCACCGTTGAGAAACATGAGGCTCTGCTTTGCCCTAGGAGTAGACTATCATATGGACAGTGAATCACTGTCCGAATTTTATTTCCAGCTTTGTTCTAGGTAGGAGACGAGCAAACTAAGCCAGCTCTGCTTTTGATACATGCTGCTTTTCAGATCACCCTCATTTAATAAAGCATCTGCTTTGAGTGAAATTCAGGGTCAAGCCTCTCCCATCTGGTAGGAAGGACGCTAGTTTTTGCCTAAATGCAGGAGTCCTGGATAGCAAACAGCTGCACTGCCACTCTGGCCCTGTTGTATCACAAAAAAATCTCAGTATCACAATGTAAATCATCTTCATATCATCTTTCATGCATGGCATTTTAAATTCATCTTCACCCCCTTATAAAAAGTGTTGCTGATTTCTTCATGGTTTGAATCAAGTAAGGTCATTTCCAATTATAATTATTTCTGTCTAAAATCTTTGAAATAAAAGCATAACTCAGTAAGACTAGCTGTTCATAAATTTATTATAGTAGAATTTGAATCTTGTTCTTAATTTGAAAAAAAGTGTGGAAATTCTTTTCTGATCTTTCTGTAACTTCTGCACAGTAGTATGTCATGGCCATATTCAGCAAGAAATCTGTACATCACTAATTTAAAATATAAAAAAATTAAAAGAAAAGACACAGCCTGTAAACTGTGACTACAGTTCTTAATGCTATTCCTTATATAACCATATCCAAACTGCACCCTGTGATAGTTAAATAATCAAAACTTCTTAGCTTTCAAAACAAGTCTATTTCGATATCCAGCATCTCATAAAATGTTCCAAACCAAAAACTGTCACCACATTAGAAACTTTTATACACACATGCACACATAGACTACAGAACAGCGAATACCAGCAAACATTTATGCCATCAGCAGCCCCATATGCACAGGTTTTACAATGTGAAGTCTAACATAAAATACCAAATTTAATTCAAAACTCTCCTGTTGCTCAATTACTGAAAAATTTAGTTGATTTTAAGCATTCATCTTACTCCAAATGTAAAAGTTGTAGTTCTGTCATTTGTAATGAAGTTGCCTAACAAGGGATAAAGGATTATTGACAGGAAAAGACAACTGCAGTACATTAAAAGCAGATTAAGGTTGTAAGAAAAAACTGTGTCAGGAAGGAAATTCACAGTTAAGGGGAAAAAACTCCATATGTCTTCTAACACCGAGATACAATTGGGGGCACTGAGGAAGTCATTAAGGAGATACCCTATTGTGTCCTGGAATTAGAAGACATATGGCATGTTTTCCCTAAACTGTGGATTTTCTTGATTATCTACCATCAGCATATAATTCTAATGTCTTTTAAGAAGAACTTTTGAAGAGAGAAAACAATAACCCACAGTTACATTTGAAGCAGTTTTCATTTGGAAGAAGTACTATATTGCCTGCCTATATCCTTCAGACAGACCAAGTTTATAACACTCTGTTGTGGTTTGATGCGGCCAGCAGAACAGGAAAAAAAAAAAAAAAAAGGATGATGATAATAATGATAATAGTACTACTACTAATAGTGTGTACAAAACAAGTGATGCACAATGCTCACCACCCACTGACCAATGCCCAGCCTATCCCCAAGCAGCCAGTTCCCCCACCCCAGCCAGGTCAATTAATCATTCAGCATGACACCAGATAGGATGGAATAGTTCGGGTCCTTTAGCCAGTTTGGGTCAGCTGTCCTGAGTCTGTCCCCTCCCAGCTCCTGCTGCACCCCTAGCCTGCCCACTGGTAGGACAGAGTGAGAAGCTGAGAAGTCCTTGGCTTAGTGTAAGCACTGCTCTGCAAAAACTAAAATATCAGCATGGTATCAACATTATTCTCATCCTAAATCCCAAACACAGCACCCTGCCAGCTACTAGAAGGAAAATCTATTCTATCCTAGCCGAAACCAGGACACACTCACAAATCGTGTATACTAGTAGAGAGTTCAAGTCACACTGCTGAAAGATGAGATAGCAGTAGCATATAATTTGCTGTATTCTGTGGTTCACATCAAATGTGGGGATAACTTCCGAGTTTAAAGGAGGCTGTGGAAGTAAAAATCCCAGGTGGTAAAATGAATCTGTGCCTTGAAGTCTCTTGCTTATTAAATACAAACATACAATATTTTAGCACTGTGCTGGAAGGATCTCCCAGTTCAAGCCACACATAGCATGACCAAGAAACTCTCAGTTTTTCAGTACTGCACCAAGCCTGTAAGGTGGTACTGCTCAATGAACAAATGTGCAGTGGTAAAATAGATGTTCAGCCACAATGCAATGTCATCTCTCAATTCATGAGTTTCTCATGATGATCCTACTACAAATCAGAGTGAAATTAAACTGATGAAAATTTTGTGTTCGATGAGAGTGCACTTGACAATTCTACAGGGTTATACACTTGGGTATACTCAGTCGCTATATGACTTTCATTCACTGTCATGACCTGCACCAATAAACAATTCTATATAAAGTCAAACATGTTACTCCTGTTTACTTTGTAGATGAGTTCATGACTGCATCCAGAACAATTATTGGTAAATACAAAATACTTCATGCTGTCATATTTTTTATAATATGAATACTTTTAAAAGCACTTATTTTCTATTCATTTTGGCAAAATCCAGTTTCATATATTCCACTAATACTAGATTAATAACATTTTAATACCATTTAATTTTAAAGCAAATTAACTTAATGAACTACACTTGAAAACTACTCAGAATTTCATTAAGATATTTATTTCAATTTAGTAAAATTAATTCATAATAATTCTACAGCAAAAAAATCTATTAGCAAAGATGCTGTGGTTCCTGGTATATTTTCATTATTGCTAATAATCTTACTGAAGTCAATGGTTCACCCTATCAAGACCTGTGAATCACTGTGTAGGGATGTGGCCCAAGTATAAAATATAAAGTTACAGACCGTAAAACAGACACATTAAAACCTGTGGCACTAAGGCCTGGAAATATTGGTGAGGCCTCCCACATGGCATGTCAGGCTAATCTGAGGCAATTACACCACTGGGATGTTGTTAGCCCTCCAACATAGGAACTGAAAATGCTGATTAAACTTTTTTTTTTTTTTCCTGTGTGGCTAATGCCAAGTTGGCTCCTAGAGAGGCAGGACTGTTACAGCCAGAATGATAATATTTTACTTGAATTTGACCTAAATTGCTTCTATTCCTTTGGAAAACTGTCTCCGTGGGTGAATTTTTACCCTTTGTCTCATTGAGGCATGTATGTGGGGAAGTTGGGGCACTAAATACACTTTATTTTGAATCTCTTATTCAGACTTACCAAAAGTTAATTTAAATTGACTTGAGAGGATGAATGAAATTTTCAGTCATCTTTTCTTTGGACTTCGAATAAGGCCTACAGAGACTTTCTAGCATAGTATGTAGGCACATGTCCATACCTTCAGAAACGCCAAGTGCAATATGTAATTTTTCACGTTTTTTCTGAGGACACTGTGGAGATTGAAATGATGCTTTATCAAATTTTAAGATAGCATAGAGTAGCCTACATTCTCCAAAGTAACCCTGTAGCATCTCATTTTAAAAAGATCAATTAAGAAAAAATAAAAATCAAGAAAGATTTTTTTTTTCCTAATCTCAATGGACAGTATCTTTCTCACTATTACAAGATTGTTTTATTTCAAGGATAAATACAGTTCATAAACAAAACACAGAAAAAAAGAAAAACCTTCCAGATAGTCCTTGTATCTACAATATTACAAAGGAACAAAAGAAGTCAACAGTTCCCCTTCTCCCCTGTCTTGCAAACGCAGATCTCAGGAACAGCAATAATCCTGAATAAAAATTACTGTTCTTAAAATCTGCAACTTAGTTGGAGCTTTGATTTGGATTCACACATTTGTGAAATCATCAGGCTCTTGGAAACACTGCATATAATTAGCTGAATTCTAAGCAGCTTAAGCTCCACACCCCCAGAATCTTTTTGTCTTCACATGTATTGAACAACAGAAGTATCAGATCACAGGAGATCACAAATCCTTTGGAAGTGGCTATAGTATATTATGAAAAGAAGACTTATGGGAATGTAAGAATAAGAGAGAGATACTGTTTGCTTGGTTCCCCAAAGCAATACAGAAAGGATAAAATAAACTTTAAGAAAAAAATAAGATGATGATAATTGCCCCAAAGAAAATAACTGTAAGCAACATTGATCAAGAGGGGAAATTATGAAAAAACAAATCAAAATAAATAAACCAATATTTATGTCAGTTTGCTTCTCTACCTTTGTTTGAATGTGGCATAAGTTTGTCATGTAAATAACATTCTCACAAGCAACTTTAACTGAGGCCTTGAACTATAACCAGAATGTGTGATCTTTTTTATCACTTCTGCATCTACTTTGCAGGCTCATTTTCTCCCCCTACTATACAACAGTAAGACTCTTGAAACCTTATTCTCCCTCTTTATTCCCCTTTAGTTAGAAATATGTCAACAAGAAAACTGATTTTTTCCTTAATTTTGACTCCTGCACTTTAGGTAATATAATAGTAACAACTGATGACAATAGTCAAAATAGTTGTGGCCATTTTAAAAACTGACTTCTATTAAGTATTGTTTTCTTACTTTCTTTAAGTATCTGGTAATATAGAAAGATTCTTTTTAAAATATAAAAATCACGGGTCTATTCAAATATTCATTGATCTGAGAAAAATAATTTGATGTTCATCTTGCTGCTTTCAGTATGAGCCTCACAAGGTCATGATACAAACCAGCAACTCCAATCCAGAATCAGAAGCTGCCTCCTGAGTCCAGTCAAAAATCTGAAAAGCAACTTCAAAGATATGTATGGGCTGAAGACCCTTACCTAAGTGAGTATTTACAGACTTGCTAACAGGAAGGAAAAAACAAAACAAAAGAAAAAATTCAAAAATGGTAATTTGGCAGGGGTGGCAATTGTAGTGTTAAATGAATAATTTTCTTATCATCACAGTTTTAACAACAACAAAAAGAAGTATTTTACCTGATCATGAGTCACAAATCAATATATGAACTTGTAAGGATGTATCTTGTGAAATAGATCAACTTTAAAAATTGCTGCACATTTGGAATAGTGACAAAAGGTGAAAAGAGAGTAATGTTTTATCCATCAATGACATGAATAGTTGCAGATACAAGTTTTCTATTTCCTTCCTAAGCACCAAAAGAAGTACTGTGCAACTGTAGAATGACATGATTGAAGCTATAGACCTGTAGAATGTATAAGTTCAATTCAGTAATGACCGCTGTTTTTTCGAGGTGAAGCTACTGAACAAAAATAAACCTAAATAGGTTGGAAATTGTATGTAAATCTGCAACAAAAAGTATTGTATGGATCGTTTCTAATACTGTAAGTACTATTTATTGATGGTTTTCTTTACATGAGTGCCATATTTATTTGTGGGCATGATACCATATAACGGAAGCAAGAGCTATACCTTTTCAAAAAATACATGCCAATTTACTTTTAGGATATTAAGTGTCTGCATTAAAGGTGATTATTCCAGTTATTTATTAAGCTGATAAAATTGTGAGAGCAGATCCATCTGGTACTGAATTTCCCCAAGTCTTCAGTGCTCTGAAGGTCTCCTGACCTTTTCTTAACTTCATAAATACTCTTCTGTTAAAATTAATTTCCAGTAACAATTCCCACCCTCTCCCCCCCCCCCCCCCCCAAGAAAAAAAAAAGTGCTAAAAAACACACACAAACTAAAAAGTTAAAAGCGACCATTTCTCTGAAAAGCTTTAGAAATGGTTTAAAATGATCTGGAGAGAAGTAAGTTCCTATTGAGACAGCATACTCTTGAGTAACATGAGAAAATGGCAGCAGCGTCTCTTGATAAGGTACACAGGAATGCATACTTCTCTGTCTGTGACTATAATCTCTTCTGAAACCTTTGATCCTGTAGACAGAAAACTGGCAACATTGGATTATGGGATGTCACCAGTAACAGGTGCCCACACAGAGATCTACAAGTTACCACTAAGTTTTGATACTTGGGTTAACTTTTACACCAGCACTTTGCCAAAGACCAAGAAAAATACAACAGAATATTCTTGAACAAATAGGGCAGGAAAGAATTGGACTGTAAAACTCAGGAAAGAAAGTGGATATATGGAGACCTCAGCCTTTCAAAGCAATGTAAGAATTCCATATTTTTTATAAATTTGCATCTCAATTTTGCCAATTTTGGAAACGTATTTTCAAATTTAACTCATCATCATTTAATTTACTTTTTCATTGAGAGGAGTATGATCACATCCCAGAACTTCATCCAGTATCGGAACACTGATCTCTTAAAGCTCTTAGAGACTGAATCAAACTGCTCAAATTAAAAACCACAAACCCATCTTTTTACCTGGTATTCAATAGCAATAAGCAAGCTGATCACTAAATGATGTATTATGATGCCCAAGACTAAACTCCTATGATAACTGGAGGTGAACTGATGCTTTGATGTTCAAAAAGAGCTGTTTATTCAGAGTTGTGGATTTATTTGAAATTATCTCAGAAAAAGATTTGATGCCATTTGTAATAAGAAGTGTTTTTTTGTTTGTTTTTTTTTTTTTTTTTTTTTTTTTTTTTTTAAAAACACAAACAGAGAAAAGATGAAAGTCCTTTTTGTGAGCCATGAAGTGATGGCTGCGATTCAGACAAAAGTACCATAAGTCCAGAATTCTAAAGCTGAGAAAATATCAAAAGTATCAAGAAAAAACAGAGTAGTAGGTTAATGAAAAATTAAAAATACTAAAAATTTCATGAATGAATCTACTGCCATTTAGAAAAACTCAAGCTCATGTTAAATTTAAAAAAAAAAGGGGGGGGGGGGGAGGTAAGGGTAAAGAAGAGACTTTCTGAAGAGTAGCTTCATGGACCTTTATTTATTCAGTTTAAATCAAAGACAGATGGTCTGAGACAACATTGAAAGCCAAAATTTAGAGGGCTCTAACTGGAAGTTACAGTGCTAGTATTCACCAGCAAAATCAGCTTCCCACCTGCTGCAGTTATGTAAGGAGGGGAGAGGAAAAGTACTACCAAATCATGGAGGAGCTAGCAGTTTGAAGATTCACATCACTGCAGGTCCTTTACTTGTCAGCCCTGTCCATCTGTGCCTTGCAGGGGTGCTGAAAACTCTTGCCTCCCCCAGTCATTCCTGTTTTAAAGCCCTCCTTACCTGTTCAGCCATTCCACTGACAAAAATACCCTTGCTCTGCTGAAAGAAGTGGATCCCATCCCTCCCAAGCAGACTGTTGCTCCTCAGATAGGATCCCATGATCAGAGAAATAAAAATTCTGTCACCAACACCACACCTGCAACAAATTCTTCTATCAGAGTCCTTCACCTTACACCCCTTCTCACTAGCAGGATTGAGGTGAATGCCATCTGGATCCCCATATCCCTGACCATCACCTCCAGAGCTCTGTAGCCACTTCTGTAGCCTCTTCAGGTTGCCCCTGGTAGTATCACTGGTGTCCACAGGCAAGAACAGACAACGGACAATAATCAGAGGATCAGCCAAGCTTTGGCAGTCTCTCCACAACATCCCAGATTCAGGACACCAGCAAACAGCAAATTTCTCGAGACAACAGATCAGGCTGGCAGGTGGGTGCCTGTGCACCTTGCAGTGGGGAGTTACCCATAGACATCAGCTATTGCTTTCTCCTGGTGGTCTTGTGTGATTAGGGACCAGTTGCCCAGGTGTTTCACTTGAAAACACTTTTGGTGTGCCCTCACCTTTAAGGTCAGTGAATTTATTCTGTAGTTGCAAACCTTGGGGTGTGGTGGGAGCCATCATCTTGGTGTCAGCCACCAGACTCCACACCTCATAATTTGCACTGACCATGCATGAGATGGTTTAGGCTGAACCCTTTATGCCCTTCTGTGCAAACTACTGCATTGGTTGGCCACCCCTGTTAGCTGCTCTGGTGGAACTGTGCTTTGGGCCTATCTTCTATAGGCCTCTCTCCCAAGGACTAGCTGCATCTACATCTATACACAACAAAATGATTCACCAAATGGAAATTGCCTCAGTCAGGAAATAAATTAAAATTAGATCTGGGGGAAATATTTGTTTAAAATACAATGTGTACCAAAAATGCAGTTTGAAGTACCTACTTGCAAATGCAAAAAATAATTTGGCCATTAAAAGGTGAAAATAATTGAAAAAAGTAATCAAACATCCTTTTTTATAATGGATGTTTTTGCCTAGACATCGAGCTTTAAAAATACAAAAATAAAAAAGACACCTAGGCTGTAAAGGAGGATGCACATTATTTTGTTTCAGCTCAAAGCACCTTGGTTCTCTAAAATTCATTATTTCAGGTAAAACATGTTGGATGGACATAAAATATTTCTCTTTTCTTCCCCCCTTTTCAAAAAATAAAAATGACAAAACTTAAATCCTATGAAAAAAATAAAAATAAATTATGCTAATTTGAACCACTTGTCTTTCTGTTAACGTTTTAGCTTGCCCAACTGCATTATTCAAAAATATATTAAAAATTCATCTAGAATGTTCAAACCACTGTCATTCCTCATTTCCCATCCTACTTTTGTGCTCTTCTTCTTTGACAGATGTTGCCATTACCGAGAAAGAGGGGTGTCTGAGGTACTCATAAACCAACTCCTTGACTGCTACAGTTTTCAGCCGAGTGTAGCAAGACAAACTAAATCTGTGATAGACAAGGTGAGAGCAGTAACAATTTCAGGCACCCAGTTTCAATCTGCTGCCAAATATCTGTCAAAACTCAAAGGCATGTTAGCTCTAAGATACTAGTACCATTTCTTAGCAAAAGCATCTATCCTAGCTAAGACACCTTTTTAGACAGATGATAAAATAGATTTCAAAATGTATAAACCAAGGATATGTATTAATACCTAAAGTTCAAGAGAAAAAAACACCAAGCTTGCCATGTTAGAGGCACAACATACAGTTGCACTTATTCTAACAGGAAGAAAAAAAAAAAAAAAAAAAAAGGTATCACAAGTAGTCTCTGTGTGTGGCTATTGACTAGTTGACAAAACAAGCTAAAAATCAATAGCATTTTCTATGAGAAGTTAGGTAACTTCCCAATAATACAAAAGAAGGGTCTGCTGAGGAATATATGTTATCTCTGCAGATGGTTTCACTACAAATATTTCATTTATTTATTTCTGTTTCTCGAGCAGCTCACTAAGCTTGGCCCTGACAACATGCTCAAGGAAATAAAATTCCAATATAAAAGGAAATGGGAAGCTTCAAGCCATGAGCAATGCTGAATACTCAGTGCTTTGCTTTCAGTAAATACCAGAAGTGCTACCTAATTTTTTTGAGAAACATTTGCTGGTGAAAAATTGATTTGAAGAAGAAAGAAGAATGGGCTTCCAGAATCAAATGTTAGCACAACCTGTTTCCCATAGGATCAAAATCTTGTTATGCCTCATCTGTTGTTATGGGTAAAATGGAAAACACCTTATAAGCTGCTAATAATAAAGCAGTTGTCATTAATCAAATTATAACTCTCTTGATGTGTACTGTCCAAATTACTACAGAGGAGAATCACTGATAATAACACTCTTCAAATCATTATGCACAAACATAACTAGACTCTGCCCATGCTCTGTGCTCCTCACACCTCTGGCCCTGCTGGCTCCCCAACAGGATGGAGGGATGGGACAGACGGGGGACAGGACGGCTGCCAGCAGCCCCAGTCCCGCACCAGAAGGATTGGGGTGCTCACATGGCCCTTTTAGGGGCTGGGACCTGCCTAGGCCAGGCCTGTTCGGCTTTACCACAGCAGGGCCACCTGCCCTCAGCCCTGCCCGCCTGCAGCTGCACAGAGGCGGGCACCGGCCCAGGCACTGGCCAAGTGCTTATTTCTGGTGCTGCCCAGTTCCTGCTGCATCCTGCCAATCCTGTTCCTCTCAGGGCCCTCCCAGAGCTTCAGACAGCTCAGGGGAGCAGGCCTCACCCTGTATGTGTTAAAACCAGCCACTGCTGGCCCAGGGGGGTCCTGGGTTGCTCTGACAGAGGTCATTCACTGACAGTGGCATAATAGCATTTACTAGCCAGTCGTGCTAAGAACAATGTGTCAGAGCTTTCAGGAATACTCACACCAACAGACTCTTACTAAAAAGAAGTACACCCACCACCAGCTTTCACAGATTGGAATGAGCTCAAGTCCATCTCTATATCATTGTAGAGCTTAGGGATATGGTTTAGTGGGGACTGTTAGCGTTAGGTCAGAGGTTGGACTCGATGATCTTGAGGTCTCTTCCAACCTAGAAATTCTGTGATTCTGAGATTCTGTGATCATCTGCAACAGTGTTCACTCCACACTCTGAATTCACTGTCTGCTCTTTACTGACTGAAAATCTCCTTTTAAAATAAAGGACTGCTATATTAATTAATCTAATGTAAGCTGCGAGATTCATTTTATATCAGCCAAACGGTGCCTTACCCCTCAAATGGCCCAGCACACCTGTCTCGGAGGAGACCCCACCATCACTTACTAGTGCTGGCCACACCATCAGTCCTGATGCTGCAGTCACTGCATAGGCCTCTCGTAACAACGGGCACCTGGAGGTTCTGAACCTTCTGCTTGCTTTAAATGTCTGTGGTCTGCCCTTATCTTTAACTGCTCACCATTACTAAAGTGATAGCAACTTTTTAGGTCTTATACACACACTGTAAACATAACCTACTCTGATGTTAGTTTATAGCATTTCCGTTTTACTATTTTGTTTATACAAAACGCATCAACCTCTTAGAATGCATCCACATCTCTGAACAGAATAGCAATAAAATTTAAAAATAACTGAAAGAGAATAAAACAGGAATAATTTGGTCTATGAGATTTAAAAAGCATAAACCAAGATTTAGAAAAGGTTTCGGAAGAACAATGTCTACGCTAACAGTGCTTGTACTGCAAATGGACCACAAACATCAGTCTGGTGCATTTTTAATTTTCAGATGACCAACTGGAATATTGCTGTGTGTATTCATGTAGTCACAGGCAGGTCATGATACCACATATAGATTACATTTTTTTTCCAAGATTAAGTGGGCACTTGAGGTCATTTGAAAAATATACTGTGTGTTCTTCTTTCCATTTTTTTTTTTTTTCTCACCATTTCTTTGTCAATAGTTACTTTAGTTTTGCTATTTGTGGAAAACTTGACAATTATTTTTAAGAGAAAATTAAATATATATATATCAGCATATGCTTTGCTTTTTGCTGTGGTTTAATTTAAATACAACTGCAAACTTAAAAACATCTTTTACTGGGGAAAAAGTAATTAAATCAATTTTGTATTTGTGGAGCTCCTTTAAGGTATTAAAATGTAACTTGATCCCCAATGAACTTAAAATTTTAATTCATTTTACCTTATGCTGGCGGTGGAAGAAGTCAAATTTTTAAATGCAATATGACATATGGCTGTTCATTATTTATACATTCTGTAGCAGACTATAAATTTTACTTTGGATGTATATCGAAGCAGTGAAACCATTTCAGTTGCAAACACATAAATCATAGTTACAGTTATTAGTGTAAATGTAATGCCACCCAGGTTCTAGATCAAAACCTTTAAAATCCATTATAATTGACATCTGCTGCATAACTTATGCCTGATTTTATTAAAGGAGCTCATTATTATTTATATCTTTGAAGTGTTATATTCCTAGCTGTGTAACCAGTTAAATGTGAAAGATTTGAGGAATGGGGGAAAGAGGAGGGGACAGTAGTCTCCAAACGAGGAAGAATAAGGCTGTAAAAGAAGACAAAAAGTTCTGAAACTAAATTACCTAATTCAAAGTGTGAATTAGCAGACTCTACTAGCAACTGATGTTCATTTGGGACAAATAAAGAAGGAATTCTTTATAGGCTAATCAGTGAATACACTGCAAAACAAACTTCATTCTCCCATGCTACACGTTGACCATTGCTTTACAAGGGAGGTGTGGAGGGTGTAAAGGTTTAAGACAATTCCTATGGCTTGAAAAAATCACTGAAACAAAATGGAAGGGGCTGAGAGGTCTTTATAGATTTATTAGAAAGCTTTTTGCTGATGAGCTGTTTTCTTTGTGTAGCCAGGATTCAAAGTGCATTCTGGGATACATGTCCTGTAAACATGAGCAAGTCCTTTGCTTTTATTCTCTTGTCAAAGTGGCTCAGCGTCAAAGGCAGAAGCACATCTTCTCTGAATCACAGAGACTTTATCATTCCCTTCCTGCTTTTCCTTTTGTGTTTAAGAATGGCTTTTACTTAGCTTTAAAGTGTAGCCAGAAGAAATAAAAGAGAGAGCAGTTATGTCAGTTAAATGTCTGCTGAAGACCTTATACTGCTCTGTCTGAAATCAATGACAAAATTTTAGAAGACAAATGATCAGGCTTTTATGTGTTTTAGAAGTTTTAATTGAAGGAAACAAATCTCTGAAATGCTCTAAATTATTTTTTGAGTGATTTACTAACACCTGGTGGTGGTGGGGTGGGGGATATAGTTATATTCCCAGGCAGGCGCCTCCTATTGGCCCAGCCTGGGTAGGGACCAAAACCACTTTGTTAGTGATTTGCTTGGAACAATATAGGGCTTTATCCCCTTGTACACCTCGACCTTCCTCACATGTTAACTATATTTAGCATAACAGTTATATATTATACTTTAATTACTTATAATCTTTATTTACATATTTAACAATATTTAACTCCACTCCCTGTCTTTATTCAGTTTAGCAACAATATTTAAGAGAAGGCAATGAGAGAAAAACAAAAACCAAGGCTAGATTTTGAGTAATGACAATGTGACTGCACAGTTTGATAGCCTCCTTCTGGAGTTAATTTTTCGGTTTCTGCCACACTTGGCTATCTGCAGAAAAATAAATTTTCTTAAAATACTTTGCATATTTCTTTAATTGTCAAAGTTAACTAACACTTCTATTTTAATTATACTTTATTACTTAATATTATCTTTTATGGAAAGTTGCATAATATGGCCCAGAGCAAAATCTAAATTTTGTGTCACTCGTGTGTAAGCAAGGAGCATTTCTTGCTTTTTCTAGCAAAAAAAGTTTGCTAATACAGCTTTAGTGAGTATGAAATCCATCACTGATTTAACAGTAAGATTCTTAACTTTAAAATAAACATAGGAAACCTTCAGTTTTCTCCCCATGATTAATGTGATCATACAGAATCTTATTATATTTATCATCATATGATCATACAGATATTACTTTTTCCCTCCTAATTCAAAAGTTACACTTTTTATAATGCCTTTCTTCAAAACATATCATCCATTCCCAAATTTTACAACATGCTCTTTTATGTCTTTGTCCCAAAATGCTAAATGTTTCTATTGAAAAAAACTTTACATTTCAGATAAAGAAAAGTTCAAGTGTTGACATAAAGCACCGAAGGAACTTGCCACCAAGAACTTGAATTGGGATAACTTGTAAATCTGCTTGTATAGGCTAGCAGTAATAATAAAATCTCGTTAATCACGTAAGGCTGAGTTGCATGCTACTCACAACAGCCCTAGAGCACTTTTTTTTTTTTTTGGTGTGGGGACAATATGCTTCATAAACTCAAATTAGTGTGCTGCAAAAGCTAATTGAATGTACGCGTGATACTTTGCCTAGAGATAACACACAACTTTGATGGGAGAAACTGTAGCCATAAGTGTTTTTTAGGGTCCCAATTAGGGTTAGATTTAGGGTTACATTTGGGGTTGTTTGCAAAGAGAGAAGGTGCAGAGTCCTGTTGTGTGTGGGGTTGCATAAAGGCTCCCAAAGGCAGTTCAGGTGTACCCAAAGGCTTCCATTGGGAGCACTTTTTGATGGGAGAAACTGGTACTGTACGTGTTTTTTGGGGTCCTAATTAGGGTTAGGCTTAGTGTCACTGTTAGTGTTACGTTTAGAGTTGTTTGTAAAGAGAGAAGGCGCAGAGTCCTGTTATTTGTGGAGTTGCATAAAGGCTCCCAATGGGAGTTCAGGTGTACCCAAAGGAACCCAGACGTCAAATGGTCTTACAGCTTTTCTTATTTGGTTAAAAACAGGTGATAGGCAACCCATTTAGTGCAACCCACTGAGTCAGTCTATAAATTATTTGATTTTCTGTTTCCTTTCTATGAGTAGCCTCATTTTTTTTATTTGAATATGCAAATTGACAACCAAGAGGAGAACACCAATCTATTTGTTATTAGCCAAGTTTGGGCTCAATGTGAATTTATAAATTAGAGGTACTCAATGTGCCTAGTTCTGCTGCCCAGTTTCCCTTGTCTTGCTTTTATAGTTAACAGCAGAGAGAAAGAGTAAGGGATAAATAGTACCTAATTTAGTTTCTTGCTTTTAGTACACAGATGGAGATTATCTTTTTTATTGGGTGTAGGCATGAGGATTTGGTGGCAGCAGGGCTGCAGGGCCTGTGTGAGGAGAGGCCATGGCTGGCCTGTGCAGGACACAGCCAGGCACACCTAAGACCCTCAGTACTGCTGGTGCCACTGTGGGGACACAGATTTCAGCCCAGGCAGAGCGGGGCCTGGCAGGGAGGGGAAAGGGTGAGAACAGCCCAGTGAACAGCCAAGGATGCTGATGCTCCAGGTGCAGAAAAGACCCATGCTGGAGCAGGGAAAAGCATGAGGGGAAGATGCAACACAGAGGTTCTGTTATGGACTGACTAAAGACCCCATTCCCCATCTGATCTCTGTTGCTCAGGGTTGAGGGGACATGGAAGAGCTGGAAATTAAATTGAGCATGGGAAAACTGGGAGAAGGGAAAAGGGTTTTAGCTTTTGTCTTCGTTTGATTCGATTCCAGCCTGGACTAATTCCTACTTCCTTAGGCAACCTGGTAACCCTGAGCCCCTTGGGATCGCCATATTGATACCTGCCTTTGCACCCATGCCAGCATAGCATACTGCAGTCCTGAACTCTTGTTCATGCATACTGCAGTCCTGAACATGGTGATAAATATCTCTATATAGAGACACAATGTCAAGAAACTTAAACACCTTGGAAACTAGAATTCTAAGGCCAAACTTCTCAGAAACACTCATGCAACTTGAACAAGTGGAACATCTATTGTAAGCAGTATTTCGTCTGTCCAGCACAGGGCTGATCTTAGGAAGAGATTTTAAGAGAGTACGTGACATATCCCTAGACAGCAGCTTGTGTGCTTACATTCAAAAGCCTTTTGTACTTGGAACTTGCTCTAGTACTCAGGTCTTCAGATAAGGCATCCTAAGGCATTGCTGACACTGGGAGATGGTATATTTTTTGGAACATGATACTAGGAGCAGCAAAATACTACATGCAGATTCTACACTACCAAGAACTATTTGAGATAACATCCTGCCATGGAGATTATGTAGGACAAGTCTGTTAGCCCAGAAAACCCTTACTACCTCAGGTATGCCTCTGTGAGAAAGCTAACTGGATGCTTAAGGTCCAGAATGAAAACAGATCCTTTATCTAATGAATATCAAAAAGTTAATCATCTGTATTTTACTGCCCATGGAAATGGTTTTTTTGCTGGATGAGTAGTCTGGTGAGCTTTAGCTTTGATTTAATGCTAATTAAGTTCATTATATGCTTGTGAGTCTGTGGAATGCTTTACGATTATTATTATATTTACTGCACTGTTTACTGATAAGTCTCAAAATACACTTAATCCAATGAAACTTTTACCTGGCATAATAATATTAATATCCTTTTGTATTTGTACACTATCACAAGAAAACAAATGGACTGAATTCATACCAAAGCAAACAAACAAACAAACAAAAAAACAACAAAAAAATCTTCTGTATAACAGAGTTAGCCCAGCTCAGGAAAACAAAACAAAACTGATTTTACTCTATTCGTTGCATGTACTGTAAATGGTATTTTTGTGTACTACTCATGTTTTACAGGTTATAACATAACTTAGAATGTTCTACAGAAAGAGAGGTTGTATTTCAGATTTTGCTGATTTGTCCATGCTGCATCCATTATTTGGAGACAGAAGCAGGTATTTAATGTTGTTTTATTATTTTTTTTTCCGCAGCTTATTAGAAATTTAGAACAAAACACCCCATATCCTGCATTTTGTAACATATTTTAAACACCAATAAACTTCAGGGAATCAAGGAAAACATTATCTGTAACACTGCAATAATGATTAAGTTCTATGTAGCTACCTCTTTTACTCAGCAATTGCTGATGAGTCATGACAAATATGATACTGACTCTAAGAAATTAGAAAGATTTTGTTTTCATTTCAGAAATTATATCAAGCTATTACATTTTCAGAGAATAACAGATTATGTGGGGAAAAAAATTGGAAAAAAATTGCAACCTACAGCTACAGAGATTGAGGAAGGTGGTCAATAAGAGAGTGAATCTCAAAGTGACCAAACTATGATATTATTTTGCAAAGCTTCTCTAGAAGAAAAAAAAAAAAAGAGGAAAAAAAAAAAAAAAAGCTGTCAGACTAGTGCATAATTTCTTTAGTTTCTTTCTTTTACCATGACAGGCTTGCACATTTCGCTGCTTAAATCAAATTATGGCTATTTAAGCCTTCCAGGTTCAACACAGTGTATCAGAGGTTGACTTTTTTATGCCTAATCAGAAATTGAAATAATTCCAGTGTTCTTTATAGTTGATCATTAGAGGAATATCTAAAACAGAAAGGAAAAAAAAATGCAATGTGACCTCAAAATTGCCTTTATCCTGTAATGTCAATAGCAAATTGCTTTTGACCAGTCATACAATCAGGTATTCTTAAGCCCTGAAATCCAAGAACATTTAACTTCCTAACATGAATTAATTGGACTGTATTTTAAATTCATTCCCTCATTTTTGATTCCTAATTTTACATCTGATATTGGTAGGAGACATTTTCTCTACAGGGTGTTTTTGTATACTGTTTTTCATTCTCCTTAGGTTATGCAGCTATTTAACTGTTTAGCTTGTCTTGAGCTACCAAAAATAAAAGTAGGAAATTGCATTATTTTGGCAGTTACTATAATTGTTTAATGTCATTTGTCATCTCTTACTATTAAATAATTCTAAATATTAAATAATAAATATTAAATAATTGGATCTGAGAGTTATTTAAAAAGGCAAGTATCTTGCTGTTCCTTACAAGGATATGAAGAAGAAGAAACTGCTAAGATTCGATTTCATGATGGGCTAACTTTGTCTTTTTACAGCTGGAAGTGTCATCCTATGTCACTGTTGTGGTTCCGCTCAAGTGGGCAGCCGAGCTCCACCACAGCCGCTCTCTCACTCCACCTCCTCAAAGAGGAATGGGGAGAAAATATGATGAAAAGGGCTCAAAGGTTGAGATAAGGACGAGAAGATCACTCAGTAATTATTGTAATGGGCAAAACAGACTCAGCATAAGGAGATAGTAAGATTTATTGCTTATTACTAACAAGCTAGAGAAGTGAGAAACAAAGGAAAGAAACCAAAAGCACCTTCCCCCCCTCCCATCCACCCTCTTCCACCTCCTCCCCCCAAGCGGCGCAGGGGAACGGGGGAATGGGGGTTATGGTCAGCCTACAGTACTTCTTCTCTGCCGCTCCTTCTCGGTCACTCTCGTCCCCTGTGCTGTGGGGTCCCACCCACGGGATGCAGTCCTTGATGAACTGATCCGGCGTGGGCTTCCCACAGATAGCAGCTCTTCCAGAACTGCTCCAGATATGGGTCCTTACCATGGGGTCCATCCCTCAGGAGCAAACTGCTCCAACCTGGCTCCCCCATGGGCAGCAGCTCCTGCCAGGTCACCTGCTCCTGCATGGTCTCCTCTCCACGGGCTACAGGTCCGGCCCGGAATCTGCTCCAGCAGGGGTCTTCCACAGGCGGCAGCCTCCGTTGGTGCAGGGCCACCTGCTCCACCGTGGTCTCCTCCACGGGCTGCAGGGGGACATCCTGCTTCACCATGGTCCTCACCACAGGCCACAGGGGACTTCTATTCCGGCGCCTGGAGCACCTCTCCCCCTCCTTCTGCACTGACCTTGGCGCCTGCAAGGCTGTTCCTCACTCCTCTCACTCTCCCAGCTGCTGTGTGGTGTAGCATTTATTTTCCCTGTCTTAAATATGGTGTCACAGAGGTGCAAAACAACATCGCTTATTGGCTCAGCTCTGGTAAACAGTGGGGCCCTTACCAAACATAAGGCAGCTTCTAGATCCTTCTCACAGAAACCACCTCTATGGCCCCCTGCTACCAAAACTTTGCCACGTAAACCCACTACAGTCACTCAGTTGTTGTAGCTGCTAGCTGTCATTAAATACGAACATTAAACTTGAAGGATATCTGGATCATGCTTTTTGTCAAGATTATCAGCATATTAATTTATCCGATTAAAGCACATTCAGCTTTTTTTTCTTTCTATTTTCCAGTTTATGAATTTAAGATTTATCTTAAATCAAGTGCAATACAATGTTATTTTTGTAGTACTGAGTGACACCCCCCCTTATTTAATTTATTTGGAAAGTGCTGTAGTTTTTCCTAGAATGGGTGATAGATCAGACTGCTAATCCATATTATCAAAATTATGCCAAAGGAATTTTAATTCTTCTAACACTCAGTTTAAAATGTTGCCAAATGCTCTCAACAGTTATGAAGTGATCTGCTTGTTAAGATTAATTTTGTATTGTCACTCAAACATCTGGCTTTAGAAAATATTAGTTTTGTATCCAAAATCTAATTTTTTAGATGGAGGTCATTTTTAGCAGGTGTCACCCTCAAAACACAGATATATGTACCTCAAGTGATATACCATACATTCTGTTGACAAAGAATAATTCTATAAAACACCTTTACTTACATACAAAATTAATTTTCGTCTTAAATAAGCAGAAAAGAACAAAATTTATCATTGCCCTTCTGTATGTATTGCATGAAAGGCAACAGTGAACGTGTGAACGTTTTCCCTCTGAAATGGATTTACATCAGAGGCAGACGATTAATGTATTTTAGAGGTCAGACATCCTTCCAAGCAATGTCTCTGCAGAGAAGGAATGTTCATTGCAAGGACTCATTATTCAAACCTTGTACCCCTTACTCTCACTTGTGGTCCCCTTTTAGTAACTGGAACTGTCAATCTGCATAAATTGGTTAAATTTCAGCAACATTAACTTTTGCCAAAATATGCTACTTCATTGAAACTTAATGGAAATTAAAGACATTGAAATTTAATAGAAATAAACTGTTTTTACCAGTTTTGTTCTTTCCTTTTCTTATCACAAGGAACAGTGCTCAAATTTCCCTTGCCTACAGTCAAAATGCTGATTTTAAAGCACTGGATAAATTATATTGACCACTGTGGCTGGGACTTTTGTGACCCATTCAGTCACTTGGAATGAAAGGTCTTCAAGCAGGAAGAGGAGCTCTGGCATGTTAAGTTCTATCAGGATCCAGTTAGTGCCATAACTAGGAGCTCACCAAATGCCTAAGACGTTTCATTCATATAGGCTTAGAAGGTCAATTTTCCTAAGTTCAAATCATTGGAACTTTAGTATAAAAAAAAACTGACAAAAGGACTGGGGCTCAATACTTTCAGAGGTCATCTTGGTGTTAGGTTATCATTGTTAGGAAGCCTGAAGAGTGCAGCAGAAGAGCAGAGCAAGGTAGGGAAATAATATTAATTGGCCATATACACCACAGCACCTGTGATGAACTAACCAAAGTCAACCCAATTATACAAAAAACAGTGCAAAGCTCTTTTCAGGCCTTCACCTTCCTTTAGTTCTCATATTTACGAAAGCTTTTGTTTCCAGCATTAACACTTTCAAACACAATTAATTGCAGGACCCATCCTTTTCTTTTTTTAAATTCTCTGCCCTTAGAGTCACAGTTCTTGTTGAATTGTCCCCTCCACATCCTCACAACACTTCATAAATAGGTCTGAGGATATGAACCAATGGCAGTTTTTCAATTTCAAGAGTTTATTTGCAGTATCTGACTCAGATTGCCAGGCCTGAGGTATCAAATCTATATATTGTAGGACAGGCTTGCCTGCCCATATAATTTAATTGCTAAGAATGTAAAAAAGAACTGAAAAAGGAAGCACTCTTATCAAATCAAATCTTTAAAAGCAAACTATAGACATTACTTGTGCACAAAAAGGTCTAATATTTCCACATGTCAGAAGCACATATGTATTACTCTTGATGTAACCATTATCATTTTCATAGATTCCATATTTTTATTTTTAATATGAACTTATCTGTATTTAAACTTTATCAAATCAAGAATATTCTTTTCTCATGGATGCTAGTATACCTTTCGCAGGGATGGCAGAGTGATATAATTTTTTATTCTAACATATAATTTCTTTCTACATTTGAAATTTAGGTGTCAAATATCACATTATGATACTAAATACCTGCAGATTTATAGGGGTCAGTATATCAAATGTATATGGAGACAGTTAAACTTGACACTCAAAATGACAAAGGGATGTGGACTGCTTACCAGAAGTAGAGTTTATACCTTAATATACCACATATGGAAAGGTAGCCTGTACTTTGTATCCTGTTTGACAAATAGGAAACCAATTCAGAAAAAAATGTTTTTAATCTGTGAAGCCTGCTGCAATCTACCCATTACTGTTACAAAATGGGATTGGAGTTGTTTTGTGATAGAGTTGTATGCTTCATATATTTCAATTGTTATTTATTTTAAGGAATATTTTTAAACAGAGGCATAAAAGATTATATGCTATTACTTTAACAGCTAAGCATGACACTGGCAATATTCATCAACATTTCCAATGAGCATTCCTACAAATAGTTTTCTAAGAGACGTTTAAGTAAGTAATGTTGGACTGATTTTAAGAAATGATGAATGTCTCCAGTTTCCTTTGTCACTCTACTTACTGTATCAATGGTTGCTTCTAAGCTCAGATTTCTGAAGTTAGCTATGAAACTAACAGAAAACATGAGTCATGGCATTTCTCATTTTATGGGCTTTGTTTTCTTTTTTCTGTTGACTCACTGGGTGTGAGTTGGTAATGGTTTCTATTCAAAACACACCATGCTTCTTGCAATCTTACAATTAATTTTGCTAGCAAAACAAAGCTGAGAGGCATGGATGATGCCCCAGAGGGCTGTGCTACCAGTCAGAGGGACCTCAACAAGATGGAAGGCTGGGCTGAGAGGAACCTCATGAAGTTCAGTAAGGGCAAGTACAGGGTCCTGCACCCAGGGAGGAATAACCCCAAGCAGCAGTACAGACTGGGGGCTGACCTGCTGGAGTGCAGCTGTGCAGAGAGGAACCTGGGAGTCCTGGTGGACAGCAGGCCAAGCATGAGTCAGCAACATGCCCTTGTGGCCAAGAAGGCCAATGGTATCCTGAGGTGCATTCAGAAGAGTGTTGCCTGCTGGTCAGGGGACGTGATCTTTTCCCTCTGCTCAGTCCTGGTAAGGCCACACCTGGAGTATTGTGTCCAATTCTGGGCTTCCCAGTACCAAACGGACATAGAACTACTGGAGCAAGTTCTGAGGAGGGCTATGAAGATGATCAGAAGACTGGAGCACCTGTCATACCAGGACAGGCTGAAAGAACTAGGCCTGGATAGCCTGGAAAAGAGAAGACTGAGGGGAAACCTCATCAATGTGTATAAATATCTGAGGGGTATCGAGAGGATGGTCTATTTTCAGTTGTGCCCAGCAATTGAAGGAGCGGCAACAGGTACAAACTGAAGCACAGGAGGTTCTGGCTCAATATGAGGGGGCACTTCTTTACTGAGAGGGTTGTCACTGGGACAGGTTGCCCAAAGAGGGTGTGCAGTCTCCTTCTCTGGAGATATTCAAAATCCTCCTGGATGTGATCCTGCGCAACGTGCTCTAGGTGATCCTGCTCGGCAGGGGGGCTGGACTAGATGATCTTCAAATGGCCCTTCCAACCTCAGCCAACTGTTATTCTGTGAAAATATTCAGGGTTTAGAAGGACAAACTATTAGGAGTTGTGAGCTGTTATTTCTACCTCTTCCATGTTTTCTTTTTTTTTCTTTTTTTTTTTTTTTTTAATGTTATAGAAAAGAAAGACACTTGTGAAATTTGAATTTCATTTCCTGTGCATACCTTGTTTTTACATCTGTTAAATGAGCATGAATCTTTCTCTGCCATCTGTGTAGGTCAAGAAACTATTTACATAAACATGACACCTTTTCAAATAATGTCATAAGTTCCGCTGCAGGAGAGATATCTATGCCTTTACAGCTGCATCTTTGGGTTTCTCTAAAATTCATAAAACTTGAAATACTGAGAAGTTTGTTGCTGTACATTTGAAAGTCTTTATATTGGGGATAATTGCCATTTTTATACATCATGAAAGTCTTAAACATTAAGGATCCATTTTTAAAGAGTTCCATTGCATTTCCTGCCCCTTTTACACATTTTTTACACTTTTTTTTTTTTTAGTACCTATTAATTAAGACTACCAAAGAAAACTCAGCACTGTCGCCAGAGCTTGTCTAACACTTTTTTACTGTTGTCACAGACAAGGAGGGGTGAACCCCACAAGATATCCATTTAATAAGTCTTTCTTTATATAAACATCATCAGAAACACAGTCTGCATTACATACAAAGATCTTTCAAGATGGTCTGACAGAAAGAGAAGTTTATGAGTTCCTTTGCTAAGCAAGGAAGATGCAGTAATTGAAAGTGCCCACGGGCTTGGAGATTTATTGTTAAGGGAAGTGTGCTGTAAACAAGAGTAACATTAAAGATTTGACTGTAATAATTCAATCTATCTTACTTTACAAAATAACATCTAAGTTTGCAAGTAGTAAGACCTTGTTTAGAAATAATTTGCAGCCTTCATGATGTAAGCAGCTTTCAAAGCCTCCCAGATGAAAGAATTTTTATAAAATGTAAGATATTACAACTGAAACACTAGTCACAAGTGTGTAGTTTGAGCTCAGTATGTTTTTCACTGAAATGGGTTCAACATCTGTACACTTATGTGTGTAGGAACTAGCAAGGGTAAAACAACAAAGCAGAGTAGACTTCCTTTATGACTAGACAAACAAACCCAGGTGCCATTACTGGACTGAGAGCTGTAAAGTGGCAGGATCCAATGAACTTCAAGATGACTAGATTTAGAGGCAGCAGTCATTTCATCCTGCACTAAAGTCTTCAATGTATCTGGATAACTCCAGTTTCTGTAAAGTAGGTCTTCTTTCTTCTTCTTTTGCACATGAGAGTGCAACTCATAGCCACCCAGCTGGGTAGGGCATACAGACATGCACACAGACTCTCCTCTTAGCTGAGCAAGTATCATCTCTCAGAAAGTGATTGTTGCTTTGATAAAACAGCAGTAGAATCATAGAATTACACAAAACATTAAAATACATTAATTTGGCTAGAAAGGGAAAACGTGCAGTCATGAAAGAATGGGATCACAGCAATGTATACTTTAAAGAATATTGGCTTTCTTTGCCCAGCACTTCTCTCTGCTAATATCCCAAATATTGAAAAATAGCACTTACTTGCAAAATGAAAAATACATATTACTGTAAGGCCGCATTTCTTTTCTCTGGAATAAAAGGTGTTTCCTTCTAGACACAGTATTCATCTTAAATTGATCCTAAGGGAAGAAGAGGGTGGAACAGCTCACTTAGCAAAACATTACATACTAAATATTCTGATCCTGTACACAGTGTGATAGAAGGGATATCTTCTGCCCCATCTTTCCCTTTCCTACTGCTTCTGGCACTATATTCAAAGAGCACAGCTGCCTGCCATTCAGGGTATAGAAATATCTATGTAACGGGTCAGCACAATCATTAAGATGTAGGCATTTATTCTGACAGAGTGACAGATGTTACTTCTGTCCCAGAGCACAAGATTAAAATCTTTACCAGATACATTTGATTTCATAGGTTGTAATTTTTACAGAAAGATCACAGATCGGTTCTTTGAACACACAGAGAACTCCACAAAAATATCTAGATACAATGCAAAATTTGTCTTGGATCAGACAAGGCAAGGAGAAGATTAGATAACCCATTTGATTTTACACAGAAGTATATGCTGTTCCAAAGAAATTAGAAACTCTTTGGGCCTTAAGGACAAAATTGCTAAGACAGTACTTAACTGACAGATTTCTTTTTGCTATTACCTTTTAAGATGGTTGGTGTTACATAGCTACTGTCACAATCTGCTGTATTCAGCACTGCAGTTGGTACAAAGAGAAGTAAAGCATGTAAGTTTTCTGAATGTGGAAAAAAAATGAAAGTAAGTATCTAACAATATATTGAATATTTAGAGTCATCAAAACATATAGTTTAATTAAATAAACATGAAGAGATTATTTAGAAAATTATTTTTATGGTTCTTAATATCTTATATGTCTCTTCTCTGATGTTCTTGCTTAAAAAGCTCATTTATTCATCTACTAAGTATTCCAGTTGTTCAGTGAATGAAAAGTACTCTCAATTCTGGTGTTCCTATTATGCAGAGGTAGTTACTGAGAACGTGTACCAAATAGCTTTTCACACCTCAAAAGCACATTACAATAGTGATAGATGGATGCACATGCTGGTGTGATGAGGAAAAAAAAAAAAAAAAAGAACTAAAGACTGCTCTATTATTGTGGCGATTTCTTTCTTAAGAGCCAAAGAAAAAAGATTTGATCTATCTGTAGTAGAGATGGTGACAATTAAAAGAAAAGGCTACACCAATCATCTATTGATTCACAGCTATGCAGCAGTCTTTATTACTGACCAAGAAGTACTGAAAAATGTTGTTGTAGTTGCCTAACAAGAATGAACAATCACTAGAAACATTTTAATTTCCTCCTTTGTGTATAATAATGCCAAAGGCCATAAATACTTCTGTGATGGAGAACAAGATAGACAGACAGATATGTTCTTTTAATGCAGAAAAACAAACACACTTTCGACCTTTTAAGTAATTCAATTCACATTATGTCTGTGAACAAATTAGAACATATACAGTTTATAAAATTAGAACAAATTTTATAAAGAGACAAATTAGAGCTTAAAGAAATTCACACTCTTCAGAGCTTGAAGTAGGATGGTAAATTTTCTACTAAGCTTTTGCAGAACTGGGCAGTAGATTGGTCTTCAGCTCACACAGTGATGAACTGTTGGAAGCAAGATTGAAATGGTTACAATTAAGAAACCTTTCAGCAGCGTGTATTTATTGATAAAATTAATTACTGTGGGAATCAACACAACCAGTCACCAGAAAGTAGCTCAAGACTGGTATTGTCCATTAGAACCATTTAGAACCCTTCATGGTGATTCAGTGAAAACTCAATAACTAAACTCATTGAGCAGTTATTCTTTATTACAGAACTGGGTGTGTGGGGGATTGCTCCACCTAACACACACACCAATGGTTCTGGAAGTGTACTTATATTAATGGGATATATACATATTCATTTAATTTCCCATAAATCTCTTGCATATTCATCAGGTCTCTGAAGAATCATTAACATAGGTTCCATCCCATATTTGCATGCGTACTGGAGTCCTTGGGTGGTTGTCTGGCCTACTCCGGTCATCTTTTGATGAAGACCAGAAGTCTTCCTCACTGCTAAACTTATGACCTTTCCCTTCTTTGACAGACTTCAATAGTCAAGCCAGTTCTTGCTGGTTCCATTATCTATGCATACAGACTTCTACTCCCTTATTTCTGGGGTCGTTAACATACAATTGTGTTAGCTAAGACCTACAGAATCAACATCCTTTATCTGTTCTCTGTCTCAATGAAGTTTAATTTCTTTAATTATATAAAATTATTTGTTAAAATTAAAGCAAGATGTTTTTGTCCTTCCTGTTCTCTGAAATCAAGCATTCTTGCTGTATATTTATTTAATATTCAAGAGCACCCACAAAACTTCTTTCATTATATTTCTGTTCTCCCTCTGTCACTCACTAGCTAAATGAGTTTTGACTTTCTAATCTTCATATACAAAGTAGTTCTTACAGCAGTTACATTGCAAAAGGCATTAACGTTTAAAAACAGCACATGCTGGCTCTCACAGAAAACCAAAGCATGAGAGAAACAAATTGAGGAGGTGAAATAGAGCTCATCTGGGAAACTGATTGCTTCTTTTTGGTCTAAACCTTAAAAATTAGACCAGTTTTATAATCTGGAAGAACTGTTACCAGTGCAGTGTTGGGCTTTCAAGTCAGATCTTCTCTCACTCCATATACTCCTTGGTCCTTACTTTAACAAACTCAAAATTTAGTCAATACATACATGATTTCTCAGCAGAGCTACACACAAAGTTTGCAACAAACTTTCAGGCAAAAATCACAAGATTGTCTGAACATAGTTTCAGATATTAATTGCAGAGAGAGCACAAAAGCCAAAGCTACAGAATAAAAAGAGAATGCAAAAACCAAAGCTCTCTTTTCACTGTTTGAGCTTTGAAATGTTCAAGAATTAAGTAGGCAAAGAGGAAGATTTGAAAATGAAGCAACATGTGCAAGAAAGCTATCTTGAAGGCAGTTGTTGCTACTTGTACTGTTTGGTGAACATGTGAGCTCTGCTTCCCATCTTTCTCCAGTGGATAAGCATATATTTTAATGCAGTCGGCAATGGACATATTACCAGCTGTCAAGAAATCAATTACTGAGGCCTTAACTGACAGTCAATTAGACTCCCTATGAACAGTGATTGTGTTTCACTCTGAAGATAGTGTAGTAAGAGAATGAAACATATGGTAAAGTCAATTATGATATTTTTTTTTTCTCAAAATAGTTTTTAATGGTATTTAACTATTGATCTGTTGGGTTCCAGTTGACTTTAACTGGTGTACAATACTGTAAGAAGCTATTCTATTTAGGCTATTTTATCTTCTTATATCCTGCTTAAACAGCAGAGAAATTAACATACTATATATAAATATATATACACACCAGACACACCTCAGTAAAATTTATGGCACAAAAGAACACTTTACAAGGCTGCAAAATTATCAATAAACAGATTATAGTTTTATCATGACCTTAAGGCAAGATGAGTGATTCCTCTTACTTTCACTGTTCAGTGAAGTTAATGCTGTCTTAGAACCAAGCATATTGGAAATGGCTTTCTACAGCCTTTTATAAAGGAATTCTGCCTTTAAGAAATAACACAAGCATAAGTTATATCGTTTTAGGTAGTAGGTATCAGATGAAGAATGTAGTGCTATCTTAAGTACTGAGCTGAGTGTATCTCTGCTTCTTGTGCTTGCATACTCTCACATGCATAAAACTTGAATTGATTGAAGATGTAGTACAGTATGATGTACATTGGATTAGTGTTCTTAATGTATCCGTAACATTTTCGTACAAATACAACTAAACTCAAAAATAATAAAAATGGCATATTTCAGCAAAATATAGACTGTGTTCCTATCCTTACTTGTGGGCATTAAGTTAATGCCTTGTTTTCTCATTTTCCCTATATTAGAAGTTTGACAATATATTTTTGCAGCACTAAATACATTCAAACAATGATGAAGATGTCTGAAGAAGACAAGTGAGATGATAATTTTTCTTCTCAATTTTGCCATTGACCTACTATTGCAATATTGGACACACCAATGCATTAGTCTCTAGAGGATTAATTTCAGACCCTTTAAAGGGAATTCTCTGTGGCAGAAGAACAGATGTATCCTGCAATCAAAAAGATTCATGTAATTCTTACATTGAAAGTTAAGAATCTAAAATGCTTAATCTAATTGGTTATAAAATTATATGAAATCTTAATGTTCTGTTTTCCCTAATAACACTAGACAGTAGTGTTTATTTATTTATTTCTAAGACAGAAAACCCTCCAAAAAGGGGGTAGTAAAAATGTTACAAGCGTATTCTTATTAGTGTCAGAAATTAATACCTAATGGCTTCTAGGTACAGCTTTAAAGAAAGAAAGAAAGAAAGGAAAAAAAAAAGCATAATTGGATTGATATAAAAGTATTTGTTTTCTCATCCCATGAGCCTTTTAAGACAGATACATACTAAAGCCAACAACCTGGATGCACCCATCAAGTCTGGATTTGTTCAGATAGTTAATAGCTTCTTCAGAAAACTCTCTCTTTTCCATATAACAAAATAACTAAATAGCAAACTTACTTCATTGTTATACCACCATCCAACTATACTTTTGGATTAAACATATGTATTATAAATGATGAGCTAATTCAATCTGTGAACACTTTCTTTCCACATTAAGCAAATGACATATGAAAATTGAGGAAAACAAAGTTTCCTTTTAACCCTACCTTCCCTCTTCTCCAGGAGACAGAAGCAGCACTTCAGAGATTTACTTCTCCTCAATTTACCTTCTAATAGGTAAAAGCCAGAACTAGTAGGTGTCAGATCCATCCAATTAAATCCCTGCCTGTTGATGCAATCAATTAAGATATTCAGGTCAGCTATGATGATACATCAATTTATCTTTTGTGTGCATGTATACTCTTTGGGGGAAATAAACTGAAATCTTAAAAGAGATTTAGGGTTCCCAAACTGATAGACTGATGGACCACTAAGTCACTTCATTCTAGGTTTTTAAGAAAAAGTGGTAAAATTCAGAGGCCACTGACACAGCACCTTTATAGCAACTGCTTTCCATGACTTACACTTCAGCCTGGATTTCATTCAGAAATGTAAGAAGCCAAAAATGGGCAAATACAGTACCAAAAGAGTATTTTAAGGTGAACTGAAAGCAATGCCAAAAGTGATAATATCTAATTCCACTCTTGTGGCTTTTATCTGTAGATCTCTAAGTGCTAGCGATATTCCACCAACTAAGTTCTCTATATTCAGCTCAAGAGGAGGTCGAGGGTAAAACTCCCATGGACTTTAAAGGTTTGCCGGAATAAGACAGAAGTATCAAAACATATTACTGCAGCTTCTGTCTAATATATTATTTGGGGGGCCAAAGGAGCAGTAAACCATCAACCACTGACTTGATAATTGCATTTATAATGAAAATGTGTGCCCCTTTTGTGTCATTTCTACTGTAAAACAGCATGCTAGTACCCACTAGTGAACAGTGTACTCAGCAGAAGAATAACTAATAGGTGAAATAAAAATTATGTCCCTGATGGTGATTTTTTTTTTAATGTATTAAATAATGATAAGAGGAAAAGGGCAAATATTCAGCAATCAGCAAGCAACCAATGGGGGAATGGGGTGGGGAGATGCAAAAGATGGTGATTCAGTAAGTAAGGACCATTAACAATCTTAATGCAGCCCTTCTCTGAAATCTTCTCCCACTTGTCATGAAAGTACTGAAACATATCATCCTTCATTTTGATTGAAGTTAGTCTCTTCTCCAGATGTTAAGGCTGTTCTGTTATCTGTTACTATGTCATATATATTCCTGCAAATATACTGTCAAAAAGACATACTTGCAGGTTGACAGCTAAGATATTAAAAGGCAATTCCAGTTACAGCTGGCCAAATTTTTGATTAGCTCTTCAGTAAACAAAGGGCATTATTACTGACAGTAGGTGATTTCAGACAAGATAGGTGTATGCCATGGCACAACTTCCAAGTCTCAGTTGTGTGTTATGGTATGTTAAGAGATAGCTTGAGCACCTGTTGTCAGGCTTAAATAGAGACAAGGGTGTGAATTCAATGTACTAAAACTCATTGTTTTTACAAAATTTCTAAATTGTACTCCTCTTTGACATTGATCATATTGAAATACTTCTAAATGAAATCAAAAATTGTTGCTTGGCAAACCTAGCTGAAATAGGATATCATTTAGGGGCTTTATAATATTTCTGATCTTTTACAAAGGTTGGCTGAAAAAAAAAAAGTACACAAAAAAATGACAATTATTTCTTCTATAAAAGGAATGGCATAATACAGACAAATGGATTTTTCAGGAGAATTGCCAATTATACTTGGCCTTGTTCAAAAGGTTAATGATGAAATATATCTGGCTTACATTTCAAGATGAAAACTAGCAGTAAGGCAAAATTATTCATGGTGAATCAAGTGAAAATGTTTCCTTTGGTCTTTGTTTAGTTTTTGCTAACGATCAGGAACTAAAAAATGCTTTCTGCTATTGAAACAGGTATGTTACAACAGGTAATCTTCTAAATTCAATTTAAATATTTTAAGACAGAATCTATTTTTTTTTCTTTATCATCTGCTACTTAAGTACTTCTAATATGTAAACAGAAATGAAGGACATGGCAGTGACCCTCATTAATCCAATAATACTTTCTGACTAGAGCAGGTCATGGGAATATTTACAATAAAAAAACTTCATTTGCTTTACAGGTTTGTTTGGGCAAAGGCCAAATTTACGAATCTAAATGAAACAGCTCTTGGTAAACAAGTTGCTAAAAATATCTACACCATTAGTTATGGTAAAGTTGTGGTATTTTGTGAGGATGATAATGAGCAGAATAGAAACAGGTAAAAACCCTCTTCCTGTCCAGTGGATGGAAATAATCTATAAAATCTTTTGAGGAGTTAGCCAACCCAGACTTCAGTCTAAAAGAAATCACACATGCACAAGATGAAATAGACAGCCATTAAGTCTTTTTGAACTTCTAGGGGGAAGGGAAGGGAAGGGAAGGGAAGGGAAGGGAAGGGAAGGGAAGGGAAGGGAAGGGAAGGGAAGGGAAGGGAAGGGAAGGGAAGGGAAGGGAAGGGAAGGGAAGGGAAGGGAAGGGAAGGGAAGGGAAGGGAAGGGAAGGGAAGGGAAGGGAAGGGAAGGGAAGGGAAGGGAAGGGAAGGGAAGGGAAGGGAAGGGAAGGGAAGGGAAGGGAAGGGAAGGGAAGGGAAGGGAAGGGAAGGGAAGGGAAGGGAAGGGAAGGGAAGGGAAGGGAAGGGAAGGGAAGGGAAGGGAAGGGAAGGGAAGGGAAGGGAAGGGAAGGGAAGAGAAGAGAAGAGAAGAGAAGAGAAGAGAAGAGAAGAGAAGAGAAGAGAAGAGAAGAGAAGAGAAGAGAAGAGAAGAGAAGAGAAGAGAAGAGAAGAGAAGAGAAGAGAAGAGAAGAGAAGAGAAGAGAAGAGAAGAGGAAGAGAAAGGCAAACATGATATCATTATAACATGCAGCTTATTCTTCATTCTATTTGCATTTCTTATTTTTGCTGTTCCTTCTATTAGGAGAGTTGTCTGGTGACAGCTCCCAGAGAGAGACTTGGAGACATCCAGCACACTCATACACTACCATGTAAACTTGGCAAACCCAGGTAATGAGACCAAGATGCTGTTCAGGGGCAAGACAGCTGTTCAGCTTAGGAAGCCTGAGCACAAAACTGAGGAAGTCATTGAAAGAGTCATGAAACTTCAGTATGACAATAAGAAATAAGTGAAATAGAATAATTATGTTGAAAAACTAAATTTTAAAAATTACATTGTACTGTTCTTTTGTATCTGAATAGAGTACCACAAGAAAAATAAAGCAAAATATTTCCCTGTGTCCATTCACATACATTAACTGCCGTTAATACTAAAGGGAATTATACACAAAATCCTTTGTATCTTGACAGAATTTTTCATTTTAGAATAGAATTGGTATCATTTCCAGTCTGCAAAGGTATAATTTATAATTTATAATTTAATAATAGTTCACATGTATAATACAATAAGTTTATTGAAAATAGCATGTTTTATTGTTATATAATGCACACATATTCAACTCTCTCATGTAAAGAGCTTCTTTCCAGTAAGTTTAAAAAGAAGTGAAGGAGGCACCTAATAGGGAATTGCTATCGCAAGAGGCACTAGTCTCTGTAAGAATCAAATGGGTTTATCCTGTTTTAAACAGCACTTTCAATCTTACAAACCTTGTTGTCAGAAGTCTTTCAGGGTTTGAATTGCTGAGAATATATCCCAGTGGAAATCAAACGCCTACATCTCAAGTTGAATAATTAAAAACTTTCTAGCTATTTTTAGAGGCTCTGGGCTTCTAGAAGGTACCAATCTGGAGAAGAACTGTTTGAAGACGTAAAGCAATTTTATATTTGCATTAATTTCATAAACAAAACAGCACTGTTATGCAGTTACATGGCATATTTCATCCTTTCCCCCCATTAGATTTTGCTTACATTTTGAAATGATAGATCAATTGCTTTGATAAGTATACATGCATGGCCAGACAGCTGCAGCAAAATATATCCTTATCATGAATAGTGCCCAGGACAAAATGTTCAGTCAAAAAACCTCACTCAACAACAACAACAAAACCAGCCCTATACCATGATATGAAACTTGTCAGAACTTGGGGACTGATGGATAAGCAGAGAGCAAAACTTCAAAAGGGAGTTTGACACAAAAATGTGTGGAAAAAAAAACACAATGCCTTAAGAATGAAAGATTTTAACAATGAAATAAATAAAGCCATTCCATTGATCTGCATTTGGGAATGAACTGAGATTTGCTCCAGGTCACACCACCATCTAAGAATATTACATGTGTAACTTGCTTCATCTGAACACAAGGAAATGCTATTGCTCACTTTGACCTGTCAGCCCAATTGACATCAAAGTTGTCAAGAAAAATAAGAAAGGGTGAACAGGAAAGCAAAGGAAAAATATAAAGTAACAAAAGGGAAGACCTGGAAAGAAAATGTCTTGCCATAAAGAACCTCTATGGTCATGAGCTCATGTCACATTCTCATGATAGTTGTTAGTAAATATCTTTTAACCCCATAGAGAAATGAACGTAGTAAGGATAGTCAATATTAACTGTTGAAATAGAGCACACTGATGCAAAAATAAATAAATAAATAAAAAATACCCATTGTGCTTTCCAGGTATAATTTTGGTAAATAGGCTCAGGTATTTCATGATTCGGATCTTTCCTACAGCCAAACAGAGTAACATGAAGAGCTATGTGAAGTGGCAGGGTTGGTAGTCACAGCAGAGCACTGACCGAGTTTGCTCTATTTTTTACCATCAGCAGTATTACAGTCCTATGAATACCTGTTTATTCATATTGATGAATTCAGGTTAGATTAATGGATAACTCATTAAAATATTGCATGTGCCAAAGGAAGGGAAGAATATAATGAAAATCTGTTAAGTTTTGTTTAGTAGAGAAGAATTTTGTAGGGAAGTTGCGTTTCAGGCTTACAATTGATAAGGCTTACTCTGAATGACGTTCAAAAGTTGCATGTAATTTATCCTATTTCCACTACAGTAGAAGTGCAGTTTACAAACCATTTCAAAGGCATTACACAACAATCAAGTATTTTATTATTTTCAGATGGATAGAATGATTCAAGAAGAATCGGCAATCCATGCCAAAAACAGATGAGAACTCACAAGAGTCTGACTCATGATCATGGCGTGGCTGCATGACAGACTGCTCATTAAGTAGCTTATAGGACACCGCAATCACCTGGTTCATTTTCAATCAGCAGGGAATTATGCAGGTAAGTTTCAGCTGCTACTTTTGGCTGCTGTAGAGAAAACAGGAATAGCGAGAGATATTTTAAAGACATGCTGGGGGAAAAAAAAAAAGAGTAGAAGAAAATCTGTGCATACTACATAATTATACTGTCAAATCATAAAAGTTCTTGATCCAGGAAACTACTATGAGTTCCTATTTAGAAAATTTACTTTTGAGAGTCGAAATGTACTCCGCAATATATCCTTGGCTCAATAATATTGCTAAAAATAACTGATAAAAGTAACAAGAATTGTTATTAATCTGAATTCCTTATTTTGCAATCTAGTTTTACTGAAAATGAACCCAGAAATCCTAAACCTCCTCCAACAGAGCATGCTGATCTAAGTGATTTAGGAACAGCTTTGATTTATGTCTAATAAAGTATTTTGAATTATGTTATATTAGGACAAACTTCAGTTTTGTGAATTGGTCTAATATCACACTATCTAAATTATCTCTTGTTATTGTTATTAGTTGGTGCTGAAAGCAGCATGTTGGCAAATGCATCTTTCTTCCTCCAAACCAACATTATGACATACCACATACTCTTTAACAATATTGTTTTAAAGTCACAGAATCACAGAATCACAGAATTTCTAGGTTGGAAGAGACCTCAAGATCATCGAGTCCAACTTCTGACTTAACACTAACAGTCTGACCTAACACTAACAGTCCTCCACTAAACCACATCCCTAAGCTCTACATCTAAACGTCTTTTAAAGACTTCCAGGGATGGTGACTCCACCACTTCCGTGGGCAGCCCGTTCCAATGTCTAACAACCCTTTCGGTAAAGACATCCAACAGACTTCCTAACATCCAACCTAAAACTCCCCTGGAGCAACTTTAGCCCATTCCCCCTCATCCTGTCACCAGGCACGTGGGAGAACAGACCAACCCCCACCTCGCTACAGCCTCCTTTAAGGTATCTGTAGAGAGCAATAAGGTCACCCCTGAGCCTCCTTTTCTCCAGGCTGACAAGTCCCAAGTGAAAGAACAATTTGGAATACAAAAAAATGAAAGATTAGGATATATTTTTTTAAGTGTTTTAGAGATCAGTAATGCTAAGAACAACAGATTAATTATTTTTGTTAGCTTGTTTGATTTCCCAAGAGAACTGAAGAAATACTTTCTAAGGGAGTGTCATGATGAGAGCCAACACTGAAATCAAAAGAACCACCAATTTCAGCCCTCATATTTTGGAGCTTTGAATGCTAAACACAAGTATTTCATTTGGCGATTTCCCACTTTAAATAGCCTGTATCAGATATAACAAATCTTTAAGTTGTTAAAATACCTTAAGTTATACATTAACAGAAATAGATATAAAATATCATAATTTCAATATTCAATTTTATCTTTTACAGAGCCAGACCTGTTATACAAATATATGTTTGTACAATTTATCTTGCACTTTTTAGCTGCACAATATATACTGATTATAGTTCTTTACATAATTATTCTTTCTGCAGGAGAAATACAGTGCACTATGAAAAACATACTCAGGAGAAAGTCATTACACAATTACTCATACAATACTCTGGAGCCAAATCCACAATACTGTGCAAATAAGCGACTTCCTCAGCATACTTCTGTGGAGGAAGGTTATCCTAAGTGAGCTATCAATTTTAAAGTCAAATTTCCTTGGTTGTGGAGGCAGAGAGTACATTTCATAGAATTTGCAAGCACTTACCACATAAACAGATTAACTTTGTAGAGGCATTGGAAATGCTGTTATTCATTTGTTATTTTTTTTTTTTTGCCTCTGACAGCAGTCTTGTTTATTTGCTTTATAGGTAGTAGAAGTAAGTTCAAAACAGTTTCCCAAAACTCAACCTTTCAAAACCCAGAGAACACTGGACTTCAAAACGGTGAAATATAAGCTAACTGTGGGAAAAAATTTAGTATTGCTTCTTTGTCCTCTTGATCCTGAACAGCTTTAGGTTTTTGTAAGATGGAAATAACTTACAAAACAAACAAACAAAATAAACCAACACAACCACCAACAAAAACCACATACGGCTCACATATTGTGTAAAGATAATTACGTAATAAATTCATGTGATATTGGATCATTCATGCCTTTTAAGACAGACCAAAGTGAGTTTACTTGTATGAGGACGATTTGGAAGACAGTGAAAAGAAAAGAAATTGCTTGCTGCAAGGCAGATAGAAGAGCGATCTTTGTTGCCCACTGCACAAGACTTCTTTGTAAAAGGCAGTTCAGTGCAGATGGAAGACATTAAACTTTCCAGTTCAGGAGGTACTGTACACTAACTTTTTCTGAACAATCCTACTCCCCCAATGACAATATGTGTATGGGCACTACCTTACTTATATGTTCGTAATTATAAAGAAGGTTGAGCCTAACCAAAAAAGTTTATATTCCTATAATCACCAAAGAATTTTCTCAGGGAATTCCACTGAGATCAACAGAATTGCTTAGCTGCAAAAAAAAAAAAAAAAAAAAAAATGCCTCTGTGATTCAGGCTTTGGGAAGCCTTCACTGGTATATAAACCCTACGTACCTATGATACTAAATATGCTGGATACAAATACTGGTAGGATGTTTAAGTGGCAAGGACACTGAACTGGGACATCACCAAACAGTCCTGATGACCTCTCTTATCTTCCCATAATGACCTTGCCTGCTTTTCCAATTTAAGTAATTCTGGGAAAAGCTGTCTTTCATTGTCTATGCATGCAGTTAGGGTCCCAGTCTATGGTGTGGCTTCTAGAGGCTCTTATAATAGAGACAATAATAATATTGAGCTCTTAATTTGAGGAACAATCCTGTGGAAGCAAAGACTAGCTCTTACTTAGGCTTTTAACAGGTGGAAAATACTCCTCTGAAGGGTCTGTGAACATAGTGCTTAACTTTAAATAAACGTCGATGCTTCTAATAGCTAAGTATCATTGCCCTGAGACAGCAGGTTTTGATTCAGTTCTGTATATTCCTTACAGTTATTTGCCCCCTAGTTGTGCTTGTTTTCTTTTGAAGAATAATTAAGATTTAATGGCTTTTTTTTTGTTGTTGTTTTTTTTTTTTTTTTTTCCTCCTGCTTGCTTTCTTGTTGCCTACTGTGCTGATTGCTTGTATCTGATCCTGGTCATTACAAGAACTGTAAGGTAATTGCTTATCTGGTGACTCATTAATGAAGGTCCCCCGAGAGACGAGAAGCTGTTCTTTTGAAGTTCATCATGTTTGCTGTTGGCCTTCTAGTTTAATCTATACATTCAGGACATCTTACTCAATTACTGGAAACTCCATTTTTTCTAATGATATAGATACCTTGTAAACAAATACCTTTATCTCTGCTAACAACATGGCTTACCTCTGATAAATCAAAGCATTATACACACAGACACTCTTTTCATCTTTGAAAAGCCAGAATGGTTCAGAAAAAGAAAACCAAAACATTCTGGTACAAACAGGTGTTTTGGATCATGGAATTACCTCCAAAATACATAATTTCATACATCTCAAATTCAGCAACATATTGCAACAAAAAACTCTGTTCATGAAAGCATATTTTCCAACTCTCAGAAGCTGATTATTTATTTATTTATTTCTTTGTTTAACACAGCTTTGTAAGACAAAGAATTACATTTTAGAATTTCCTGTGAAATGTGTTTGACACTTCTTAAAAATTATCACAATGCTTGGAACAAAGTCAACCAAAAGCTTTCAGCTATTTATTTCCAGGCATCTTATCTGCTCTTGCAGGCAATCTGCAACTTGTGCTTTAACTCCTCCCCAGCCCACTGTGACCTGGGAATGAGAACTCCCAGATGCTCACCTCTGACTTCCTGGGCTTATATAGCCCAGCAATATTAACGTACAATGTCTCCAGAACATCTTAGCAGTTACCTGGTGAATGTATGTTTGAGAGACCTATTCGTGTTTTACCAGAAGTTTATCAAGATCTTTTCCAACACATTGTGGTTTTGACAAATGAACCTGACAGGGGAAAGACTGCTTCAACAGAACATTCCTGTGACTGTAGCACTGGAAATACTCAGTTCAGACAATTAGATTTTTGTTTTGTTGGTTTGCATGTTAAACCACATTAGGGTAGCTTTCTTCCAGCAGTGAAGGGCACACTGAAGGTGATTAACTGCTTTGTTTTTGCTATCCATGTAATTTACTCAATTGTTTTTCTGAAGTTGTGCTGTCCTTACAAGACAGCTGTCAGCCTGCATGGGTGGTCCATTATTTGTATTCACAAGTCTGTTTCATTGTCTCTGTTTCTCTATATGTAATTTAATAGGAAAGGAAAGAGCTGTGAGCAAAGCAAGTCTCCAGAACAAGAACTCTGAAAGTGAGGGAAAGGAGGAACTCTCATTGCCAACTGACACAAACATGTGCTAGAAGTCCCACCAGGACTTTAAAGATCCGTGCAAAAAGTCAGTTTCTCTGACTGCCTAAGGAGAACATCAGGGAATGATGAATCCCTCACGATCTAAGGCTTGATGAGGGGGGTGAAGGAGCACAACAGCGTTAGTGTAAAATTAAGCTGGCAGAAGTTAAAGACAAGTTTTACATAAAAGCAATTATAAACAGATACAAATGGGGAGACCTTAACAACTCCATGACAACTTAATTAGCCCAAAGTACCTGATGATGATACTTCAACCTCTTGGGCACCTGTACTACTACCTATTTACATACAGTCAGATATTCTGCAGAGCACCACTCTAACAGTTCTCATCAGCACAAGAAATCAGATTTAAAAATTCAAACAGTTCTGTTTTGTGTACAGTCATTGCTATGCTGGATATTCCAGTTTACTAAAATGAGAACTCAGAACCTTTTTTTTTTTTTATTTTATTTTTTCATAACTGTTTAAGGAATCATGGGAAAGGCAACAGTACAAATGAAAATATTCCCTAACACTTAACATCACTTGTCTTAGCAACAATATAGGGTGTTTTTTTTTTTGCCCCACTGGTGGATGAAAGTAAAGTTCACATTACCCTCTCTCCTGCTGAAAGCAAAAAGAAGCAGCTAATAGATGTGGTTGCAATTACATTGTCACCCAGCGACTGTTACATGTTTGTTTCTTTGCACACTATCACAGAGTTTGGATTTAACTTGTTTAATCTCTCTCCCTGTGGAGAGATACAGCATTTCATACCTCTTGAAATGCCATCACCAAACTGAAGAGATCCCTGGATGGTAGCACCAGTGTATTCCTGGCTCTGTGGACTTTGAATAAAGATGCACAATTGAACAATATTTCTGCAACTGGAAAACCACGTTTCAAAATATTTTAAAAACAAATGTTGACCATGAAAAATCCATGCTGCCAAAGACTTGATAGTCCTTCTTACTCAAGAGATCGAAACACGTATCTAAGATATATAGTAGAGAAAAATATTTATTTTTATTTAATTGAACCAGTAACAAATCTTACCCCCTGTACATTATACATGTATATATATATATATATATATATAATAGTAAGAAAACTATTAATCCTCTTTCAGAGAAGTTTAATTACAGCAGGTTCATTTGTGACATAAAACTGTACTATGCATTTGTTGTAAACTATTTCAGTAGCAAGGCGATGGAATTATTTATTGTCTCTTTTACGTATTAACATGGTAATTTGTTGTTTTAAAACATTCATATTTTAACCAGCTGCCAATCACATGTTTTTCTAACTTCTTTACTTACATTTTATATGAAATGATTGAGAAATGCTTGGAGTTTTACTTACGAGCTGATTAAAATAAGCACTATTTGAAAGAGAATTACTAGGGCATCAGGAATCTATTAAATGAGCTGGAAAAATCCTGCAGAGTATAATATATGCATGCGATTAAGAGCTCTACACTGATAGGGTTTCCTTTCCTACCGTCTATTATATATTAAAGGCATTAGAAAAGTTGCATCAATTAAGAAGCTAGGCCTGAATATAAAAGTACTCAGTTTTTCAGGGACAGCCCAAATAAAGGACAATGTGAAATGTCAGGCTCACTTTGTATAACCTTCCTCATGAACAAAACCTAATGATTTGCACAAATTTTCTTGACAAATCTTTTGAAAGCTATTCAACGAGCATCCTGTAGAATTGCCACCAATTTGTATAAAGAATCATTTTAAGATTTGTTGAAGAATTTCTTGTGCCTTGTCATATTTATCAGTCCACTTAGACTAGGCATTACCACTGGCCTTTATTGCAGAGGCCTCAAATACATTTTTGGACAAATGAACACATTCAAATTTGACAGTTAAACTACCAAAACTCAGGTAAATTTTCCTTGCCACTTGTATAGATGAATTAATTTTATGCAATGTATTTTTTCATAAAATACAGGGAGTAATCCAATACAATCCACTATCCAAAGTTGCACAACTTTTCATCAAGTATTTGAAATCCACACAGTTAAACAAAATTTGTCTATCGCCCAATTTTGATCTCACATGTCTTAAATATTTTACAATGTTAAGTTTCAGGATTACCGATACTTACTGATTTCATGTATTAATTTTTTTTTCAGGGTGAAAGTAACGTCATGTTAGCTGGGGATCAGACTCAAATAGACTTTGATGGAGAAGCCTACAAACTGGTGATAAGTTAAGGGTTTTGTCACACACTTGTATTTGCAGCCTTGTAATACCAACCATTCCTTCATTGACCCTTCTCCCCTGAATGTGTCCTGTGTAAAACACATCTCTCCCAAATTAATGTAAGAAATGTAAGAAATACTCCCCCCCCAATATCTCCTGCCTCTCTTCACCTCTGCTAGTCGTATTCTTTTAATACCTGTTTTGCTCCAGCTGAACTTCACCTTCACAGAAAAGATGCTGCACTGCAAAGTGTCATACACAACATGGGGTGGGTCACTTCTTAACATGTCATCTGGTCACCTCTTCCATCCAGCATCTGACTTTTTCTCCAAAAAGTAAGCCTTAGGAACACAAACACAGTCTTTGCATGAGGTTTTGTCCAATAAACAAAACATTAAATTCCGAAGAAACTTACACTAAGATCATCTTTCCAATTATTAATCACAGCATGCTGAAGAAATGTAAAAGCAGATTTAATTGAGGCACATTTATCAGAGCAACTCTAATAATAAATTATTCTACTAAGATAATTTTGTATATATTTAGTTTGTTCTGAATGAAAATATCTCTACCCCATTCATTCTTACATTATTCTACATCTAGTGAAACTGACATTAAGTAAAAAAAATAAATATAAAGCCAATCACGCAGCTTTTTTTATCGCTAACGAACAATAGCCATTTACAGACTCTCGTATCACTAAAGCACTAACATCATCCAAGTTCATAGATATTGCAATTAAGATTACATAATGAGAAGGCTGAAAACTGCTCCTGGTGGCTTCTTGTTTAAATAGGTAGTGAGAAACAAATTATTTGGGAACTACACAGGAGGTTATGGTACATGATTTTGTAGATCTGATTTTTTTTTTTTTTTCTTTCTTTCTTTTTCTTTTTTTTTTTTTTTTTTTCCTGAGGCTGCAGTTAAACTAGGCTATGAAAACATTAAATAACAAATATTTGTGCAAACAAAATTCACAGTTTACGAATGTTATGTATGGCTTGAAATTTACTCTGTTTAACATGTATTAATATATGCAAAACTACTGTTCATTTGCTCATGTGTATCAAAACTCATGCCCATGCTGGAATTAATCAAGGTGTTGCCATTATATTAATCAGCATACAGCCTTCAGACAACAAGTAAAACTTGCATTAAAATAAATTGTGATTGAAACACGATGAGATTTTTTTTTGGTTTCATGATGTGCCCTAATAACCTTTACATTTTTGATGTGAAGAGATGATCATTTGATATCTACACCAGAATACAGTTTGCCCAAGGAGGCTGGGATGTGGCCTGTTTCACTACCAGGTCTTCCAAGGATGTTGAGTACTCTTATCTTAGTGTTATTATAACATCAAGAAGGAAGTGTTTCTAAGGTTAGAATCAGGTGGAAACCAAAGCACTGTTGATGATTTGGTCACGTTTGCTATTTTCACATTCCAGTATGAGATTATTTTTGTCCAGATCCTAAGGGTAAGATCTAGGGGAAGATTTGTTATCTATTCTTACAGTACATAGATGTTTAATGAGTACTTGATGATTCATCTAGAATATAAAATTTCAGCTGAGATCCTGGTGTTATTATTCAAGCCCATTTCACAGTCAGACAGCTCCCACTCTTCTATAAAGTATTTTTTCACTCTGTGAAAAACAAGGCCTTGGAGGCAAGTCAGGAGCAACACAATGGCATATTGAATTTACTGGCTTTATCTTGAACAATATGGCAGAAATATTTCAGTGATGCAAGATCTAATCTATAAATAACACGGAAACACAGTAAAAGACTGTGCTGGCAGATTGTTGCAATCCCCAGTGGTTTGAATGGGAGTTTCCTAGACAGAATTCCTAAAGGGTTACAGTTTTAAGTGGAGGTGAACCAAATAAAAATAAAAACAGGGAATCTGAAGTGTCACTGTGTAAAGAAATCATCTGATAATGCAAAGGGTCAACATTCAGTCTCTGTTCAGCTTTTCACAATTTCAAATCTTTGAATATCTTAAAAGAAATTAATTTTGTCTGCTTTTCTCTCCCCCTATTTTTTTTTTTTTTAATTATTATTTTTTTTAAGGGGAGTGCATTGCAAGCATTTCACATGGCATTTTCACTTCAAGCCAGCAGCAGGAAAATACAAGCACTGTGCAAAAGAGTAGCCCAAAATGAAGAGAGCCAAATGAGCCATCACAGCATGAAATTCCCCATTCTCCTCCCCAATCTGTTGATCATGATTTTCTAACTTCTCGTCTTGCTCTGCTTTGCTTGGCAGCTGCTGCAAAAATTCTTTGCCCTAGCCAAAAGTTTAAGCTAAGAGGTTCTTTTCAGCACTGCTGCCAGAGCAGCTCCATAGAGCCCTGCTCAGAGAGGGTACAAGCTGTGGAGCTGGCACCTTGCTGCAGCCTGTCAGTCTTGGCAGCATGAGTCCTCTCCTCAGCTTGGACAAGTACTTGAGGGCCTGACACAGCAGGGCCTAAGGTAGCTGTGTGTACATGCAGCTCTGAACGCAGCTTACTATTGAGAAAAGCTGGAGAGGGAAAAAAAAAAAATATATATATATATATATGTATATATATATATATATATACATACATATATATACACTATATGTATATATACATACTATATACATACTATATATATACAAAAATATATACATAATATATATATATGTATATATATGTACATATATATATATATACACTATATGTATATATATATACTATATATATACTCTCTCTATATATATACAAAAATATATATATACATATATATATATATATATATATATATATATATATATATATTTATTTATTTTTTTTTTCCCCCACATCAACCCCTTCCTTTATATCAAGAAAAGCAAAACTGGCAGCTTCAACTATCTAGAAGCCAAGCAAGCTGTGTTAACAACCATATAGGATTGAATATCACAGCTACTTTATAATTGTAAAAAAAAAAAAAAAAAAAAAAAAAAAGTTGTGCAATTGTACAATCACAACAACAGCAGCTCTTGCATAACAGGCTAGAACTGTCACTTTGCTCTCCTTTCTATAACATCACAGTGACATAAAATAAACAGAGTCCCTGAATCAGAGCCCAGATTGCATTCAGTTGAAATCACTCCAAGTTTAAACATTTGACCCAGAATTCTGATGCAAAGCTTGTTTCCAATAGGGGTACAAAGGAGGTAAATTAACAGATTAGATTAATAAAATAAAAAGTGCACAAGGAGTTCAAGAAGATGAAGCTGTTTGTTGTCAGCTTTTTGCCAAGACCCAGCTCTGAGCTGTTTCTGTCCTGGTTCAGGTGCCATTAGTGATCAAGAGTTTCTGTCAAACTCAGCTGCCCTCTTACACCCCACACACACACTGTCCCTGCTGGTCTTTAAAGTACACTCAATTCACTAAGGTAAATCCTGTCTGCTTAAGACATACTCAGACTTTCAAATCAAACTAATTGGCAGCAAGTACAACATGTGCCTTAATCGTAACTGCAAACACCCTGTGACTGTACCAAATCCTTTCTGAAGAGGAGACTGCTATTTTTGTAAGGCTCTGAAAAGTAACTATTTAAAAAGGAAAAAGAAAAAAAAAAAAAAAAAAGCTACCTTAGGGCATTTCACGGCACCACTTTCAAAGGTCAAAGAATCCAGATAAATAACATTACCACAGTAATCTTTTATGATCTGTTCTTTCTGTTTTAGAAATATATATTACCATATTTATTTTGTAACCATGATTTGTTCTTTTTCACCAGTCTTCACCTTTAGTAAAGTCTTGTTTAACCAGCACCTATCACTACTTATTTTGTGTTCTAATATATACAAGAAAAACAAGTTATTTAATGATTTTTTAAATTTATTTTTTTTTTTAGTATTCATAATTAAAAGAATGGTACCTGATTTGAGCTGACAGTTATCACCCAAACATGTCACTTTGCCAATTGAAAAGTATTTTCCCTAATGCAACAAACTAGGCTGTACAGCATCAGAAAGCACAAATTTAAGGGACAGAAAGAAGTTAATAGTCTCTCCCTGAAAGAAGCTCCCTGAAAGAATCAGCCCCCACATGTAGCACTTGCAAAAGGTCTGGCCCTGATTCTTCTAGCCATTAACAATCAGGAGGGAACAAGGTGCAGGAGGGGAGCACACTGCACACGCAGCTGCTCTGCCTGGGGCAAGAGCTATCCCAAGAGACTTAAGTCACCAGGGAACTTTTTTCATCATTTCCCACCACTGTCAATGCTGATTCAGCTTCACTGATGTTAGAAGCATTGAAAGCAGGGCAAAGTCAGGCTCTCACTGGCAATTCAAACATCTCTTTGATTTAGACCTATTTTGAGCTACATGGAATGAAGCTAGTGAATCATTTATGCAAAGATCTCCAAATTTAATGGCACTAGAAATGCTGCACAACTTTTTTTTTTTTTTGCAGAGACAGGTGAGACTCCTCAGGAGACAATGAGCAGAAGCATCAGATAACCAAAGTCAGTGTTGAGAGCACGTTGTCCCCCACCAGGTAACAAACCTGGGTCAAGACTCTGGTGACAACAGATTGTCTAGAAGAACTGCAATGATGGTTGTGCTTATTTTGAATGACAGCCTGCTCGTCCAAGGAGGCTGTTAACCAAGCAGATGTATTACAGCTGAAGCATCTGTCCCTGCTTTTATAACTGGACTCCTTCATATGCCTGAGTGCTGGCTTGTTAACTTATCATCTTTGAAAGGAAGAAGGAATTATTTACAGCAGAAAGAGATCACTGCACCTCAGTACAAGCAACAGGCATGCCAGGCTCAGAGCAGAATCTGAATGGAAGGAGAGGGAGAATGAGAATCACAGAATGGTTTAGTCATTGTGGTTTAACCTGGCAGGCAGCTTGGCACCACACAGCCCTTCATTAACCAGCTCCCAGTGGGATGAGAGAACTGAAAAAAAAAAAAAGAAAGAAAAAAAAAAAAGTGTGAGAACTGATGTGGGTTGAAATTACAGTTTAATAAGAAAAGGGTGGGGAAATGGAAGAGAAAAAAACAGGTGATGCACAGTGAAATTGCTCACTGTTCACCAACTGATGATGATGCCCAGCCAGTCCTCAAGCAGCAGCAGCCCCTCGTCAGCTGCCCCAGTGCCATGGCTGAGCATGGCACCCCAAGGTCTGGCATGTCCCTGGGACCAGCAGAGCTCAGCTGGCCTGGCTGTGTCCCCCCTGCTTCTTGGGCACCCCTAGCCTCCTCACTGGCCAGGCAGCGTCAGGAGTTGGAAAGTCCTTGACTTAGTGAAAGCATTGCTCAGCAACAACTAAAACATTGGTGTGTTATCAACATTATTTCCAACCTACGTCCAAAACCCAGCACCATACCAGCTACTAGGATGAAAACAGACTATCCCAGCTGAAACCAGGACAAATGGAACAGTCTTCAGTTACCAGCTGGTAGGCCACACTACGTTGTACCACACAAGTTGCCTGGTTTCAGGCATCCATTCTGAGAGTTCTGCATTCCATCACAGGTGTCTAAAGTATGTAGAAATATGTTCAAGCTTTTATTGTTGCTGCTGTTTGCTTTTTTTTTCATCTCTACTAATATAAATATATTTGCAGGAAGAGTTTGTTATCAAATGCATCGAAGTCCTTTTCATCTCACTGCACTTTTAGAAGCCAGAGAGGTTTGGCAGTGAGATGAATGATTGCTCTAATTTTGCTAGACACCATCATCCACTTGATAAGGACATGACATACACTTTGATTCTCGATGCCCAATGACAGCTTTAGGTTGGAAGAATATGCTTATTATAAAAGCCTGAGTTTTCATAAATGCAAATTTTCAGATCCTCCAGTTAGGGCAAGTTTGTTCTAACGCTGTCACATAAAAAGGAGCTATAGAACACGTTTCCTATTAATTTTTTAAAGAAAATAGCACTTTTTTTTTTTTTTTTTTTTTTTTTTTTTTTTAAGAAGTGGGTGATAGAGGGTGGGGACGCTGATGATACCACCCAAGAGGAGTCCTTTGGGAGGACTGGAGAAATATCTGCTCCACTCAGATCAGGCTGCTTAGTCTCTAAGATGCTCAGCCCTGTGAAGGCCTTTGTGTGTGTACAAAAACAAACATTTGGACAGACAGCAGTCAATGGTAAATTTCAGGATTTCCACTTTGACATAAGTCCACAGTGCTTTTTCCTTATTTTTTTTTTTCTTTTTGACATTTTTAAACAAACCTGTTTCAGACAATACCAAGAGAAACATTTAATGCAGAAGAATATCTAAGTTTTACTATATCTAAGTGGTTCAGGAGACAGTCCTCCCAATTAATATGACATGTTATATTAGATGAAAACTTTGAAGAAGAATTGTTAATCGAAAGAACATTACCCACAGCATGAGCAGTTATTACCAGTTCTGAGCTTTGCCTTCTTCAAAGCCTTTTTCTCTACTTTGCCTTTGCAAAGAGTTACTTGGAGGTAATGAAGAGTTGCTGAGAAGGTATTTTGAATAATTTGGAGATTGATCTCTCCAGCTATTCCTTAGTTTATCAAACATCCACACAAACTTAAATGAAATTATTATTGTTTTGAAACTATGATATGAAGACAAATAATCAGAGATCTGATCTTTCGAGAGTTTTTTAAAAAAATAAGAAGGAAAATGTTTATAGTGTTTTTCCTGAACTATCAACAGCTTGCTTCTTTCTAAATAACTTGTAAAGAGAATGTCCTAAGATACCATGTGGAACATCAAAACTTAAAAAGGATGAAAGTTGATTATATTACCTCTTCTCATGAGAAAGTAATCTCTGTTGGGCAGAGAAGCAAATAAGCATTTTCTGTGCCCAGTAGCGAGGATAAAGGATATGGCCATGGGAAAGCAAAGATATCTTCAACAACCCTGACAACCATAGGGTATAGATAAAAGCGTAACTACAACTTAGAGAGAATTAAAATAAATGTGGAAAGGTTAGAGGGCAGTGTGAAATCACACTGATAACCCACCTAACTCTTCATTTCCAGAAAGTCAGTTAAAAGGATTTTTGTTGCTGGTGACTACTGCTCTTGTTGGTAGATTTTTCTTTCTTTGGAGGGGAAGAGAGGTGGGAGTTTGAGGGATAATTACACATATTCTCATTCAAAAGAAAGTAAAAAGGAATTAATTTACAACTTAAAGCTCTTAGTTCATAGGTTTTTAAAATATAAGCAACACATATGTTTAATGGAAATTTTAATGGTGAGGGTAACCTGAGAAACAATAGATGAAATTGTAAGAAACGATGTCGAGTATTCAAGTGATGTTTTGACTATAATTAAGAGATTGTGGAAGAAAAACAGGTTTCATAAATGGTTACACAATCCAGACAATTTAGATTTGTTCTCATTGCAGGACTCTCTTCTACCATTGTTTGCCATTTTGAATTTAATCTTTCTTCTGTCTCTAGAGTTTTGCCATTCTTTTCTCTTGCACGTTCTTTATAGACAGAGTTTCTGCAGTGACAGTATTTCATTAGTATTTCTCTATAGGGAAAGGTGTATTTATTTATTTATTTATTTATTTTTTACAGAGTATTAGGAGAATACCTACTGGTGAAATGTAGTGGCTATAGTACAATTTCACAACAAAGTGTCAAATGTCCTATTACTTGAGACATTTAAAACTTAACTGTACAAAACCTATGAATTTTCTACAGGAAAATGATCCTTCATCAGTGAAGGATTATACTAGACTGAAGACCTAAAAGTTCATCTTGTCTCTGATTTCTATATCCCCTCTTGTCTGACAATGTGTAGCATCTGTAAGTAACTGGTATTCCTCTCCAGTCATCTTCTGAGAACAAGAACAATTTCTTCTCCTATTTCCTATGCAGCCCCTTCATGATATTCATGTCTGAAAATGGAGTTTGTATATCCTCCAGGGAAAGTTTATTGCAGTGAGGCAGCCACAATGAACAGAAATGTCAAGTCTTAATGACAAGAAAGCAGTTTACTCAAAAGATACAGATCTTTGAATATAGCAGTGTATGCACAGCTTAGATTATAGGAATTCAACCCTGAAGCAAAGAGACCCTTAAAGACCCCAGAACAGTGATTGCTTGAAAAGGCCATCTACTTTTCATATGCTTCTCGTTTCTTTCAGTTTTTCAGGCTTGTATTCTCTATGATTTTTAATTAAAAGATAATAGCAAAAGATCTTTGGGTTTAAAATTAAATTATCATATTTGTTCTGGTGTTTCCAGTAGTCGTTAGCCGTTCCTTTCAAATATCTCAAAACTGCCAGCAAAAGAAACCACCCAGCTCAATATAAATAGTCAAATGCCCTTCTCTCTATTCTCTTTCTTCCTCAGGCATTCCAAGATGTCAAAACTGGAGAGGAATTCTTGCATTTCTAAAATGGGAGGGATTGGGACTGAAATACCATGGAGAACCCACAGTCTTTGTTCATTGTGGTCTTCAGTTTATGACACAACAAAGAGGTTTTAGCTGGCACATTGGTACCATTCTGCTGCTTGAGATGTTCCCCTCTCCTTAGAGAGATACAGCCACAGTGGAAGGTACTACTGTGGTAGCCATGGGGAGAGGACTGCCTTCACCAACGGTGCTCCTGTTCTCTCAGTTTGGGTTCTGGGAAGACATAAACATTCCTGAATAATGATAGTTCCTGTGCTTCTGTCTGGAGCCTGACAAGTGAACTGCAATGAGTCTGAATCTCCAGTTCACAACACACTCCAGATCCTGACAGGCCTACTGTCTATCAGAGAAGATTTACCTGATATCCCCTTGTCTACAGAGATCATTCTCTTCACCGATTTCAAGTTATTCCAAGAAGTGGTTCTCAATTGCTGCTTTTTCTTTTCCTATACGAGTGAGAATGATCCTAGTACTTGTGTTTATTTCCCTTTCATTTATTTCCTTTTATTTGTCAATTTAGTCTCAGCAAGTTTTTCAGCACAGCTTAAAAGTATCATCACAAATTTGCAGAATAATGAAGCAATAATTAAAGCAGAATAAGCCAATTACCACCTTCAGACAAAACTCCACAAACCAAAACGAAGGTTTGCCCCTACCCTTAAACCAGCTTTTTGCCCAGAACTTGCTTGCAACTGAACCTGGGTATTTAGCTAACTTATATCCTTTTAAATATCTTACTCATATCTGTAATACTTAGGTGATAATAGAAAAAAAAAAAAAAAAAAAAGCAGTCATAGGCATACATTTATTTCTAAGGCATTCTCTTAAAAATGTATCAATTTAGCTTACATTTGAAAGGTCTCCTAGTTTTAGCTGACAGAGTTAATTCTCTTCATAGTACCTTATATGGTGCTGTATTGGATTTGTGATGAAAAAAAGTGTTAAAAACACATTGATGTTTAGCTGCTGCTAAGCAGTGCTTACATAGAGTCAAGGATTTTTCTGTTTCCCACCGCCTCACCAGTGAGTAGGCTGGGGGTGTGCAAGAATTTTGAAGGGAACAAGACCAGGACAGCTGACCCCAACTTATTCCTTTGATATCTCGTACCATATGGTGTCATGCTCAGCAAGAATTGTCTGAGTAAAAAGAAGGAGGGGGGAACATTCAGTGCTAAGACATTTGCCTTCCCCAGCAACTGTTACATGCAATGAATCCCTGCTGTCCTGGAAATGGCTGAATACATGCCTGCTAATGGGAAGTAATGAATGATCTCCTTCTTTTTTTTTATTTTTTATTTTATTATTTTTTATTTTTTTGCTTGTGTGTGCAGCTTTTGCTTTACTTAGTAAACTGTCTTTATCTCAATCCACAACTTTTTCTCACTTTTACCCTTATGATTTTCTTCCCCATTCCATTTGCAGGAAAAGAACAAGCAGCCTGGTGGTGCTTAACTGCCTATTACAGTTAAACAACAAAAGGAAACTAAAACAATATCTTAGAAATGATGAAGGCACAAAACTTTTCCAAGAAAGAAAGCAGAATAGACAGAGAGTGAAGGTTAAAATTCCTTCACTCCCATGCTGGAATTTAAGGCAGATCATAGACCAGACAAAATGCTTCTGTACAAGTTTATTTCTTCAGTCTCTGTCCACCTCCCCCTCACATGTTACTTCATTTCACTGAGAAGGCTGAAATCAATATCATGAGTAGAGAAACACACAAATTGGAGAAGCGTGTGTCAAGTGGCAACATAAAAAGAGCAAGTGAGAATTCTGTTGATAAAATCTCCAAAAAAAACGTATGCACCATCAACATGTATTCATTTCCATAAAAAACAAATTGGTAGTTGATGCTGATGAAGGCTGCTGTACACTTTACCGCTAATAAATGACACCAGGGGCCTTGTTACAAAGTATTTCTAAACATAAGAAATTCTGTAATGGGGCCCCCAAGGGCTGAGTCCATAAACTGTGGACCCTTTTTGTGCAGCATATGCACAGCCACTTGTTTCCAAGGCAACTAACGGAGTACATGAGCAGTATGAAACAGCTGCTGTATAGAAGTTAAATGAAGCCTTCTCAATTATTTTCATTCTGTGCTAGGTCTTGCATATTAGGAAACACTGTCTTTCCTTGATTTTGGACCACTGTATTAACCTGTATTTAGATAACCCCTATTACGTAAAAGTCATCAAAAGAAATAATATGGCGTGTCACAAATGAGAATAGTAGGGTACAATCTTAATTTATTTTTTTTAACAACTGAAAAAAAGTCACCTCTTTCATCAGAAGGCAGCTGCAAGACATGAATCAGAAAAACCAGCAGCTGTATCCCATTTGAGGACTATAATGTAGCAGAGTAGTATCAAAGATAATTGGTTTGTTCCTTTTCCAGTTTGATTCTGGTCACACTGCTGCTGACAATTTAACACCAGCCACATTTTCTAGAATGTGCTGTCAGTTCTGCTCATTTGTTCTGCATCAGCCAACAACTTTTCCATCACCAAAAACATACCTGAAGGTATGGGGGAAAAATAGCTGTAGACCCCAAATACCTTAAACCATTACTTCTTTCCACATCACTTGAAGAATCACTTCATCCAATTTGAAATTTTAATGCTTTTTGTAAGTGTTGATTTTTTTTCAACATTAATCTCAGAAGGCCAGGAAAGGTTAGAACAAGAGAATTCTATAAAAGTCACTGCTATATAAGCTAAAAGTAAACATATCCTACATACTATTTGATCATCCATCCTTAAACGGTCTCAGAAAGGTCCCTAGGACTAACCTGAAGAATAACCTTCTTTGGTTGTCCCAGTTCTAGTCTTACTGGAAAAAAAATAAAAATAAAAAAAATGAGGGTAGGAAGGTCCTACAGAGGGTCTTGGACAGGATGGATTGATGGGCAGAGGCCAATGGGATGAGGTTCAACACAGAGGTTCCCATGCATGAGGGAATTGCATTTCCCATGCAATATTACGAACTTGAGGCAGAGTTTGTAGTATTTGGGAAAGCTGTGCAGAGGAAAAGGATCTGGAGGTGCTGATTGATGCTTGCCTGAATGTGAGCCAGCAGTGTGCCCAGGTGGCCAAGAAGGCCAACAGCATCCTGTCTTGTATCAGGAATAGTGTAGCCAGTAGGGTCAGGGAGGTGACCATCCCCTTGTACTCTGCTCTGGTAAGGCTGCATCTCAAGTACTGTGTTCAGTTCTGGGCCCCTCAGAACAAGAAGGACATCGAGGCACTGGAACATGTCCAGAGAAGGGCTTGGAATCTGGTGAAGAGCCTGAAACCCAAGTTCTGTGAGGAGCGACTGAGGGAACTGGGGGTGTTTGGTCTGGAGGAGGCTCAGGGGAGACCTCATTGCTCTCTACAGGTACCTGAAATGAAGCTGTGGGAAGCTGGGGGTCAGCCTCTTCTCACAGGACTAGAGGGAATGGTCTCAAGTTAAGCCTGGGAAGATTTAGGTAGGAAATGAGGAGACATTTCTTCTTAGAAAGAGCAGTCAGGCATCGGGACTGGTTGCCCAGGGAGGTGGTGGAGTGTTTAAGGAAAGGTTGGACATGGTGCTTAGGGACATGGTTTAGTGGGTGATATCAGTGCTAGAGGGATGGTTGGACCAGATGATCTTGGAGTTTTTTTCCAACCTTAGCAATTCTATGTGAATCTCTCATCAGCTCACAGTTGCACATTAGTTAGCAATACACAATTGTACTTTAAGTACTGAAGCCAAACCAAACAAAGGATTTGGATTGCAAATCCTATGGTACGGGTTCTGTGTATCTTGCTCAATCCATTTAGAGCTAAAATGAGTCAGACCCTCTACATCGATGCGCCAGTTTGAATTTGAGAAATCTACCGTGTTTTAGGTGCAAATATGTATAACATCTACAAACGTGATTCATTAACTATTTAGCACTAATTGCAATTTAAATACAAAGCTTTGAGGAAGGTAAATAAAGAGACAGATAGTTTTCAAGTTTCCTATGAATGCTATAGTTGTTAATTAATAAAGCTGTCTTATCCCAGAGGGAGGAGAACAAAAAGCAGGGCAACACACAGACTACTGCATACCACTGTCCCAACACAAAAGCATCTCTCTCTCTCCTTCCTTGGAGCACAGCAGAGTGGTCAGGGCTGACTAGCTTAGCACAGATAATAGCAGAATGAATACCCAGGGCCAGCGCCCTTATAGGATGGATGTGAAAGAACTCACCACTCTTCCTCCCAGAGCAGCCTCACAGCATTGCACTCATAAGCTCAGAAAACACATTACCTACATTTCATTAAAAGCAAATCCTAGAAGAGGTTATTTTCCCTTCAAGACACCATGCAAGAAATAAGGTTATAGGTACTAAAATAGCTACAGTGTATATTAAATTCACCGAAGTTTTGATTAAAACTATGAAGCTGTGCTTCACAGTAGATGAAACAAACTCACTCATGTACAAAGGCTCCCATCTTTGCCTTTTCCTTGCTTCAGACCTTGATATTTTTTTCAGAGCAGTTTCAGATCTCTTTCAAGCCACAAGCCACATGCACCATGTATTATGTTTATAGCCATAAACCTGTCATTTGGTGGAACTCTTTTGGATAGGCATTTCATTTTTAAAGTCTCTTGAGAAGCAGCTGACTTTTCCATGGGTCAGCATTTAAAAATCACAGAAAACCTTACAGATTCTCATATTCTCAGCAGAATGAACTAGTCTCATCACCTGTTTCTGTGATATGCCTGATGACATGCAATGCCACCCACTTTACACTGAAGGTGTACGCCAAACTCACAGTATTGATTTGGAAGTTTTAATAAAACTAGTGAATAAAACTAGTGACTTTGTGTAAGCAATGTCACAGCCTGAGCCTGGATCCAAAGGAACAGAGATAGATACATTCCTTTCTAAAAGTGTACCTGCAAGTCAGAACTTGAATAGTCAAAGGTAAAACTTACAGCTAAGCCCCCAAAAGATATTAATACAGGGAAGAAACAAAGGCACAACTGAAGTACCAAGGTACTTCAGTAAAACTAGCCTAAGGATCAATGTGCTTTCTTTACCACCACCCCATGGAGACACTACTGTTGAACACATAAGTGTCACAACATAGCAGCCAACATTAAAAAAAAACATCTTTTCCAGTATGGCAACACATTTAGAAGCAAGATATGCTTTGCATTTCCAAGTGTCCCAAAGCCCACATAGCCACCAAGGAAGCAACATAGCTCCAGAAACAAAGCAATGTTTGTCTCTCTTCCCAAAGACTCTTCCTAGTTGCATTATCATTGACAGGGCAACCAATGCTGTTAGATGGCAAATTTGCACAGGTGTCCTGCCATGGATGTGCCTGGAGGGATTCTCATATAACAAGGAGAGCAGAGAAACTTTGGAATAAGCAGTTTCTTTTTCTCTGAATATCTCATATTGCAGAGTTTCTCATAGTCTTCCCTGTACTGAAGTATAGGTAGAAAACCTCAAATGTCTTTGTGGGAATTGCCAGTTAAACAAGAGCTGACACCTCTTATCTGTAGTATGAAAAAAATCCTAGTCTTTGTTTGTTTTTCTTTAACACCTATACCACAACATAAATTTAAAATAGCATTACCTAACCTTACAGTTGAGAGGAAAAAGAACTTCAGTGGATTCAGCACTCATCATTAGAAAGGCTAATTTTTATCCATCCCTTGATGAAGACTTCTCCAATTCCATCCAGTGATGTTGTTGAGAATTTGCTACTTTTAAAACAAAGATTTAAAAAACAAAGCCAAGTGAGTTTGCTCCTGAAGAATTATGTAAAAATCAAATCTATTGTATATGCTGACAATACCAGCTCTAAAGGTCTTTGGAAACACTGTTCACAAAGCATGAAAATTCTGAACAAATGGAAAACTTTATGGCAATACAAAAAGCATAACCACTGCTTTTACAATTCCTGTTGACACTTAAAATACTTAAAAACAAAAATGGACACATGGGTTATTTATTTATTTATTTTAACTTTAATTCTTCTTCTGAAAATAGCTCCTAACTTAGTTATTTTAAAACAGAAATGGCATCTTTTTAGCACTGAACTTGTAGGCAATTCATCAGGTTGCGAATTCTAACCTGACACTTACAATACACCAAATGCTTTCTCAATACTGCTGTTGCACCATCTGCTTTGATATTGCTTCAGAATTATACTTAAAAATATGTAGCTAGAAGCAAAATGAGGTTTATAGAATTTGACTACAATCTATATCTTTCTGGGAGGGAGGATTAATCTTCAGTGCTGGAAAGCTTTTATGCTTCATAATTTTTGACAACATTTGAAAAACAGAACACAACTGGCACTGCCACAAGGATGTAAAAGTTTGCTCTTTCCAAATCCTAAAATAGTGGTGTTCTCGCTAAGTTCTTCAAAGGAATAATTTGTGTGATGTCGTTTTTCTCCTTAAAATCTAACCAACAGAAGTATCTGGGATTCATTTTAATGTTTCTTTTATATGACTATTAAACCAAAATGTTATGTAACTTTAAAATAACATTCTACATTAAAATACATTTTGAAAAGTCTGTGTTATCATTTTCTTAAAGACTGTAACAACTCAAAAGATCAATTCTTTTGTGGACATACATAGCATAAGTGAATGGAGAGGTTCGTGTAGCTTTGTGTCTTAGTATAAATAATGTAGATTTTACAGTTTCAGTTAGAAAGTTATATGGAGTAATCAAATTTCAGGGTAAGAAAGCAGATGATTTTATGAGACATCCTGTGATTGTTCTCACTTATTCCTGCTATTGGTGAAAAGGGGCCAATAAAGTAAAAAATCTTACTGTTTCATGGTGCTCTGTCTAAATATGACCTAAATGTTGCAATTCATATGATGAAAATGAAGCTGTTTCTGAATGCTAGTTGGCTCTAGAGTGGCAATAAGAATTGTTGCAAGTTTTTATTTGGAAATCGTATTTTACTAGAACTGCTGAGTGGGAAGGTCTCTGCTCTTCCTCTCAAGCATCTAGTGCTGGACTCTGTCAGAAACAGAATCCAACACTGGATAGATCATAAGTTTAAGCAGCACTGGAAACCTTGCTCTGGTTTGTCATTATTCCAAGCAGGAAAACAAACAAACAAAAATCCAAAATGACTCTCAATTTTATCTTTTGTGAACTCTTAGCTATAGGAACATAAAGCAATGATGAAACAGGTAAAGTGTATTATTTATATTTGTGCCTTTGAAAAACATTCTGCCCAAAAAAGGCAGGAAAACTGTAGAGATACCAGCTATGATTGCACAATACCCTTTCATTGCAGGTTTCAGACATCTTTTCCTAGTAAACTTCAAAGCTGTAAGATGAAGATTTTTGTTACTTCTCAAGAGGATTTATTCCATATCTAGAAATTTCTTAATAATCCAAAGTCAGAACTGTGCCTTGAAGCATTTCAACACTTCTCCAGAGGGTGTTCTACTGCTTAAAAGTTTTCAGCAGGGATGGTCACAATTCTCAGAAATCACAAGTACTTCTTCCAGTGCAAGCCCATTTCTGCTTGCAGCTAATGGATTTTAGAGCAAGTGCAGTGAATTGACTTGAGCTTGTTCAGAGGAGCATGCAGCCCAATGGAGCATCAGATACGAGTCGACAAGTGAGCGTACCATTGATTAGAAAACAGTGATTATGTACAAGGATCACTTCTTTACGTTCTGCCCCTCACTCATTCATCCAAATATTTTTCTAACTTGTTTTCATACTTCACAAGTTCTTTCTGAGTGCAAAGAGAGCAATAAGGAAAATGAATCCTTATATCAAGTTTTGCCTTATTTATCTGCTTATGCTAGAATGGACAGGACACAACCAGTTCCACAGGGCTTACACAGTCATAAGCATATCTCTACTGTCACACAAATTGATACCGTTGAAGTTTAGCTTAAGATCTAAATTGTATTCTTCAGACTGGTTACCCCACTACTTTCTTCAGTCTCAAATACAACTGTTTCTTTGCAGTTCTCCTCTAACTCTGCCACTTGCTCAAGTGATCCCAGCCTATTTCCCATCCCCCATTTTGTCTTACTCCTCCAGCCTTCTCTTATCTTCCACAGTAAAATTTTCAAACATCCATCTTTGCTTACCATTTTGTACTCCACACTTGGGTGTAGCTCCTTCTAACAAAGCTCATCATTTGTTCTTCTACAATTACTGCCTTTAAGTTCCCATTTGCTGAGGGGAAAATATGAATAAAATAAGACTGCTGATGTGTTAAGGCTTCTGCTCATCATTCTTTTGCACTTCATTCCTTTCTTGCATGCATCTACTGTTTCTTTTCCAGATTCTTTGTAGCACAGCTTTAATCAAGGTCCATTACAAGGACTCTCAGATTAGGTCAGTAGTAGCAATAACACTGTTTTCAAAGCAGAATGTGGGTTATGCTCATCATACATTACAAAGCTTGTTTCCTGCCCATGTTCTTTATTGAAATGTGTGATGCTGCTTCAACTGGAAGCATTCAAATTGTTTTTCAAAAACTACACTACAGTGACTGAGGACTGCTCAAAATAAAAGCATTATATGAACTTCACACTGCCCCAGCTGTGTAGGTAAGCATTTTTCCCATTTTGTAAGTAAGAAATTGATTTACAAAAAGATGGGGTTTACATGTAAAAAGATCACATGCTAAGTCAGTCACAAAGCACAGCTAGGTCTGGAAATAATTTCTCTCTGTGCTCGCTAAGTGTCATAGCACAACTTCACAGAAACCTGTACGTAGCAAAGCTGCCAGTGCCCAGACTCCCCTGCTCTTACTGCTGAGAATTTCTGGAGAACTGACAGTCTCAGTTGCATAAGCTGGCTCTGTTGACTCCAGAAAGATCCGTGAGCATCCCCCAAATATACTTTTAGCTTTTTTTATTTTTTTAATTTGTTTTTAACATAAAGACATTTGTTGTGAAAACTACAACATGCATACAACTCTTGTATAATCAGTCTTGCTCCTCAAGAATATCCAGAGTAGCATATTTATGGTTTTGGCAACACATGTAAATCTACGCTAATTATTGCATTGATGAAAAAATTATCTGAATTGTCTTCAGCAAAGCAGAAGTAAACTACCTAATATCCCCTCCATATACACACAACTAATCCAAATCATTCTGTCATTAACTGAGGCTCTTTAATTTAAATTTTGTATTTAAAAATATAAACTAAACAACATTTTCTTCTTCTATTGTAGACAAAACAAATGGTCCCCAATTTCTTTTAAACAATATTCCTGTGCATGAGACTGGTAACATAATTAAGAAATGTATTCAAGCTATTACTAATTTAATACAGATCATCAATGCTTCCATCAGAAAGCTGTTTATGGCCAACACTGTCACTACTGAATTTATGTAATGTAAATATAAATATATTTTATTCATAGAATATTTTTGCAACTTCAATTATGGAGTAAGTATTTATTTGGAATTCATTATTTTTTGTTTGATAACCATCATTAATTCATGTTCAACTGATTAAGCCTGCTATAAGCTTTAGTGAACATTATACAAGATAAAACACAGATTTGTAGAGATCTGTATTTTCCATACAACTTCAAATCTGGAATCTGTGGACAATGGTATTATGCTGTTTCATAACACCATTGAATGTTATGTCATAATTTAATGACCACTGAATTTTATGTTGTAATGGCATGGATACTCATGGAAATATATCACAATCCTTTCTATTAAAAACAATCTAAATCTCTATACAAGAAGAGATATGTATTGATTTAGAGTTTAAGCTCCTCTCTACTTTTAAACTGCACAAAGTTATCACTCTTCTCACTACACGTCTTCATTTCTGCATATCAGATTAAGATGTTAGGTGTTTCCCCCCCCCCACACACACACACTTCATAGGAGTATAAATGCTTGCTTAGCAAACAACCAAGCTCTCAGCACAAATGCTTCAGTTTAAAAGGGTAGTGTGTTTAAGTATACACTGTAAGTTTAATCTTTCCTCACATTTTCTCTTAAGCTAAGGCAGAGTGCTAAAATTTGTGTTCGAATAAAAAATAAGGTTTGTAAGTTCTTGAACTGACTTTTTATATTTCCTAGAGCTTATTAAGAAATGAGAGGCAAAAAGAACTAATTAAAACAATAAGTATATGATGGAGAAATAAAGACAGCACTGGTACCCTTTTCTATAGATTCTATTCCACTGAGAAATCTACTTTGGTTATCCAAGGGAACAAAAGTTCAGGATGATACATAAAACTATTTTACTGAAGTCAACAAAAGCTGAAGACAGAAACACTGAATTAGTCCAAAACAAAAATGCCTACTCATAAAACCAAACAGCTGTGTTGAGATAATTTCTGGTAAACAAGGGGAGCATGAAGCCAGAAATTAATGAACCAAAACAGCAGTGCTAGAAATTAAGCCCAATTAGTGAATACAATAATAAAAAGAATTGCTATCTCCCTCTCACTTTATTTTTTCAGTATGCTGGTTCAGAGATCTTAATTTCACACTGACACTAACAGAAAACGTGGACTGAAAGGAGAAAGTGCAGTGTCACAGCTGCTGTGCTGCACATGTAGGACCCATGAATTCACAATTATTACTATTTGGCCACAGTTACAAAAAGCTGAAGACCAAAGACTTTAATGATATAGACAGTACATGCTTCAGCACATGCACTAAACAGTACACCCAGCTGAGCTCATGTGGCCAGCCTACTCACTCCTATCCCCCTTCACCTTACTTCTTTCTTTTGCACTGTTTTGGTTTTGCCACTCATCTGCAGCCTGACTTTGCTGTCCAGTGTTGAATCTTCAGCTTTTGTGAGTCTTCCAGCCAAAAAAAGCAGATACAGGTGACATATTAAGCTAACTTTGTCTATATTTGCCAGGTTTAAATCCATTAATGATCGCTACTGGATTACAGGAAAGCACTACAATCTGAAACATTTTCATTGCTAACGTTTTCTGTTTCTATTGATTCTGTAAAGTTACAGTGGCATGTAATTGGCATTAATACTTTTTCACATGCACCAAAATTACCAGAGCAGTTCCATCTTCTAACCAGATGTCTGCTTAACTATCAACTTGAAAGAAAGCCTCTCCATATTTTAACCTTCCCAACTGGTTTACAACTGTAGACAATCTGACTCTGAAAATGAAATTCCATGAAAGTCTATAGATTCATACTAATGCCTTTGTCTGTGTACATGAATTCAATGACTGTTCTTTCTGAAATAAGATTAACTGTCTCCAAAAACTATGCTTGATCCAAAGGTAACTGTCACCAATATATTCTCACTTTGTGTTTCAGGCTCAAGTAACAGTTGTATTGAAGAAACTGTTATAGTCACTTCCGTCCCCCAAATTGTCACTTCCTTTGTACTAGAAGAATCTTTTCTACAGCATCTGCCCTAGATGCATTTAAGGCTACACTTTAAAGAGACAGACTGTTTGGATTGCAGTAATGAGCCTCCCCTCAAAACTGTTACATTTTTCTCTTGAGTCAAAGATAATGTTTTGTTGTTGTTTAATCTCCTGTTAGACGCAGAAGAGAAACAGAATGGTATAGACCTGTATTTATGTTTGGGGCCCATGTTTTGTACAAAATTAATTTATTAAGAAAGGTTGCATATGTGTTCAAACTAAGTGACTGTATACTATCAATATTATGATAGTATTTAGGACTCCACATTAAACAACCATAACTTTACAGAATCACAAAATGGTTGGGGCTAGACCTGTGAAGGTCATTGACCCTCCTGCCCCACCAGGGGCATCCAAAGCAGGGAGCCCAGGCCCATGTCCAAGTGGCTTTGGATATTCTTTGAGGAGGAGACTCCACAGCCTCAGTGGACAACCTGTGCCAGGGCTTGGTCACCATAAACCACTGATTTCTGTGTTCACACAATTTTTGTAAAACTCATTGGTGAACTTACCTTTTGAAACTTTTAACACTAAGGCAACTAAGTCTCACACTTTCTCTAAGACTTTTATTTGAAGTTTTCAAAACCATAACATGGTCTCTTTGCAATAAACCTGTGAAATTAAATGTAGGACAAAGGACACAAAAGGAACTATAAATGGATACATATTGGAACTATATGGATATATATTGGAACTATAATGAACACAATTGCATTTTTAAACACATAATGTTAATCTACAAGCAGAGAGAAGGCTTAAATATGGTAAAGAAAAACAAACATTACGGCATTGGTGATTGTTTTTGATACTAAAAATGTATTACCCACAATAAGTCATATTAAATTTCATTCAAATATTCATACTAAAAGATATTATTCATAAAATAAATATTGGTTATCAGTCAGCACTACCCCAAATCAATTTTGGAAATTTTAAGAGAGCCTTAGAGAGTAATCCTTCACGAAGGATAACATAGTATCCATACATAACATAACATAGAATAATACAGCAGAAAGACTGAAAGAATAGTGTCCTTGTCCTTTATTGATGGCACCAAATTCTGAAATGAAACTCAGCAGGTAGGAAGATCCAAAATGGATTTCAAAGGCTCTCCTCTTATCATACAGTGATTGAATACCAAACTACATTTTTTTCTAAAGACATTACAAATCCCTCCCATTTTAAAGAAAACCCACCAGAAATCCACTGTGATATAACCTTTGTAATAGAATAAGCACTTCTTTTTAGGAAACCATCATTGCTCACCAGTACTAAATCATTTCTTGTCATAGTGCCAGGAGCAGCACATGGATGCACTCACACACACACATTCACTCTTCTAAAATACTCCAGAGGAGAGCATCTACACCCTATACCCATTAAGACTTTACCTAAATAGAGGTAGTAATACAACCATCCCAGGGAACATGTCTGCTTAGAAAACTGGTAGTAGTACACAGCTTACGCAGTTCTTTTCTACTGGTTTTAATCAGTCATGTAACGAAAAGGCTACCATCACTTCCATTAATCTAAGTTAGTTTGCTCATCACTTCTTGCTGTATCCTTTTTAGCTGAGGAGATAATTCCTCTTTGTTGAGAACCAAAGTGAGCATATGGACATAATATTCAGCTATAATAATACTGCTTTACATCTTTCTGACAATATAACAGCACTGGATATTAGTATAATTTACTCCCACTTCAAGTCTCCTTTTCATTGACAGAACAGCATGAAGAGATCTTCATGTAAGTGAAAATAAGTCCCGTATGAATTCTAGGACAAAATTATGACGTAGTGAATGTGAAACAGTGAGAAAAAACTTGGGATGTAGATGGAAAACATACAATTAAATTATCATTTCAACTTGAGGGCTTTCTGAGTATTGCAAAATAAATAGGGAATATCTATTTAGTTCACACTTAGACAACAAATCATAATTTCTCTGCTCTCCAGAGATGATTGCAGTGAGGCACATGATTAATACATTATGGTGTATTAATCACACATTATGCTGTATCTGTATTCTGTTGGCGGTGTTGCACATGAACTGCTGGAGAAGATTTCAGTTTCTTGTGGTAGCTACTTAACACCTCTCCTGCAGTACTGACTTCCACGGGGATCGTTCTCAGAACAAAACCAACAAAATTAAATCCTGTATCATATGAGAGGTGACATCAAACGACATTATCAGGTACTGGGCACCTTCAGGACACTTCATGGTGCAAAGGATCAAAGACTGTTAGAGACCTCACTGCCATGTTCACATAGTTTGGAGTTACACAGCTTCAGCAATAATGCTGCCAGCTATACTCTTACCAGGCCTAAGTAAATCAGCAAAACCTTCAGGCATGCCACATTCTTATTCCTCCTTCAGCAGAGCCACTTTGTAAACAGAGACAAATGTCCAGCAGTTGCCTTGTTCTCACCCTACCATCCTCTCAGTACTCCAGAGGCAGGGAGGAGGAGGAATGAAGGCACCAAGGAAGCCTGTTCCCTGTCCTGCAGAGCCTGTGCTGGAGGAAGAAGTAGGCTCTGGAAATGGTCCTACTTGGGATGCAAGGTCACCTGTGCAACTTGGAGGTTTGGCGCTAAATTAATTCCATCACTAACAAGATTGTTTGCAGTACACATTTGCACAGGATATGATTTTAGAATGCACTCCTCCCAGTCATATGAGCATAAGTTACATAAACAACTCTGAGAAGTAGCTTTATACAAATGAACAAATGACTTTTTATTTGTTTGTTTGTTTTGTTTTTTCTTCCTTTTTTTCCCCTCACAGTGTTTACTAAGCACAGGAAACTAAAATGAGGTTCAAGACAGTCCTGTCTTGGTATATCCACCTTATCCTTGAGAGACTTTCCTTCCACTGCTTCTTAAAAAGATGAGAAAGAGTCCTCTCTGACATGACGTCTGGTCTACATCTTCAGGCAAGTTCCTCCCCTCTAAAGAGGCAAAGATAAACCACAGCTCTTCATCTATGTTACCCTCTTTGTTACATACTCATGTAACATACTCATGCCAGTCTTAAAGTGGGAGCAAAGAGAAGGCAAACCAGTGTTCCCATTATAAAGAAGGCTTTAGGCTGACAGAGAGGCAATTTTAGGCATCCATAATTAGATTTCACAGCCAGATCGGATTCAAAAACTCCTTTTCCAATGCATTTATCAATTGGTATTAAGTACTTTAACAATGTAAGATTTAGTAAATTATTTCAAAGCATTGTGAGGTTAGACCTTAATCATATATGGCAGAAAGAGAAATGTATGGGATACTAAATCAAAACCAAGGCAAATTATAGTACAAACTATAGCAAGATAATTCATTGTTAAGAGCTTATTTTAATCTAGTTCTACAACCTTCTTCTAATTCCTCACCTGTCTACCCACCTTCTTAAAAAAAAAAAAAAAAGCTTATAGAAAGATATACTTGTTTCCACCAGCAAACGCCTTTCACATATACAAAGGACCAACTGAAGAACTATCATTTGTCTGTTTGCCATCCATTTTAAATGGTATTTTTATTTCAGGCTTCATTTTACAGGAGTGTAACATTTTTAATGTAGCAGAGATTCAATCCACTAAAACTTAATTTCAAATGCTGCTTTTCCAGCTTAAGGCATATGCATCATTATGTCAGCACAAAAATTCTTCACATTGCATTTTTAACAGGATACTCGAACTATTCGCAGTGAAACATTCTTAATTATGAGAATGAATTCTTGCTGTCATCACTGCACTTTAAAGATATGATATCTAATTTTGTTTAATTATTTCCCATATTCTGGGAAAAGGTAGCAGAATATGAGCAATTATGGGCTACCAAAGGGTGGTAAGACAGTGGTGGTATAATCACAGAATCACACAGAATTTCAAGGTTGGAAGAGACCTCAAGATCATCGAGTCCAACCTCTGACCTAACACTAACAGTCCCCACTAAACCATATCCCTAAGCTCTACATCTAAATGTCTTTTAACGACCTCCAGGGATGGTGACTCCACCACCTCCCTGGGCAGCCTGTTCCAATGCCTCACAACCCTTTCAGTAAAGAAGTTCTTCCTAACATCTAACCTAAAACTCCCCTGGCGCAACTTTAGCCCATTCCCTCTCATCCTGTCACCACCCACGTGGGAGAACAAGCCAACCCCCACCTTGCTACAGCCTCCTTTAAGGTATCTGTAGAGAGCGATAAGGTCGCCCCTGAGCCTCCTCTTCTCCAGGCTGAACAAGCCCAGCTCCTTCAGCCGCTCCTCATAGGACTTGTTCTCCAGGCCCCTCAACAGCTTCGTCGCCCTTCTTTGGACCCGCTCAAGCACCTCGATGTCCTTCTTGTAGCGAGGGGCCCAAAACTGAACACAGTACTCGAGGTGCGGCCTCACCAGAGCCGAGTACAGGGGGACGATCACCTCCCTAGCCCTGCTGGTCACACTGTTTCTGATACAAGCCAGGATGCCGTTGGCCTTCTTGGCCACCTGAGCACACTGATGGCTCATATTCAGCCGACTGTCCACCATCACTCCCAGGTCCTTCTCTGCCTGGCAGCTCTCCAACCACTCATCTCCCAGCCTGTAGCTCTGCTTGGGGTTATTGCGCCCCAGGTGCAGGACCCGGCACTTGGCCTTGTTAAACTTCATGCAGTTGACCTCAGCCCATCGGTGCAGCCTATCCAGAGCCTTCCTACCCTCGAGCAGATCGACACACGCACCTAGCTTGGTGTCATCTGCGAGCTTACTGAGGGTGCACTCGATGCCCTCGTCCAGATCATTGATGAAGATGTTAAAGAGGACCGGCCCCAGCACCGAGCCCTGGGGGACGCCACTAGTGACTGGCCTCCAACTGCACTTGACTCCATTTACCACAACTCTTTGGGCCCGGCTATCCAGCCAGTTTCTAACCCAACGAAGCGTGCGCCAGTCCAAGCCCAGAGCAGCCAGTTTCTTGAGGAGAATGCTGTGGGAGACGGTGTCAAAAGCCTTGCTGAAGTCAAGGTAGACCACATCCACAGCCTTTCCCTCGTCCACCCAGCGCGTCACTTTGTCATAGAAGGAGATCAGGTTCGTCAAGCAGGACCTGCCTTCCATAAACCCATGCTGACTGGGCCTGATCGCCTGCTTGCCCTTCAAGTGCCGCATGATGACTCCCAAGAGGATCTGCTCCATGAGCTTCCCTGGTACTGAGGTCAAACTGACAGGCCTGTAGTTCCCCGGGTCAGCCCTCCGGCCCTTCTTGTAGATGGGCGTCACATTTGCTAGCCGCCAGTCAGCTGGGACCTCCTCCGATAGCCAGGACTGCTGATAAATGATGGATAGGGGCTTGGCCAGCTCCTCTGCCAGTTCTCTCAGTACCCTTGGGTGGATCCCATCCGGCCCCATCGACTTGTGCACATCCAAGTGCCGTAGCAGGTCACCAACCAGTTCTTCGTGAATGGTGAGGGCCACATCCTGCTCCCCATCCCCTTCCACCAGCTCAGGGTACTGGGTATCCAGAGAACAACCGGTATTGCCGCTAAAGACTGAGGCAAAGAAGGCATTGAGCACCTCCGCCTTTTCCTCATCTCTTGTAACTAAGTTTCCCCCCGCATCCAGTAAAGGATGGAGATTCTCCTTAGTCCTCCTTGTTGTGTTGATGTATTTATAAAAGCGTTTTTTGTTATCTTTAACGGCAGTAGCCAGATTGAGCTCCAGATGAGCTTTGGCCTTCCTAATCTTGTCCCTGCACAGCCTCGCTACATCCTTATAGTCCTCCCTAGTGGCCTGCCCACTTTTCCAAAGATTATAAACCCTCTTTTTTCTCCTAAGCTCAAGCCACAGTTCTCTGTTGAGCCAGGCTGGTCTTCTTCCCCGCTGGCTCATCTTTGGGCACATGGGAACAGACCGCTCCTGCGCCATTAGGATTTGCCTCTTGAAGAGCGCCCAGCCTTCCTGGACCCCTCTGCCCTTCAGAACCGCCTCCCAAGCGATTCCACCAACTAGTGTCCTGAGCAGCCCAAAGTCAGCTCTCCGAAAGTCCAATACAGTGGTTTTACTGGTTCCCTTCCTGGCCTTGCCAAGAATAGTGAACTCCACCATTTCGTGGTCACTCTGCCCAAGACAGCTCCCGACAATCACATCCTCCACCAGTCCTTCTCTGTTTGTGAAGAGAAGGTCTAGCAGGGCACCACCCCTGGTAGGTTCACTAATCAGCTGCGTCAGGAAGCTATCTTCCACTTTCTCCAGAAACCTCCTAGACTGCTTTCTCTGGGCTGTGTTGTGCTTCCAGGATATGTCAGGGAAGTTGAAGTCCCCCACGAGTACAAGCGCTGAATAATGCATAATCAAAGAAAACAATTTAAATAAGAGGTGATTGTGTGTATAAAACGCATAGCTTATTGTTCAAATGATCAAATGGTTTATTTTTCTGCATGTGTTCTACCAGTGTGTTTTATTAATAGGCACTCAAATACCTAATATGGTGTTTTCAGGATTTGTATCAACTTCTTTCCTGGTGGTTTTTCCCAGTAGTTGGAAGGCCACCTGGTTCAAATTTCTCATGGCTTATTTCTTTCTCCGCTAATGTTCAATAGTTATTGTTTTATTGCAATGTATTTACAAGAAACAAGCAATTTTTTTCAAGGTGCCAAGAGCTTCAAGCTTTGTTTGTTTATAGCTCCTCTGTGCACTACTACAAGTCTCTTAGATTCAACTGCCAATGTAAGAGATTAAGGGGCTAAGTAAGTTTGACTGGTGCAGGAATCTTTCAAATATGTTCCTCTAGCTCAACTCTTCACTGACAGTTTTTATTTAATGATAACTGAAAAAAAAAACCACACCACACAACCAAACAAAAAAACCCTTGGTGCAGAAGGAATGACAAAAGAATGACATATTTCAGGCACAATTCAGTATCTGTTCATAACTCTGAAAAAAATAAAATAAAATTTGACAAAATTATAAAGCTTGTTGGCCTGTTTGCTTGCTCTTGCTGTTTGTTGTTGTTGTTTTGTTTTTAAATACCTACAATTAATCTTCAGCTTGATAGTGTTGGAGCAAATGTTTGCTGACCTGTAGCTTGCCTGCAGGGCAATAAATATTCATTAAGTTAAAAATAAATAAATAAATAAATATATATATATATATATATATATATACACACACACACACACACTAGAGAAATCTATCTTGGCTCCTGTTCCTCATACATCAGTGCTGCCTCTGGCATTTCATCACCAGAAATTGAGATTGATCCTTACATAGGTTACACGCTGCTTTACATTTGTTTTTCTAGGGAGGGTTGAATTTTCATTGCTGATGAAAAGAGCTATTTACTAATATCAGCAACTAAATTCATGGTTACCACAAAAATGTCTCTGCCAATGCAACTTACTTCTGGCTGGCCCTGCTATTTCATTCCTGCTCCTCTCCAACATAGAAATTAAGTTGTAATAAAAACTTTAATGATGCACAGAGATGAGCCCCTCTTGCTCTAACTTGCTTCTTAACTCATGCTCAAAGTGAAATACAATAGTGTTAAACATACATCAGTATGTTTTCTCAAGCAATTAAATAGATATTGCCTACACATTGCTTTTCAATAGCAAGATGAAGGTAACAGTTTTGATATCTGTTCTCATATGCTTTGGTTTCTGGTTTTATTCACTGAATATTTCAAATAGGAACTGTTTTTCTGCCTTTTCTTATTATTAAGAACACTCCTACATCAAGATGCTTTTTTAAAGGTGGAAGATCTCCCCATGCACATAAATTACTCTTTATGGTAGATCACAGTGTAGTTGTGGGGAAAGGGGGAGAAACATGAAAAGAATCACCAAAACGACAATCACTTTCATCACAAAGTTGGAGGCTAATACAAATACTCCTAATAAAATCTGCAGATGATGTCTTAACGAAAGCCATATAGAATAACTTTACTTCTTGAGAAAGTTGCATTGAAACAAATATAAAGCAGAATTATAGATTTAGGAGCACGAAGTACAGGTCCTACCTCGCAAATGACAGATAGAAACAAACAAACAAACAAAAAAGCTGCAGTTCTGACAAGGAAGTAGAAAATGTTGTGGAAAATGTAATTCATATATTCTATCATTATGCCAGTTAAAATAAACAAAAATAAACCCCAATTCACTATCTGACAAATAAAAAAGGAATAAAGAGTGGGAACAAGATGTTGCTATAGTCCATATGAGTATATCTCAGAAAGCTGAGAAATTAGATAAAGATTGCATGTATATCACAAATATGAATTCAAATTATAAAACATATTGGTGGGAAAAGATTTAATATCTTTAACCTATCTAAAAGAAGTGTCTACTGTTATGTGTTTGTACCATCTAAACTGTTTCAAGGAGATGAAACAGAAATAAAAGCAAGGCAACTGTGAGACAAATGTTTTTCACAGTGAGAGTGGCTAGCCACTGAAAATGTATAGATTCACCAATTCCTTATTTCTTGACACTCAAGGCCTTTCCAAAATATTAAATGCTTTTAAAATAATAAAAAATATAAATAGAAATACTATACAAAGTATAAATACTTAAATACAAAATATTAAATAATTATACTTTTTAAATTATATTCTCTGTACAGTTATATTAGAATGTCATTTGTAACATCCACAGGATAGTCATGACACAAACTGATGTATACAATAGATCTTTGTATACTTAAACCTCATCAGAATAAGCATCCAGTGTATTTTATCTCCTTAGCATGTGGAAATAACCATAACAAGTTATGTATCTGAATCTCTTCCTCACTTTCATCTAAATATGACACAGAATATTCCATCTTGGAAAGAGGGAACCTTGATAGCTCTCAGCATGGAAGAACATGTGATTAACACGTGTGAGCTCAGTGTTCATCATCTGAGAATACTGTCTACAGTTGTATGGAATATAAACGTCACATTTCCTCAATTGCTGAAACAGAATATTTATGAGTATATAAACTCATTTTCTCAAGTCTCCAATATTTGTTGAAAATTAATCATTCCCTTGTGAAACACATTCACTAGAATATTCATAGGAAGCAAACATAATGAATAATCATATTCAACTTTTATAATCAAAAGTTCCTGAAGCAATTTACAAGAGGTAAGTATCATTATCTCCATTTATAGACAAGGAAACTGAGGCATAATATTAAATCGCCCAACATCAACCAGCAGAAATACAATACATCTTAGACTTTTTGCAAACCACTGGAATTCTATTCCTCTAATATATAAAGGTAGTCGAAGTTAAAAAAAAAAAAAAAAAAAGTAACAAATTTAAATCAATATTAGTATGCTTTGTGATATTCAGTAAGATTTCCCCTGAAGCAATTGATATTTCTTCACAGTGTTGATAATGTTTGTGTTTTTTAAGGCCTACCCATTTTTACTTGAGTTTCCTGAACTACTGTGCTGAAAATCTGTGAAAACCTAAAAGAGGTTTCCTTTATTTATTTTTAGAAATGCTGAGAAGTATATATGGAATACTATGTGGAGCCTCTCTCCAACTTTTACCTCTATTCTGGTCTAAATGCTTTTCTTATTTATAAGAATATAATAAGGACATAACTTTTCATAAACTAAAGGTTGCTTAATCTTTAAGCTTATTTTATTTTATTTTATTTTTAATGATTTTATTTAGGGAAAAGGAACTCAGTTTAAAATCTGCTGTAACTTACAAATTTACAAAATACCATTCTTCCATTAGCTATTATTATTTTAATTAAAGCTAAACTATCTAACCCTTAACTCCAAACAGGAAAAATAAATTTACCATTATTTTTCACTGAGAAAAAAGAAAAATTAAATCAGATGTGCTTCTTAAGAAAAATTAGAATACTGGAAAAGTAAAACATTGCACTGGAATCTCCTCTCCATTTATGTATCTCTTTGATGAAGAAGTCAGTTCACAGCCCTACTTAAGTAGCATAACTATATACACATTATCATTTCTTACTGCTGAGTTTAATAGTTTCTTTTAAAATGATACAACAATGTAAATATAGTTAACACAAAAAAATATATTCACAAAGTATTTATTCAATTTGCTTCCCCACTTAAAAGAGTGAAGAAAAAAATCTCAATGCTTTGCTCAATGATTTTAATGTGAAACTGCCAGTGAACTCGTCAACATGCTCAGTGTAATACATTAAGCCAGCATGTGTGGGTGTCAAGTAATTGTAGACAATTTAGTGTCTGTATTCCCTCAGGGTTTTAAAGCCCTACTATATTTTGCTTGGATACCTCTTTTCCAGGTCATTAAGATACAGTTGTCAAAAGAACAGATGAAACAAGCTTTTACTGTTTTATTGCTGAATAAGAGGAGTTATTCTACCTCAGTATCCAGGGTTTACAGCTGTATACCTGTATTGTATCTCATTATTTATTATTTTTTTTCAGTCTGCTAAAATGAAATTCATTTTAGAGAAAATAATAGAGATCTTTCTGTATTTTGTTCACGAGTCTTACATTCCTGTATTATACGACATGATCTCATTCATCAATGCATACACTAGTTACTCTGCACTAGTAGGTGCAGGAACCGCTCATGGCTTTGTTGACTGACGCAGTCTCTAGGAAGCTTGTCTACCTACACACAGAAAGCAAATCATATTTTGCTATTATTCCCAGTTCCATTATTCTGAGGCCATATCCACTCAGCCCATGCAGAGCATACAGAACCGTGTTTGGCAGTGTGATGCCCTGGAGAGAAACACATTCAAAGAGACCTTGCCTGGTTGGAGAAATGGGCAGACAGGAAATTCATAGAGATCTAAGGCAAATACCGAGCCCTTGCCATGGGTTGGATTAACCCAGCGCAACTGGGGAGGTGGTGGTTGACAAGCTAGAAAGCAGCTTTTCAAAGTCCTTGCATAGCTTAGATTGAACAAGAGGCAGCAGGGTGCCCTTGCATCAGAGAAAACCAAAAGCTTCCTAGGCTCTATTAGTAGGAGTGTAGCCAACAAGCCCAGAGAAACAATCTTTCCCCTCTGTTTGGGGCATCTAAAGCATTGTGTGGTTTTCTGTGGGCCCTGAGTACCAGAAAGACATTGACAAACTGTAGTGACTCCAATAGGGATTTACCAAGGTGGTCAGCACACAATAGATCTCAGCCTCTCCTTGTGTGTCTTTTTCTTTTTGGCCTGGAGAAGACAAAGATGAGGGGAAGGAAGCAGAAAAAGGTATTACTGCCTTCTAGAACTGCCTACCAAGGGATGTAGAGAAGACACAGCCAAACTGAACTGAGCATTGAAAGGACAATAGTCAAGGGACATGTGTTATAGCAATTCAGATGGTATGAGGTTTTTTCCCCCACATTGAGGAGGTATTCAAACACTGAAAGTGAGTCCCAGAGAATTTGCAGAATCTCCACCCTTAGAGGTATTTCAACTCAAGTATGCAAGGACATGAGTAACCTGATGCAACTTATAAACAACAATTATAATTTGTTGATTTTTTCATCAACATGATTGTAATCTCAACATCAACATATATAATATCAACATAATTATAATTTGTTGACTGCAGTCAAGTTTTTCTGCAGTATGAATATTGCTACTCATATTTTGGAGGAAAACATCTTCCTACTTCGCATAAAATTTGAAAGTTTTATATTCTAATTCTGCCATCCACTTAAGCTTATTCCCTGAACACCTTAACCTTAAGGACACATATTCTTTCACAAGATCTTTCTGAAAATATCCATTTCCATGTTAGAGCTACAATGAGCCCTAACAATAGAGCTATCTGGTTACAGAAATATGAGGGAGGAGACTGGGAAGGCAGGGAATATGTCAATGAAAGAACTTAAAGAAAACTCAAATAATATAAATTAATGAAAGCCAGACTTCCACAAAACTTCATGTTCTGCAATATACTGCACATTAGACCAAGTTTCCTCAGACCCGTGGAACAATCTTGCAGGTTTAAGCCAGTGCAAATGAAGTGGAAATACAGAAACACCTTCATAGAGGAAACAGTCTGGAAGGCTGAGTGAGAAGTGAGAAGTTAGTCTACTGTGAATTTACTACATGATTGTGAGGTTAATAAAAGGTTAGGAGAATCTTAGTCAGTTTAGAAAGGAAAAGTAAGGTGCTGAGAACAATGTATCTCTATACTTTTGGGAGCAATGCATCCATTTTTGACAATTCAGTACAGAAAGACAGGTGCATTTGACAGATGCACATTTTCTGCAAGACTGAATGAAGAAAATTCCAGACAATTGCAATAAAAAATGTATTTCATCCTATGAAAATGAACTGACAAGTTCATTGAAACCTTAGCAACACAGATATCTGAAAGATTGCACTAAAACATGAAAACATCTGAAAGGGGGAAAAGGATGAAAAAGTATTTGTGATTTTTATCTGACATTCCACTGAAGTAAGATAAGATCAATCTATATTTCTTGTCCCTTTACTTATAGAATCATAGAATCATAGAATATCCTGAGTTGGAAGGGACCCTTAAGGATCATCAAGTCCAACTCTTGACACCGCACAGGTCTACCCAAAAGTTCAGACCATGTGACTAAGCGCACAGTCCAATCTCTTCTTAAATTCAGTCAGGCTCGGTGCAGTGACCACTTCCCTGGGGAGCCTGTTCCAGTGTGCAACCACCCTCTCTGTGAAGAACCCCCTCCTGATGTCAAGCCTAAATTTCCCCTGCCTCAGCTTAACCCCATTCCCGCGGGTCCTGTCGCTGGTGTTAATGGAGAAAAGGTCTCCTGCCTCTCGACACCCCCTTACGAGGAAGTTGTAGACTGCGATGAGGTCTCCCCTCAGCCTCCTCTTCTCCAGGCTGAACAGGCCCAGTGACCTCAGCCGTTCCTCGTACGTCTTCCCCTCCAGGCCTTTCACCATCTTCGTAGCCCTCCTCTGGACACTCTCCAACAGTTTCATGTCCTTTTTATACTGTGGTGCCCAGAACTGCACACAGTACTCGAGGTGAGGCCGCACCAGCGCAGAGTAGAGCAGGACAATCACCTCCCTTGACCTACTACTGATGCCGTGCTTGATGCACCCCAGGACACGGTTGTCCCTCCTGGCTGCCAGGGCACACTGCCGGCTCATATTCAACTTGCTGTCTACCACGACCCCCAGATCCCTCTCTTCTAGGCTGCTCTCCAGCGTCTCATCGCCCAGTCTGTACGTGCAGCCGGGGTTTCCCCGTCCCAGGTGCAGGACCCGGCACTTGCTCTTATTGAACTTCATGCGGTTGGCGATCGCTCAGCTCTCCAACCTATCCAGATCCCTCTGCAAGGCCTTTCCACCCTCAACAGAGTCCACAACTCCTCCAAATTTGGTGTCATCAGCAAACTTGCTCAAAATACCTTCTATTCCTACATCCAGATCGTTTATAAAAATATTGAAAAGTACCGGCCCTAAAATGGAGCCTTGAGGGACCCCACTAGTGACCGCCCGCCAGCCTGACGCAGCCCCATTTACCATAACCCTTTGGGCCCTACCCGTTAGCCAATTGCTCACCCATCGTATGATGTTTTTATTTAGCTGTATGGTGGACATTTTGTCCAGTAGGATCCTATGGGAAACCGTGTCAAAAGCCTTGCTGAAGTCCAAAAAAATCACATCAGCTGGTTTCCCTTGGTCCACCATACAGGTGATCTTCTCATAAAAGGAAATCAGGTTAGTTAGGCAGGACCTACCCTTCACAAACCCATGCTGGCTGGGACCAATGACTGCTTTGTCCCCCAGGTGCGCCTCAATAAGTTCGAGAACCATCTTCTCCATGATTTTACCAGGCACTGACGTGAGACTGACAGGCCTGTAATTGCTAGGGTCTTCTTTCTGACCCTTCTTGAAAATCGGCACAACATTTGCCAGCTTCCAGTCTACCGGGACCTCTCCAGATTCCCAGGATCGTTGAAAAACTTCATTCACTGTGGAGTGATTCTCTATTGTTACTACTATACACTCCATGGTGAGGGGAGCATGGGCTGACATGGGCATTGCCTCATTCAGATTTGCTTATTCCTGGGTTTATTCATGGAGCGTATGGAACTAGTTTAACTAGTTTAACTAAGGCTCTACATTCAGCTATATGATGGATAATTTCCTGTTTGACTTGGCCCATAGGCTGTCAGAAACTCAGTGTAGACTGAGTCTACATTAAGCCTAATCATGTCTACATTAAGCCTAGAAATGTTGTTAATTTTCAGACATCTATTTTAGTGCATCACTTGGCATCATTCGAGGAGATAGTTGCTATAATATACAAAAAGCAGTAAGAATGACCATAGACCATCAATTCTAATATGCTTTGCTGAGCATGCAATGCAAGAAGGATTGTGATTTAATTAAGAACATTTGGTTTGAATAATATGAACAACCAACCTGATTGTGGGATTAATTAGGCCACAGAACAAATACCTTCCCAAAAGAAGAGGAGGAATTTCTATCACTTGAATCATTATAATGTTATAACATGACAAATAAACTAAGGACAACCCACAGCAGAAGAATAACCAGCTTGTGACTTGGTAAAGTGGTATAGGAGACATTTAGTAGATATCTTCCAAATTAAAGTTGTCAAAAAATGAAATTTTCATATTTAAAGAAAAGGGCTGCCAGTTCCTACAGCTGTAGGTTGGGCAAGAGAATACATGACTTCTGTAATACAAAAAGGAATGGTGGCAGTAACAAGATGATGGAGAAGAAGATGCATCACTGCACAAGAGCATGGTATCTTGCTAAATCTCCAAATGCATTGAAGAAAAAAAAAAAAAGAAAGAAAAAAAAAAAGCTCTTAACACCTTCCAACTTGCTACCAGGCAGAGGCAGGAATCTTCTCCCACTTCCCTCCAGTAAAAGCCTAATTACCTTATATGTCTTTTTTTCAGGTGCAAATATGTTCCCTGTATTAAAAATGGTTGCAAAATTTATACATGTACATATGCTTGTATACATGGTGCTGATGAAATGGTATTGAGCTTGACTTTTTTCCCTGAATTTCTGAATAAAGCAAAAAGAGTAACAACCATTTTTTTCTGTTATACTTCCCAAATACTGATCTGTTGGGTTTTTCACCTAAATAAAATCCACTGTTTTTTAATCCACAGCCTATTTCTTTGCATCATTTTGCATTCATTTCTCTTTGCCCTTTTAAACCTGGAAATCTACCTCTGCAATGCAGCCCCATCTTTACTTAATACAATGATCATATTCAGGTCTTCTGCAGTTTTATTCCATAAAACACCGCAATCTATAAAGTAAAATTCAAACTTTTTATCCCATTTGACATGACAAGACCTTCTTCTAAATTGTCAACTGTTTTCTTATGTTCAATGCAGCCCAGTTGTTTCAAGAATTGTAAGCCTATAAACTAACTGGCTAATGAATATTGTCCAATTTTGAAGATGCAAGACGTATTCAAAGAAACCCTTATGAATCTTATTATTGCCTACTATTTATATTGCAGTCATGCTTTAAGATTTGAAGCAAGTCAGATCATACTGAAGCGTGACAGATGCCACAGAAATATCATCTTCACCATTTTTCTTAAACAGATCTAAGTTCCATTCTCTTGCTCCTAATCAAGCGTCTATTATGACCCATGAAGAACCATCTTTCAAGCTTCTGATTATTTTGCCATCTGACTAATAATGTCCTAAAAATACAAAAGGTACCATACATAATATCTGCTGCTCCGTCTTTCAAATAAATGGGTCATTAAACTTTCTGGAGAGAGAGGAAGTACTTGGAACAGCTTTCTTTAAACTTACTTTTGCTACAAGAGACATTTATTTTACTAGATAACAAATTCAGTTACTAACCCAAAATCTGTGCTTTATAAACCATGATTCAGATTAGGAGGATTTGTGAAAAACGGCGTACTTGTCACACTGATGCACTTAGCAAATGCAAGCCTCCAATATATGTGTACAGTATAGGGGAAGAAAGGAATTGCTAAACAAATTACTGCATTTCACTACCCAGCAGGGTAATAACCATAGCAACATCTCACAGAAGAGGAGGAAGATTGAAAAATTGTAGCTTTGGGATTAGGTATTTGTAGACTCCATTTTGAAGAGAGAATCTTTATTTAATTAAATGTTTATTTAATTTGGGAAGAAAAAATAAATATTTCGTGTATATGATGGAATAGAAAAAATATATAGAAAGTTATATAACCTTGTAGAAATTATATTATTACTGACACACTTAGCATTTTACAATAAATAAATAAATAAAATAAAATAAAAATACATCTATATAGAGAGTGGCTGTGCAGATATTAATCAAACATAAACGGATGACAAAGATTCGAAAATCCAGTTTTCAATATAAAACTCCTCCTGGGACTCATCAGCATGTCAAATATACATTTACTAATACAATTATGAGAACAGTCTAGCTCATTTTGTATTTCTTGGCTTAGAATTCAGTTATTCCCTTCAAAATTTATTGAATACATTGCTCACAAATTTAAAAGATAAATTCAGAATCACATGGACAGACTGTAGAAGTCTAGGCGTTGATGTTTATCACAGTTTTAGAAATACCTAAAAGTCTGCATATCAACCTGAAATTCTCCAGCTTTTTGACTGAGAAACCTTCCTGAACGTTTCATCAGTCTTTTGAGACAGTCCTTTCAATTCCATTTTAATTTGTGGAGGCAAAGCTGTGACAAAGCTGAGTGAACTCTATTTGGATCATGATTTCCAGAGTCACAGAAAGTTAGAAAGGATCTCCAGGGGTCTCTAGTCCAAATCTTGAGGCAAAGCAAGTTCAGTTAAAGCAGGTTGCCAGGGGCTATGCCCAGTCGAGTCTTGAAATCTCCAAAAATGGAGATCTTCTCTTGGCCTCATTCCAACAATTTACCACTCCTACAGTGAAAAAGTTCTCTTACATCAAGTTGGAATTTCCCATGTTCCAACCTACTGACTTCTTGACCTATTGCCATACACCTTTGAGATGAGTCCAGCTCAATCATGACTCTGCAGGCCTCCTTGCCCAGCTGTGCAGCTGTAAACAATAAGATCCTCCCTGACCCCTCTTCTCCAGGCTCAACAAACACAGTGGTCCTCATCCTCCCCTCATATGTCATGTGCTGCAGCCACTTTGGCAGCCCTCCACTGAACTCACTAATTTGTCAGTATCTTTCTTTTAGCAGAGCACCAGTACTACTCAAAGTGCCTGCAGATTTCTAAGTTTGAACCTCAGGTAGGTTTATATCAAGTTTAAGTTTTTTCAAATTCATGACTGACTCAGATGAATCACTAGCAAAACTGAACACTAAATTGTAGGATTTTTTTCAGAATTTAAAGGAAGGTTTTGCTGAGACTATGTTCCACATATGTAACTCGGCCTCTATTTTTCCCAAAGAGAATCAAACCATATTTTCCATTCTACTTTCTTTATAAGTTTCCCTGTATGAAACCACAAATTCTTATAAAAGTATATTGTGCTTTCATTTTTTTTAAGTATATCAAGATAGGTAAATTCTTACTTTTTAATATGCTGCCTCTTTATAATTTACCATCATAAAACAGGAAGACTCTCCTCAAATTCTCTGAGAGCAAGCTTATCCTTAGAGAGAAGAGAGATGAAAGAGCTCTTTCAGAAAAGCAGATACCTAACAAAGGATAGTCCAACTGGAAATCATTATAACAATCTAATTGAATTAAATTTCTAAGTTAAGTAAAATATAACCATTCTAGCAAAGTAATAGTTGGTCAGACTCCTTACCACATGCAGCTTGCATCAGGAGTTCATTTTTAAAGCAAGTGTTCCAATTGCCTGTACATCCTCTACTCACACATTAGAGCAGTTTTGGACTTCAGGGACTAGGTTCCAACCAGACATGCTCTATGACAGCACTCAGTGTAGGTCATTGGCTCACGGGCATGAAGTCCATGATACCAGAGTATAACTAGTCTGAAATAAAATCCCAGAAAGAAATAGAGATTAAATTTTAGGTCCTCAATACCAATTCCTCTGTCCTGGAGATTTGCTCTGCTCACTACCTGAACTCCTTTCTTTGCCATGCCTCGCTAGAATAACATGCCAGAACTATCATATTGGTTAACAATTTCTAAGGCTTTAGAGGTGCAGTTTATGTTGCTTCTTAAGAACAATCAATACGCGTGACTTCGGTATCCTTAAATGTTACAAGTTAGTTTCTGTTCCTTTTTAAGTAATGATTTTTGATTATGGTTACTTTATATCTAGATTACTTTTAATATGATTAGCTGGGGACAATTCCATCACATTATTGGGAGTTTCTAAGCTCCCAAGTACTTTTGGCACTAATTTTTTTTTAGTATGCAGTATGTGTAAAGTTGCTTATTCTTCAAAAACAGGAAAAGGTACTATTGATAGAAGGATTCAGTATAATGTGGTGAGTACACTGCAAGTTTATCTTAATGCATATCAGCTTCCCTTTGGATGAACCTAACCTTGCCACAAACAAGTATAAAGTTCTTACTGTGAATATTGTATGCAAGGTTCAAAGCACTAAAATCTGTACTGAAACTACATTATATAAAGCACAAGTGATATTGCATCAGCAGACAAAAAACATCTGAACATTTACCAAAAGGTGTTATTATTTGACACAGACGGTTTCTTAATGTTTTATGCCTATAAAGCTACTCTAGATGATACATTTCCATTAGATCTGATCTTCCCAGTTGTGCTCAGCAATCATTTTCAGATGCTGACAATCTCGTTTCGCTATGAAAGGTATAGCAGGCATCTAAAATATGCATAAAATCCATTTTTGTGGCATACAACATTTTAGTGCAGAACAGAAAATTCATCGATCTTAAGATTATACAATATATTGTGCACAGAAGAACGTTACATGCTAGATAACACTGTGGAATTAAAATATTTCTTTCAATTTTTCAATGCAGAGAAGATAAGGAGAAAAAATTTGTATGTCATTTCCCTCATCCCTATGTAAAGCAATAAAATCTATGCAGTACTTGCCATATCTTGCAAACTCACCAAGTCTGCTTATTGTATTTACCATATGGAAATGATTCAGAAAATAATGTATGACTTGGTCCTTTCTGGAATTCTCCATGCAGTGAAATAATGACACACTTATGTGTAGATGCAGGTAAGAAAAAAAGAAGGAACAAATAGACAATCTCCAGCAGATACCTTTTGGGTTTGCATTTCATGAGATAAATACATTTAATGAGTAATACACAAAAAGCACTGGAGAAGAAAAAAAAAAAACAAAACAGTCCTGTGACATAAATCTTGAGATCATATGGACAGCATCTACAGTGTTCTCTAAAACTGAAAAACTTTAAGTAATGGTCAAAATTGGAATGTTCTCAGTAGCCTTTCAGTATTGATTTCCCAACTCATTTACCCATCTAATTCAACATTGTCTTAGAAAAACTTCAATGTGAAAGGGAATAGAAAGGTTGAAGCAAGAAAACTTAAATTATACACAAGTGTAAATGGAAAATCCATTTGTATAACCTTGCTAACAGGTCCTGAAGTGAAAGGCTTCATGAAGTTAAAACGAGAATATCAGTCCTGCATTTTGCATCCAGACTTTTCAGAAAAGTTTCTCTGTAACATATGATATTATTTTCTAGTAGATAATCTGATGTTTGATCATAAGTACCAGTAATCAATACAAAAATACCTTAAAAAAAAAAAAAAACAAAAAACAAAAAACAAAAAACAACACACTGCCTGTGAAAATTAGTAATATAATTCTTGGGCACACTCACACACTATTTTTTTCCTCATAGACCAGTATATTATTTCAGTATTTTCCCATCATTCTACTTTTCAAAGTTTCCTTTCTAATATAAATCCAACACTTGAGCAGAGTCATGTTCCACAGCCCAAGAGGAAAACCAGGCCAAGATAAAACACTAAAAGCTACTAAGAATGAAAAAAGACTCTCCTAAAAGAATCACAATATAAAACTTCTATATATTTGTAGATTTATGATATAAACAGATCACAGTGTTTCACCTCTGTCACATCACATATGTTGTGCAAATTCACCTGCAAGATTCATCTCTCTCTCAAACCCTTTCACATTTCTCCTAGAGACACTTAGCTTATATATTTCTCTGAAATCCAGATTGGCCTTCTGCTTCCTGTGATAGAGGAAATCTCTTCCTCAGTATCAGTGGTAGTAACCACAGTGTGATACCACAGTGATAGAAACCGTTCTGTTGTTTACCTATAAGTTACACCATGAGATAAGAGTTGACAGTCATATGGAAAGAAGGAATATGACTAAATAAAACTAAAGACCTCACAAAAGCAAGATTTAATCTGCTTTGAATAAACCTAAAGAATTGCCAGATCTCCAATAGACCAGCAAGCAGTTTATAGTTAATGAGAGAAAAATGTAAAGAGAAAGGAGAAAGAGGAATTCCTTTAATACAAAGATAAAAGAGAATGAAGAGTTGCTTTACTGGAGAGAATGGTAAACCCACAAACACAGATCTGTGTGGGCAGGAAGTGTACAACAGTCAAGAAGTTATTTCCCCAAATCACTTAAAAAAAAAAAAAAAAAACAAAAAAAAAACAACTCCGAAAGGCCGGAAATTAGAAAATGTTTTTAAATACCAAGGACAATTACAATGAGTACGTAGGCTCACATACCAAGTTGAAGAGCCAAGAGCACACAGCAACAGCTAGCAAAGGATTTCAGGTAGTTAGCTGAAAGCATTCTGAAAGTATATAAGCAATGAGGGAGATCTAAAAGAAAAAAAAAAAAAGGTAAGAAAAAAAAAGTAAAAATAAAAGTTACTGGTCTGCTACTGTATGGTGAAGAAAAACTAGAAAGAGTAAAATGTTGAAGGCCAAAAGATTAATCTCATTTTTGCTTCCACCTGCACTAGTTAGATCAACTGCAAACAGGTAGCCAGTACAAGTAACACCAATGACTCAGGGAAAAAAAATATCTCCAAAATATAGAAATTACAATTTAGGAATATTTAGATAAATATTTTTCAAAACAGCTGGGGTTCAGGTTTTTAGAGACTGACAAAAGCAATGTCAAAATGAATAATCATTTCTAACTCATGAGAATGGTAAAGTATTGGACAAACAAAAAAGAACAAATGTTGTGCCTGTGTTTTTTTGTTGTTGTTTGCTTGTTTGTTTTTAAAAGGGGTGGGGAAGAAGGGTCAGACAGTTATAGAGGAAGCAGTTTAATTTCCAGGAAAAATACAGGGACAAGTAATCAAACTAGCTGTAAGCTTCTAAAGGATAAGAAACAGTCCACACAGATTTAGCAAGTAGTAGTCACAAGAAATACATTGAATTTCTATGGCAATGCAACAAACCTAGAAAAAGAAAAACAAACAAACAAACAAACAAACAAACAAAAAACAGAAAGGAGAAATATGTTTGACGTATGTGTTTGTTGACACAGTCTTACAGGCAAGCTTAAAACAAACAAAAACGTGAACTAGATTAATCTAATGTTGATGCAGAACTGAAAGTAAAATTTTGCCACAGTTGTTAGGCATTCACGATCAGAGAAGGGACATCAATTCAGAGTCCTTCCAATACCGTTCTGTTTTCAGTAACGTGATAATAGAGAGTATACACTTTCTTTTAAAAAGATACAGGAGTGCAGAGAGTTGTACATGAATCCAAAAATAGTTGGAACAAAACATATTCCACCAAAACTTTCCCAGAAAACTATAACTAATTGGAGAAGCAATATGGAAAACTGAATGCAGTTCAAAAGGAACAAAGAAATTTAGAGACACAAAGAGTAGTGAATAGTCAGCTAACAAAAAAACCCTAAAGACTTGATCAGAAGGTTATAGTTGATCATAAGTTGTTTATGAGTCAGTAAATGTCATGTACTCACAAATAAAGGAAGCAACATACTGGAAGGCATACAAAAGAATATTCTGCTATGTTCTAGAAATAATAATTCATCTAGATATCTTCTGAAATATTGCATATATTTTGGTCACGGCTGTTCAAGAAAAAAATGAAAAACTTGAAAAAGAAAGAAATAAAAAAAAGACAAAATATAAGAAAGATCAAAGGTCTTAAATTGGTCTACAAGAAAAGCTTAAACAGAAGAAAAAAAGCAGACTGAATGGAGATTTTATAACAGTCTTCATATACAAAAAGGAAGGAAAGAATCAGTTCACTGTTTTTATTTATGATACCATAAGAAATAACGAGCATAAATCACAACTAAGAAGATTTAAGTTAGATATTAGGAAAATCTTTTTAATTGTAAGAATGCTTAAGCTCAGGATAGATTTCCCTGAGAAAGCTGAAAAGATTTCATAACTGGAGATCTTTAAGAACAGTTATGTATTCATCTGTCAAAGTTGAAAAAGTACAGTTGATCCTGCCTTGAAGCAGGACGATAGACAAGGTGACTAAGATTTCTACTCGCTCTTCTTCCTCCAATGCAGAAACCTCATTTAGTAGAGAAGGATCTCATATGGACAGACTCCTACTATGAGAGGCGAGTTTAATTTGATGCAGAAGTGTCATTACCTACAGTGAAGGATTTAGGAAATCCTAAGCCTCCAGCTTTCATACCAGGAAAGATTAGCTGTCTAGAAAATTTTAAACAAATGGAAAGATAATTTTCTAGTGGTCAGTTAAGGGCATTAAAGGTATGGTCTTCCTACATACTCTATCCCTTTAGTTACTTTTTCTAAACAATTTTCATGCTCACAGTTGTATACTGTTTGTAGTAGTTTCCATGTTCATATTTTAAGAAGCCTATTGTTGTCAGAAAGTTGAATTTCAGAAAGAAAGCTTATTTCTTTTAATATCTCTATATGACCTTTCCTCTCTATATCATCTATCTAGATACCAAACAAATCATACTCATACTACAGTCCTAAATGACAATTTTTGATACTGCAGCTTTTTCTTTTCATGGGATAAAACCTATGCTAAGTATTTAGCATCACCTTAGCTGTGCTGATTAAAATAATTTTTATCAGCTTCATTTAAAAATTATATTTAGTTAGAAAATTGGGAAAAGGGAAGTTAAAAAAAAAAAAAAAAAAAAGACAGATTCACTCAAAAACTACCAAAGAAGGTTTAAAGCCTTCCTTACACATTATAAACTCACTGGACCAATTCTAGAAACTCCTCATGGCTTAGTAGGGTGTCCTCTTTTTATAACAATCTTTGCTCTTCATTAGCCCAGGAAATTTCAACTATCTTGGTGGTCCTTAGGTTGAAATTTGGTAAAAATATGCCTATAGTACTAGCTATTGATTGACAAACAAATTACAAGCTGGGTAAGTATATAGGCATAATATCCAATGGTATACATCATCTAAACTAACTGTTTTTAAACTGTTTCCCTTTAGAAGAAATTATAATGATTGGGGGCATACAAAGCTGCACCTAGACTTCCAGCTGAAGATGAGAAATAAGCCTATATAAAAATCTAACCTACGTCTTCGTAAGACAGGGATGAAACTTAAACTGAATATTCTTTTGATGCTAGAAAAAGCTCTGACACCACAGAAAATCTATTTTGACAACTGTAGGAGTTAAACTCTAATTTCAGATGCATGGCTGTCAAAGAAAAAAAAATTGTTTCTATGCCTACAAAGATTAGAATCTGGCAGATGATCTAAAAACCCAGCTAAATATTCTTTTTATAGAGTCACCTCCTGGTCGCTTTATACACGTAAGGAGACTTGCAGCGTTCAAGAACAATAAGGAGGATTTGGCTCTTCTTGCTTTTTTGATCAAAAACATGCTGTAAGAAAATCAATACAGACAACCCTTTATTAAGCTCAAGGTCACTCATGGCAGGTAACTACTTATGTTACCACATTTCCTGTTTATATGTATCTCTGCCATTAAGACTGCTTTTGCAACTATTGGAAATTTTTCAGTATAGCTTTCCATGTCTGTCTTGAGGTATGGCAACATGCAGTGGAGCAGACCACTATGACAGAACTTGCCCTTCGCGCAGAAGAATTCTGTATTTTCAACTACCAACATAAGCAATTTCTACTCCCCTATGCTGTTATAATGCTTTGATGAGCAAGTTTTCCTTCATCAGACTCTTGCTAGATGTCAGAAAACTCTTTCCTTGATGTGCAGAAATATGAGGCACAAGTTTTGAATAGAGGAATGAACAATTTCTCATGGTTATATGGGCTGTACTCAGAGTAGGTACACAACACCGTTAATTAAATATGTATTTATTTGTATTTTTATGTATATTTATATACACATAATATATATATGCATTATATATATATATATTTTTTTTTTGTATGTAACTGAAAAATGAGTTACAAAAGCTATTGTGTGTTTTTTTAAAATGTTAGCTTAAGTATAATCTGAAATCTGAAAAACTCTACTCTAGACCATCAGTCTAATTAAAGAGGTTAAGGAATTCAACAAATAGAAGGTTTAAATAAAAATAAATTTATTCTGAATACTGATGGTGAAATAAAAAAATTCACATATATAAAACCTAAGCTGAGTAAAACATGTCAAAGTACATCAGACACCTACAATATGATTCATAATGCATACAGGTGATCAAGAAAAAGGTTTTATACTAAATACGTCAACTTCCACTGTCAGCATTAAAATATGGAATCAGCAGAAACTCTGCTTAACACAATTATCTAATTCTGCTATGCATAAAGGCAGTGTGATATTGTCAGTTTCTCTCCTCTATATTTTCATTTTTTCATAAAACACTTTAAAAGTAGACCTATTCTAAGCAAACAAACCTACAACCAAATTCCACAGGTTTTTCCCAGGGCATTTGTATAAATATATTTTCTTCCAAGAGTCCATTTTTTTCCCCCATCTAGCAACTTTCCAAAAAAATGTGTTATGCAGACTTGTGCAGTGTTGATAAACAGTTGGTTTGAGCTGCTTAACAGGACTTTTTCTGTTGATAGTCATTAGGCCACTTTAAAAGGGATTTTATTTTATGATACCTTTTGCCCTGTACTCTTTACATGAAAACAAATAAGAAGTGGAAAACAAACAAAAAAAGTAGGATATGATACCTTTTGAAAAACGTTTCCAAAAAAAAAAAAAAAAAAAAAAAAAAGTGTGTGTCCTGAAGCTTTCCATGTCTAGAATGCAAGGAAGTCTTACCTAACATGATCCTGACCTGTCCAAATAGAATCATTTACTTGTAGAACCTGAAACTCTCAGGGTGCATTATACATGTATATTCCTTTATAGTTATTTTACTATTCTTTGCCTTCTCAGGTATTTACCTATATTGGGTCATTTTCTGAGATAATGCTGTAGCTATAACTATTTTAATCTCTATTTTCAATTCCGTCTCTAGAACATCCTGTTGCCTGTGACACTACACAGTGTTCTTCATAAATATAATTAATTTAGTCAAGGAACTAGGTTGGCTAAAACATAATGCTGACATAATGCAGTTGGATTAAACTATTCTTCATACTACAGCTTTCCTCCAGCAGCATCCTGCTACAGCAGGAAAACATCACACATTAGTGAAAAATGTCAGAGGGATTTGAGTGTGCTAATGCTTAGGTCTTGATACAAAACCAGAAGAATCATTCTTGCTTGCATCTTAGCAGTTGTTGGTACATGCACACCATCTGCATTAGGAGAGCACATCAAGGATGGAAATAGCTTTAAACTGTGTTTCACAATCTTTCCAGCTTTTGCATGAATTCACCATTGTTTTATTTATACTTGCCTTTTTAGTGCATATAGAGACAATACACCAAATGCTGGAATAAGAGAGGGACTTGCCAGAGCTAAACACGGGACAAATCACAGAGTGATTGCTGCACTTGGGCACAGGGATGGCCAGCACACAAGGGCAATCTATTCTCTGTGGAAAGTAGAGCAGAGGAAGATACTAGTACAATTTTATTTTTCAGTTTCACATTATGCCATTTTCCCCAGTCATGAGTGAAAACACATTCAGAAAGATATTTAATCATCTCAGAGTTCTAAGCAGCAAAGTAATTTCTGGTCTTCTTTCCCAGTTTCATAGCTCTACATACACAGTGTAAGAGGGGAAAGCACATGCATATGTACACAGAGCATAATCCGAAAGAGATGAATGCTGTAGAAGAAGTAACATAGCTTCTGGCAATCTTCTTTGCATGTTTTAACAGCTATGTTCAGGTTTCAGCATGCCAGACCCATATCAGGTTTGAGAGTTTATGGGTGAATATTAGAGAACAAGCAAACAGAGGCAATTTCTTGATAGTGCGTACTACAGGTCACCCAATCAGGGACAGACACGAAGAGGGTTTTTGTTTGTTTGTTTTCCTTCAACTCCAGGAATGATCATGCTCACAGGCCATGATCCTGCTAGGTGACTTCAACCAAACTGACATCTGCTGGAAAAGTGGCACAGCAAACTGAACTGCAAGCAGTCCAGGAAATTACTGGAGTGCATTGAGAACAACTTCCAAAGTATGGGGGTCAGAGGGCGCAACCAGAGAAGAGGTATATCTGGATCTGTTCCCTCCCAATACAGAGGAACTTATCAGGGAGGTTGAGATTGAAGGTAGTCTGAGCTACAGTGATTATACCCAGTCCTGAGGGGTACTCAAACCCAAACCATGCTCTGAATCACATGGCCACAGCCTTTAAAAATCTGAGGAGGTTTGTACTTCCTTCTGGTAGCACTTGCTCAGGAGCAGACTGTTTCTGTTACCTCTTCAAAAAAGTCACTGTATGAGTATTTGTCTCTAAAACCAGAAATTATTCCATTTGTTCTATATTTTTGACTCTCTGGAATTTATTTATGGACACAAAATTACTAAAAAGCTGATGTTCAACTCTGCAAAGCATTCCTGAACCCATTTGCTTCACTTCAGATAGCTCAAAAAGTAAACATAACCTATATGCTGCTTTCTCCTCAATTTCTGCATGCCATTCAGGTTTCTCTAATTAATTTGATCAATGCTTTGGAAGAATTCTAGAAAGCCTCTCAAAGTTTATCCCTTTAAGGGACATAACTATCCCGAATTATAGCTCACATTTCTTTGACTTTGTCTGCTCCTTTACCCAGAAATGCCCCTCTCCCTCCAGACAAAATATGCCTTTAGTTGCCTAGACAGGCACTGGGTGCTTTGTGCCTGGATAGCAGCTAGTGGATTCCACTCAGACTGATGTTTCCAAAGATGCAGCAGCATCAGCAAACTAAAAATTCACATATAAAGATTTACCAAATCTGACTACTAAGAAAAAAAAATCAAATTTTTCTTCCTTTCTTTTCTTTTCTTTTTATTCTTTTTCTCAGTTATAGTTGTTGATTCAACACTCACTCAACACTCACAGGTTTTATTCTCTCAGGTATCAGCATGCTCTCTACACCTGCAACACATCTGAGTGAGATATCAGGAGCAAGAGCAAGCACTGATGAAAGCCCAGTCCCTCCTCCTTTTCATGCTGCTGCTACCTTGCCTCACCTCAGGTTTATACAAAATATCGCCTCCATCTTCTATGCAGCACACAGTCAGCCTCTTCACATTTTGGTCCCTTTTTATTCCTCCTCTTCTCCACCCCTCTTTTTAAGGCTGCTGTGTTTCTGGAGTTCCCCTGGGGAAAATCTTCAACTTGAAAGGGCTTCTTAATAACCTTGCTCAGACTTGCACACAGGAAATTAAGCCATTCTGCACATTCAGCATTTACCACTTTGCTCTGCAATCCAAAGTTCTCACACACACATACAGTTTGCAGCCATTTGGGGATTAACCCCTTCACCTTGCAGAAGTGCAGGTGAATTTTCATTTCAATGTGTGAACTCTGCCTAGAGATGTGGGTAATAGTTCATATATTGAATACAAACTGCTCTAAATATATCAGAGCTGCTTTGCATCACTGCCAAAGTGATCTGTCAGACAAGCAAAACTTGTACCATGTGAAAACTTAATTAGAGGCCTTTGACTCTCAGATTTTTCTCCACTTCATTAAGTGTAATGAGTGCCCCCCTCCACTCAAAAATATATATATGTATATTTTTTTCCCTTTCTAGTGGACTGTGGCCTAGGGAATTCACTCTTATTAACCCCTCTTAGTTGTTTTCCCTCTAGTCAAAGGGGCAGACACTTAGGGACACAATCCTCCTATATTTACATACCGAGACTGAGAAACTGACTGTCTAATTTGGCTACATCCCAGCCTGCAAAAAGCACAGTCAGATTGATCAGCTGCTATGTGAGTTTAGAAAGCATGGTGCCTGACCCTCAACGCAGTACTCATAATAATTTCTGATCATTTTTTTTCCATAATCTTTATAGAATGCTTGGACCATATATATTTTTCTAATTTGAGAAAATCAAAGACCAATGCTAATTGCGTTTGATCTTCAACTTAAATTCATGTTTCCTTGCACAACTGCAATTGCAGAAAGTGCACTGTGCTTCTCCCTGACAATTAACGTACAGAAAACCTCTACAAATGCAGACATCCCACATTTGAGACCAGGCATATCTTCTGGTTTCTAAAAGAGACATACCAGGTGCACAAAGCCTTTTCTTCCCCCAATTCTTCACACTCAAATACTCACCCAGCATTTTGCTCCCCTAACTCCATGCATTTAGTGCCAGCAGAGTGATCTTTCCCAGTTTCCAAAATGCTTACATTGAAACAACATCTGTGTTCCACTTCCCTTGTATGAATTAGGGAATGACTGAGTAACTATTTCAAAGCACAAATATAGGAAGATAGGATGCTGTGCAGGAAAACTATTTCAAAATACAAAATCACAAAATATTGAAAACAAAATATGAAAGCCTAGCTTAACCCTGGACATGTTCTAGTGAAGTATGTACTAGTTGCAACAGGCCACTGCACCCCCCTGCCAAAATTATTAACCACCGGAAGTCTTTGAATAAAAATTCATAAAATTCTCTTAACCCTCCCTCTACCTCCTACACCTTCCTTCAAAGCTGCAGTAGAAAGCACTGTGTAAGAAGGAAGTGGCACAATGCTTTATTCCCACTTTTCCTTGCTTAAGCACAGTCTGCAGCAGAGATGGCTGGCAACACCCATGAAGGTGAATTGGTAATTCCACCTGTATTGTAGATATGGCAAGCTATATCTACCAACACCAGTCAAAGATGAACTAAGCACAAATTGGCCACAAAGAAAAACCTTCAGTTAGCTAGTCAGTAAGCAACTCATATATAGTAAGCTCCATCCATAAAACTAGCAATATGATTTTTTTTTTTCTCAGTCAATTGATATGAGTCAGAGTTTAAAATTTTTTGAGAATGTCAAGTCTCAATAGTGGCTGTGAAATAACTGCTTTTACAACTGTTTCATAAGTAAAAGCCTACCATGCTAATGTCATTTTATTAATTCTTCTGGAATTCAAAACACAAGGGTGAAGAATTCCTACTTAAGAAGGTTCCTGACAGTCTCGAGGATATTTATTACAAGAGATTTACAACTGTCCTGAAAACATGTAATACTCAATCTGACACAAAGAAACTGCTTCATTCTCTTCTGTCAGTCAGTTGAGTATGTGTAAACTTCAGTGTTCACAAAGATGAGCAGAACTCAAAATTGTTACCTAGCTGTTGAAAACGGTAGCTCTTGGATTTCAAATTAAGACTACCATAGAAAAAGAAGGTGTGCAAATTAAACCTTAGTCTAAAAATAATCATGTTCTTTAAAAGGAAAGCAATGATGCTGGTGCAATGCAGTTACAGAAGTTGAACTTGATGATCCTTATGGGTTCCTTTCAACTCGGGGTATTCTATGATACAGAGTGTGGAGCACATGGGACATACCTCTGGGCAAAAAGTTTGCTGAAAGGTTGACTTAGGTGATTAGAGGACCACAGATTGTGTGAAATATTCATAGTTGTGAATTTCAATAGTAGTATTCTAATGCATATTTAAATGATATCACCTGGCAAGTAGCACATATGGAAAGTATAATAGCAAAATACAAATTAATAAGAAAGCCTGTTATCAACCCTCTTTTCACTCTTTAGTCATTTGGACCATTCAAACATCCAAAACCCAAAAGGAAAAATATTAATTTCCAGTCCTGACAAGCTTCTCTTACAACAGAACTTTGACTATCCCCCTACCAACACTGCAGCTATGGATGCATACTTGTTTCCTACATAAAAGGGGGGTGGGGGGAAGCTCATCTCAGCCTACAACTTCCTCACAAGGGGGAGTGGAGGGGCAGGCGTCAATCTCTTCCCCTTAATCACCAGTAATAGGACCCATGGGAATGGTGTCGAGCTGAGGCAGGGGAGGTTTAGGCTAGACATCAGGAAGAGGTTCTTCACCGAAGAACCAGGCTCCCCAGGGAAGTAGTCACTGCACCAAGCCTGTTGGAGTTTAAGAAGCATTTGGACTGTGCACTTAGTGACATGGTCTGAACTTTTGGGTAGACCTGTGCACTGCCAGGAGCTGGGACTCTATGATCCTTATGGGTCCCTTCCAACTCAGGATATTTTTTGATTCTATGATTCTATAAATATAGAAATCCAAAATGTTTCACAAATTAGGGAAAGGGTTCAACATTTGGCACGGAGATCAAAGTCTACCATTTCTTGGTGCAGAGGTACAGCAGTTGCCACTATCTCAAGTGTTCTTTTAATATATTGATGGGCCAGTGCCTGCAGAACTGCAGCTGACTTATAATTAAATATGAGTACTTCCTTAGAGTCATGGGATTTCCTTTTTGTCCATGAAAGATGGGGATTTTGTAAGAACAGAAATTCTCTGTCATTCATTCATCCAGATCCAGCAACAGTTTCAAATGCAAAATTTTGATCTCCTTCACAAATATAGTGTTTTTGTTTTAATTAATCACTTTAAAATAAGCCCAGTTATCTAATGTTAGTAAAAAACAAACAACAACAACAAAAAAAACAGAATTAACTAGGTCAACAATGAAATGAAGGTTCTACCTACTCATTACTTAAGAAATGCACCGTAAAGGAGTGATTAAAGTGTTTAGTTACCATGGCTACCTTTATATCACAAGGCAAGGAAAACCTGCACTCACGATAAAAAACTACCCCTTAAAAAACTAGCCATTATTAGCATCTTTTTCCCCATTATTTTCAGAACAAACGTATATTAAAAAAAAAAAAAAAAAAAAAAAAAGGCAATTATGTGAGACTAAGCATAATTTTTCCTATTTCTTGCTACATGATTTTTTTTTTTTCTTTTTTGGGGGGGGAGTGGGGGGACAATAGGTAAAATGACAAATACCTTTGACTTGCCTTAGCAGTTAATGATTTTCACAGAGCACCAAATTCTTCAAGTTTAAGACTAAATAAGGAGCGAAGGAACTTTTTTAGCACTGATATGAACATACTTTGTGATTTATAATTTCAGCTCTGCAGTTTTAGACTGAGGTTTAAAAATATCAAACAATATTGTTTCTGCTGTGCAACAAGTTCTATACCTATGTCCTACTGTGCTATGTGGCAGTACAAAAACCTAAACTGGTGAGCTAAGCATCAGTAAAGAAGATAAAGCAATAAAACAAGAGTTACAGCAAACCAGGAAACAAGGCTAGCTTTGAGATGATGGCTAGAGAACCTCTTACTCATCAGAAAGCAAGCTTTGCAAACTCTGATCAATGGAACACAGCATGTGAACCATCACTGATGAGATCTGCAAGGGCAATTACATGAAGAAAAAAGTTTTGGCTTTTCTAAGTAGGAAAAAGTACATATAAAAGTATATATGTAAAGTATGTATTTTTTGTTGTTTCTGCTGTGTTTTAAAACCAGGATCAGAACAAATGCTTATAATCAAAAGCAGTTCAACTGGAATATATAAGCCAACTAAAAAATGACTTGCTAAGGAACTTGCATACCTTATGCTTTAAATTTAGCATGACACAATCCATTGTTATTAAAAAAAAAAAAAAAAGAGTGTACAAAGTCTCATTAAAAGGGTTTTTTTTCCCCTTTCTCTTGCGCTACTAAATGATAACATAACAGTTTCTTAATAAATGAAGAAAACACATTTACTAGGGACTGCAATCGAAAAAACGTTGTGATTAATGGCCAAGTCTTTCCAAAGCTTCAGCGGAGGGTTATGACATCCATTACTGTAAATTGCATATACCACCAATGCAGAAATGCAAAAAAGCTTATTGGATGCTGTACAAGAACAGTCCAGCCAACATATCTTTTATTATAACAATGTGTGGAATGTACTATCATTTTAATAAATATATTAAATAATTTGTTAATACAAGTGTTTTAATGGAAGAAAAGCTCAGAGTCAAGATAAAAATCTTGACTCTTCAAGATAAAGAACCAATTTATTTTTCTGAGGTATTTAAAACATTATTATAACAGAGGATTTGAGAGAGCAACTGATTGTTGATTTTTCATTTACTTTATGCATTACATTTATTTATGTATGCTACGTTTTTATTTATTTTTTTTTTTTTTATAGTTGACACTGCAAGCCATATGGACCGTCTGATTTTAGGTGATTAAGATAACTTTTTTTCCTCTAAACTGTCACCAGTTACACTTGAAAACTCCAAAAAATGTAATGAAGTACCACATTACAGAGAAATTAAGCCAATGCTCAAAGCTGTGCAGTACTGGAAAGGAGACTTTACCATTCAAGCTCTCTGTGGTACCTTATGAAAGGAAGTCTCCAACTTCTGGAAACCTTTGCTACAAACATTCAAACTACAGTCACTATTTTATGACAGTCCCTATGAGTCTTCACATGAAAACCGTCCATTCAACTTGATCTTCAACAGTAATTGGAATATTTCATAAAAATATAAAATCCTTACTCCATTGATATTTGGAAAACCTAAGTGGCATTCAAAAGGGCAGGATTTTCCAGGCTGTGTTTTTTTTTTTTTTTTTTTCTTTTTTAATAAAATTGACACTTCTCAGTTGTTTGTATAAGTGAAATAAGCACGACTGTGTCTATATACACTTTGTAAGTTACTGATAACCATAGCAGAATCACTGGTCATCTTGAGTAGCTCCTCCAGCTCCTAGAACTTAAAACCTAAACACCTAACATGTTGCCCATGACTGAAATAATTTTTCAAAGATCTAGATGCAAATTTTTGAAAAGAAAATGAAGCAAAATCACTCTAAAACATCTACATGTAAATGGTGCCATAAACATAATAGAACTGCTATGAAAACTAAGATTTTCAATACTTTGAGAAACACAGACTGTAAAATGTGATGCCCATGAAACTAGGAAGGTTTGTGCAATAGCTTTAGCATGGAAGTTCACAAAATCTGTTATCGGAAAATGGATCTTAAACATTACTATTTTGGGGCACCTAACTTCAGCAAAAGATAAGCTTCAGAAAAGTTTAGGTAGTCTCGTTGTGAAAATTTGGATTTAAGAGATGGTAAAACCTCTAGTCAAATTTGTACGTCTTGGACATGAATACTAAAAACTAGTAGATGTTCCACTGAAGTGATAGTTCTGAAGAACCAAGACTTGTACATTTGTTTGAAGTAGAAATGCTAAGCAATAGGAGTCCAGTACTTCGAAAAATTCAGTAACAGAATTACAAAAAGCTCTTCTGAATTTCAGTTCATCTGAATACTTCATGCTTACAGGAATTTTCCAAAAGATTAAGATAATCATATTAAAGCCTCTATTAATATAGCCAATAGGAATCACAGAAAGTTTGAGTTACTATCAGGTAATTCTCTTGTCACACATCCCCCCCAAAAATAAAGAGAGTTTCAATTTTCAGCTGAGATGCTTTTAAGAAATCAAGATACCATTAGATATGAACAGATGAAGGTAGAACCTTATTAACTTTTAGTATATTGCATAAAAATTCCTGTACTGAATACCACTCTCAAAGAATTCTCATCAGAATAAAAATACATTTAGAAAAACTGTTCCCTCCTCCGCTTCCCCAAACACCAAAATAAAACATCAGGATAGAAAACAAGCACTTTTATTCAAGAAAAATGTTGCCTTCAGGGGGCAGTGGCGACCTGGTTCAGGAACGGCACGGCAACCAACCCCAGGCCGCTCGGTCCATCGGCTCACAGACACCAATGTGGTGGATGGCAAATGGCATTTATTGTCGAGTCACATGGGGTTATATAGGCTAGGCGCACAACATCACTTCCGCTTGCCTACATCACAGACCACACGCTACTGCCCATCAAGGGAGGGGCTCCACCCTTCTGCACAGCGCGACATCTTCTGGCCGCCAGACCCCAACAACCCACATTTCCCCCCATCCTATGCACAACCAAATTAGCTAAAATACAACAATCTAAAAAATAATTCTGAGACATCGTAACTTAAATAAAAAGCATAAGGCACAATAACCAGGCGAAAACTAGGAGGTAACCGGTAATAATGGGGTATAACTTGGGATAACTAGGGATAACCCTGAGTAAATACACTCTTAAAGTAGTTGTTGGTGTTCTACCAACATAATGTTAACTTTCTCTAACTGACTTTTAACAAATGGCACAAGCTTATTTAGTATACAAGGTCCAAAGATAAGATCACACAAAGGCATCACAGCCCCCCACCCACGGAGGCCGCTTCGCTGGTGTCTGGATTCTGCCAGTGTGGAACTCTCAGGCTTAGACAGGACGCTTGCCGACTTATTGGCTTCTCTTGTCACCGGGTTATACGGATTACGGGGGTGTCCGATGATTCGTTCCTGTGAACAGAAACTCAGTTTTCATTAGTTTTGTTCTGAAGGTCCGGTTTGGTGGACTTAAGCGGACACCATTTGACCCTGCCATCTTTTTTGACTGCAGCATACCCTCGCCCTGTCAGAACTAATTTCCACCCTTGTTCCCATTCTTCCAGCTTGTTTCTAACTATAACTGACAGGCCTTCTTCTAGCGCTCAAGAATTTTTATGCTCGCGATTCCAAACTCGTTTCTTTTGAGAGTTTCTGAGACTGTTGACACTAGCTGGTCCACTTTACTTCCTGACGGTGCAGCGATCAGGATATCGTCCATGTATTGGATGATAGTCGCGGTCAGGTCACTGCGCCGAACTGGCACCAGCGCCCGATCCACCGTGATCTGGCAGATAGTAGGCGAGTTGATCATTCCTTGAGGCAGCTTCCACTGGAAGTCGGGGCGTTGGCTGTTTGGAGCTTCTCTGGCCGCACGAGTAGTTGCCATAACTTCATGGGCCCACAGGCCCTGGGCTTGCACCTGGGGGGTGATCATTGTTGGGTCCGTACCCATTAGCTGCTGCAGGCTAGAGCCATATAGTGGGTGATCCGCCCCAGTTACTTGGGCCAGTTGTCTTGTACAGTTGTCCTCCCATTCTTGCTTAAAAACGATCATCCCTGCCCCGTCAAAGATCAGTCTACAAGTTTGTTTTATATCAAACGGGAGCATGTTGTCTCCCCCAAAAACACCATCTATGAGGGTGGAGACCATTGCAGAATTAAGCCCTTTATCCGCAATGGCTTTAACAATCGCTTGTACATCCTTAGGGTTTATTGGTGAGTAGACCCTCTGTCCCCCATCCGTCACCCGGACCGGGAATGCTAGCGTGGCCAATGGAGCCCAGTCGGCACACGCAATCTTAATTTTCCTCCAATCCGTGAGAGGAATTTCTCCCCCTCGTGGTGTAGCTTTATTTCGGGTAGGGATATTTTTGCTTCTGACTCCATCTGTCCCCATTTCCTCCTCCTCCTCCAAATTTGAACTGGTATCTGATCTGGAGTCGGAGCTCGACTGACTCGTCACCTCTGAGTTCCGGTACCCTCCCGTCGAGTTCTGGCCCCACCCACCACCCCTGCGGGCGGGCCGTTCTCTCCCTCGTGGCTCGCCCTGTCGCCTTCTCGGCGAGGTGTTTGCCCCACAAGAGCATTTTTTTGGATGGATGTTCCAATCAGCTCTCTGCCCCTCTCTCGTGCTTCTACCTCCTCCCTGGTCGCCCCCACAGCCATTCTCTTTCTCATTCTTCTCCTCCCATTTGCACGTGTTAGTTAAATACAGCACTTCTTCCCCATTCCCGCCAGAGGCGTCTTCGCCCCACCCTTCATCTTCTAGTTCGGCGCCGTGTTGGGGCACAGATGGCGGTGGTCTCTCCCAGATTTCCTCAGACCCTGGTTCCCCACCAGCGCCCCTGGCTTCCTCAGCTAACCCACCCCATAGCTTCCGTAATTTTGATACGACCTTCACAAGGATTTCCATCTTCCTTGTTGGTCCGGGAGCGTCCTCCCCGCCGGGCTGGTCCCGCTGCTCCGGCTGCCGTTCACTTCCGCTTGCCTACATCACAGATCATGAGCTACTGCCCATCAAGGGAGGGGCTCCACCCTTCCGCACAGCGTGACATCTTCCGTCTGCCAGACCCCAACCACCCACAGAAAAATATGCTGCAGCGAGAAAAAACAGCTTCTTCCTTTTGCACTGTCCCACCTGTTCATGAAAAAGATTAGTTCTCATATGTTTCCCAGATTCTGCCTTTCTCTCAGGATAAAATATAATACCCCAAATACTCTACTGACTGCTACCATTTTTGAAAATCGGAACATACATCATTTTGCCTGTTAACTGGAAAAAAAATGGGTGTCTGTATGAAGTTTCTGACATTTTAGCAGATAGGCCTTAATATCATCAAGACAGGAAAACCTCCTAAACCTGGCGATCATTTCAATTTGTCTTAAAGAGAAACCTTTTACTTCAATTTGTAAAATAGGTTAATACTCTCATTAAAGATGTTTTATCCATATCAAACATTGTTCATTAATGAAATCTGTATATCAGTAGGAAGTGAACACTGAATGACTACATGATAAAGCTGAAATAAAAACCTCTTATGTTTTAATAATATGGTGACAAAGCTGAAGTTTTAGGTAGAAAAACAGTGTATAAATATATGCTTATATTAACCTGCTCTAACAACAGCAATGCAAAAGAATCTAGACTATGTTTCAATCTTGGTAGTGCATTTTGTATGGGTTTCTCAAACAACATAAGCTGTAAGCCCAACAGAATGGAATAGTTCTGTTGGAAGGGAGCTACAAAGATCAAGTCCAAGTGCCTGACCACTTTAGGCCTAACCAAGAGTTAAATAATATTACCGAGGGCATTATCCAGATGCCTCTTGAGCACTGACAGGTGTGGGGCATCAACTGCCTCCCTAGGAAGTGTCTGACCATCATCACAGCAAAGAAATTTTTCCTGATACCCATTCTGACCCTCCCCAGGCACAGACCTGCCCTGCATTCCATCACTGATTCCCAGGGAGAAGAGACCAGCATCTCCCTCTGCACTTCTCTTCCTCAGGGAATTGAATTGTGGAGCCATGAGGCTGCCTCTCAGACTCCTTTTCTCCATACTAGACAAACCAAGTGTCCTCAGCCTGTCCTTGTAGGACAATACGGATTTGGACCTTAAAAGGAAACATTTGCAAGATACGCTTATTATATTAACTACCTTACTTACATAATCAGGTACAGCCACAAGAGTTGGATCAGAACACTGACCCCAGAAGAAAAGCGTACAGATGTGTGTATTGCCTGTGCTCATTTAAACAGGTTCCTTGAAATCCTGCAGTTGCTTGTATCCTAAGCAGTATCTCTATTAAGTTTTCCTTCTGCGTAAATTGAGATAATGAGGCAGGAGAAAGATGGAGGTATCTTCACAAAAAGCTCTTTGCTCCCCCTGAAAGTCAATTAAAAAATAAAAAATAAAATAATTATCATTCCCACTCCCAAGTCTGTGTCCATTTTAGCATATGGCACAGCCACAGTTTGGTTTTGTTCATAGATAAGACTAAACTCAAATCTTACGGCAAACCAGCACAGAATCAGATCTTCATTCCCCCTTTACTGTCAAGCTGCTTCAGTGATTCACTACAGAGAAGCAGTCTTTTTGAACCATAGACTGGTAAAAACCCCTTTCAGGGAAGGAATTGCACTAAGGAGACTCCATCAGTCATGAAATTTCCCTTCTCTTCCAAAAACAGGGGTTAGTCTCACTTCCATTCTCATTCAGCTTTCTGTTAGCTGGACAGCTGTGGCATTGCATAGCTTTAGTGGATTGCTCACTTAACTCAGCATATCCAGAAACATTTCTAATTAGCATCATAGAATATCCCGAGTTTGAAGGGACACATAAGGATCATCGAGTCCAACTCCTGGTGCCACACGGGTCTACCCAAAAATTCAGACCATGTGACTAAGCGCACAGTCCAAACGCTTCTTAAACTCCAACAGGCTTGGTGCAGTAACTACTTCCTTGGGGAGCCTGTTCCAGTGTGTGACCACCCTCTCGGTGAAGAGCCTCTTCCAGATGTCTAGCTTAAACCTCCCCTGCTTCAGCTCGACACCATTCCCATGGGTCCTATCACTAATGACTAAGCAGAATAGATCGGCACCTTCCCTTCCACTCCCCCTTGTGAGGAAGCTGTAGGCCGCAATGAGGTCTCCCCTCAGCCTCCTCTTTTCCAGGCTGAACAGGCTAAGTGGCTTCAGTCTCTCCTCATATGTCTTTCCATCTAGTCCCTTCACCATTTTGTAGCCCTCAATTAGTCCAAACAGCAGTTTCTCATGTATTTCTTCCCTCATCTAATTCAATTTACCTGCAGGAAAATGGGACTACAGGACTCAAAGTTGTTTCCTGTAAGGTTCCTGAAATTCAAACTCCAAGAACCAGGATATTTACAACTTTTAAGATTTACGAAATTTTGACCTTTAAAGGTGTTACTTCTAATTTTTTAACTCTAACTAGGTTTGTCCGGACCTGGTCTTTAAGCAACATGTAGTAACTATCTGTAGCTAAGTTGTACAGAATTGCCTTTTCCACACAGACCTGTCATGTCAGCATGGAGTCCCCTTATGCCAACAAGTATAGGCCCAACTGTTTAGCTTCAAGTTGTCTCTTGCAGCTCTTGCAGCCCTGCGGCCACTCCAGGCCCTCTGATGGGCCCTGTGGCGGGCCCCAAGGCTAGATCAGGGAAACAGACTGTAGCAGTGCAAGTTGCCCCTGTAACCAAGATGAAACAACAGATGAGAAAGTCAGGTCATTTAGAACACAGAAGAACTTTTACTCAGACTGGGGAGGAAGAAAGTGACAGAATAGGCTACTCCAAAGTGGCTGGGCCATTGGGAATGGGAAGATGAAGAGGAAGATATCATAAGAGCATCAATAACTGGGAATCCCTGTGAGCTCCTATGCTAGTCTGCAAGACGCATTAAAACCAGTCTCCTCCAAACTAGTTTCTCTGTTCGTTTAGACTTCCTTGAAGCAAACATTCAATAACTAGTGTCTATTCCCCTTACCAAGATAATCTTCCTGAAGTGATTACCCTCTTTAGACCTTGATTCAGGCTTTGCTTTCAAGCCAAATACTCTTCTCCTGTTTTTCCTCTGCTTTCTTCCTGCAGCCCAGATGAACTGAAGATCATTCCAGAGGGAAACAGCATGCAGCAAAATGGAGAAACTGAGGGATGTGATAACATACATACAAGCACTAGAGAACCTCTCATATGCTCCACATAGAGAATAGGCACTTATGCATTTACTACTAAAGCAGGAATAACAAGGCAAATCCTCTTTGAAAGAAATCACAATCTGATTTCCTACTTCTTAATCAGATGATTACATGTCAGTTCAGGAGCTTTGTTTGAATTGCATGCATCTGCAATTCTTATAGCTCACAGACTCTGTGTCCAGAAAGTCCATTAGCAATCTAATGGACTGAAAGTAACATAATCAACTTCAGGGAGCTCCAATAAAATCATTTTGAGAATGAGGAAAATATTTATTTTAGCCTTTCAAAAATAAATAAATAAATAAATCCACAAAGACAATAAGCTTTGGCAGCGTTCTGACCACGACAAGATAAATCAGTTTTCAGCTACTGTGGACAGTAATGAGGACCTGCTGTTCCTTATAAGACACAGTTATGGAGGAGAGATTCACTAGCCATTTTTTATTCCTCTTGCAACCACAGAAACTTGGTGCCATTTATTATTATTTATGACAGTATTTCATACAGAACAGTTGGTCTTAATTAAGACTTTTACCACAAACATTTACCTCTCTTACTCGGGGATCAAGTCTACAATTAGAGATCACAGCATATGCTTTCTCTTTTTCAGGAGATAAGTGACAATAAAAAAAATAAAAAATAAAAAAAAGGAAGTAAAAATTACACATCACCTCAGGCGAATTTGATTTTTTTTTTTTTCCAAAATTACATATTTTTACTTTCAGTAACAGATCACGCCACGATTAAGAAATTTTGAATATCTAGTTTTCATTCAGGCTTTAAGTAGAGCAGGACAGGGCTTAGTGAAAAAGCAAATGTCTTCAAAATCTGTGTTCTATCAAAAACACAAATATATGAGTTCTTCTTCAGACCAAAATTAAAAATCACATAATAAAATAAATCTTGTAATTAAAAGCATAACAAAATTCAGGACTGCTTATAAGCTGCAGATGTGACTTGCTAAATGAGAGCATATTAACATGTGTTAAAAGCAAAATGGGTAAGCCCACTAATAAAATTAAAAAAAAAAAAAAGTAAAAAAAAAATCTCATACAACAAGAGGTAGGGTGTGGTGGTGGTGAAGATGCAAGGTATTTGAATTTCTCCTCTTTCCAGAAATTAATAGGAAAAAAAAAAAAAAAAAAAAAAAAAAAAAAAAAAAAAAAGAGTAACTTAACTTCTTTGCGTTTCCAGGGTCATAAACATAACAAAAATATTGCAATTCCAACAAAAAAAAAATAAATCCAGTTGAATAGTTAACATTACAGCACCTACCCAAGTTAAATGAAAACCAGAAAGTAGGCTGGGTTAATAGGCTTGTTTAGCTTCTAGAAACAAACACACACGCACAAAAACTTTTTTTTGACATTGGAGTATTTTATAATACAGATTTATGACTTTACCCCTCCTCCCTGTCTATGCTTTTATCACAAGTATTTCATACAGATTACCTATCAATATTGAAATAATACCTGATGTTCACACATACCATTCAGAAAAAAGTCCTGCTAATCTGTAATGACAGTTTCAATAATTCATCTCACACGTATACTTCTAAGCAGCTGCACACCACCTTGACCACATGCTGTTGCCTTCAATAGAAGTCCTACTAAAAATCCTGTGCAACAACTGCTAAAAATATAATCTTTGGATATTGCTTTATTATTTCTGGTTTATTAGAAGTTGCCAAGTGTCGCGTTAAAGGGTGTAGCTGATTAACCGTTACGGGCCTGGTTGGATTCAGGGTACTGAACCAGTCAGACATTCACCAACAACGTATTAACCGTCTGGGGGTCTGGTTGGATTCAGAACACTGAACAATCACAGATAACCACCCTTACCCTAGTTGCATTTAATGAGAGCTATCACAATGCAATCAAGTATGGTTTATTACAGCAACAGATAATCAGGTTCTTTTGGATTGCCGGTGATAGTGACTGTCTGCAAAGGCAAGCTAGCACGCATGAAATACACAGGTGTTACAGGTGCACAGCCTAGAAATTAACACGTTAAAAAGATCAAAGACTCTAGAGAGATTTATAAGCAAGTATTCAGATCTCACCTAAAGGCATCCCAATGTGGGGGGAAGAGAGGCTCAGCCCAGGTCCTAAGGATATTGTATTTCCTCGGAATGGTATCTCCCCTGATGGTGGTATCTTTCCTGACATCCCCTCTCTCTTAGGCCAATTTATATTATTTTCTATCTTTTAGGTGGAGCTTGAGTGGTTCTAGTCAAGCATATCTTAGCTATGATTGGTGAAAAGTTCTCCATCTCCGTTTAAAGTAATAGGCTCCGAGAAATTCAGAGCGCATGCTCAGTTGAGGGGTGGTTGCACCTTGGAGGTGGGTAGCTTTTGGGATGGAGGTGTGTTTTGGTATTATAATGATATTATAATGAGCAAAAAGTACACTAGGGTACAGCATTTGTCAGAACATGACAGGTCCTTGGCTCAGGGTGGCAAAAAGTGCAGCTTATCGGTCTTAGTGTGCACAAGAACAATCAAGTCCCCACCTGGTTACAGAGCCTAGCCGTGGTGTCTCCACTCCACCGTACGCTCCATACTGTTCCTTAGGGCTAGCACACCAAGTTTCCCCAGCGCGATAGCATCTAAGGTTGGGAGCCTAGGGAACGCTCAGGTAATGCAGTTATGCCCTACCCTGAAAGCCCTACCTCTTCAATGCTGTACCTTTTCCTTAAAAAACGTGCAATGTTAGTTTTAGTTTCCTAGTTACTTCAGGCAATTATACCACACCAAGGAACCTTACAGCAGTGTAACCTTCTTACATTACACAAAATAACACTGTGTAAACCATATTTGCATGGGACCATAGCTCTCAGCAACTACCAGATGTAAGACAGTAACTACATGAAATCATTCCAGGAAATCATATAGTAATTTTAAACTTGAGATTACAACATTTCAGGACTTTTTTTCTGATGACAGTATGTGCTGGGTCTATCTGGGATGGAGTTAACTTCTTCTCCAGAAGCCCGTACAGTGCTGTGCTCTGCACTTTTACCTAGAGCAGCACTGGTATCACACCCGCATTGTGTCTCTTCTGCTGAGCAATGCTGGCACCGCATCAGGACTCCCTCCAAGCCCCCCAGAGCCAGCAGGCTGGGGGTGGGCAAGTGATGGGGAGGGGACATCGCCAGGGCAGCTGACCTAAACCAACCAAAGGGATATTCCATACCACATGATGTCACATTCAGCAATAAAAAGGGGGGCTCTCATGGGGGAGGGCGCTGTCCTCCCAAATAACCATTATCCATTTTGAGGCCCAGCTTCCGAGGACATGGATGAACATCACTCATTCATGGCAAGTATGGGAAGTAGAGAATAATCTTCCCTTCCCCCCCCCCCCCCCCCCATTTCCCTTTAATTCAATCATTCTGATCTCAGACCTCAAGCTCTTTGTGTCATATTTTCTCCCCCTTCCTCTTTGAGAGGGGGGAGTGAGAGGGCGGCTGTGGTGGAACTCAGCTGCCCACCTTATTAAAAGCACCCCGCAGTATAAGAGCAGGTGACCATTCAGGGCCAAATCCTGCTACTGAAAGTCTGATATGCTCCCAGTAATTTAGAATGGTTAGTTAAAGGTAAAATAGCATGAGAGAAGCCTGAAAAAGGACTTTGAGATTTGGATCACAAAGAAGCTACAAAATAGTGTGTTAGAACTCAGATTTATGATGCTTTTTGTTTTGTTTTGTTAGGAGGCATAGTAGGGAAAACAAATTTAAATAAAATATATATTTTTTTAATTTATTTATTCATTTTTACATTCTACAGATATGTTTTCAAATAAACAAAAGTAATGACATAAGGAAAGATGTTCTGGCCAGATCCAATAGTGCCAAGTAGTTTGAACAAGGCATATATTGTAGTAAGTAATTGTAGTAAAATATTTCTTCATAAAGGCAGCATAATTTAAAACGTAGCTCAGCAAATAATGATGAAAATCAAATCTGTTAAATAGTAATTAACTTGCAATTAACTCAAATTAGTCAAGAGTCATGTACACAATAGGTGATAGAGTCCATAGTGTATTTGAGTTAGAGTAATTGCTATATAAAGCTGAAATTGAGGAGAAATTCAGCAAGAACAAGTGCAGTTAGGAAGATTTTTTTTTTTTTTTTTTTTTTTTTTTTGAGTCAAACATAAGGATCAAAAATGAAGAGTGAACTCCTGGTAGGGATGAGAAAATGACTCAACAGATTAAGGAGAGAAAACAAACAATTACTGGGGAAACAAGATATTTAAAGTAGTCTAGAAAGTAAAAGAAAGCTGACAGAAGAAATCACCACAGATTACAAGAGCTTGGTATGGCATGAAAATCCATGAGGGAGGGACTGACTGATTAAGAGTAAGGATAGGAAATATCTAGAATGAAGAAAAGAAAATTGAAGGGCTCAAAATAATATTCCTGTAATTTATTATAATTATGCATGAAGACTGTATGGTATTCCACCTTGAGAAACAGTCCCAAAAATCAATACTGATCTTGTTTCATGGGGAAAAAGAGAACTGTTGGTTCATGATTTGTTACAGAATCACAGAATGATCTAAAAGGTGGCACTGGCATACAGAATAAACCAGCAACTGTATAACTGATATAACATGGTATAAAAAGGTACCACTACAACAAAATACAAATGCAACTTACTCAATTTACTTAACAGATATCGCCATTCAAGGTGGCAGGGGAAGGAAAAACATGGAATGAAAGAATGGAATGAAAGAACCAGAGGCATGTTTTCTCATGAAACCTACCCTTCAAGCTTCAGAAAGAATGTCCTAAGGGTTAGTATCTGATTATTTCTGCAAGCATTAGGAAAATGCCTTCTATATTTCTTCAAAGGCTTGGAGAAATGAGCAAGAAATACTAAAATAGAAATCTAAAATATACCTAAAATATGCTAACAGGTTATGGCAACGCCAGCGAGTCTGAAGAGATGTGACTACACAAAACACAGTAATAATGAAATATTTTATTTAAGCCTGAATATAATATAATTTAGCTATATATCATGCTTGGTAGAGAACGTTAAGTGATGCAAAAAAAAAAAAAAAAACAACGTTGCTTTTAGGAGGAGCTAATGATAAAACTCACTAGAGGAAACAATTCCTGAATTGGCTCAAGATTTAAGATGAACATATACAAGAAATGCTCTGAAATAGGTATTGTTCTGTAGAAAATTCCTTGTAAGAAAGGTGAAGAAAGCTGAAGAGAAGCCCAAAAAGAAACCCATGAGAGCTTTAACTAGAAATGTTAGCTTGCTTAAGTTGAAATAGAAAAATGGTGTAAAAATGAAGAAGCTATTTACAAATAAATTAAAAAGAATCAGCTATTTTTAAAAATATTTGTATATTTTAAAGCTTTCTTTTTACATATAGACTAGCATAGAGATTCTTTAACAACACCACAGTAAAAGCTCAGAGCACAACTATATTACCTGTCAAAAATGATTTTAAATGGGCTTCCAAAAAAAGTTAGTGTGCTCAAACAGCAGAGTAAGAGAGGCTATTAGACATAAAAGGACATCCTTCAAAAAGCAGAAGTTGCATGTATCTGAGAAAACAGAAAAAAAAAATAAACAAAATCTGTTAAGATTAATATAAAAGAACAATCAGGAAAACAAACCCACAAATATTTCAAGAAGTAACTTGCTAGAGACATAAAAATGAAAATTATCAAATATACCTATGAGAGCATGCAAAGCTAATGGATAAGTATGAAGTCAAGGAAGGAAATACAAATGAATCCTACACATCCCTGTTCACATCCAGACTTGTCCAGTTTGAAGAGATTCTCTCTATAAGGTAAATAGAAGATACTGCCTCAAAATGACTTATTAATGAAAAATAAAAATCTTTTAGATAGATTGATAGAATGAATAGAAACATCTGGTATACACCTGGAGTTTCTAAAGGAATCTGGATATGAAATCTGTGATTACCAAACTGAGATTTGTAAACTACAATTTAAAATTAGTGTTAATACCACTGTAACTAAAGATGATAAGCACAGTGTCAAGGGACCAGGGAATCTGACCTGAGAAGTCTAAAATATTTTACCTCATTGATTAAACATTAAGTACTTTTGAAAGTCAGCATTCTGGAGGGAAACTAGGCCTCCTAAATCTCAGTAAAAAGAGTGATCCAATTGATACACAATGCACTTGTTTCCCTCTCTCCACCTCCCGCCCATCCCCCCCCCCCAAAAAAAAAAAAAAAAAAAAGTTGGTTATAGTCTCTCACTGAAGACAGACGGATAGAAAGAAAGGTACTCTTGTAGATCAATACAGTAACTGGTGAAAAGGAAACAAAGGCTGGCATGTACCGTTGCATATATATGCTTATCTGCACAGATTTTCAGATAGGCTTTATAAAAACAAACTCTAGAGTATTCTTCATTATAAATTTCACTGACACTGGTGTTTAAAAGCAATTCTTATAGAAGAAAACTGCATGCTGAAGAGTCACTTCGTGAAAGCTGCCATTTACCTCCTAATCGATCATTAGTTATCTTCAAAAAGAAAAAAAGAAAAACTAAAATATTAAGAAAGTAAAAATAATAAACAATTTCTAAGTTACTACTGAATGTAGGAGTCCATTTTTTTTGTTTGTTTGTTTTTAGATAATTTATGTTAATTTAAACATGAAAGCTACAGTAAATAAATTATTGCACATCTTACTCAGAATCATCACATAACAAGGTCATTGTGGGTGAGGCAATTATTTTGGCAAATTGTTGTGGAGGAATAAGAGCTAATAACACAACTTACAGCTACTAAATTGCACATATGTTTCTCGATGTTCAATGGATAAGGAAATTTATTTCTGTAAATGAGCAAAGTGATAAACAGAGCAGCATTCTATTTATTCATCACCTTTAAATAATTAGCATTGCCAGGAGATGACACACTGTTACTTGAGTAAATATTCTTGCCCTTATTATATGAATTAAACCCTGCATCAACTGACCACTCAACACACACAGCAGAGCAACACCCGTAGTTACTCAGAGGATTGAGTTAATGTGTCAGATAATCCCCACTCTTAGGAAACCAGGTATAGCAGGCAAGAGTTTTCTAAGACAAAAACATGATCATTTTTATTCACAAATGAATCTGTGAGCATTCCAAAGGCAAATATTTTATTTCCAATGGCCATTACAACACTTCTTTGTGGTACTTGTACATCAATGCAGAAACATGGAGCTCTGCACGCAAGAAGTGCTGCTGTCCTGGAGAGGACCACCCTCAGGCTAGGCTTCTGAGTCCAAGGTGCCTTGCACAGTCTCTCAAGACCAAATGATACCAGTGCCATGATCGCTAGCCAGGTTGTTGACAGCAGACAGAGAGAGAGAGAGAGAGACAGACAGGCAGATGTTGTTGGTTTTTAGGTCACCTGAGGAATCTTCAATTATTAGTAGCAGAAGGACTAGAGAACAAGCGGGTAAATATGACTTTTTCTGCCAGGAGGGAATTAGTGAATGGCTCAGTTCTCCAGGCCTTCTGTACACAAACCTCCTGGTATGTAGCCCAAGAACATGATTCTGGATAACATCAGCCCTCTTTCACTCAGCTAAGCTATAATAAAAGGAGTTTGAGGCAATGATTGTGCCATATCACTGTCCTACAAGTATTATGAAAAAGAGAGAGCATGCTAGGCCTGGTGTCAGGTTAGCTATTTTGCAGAGAGAGAAATGCACAAAACTATCTTGATCAACTGTGAAACATGGCTAGAAAAAAGAAAGAGCTGAAAATACTTCAAACACTGCTACAAATGACAAAAATCTAATCTGTCTTAAGACTGTGGAAAAGGAATATAAAGTTTTAAAGGAGAAAAGAGTAAGAGGAAGTAAAATGCTTGATCCACAGCTCAAGGGCAGACTGGAAACAATTCTACCTCATGCAGACATAAAATTGCTAGAAGGATGTTCTCATAAACAAAGTGCTGGAGGCCATGCCATCGTCCACCTCCTCCTGTTTCTCTCTACATCTGAGGAAGCCAAGTACCTCTCATAAAACAGAAGATGCACACATTTCAGGAGTATCCCAGAGGCAAAACGAAAGAATAGTGAAACAGTAACAGCTTTCATAGCTTAAGATACAGCCTCTTCTATTTAGGTTAAAAATCCTCTAGGGCCTGTTCCTAGTCCTGATTTCCATGTACTTGCTGGATTTTCCGCAGCTTCATTATTCAAAGAAAATAGCTAGGTTTTACTGAGGTTGGCCACTGGGGGCAAAATTCAGACACTGCAGAAAGGCAGATGAAGGTGTTTGCACCATGTAAGTTCGAATTGCACTCTCTGGGGCACCTATTAAACCTTCTGGGCTTGAACAGGATTTAAATGAGGAACAGACACCTAATCTTTTCTTCTCCTATTTTCTTATGGCCAGCAAAATGTTTTACATTAAAATTTATTCATTGTTAATATTTTTCTAGCTACTCATTGCAAACACTTGGACATTTTATTTTGAAAAGGTCTAAATGTTTTAAAAGTTAGCAAGCTGCAGTTTTGAGTCTTCCATTCCTTTACAGCAGAAGAACAATCAGACCTAAAGTGAAGGTGTAGGAAAAAAAACACCAAACCACCTCAGAACAGAAATAACTCAAAGTTTATATAAAAAAGTGGAAAACCAATGGAAAGGATGAAGATTTCCATATAAAGCAGCTCCCTGCCTTGCCACTGATATGACTAGATAAATCAAAAATAAAACAATAGTAATAAGTATAAGAATAATAACCTGGGAATAGCACTGCACTGAAATGCAGAGGTGACCCCCTCTTAAGACAATGCAAAACTTACAAAATAAAATTTAGAAAAGGTCAGTTTAATCCATTGATTTATTCACAAAATTGCACAAGATTCAGCTGACAAAAGCAGCCAAGTAGACCATGATGTTTTTTTAATATCCATATGAAATGGCACTTAGACAGATTTAACACATGATTTAAAGCAAACTGATGGCTAAGTTACACATTTAGATAGGAATGCTGGGGTAAGGTCAAACCGCTATCATTAACATCCCAAGGAGGAAGGCTGATAATTACTAATGCTTAAAAGCACCAGCAGCGTACTGACTGCATGGATTTTCTTAGACTTTTGTTCAGCCAGTTTCTCAAGTAAAAAATAGCATTCAAAGACTTTTAGCTCATACAATGTAAGCCTCACTCATTAGTAATCCTTGGAGCTTGACTTCATTTGAACCTGTTCTGAGCCTGGATAGCAATTAGTATTGCCCTCCAGGTAAGGGAGTGTAGATTTATTCCCAAGAAGTGGTTTAACTTCCTCAACCTACTTTAAAATTAGATTTACTCTGTTACAAATCGTAAGTGTTAAATGAGTAAAACTATTAAACAAGGAATACTGCTGGGCTAAATGGCTAAGCATTTAATGGTTTACCACAGTATTACCATTTTAATGGTCTATTAAAACAATTGGAAGAATATCAGCAGTATGAAGAATCAAGTAATTTATATACAAGTTTGATAAAGTACCATATGTTTGAGCAAAAAGTAAGCTCATTTTCTTACACTTAAGAAAATTAGAGGAAGGGGCATTTTAAAAGAAAGGGTTATTTTAGAGCTAAAGTACATTTAGCTTATACTAATTTTGTAAAAGGATTTACAACATATTTTGCCATCAAGATTTTTTGTTTGTTTTATGTAGCTCATTCTAACTAAATGCAGGTGGTCTAAGCTGATATCACAAAACAGAACAGCTCAAATAAGATAGTAAAAACCTGACTCAAATCTAATTCATTTCTGTACTGCATACTCATCTCTCCTCCTTTTGCTCACCCTGTTAACATTAGTGCCAAGGTCACCAATATGTTGAATTACCCTACAGCATTCTGAGTTTTGAATGACTGAAACATTGAAATAACAACCTCTGGTGTAATGGCTGCCAAGAGGTCTTCAAAGAAATTTAGGGTCCAAGAAATCATACAGAAAACTTTTTTTTTTTTTTTTAATATATAAATTAAGACAGAAATATTCTTTTATATTTGGCCAGTTTATCACTTGCCCTTGACTAATTGTTAAAGTAAAACTCTGTTTAGTCTTTAAAATATGCCCCCACCAAAACAACAACAAAAAAAAAATCTACAAAAAACTGTCAAATTCCCTCCTTACTGACCTCACACCAGAGTTTTTTTGCAGTTAAAAACAGAAACACTTGATTTATTAATGAAGTTTAAGAAATGGGTCAAAAAGAACGTTTTTTTCTTTGATTAACTTATCACAATGAAGTTCAATCAAAAGTTATGTGTATAACATCTCACTAAGAATTCAAATATTATACAGCTGTTTCAAGGAAGTCAGTTTCTAAAATCAAAATAGCTAGGCCAGGAACTTATGCTCTAGGCTATAATTGCTGTTCTTATAAACTAACATGTTAAAAAAATAAAAACCTTAAAAAGTAAGGCTTATTTTCATTGTGCCCTCCAGTTTTTAGTAGTGATAGTGTCAAATTTGGATATTTACTGAGAAGTATTATTTGCATGAGTGTAATTAATTCCATCAGTTGGCATAATCATATAGCGAGAATGATGTGTTTCAATTTTTATCTAGAGATGGAGTGGATGGTAGGGTTGGTATTTTTGTTTTGTTTGGTATTTTTCTTTTTTGAAAATACATATAAGCCCAGTACATTAATTTGATTGATGGCTACATGAAAAACCATTAGTAGCTATATGGTATATGGATTTTCAGAAAGCTTGCGTGAAACAGAACTGGTGAATGTTGGAGAGCAAGTCTGAGCACTGTGAAAGGAATGCCAGCCTATGTATTATTTTTGGCAAATCTAATCACTACTGGTTCTTAAGATTTATTTATTTATTTATTTATTTTTGAAACAGGGTACCTAGTTTCTTCCATCATCACATGTGGGATATTGTTTTTTCCTTTCTATTCTAAAGGCTTCACAAGCACTTACCATGGTGAGGTATTTGTTAGATTTCTTTGTGGTTTGTTTTTTAATTTCTTCCATTCTTTCTTAGCATATTTTTTTCTTTTGTTTGTGGCAAGAAAAAAAAATAATAAAACCTTTGAGCAGTAAAAGTAGAAAGTGGTAAAGTGTGAATATCCTTTTGCCTCTCAGACTACTGCAATTGGAAAAAAACATTTCAAAATTTCCAGATTCATAAAACAAAGACCTCAGTATTTATCTCATTAATGTAGATATGTGAGTAGCTGACAACTGGAAACTTGAAATATGACAATCCACAGCCTATGGTCTTGCCTGTTTTCACTTAACAAGAAACTTTCAAAAATCACATGAATGATGCAACTTCAGTGCAATCAGTAACATGACTTTTCAGACTCTATACTTCTTTGCTTTGTGGTTTTAAGACAAGAGTTTGATGTCATTTGAAGATAGATTTTTGTGGTATAATACAGATAAGGGTTAGGTCAAGTTTCTGTTCTTTCTCACAAAGGAAATCCTTCAGACACATTCATAAAACAGCAGGAAGGACACCTACTGTCCTTACACATTCATATCATAATGTCTTTTCTTCTTTCTAGAGGACTTTTGCCTAGAAAAGCCTAACAGATAAGATCAGTATCATAATCAATACATCATTGGGAAGCTGCTGGCAGCATACGAAAAGTTAATTAATGCTAACATTGTCATACCTGATTACTTTTCAGAGTACTCTGGAACAATTGGATTAAAATAATATAAATAAGGATAAAACATTTAATTAATACTGAAAAGAGAATTATCTCCTCTGTAAGTGTGGATGGCACACTTTCTACAGAAAGCAAACTGAGTTAGAGCTGTCTCAGAATTTAAATACTCCTCCCCCCCACAATTCCCCTTCACATTGAGCACAGTATAAAGCTCCTCTTGAGAGCTTAGTAAAGCCAAAGGGCTTGGGGGGGGGGGGGGGGGAGGGGAGAGTGTGGAGATGAAACTAGCGTATTATTGTAGGGCCCAAACATATGCAAGGGGCTGCACAATACTAAAAGGATTTGTACTACTCCTGTAGCAGCATTTATGTTGTTTACATAGCAGGTAAAAAGAAAGGACAGAGCAAATACACACCTTGCTCGGGTGAATGGACAGAAGCAAAATTAGATGGGTATAAAAGGTAGCCTTGGCTTCCCCTCAACCCAATCTTGTTAGCACACAGCAGAACATATGTAGAATTTTGTAATAACTCATCTTTTTCCTCATCATCTTTTCTAGGATGGTATTCTCCATTTAAATCAGTGGATCAGAATTAGAAAGCATAGCACAGTGCATCTGCTAGACAAAATGACTTAATGTTTCATTCCAGTCTTACAGATGATCAGATTCAGATCTTTACAAGCAAGTAACTTTCCTGCCCTCCCTAAAATGAAAGATTCTGAAATATCATTCTCTCCTCCTGGATTTTACTAATGAATTAAACAGTCAAAGCTCAATAAGCAAGTCACCTAGAAGACTCACAATTAAGATTGTCACCCAGTGGAAAAATATTTGCAATAGATTTTTTTTTCCCCAAAAGGATTACATGGAATATCATCCAACAGATGGATATGTTCAGTTGTGAGAAATACAAATGGAACATTTTGAATAGCTCAGAGTTCTGAGCAGGCAGAACACAGCCCAAGCTGGGGTTTCAAATTCTTAGCCAAGACAATGGAAATCTAGCTCCCAAGAGCTTTTTCAGAAGGTGGGACTTGTGATCTGGCCCTAGAGTCAAGGATGCAGAAGCTTGGACAGGTGAATCCATCAAGAGCACTGGCCAGATGACAGGAAAGTTCCCCTCCACCCAACACTCATACAGTGACTGAACACATTGTAAAATTAATATTTATTCAAAAAGTTCCCAAATAGCTCTGCTATCTGCACCCTTATTTTCAGTCACAGCTGTGTTTTAATATCTGATATCCTGGATCATGAATGTCACAAGCCATATAAGACAGCAATACTCCTTGAATTTCTTTTCCTTGTAAAATTTCCTGCCCTTTAATTTCAATCACTGGCCTATTGTTCTTCAATTACAGACAGGGTAAATAGCATTGACTGATCTGTTTCCATTATGCCAAGTATTAAAAATCTTGTTATGTGGCAGTCAAAGTTTCCTATATGCATATATATGATTTTTTTCCATGAACTTTTGCATACTAGGTTTTCTTTCGATATTTTTTCTGAGCCTACGAGGTACAGCATGACAGAGCAGCCAGATCCAGCTGCAGATCATTGCTGTGAAATATCTTTTGGAGAGCCTCAGATTTTTCCATCTCCCTGTTGTATCATCTAAATAATGTCTCTCACCATGATGTTTCAGACTATCAGACTTATTTGATATTAAAAATTGCATATGGTAACAAAAAATAAAATGAAAAAAATGTCTAAAGCATTCTCTAAGAACTTAATTGCCTCTGAATCCAAGGAGAAAATTTGCTTAACCCAGAATTGATCACACATCCCAGAGATAATTAGATGCATTCTAGACAAGTCCAAATTGACTATGAGGCTAGGGAAGAAAGTAAAATGCCTCCCATACTTATGATCTTTATTTTTCTTCATCTGTTGCTTACATGTAATTTTGATCTTCTGGGTAGCAAGCACCTTGTCTTTATTTTTGCTGCTTAGAAGCATGAGAATGGAAGAATGATTTCAGAAAAAATAAAATAGAAAGTTTTTAGAGCTTCTGATAGCAATGTCCACCACTGCTACAATATTGTGTATCATTAAATTTATCCTTACTCTTGACAAGACACTCTTATAATGAGATTTACCAGTTAGCTAAAGTTTGGCAAGGAAGAGGGAACCCAGGTGTGGGAAGTAGATCCAGGTGAGAGAAGTGGGAAGCCTGAAAGGAGAAATCTCTTGGGAGACATTATCTAACCTAATTATGTGAATATTTCTTGTACCTCTGAGGGCTAACAGCAAAAAGCAGCTTTGAACAGTTTGCACACTGGGAATAAGTACATCCTTAGAGATGGGAAGAGAAAGAAAGCCAAAGCAAACGGTATCCCAGATAAAGCCTGACAAGAAACTTTAAATAAACTGGAAAACAACGACCACAAACTTCACAACAGCATTGCAGGATGCATAAAATTGGTGCACCCCTCTGTAGGCAACTGAGCACGGGATGACTCCAATGACTGACACAAACTCTTCAATTTATAATCAGAAAAAGATAGCTCAAAATCAAATGACTAAAGAAGTATTTGATGCCTGTTACAATATTAACAGAGTTCTTTTAAATATGATAGTACTGCATAATTAGGTTTCCCTTTCTATGCATGTACAAATAAAGGTTTCCAAAGAAATTTAGAAAAAAATAAAACCACATTAACATAGAAAGGGGGGTGGGGAGGGAGGCCCCTAAAAAACTCAAACCCAAACAAAAATAAGTTGGAAAAAAATAAGTTCACCAGTCAGGTTAATTCTCAGTCCTTCAAAGTTACCTATATAAATGCAAATATATAGCCCAATAACCCATATTCTGACAAATATCCAAATTAGCATTTGAAAAGGTGAAAGCCAAAAGTTATGTGAAAATCAGCAGTTATATAAAGCATTAATGGCCCATTATTGTATTTCACAAAGGGTAAATAACCTATGCATTTAATTTTCACTGGAACATTCTAAATTTCTAATGATGGCCTTGTGTCCTGATCTTACTTTCTAGAGAGCAACACATGCAGTAAAGTCTCCAATTTTCATTTTTATCAACAGAATTATTTTATTTTGGAGTAGTTACCAGGTGTTCACAGTCCCACAGCAGACGACAACAAGTACAATCTCTGGATTTTACAGAGACAGACTGACTTAACACATAGTATACATATATTCCGAATGGTGAACATTATCTGGATTGAAAATAAAAGCTGAGTGAGAGCATTACTAGCATTACCAACTGAAAACCACGCCTTTGCTCAAAAAAAAAAAAAAAAAAAAGCAGCTGTTAACCTTGGTGCTTGATAAAAAAGACATTAGTTTACTGTGGAAAAAATAAAAGAATAACACTTCTGCTTTAAGAGTCTGGCAGCAGTGACAAACACAGGCACATTACTTTTAAAATTTACTGTTATAATATTAAAAATACATTAATGCCAACAAAAACTTTCTCACAAATATATCTTGTTTATGTTGGTTGCCTTCAGTTTGGGATACTTTCACTGAACAGCCTACCTCGAAAGCCAATTAAATTGCTTTCAATTCAGCTAAGAACAAGAAAGTGGTAGTTCATTCAAACGGCCTATCTGAAGAAACTTGAGGATTGATCCTTTCTTCCATTATACCAGTTTTCCATCAATGCAGCTCTGATAGTGTCAATGTAGTTACACTGGCAAAACACTGCTTTAACTGAGGAGAGAATCAAACCCTTCACTTGTAACAACTTCTGTCAAGAGACTAGACTAAGTCACTTTAATTGAGTTCTTCTCACTTTCATTGTACAGAAACAAAGGAGGAATAAAAAGAGATCAAAGAGCCCTTATTTGGAACTAACATAATTGCGTTCCTTGGAGAGAATGGTGAGCCTGAGATTACTGAAAGGAGATAGACTCTGAATATATAAACTAGACTACAGTGAGAGTGTAGTGCTTTAAGGGAAAAAGAAAAAAAAAAAAAGCAAAAAAAGGTTATTTATTGTAACCTTTCATCATTTTGTAATCGAAGTAACGCACGTTCTAGTCTCTCTCACTGTTATATGTCAGCTACATTTTTCTTAAATTTCAGCTTGTGGGAATATGCTTCATCTATGTATTACTTTAAACAATGTTTCTAACAGACTTCAGTAGTCTGGAAAATTTTCATTTCCTAATGAAATGTTAAGAATAGTTTTCTAGCCTTGTACATTCTGTTGTTAGGGTTTTATAAAATGGGCAAGTAAAAATTCCAGATCTGAAAAAGATAGTGTACAAGGGTAAATCGCCGAACAAAATGGCAGGTAGTGGAAAAAAAAAAAAAAAAAAGTCGCTCTTTGAGGAATTGGCTGGCATATGTCCTTGGCTTTGACTTCACCACTCTACCATGCAAAGGTGAAAATGTTGCAGTGTAACTGATTATGTACACAATTATGGGAGATGTGTAAATGAATAAGAGTAATCATGCACACAAACTATCAACAAAGCTTAGTGTTTAAGACTCTAAAATTAGAACCAGGGTTACAAAGGCAACTTAGGATGTTAAATACCCAAATGCTCTAAGTCCATAGGAGGTCTGGGAATGTAACACAATAAAACAATTAGGCTTCAAAAACCTGGCATTTAAAATATCATTCATGACACTAGGAAAGTTCACATAAGAGTTGGCTTTTAGAATTTTTAGCAAATATATGATCCATTCAAATATATAGAATGCATGAAGCAGTGCAGACAGAACTTATAGACACTGACAAGTCTAGCTAAATACTAAAATAAGTTCTGTAAACAGATCTTATATTACCAGTTAGAAATTTAACCAAAATATGCTTTGGCAGACAACCATGTACCAGTAGCAGGGTAAAGCAAATATTAACAATTACTAGGGCTCAGTACATCATCACTGGCCAGAAACAATTACGGGGAAGTCTGAAGAAAAGAGAGGTTGTTAACCAACCAGTGTGATCCAGATTTCCAGGTAGCAACATCCATGCAGGCTGTTCATACCCCATGGAGCACAGGCAACAATCATTAGACTCATGCTCTGCTCAGAAAATGCTGACGGCTGTCTCTCCTTCCTCTCACTTCCAGAGGCAGCCCAACAATACCTTATGAATGAAAATCTAAACTTGTGTCTGCAAAGCCCTTCTCACTGTGGAGAAATAGAACCAGAAAACACAAACTAAAAGCTCAAGTGACACACTGAACAACAAAAACAAAATAGAGTCCGTGAGTCATTTATGGGTACAATCAATTACAAACATAGCACAAGCTTTTTTGTCACGTCAGAACTGTCAAAACACACTGAATCTTCCAGTGCAGGCTAAGTGGAGCTACAGAGACATGATAAAGGATTATCCATCAGGAGAATTTATTTATTTATTTGTTTTAATGTTTTGAAGGCTGATAAGGAAGCCACTGCTTGGAGCTGTACTAAAACTATCACTTGCTGTTCAATTGTGTAACCAGATTGCTTAGTGACATTTCTTCAAAGGTATGGTTTGCATGAATTCTAGCTTGTCTCCAGGGTTAAATCTCCATAAACATGAGGAAAAAATTGGCCATGAGAGAGAGGTAGGTAGTCTCACTACAAAATGTGGCTCACAAAATAGGGGAAGAAAGACCAAAAAAAAAAACAAAAAACAAAACAAACAAACAAACAAACCACAACAGATACGGAATAGTGGAAAGAAGGCTGCACAAGAAAGACAATTGAGGATATTGCAGTAGCACTTCATTACTGTTTGAAAAGAACAAGAGTGAGGAGTTAGCAACCCCAAGTCTTTAACAAAAGATAGTTTGTCTTTAACTGAATAATCTGCCCAGGATGACTTTTAACCCAACACTCCAGAGGCTGAGGCTGCTATCAACCTGGCATAATTTACCTAGCTTGGACACAAGTTAAAATAAGGCCTAGCTTATATTTTGGCTAGAACCTGACTCTTTTACAGCAAGGCTGAAGGCAAAGATCACAGGCACACTGAATGCCCTGCCTTTCCCCACCTATTTGATGGACAACCAAGCAAGAAGAAACAGAATCCCAGAGCACAGTAACTATAGAATATGCTTTCAGGAGCACACGTGCTGGTAGAGACAGAGGTACTATAACAGAATAAAGTTTAATTACAGGAATGCTTGCACACAGGTAAGGATGGTTAGATCTGACAGGCTAATCTTGGAACAAGACCTAACCAGAGATATTTGGTGAATCCTCATTGAAGGTAACACTGAGGCTGGTAAGCATCAGTATAGAAATCTGTATATAAGAGGTGGAGAAACAGACATGAGACTTCCCTTCTCAGAAAAAACAAACCCACTTAATCAGGATTGCTGTCATACCTGAGGATGTACAAAGACAGTAAACGATCTTTCAGAGACTGAATTCTGACCATATGAGGCTCTGCATTTTCTCAGAGGCAGGAGCAATTCATCTCATTATTTTAATATAGTCAATTGCATAAAGGTTTTCCTTTAGACTATTCAGTGAGACACGTGTCATAAATTCACAGGGCCAGAAGAAAATATCACAGTACATTTTATATGTTTGCAAATGAGGAGACAGACTAAGGAGAGAGGCTTAACACTGGAATTCATTAAGGAGGACAGGTTACTGGCATGTGATCAGTCACCAACATTTGAGAATACTGGCTTGATTTTAGCTAATATATCAAGATAAAAATTGCAAATTCAAAGCTTGGCTGATGCACTGTGCTTTGCAGGTTCCACATATATCCTTCACAAATCCACAGGATTTTTATTAAGATGTTTGAAAATTTAAACAAAAAACCCACATGCAAAGAAACAAAACTATAAATGAACAAATTGACTACCAGATTTTTCTCCTCCCCCTTTCCTAAAGTTACAGAATTGCTTTGCAGTAGCATTACTGCATTGAATTACCCAATTATCTTCTAAATTATAAAAGGCAAATCTTCACCACCAACTGTTCCTAGGACTGCCAGGATGTGCAGTGTTGCAAAACTGTAGCAAAAATGTAAACAAAAGAGCCCTACTGAACAGGGAGGCAGGCTGTCCACATATGCCAATCCCAGCAGCTTCAATCAAAGGAGAGATTGTTTCACAAATAAACTAAGCCAGTGCAACTAATAAACTCCTGCTCTAATTACTGGCTGCAGATGTATCAACTGAAGCAAATGAGACTCAGGCAGCCATTAATTATCTAATGAGGCCAGCAGTGTTTCTGATGAGGTGGGGCTGATTAAATATTAAACAGTAGCATATGGTTAGTGCCAAGAACAAAAGACTTGAATCTGACTCCCTCTCTAGATACACACACACGCATGCACACACACACACAATTGCATTTAAAAAACTCTCCCTCTGCTAAAACAGAAGAACAATCTCACTCTGAGAAAAGTAAAAGTAATTAGGACAGAAATGGAAGCACAAAACTCAAAGGGAGTCTAGTGAGATCTGACTTCTGAAGGTATAACCTAGATGAAAAGGTTTCACATTAAAGGGATGCCAAAAACATTTAGGCATTGCAGCAGTCATCTCTTTGTTTAACCCTTCTTTTTTAGTGCAATTATTTGTTTTATTTTTTCTTCCTCCTTTTCTCTTCCATCCCTTTCTTCCTTTATTTTGCACTGTAAAATTCTCATGGCTCACTCACAAACAACAACTATCAAATCCCTCCTTATTCAAAATTCACAATATTAACTCAGTTCACAATATTAAACCAAGTAATGGTAAGTATAAGAAGGAGAATGGAATCTTTGAAATCTTATTCAGACCAGATAGGTATGATACTAAAGTGAAGGAAATGTCTAACCTTACTCAAACAGATGTCAAGCCAACTGAAGTCAGCTAATCCCATCAAACTTAAATGGGCAACCAACAGCCAGCATACCAGAGAGTTTCAGATGAGCCATGTGTGCTATTTGTTTCCTCCTGTCAGCTGCTCTGTCCTTCATCACAGACCTCCACTGGATGTGATGACTTCTTGAAAGGTGAGAATCACCCTTTCCCAGAGTCTGGGGGATGCATGACATGGCATGCCAAATCACAGAATGGTTTTCCAGCTCTGAAAAGCAATGAAGTATTTTTTTTACTATTCAATGTGTCTGTGCAGCTTTGGTTGCAGCCCTGCCCCTGTGCACCAACATGGTTCAATCCACCAACTCTGGGGAATGCCAGATGTGTAACAGGTCTGCTGTATGCTTCACCCAACAACACACACCCTCGTGTAAGCATACATCAGCCTGATTTGTACCAAACTTATAAGACACATATTAAGCTATTCAATGCAAACAATCTGTGCAGTAAGAACTTATTTTTGTGTTTTAAACAAAAACTCTGATCTGGCTGCTGGAAAAGTCTGCCTGCAATCCTAGGGAACCAGAATTTTACAAGAAGATTGAGAAAGCCTTTAGATGCGTCAGGGCAAATTTGCAAAGACAGAACAAACAAACAAACAAACAACAACAAAAAAAAAAACAGATATAAAATATCCTTATAAGCAGGGGAAATGGTCTAGAATTGGCAATGGCTGCACATTCTCAAAAACTTGTGAAGACTGCTTTTTGAAACTCTAAATAAGCCAAAGAGCATTTGCTGTTTATTTCAAAATACGTTCAGACAGCAGCTACTCATCACATTTTACATTCTTACAGTGACAACAATGTGAGTCCTAGACCTACCAAATTACTTTTAGCTTCTGGTTGTATCAATTTTTTTACAGAACAAGCCCATTTATATATCAGGCCTTTGTGTAGTAACAGAAAGAATCAACAAGTTATTATTGATTATCTAAGAGATCAGATTTTTTGGAATACCTTTTGCTCTTACAAATGTTTTCCGTAAATATGAAAGAATGGTACTCCCCCATCTGCTTCCCTCGCCCCCTTTTTATTTTTTTTTGATAATACCCTTCTTTATTATAATCTCCTTAATATCCATCTGCTACCCTTTAGGCTAAAGCTTCTTAAATTCAAATATAGGGCTATTTTTATCACAGAAGAATATATAAAGCAATAGAAACATTTTAATGGATTTTTGTGCCTGTGGCCCTTTCTAGCTGAATTTCCATAATGAAATCCAGTTACAGACATTGGTGCTGCTACAGTTGGCTGTTCACACACATAAAGAATGAACATTTTTTTGTTGTAAGCCAACCCAGTAAAACAGAGACTGCAATAGCTACCTACAAAAAACAAGGGATTTTTTTTCCTCTGTTGTTGCTTTAATATAACTGTATATAATGCTATTTTTACTCCAATAGGGCATAACAATCAAGACAAAACCATGGCTCTACATCAAAGTTATAAATAATAAGTATAAAGTCATTTTCATAAGTTGAAACTAACAAAATGAGGATCCTTTCTTTTGTGCTTGGTATTCAGGAGCATCCAAATAGCTTCATAAAAACAGCTGCATGCAGCAACATTCACAATAAATGTCCAAGTATGCTGAGTATTTGTATTAAAGGTTTGGAGAAATATTTTTCTAATAATACTTATAGGATACCAGTTCTTCTCTGTGAAAACATTTTATTGTCCTGTAGCTGTAAGTGGAACTGAGCACAAAACAGCATCTTATATCATAAATATTTCTAAAATGTTAAATGCTTTCCTACTTCTCATCAGGAAGAAAGCAGAACTTTTAATAAGGGAAGAGAAAGGTTTCATATGAGCCATGGAATAATGAGCAGCCCATCTAAACATTCAAACCTAGGCCAGGCCAGGAGCCAGGCCAGGTCCAGGAGCCTCTCCCCATTTGAAGAGGAGCCCCCAGCCAGGGGACTAACAGCTAACAATCCAGGCTTCTTCCTCACATGACCAGAAATTCACTTTTGCAATAGCCGATTCCTGATAGTTAAATTGTCTAATCAAAAAAAGCTCCTAACCAGCTCTAATGTAAACCATTTATATCCCAATGTCAGCAACTGCATTTGAGAAACAAGCCATCAATCTCTCTGTCAACTCAAGTGAAATAAATTCAGGATCTGAGACATGGAACAACAACAGACCAACACTATCTTGTGCCACCTAACATCAAAAACAAGCAGCCTGGTAGTCCAGACATTCTCAGAGGAATTGGTGCTGAACCCCCTTTTACCCATCTGTTCTCCATCAGCCTTCTGTGCAAGTCATTGAATTTGCATGGTTCATTTCTAATGAATCAAGATGACCAGCACTCAGACAACAAACCCTTAATAATCACAAAAAATATATTCTAGTCATTATTTATATATTAAAATATAACTTGTCAAACTTATCACTGAATCTTGAGTCTGATCACAATTCAACTTGAATCAGTTTGACTGAATTCTGTGGCTATCCCAACTGCTCAGATACTATTATTTTTTAATCAGGCCCAAAATATCTCAAAATGTGCAGTTAAACACTGAAATGCTGCAGAGAGATAATAAATGGCAGCACTATCAAGAGTATCTGATAGATTTAGAAGCCTGGCTAACTTCTAAAACCTGGACCTCAGCATTTCTGTAATGTTTATGTTAGCAATTACTTAAAAATCTAATTCCCGTTTCCAGAAGTCTTCACCATGAATTGTCTAAGAATCTACACAAAGTGTGATGAGCTGATGCATTTTTATAAATGCCCTTTCACAGAAAGGATGCACTTTGAATAACTTGTTACTGTTTAGTGCACTGAACACACTTAACACTGTTTATTTCGACACTAGAATTATCTCAGACAAAAAATTCTGAAAAAGCTTTTGTGTATTTTAATTCTAAAGATTTAAATATTCTAAACCTAGTGGTATTCTAAACCTTTATGGTAAGTGTTAACAAGTACATCATTCTTTCTCCTTCATGTTCATGTAGTATGTCCCTGTGGAAATCAAATATAACATACTTGCTTTGACTTACAGGCAGATCTCTAGAGCTTTTCTAGATTTTACTCTACAGTGTCTTCATTTACTGAAAAGTTAGATTCCTAGCTTAGAACATTGCTTTGCAGTTCTGATGAATATTCAACCATATCAAAATCAGTGAATATTAGAAAATAACTGGAAACTTTCAGTGATAAACACTGATCAGCATCTAATAACATCTGCAAGTAACGTGGGGCCGTTGAGGCAGCAGCAGCAGCTCTGCTGTGGTGGTGTGTGCAAAATTAAATGATCAGCCCGGTTTAACACACTGTCACACTCAAAACCTTTGTGTGGGCAAAAAGGGAATGCCATTCAGACATGAGAAATGAAAAAGTTATTGTCTGCCCACAAAGGTTTTAAAGCATAGCAGTCCGTGGTACCTAATATTAGACATTAATGAAGCTTGTATCTAATTAGTTAACACTCTTCAAATCATTAGCACAAGCATCACTAGCCTCTGCCTGTGCTCTGTGCTGTGTTGTTCACACCTCTGGCCCTGCTGGATCCCCAGGCAACAACAGGACACAGCAGAGACAGGATAGAAGGGGGGACAGGACAGCTGGCAGCAGCCCGAGCCTCTCACCAGTGCTCATGTGGACCTTTGTGGGGCTGGGGTTTGCCTGGGCCAGGCCTGTGCTGCCTTACCACAGCGGGGCCACCTGCCCCTCGGCCCTGTCCACCCAGAGCTGCACAGAGCCTGAACCAGATGGTTCCAGCGCTCTCAGGTCACGCTGGAACTGACTACACACCAGTAATGCCAAAATCATACTCGCAGGATGATAGCATGTATATTTGCTTTCATTCAGTGGGCACCAGCTGTTGTGGCTGACACCTGTGATCACCGCTGCTGACGAAGAGAAAAACTAAGGCCACTACAGCAGCATCTTCCACGACTCTGAATAAAATTTGTTAATAAAAATAAGGACCACTGTGGCCTCTGTGCTCTTGGCCATGTGGTCTTGTTTTTGGGGATACCAGGACAAAGTGTTCAGAGGATGAGATCAAAATGTTCTCTTGTCAGAGAACATATTGAAAACACTAATGAAGAAAAAGCTGAGTTTCCTCTCCTTATCTGTTTTGTTTTCCTTTCATGCCTTCTAAGTGTTTTCTGTATTCCTTTGTGGAAGAGAAGATGTAACGTATTTTCAGAGGGACTCAGCTCCTACAGGATCCCAAATTGGCTCATTTAATCTACATGGGTACTTGAATCCTCACTTTCAGACATTCGTTAATTAAGCCACATTAAACCACACAGGCAAAAAAGAGGCTATGTTCAGATAAATTTAAGGGTTTGATTTTGTGATTTGAAACCACAAAGCAAAGACATGCAGAGAGCCCAGGCTGGTGCTCCCTCATTAACTCAGCATATTGTGACATTTATAGTTCTCACTCAGGACAAGGAAAACAAGGAAAATATGGGTTTACAGTGGTGGAACAAAACTAGATAATGCTGCAGAAAAATAAAGTTTGTGTCCAAATGATGAGCCTGCACAACAAGGCTTTGCCTTCTAGGCATTCAGAAATCTCTCTCATGCTTATGCAAATATGTTTATGTTCACAAGGAGAATTTCTGTGCTGCCATTTGAAAGCCTCTTTTCTATAGATGTTCCAGTTATTATGTCAGTAAGCAGAACTCACCACTGAGTGAGGTAAATAACCACATCCAAAGATGTGGTAAGCATGAAAAATAAGTTTTTTGTGAAGAAAAAAAAAAAAAAAAAAAAAACAAAAAAAAACCACATGAACTAGAACAGGATGATTTAAAATATTTAACTAAGTTCAATATCATATGTAATAGACAATACACAGATAAGCAATACAAAAAGTACAAACATCAAAACGTCCCCAAAGTCATTAACACACCATTTCACAAATATTTACACAAAAATGTAAGCTTTATGTAGGCATTGCTTTCCACCCCACTTCTTAGTTTCTAATAACTTCAGAAATGTTTTTATCAGTGTTTTATAGAGATATTCCCACATGAAAAATAAATAAACAAACAACAACAAAAAAAAAAAGAAAGAAAAAAAAACAGGTAACAAACTCAGAAATAAATACCTCAGGCGAAAAACACAAGACCATTGTATATTCCAGACTGATACCTAAATAAAAACCTGTTCTATTCTTACTTGCTGTTGACTTTAATAGCACTGCATGGAAATAAGTAAATAACAAGCAAAATTCTCCCCACTTACAAATTCATTTTAACTGATTTTTTCCATATCTGTAGTTTAGAATTAATCAAACCCTTTTTGTTAAGCATACAAAGAAATAAAGGATCCATGCTGTTTGTTATCTCTGTAAAAAAAATTAGGGCCATAACAGATTCAGTAAGAGAGATTTTTCAAGGGAATTTAGGAGTACAGTTTCCTCTGAAAACAAATCACATACTTTCCTAAGTGTGGTAGATAACACTTGAGACCCAGCATAAAGAAATACAATAACAAAGAAATGCAATAATCCAAATATGTATTGTACTTTTCCTATGGGTACAGGTAACACTTTGAAAACCTTGAGCCTCTGCTTTCCTTTCATTTACATGAGGAAAAAAATATGGTGAGAGTGTTAGCGATGTGTGCAAGACTACTAAAGCTCACATGCAAAAGAAATTAGTTTCTGTTTCTTTTGCTGTTCTCTAGAAATGTATTTAATAATAGTTATATTATTTGAAAACAGAGGTGAGAACACTGAGTTGAATTGCCAGTTAAAACAATGTTATTTTATTTATTTTTTTGTTGTTTTTCAGCAGCTTTAGAAGAACCTCCCCGAAACTTGGGAAGAATCTTTCCTCAGACAGTAGTGCTGAAAAGAGCATCTCAAGATTAACTTGCCATGAGATCATTAAAATAATATTTCAAGAAATAATCAACTATCTACATTTATAACCAAATTCAACATTTTTTTCCCCCTCTGGGAGCAAAGTAACCAAATTTTGTATGTAAAAGCAAAAAGTTAAACGTGAATCTGTGTGCTGTCTTCAATTCCCTAGACTAGCATCTTGATTGGTTCTGAGCAAGTAATTAGCAGGAAATTAGAACAGATTTTTTGTTTCTTGTTGCTTTTGTTTAACATTAAATTCCATAACATTCCGAAAAGTGCTTTAGCGCATTGCAGTAGGCAAGACAATAGATAAAGGAAAATTATTTTACATCTATCTTTGAAGCTGTATTTTTTATCTTGCCTTTCCCCCTACATATTTATAAAAGAAAAGAAAGGAAGCCTTCTAGGGACTTACATTTTCCCTTTATGGTTTAGTAGCTAGGTTTCCTAGGCAGCTTTTGAAAAAGTATTAAAATAGTCTATTACCAACGTCTGGCCACGAAGAAGTAAATGGAATACAGTCAAGACACATTTTTGATATCTATTGCAAAACGTTATGCACCCTACTGCTGATAGCCTTCTCCATTGTTGTAACCCTTTTACTTTTAGTGTTCCATACTATGGACTTCATATATTTATACACAAACATGTACACATATATATACACATACATAGTCTTATATGCTATTAATTTGTTTTGAAGGCTTCATTTTCAGAAATTCATGATTTTTTTTTTTTAAATCTTTATGTTGTAATAAAAAGAAAGTACAAAAATCATGGCTTAGGCAGAAATCCAACCCAGAAATTCTGAGGCTTAGTCAAATGCACCATTCATCAGGGCTGCTCAAGAAGTACATCCTCAAGCTCAAAGGGCAGGGCTTACTGAGAAGTGACTGAGGCCATAACATCATAGTAGTTTGTCCACCCTAATGGTGTTTTGAGGTTTACAGAAATGAAGAAACAAGAATCAAAGATTTTATCAACATACAATATGTCAATATATAATATACAATACTATACAATATATATAGTATTATACACACTGCAAAGAATAATTGCTCAGCTTTTCTTGTATTTTATCCTCATATAAGGTAGTCACTGACTTGTAAATTAATAATAATAGCAAATTATTCATAATAATAATAAATGCCAATCATTAATTTTGTTTGTTTCACCATTCCTATCTCTAGGTAACTTAAACCCTAAACCCTATTTCCCAACTGAATGTATCGTTCTGAAAGATAGAATCATAGAATCATAGAATATCCTGAGTTGGAAGGGACCCTTAAGGATCATCAAGTCCAACTCTTGACACCGCACAGGCCTACCCAAAAGTTCAGACCATGTGACTAAGCGCACAGTCCAATCTCTTCTTAAATTCAGTCAGGCTCGGTGCAGTGACCACTTCCCTGGGGAGCCTGTTCCAGTGTGCAACCACCCTCTCTGTGAAGAACCCCCTCCTGATGTCAAGCCTAAATTTCCCCTGCCTCAGCTTAACCCCGTTCCCGCGGGTCCTGTCGCTGGTGTTTATGGAGAAAAGGTCTCCTGCCTCTCGACACCCCCTTACGAGGAAGTTGTAGACTGCGATGAGGTCTCCCCTCAGCCCCCTCTTCTCCAGGCTGAACAGGCCCAGTGACCTCAGCCGTTCCTCATACGTCTTCCCCTCCAGGCCTTTCACCATCTTCGTAGCCCTCCTCTGGACACTCTCCAACAGTTTCATGTCCTTTTTATACTGTGGTGCCCAGAACTGCACACAGTACTCGAGGTGAGGCCGCACCAGCGCAGAGTAGAGCAGGACAATCACCTCCCTTGACCTACTAGCGATGCCGTGCTTGATGCACCCCAGGACACGGTTGGCCCTCCTGGCTGCCAGGGCACACTGCTGGCTCATATTCAACTTGCTGTCTACCACGACCCCCAGATCCCTCTCTTCTAGGCCGCTCTCCAGCGTCTCATCGCCCAGTCTGTACGTATAGCCAGGGTTTCCCCATCCCAGGTGCAGGACCCGGCACTTGCTCTTATTGAACTTCATGCGGTTGGTGATGGCCCAGCTCTCCAACCTATCCAGATCCCTCTGCAAGGCCTTTCCACCCTCAACAGAGTCCACAACTCCTCCAAGTTTGGTGTCATCAGCAAACTTGCTCAAAATACCTTCTATTCCTACATCCAGATCGTTTATAAAAATATTGAAAAGTACCGGCCCTAAAATGGAGCCTTGAGGGACCCCACTGGTGACCGCCCGCCAGCCTGACGCAGCCCCATTCACCATAACCCTTTGGGCCCTGCCCGTTAGCCAATTGCTCACCCATCGTATGATGTTTTTATTTAGCTGTATGGTGGACATTTTGTCCAGTAGGATCCTATGGGAAACCGTGTCAAAAGCCTTGCTGAAGTCCAAAAAAATCACATCAGCTGGTTTCCCTTGGTCCACCATACGGGTGATCTTCTCATAAAAGGAAATCAGGTTAGTTAGGCAGGACCTACCCTTCACAAACCCATGCTGGCTGGGACCAATGACTGCTTTGTCCCCCAGGTGCGCCTCAATAAGTTCGAGAACCATCTTCTCCATGATTTTACCAGGCACTGACGTGAGACTGACAGGCCTGTAATTGCTAGGGTCTTCTTTCTGACCCTTCTTGAAAATCGGCACAACATTTGCCAGCTTCCAGTCTACCGGGACCTCTCCAGATAAAGTCAAAGCTTTTAAAAGTAATTAGGGACTAAAGCAACTAAAGAATTTATGTTTTGGACTTGAATAGGTTATAAGTGCAAAAATGTGTAGTTGGTTGAAGATACAAACAAATATTTCTTTGAAACAGCTGCATTGGCTGAATATATTTCTGCCTCATAACCCATTATAGAATTAAACAATAATGTAGATTGGAAGAAAGTGCTAGAGTTTTTAATATTTCCAGAGGTAGAGATCCTGTGTCTCCCAACAAATGCAGCTCTCTCAGTCACTCCTCCTATGCTTTGCTGGGCCCCCAGGTAACCGTGGTAGCCCTACATTCTTTCCATTTCTCTCTAGGGCCAGGGATTCTGATTTCTCAGTAGTGTTGACAATCACTTATTGTTGAAAAGAATTATTTATTTATATTTGAGCAGAGCAAGATGAAGGAACTATAAAAAGAACTTTTAAGGAACATGTCTTGGAAAAGTCTGGAGGAGATTGCATTGAAAGGGATTTATTTTGTTTCTAGTGGTTTGACAGGAACTTCGAGTTAATTACAGAAAAGTAGACGTACATTGTTCTTATTTTACACCTTTCCAGCCTCATTTGTCTGAGGTTATATTAAATGTCATGAAAAAGACTAGAAAGAACTGGTTCTACTTATTTCATCCAGAAAATAGGATCGTGAAGAAAGAGGGCTGAAAAGCCAAGCATTATACTTACAAAGCAATACAAGCATAAATCGAGACCAAGGGTTTCGGTGTCTCCTGTCTGTATCCTTCACTCCCTACTCCCTGCCACACATTTTGTGAGACATTTGTAAATATCACAATTTGTCTCTTAGTGGCAAATAAACGTTTTACATGTAAGAAACATAGTAATTTCTGTTCCCATCTCTAGTAGGTAAGATTTAAAATGAATTTAAAAGTAGTGACTTTCAAAGGCAGTTTTATATTAAATTACCCCTGCTATTCAGTAGGAGTTGGATACTGTACTCTCCAAAGCAACTTGGAAAATGCTAGGGCTTTTGCTTCCCTTTTTTGGTCCTGACAGACAACTGCAATGAAAGATGAGCAAGTTAAATTGAGACTACAGATCGGATTATATTTTTTGGGAATGGAAGAGTACAAAGTAGCTAACAGAACTAATCTGTTTGTGTAAGTGATACATGATTAGATGTTTGCAGAACTCTCTGTAGATGCATGGCAGTGTATACAAATGCTAAGTATCACTATATGTAAATTAGCTGCCTCTGCAGATTTCTTTTTTTTTCTGTTGAGTCAGCAGCTACTCATTCCTTAAATGATGCTCTTTTTCTCAGAGTACTCCTTTATGCCTTCTGAACATTTTTTCCCTATGGTAGATAATGTCTTTTTTTAATGCAAGATCCAATTCATCTGACAGTCATGGATTGGGTATACTGCTGAGGGGAGATAATGAGAATCGTGGATTTCTTGAACACTGTCTTCTGAAGATCTTCCATCTATTTTCTGTTTGCCTGTATCTTTACCATCAATTTGTGGTCTTAAAATAGAAGTTTCTCCAAGAAGCTCTTTGGCAAAACTGTTTCACTGATATTGAAGACCCTATTGGCTTTTGTTTAAGATTTCATAATAATAAAATGTTTTAATGGAAAATCAGCTTCAGGCCAAGAGGAAAAAGCTTTTTGTGGTACAGACCCTGGAGGAAACACAACAAAAGCCTTCTTAGAATAGCAAAAAGTAATCACCTTTTTCCTCTTTGACTCAGCATCCTTCTTGAAAAGCTGGAAACTCATGTTTGCCCAGGAAAGCTAGCTAGGCCTGCCAGAGAACTTCATACCTTCAACTTGTGAAGGATAGTTTAAATTCAGATGCAGAGTAGACATAGATACAAGATTTAGCAACATCTGGCATATTTTTCAGTGTTTCCTTGAATTTTGTTTAAAAAACAAAACAAAACAACACCCCAACCCAACCAAACCATCCTCAAACAGGAAAGTTAAATGAAAGGAGGTATTTCTGAATCATATCGATCAAACATAACATGGCACGTCTACACCTACTTTGGATTCCTCTCTAATGCATTTACATGCTGGACTGCAACAACTCATTTCACATCCCATCATAGTCATACTGCACAGATCCACAACAATTTGTAATGTCACTGTTGAACAATATGTACACATCCTGAGAGCATGGTCCAAGCTTTTTTTTCTTAATTCATAACTGTCATTTAGTCTTATGAAAAGACATGACTGTTTGCATCAAATATACCTCAGAATTACACTGTAACGCTATAAGATTGGTAACGTTTAGTTCTATAGCAAGTTTCACAGTCCTTAATTAGGAAAATTAATACAAGTTTTCACTGTACAAAATAAAATAGTTTTATGGTTGGGGTGTGTGGTATTTTAAAATTCCCATGGTTTACTCCCTACAGCATTTAGCCTCCAGCATTTCTCTCTCAAACTGAAGTTCTCCCATCTAGCTGTATCTTTTTCACCTTAAATATCAAAGAAAGTGTAGGAAATTGATTATCCAGTTCTCTTCTGGAATCCAGTGGCTATTAAACAAAATACCACTACTACTTCATTTGATTAGAAGTTTATCTATAACCATTCAAGACCATTTTGTTTCAGTATCTCTTACTTAACAAGACAATTTTTGCAGGAGTTATTTACCTCTATGCCTACTTGATCCCTCCTAAATAAGTAATAACTATTGATTTCTAACATTTCAATTATGTGAATCAGTTCTTCTACTTCAGTAACTCTCTTTACACCTTTATTAACTGGGCTTCTAATACCAGGACACAAGTTATGCATTAAATTCATTTCTGTAAGTCCCACGGTATATCACTAAATCTTTCTATTGCTGTGTTTTTATGTGAAACAAACATTTAGTTGTGGGCTATTTCCCTTTTGTTACACTTTTGACTTCTCTTTGTTGATTTACAGGCCACCCACTATATATTTTGGTTCGTTTGTTTGTTTTCTACCAGAAAAAGACCAACACCAGCTCTCAAAACCAGCAGCATGTATAAAACAGTGCTGGTGCATCCAGAAGTCTACATTCATACTTGACTTTTCATCCTAGTTATCTCAAGATATTTAAAACCATTACCTGGATTTCTCCTTTCCAGCATTCATATTTGTACCTCTCAGTTATGGCACGGTGCAGAACAGCATTGAGGACAATACTTATTCTTTTTTTTAAGGCTGAGTGCAGACTAGGGAGGGAGAGTTACAGGAAGTTCACCTATTCTTCAATAGCACCCGATTCCAAATAAAGATAAATACAGACCTTCCTTACACAGATCAACATGTCTGTGCAGAATACTTTCCAGTGGAGTTGAACAGCTATGCACATTTATGTTCTGTTCACTTTTCCAGTTCCTTTCATTAACTGTTAATTCATTAAGAAATTTTGTCATTTCTGTGCTGAGATTTCACTACTGTAAAATTCAAACTCTGAATTCAAACTTCTGCTTTAAAAATCACCAAAAAACACTTCGGTTCAGGAGTGCACCAAGTGACTGACTGTGATTGTAAGCTTCAGTGCTCATCTCCTCCCCCTCACTAACAGGAAGCTATTAGCCACTCTGAGATTTCAAACAGCGAGGCTGATCAAAGGCCCAACAGTCACAGCCACATAAACCTACTGAGACTTAAAAAGAATGAAAAATATGGGCTCAGTGGTATTATAAAATATGCACATACGTATTCCTCTGACTTGCTGGGAGTTGCACAACAGAACAGGGGAAATATTATCTATTTATGTGTAAGCTTTACTTTAATCTCTGGGTGACCTGGGCTACAAAAAAAATATGCAGACATACTGAGTAGTGAATACCACAAAGTAGATAATTAGCTAAACTTGCTTAGTTATTGCAGAAGTTTTTTTTTCTCTTTTCCTTTATTTTAGCTTTCACATAGCAAGTTCTTCATTCACATAGGCTGTAAAGCCTAACGCAAAGCAGTAATATAAAATGATGTTATCATTTTCTTAACTGATGGAAAAGGTAGAAAGAGAGATGGCTGGAGAATATCCAAACAATGCAAAGCTTACTACAGCTAAGTGGTGAGGACAGACTGCAAAATCCCAAAGCGTTAAAAAAAAAATAAATATCGATTGTATGAGACCAAAACCACAAATTGCAAAGGTTATGGTCTAGATTTCTAATACATACACTGAAGTATTGAAGTTATTGAGACAAAAAAGCTACATGTGTTGCAAGCTCGTTGTCCCTTTTGATTGAACATCATTCTGCTATTTATCCATTTCTAGCAATTCTCTCACATGTAAATTAACTGGTAACACCCAGGACTAATTTTCCTCAGTCTCCTCTACTAGATGCTTATCACCAAATTACAGGACTGCATTTGTCTTTGAAACAATAGAAAAGTTCAATTGGAAAGAACCTACAAAGATCATCAAGCCGAACTGCCTGAGCCCTTCAGGGTTAAGCAGAATAAAAGCATATTATTAAGGGCATTATACAAATGTCTCTTGAGCACTGACGAACTTGGAGCATCAACCACCTCCCTAGGAAGCCTGTTCCAGTGTCAGACCACCACCATGGTAAAGAAATTTTTCCAGATGCCCAGTCTGACCCTCCCCAGGTACAGTTCTGTATTGTTCGCCTGTGTTCCATCACTGGTTCCCAGGGAGCAGAGACCAGCACTTCCTTCTGTGTGTGCCCTCCTCAGGGAGCTGTGGCCATGAGGCCACCTCAGCCTCCTTTTCTCCAGACTAGACAAACCAAGTGTCCTCAACCTCTCCTTGTAGGACATGCCCTCCAGCTTTTATTCTAACTTTGTTGCCCTCCTCTGGAGGCTTCCAAGTGTTATAAATTCTGAATCAATTTAGCTTTATAAGGTTTATTTATGGGGTTAATAAAAGGCAAGTAAACAGTGCTGGGTGCACAGGGAGTCTGGGCTCCTCCAACACGCACACACTTTACATCAGGCGGCTGTTTTTTATGCTCCTAGGCTAATACATATTCATCACTACTTCTAGAAAAGGCAGAGTTATTATAATTAGTTCCTGGAATCCGAACCCTCCCACTGGCGCATGCGTATCAGTCTCCAGTGGTCCCTCTGGGGGCTGCTCATGCTGAAGGCTTGTAGCCTTCCTCCCAGGCTTTGTCCTTGTCCTTTGTCCATCTTGGCTGGATATCAGAGACTTGCGCAGTGTCCCATGCAATAGTCAGTTATTCTGAAACCCCTTTGTTCTCTTATCCCCTGATATCAGAGACTCAAGATATCAGAGACTTTTACCCTTCAAACCCTCTATTGACATGAATTGCTGGAACATTCCTTACACAAGTATCTTAACATCCATTTTATCTTGTGGAGCTGGGGACTGTACATGATATTTCACATTAGGTTGCATCAGTGCTATAGTGAGTGAGTCACCTCTTTTGACTGTCTGGTTATGCTGTGTTTAATGCCTCCCAAAACATGGTTTACCCTCTTGGCTGCCAGCTCACACTGCTGCCCCATGTTGAGGCTGCTGCCAAGCATCCAGGTCCCTTACTGCTGAGCTACTCTCTAATCACTCGTCTCCTAATCTGTACCTCTGTCTAGTAGTACCCTGTCCTGGGAACAGAAGGCAACCTTCATTGAATTTCATGCCATTCATAACTGCCCACTGCTCCAGTCTACCTAGATTCTTCTGCAAGGCCTCTCATCCCTCTGGAGAGTTAACAGAACCTTCCAGATTAGTATCATCATCATCAAACTTACTAAGGATACATTCAACTCCTGCATCCAGATTATTGATAAAAATGTTGAATGGACCAGGCCCTAGAAGCGAGCCCTGCAGACCACTTATGACTGGCTGCCAGCCAGATGCAGCCCCATTCACTACAACTCTTTGAGCTCTACCATTGAGACAGTTCATCGCCCAGTGTAGCATGAACCTGTTTATCTCACAGTTGGACAATTTGTCCAGAAAGATGCTGTGATGGATGGTATCAAAGCCTTTACAAAAATCCAGAAAGATCATGTCCACCACCTTCCCTTCATCTACCAACTGGGTGACCTTATCATAGAAGAAGATCAAATAATTAAGACAGGACTTCCCTTGCATGAAGCTATGTAGACTACACCTGATAATTGCTATGCTCCTAACTGCCTTTAAATGTCTCACAGTATACCTCCATAACTTTTCTAGGCACTGAGGTTAAAGTAACAGGTCTGCAGTTTCCTGGTATTCTCTCATGCCCTTTTTATAGATAAGCATAACACTGCCTAGCTTCCAGTCAGCAGGGACTTGCTCAGGCTCCCAAGACCTTTGGTAAATAACTGAGAGGGGTCTAGCTCAAACTCCTGAAAGAAGATATTTTTGACAGGGTTAAAAGACTAAGAGTGAAAGACAAACAGGCAGATAAATGGTAACAATTCTACAAGCCTTCACTCCTACACCTCCCAGGGAATAGGCTAAAAGTGAGTTGTGATATAGCGGGGGAACCCTATCCTTGGCTAGCCACATGCTCACCTTCAGCTGTGGGACAGTCAGTGTCAAACATGGTATCACATAGACCTCAACACTGCTCCAACCCTTATTCAAGGGTCAAACAGGACACTGGTTGTTACCTTCCTTGTGATTAACTACCTCTTGCTTCACAGGAACAAGCATGCCTTCATCAATGTTTGAGGCCAAACAGGTGTTAAGTTATTAACTTAAGAGGGACTTGGAACATGCCTCCTCTACTAATGATTAAAATATGGATAGAATCAAAATCTACGTTCTGCCTCAGACAGCAAGATAGCTTAGATGATGAGGAACATTTTTCTCTAAGTTTTTAAAAATCTTAAAACGTGAAGATTATAGGATTGTTTGTTAGGGTATAGTGTAATTGCCTGAAGTAACTAGGAAAATAAAACATTCACATTTTAAAGAAAATGTACAATATTGAAGAGGCTTTCAGGGTAGGGGGTAGCTGCATTACCTGAGAGTTCCCTAGGTTTCCCAACCTTAGATGCTATAGTGTTGGGGGAAGCTGGTGTGCTAGCTCTAAGGAACAGAACAGTGCATAGAGTGGAGTGGAGACACCATGGCTTGGCTCTGTACCAGGTGGGGACTTGATTGTTCTTGTGCACACCAAGACTGATAAGCTGCACTTTTTGCTACCCTGAGCCAAGGACCTGTCATGTTCTGACAAATGTTGTACCCTAGTGTACTTTTTGCTCATTATAATACCAAAACACACCTCCATCCCAAAAGCTACCCACCTCCAAGGTGCAACCACCCCTCACTGAGCATGCGCTCTGTATTTCTCGGAGCCTATTACTTTAAACGGAGATGGGAGAACTTTTCACCAATCATAGCTAAGATATGCTTGACTAGAGCCACTCAAGCTCCACCTAGAAGACAGAGAGAGGGGATGTTAGGGAAAATACCACCTTCAAAGGAGATACCATCCCAAGGGAATACAACATCCTTAGGACCTCCTGACTCCTAGGACCAGTCAGCGGGCTGAACCTCTCTTTCCCCCCCATTGGGATGCCTTTGGGTGAGATTTGATAAATCTTTCTAGAGTTCGATCCTTTTAATGTGTTAATTTCTAGGCTGCGCACCTGTAACACCTGTTTATTTCATGTATGCTAGCTTGCTTTTGCAGACAGTCACCATCACTGGCAATCCAAAGAACCTGTGTACCTGTTGCTGTAATAAATCACACTTGATTGCATTGTTCCTGGTCATGATAGCTCTCATTAAACGTGACTAGAGAAAGGGTGGTTATATGTTATTGGTGAATCCATGACCATGATAGTTTGGTGTTCTAAATCCAACCAGATCCCTAACAGTTAATGCATTATTGGTGAATTCTGTGATTGTGATAGTTCAGTACCCTGAATCTGACCATGCCCATAACAGTTAATCAGCTACACCCCTTAATGTGAAATAGGGTTACATAGAAATCAGATATCATAAGTACTAACACTAGGCACTTATGTTCTGTCAGCTGAAAACTACAGCATTATTATGAAAATTTCTTTAAGCAAGCCAATATATCTTTATAATGATAATGTAAGCAGCACACATCTCAAATCTCATGCTTTCAAATATTTCTTATTGAACATGTTAAAAAGATAGTTGTAGGTCAAATATCAAATAGGACTCACAGGGTGAGTCCTGTTTGGAGCAAGAAAGAGATACGCCTTGTGGAAGAGGATCAGGTTAGGGAATACTTAAGCAAACATGACATACATACATGTACAGGGACCCTGACAGAATGCACCCACAAGTACTGAGGGAGTTGGCCAACATCATTGCAAGGTCACTGTTGATAATTCTAGATCATGTATATAAGTACCTGAGGGAAGGGTGCAAAGATGATGTAGACAGGCTCCTTTAGGTGGTGCCCAGTGACATGACAAGTGGCAACGAGCAAAAGCTGAAACACAGGATGATCCATTTGAACATCAGGAAATGCTTTTTTACTGTATGGATGACTGACTACTGGAACTTGTGGTTGAACCTAGAGAAGCTGTGGAATCTCCCTCTGGAGATACTCAAAAGCAATCTATGTGTCCTGGGACACCTATTCTATGAGGCCATGTTGAGCAGGGGGAGGGGGTGGGTTGGACAAGATGACCTCCTTCCAACCTCAGCCTTTCTGTGATTTTGTGATCACTACAGTAGGCCAACCCTCACACATCTGGACTACAAGTATTTATTTATTTATTTTTTTAAGAGATTTAGTCCATTTTTTTTTTTTTTTAGAGGAATAATTCATGACATTAAGGAATATACCACAAAACCAAGATGCCAAATTAACAGCATGAGCTACATAAGAAAGAACTGTACAGAATTTAACATGAGTCAATGAACTGACCACAGACCACTCAGCCTCTGTGGAGTATGAAATTTCCTTCCCTGCTACTCTGAAGTGATGCTGAACTCCACCCTATGCTGCCATTCATTCTTGAGGATTCACAGAATTTCTAGGTTGGAAGAGACCTCAAGATCATTGAGTCCAACCTCTGACCTAACGCTAACAGTCCCCACTAAACCATATCCCTAAGCTCTACATCTAAACATCTTTTGAAGACTTCCAGGGATGGTGACTCCACCACCTCCCTGGGCAGCCTGTTCCAGTGTCTAACAACCCTTTCAGTAAAGAAATTCTTCCTAACATCCAACCTAAAACTCCCCTGGCACAACTTAAGCCCATTCCCCCTCGTTCTGTCACCAGGCACATGGGAGAACAGGCCAACCCCCACCTCGCTACAGCCTCCTTTAAGGTATCTGTAAAGAGCGATAAGGTCACCCCTGAGCCTCCTTTTCTCCAGGCTGAACAAGTCCAGCTCCTTCAGCCGCTCCTCATAGGACTTGTTCTCCAGGCCCCTCAACAGCTTCGTCGCCCTTCTCTGGACCCGCTCAAGCACCTCGATGTCCTTCTTGTAGCGAGGGGCCCAAAACTGAACACAGTACTCGAGGTGCGGCCTCACCAGAGCCGAGTACAGGGGGACGATCACCTCCCTAGCCCTGCTGGTCACACTGTTTCTCATACAAGCCAGGATGCGGCTAGGTCTCTTTAATACCACACGACATAGTAAGAAGTTCAGAAACCACCTGCATCCATAACCACTTTAGCCATACTATGAGCAAGACTGATTCATGTATGTGAATCATTTATTTACTCATACAGAGTCTAGGAACCGTGTGTTGAGAAATCTGGTTCGTCAAACAAATTTCGTCCCTAAAAATAAATTTCTCCGTGTATAGTGCAGTTTTGAAAAAGAAGCATTCCTTCAATTTTCGAACAAATCATTGGGTTGTTTCATGGCTCTATCATTTAAAATCTCAGGAAGGAAGGACAGTTTACACAGAAAAAGGGAAGAAAAAAAAAATAAAAACCTTTCAAAGAGAAAGTGTTCAAATAAATGTCTTAAAACCAGCTTTGTACACTTAATGTAAAGAAGTGGTCCTGCAGGCCCCCTGCAGAGAACATCTCAGCAGTCCCCTTTGTGCCTCTGTGCAGCCACAGTGGTTCTTCCATCATGCTACGCAGAACTGAAAGACATCACTGCAACATACTGGGAGATGATGCACCCTGGAGCAGTGAATCACATGTGCTCTCAAGGCTTGAACAAGCAGACTGTCAATCTTTTTTCTACAGATGCAGTAGTGTAGACAAGCTTCAAATATATGATGAGAATGAAAAAAATTCTCTCCACCTCAATTGAAATTTAGTACAGGTTTACAGTACCATAAATATTATATATATATATATAAATATAACTGTGCACTTATTAGGAAAAACATTCTGACTACAACAGGACATCGGCTAGATTTTAATAGTTCAGACTCAAAGATACGTCTAACTTTCTAGAAAATATGGGTGTGATTTCTTGAACAAACTACCAGACACCAAAGCATTGCACAGCAAGCATACACTGGGAAGGTGTCAAAGATTTTGGTTATTTTACATAATAACTGCAGTTTTCCACAGCCAAAATAACAATATCCTTCATTATCTTTAGGCTCAAAAGATAGCCTACTCTACACAGGCATCCAGAAACATCTCATACCACCTTGCATGAACTCTGCCTTGAGAGCAGAAAGACGACCAAGGCTGCACAAGAGACACAAGCTAGGCATCTTTTTTTTTTTTTTTTTTTTAAAAAAAAAGCCCCCCCCACAAAAAAAGACCTACAATAACAATATTGTGCCTTGCACTAATGTACATAAGCTTCTTCCACCAACAAGGGAGAGCTCAAAGCCACAGAATTCAAACTGAAGTTTCACAGCACAGATTCATTGACAAGTTAGTGTTTATCCCAGGAACCAAAAAACACATTTTTAGTTATTGAGTGTAAATACTGAGACTTTAGTATTAGCATGGTTCACACAAAAATGCACTCAGGAATTTAAAAAGGAACAATTACCATTACCACCCAAGTAATTGTTTCATATTAAAATGTTTTAGATTCATGATTAAATAGAACTTGAATAGCCCGTAAATCTTTAGAAATGTGTAGATCTATGACTTGTAGAGTTTATGAGATAGGAACTACTTACAAGTACTTCACAGGAATCAGCAATGACCTCATATAGTAACACAACAGTAATTTGACCATTCAGTCACTTTACTGACCAGGCACAAACAAAAGCTACTGTCACTTGTTCCATTTCCTGAGGCTGCTGAGGACAATTAGGGTTCATTAGAGCTGTTCCGGCCCTAAGGAAGGTAGAGGCAGAGCAGGGCAGTGCTGCAACAGAGCTGTTCTCCCATCATTATCCCCCCACAACACACACACAATTGTCTATAATTCACTACAAGTATTCTGGCTAAATGATGAATTTGTCCCTGTGTGAATATTCAGTGCTGATTTGCAGTGGCGACCATAAAGACTAAAATACATGCCCATCTTGAAAAACCTATCTTGTACACTCTAATGTCAACTTTATTAGGGTTTATGGGATGGAACAGTGGCAAAAGCACCCATAAAACTCTATTTGAAATTCCTGAGGAACTATTTCATATTCAAAACATTAGTGACAGAGATGTCAAAAGTCTTATAATATGCATTTGTTTACACGATTGCAACTGGGGAAATGCTACCAATCCCTAATTTTCACTCCCTTAGCAGGGGTGTCAAAAGTTACAGAAGGTGGAGAATCTAATCACAAATTGCCATCATTTATTTATTTATTTAAAGTTTCTTCAAGTAATTCCTCTGGAATAACTAAAACAAACAAGGTCACTTGACTGTTACATGGTACAGTTCAAAACTGTTATATTGCATGAAAAAGAACTCAAGAAATAAGGGGAAAATGGCTCGGGGAGATGCTTCTTTTCATGCTTAGCACTGTACTTTAACAACGTACACACTGCAAGATACATATTTCAAGGGAAAGCAGTTACATTCTTTTTTTTTTTTTTTCCAGAAACAAAAATATTTCTTTTGCAAAAATGAAACAACAAAAATCTCCACATCCCTATTTCCCCTGTCATACATATTCATTATCTAGTTGCACTGGAGTGGGGCTTGGAAACAAGCCAAATACGTGCTGCACATACACTCAGACCCTGAGCCCCTGGCTACAGGGAGAGATCAAAATATTGCTCATATTTTTCTCCCCTAACATAATTTCTCATGCCATTCTGCTGACTGTTGAAGAGGTTTTAAAGCCTCTCTCCCTTCATAACATATACGCTGTCATCTCTGAAGAATATATGCCAGCTACAAATAGGAACGTGGGCCTTCAGACAAAGCTCAAGGTGGAGAGGAAAAAGAAAAAAATAAAAAAAGAAAGGACTTAAGGACTTGCTCATTTGTAGTAAATGAGAGAGAGAGCACAGTGGAAACTTTGGTAAGGGTAGACAGCCACTTCTAATTGCCTTAACCATTTTGAACCGAAATCAGTGCTGGGCACCATTAAAACAACCAGACATTGACTGCAGAGGATCAGAGGCTGTTGTGGAAGCACTGAAGCCTGGTGCATGGTGGACAGCCTTCACAAAAGGAGAAGAGCAGGGGCCAGCACTGCTGGTTCCCTTTCTCTGGCTCAAAGCAGAAAGTCATTAAGGCCATCAAGGGCCTTAACAAGCCCTGCTTCTAGGGTACTCCGTAACACCAGGCTAACCATTTGCTCTCTTCCCTTCCCCTGGTCATGCTGTTTTGTCTGTTTGGATTGCATGCTTTTATCTGATCCACCTGTACAGAATCCCCATACTGCCTAACTTGAGAGACCTCCTTTTAATTTTTTTTTTTTTTTCTAAATCTTACCAACACATTACAGCTACATCACCAATAACAATTTGAAGATACTCAGAGTAAAAACAAGCTTTTATATATCTTTTATCAAATCATAAGCCTCCAAAAACCCTTTACATCTTGAACTTATCACAAATTAAAACAGCAGAACAGTTTTCAAAGCTTGACAACTCCTATGTTATACTTTGTATTTCAAATCAGTTCCAAAGGCTTTTAAAATACATTAATTTTACCTGTAAATTAATATAAGTTTGTAGTGTCATTCAATCTCTAATGTACTTATACACCAGAAATGCTTTGAAGGGAGAAAAGAACCACAAGAAAATATGAATTCAAATAAAGAATTACAATTTAATACGTAGTAGTTTCATACATTGGTGAAAAAATGCAAAGAGCAATATTAAGATGAAATTAAAAGTGTTGTAAGTAAACACTCAATATTTTTGTTTACAGAATCATTAACTAAAGGAAGGAGTGAGATTTCTAAAGGAAGGGGAATTAACATTTGTTGACATTCTACTGCTGTTAGTTTTTATGTAAACTCAAAGCAATTATGTTTAAGACATTTTTTCTGTAAGTAGCTTCCATTTACATTCCTAGAAAAAGTAATCCAACTATTTTATTGCATTGTTGGGAGCCCTGTAGCAACAGACCAAATATTTAGCAACAGCTCTGTTTGCCATCTCTAGAGCTGGAAACCAAAGACTTGAATCAATTTAATTGCATCAGTGTTTCTCAGCTACCATACTAGAATGTGTTGTTCTTGACTTTAAAGGGCCTATTCCTATCTCCCCCCACAGCAGTCTCTAAATAAACCTATAAATCCTTTTTCTGTAGCACATGAATTATCAGTAACTTCAAAATAAATGAAGACAAAAATGGTTGAATATTTAAACATGTAGCAACTCCATCCCATGATGGATTATTTCAGAACAAAATTCATTTTTTTTTTCTTTGATATCTACTACTGCTATAAACTTCCAGTTTATCATATAACATTACAATTTGTGGTATAACCAGCTTGTGTACTGACTATAAACTCTTTGTCAATGCCACTGTAAAGACTTTATAGTCCATAAATAACAGAAGAGCGATAGTATCTATCCTTCTTATTTTGCCCAGCATATCCAGAATATAGTACTCTAAACATGTCACAGGATTCACTTGCTTTACATACATTATAGGATATGTAAAAAATAAAAAGGTAAATTTCTCTGAGTATTTGGCTTACACAAAACTCATTCAAATAAATAGAAAAGTCACAGGTGGGAGTCTGCTTGTGGATGTTATAGCCCAGGAATAAAAGACACACACAAATAATAACAATACTTTATTTACTGTAGCATTCACCAATAGCCAAGAACTTAAAAAGTAATAATAATTTTCTATATCCTAAATTATTAAAGAGAAGATGGGTTTTCTTCATGTAGAATTGATTAGGGAGGAATTTACTGAGTATTCTGCATGCAGTTTATCACCTCTTCCTGCTTTTTCCATGATATACAGATTCAGTCAAGGTATACATTTCTCTCCCAGAGTAGCAATTTGAAGACCAAATCTGGTACACATTTACCTTTACATCCCAGTGAAATCAGTGCTATTTAGAGGTTTTTGTTCTGATGTTGAAGCAGAACAAAGACAGGCAAAGACCTTTGCTCACATTACATCCCTTTGTGCTGTAAATGACCAACCAGTAGCTACCTCGCCTCAGCCATACCAGGCACAAGAACTTTTCGGAGTTCATAATTCTGGCTTCTACACTTATGTATTCCCATACAGGCATGGTTATTTCATTTTCCATGCTGCTAGCAAAAGATGAGATGGAACTCTTTACAAACAAGAAATATAAAGAGTGTCACAACTTCAGTCCAAACACCACTTTATATCACTTGTTATTTATAAATAATTATTTACATTGAAGGTCACGAAAATAAGATGACAATTTGACCCCAAATTCCATGCCAAACTCTTATTCCAGATGTAATGGGCAAATTGAACTGCCATCACTCTCATTTGTAGCCTCGGACATTCCTCCGCACACTAGATTACTCTTAGTGCAAAAAATTTCTATTCTCTCCCTGAATTAGTTCAGCAGTTTTCACATTATACAACTCTCTCCTTATGCACCCCTCATGGCAGGCTGCTCATATTGTCTCAACAGGGATTTCCCCTTCTCATCAAATTCTTCCACGCATTGCAGCAATAGGCCTTCTGGCACAAAACCTCAATCCATTGATCCTACAAACCAAACTTCTTATTTATGCTTACACATTCCCTTGATGAATCCCTACATTGCGCTTCCCACAAATTGGCAGGCTCATTCGTTTATTTTTCTTACTTCTTTTATCAACTCTCAGAACAGTGCATATGAACATCTTCCTCACTGCAAAATATAACAATAGGGTGATGACCTTTCTCCCCTTCACAGCTTAATAATAATAAATAAATAATAATAATAATTAAAAAAAAAACAACACTTGTTCCTCTTACTTTTCAGAACCTGAGCATGTTCTCTCACTGGGCAGGGATGGGTCCCTGCTTGGGTGGTATGTCATGTTTCTCCACAAGATCGCATTCCTCTAGCATATTCTAGTACTAGCTGCCAAAAGCAAGTGATGCAATACCCTTGCGAGTAGATGCAGTGTATCTTTAAATGTTGATGTATTCAAATATCTTTATAGAGGATATGACACAATAAGTCTCAGGTGAACCCTTTGGGAATTCCAGGGAAAAAGCTGCCTAATCTCCAGTTAAACAGGCCTATTATCTCTCACTCCCCATGAGAAAGTGAAGCAGAACTGATTTGATTAAGAGCAAATTAACCTCTCTAACACAGCTACCCAGGGTTTTACACCTGTCACTTTAGTATGACAATTTATATTTATTCAAAAAGCCATGAGACAGTAAATTAAACATTGCCCTAATTAGAAAAATGTCATATGTTACAGTAGGGGAGCAAACTGAACTAATTTCAAACAGTTCTCATGCAAAGTACATTTCAGTACAGCATTAGTAAAAGTAGAGTCAATATTTTTTACACAGTCCCATCTGAGCTGAATGTCATCATGCCACAGTTGTATGTTTAAAGTTCTGTCAAACAATAAGGCTGACTGTATGCAGAGTTCACAGAAAACCTAAGTTTATTTAGTAAAAGCCATCAACACCTGAGTTACTTCATACTCTACCACCATTTCTATGCTCTAATGTCACAATATAAACCAGTTCTCTCAACTAGACCCTCCTGTTACATCATTTTTCCTAACGTTATTATTGGGCAGATAAAGAGTAAATTCTTCATTAATTTACAATCCAATACACTATCAAGTGTCAAAGTTAGATTGTTTCATCAGATAACTGGAATTGAATAGATTTACATATAGATGAGACTCGGTGTTTCCAAAAAAATCTTAAATTGTACAACAGAAATTTTTAGGCTTACAGAAAAACACTTAGAGATGTTAGAACCATATATAGTAACTTCCTAATTTCAAAATAAGAATAGAAAAGGCTAAGTAGGAAACAGAAATCTAAATATAATTACTTTCTAAATATTTCAGCATAGCTTGATTCATGTTGTAGACTGACATAAATTGTGGAGGTGTTTTCTCTTAGTAGAAATTTCTCAACACCTTGACAGTACTAGAAAGATGATAGACATGATCTGTATCTCCTCTTGTGGGTTATTTTTGTTTGGATGGTATTGGGCCATTTTTGTTTGTTTGTTTGTCTCATATCTAGCTTTTTAACAGCTATAATTCTCTTGCTATCTACAAGCAGTATGCATACTATAACAATGACACAGGTAACAACCCTTTAAATAAATAAATAAATATTACACACTAAGTTCTTCACAGCTGCTATGAGGAAACAGTATTGTAATAAAACTATCTGAACTCTAAGAAAAAAATAATTTAGGCCAATATTTTCAGTACAAATACTGTTTATACACATTTCGCTTAGCTTGCTAAATTGAGGTGATAATTCTTTACAAGTATATAGATGTAGATGTTCTAAATTATATAATACAGACATAATGTATTAATGTAATGAATGTATTAATCATATATTATATATATGCATATAGATAATATATATATATATATCCATCCCAAAGAGTCGTGGTGAATGGAGTTAAATCCAGTTGGAGGCTGGACACTAGTGGCATTCCCAGGGATCAGTACTGGGGCCACTACTCTTTAATACCTTTATTGATGATTGGATGAGGGCATCGAGTGTACCCTCAGTAAGTTTGCAGATGACACCAAGTTAGGTGTGTGTGTCGATCTGCTCGACAGTAGGAAGGCTCTGTAGGAATATCTGGATAAGCTGGACTGATGGGTTGAGGCCAACTGTATGAAGTTCAACAAGGCCAAGTGCCGGGTCCTGCACCTGGGGCACAACAACCCGAAGCAGAGCTACAGGCTGGGAGATGAGTGGTTGGAAAGCTGCCAGACAGAGAAGGACCTGGGAATATTGGTGGATAGTCAGCTGAATATGAGCCTGCAGTGTGCCCAGGTGGCCAAGAAGGCCAACACCATCCTGGCTTGTATAAGAAGCAGTGTGGCCGGCAGGTCTAGGGAAGTGATCGTCCCCTTGTACTGGGCTCTGGTGAGGCCGCACCTCAAGTACTGTGTGGCACCAAGCTGGTGAGGGGTCTGGAGAACAATCCTTACAAGGAGTAGCTGAGGGAGCTGGGTTTGTTCAGCCTGGAGAAAAGGAGGCTCAGGGGCGACCTTATTGCTCTCTACAGGTACCTCAAAGGAGGCTGTAGCAAGGTGGAGGTTGGCCTGTTCTCCCATGTGCCTGGCGACAGGACGAGGGGGAATGTGCTTAAGTTGCACCAGGGGAGTTTTAGGTTGGATATTAGGAAGAACTTCTTTACTGAGAGGGTTGTTAGGCATTGGAATGGGCTGCCCAGGGAAGTGGTGGAGTCACCATCCCTGGAAGCCTTTAAAAGACGTTTAGATGTTGAACTTAGAGATACGGTTTAGTGGAGGACTTGTTAGTGTTAGGTCAGAGGTTGGACTCGATGATCTTGAAGGTCTCTTCCAACCCTAGATGAGTCTGTGATATTTTTTTTTTTAACTGGCAGTAAATGAGGAATCTTGACTTTCAGGGGGTCACATGTATGATGCTGTAGATAACAGCAAAACTAAGAAGAGTCATCAATAACAAAAATCAGAAAGAAAAAGTTTTCAGGTATCTGTGACTATAAATGTGAGAAGTTTCATTAAACAATTCTGCAAACATTCCTGTTTCAGTAGAAACAGGAAGCCTTCTAATATTTTTTGCACTGCCTAAATGTCACTAAATACAGAAAGATCATCAAAATATACTGTCATAGAGAACTACTATTTTTATCTATTATTTTCAAATTTCTAGGAGGTATGCACAAAGGACTTCATAATCAATCTCCATCATAAATGCAAAGACATCACTTTTTGAAACGACCTCATGTGGCGGTTTTACCTTGCTAGGCAGCTGAATTCCACCACAACCACTCTCTCACTCCTCCTCCTCAGAAGGGGGTGGGGGTGAATAAAAGAAAAGAACAGAAACAATTCAAGGGTTGAAATTAGGATAATTTAAAGGAAACAATTATAAAGGGAAAAATATTAAGTAATTTAACTCAAGGGAAAAGGGGAAAAGGAAAACAGAAACAACAAAAATCATGCAAAGGCCACATGGAAGTGCAGAGGAAAGAAGTTACTGTCTACTTCCCACAAATGAGTGATGCCTGACAATGTCCTTGAAGCAGGGCCTCAACATCCACAGCCATTGTTTGGGAGGACAGATTTTTTCAAAATGAGAGCCCACCCCTCCCCTCTTCTTCTATTTTTATTTATAATTTTTATATATTCCACTTTTTATTGCTGAGTGTGACCCCACATGACATGGAACATCCCTTTGGTTGGTCTAGGTCAGCTGCCCTGGTGATGTGCCCTCCCCATCTCCTGCCCATCCCCAGCCTGCTGGCTCTGGGGGCTTGGAGGGAGTCCTTATGCAGTGCCAGCATTGCTCAGCAGCAGACACAACATGGGTGTGGAACCTAGAGCAGCACTGGTATAAGTGCAGAGCACAGCACTGTACGGGCTGCTGCTGGGAAAGTCAACTCCATCCCAGCCAGACCCAGTACACCTTGCCTTTACAGTCTGCCTGCATTATTAGTTGTCATGGTTTTCACCACTAAACAGCCTTTGGTTTCTTTCTTAACTATTTTGAGACAATAGCTGTATAGTTTCAAAAAAAAAAAAAAAAAAAGACACAGATTAAAGATGTACAGATTATTTGAAAACGATGCATTACAGTCAGTCTGCCTTGTCACTAACCCTCATCTTTAACAGAGATAAAGTTGTCAGTAATATTGCCTCTTTCATTGAATTTTACTCAGTTCAAATTCATTTCTATATATTTCACTCATTTAAACTATTTATAAAATATTTTTGCAATAGTTTAGAAGTAGCTGACAGTGTTTGGAGACTACCCTACAAAATCTCTCTACCAAGAAAAAAAAAACAAGTATTTCCCTAAAACTATGTCAATCAGCCTAAGTTAAAATAGCATCAAGAACAGCACAACCGGTGTTTTAACTTGGGATGCCATCTCTATCTCACCTTAATCTTCCCATGGGCTGAAGTGCCAAGACAAATTAACAGCTCAGATTGCCTCATATTCATTGCCAGGTTAGCCTGAATTAGATCATTCAAGTGAGCCAGCTGAAGTTACAGAGGCTTATGTTGCAGTATCAGTTGTCTAAATTCACATATCCCATTGCAATCTCATAGCTTTCCCCAGAAAATTTCAGCATGATGTTTTGAAGTTTGATATTCTCATTGCTTGTTACTGTTTTCAAGAAAGCTTCTTGCAAAAATCATTAATAATGTATATATTTTTGAGAACCTGCTTTAGAAATGTCTGCTATTGGGTAAAAATTTCTATTTTCCCTTTGAATGTCTTTAACCTGCCCAAATCCCAAAAGATTTAGTAAACTTAATATTAGCCAAAAAGATAGCAATAGGGTTACAAAAGTGTCATTTATTTCCCCTCTAAGTATCCAGTCAAAAATCAATCCTCATGTACCTGCAAGTCGGAATTTGTCCTATATTTGCACACTTGGTAACTGCTCTAGCTGCATTGTGCATCCTCCAGACAGTGTATGGCCAAAATGGGTTCTGCTACTGCAATTACTTTGAAATACAAGAAATGAATAACAACAGCAGTTCATGTCAAACAGAAGCTATAGCAACAGAACCCAGGAAATAATATTTTTAGAGGACGTTAAATTGAAGTTTGCTTTTAGGTCATACAATTGTGGATCAGTGAGGAAGTGACAAATCAAAAAAGTGGCACCTTATAATTTAATGATTGAATAAAACAGAATTATGGATCATCTGATAATAAGACATTTAAAACAACAACAAAAAATGTTTTTACATTAAAATTTCAGGAACATAAAGCTTTCGGGAAGAAAGGAATAAAATGAAATATGAAAAGGGCATCATCTTCATATGCAACATATGTATCACCAGGAAATTCCGAAGGAAATAGCAGAAAAAAAAAAAGAGGAAAAATAGGTATATCAACTCTCAGATACAGTAGGTTTGCTATTCATTTTGAAAAAGCAACCACAAAAAAAAAGAAGAAACTGTAAGACGAAAATAGTCCTTTATAAAAAAAAATGCCAATCAAACTCTTTCCCTGAGGTATTTTTTAGCCTATAAAAAACAAGAGTTACTGGAAAATTAGACTGCAGGAAAATACTGTAGATGCAATATTAAATTTGTGTAAGAAAACAAAGAGATGGTCAGATTCACAATATATATTGGATCACAGAGCTAACAGTAAAAAAAAAAAAACATTTTGTAATCAATAACATCAAAACACAGGTGGAATGTTCACATGTGTAATACCTGGTGTCCCAAAATAGCACACAGAGAAATAAAGGCCACCTAAATGAAGCGATTAATCTGTTCTGTAAGTGCATTATTCAAGCCGAGGTTTGAACATACTGGGTGATTTAAGACAGCAGTGAAATATATTTCAGAGCTACAGGACTTGGATCAAACCAAGTGCCTAACTGTGTTTATTAAGCTGGTGCCCACTGCCTCTCTAACAACAAAATATACACAACAGCTGAGCTAATACTTTTTTATTTATTGTTTTTGCTTTGTTTTTTGAGATTAAAGACAAGCATGCATTCACCTCAACTCCTCAACCCTTCTGGAAATGAATCCTATGAAGCAATTTGTTCCTAGGTATACCAGACTGCCGAACAAAGACACTGGATGATTCGTGATGCCACCACAAGGGAGATACGGAACTCCATGGGTACAGGTGGGAAGAAAGGATACAGCAGAATCTGAAGTAATCATTAAACCATGCTTCATAGCAGAGCTTTGAACATCTTAAATCATGTTCACATCCCCCAAAAGACAGCTTGATCAACGTGAAATTATCTTGAAAATTACGAAACAGAGAATGAACCTGTCATTTTTGTTTGCCTTGCCAAGTCTAGAAAAGTCTGAATCTTAATAAGGCATCAAGATACGGAAGACATAAGACAGCAATGACCCATCTTTACTGCCCAAATCCACGAGCACTGGCTTCATATGTGTACTGAAAGATTAACAATTAGATCATATGAACCACATATGATTTATGTGCACCAGACATGAAGCACCAAGGCAATGATGCTCTCTTGAACCCCTCAAATGACAATGTGATTGGGAATCAGAGGCTTCAGTACTGACAATAAAGCTTACGCTATAGAAAGTAACAAACTAGCTATTTCCCCAAAATTCAGGGACTTGTGCCAGCAGGTTATGAATATTGCTGTTATTGATAGGGTTTTAGATTGAAGGCTAATGTCAGAAGACTGAAACCATAGTCAATGTGTTTTGCAAGGGGATGAAAAGCAAAACGTAGAATGACCTCACAAAGTACTTGGATTAGTAAAAGGGAGGAAACAATCTGCCTAATTTATAATTTTGTTATCCTTAGAAACAACTGCAATTAGTCAAAAGCTAAGAGATTAACTTTAATAAAAGAGGGGAAGTGCTGGAACAGAACCAAGAAAAACAATAACTTTTTATGGTTCTGAAACTCTTTAAACAACATGCCAAGTTGCGATTTCAGTATTTTGTGGGATGTATTTGGAATTATATCATCAGATACGTGAATCCAATATGATCCTTCAAAAGCAGAAATCAGCAGTATGCCATATGCTGTATATCCTAAGCACTATTCAAAATAGCCTCATTTCATTTGACAGTACAAAGAACTGTCTGGATTTTGCATCTTTCCTTGGCAGACCAAATAGACTTATTACTATGTTTGTTTCAAGACAGAAAAATCACATCCAGCCTTGTGCTGCAGTCATGAAAAGAATGCAAACTGGAGGAACTCTTCACTTGAGATTTTGGGAGATGTAATATTCATATTATATTTTGGTCATAAAAGGTCAAACCTACACTTTTTTTGAAAGTAAACAGCTTTTCCCAGAGTGTGCAAAACCCAGAGGCTAGTGCATAAATTCATTTGGTGATTAAAAAAAAAAAAAAAAAGCTTTTATCACAAGCTAAATGCAAACAATGAATTTTGTATTTTATTATTTTTTTTTTTTTTTAAAGAAAAAGCAACACGCTAAAAATCTATATTATAGTCACAACTACGGTCTCTGTGGGCATGTGGTCCACAAACACGTGACAATTACTGTTTTCACAGTTGACATTTCAGACTTTCCACTAGTTTCAATGTGTTAGTCAATGTGATGTACACTGTGGATTATTACTGTCCAGAAACATTGGTCATGTCCTGGAAGTTCTCACTTAAGCAAAACTTAAGAAAACTTTCCTGCATTGTAACCTTACCAACACAAAATATTTTAGATGTTGCAAAACAGTGTGTGATATGTAAAGCCATGCATTGTACTTGAGTTGTGAGATCAGCAAAGAACTACTACTTCCATACCAACAGCTCTCAAGAGACTGAAGCAAGATTTAATAAGCTAAAACAAAACATTTTGATTGATCTGCATTTGATTTAAATATGGCTGTGCAGTACAAGTCTTATATGAGCCTAAGAGCACGCCTGTGCTTCCTGACTGAACTGTAGTTAGTGTATTAGTAACTATAGGTAGTATATTTGCATGCCCAGAGACCTACCTGAGAAAAATGACTGCATCCTGATAACAACCACATTTCAGTCACTGTTCCAGAAGGAACAAATTTCAGTTCCCAGGATACTGACTCATAAATAAGGTAAATTAAATTGCTGTAGTAAGGTAAAGTAGGAAGCCAGCCTTATACTGGATGATTATAACTTGAGAAGCAGTAAAAGGGGTACACATTGCTGTGGTGGAAGTCAGGAGGAGCTCACTGAAATTGCACATACATCCAAAACATGATTATGAACATAAAGAAACATACTGTGATAGAGTCATGTATTATAGCAAAACTTACCTGATGTTGCAGAAAATGACTCAAAACCGTAAAAAGACCTCTTTTCTATTGCATATTGAAGAAAGATGTAAACTCACCTCTGGTTCTCCAGAGAAGATGGCAGTTCCTGCTTTCCCCCAGTCTAACAGCAGACAGAAAGGAAGCTATAGGGTATGTGGAGCAAACAACAACATAACCACATGCATCTGTGTGAAAGGGGTTGATAGATGCAACCTCCAAAATGGTCATCAGTACAAGCACCTTAATCTCCTGGAAATCATCATTAGGATACCATAATTTCCTGACAGAATAGTGTTTTACAGCTAGGTCTACCACCAGTAACAGGGATTTGTGTTCCTGGTAAGACATTGTGGCCATTTTAATGGGCCACACCCCAATCTGGCAAACCAACAGCTGTTCTTGGTTGGTTAATAAGAGTTTTGGCTACTATCAGATTAAATTGGATTCACACCGGTGACAGAAGCATAAAGAGAATGTTCACTGAATCCAGAGCATATATATTTTTAATATGGATCCTCACAGTTAATAACTTAAAACCACATACAGATTAAAAAGCTAAAGTTAATACTGTGCTTATATTGAGAGGCTAATTGCTTTTTCTTATGAAAATTTAAGTTGATTGACCAAATTTTCAATTATTCAATTAATCAATTTAATCTAAACAGCAGGAAAAAAATTCCCATTGGTATAAACTAATACTTCTGACACATTTTTCTTAGGTACACCATTAAGAGGGGAAAATTGGCAAATACATCTAAATACATACAGAGGTTTGGGGACTTCAGGTTTTCAAGGGACATATGATTGACTGCAGTATATAAGAAATAAATTTTGGTTAAACAAACGAGTAAGGAAGAAATGTGGGGCCAGGGATAAGAAAGTGGGGAAGGAGCAAACAACAACAACAAAAACAGTTATACAGAAATAAATGGAGTGTAGATTTTTGTAAGTAATGAAAACAGATTTTCAAAATACCTTGTGGCAATTCTAACAAAGGGCCACGGAGTGGTATATTATTACTCCTTACATGAATGATCTACTAGGTCTACAGCTGAGGGCAAAACAGACAGTGTTATCCATTGCAGAGTCTTTAATGAGACAATGTGAAGTTCAAGTTGCACACCACACAATATTTTTCTCCTCTGTTCAATCTATATTAAGTCGATACTCTGCTAAAACCTAACATTTGTTGCATTTTTCCAATTTAGTTTCTGTCAATGTCCCCTAAAAGTGCTGAGCCCATCAAACTGACATCACCCACACAAATTTCAATAACAGTTCTGTAGTGAAAATGCCATTAAACAGAGACTGTGCTTTGAGGAAACAGCTCAGCTTCTCATTCACACTACATCTGTTAAAACTTGTCTTTTCATCAGGAACTGAAAAAGTATACAAAGATGCGCACTACAGCAATGCTCAGAGGCTCCCTTCCCTTTTTATTGATAGTACATCAGGAAAGAATAAGGAGCATTACAGTAGGTGTCTGCAATGAAGACTAACCAAAAATTTAATCAAGTATATTCAGAACAATTTCAACAGCTGCAGAACTGCTGCATTACATGTACAGATGCTTCTAGTCCCTTCCTCTTAACTTTAAACTTTTGTTTTTTGAAGGCTATTAATATCTCAAAGTTTTATATCTAATACTTCAGCTAACTACACAACCAAATGGTTTCTGTTCTTATTTCTTGCTCCATCCCCTCCATCTTTTTTTTTTTCCCCTGAAATTTTTCATTCTGTAAGATCAGCATGTAAATGGCCGCAAGCCATTTTAGAGGATATCACACAAAAGCATGTTGAGGGGGTGGGAGAATCAGCATAGCTTGTTCCTCTTCCTTTACCTTAGCACCAACCCAGAAGCTGCCTTAACAGGAAGACTTATATTGGCTTCTGCAAACTTACAAGCCATCAGAAAGCCAGAGAGGTTTCTAGATCTCTCCCTCCTTCCCTCCCTCACCCTGCAAAATTATACCTAAACCTCTTAATTCTGTTTAGCCCAAAAGACCAAGAGTTTAACAATAATAATGCTTAAAGCTTAAACACTGAAATTATTCCTTAAAATTATTTAATGTCATCTCTTTTAATGAATAGAGAATATGAGCATTTATGATTTCTCCTTTGGAATAAGTTTCTATATTAACTACACCTTGACTTGTTACAGGTCAAAAAGAACGAGTATTAATATGAAGACAACAAACCTAATAGTCAGTTAGGCAAATTATACTTTTAAAATTGGTTGAGAAACACTGGGCCCCACTGACTGCATTTTGGCCTGATTTCACAGGATATAAGCTTCAGATACGTCTGAAGCAGAGTTCAGGACAAGAAAGAAAGGAGGCAAATCTCCCAAGTCAGCCTAAACACCTATCTAAAGCACACAGAAATCCAGATAATGCAAAGTTTGAAGGCTTATTGGAATGCTCTAAAATCTTCCCAAATAGCAGTTGAATTCAAAGAAAGACAAGATATAATGAATGGAAACATTTTGTGCTATAAAGAGGAAAAAAAAAAACACACACACACACACAAAAAAAATCGAGTCAGATGGAAAATATTTTCTGGCATCATGTAAGCTTTTGTGTTAAAACATTACAGAAATGATTAACCACAAAACACATAACTAAAATGAAAATAAAAAGGCAAATTAAATGTGAAGAAACAGCTTAAACAGTAAATCATGCCTTGCATGCACATTTAGAATACCAATACCTTATCTAAGTCTCATCCACTAACACGTTATGTACTATGTTATCTTTCAGATAACAACTTATTCATTGGGACAGACAAATTTGATATATTATCTTCCAGTTCAAGCCAATAGGGAGACTCTGCCAAATTTTCCTGTATGAATCACAACAGTCATGTTTTTATCAGACCTCAAAATGTTAGAAAAAAAGATTACTTTGATAATACAGCATAAAGAAAAATAGGTCAGTTCTTGAACATTTTTAAGATACCGCAAAATCTGATTCACTGCAAATACTAAGTAGTTGTATTTAGATGTGAAAAGACTTGCACACAAAACCTCACCAACTCACAAAATAACTAATAAAACCCAACCAAGTAGCAATATGTATAAAACCTGGTATGACTAATGACCACAGGCTGATTTGGTCCCAGTTTTCTTTTTGATTAAATAAATTATGTTTTAAAGTAAACAGTATGTAAAGAGGTATATCTACCAAAAGATGCTTAAATATTTTGGGGGGACAACATCTGACATAAAATTCATTTTTTATGCCAGTCAAACCAAGAGTTTCTGGATTCTTAATTGGTACTCCAAATTGAGAAGAGTGGAAACTCTAAAATATGAAGCATCAGAGAAGTTCCATTTCTACATTTTAAAATAAATGCTTCTGACCCCTTCCCCCCCCCACCCACATAGGCTAAGCAGTTTTTTTTTTTTTATAGGTAATCTCTATATATTAGGAATATATTTAATTTTTATTCCAAGTTTCTTCTATCCATTCAAACTATGCCTGTTCTGCAATGCAGTAGTAATTACTTCTACTGTATGAGTACAGTCTTATTTCCCGTCTTCCTCAATAGCATTTACTGTGGCAACTGGAAAGATGGTAGACTTGTTTATCTCATGTAGCTATACACTGAAAAGATGGTAGACTTGTTTATCTCATGTAGCTATACCATTTCCGTAAGGAAAGATATTTTGCTGTGATGGTGCAGTAGTACAAGGGAATCAAAACGATGCAACATCTCTAAAATAATGGAGCAGGCAAAGGTCAAGGATTCTTACTGAATTTGAAAGATTACAGCAATAAAGGTTTTAGAAAGCACTCTGGAAGTTGTATGGAAAGGATATCACTCTCCCCTAAATTTTAAAACTATAAAAGCTAACCTGCTGCACCACTAAACTGCAGCTTTTCCAGTATAAAAATAAATCTTAGAATTCACATAGGAAAGAGGAAAACGGGATGGAGAGTGGGAAAACATCATTATCAGTCTCTTCACCCTTATTGACAGAGGAAAACATGAACTTGATCCACAGAACATGACAATCAAATGAAGCCATACGCTGGGGGGTTTGGTTCTCCCCACCCCCTTCCTATTGGTTGATGTCCTTTATGGGAATGTTTCTCTTATCTTTTTCTTTAAGAAATTAAATGTCACCTTTCTCTCACGCCTCTACTTGTCTCAAGAGATGGGTGGGTTCCAAAACCAGCTGTACTTAACTCCCCAGCAACATGTTCTTGTTGTCAAGCCTACATGAAACCGCTTGAGCAGACAATATTGAACAAGACAAGTTCTCTTAATGGTTCTTAAAGAGCAATGAGATGATGGAGAATTTTGCCAAAGTAAGCACATCTAGATTTTATACAATAAAACTCCAACATCATCTTTTAGTAAGAAGAAGAAGCTTCGTGCTAAAGGTGAGGAAAAAAAAAATAATTATTTTATAAGATAATAACTAAAAGGAGAGGAATATGAAAAAGAAACAAAAAACTGCAGGAAAAAAAAACAACAACACTCTCAGCATTGCTTGTGGTCTAACAGGAAGGTTCACAGTTTTATAAGGCAGAAGGTAATGTCGTTACAATATTAGATAGAGACAAACTACTTTGCCTTCAGCCTCAGTTTATCCACAGAGGAAATGGATTATTGCTCTGAAAGCTACAGCAATTTCTCTTTATTGAAAGCATTCACATTAAGGTAAGAACAGGCTTATTTATATGTTTCAAGCTTATTTATAAAGCAAAAGTAATGTTAATGCATTTACCTCTTAAGAGTGTCAGGTGTTAAAAGAGTGAATTCATAAAATGTTTACTGATGTTAAACTTGTTTTGCAATCTAAAGCTTTAGTTGACATACTGAGCACAAAAGCCTTATTAATAATGTTAAATCTTCAATTCAGGATGAATGGATTTCTGCTCACCATGCACAACTCCAGTTAAGATGTGATTTCAATCAGAAAAATGAAACAAAAAATTGTGATCCTATTAAATTAGAAAAGATGGTCTTCCTGTTTTACTGTCTACAGCTCCAATACAAACAGGTGTTAACAACCACCAGTGTACATTATGCTCATTAATTAGGACACATTATGTTCATACCTCTGTGGGCATCCTGTGCCAGTGCTCAGTCAACCTCACTAGGAGGAGGTATTTCCTGCTGTTCAGGACAGAATCACCCATGTGCCAGTTTGCGTCTACAGCCTTTCTTCTGTCACTGGCACCACTGAAAAGAACCAGGGTCTCTCATCTTGATTCCCTTCCCCCAAGGTATTTATATATATTGATGAGATCCACCTGAGCCTTCCCCAGGCTAAACAGTTCCAGTTCTCTCAGCCTCTCTTCATATGAAAGACTGGCCTGTCTCTTAGCCATCTTGGTATCCTTGCACTGGACTTGCTACTGTAAATTCTTTTTTTTCTTGTATCGGGGAGCTTGTTGGGTTGACACTGGGCAGCATCTCAGCACCACACAGGTACTTGATTACCCCTCCACCAGTGGGGAAAGGGAGAGAATAGGAAGAGCAAAAGCAGGAAAACAACTCACCAGTTAAGATAAAGAATTTAATAAATGAAAGAAGGGAGGGGTGGGGGGAATAATATGAAGGAATTATTCAATAATACTTTTTTTCAATAAGATCCACAAGTAGACTGATGCCCAGCCGCTCTGAGCAATGGCTACCAGTGGTGCTTGACTATCCCTCATCAGGGTAAGCAGCCAGGATGAAGGCTGCGGGCACCCTTTGATCAAGGACAGATGACAGGTGTTTAAAAGCTGCTACAGCTACCCTTACTTATCTTTTTAGACTCACCTGGCAACAGACACCCTCAAGTTCCTTGCAGGGCTCCCAGGATTTCTTAGATTCCAGGCTAAGTGCCCAGATGCTCTAGATCTCAAAGAAGCAGTGCCCAGGAACTGGTGTGTAGACTACTGGTGGATAGGTCTGGTGCCTTGCCTTTGGGAATTGCGCTCTGACCCCTCAAGTCAAGCCAGCAAGACAAAATCTATTTCATGGCTGCAACATTGTGTCCTTCCATGCCATTCAGCAATTTTATTTTTAAAAATTCCTGATTTTATTTTATTTTTAAAGCCTGTTTTTATGAAAGCAGAGTCCATTTTTGCACAAGTTGGCATAACACCTGGGCTGATCCCCTTCAACCTGGGAGACTAGTGTGCAGCCTCTGCAGACTAATCCAGGCAACATATGGGGATTAGTGAGGCACAGTCATCATGACCAGTGTTGTACAAGGGAGGAATAGCCTGGACTGCATTGTTCTTCTTCGGTTCGTATTAACCAACTGGCTTTTACCAGCAATCAATTGAACTGGTCAGCTGCACAGCATGTTTTGCTGATTTTTTTTGTGTGTGTGTGTGTGTTCAGCATTTGGACCTTTTTCCAACACATTGCTCTCTTCAGGACAGAGAGGTTATTCATTAGTTGATAGCAGAAGCCAGGCAGGCAGTTTACAGATTGATGCTCCTTCTTAAAGATTTTCTATTATACTTTGATGATAATTCTACATGCTGGTACATGACAAAAGTTGAGAGTTGACAGAAGTGAAATGGTTCAAAGAGTTTAGGTATGAATGAGTTGGCAACACAAAACAAGAACAGCAGTGAAAAAATAAAAGCTATTAGCTGGATAAATCAAGAAATCCTTCAGTAACATGCAATTTTGGTGGTAAAATTTTCAGAAGCTGTTGACTGACTTGGCAGACAAAACATATTAAGTTTCTGTGGACTGAGATTTCTAAGCAAGTGAATCACATTCAGAAATGATAAAAGCTGTCTAAATCTCAAGTGCTTCTGAAACTTTTACCCACAGTCACTTCAGGTCCTCCAGTTCAGATATTGATGCAGACCAGAGGGAATATGGTCATTCACAGGATTTCACTGGTAGGACCATTTATTGCCGCAGCATGAGGCTAAGCATTTTGGCATGCTGGAAGCACAGTATAAGGAATGAGTTAGTATCTGTAATGAAAGCCCTATCCTTATCCCTATCACCATTAACTTTTAACAGCATCTTGATTGCCAAGGCAAAAGCATCACTTACCATTCACAGAAATCTTAAATTTCAAAGTGGTTATTCAGGTTCCTATGCCATAGCTTATATTAGTCATACTGCATCTCTATGACAGGAGCAAACAGCTTTAAAATAATGTCCAGCAGTCAAGATTTCACTGTGTATCATCTGCAGATATAAAGTATGTTACATGTAGTCAAACAGTACTTCAGCATTTCACAGATAAATACATACACACTTTTAACAGCTATTCTACTCTGACAAAAAAATAAAAAAAATAAAAAATAGCAGCAGCTTGAGTGGCATTAAAATGAACAGAAAGTGCAAATAAAATTCAGATTTATTTCAGTTTCATTTCTACTTAACTGCAGTTATTCATAACATCTAAATGCACATTCACTGCAGTTTCTAGGTGCAATATAGTAGTTTTTATGCAGTTAAAATGAGTTTATGTACAAGAGAATTGCCACAAGCCAATTCAAAACTGCTTTTCACAACCCCTTTTCCTAAGTAAGCTGTATAGCAACAATTCTATTTGTGTTGTGTCAGCTGGCCCACAACTACAAATGCAAAATTACCATGAACAAAAATAGTTTTCTTTTTTTTTTTTTTAAAAAAAAAAAAGTATTTGCAGAATCCCTATGAAGTAGATAAACACACCACATGCCTTAAAAAGAGCAATAATACACAACAGACTATTCTTGCTTTGCTTTGAGACTCATTTGCTTGTACTGGGTCTGGCTGGAATGTTAACTTTCCCGGCAGCAGCCCATACAGTGCCGTACTCTGTACTTGTAGCTGGAACAGCAGTGTTATCACACCAGTGTTGTGTCTACTGCTGAGCAGCAATGGCACAGCATTGGGCCTTTCTCTAACCCTCCTAGGGGGTGGGCAAAAAGTGAGAAGAGAAACATCAGTAGGGCAGCTGACCTAAACCAACCAAAGGGATATTCCATACCATGTGATGTCACACTCAGTAATAAAAGGTGGAAACAGGAAGAAGAGGGGAGGGGTGGGCTCTCGTTGGGAAAACGTCGGTCCTCCTCCCGAACACCAGCTATGTGTGTTGAGGCCCTGCTTCAAGGACGTGGTCAAGCATTGCTCATTTGTGGGAAGTAGAGAGTAAATTCTTTCCTCTGCACTTCCACATAGCCTTCATTTATTTTATTTGTTTGTTTTCCTCCCTTCTTTTTATTTTTCCCTTTCCCTCTCCCTTTTTCCCCTTTCCCTTTTTATTTCCCCTTAGTTAAATTGTTTAGTTCATAATAATCTTTATTTAATTATTATTATTATTTCCCTTTAATTAAATTATCCTTATCTCAACCCGTGAGTTGTTCTTTGCTTTACTTCTCCCCCTCCTCATCTAAAAGAGGGGGAGTGAGAGGGCGGTTGTGGGGTTTAGCTGCCCAGCATGGTAAAACCACCACATTGCTACATAAACATATATCCACATTCTTAATCCTAGTACCTTTCTCAATTATTACACCATAAGATTTTAATGCCCCTCAAGCTCAAATTATTAAGCACAGTTTGCATAAGTAACCTTTCATTTGCCTTACATGCACTTACAAAGACATGGAACTATAAAGATACAAAAGGACTTCAAGATACATTTATAACACATTGGAAAGGGCAGTGTTGCTCCCCATAGTGTTCCACATTTTCTTTTGGATTTCTCATAGCTCTTTGCATGGTAATTTCAAAGATGAGGGAATAATTCATTCAGTCTTACTTGCAACTTGCTATCCACGGAGGGAAATACAATTTCTAGAATCAATAAGAAATTCAACTCCAGTGATCCCCAAAACCATCTCTAGGAATAGTCTATAATTTTAAGCTCACTTGATAAGCACATTCTCCTGCACATGCTTCAGATGCAGCCAGCCCTCATTGAGCACAGGAGTCACAAATGGCAGGTTAATTATTTGTACTTTGGTAGTAATTGGAGACCTCAAGTGAGGTTATACAGAGCATAGTAAAATGTTATTTCAGATACTGAGACGTATTCAATACTCTGAAGAGCTTGCAAAACAGCTAACAGGAAATAAAGGAAACAGGTTACAGCGAGGGCCAGGAGGAAGCTGAGACAGGATTCACTCGTATAGAAATGATGATCAAGAAAACAAGCAGCTCAGGGCACTTAAAGCAACAGGTCTCAAAACCCATAAACCCAAACTCACAATTTCAGTTCAACAGCTTAAAAAAAGAAAAAAAAATTAAAAAAAAAAGGTGGGGGTGGGGGAAGGGAAGGTGGAGGTAGGACAACATGACAAAAGGGGGATGCAAGAAGCAGCCCTGTCAAGATGTTTTGAACGTTCTTGCTGCTGCAATAAACTAAAATTTGTGCAAAGAACCTCAACTCAGAAAATGAGCAATGACACCCAATCATTATCTGAGCAGAATATTCAAGTAAGACATGCATAATAAAGTAATTTTGATTCATTTTTGAGAAGTGATGGCATTTAGTGGGATTCAGTAAATTGTCCCTTTCAGCACTAATAACATGTTCATAGCTTTCCCCACCAGACATTCTATAATGGCAATATAATAGGATTGCAATGACAATTAAATGATTGCATATTTTAGGGCAATGGAGGGTATCCACTAGGGCATGAACCATTAGCAAAATGGTAACATTGTTACAGGAATTTTCATGCTTTGGTACAGCAACTGATAAATCAGAAGCACTGGAAGGGAACAGGTATTCAAATCTTGTACCTTCTTCACTTAAAAAGGCAGAAAAATGGAAGGTAATAGTGAAACTTAAAACATTCAACAAAAACTGAAGTTTTCTTTCAGCACTTGAGATACCAGCCCTTCCTTCTCTCCTCACCCCTCAAGAAGAGAGGTTCACTTAAGACTGCTCACAACCTTCACTAACAAACAGTTCAGAAAAGGCAGCAAGGAGGTTTCCTCCTCCTTCCTTCCCCAGATGCCAAGCTATGAACTCTTAAAGGCTACTCTTCATGTTTCCCTCTAAACGAACAACTGGTCTGCAGCACACGCTGCAGATGGGTTAGTAGTAACACCAGCTGTACAGCTGTGCATTTTTGCCACACATAGCTGAAAGGAGACTTTCATTTAAAATTTAGTATTGCCGTAAAATGTTTGAATTGACAGCCTAGGAAATAAGACTCTCCATTCAAAGGCAGCAAACAAAACAATGCAAACATCAAACAGTGCTTTGCTTCTGTGGCTCCAGCCTGAACCGCAACTGCCATGGCAGAGATGTAAGCTCATCTTCTCTGGATGACAGTGACCTGCTTTAGGATTTTCCTGAGGCTGACATCAGTATGATGTGAAATCCAGTTCAACACCAAAGGAGTAGGCAACTACAGTCTTTTTCCTTCAGTTACAAATAGTTCTCGGGTACTGGTGGAGCACAGACCTAAAGTCTAACACAGAACCTGCTGACAGGAAACCTTCATTCCTTGATACCCAGTTGGAAGACCTCTCCAGAACATGACATCTATTTGTGGAAGTAAGGAAACATGACTGCAAAAATAATAAATGAAGAAAAAAATATTGTGTGTTTTTCTACCCAAAATTAATGCATCTAACTTCTGCAGTAACACTAAAGATAAAGCTAATAATGTACCAAATGTAGAAGATTCCCAGAGAGAGTTCAGACAGCATAAATTTGGTCATTGGAATTTACATTTTTAATACTTCCCTCAGATATCACAACAAAGAGTTCAACATTAAACACATGGATAAGTTTAAATGTTGTCAAAACAAGAGTCACCTCGTAGATCTAGTTTACTTCCCCAATGTACAACTGCAGAAAACACTAACATAAGAGAATGCTGAATTCCATCATACAAGAATGTATACACATTTTTCATCCTTTGCTTAAGAAAAAAATGCATTAGAAATAAGTGAAACAGCAACCATAGAAAAAGAATAAGGAGAAAAAAATGTATGCATGAGAGAATGTTTTTCCTACTTTCTCCTTATTTGATAACAGCTGGAGGGTAGAAACCAAAAAACATTTGTTATATCGCTGCATAATTCCATTTGCAACCATCACTCTTTGATGTGGTATATATAAGGGTACATTAGAATGCCTTAAAGTATTTGTTATCCTTTTATTTTAAGCATACAACTACAGACTGAGATCAGCTGACAAAATATTTCATAATAACTCTGCAAGTGTTTTTGCGCATACATAGACACACACGCAGAGTATATATCACATGTGGTTATGCCACTGTTTCACAACCTAGAAAACAAGTCAACCAGAATTAAGAACGTTTCATACTAAGAGAGAAAATAACCTACTCATTTTCCGTTTTTGAAATCCAGTGAAATAAAAGAAAGAACTAGAACTTTGACCTGTGGAGTAAGAAATTAAATGTCTGTTCTCTACTAAATCAGTGCAATAATTGTTCATTACCTTTTTCAGAGAAGAGTTTGACTCAGAGCCTACCAAGTTCCCTTTCCAATTAACATAACATCTTCATAAAACAGAATCTAATGCCTAGAATCCTGTTCATCATATCAGTCAGCCCCTTTCCTCCTTTGTTAATGGAAAATACAAATTACAATATTTCAATCAGTATACTGACACTGAAGAAAAGTAAGTCAACAACAATCTTCAGCTCGTCAGGGAGGATCTAAACAAATTAACTTTGCCACAATAGAGAGACATCCTGCTTATTAATGACTAGAATTTGTCTTCTAGAATGACAATTGAGGTTGAAGCCCATACGTTTTACGAAAGCTACACTATGAATAGTATAGTGTAGCGTAGGGGGGCAGGAAACCCACATGGACGAGCAAGGAGCTCATCAATAAGATCAAAAGGAAGAGGATGGTCTATGAAATGTGGAAAAAGGGCCTGTCCTCTTGGGAGGAGTATAGGATGTGTTGTCAGGGCCTACAGGGACGCGATGAGGAAGGCTAAAGCCCACCTAGAGATAAGGCTTGCAAAAAGAGATAAAGGATAGTAAAAAGGGTTTCCCCCTCTACTCTGCCCTGGTCAGGCCTCACCTGGAGTACTGTGTCCAGTTCTGGGTTCCCCGGTACAAGAAAGACAAGGATCTCCTGGAAAGAGTCCAGCAGAGGGCCACAAAGATGATACGGGGCCTGGAGCATCTTCCCTATGAAGAAAGGCTGAGAGACCTGGGTCTGTTCAGCCTGGAGAAGAGAAGACTGAGAGGGGATCTCCTCAGTGTATATAAATATCTGAGGGGTGGGGGACAGAAGGATGTAGCCAACCTCTTCTCAGTGGTTTGTGGGGATAGGACAAGAGGCAATGGCTGCAAGTTAGAGCACAGGAAGTTCCGCACTGACATGTGAAAGAACTTTACAGTGAGGGTGATGGAGCATTGGAACAGGCTGCCTAGGGAGGTTGTGGAGTCTCCTTCTCTGGAGATATTCAAGGCCCATCTGGACACCTACCTGGGCAGCCTGCTCTGAGGAACCTGCTTTGGCAGGGGGGTTAGACCCAATGGTCTTTTGAGGTCCCTTCCAACCCCTACAGTTCTGTGATTCTTTTGAGAATTTTAACTCCCCTTTCACACGTCTCTCCCTAACATGCAAAACTTAAGTATTTGAAGTTACATTCTGGGAATTTAAACCTGCAACAGTCTTCCTTGTCTTTTCCTTTGTTCTCCAGTAACTGGAATACCACAAAACTCCTTCAGAACTAACAGTATCTCCAGAACCATAATGGTAGAACAATGAACATCTGCTGGCAGTGCAGCCTGAATGGCATTATTTATTTATTACCTGAAAGGAATACATAATAATCTGTACTCCTAGACTTCATTTTTCTCTAAGATAGCTCTTAAAATTTAAGATAACTTCAAATTAAGATAACTATTAAAAATAGCAAAGTGACTAGCAAAAAAACCCAAAGTTTGAAAAAGGTTGTTTCAGACTTATCACATAACTGGTAGACATTCAGGACTGGATCAAGTTCCTTGGCATATGGGACTCCCTGAGAGATGTCAACATGTGATTCTACCTAGCAAGAAATAAAGCTTTCAAGGCATTTAAAGCAGTCTGTCACATTCATCCAAAGAGGAACAGAAATGTGATTTGAGAAGAAGAGCAATTTGAGAGCAACATGGGTCCTTGATGGTTTCCTAAATAAATACCAGGTGTTGAAATAGCTTTAAAAAAAAGGAACAAATAACCCCCAACACGCACCCCATTTTGGCAAGAACTTAATGGAGCAGATAAAATGATTTTGTATCTTCTGTGCAGCTCAGGTTACACATACATAAATATAGTGCATTTTAGACTAAAAATCTAGTTTCTGTAATCATGTCTTTAAAGGACAAAGCCCACTGAAGAACAACAGCAACCCATTTAAAAGGAAAAGCAGCAACAATACAGGATAAATGCATCCAATTACCAAGACAAATATTGTTTCAAAGCAACTCAAAAACCTTGCATGTAAATCCTTTATCTCTAGGAGAACAAAATAAATATTTACTGTGTGCCAAATAAAATTAAGATGCATTTGGCACTGAAGGGAGAAAAGCACTTTGAAACATCACATTGCATAGCTGCAAAGAGAAGAGGGTTCTGCAACTGGAAAATGCCTTAAGCACATTGTTTCACTTTTAAGGCAACTAATGAAAAAACTTAGCTTTTGATTAGTTATCCAAATTATTCTTAATTGCAGCAAGTATTAAGAAATCGCATTATCTTTCCAACAGTTACACTTTGCTAGTCATCAGAAGGGCACCTTGCATATGAGCTGTGCAGTGCCTCTGCTTGGCCACTAGAGATACAGGTAGGTTTACTACCTCCAACCCTTTAGTTTCTAGCACAGGAAGCCAGGACTTAAGGACAGAACCCAAACATCTCATAACGTTTTCCAACATTTCTAAATCACTACATAAATATATGTAAACACACACACACACCAAAAAAAAGTTTAAAAAACAAGCAAACAAACAAACAAACAAAACCCACAAACTTACTGTGGATGCTGCACATTTTGTTTATAATAGCCTACAGAGAGATGAAACCTGGTAACTTATTGACTGCACTCAATTGCCTGAACAATGTGATTGCACACACCTGCATCTCAATTAAGCCTGTCTGCTGCAGTGAGGCTACCTCACTCATTTTTAGATGTAATCTAGGCAGAATTGATCTCCTCTCCTGATTCATTACAAAAGACAGATTTTTAAACATTCAGAAACATCAGAACACACATTTGATTTCTGTCTTTGAAAGGAAAATTTCTGCTGTACATGGTGGGTTAAACAAATGTAATATACCTAATACACAGTTTGTCCCAAAACTAATGATGAGAATAAAGCAGTGAATTTCATTAGGACTTTTCGAATGTATGCCTCACTAAAATTTGGCCCAAACAACTATGGCGCAATACCTGGGTTGTTGTCTCTGCAGCTAAACAGGAAGAAAACCTTTTACCTAAACATTTTCTTACCTTTTGATCTTTGCTTATGACATTATGTCCTTTTAGCTACATAAAGAGCACGTTAATTATTTAGATATGTTACATAAAGAAAGAATACAGTTAATACATTTAATGTGCATGTGCAAATTAGCTTGGCACCACTTCTATTGCCTTAGTGTGCAAGTTCAGAAATACTTTTGTGACACTGCTCTCTGCAATTAGTTCTTATGTCTCCTTCATTATTTCCTCAGCATCTAATTCTGCAATTCATTGTCTTCTTCATCTTGGAAACTAGGACATCTTTTCAGGGCCACGTTATGTAGCATACCCTGAAGACCTGGAACCCATTTCAGGGCATTGGCAGAAAGGTGTGTTTTTTGTTGTTGTTCTTGTTGTTCTTGTTGTTTGTTTGTTTGTTTTCCATAAATATATGAGCAATGCAATTTTAAGCCCTCACATAGGTATTTGAGGACGGCCACATTCAAAGTACTTGAATTCAACATACCTCTTTTGTATTAATACACCTTTATGAATGAGGAAATATATGTCTTAAAAAAGTAAATAAATAAATAAATGCATTCTACATAAAATCTGTGTAGTCCATTAGGGTGCAGAAGTAATAACTTGCATGTCTGATCTGTTCCATTTTCCTGTGGTATTGCAGCAGGCTGGAGAAATGGGTTTTGAAGCCTTACCATTAAGAAAAAGAGCAGCATCACAGAGTACTTCCAGTTCTCTGATCAGGGCAGTCACTTGGGTTTAGAGCCTGGCTTTCAGATTTGTGGCACCTTGCCAAAGACTTGAAGAACTGTGCTAAATTTCCATTATATGAATGCAGTTGAGGTACAGAGAAGACCATGAGGTAAGAGTGCTTCACATTGACACAGAATAATATAATAACCACATTCCTGAATGTTGGATCTGCCCATATACAGACATGGCCACTTCTTAACAGTATTGCAGGATTCAGAACTGTTTTCCAATACAATATAAAGGCATACTTGAACCTATAATAAGACCTTCCCAATTAGAACTACCAACTATTAGTGCTCTGCAAAGAAGCACATGTACACTGGGACACTGGGGTAAAGTTCTCATTTGAAATAATTTCCTGTCAGAAAACATAAAAAAAAAAGTGTTTTGTTGTTGTTTTGTTTTGTTTTTTTCCAAAAAAAAAAAAAAGTTTTTATTTAAATTAAAGGAGAAAGCAAGCAGAAGCTTTTTATTAATTGTTAATATAAAATATATTTATTCACATGAATGTGGATTGTTGAAATAGTTTGTAAAAGAAGTACATGGAGTTTTGGAAGTAAACTTACAAAAACACTCAATTTCACTTTCAATTGCTGCAGGAAAAAATAAAAAAAGAAAAAGTGTAGGGGAGGGGAGGGGAGGGGAGGGGGGAGAACAACAACAAAAAACACCCAAACCAGAAATTACCATGCTGTAATTCCAAACTCATATCACAACCTGTTGAAATATTACCCTTAACATCTCACTAGCCAAAAGAACAGCCATCCATTTCTCTGAGCAGGTATGTTAAATCAACACATCTATAATGACACCCCTTCCTATTTGCCAAACAGCATTGGCTAGCCCAGTCTATGGCAGTAGGCTGACTGCAGATGTCTGAAGGATAGATGGGCATTTTGAGAATCCACAGCACTGGCAAACACTTTGATAATCTAGTTTATAGTATTACAGATAATCTGCATATGAGGAAATGGACCTACTACACATTGCAGCATATCTCTTCTGGAGCCAAAATGGCAACATGATTGCACTCAATTATTCACAATACATGGGAAAATAACAGCAAAGTCACTCTTTAGTTAGCTGTTGTGAAGCAATTAAGTATTTTCATCAATTTTTCCAGCTGAAGGCAACTCATTCACCTGCACTATCCTTCTGAGGACATCAAACACTTTACCAAATTTTAGTTATGATGGTTCTCCAGAAGTTCTGATTTTAGTCAGCACCTTTGTATTTCAATCCTTTTTTGTGCTTTCTCCTCTCTACCCACAAGAGTTATCCATGATCTGAGCAGCTGAAACCCAGCAACTTTCTCTTATCAAACAGAAGTTACCCTCATTAAACTCTCTGGCTTGTTATGTTCATGTTATTTAGCAACTAAACACAGTGAATTGCCATTTTTCATCAAAGTCCCATAACTCTTAATTTTTTTCTTTATACTCTTAAAATCACTTCAAGTATTTTTCATAATCTTTGTTCCATAAAGTTGCTGTGGCTTTCTAGCTACCTCAGCCTTTTAGTGACTGTTACCCAGAAGGGATGTAGTTCATGCTGCCCAATACAATCAAAACAAGGTCAACAGAACCTGCATTTTTAAACTGAGGAACAGGCAAACACAGAATCATCAGCAGACATCATTAGACAGTGATTCAGCAATCACTGTTAACACTGTCCCAGGAATAACTCAGGGTCATGTAAGGTTGTTGGGTTTTGTTTTAAATACTGCTTATTCTACCTCAAGAGAATATTTCTGAAAGGGAAAGGAAATAGCTGATGTCATGAACTCTAGCAGCTTGTGCTCACTAAGCAGCATGGTTAACCTAGATTTGAGCGTTTAATAATAGAGAAGACACAGGTGAAGTGTTATACTAAGATATCGACCTAGGTTAAACCCTGCATTTCTCTAAATAATGGCTGGTAACCCCTCACAGAAAATTCTGGCTGTATTTGTTTTGCCATCTTCACATAGATATGCCAATAGCTGTTTTCTTAATTTAAAAGGATATCTGATCTTTATAGTCTGAAAATTATGTATCACATCAAGTGACCTTTCCCAACATGGTAATGACACATTTTTAAGTTGTAGAAAATATTTAAAAACCCATTGATCACTGCTGTCAATACTTTGTAAAGCATTTCATACTCCGTAATGGGTCTGTGTGGGTTCACATCATTCAACAAATCAGCTGTAAGAAAATAAAGGGTGGCATATCCATCCAAACCCCATTGTAAAGGATGCTAGAGGTGGCTGCAAGAGACACACAGCTCTGCCCAAAACAGAGAAAGACTATCATTAGAGTAACTACATTAAAACATTTATAGCAGGGGTGTGGAAGGGTGGTGAGGGCAATTCAAAGTAATAAGTCCAACTACAGTATGTATGTTAATATCATTGACTAAAACTTCTTCAACACAATAAAACATTGATATTTGCAGTGTGGTTGAAACTATTATCTCCATGTGTTGTCTCTTCACAGCTCTGTTTTGCCTCTTCATAAATTCACCTCTGCAGCACACAGGGGAAAATCAACCTCAACCTTAAAAAAAACAATCCAAAAGAAGAGAAAAAGGAATAAATTCTTATTACATGCATACATTAAAGAGTTAATGCCAAATCATTAATTAAATCTTTCGGAGGTGCTGAACACATGCATTAATTGTCACTGCTCAACACTTCTAAAATTTCCCACCCCTCATAAAACTGTTCTTGTAGGTTTGATTTTTTTTCTGTTGCACCATGTGTTGTGCAGAAGGCACACACAAATCTTCAAAAAGCAGCTTCCAAAAAAATCCTGGTGAACACAGTACAGAAGGCTCCTCTGAAGACAAAGAACAAGACATCAGTGTCTCATCTGCTGTGAATTAGTTTTTTTTTTTTTTTTCTTCCTTCAAGTACTCTCACTATGAGAATCCGATCAACATTTAATCTCTCTGAGCAGACACCGCTTTGTTATCCTCTGTGGTAGTTCTCTGCTTCTGGGGTAATTTGTTGCTGAACAATTGAGGCAAATACTTGGCTCAGGATAGAAAGAAGTGAGATTAGTCTGTAATTGGAATATTTTGTCTCATTTATTCTTGAAGATGTGCCATATTACACTCCATCAGCCAGAGGTTATTGTTTTATGAAATCAAGCTGCACCTGGCATTGCATTGTATAAAACCTAAAGTGCTGCTGTTTCCAATCCAGCTTTCTATTTACCCAGACTCTAGTACCAATGAATGCCATGTCCTGTGGTGTAAACTTCACCCTCCTCAGTTAACTATTTTAGATGGTCTTAATCTCAGTTTTTCTATATGTATAGAGAGAGAATTTTCCAGGTTAACTGTAAAATTTAATTGTAATATAAAACACAGAACTGTCATGGATCAAAGAAATCAATGACATAGGCAAAGCAGAGACGCTTAACGCCTTCTTTGCATCTGTCTTCAATGCCGATGATGGGCTTCGGGACCCAGGGTGCCCTGAGCTGGAGGACCAGGACGGTGGGGATGACAAACTCCCAACTGCCCCTGAACGTGTGCGGGATTTGCTACTCCACCTGGATCCCTACAAGTCCATGGGTCCGGATGGGATTCATCCCCGGGTGCTGAAAGAGCTGGCGGACATCATCGCGGAACCTCTCTCAATTATTTTTCAACGATCCTGGGAATCTGGAGAGGTCCCGGTAGACTGGAAGCTGGCAAATGTTGTGCCAATTTTCAAGAAGGGTCAGAAAGAAGACCCTAGCAATTACAGGCCTGTCAGTCTCACATCAGTGCCTGGTAAAATCATGGAGAAGATGGTTCTCGAACTTATTGAGGCGCACCTGGGGGACAAAGCAGTCATTGGTCCCAGCCAGCATGGGTTTGTGAAGGGTAGGTCCTGCCTAACTAACCTGATTTCCTTTTATGAGAAGATCACCCGTATGGTGGACCAAGGGAAACCAGCTGATGTGATTTTTTTGGACTTCAGCAAGGCTTTTGACACGGTTTCCCATAGGATCCTACTGGACAAAATGTCCACCATACAGCTAAATAAAAACATCATACGATGGGTGAGCAATTGGCTAACGGGCAGGGCCCAAAGGGTTATGGTAAATGGGGCTGCGTCAGGCTGGCGGGCGGTCACCAGTGGGGTCCCTCAAGGCTCCATTTTGGGGCCGGTACTTTTCAATATTTTTATAAACGATCTGGATGTAGGAATAGAAGGTATTTTGAGCAAGTTTGCTGATGACACCAAACTTGGAGGAGTTGTGGACTTGAATGAGGGTGGAAAGGCCTTGCAGAGGGATCTGGATAGGTTGGAGAGCTGGGCGATCACCAACCGCATGAAGTTCAATAAGAGCAAGTGCCGGGTCCTGCACCTGGGATGGGGAAACCCTGGCTGCACGTACAGACTGGGCAATGAGACGCTGGAGAGCAGCCTAGAAGAGAGGGATCTGGGGGTCGTGGTAGACAGCAAGTTGAATATGAGCCAGCAGTGTGCCCTGGCAGCCAGGAGGGCCAACCGTGTCCTGGGGTACATCAAGCACGGCATCGCTAGTAGGTCAAGGGAGGTGATTGTCCCGCTCTACTCTGCGCTGGTGCGGCCTCACCTCGAGTACTGTGTGCAGTTCTGGGCACCACAGTATAAAAAGGACATGAAACTGTTGGAGAGTGTCCAGAGGAGGGCTACAAAGATGGTGAAAGGCCTGGAGAGGAAGACGTACGAGGAACGGCTGAGGGCACTGGGCCTGTTCAGCCTGGAGAAGAGGAGCCTGAGGGGAGACCTCATTGCAGTCTACAACTTCCTCGTAAGGGGGTGTCGAGAGGCAGGAGACCTTTTCTCCATTAACACCAGCGACAGGACCCGCGGGAACGGGGTTAAGTTGAGGCAGGGGAAATTTAGGCTTGACATCAGGAGGGGGTTCTTCACAGAGAGGGTGGTTGCACACTGGAACAGGCTCCCCAGGGAAGTGGTCACTGCACCGAGCCTGTCTGAATTTAAGAAGAGATTGGACTGTGCACTTAGTCACATGGTCTGAACTTTTGGGTAGACCTGTGCGGTGTCAAGAGTTGGACTTGATGATCCTTAAGGGTCCCTTCCAACTCAGGATATTCTATGATTCTATGATTCTATGAAAATTTAATTATAATATAAAACACAGAACTGTCATGGATCAAAGAAATCCACACACTTTTCTCCATGGGTTTATTTTACTATTCCAGCAAAAGTTTTCAAAATGATCTCTTATTTTACAACTTCAAACCATTACTTCAGCAAACAAAACATTTATATGCCAAGCCAACTGATTATTGTATCACCATTTCAGTTAGTTTGACCTCTAGATGTTTGTTGTATTTTTTGTTTGTTTGTTTGCTTGTTTGTTTGTTTGGGGAGGAACTTTGGGATGACTGCAGGAATAAAAACAAAAGGGTATTTAAAATTCAGCTACATTTATGACATACCTGCGCTATATCTGTTAACATGTGTCAACATATTTTTAGAAATTAGATTTACAGGAATTTTTAGAATAAATCCTAATTTTCTGTATTTAGAGGTGGCTGGTAAAATAGAAACTTTCATTATTACTATTATACTTTTACACAAATGCTATTGTACCAGCTGCAGAATCCACCTTTGAAAGACATTCTGCAAAAATTAATAAAGAGACATTGAAGCTATTCATAGGTAGTATTCATAGCTAATTCAAACCCTTCAAACCCCAACTCAGGAAGTCGTGAAGAGCCATGAGGTTTCCTCTCAGCCTCCTTTCCTCCAGATTAGACAAACCAAGTGTCCTCGGCCTCTCTTTATTCTCTTTTTAAAGAGGTTTTCTTCCAGCCACATTCGAAGGAAGAGGTCGTCTTGCTCATATGAGGCAAGATAGTCGCCATCATTACTCATCATTATTCACCATAGCTTTATTTGATCAGAAAGTATGCCTGAAATAATGCTAGACAAGAAGAAGCTGAAGTACCTCCTTGTGACAGTCATTGCTGTACACTGGCAATGTACCTTGAACTACAAGCTGTAAGTTGCTTGCAGCAAAACTTTGTCATATGAAAAGAGAGGAGGAAGATAGAATATGACTTCAGAGGCACCACGTCACCTACAGTACCTATGGAAGGTGGCCTCTATGCTGTGTACATTCACCAATTGTACCTTCTCACCAGGGTGACTGTTGCAGTTTAACCCACCCAGCAGCTAAGCACCACACAGCCGTTCACTCACCCAGTCCCTCCCTCTCTGGGATGGGGGAGAGAATCTGGAAAATGAAGCCTGTGGGTTGAGATAGAGATAGTTTATTAGGACAGAAAAGAAAGGATAATAATAGTAATTATTATCATAGTACTACTAATAATGTGTACAAAACAAGTGATGCACAATGCAATTGCTCACCACCCGCAGACCGATGCCCAGCCTATCCCCGAGCAGCCGGCCCCCCAAACCCAGCCAGCCGCCCCTCTGTATTGTTTAGCATGACCCCAGATGGGATGGAATACCCCTTTGGCCACTTTGGGTCAGCTGTCATGGGTCTGTCACCTTGCAGCTCCTGCTGCACCCCCAGCCTGCCCGCTGGCAGGACAGTGTGAGAAGCTGGAAAGTCCTTGGATTACAGAATCACAGAATCACAGAATTTCTAGGTTGGAAGAGACCTCAAGATCATCGAGTCCAACCTCTGACCTAACGCTAACAGTCCCCACTAAACCATATCCCTAAGCTCTACATCTAAATGCCTTTTAAAGACTTCCAGGGATGGTGACTCCACCACTTCCGTGGGCAGCCCGTTCCAGTGCCTAACAACCCTTTCAGTAAAGAAGTTCTTCCTAACATCTAACCTAAAACTCCCCTGGCGCAACTTAAGCCCATTCCCCCTTGTCCTGTCACCAGGCACGTGGGAGAACAGACCAACCCCCACCTCACTACAGCCTTCTTTAAGGTATCTGTAGAGAGCAATAAGGTCACCCCTGAGCCTCCTCTTCTCCAGGCTGAACAAGCCCAGCTCCTTCAGCCGCTCCTCATAGGACTTGTTCTCCAGGCCCCTCAACAGCTTCGTCGCCCTTCTCTGGACCCGCTCAAGCACCTCGATGTCCTTCTTGTAGCGAGGGGCCCAAAACTGAACACAGTACTCGAGGTGCGACCTCACCAGAGCCGAGTACAGGGGGACAATCACCTCCCTAGCCCTGCTGGTCACACTGTTTCTGATACAAGCCAGGATGCTGTTGGCCTTCTTGGCCACCTGAGCACACTGCTGGCTCATATTCAGCTGACTGTCCACCATCACTCCCAGGTCCTTCTCTGCCTGGCAGCTCTCCAACCACTCATCTCCCAGCCTGTAGCTCTGCTTGGGGTTATTGCGCCCCAGGTGCAGGACCCGGCACTTGGCCTTGTTGAACTTCATGCAGTTGGCCTCAGCCCATCGGTGCAGCCTATCCAGATCCTCCTGCAGAGCTTTCCTACCCTTGAGCAGATCGACACATGCGCATAGCTTGGTGTCATCTGCAAACTTACTGAGGGTGCACTCAATGCCCTCATCCAGATCATCAATAAAGATATTAAAGAGGACCAGCCGCAGCACCGAGCCCTGGGGGACGCCACTAGTGACTGGCCTCCAACTGGACTTGACTCCATTTACCACAACTCTTTGGGCCCGGCTATCCAGCCAGTTTCTAACCCAACGAAGCGTGCGCCAGTCCAAGCCAAGGGCAGCCAGTTTCTTGTGGAGAATGCTGTGGGAGACGGTGTCAAAAGCCTTGCTGAAGTCAAGGTAGACCACATCCACAGCCTTTCCCTCATCCACCCAGCGCGTCACTTTGTCATAGAAGGAGATCAGGTTCGTCAAGCAGGATCTGCCTTCCATAAACCCATGCTGACTGGGCCTGATCGCCTGCTTGCCCTGCAAGTGCCGCATGATGATTCTCAAGAGGATCTGCTCCATGAGTTTCCCTGGCACTGAGGTCAAACTGACAGGCCTGTAGTTTCCCAGGTCTGCCCTCCGGCCCTTCTTGTAGATGGGCGTCACGTTTGCTAGCCGCCAGTCAACTGGGACCTCCCCCAGTAGCCAGGACTGCTGATAAATGATGGATAGGGGCTTGGCCAGCTCCTCCGCCAGTTCTCTCAGTACCCTTGGGTGGATCCCATCTGGCCCCATCGATTTGTGCACATCCAAGTGCCGTAGCAGGTCACCAACCAGTTCTTCGTGGATGGTGAGGGCCACATTCTGCTCCCCATCCCCTTCCACCAGCTCAGGGTACTGGGTATCCAGAGAGCAACCGGTATTGCCGCTAAAGACTGAGGCAAAGAAGGCATTGAGCACCTCCGCCTTTTCCTCATCTCTTGTAACTAAGTTTCCCCCCGCATCCAGTAAAGGATGGAGATTCTCCTTAGTCCTCCTTTTTGTGTTGATGTATTTATAAAATCGTTTTTTGTTATCTTTAACAGCAGTAGCCAGATTGAGCTCCAGATGAGCTTTGGCCTTCCTAATTTTGTCCCTGCACAGCCTCGCTACATCCTTATAGTCCTGCCTAGTGGCCTGCCCACTTTTCCAAAGATTATAAACCCTCTTTTTTCTCCTAAGCTCAAGCCACAGTTCTCTGTTCAGCCAGGCTGGTCTTCTTCCCCGCTGGCTCGTCTTTGGGCACGTGGGAACAGACCGCTCCTGCGCCATTAAGATTTCCCTCTTGAAGAGTGCCCAGCCTTCCTGGACCCCTCTGCCCTTCAGAACCGCCTCCCAAGGAACTCCACCAACTAGTGTCCTGAGCAGCCCAAAGTCAGCCCTCCGAAAGTCCAATACAGCGGTTTTACTGGTCCCCTTCCTGGCCTCGCCAAAAATAGTGAACTCCACCATTTTGTGGTCACTCTGCCCAAGACAGCTCCTGACAATCACATCCTCCACCAGTCCTTCTCTGTTTGTGAAGAGAAGGTCTAGCGGGGCACCTCCCCTGGTAGGTTCACTAACCAGCTGCGTCAGGAAGCTATCTTCTGCGCTCTCCAGAAACCTCCTAGATGGCTTTCTCTGGGCTGTGTTGTGCTTCCAGGATATATCAGGGAAGTTGAAGTCCCCCACGAGTACAAGCACTGAAGATTTCTCAACTTCTGTCAGCTGCCTGTAGAACTCCTCATCCATCTCCTCATCCTGGTTCGGCGGTCTATAGCAGACCCCGACCAGGACACTAGCCTTGTTGTCCCTGCCGATCCTAACCCAAAGGGACTCGACCTTGTCATTCCCAGCCTCGAGTTCTACAACATGGAAAGACTCTCTAATATAGAGAGCCACACCGCCACCCCTTCCATGCTGCCTGTCCCTTCTGAAGAGCCTATAGCCAGGCATCGCAGCACTCCAGTCATGAGACTGGTCCCACCACGTTTCCGTGATGGCAACCAAGTCGTAGCCTGCCTGTTGCACGATGGCTTCCAGCTCCTCCTGTTTGTTACCCATGCTGCGTGCATTGGTGTAGATGCACTTCAGCTGGGCCATTACCTTATCCTCCGGCCTTGCCATTGCTCCCCCTGGCACAGCCCCAACAATCCTTGCTTCAGCCCCATCCTCCTTCTTACCTAGTTTAAAGCCCTCTCAATGAGCCCTGCCAGCTCCTGACCCAGGATCCTTTCCCCTAAAAGATAGGGACTAAAAGATTAGTGTAAGCACTGTCATGCAACAATTAAAACATCAGTCTGTTATCAACATTACTCTCATCCTAAATCCAAAACATAGCTACTAGGAGGAAAATTAACCCTATCCTAGCTGAAACCATGACAGTGACACATACACTCCCAAGGTTTCTAGAGGTGTTATAGTGGCACACAATCACCCTCAGAAAGCTTTGATAAAATGTGCTGTGGCTACAAACTAAAGTCTGCACGTACTCCCCCTGCCTTCTAGAAGAAAGGTAGAAAAAGTGACTACATCTCCATCTACAAAAGTTGGACTTTAAAGGACATAGCTGAAAACTTTTCACTCTCAAAAGCCCGACAAAAAAAAAAAAAAAAAAAAAAAAAAAAGTTTAAAGCCACTGGAACAGTTTTCAAGTTACTGGCACAGCAGATGGGAAAGGTGTCATTATTTTTTTTTTTATTTATTTATTCTCTTAATGTTGACAAGCAAGCCTTTTTGTTTGTTTTTTTTTTTTTTTTTTTTTTTGTTTTCTTCCTTGCCATTATCCAAGCTACTGTGCCTGGGAAGTTCTACTCTGTTTGCTTCAAAGTATACCCATGTGATGGGGGAGGTGACAGCCGCCATAGCATATCATTGCAACTTAAGGTGACAGCTCTTTTGGAGAATATGCCTTTGCTTATCCACACTAAGTTCAGGATCCCATGCTGACATCTCCTCATCCCTTTTCACAGTCCTTCTTCCATGGGTGAGGAAGTAAATGCATTCATCTTTTCTCTCCCCCAACATTTTCCTTTGTTTGCCTAAAAAGAAGAGCCAGATCTTGAGTTTTCAGCAACAATTTGTATAAGACTGTGTCAGAAGCCATTACCTGGAGATGCTGATCACGGTTGCAGCATTCAAGATGAGTTGGCAACTGGTATGTCTTTGGAACGGCTACAGACAAAAATAGCAGGAGTTGCTGCTAGGTTTTAAAATGGATTTCTCCAAAGCAATGTTTATCAGAATGAAAGGAATTATCAGGGCCAACAAATTGTAAATAAGATAATAGAGAAGCCTAGAGGGAAGACATACGAGGAGCGGCTGAGGGCACTGGGGCTGTTCAGTGTGGAGAATAGGAGGCTGAGGGGAGACCTCATTGCAGCCTACAGCTTCTTCATGAGGGGGAGTAGGAGGGCAGGCGCCAACCTCTTCCCCTTAATCACCAGTGATAGGACCTGCGGGAATGGTGTTAAGCTGAGGCAGGGAAGGTTTAGCCTAGACATCAGGAAGAGGTTCTTCACCGAGCGGGTGGTTGCACACTGGAACAGGCTCCCCAGGGAAGTAGTCACTGCACCAAGCCTGTTGGAGTTTAAGAAGTATTTGGACTGTGCACTTAGTCACATGGTCTGAATTTTTGGGTAGACCTGTGTGGTGCCAGGAGTTGGACTCAATGAAAATATGGGTCCCTTCCAGCTCGGGATATTCTATGATTCTATGATTCTAAGATATGAAAGAAGAGATAAGCATTTCTATCCCGGGCATACAGTATAAAAAAGGAGATACGGCTTAAAAAATAAAACAAAATAAAATAAAATAAAATAAAATAAAATAAAATAAAATAAAATAAAATAAAATAAAATAAAATAAAATAAAATAAAATAAAATAAAATAAAATAAAATAAAATAAAATAATCTCAGTGGCAGTTAAAAAAAAAAAAAAGTGAAACTATCAAAGTTATTGAAAGAAACATCAGAAATGAGAATCCAAAGATGAGGTTAAAGGCCACAGCACATATACTCATTCACTGGTAGCTAATAGCTCAGATCTCCAGAGACTGCTGGTGACAATTGCTAGGTAGGCAACAAGGGCACATTTTAAAGGCACTTTCAGAGCACAGGATACAGAATGTAGGATGTATTCTTGTTGTTCCTGCTCTGAGGATTTACTAAGTATAACCACCTGTAAAGCATGTGAGCAGGTAGTGACCTCTGATAAATTAACCTGAGATTTAGTCATGACTTCAGATATTTAAAGAACTTGTAAATTTTAGAATTCTTGAGTTTGCTTAGATGGGACACAAGTAAGGTACAAAATAGGCAGCAACATCCACTCCAGATCTACAACACAAGTTGTTCTTAGACAATTTGTCTGGTTGACCTTTGTCACAATTTCTTCTGCAAATACAGAATCACAGAATCACAGAATCACAGAATTTCTAGGTTGGAAGAGACCTCAAGATCATCGAGTCCAACCTCTGACCTAACACTAACAGTCCCCACTAAACCATATCCCTAAGCTCTACATCTAAACGTCTTTTGAAGACCTCCAGGGATGGTGACTCCACCGCTTCCCTGGGCAGCCTGTTCCAGTGCCTCACAACCCTTTCAGTAAAGAAGTTCTTCCTAACATCTAACCTAAAACTCCCCTGGCGCAACTTAAGCCCATTCCCCCTCGTCCTGTCACCAGGCACGTGGGAGAACAGGCCAACCCCCACCTCTCTACAGCCTCCTTTAAGGTATCTGTAGAGAGTGATATACGCAAGAATATTTTTTTTAGGTACAGTAGTTTCAGGCATACAAGTAATACTTCAGAAGCACACTGCTTTGCCAGAGATAAGGACTTGAATTTTAAAAGGTTGTGTGATTTACAAGCAAGTTTCACTGTGCTTTGCATTATGCAACACATGCTCTCTGCTTTCTGTATGCTGGTAAACTTCATTACAGTTGGCAGCTTTGGTTGGTTTTATACTGCAAATTGAAGTGGTGCTTTTGCAGAATTTTAGCTCCTCTTATTATTTCAATTTCAAACTAAGTTTCAGCCCAGGAAAAATGTTTAAAAAATAAAAATAAAAAACAGACGTATGTATATTTGCTGCCCCAGATGTTATTTATGTTGGTTTAGGAAAATCAGAGATTGACAGTTCTTGAGGTAACCAAATATATTTTGCTCTTCTCATATTGATCTTGCAAAAATTTAGCTTACTTGATTGAAAACAAGTTTTTAAAGGAAAACTGTGGTCTTTTTTCCCTGCACTTGCCAAGTCAGCTGTTTAGGAAAAGGATTATTTAATAATTTTCTTCCTATAGAGTCAATATACAATAATTATTATCATTCTATTCTTTGCCATAAATGGATACTTGCTAGAATTTAGATCCAGTAGTTGGAAGAAGTCAGCCTTTCAGGGTTGCAGGTCTCCTTCACCTCTGTACAGTATTATGTGCCACATGAGCAAAGAACAGTCAAATGAGTTCAGACAGGGGCTCTAGGAGATCAATCAGTCTGCCATCCCCAGCAGTGGCTTCAAGCAGACAGCTGGGCAAGAACAGGAGCAGTGGCAACATGTCTAATACTTTCTCAGAGTTCTTTCTCAATCACTATTTTCAGCCCAGGGCAGAGTTCATTGGATTGTCTAGAAGCCCCCCAGCAGATCTCACTTCTATATGCTTGAACATGAAAAGTGCAGTAGAAAAGCCAAACACCTAAACTTAAGCCTGTTGTCACAAAGAAGACTCTCACAGAAAACTGGGGAAACTGGGTATCTTCGGTAAAAAAAAAAAAAAAAAAATAGGTTAGTAAAAACATTTTTAGGTTTACTTATATTCTGCACTCCTAACTTGTGCTATACTGAAACTTCTCCCCAGATTATCAACTCCATAATTTAGCTAGCAGGATTCTGTTCGTCTTCATGAAAGGATTTTGTTTTGCTTCATATTTAAGCAGAGCTGAGCATAAATAGTACAGTTATTACTTCACTTGGACAATTAAATCTGTCTGTCCCTGTAAACAGTAGTGAATTTGCTTGTTGAAACTGGGATTTGCTTTATTGCACAGGTGCAGCAAGGACAGCCCTTGACTCATATAGCTAGAGGTCAGACAAACCCAGGCCTTCTTCATCATTTCCATCTGGTCTGAGACATAGATGTGTTGACAGCATTGTATTTTGTTGCCTTCAGGGGGCAGTGGCGACCTGGTTCAGGAACGGCAGGGCGACCAACCCCAGGCCGCTCGGTCCATCGGCTCACAGACACCAATGTGGTGGATGGCAAATGGCATTTATTGTCGAGTCACATGGGGTTATATAGCCGAGGCCCATAGCGTTACTTCCGCTTGCCTACATCACAGACCACATGCTACTGTCCATCAAGGGAGGGGCTCCACCTTTCCATACAGCGCGACATCTTCCGGCCGCCAGACCCTAACTACCCACAGTATTTCCAAGCCACCTCAAAGGGAACTCCTCCTTTATCTACTTAACAATAATCAACATATCTTTATGGTTTCCTTTTTATTAAAAACTTCATTCTTATAGCTTTTTTTTTTTTTTTTTTTTTTTTTTTTTTAAATAGGATGTTGCTTCTTCCATTGGCCAAGAAGTCATGTAAGAGCTGACTTTCTTGTACTATTTCCAGAATACAGTTAAGTCTGAAAGGCAACAGGCCAGTTCCCCACCTCAATTATACCAGTGAATCTGTCCCTGTGAATGTGTCCCTTCTCCAAGAAAAGAGAGAATTTCAGTCCATCTGTTCTGTCCAAAATTAGGAATTACAGAGCAATGTGAGAATAAAAAATAACAACCACGCTATCCCATAAACACTACTCACACTTGAATCAAATCTTATTTTACTTGAACTAGTTCTCTCTATACCTACTAAAAGCATTAAAATTAAATTAAAAATTTTATTTTTATTTATTTATTTATTTTTTTAATAAGTGGAAACAAACTGCTATGTGAACTGAATAGAACTGGATAGCTTACATTATATGGACATAATAGAAATTCAAAAAAAAAAAAGATGTGTCAGATAAATAGCTTAGAGTTGAAGTTCAGAAGTCCAGATATTTCAAAATTATTAAAATTCCTTATTATTAGTGAGAGATAAGCTTGTGTTGAATTCTAAGCCAGAAGGATTTACATGGGAAGACACGACGAAGAAAGGGACTGTGCTGTGCACAGAGCTGTACTATTTACAACATTCTGTTTCACGTGTCACAGTTCAAATCTAGTTGTCTAAAGCTGATGCAATTCAATAGAGTGAAACTATTTCAGCAGTTGTGGCTATTCAGTTTCATTATTCTTCTTCAGTAAAGCAGGTATGTAAGGGTTCAAAACTTCTGAACTGTGTCTTCAGTACTCTGACCTCAATTTCCTAGCAACTTTCACAGTAAAAAATAGGATAAAAAAGTGTTGCATTTACTAAGGGAAAGTTATACCATAAATTCCCTCCTATCTATCTTACAACAAACCAAAATAAAACAAACAAACAAAACAAAAAACAACAACGAATCAGATTTGTTATATAGTGGTGCTCAGTTTGAAGCAGACAAGCTCTTCAGCTGAAGTTCAGAGGTTTTACCCGCAACGCCTCCTGCTTCTAGGAGTCTCAGTAATTAGAAGAAAGCAACTGAAGTGATTCTGGAGAGAGCTACAAATACTAGCCCTCAAGGGAGCAATTATAGCATTCCAGTGAAGGGAACTGTAGGAAATGCAAGCATGCAAACGCTACACATAAAACCAAAGATGCATGAAAGATCCCATAGTTGTTTGCAAAACTGGTCCTTGATTTTTATTTATTTATTTATTTATTTATTTTTGCTGCATGTGATACTCCTCAACTTATTATCATAAAAGCAAATAGAGATGTCTACTTTATGGACCTTTCTGTGACTGATCAGTTCTAGGAGGAGAGAGAAGCTTTGGGGATTTCTTCTGATATAAAGCATACATCTTTTTATTCTGTTGAGTTCAGAGGTGAATGGTATCAAACTACACTGCTCACTTCCTCAGGAGTGAGCACTCTAATTTTTTCCATGACTCAGACCACAAGCAAATTCCTCATTTGACGTAGCACTTCTTATCTGTTTTGGTCAGATTATTCAGAAGAAATATATATTAAATAAATAAACAAATGTAGCCAAGGAGAAGTCAAGGTGCCAGGTATTTCATTGTTGCTGAAGGTGAATCAGGAGAGACATTCTCTGACCTGCTCCTGAATTTCTGTTGTATCTTTAAATTTTCACTTCATCTATTCTGCTTTTCTTTTATCTGCTTAGATTCTGAATGCTGACTGATGAAGGCTTCCCCTTTCCATGTATTTCTCAGCAGCTTTCAGAGTATCAGTGGTCTATTTTGTCAAAATGAAAAACACAGGCCATATAGCTAATAGGTTTTAAAGAATCCTATTAGTTCTGATGCCTTTAAATGGGCACCCAAATCACTAACTGCTTTTAAAAAGATACACAGTGGTTCTGTTAAGATAGTCAGAAGCAATCCAATACACTTCACTCTCATCAACCTCAACATGAAAATTGACCTTTCAAAACTCAGATACTTATATTTAATGTTATAGTAACACTCAAAGATTTCAGTTCACTCATTTTCAGCTATTATAGAGATCCATTCACTGTACTAGCTTGAATGTTATTTTCTATAGGGTGTTGTGAAACATCTGCATACTTTGACAGTTTTTATGTAACAGAAAAATACAATGAATAAAAGTGATCTCTCCCTGCTCCCTCCCCCCCTCCCGCTGTTCTTTTGATTATTGCTATTCTCCCCACCTTCTTTTCCTGCAAGATAGTATGACATGTATAACATGAGTTCTAAAACTGCCTTTCATTTCAGAACAGCATGACACCACCACAATGATAGAGCTGAAAGCCATAAGAAGTTATCATTACACTCTCAGAAATGCTATCACAATCAATCTTATGTTATGTATTCACCAGTTAGACATATACCACAAATCAACCTTATGTAGCCACAGATAGAAATGACATGATTTAATCTTTGGTGCAATAAGGTAAAATGAATCAAATTCACACTGACAGGAACCTGCACCATAAGCAGTGCACTCAGCTAAAAAAAAGTTTGTCATCACTACAGACAAATCACAAGTGGTAAGGCAACCAAGAGTGCTGCCATTTTATCACTGCAGATGCAGACCATATGTTTGGGCCTTAGTAGTTTATTCAATAGGAGCTGATACACTTTGCATGTTTATTTTCTTTTAAGCTATATTATCAAGGACAAGCAAATTGAGCTACGTTTCTATTCTCTATTTATCATCATTATGCTTTACTTGGGATTATAATAATCATAGAATATCCCGAGTTGGAAGGGACCCACAAGGATTATTGAGTCCAGTTCCTGGCACCACACAGGACTTCCCAAAAATTCAGACCATATGGCTAAGAGCACAGTCCAAATGCTTCTTAAACTCTGACAGGCTTGGTGCCGTAACTACATCACTGGGGAGCCTGTTTCAGTGCATGACCACCCTCTCTGTGAAGAATGCACCAAGAAGTTATCACTGAGGTGCTTTTTGTGTCAGCCATGTGGTAATCCCAGTTAACATCTGGCAAATTGAAATCCCCCATGAGGACAAGGGCAGTTGATCTTGAGGCATTTCTTAGTTCCTCAAATAATAATACATCGGTGTCATCATCGTGGCTGGATGCTGTGTAATAGACTGCCATCACGACATCCCCCTTGTTTCTTCGTCTCTTAAGCCTTACCCAGAGGCTCTCAACTTTGCCATTGCCAACTGCAAGTTCCACACAGTCCAGCACCTCCTTCACATACAGCACCACCCCCCACCCCACCGGCCCGGCCTGTCCCTCCTGAGGAGCCTGTAACCATCTACTACAACACACCAGTCACAGGAATAATGCCACCAGGTTTCGCTTATGCCGATGATATTGTAGCTCTGGGACTGGGCCAAGACTTCTATTTCATCCATTTTATTGCTCATACTGCGTGTCTGTGTAGAAGCACTTCAGATGAGCCTCATTGTACACAGCACCTCATGGAGCAGACCAAGGGACTTGACTAGCACACTGTCCTCATTCTGGCACACCATCACCGGCAGCTGGTATCTTATCATTGACAGGCCTGGTTTTATCCCTTTCCCCCTTTGACTCTAGTTTAAAGCCCTATCTATAAGTCCCACTACCTCCTGGGCAAAAATCCTTCCCCCTCCCCCCCCCCCGAGAGAGGTGCATCGCATCTGGTGCCAGCAGGCCTGGTGTCATGTGAATCCTATGGGAAACTGTATTGAATGTTTTACAGAAGTAATCTTTTTGGATTTAAAATAAGTAAATATTAGCTTTCTCCATACCACTGAAATAATGTTATTTGGACATACTTGGTGGTCCCATTTGACTAAAATGAAGATCAGTCCCAGTCCAGGCCTTACCTTCTACCTGTGATGATGACTGGAAGAAGACTTATGGGCCAAGAATTAGATCTAGTTATTAGTTTCACTTTACAGAAGGCAACTGCTCTAAATGCGCTAATTGCTCAAAATTTCAAAATTGATGAGAAATACAAAGTTAAATATGAGGAGGCATGTGTCACTGAAATAGTGAAAGTCCATGAAGAATTCTTACCAGAACCATTAATTTGAGAAACACATGGATAGATCCCAATAGTCAAGAAGCATACACATCTCTCAGAAAAAAAAAAAAAAAGAAAAAGAAAAAAAATTTAAAGGGAGAACCACTCTCACAAACAGTAAGGCCAAAGGCCACTAATTCCTTTAATATACTTGCCCACATAACAAGAGGAAGGAACACTTGTCAGCTCATGCCTGAACTGAAGAGTTCAGGACAGAAGTCCTTCCCTAACCAGGTGTATTGGGTCTGGCTGGAATGTTAACTTTCCCAGCAGCAGCCCATACAGTGCCGTACTCTGCAGTTGTAGCTGGAACAGCAGTGTTATCACACCAGTGTTGTTTCTGCTGCTGAGCAGCAGTGGCACAGTATTAGGCCTTTCTCTAACCCTCTTAGGGGGTGGGCAAAAGGTGAGGAGAGAAACATCACTAGGGCAGCTGACCTAAACCAACCAAAGGGATATTCCATACCATGTGATGTCACACTCAGCAATAAAAGGTGGAAACAGGAAGAAGAGGGGAGGGGTGGGCTCTCGTTTGGAAGACGTCGGTCCTCCTCTCGAACACCGGCTGCGTGCGTTGAGGCCTTGCTTCAAGGACGTGGTCAATCATCGCTCATTTGTGGGAAGTAGAGAGTAATTTCTTTCCTCTGCACTTCCATATAGCCTTCATTTATTTTGTTTGTTTGTTTTCCTCCCTTCTTTTTATTTTCCTTTTTTCCCCTCCCTTTCCCCTTTCCCTTTTTATTTCCCCTTAGTTAAATTGTTAGTTCATGGTAGTCTTTATTTAATTATTATAATTATTTCCCTTTAATTAAACTATCCTTATCTCAACCCGTGAGTTGTTCTTTGCTTTACTTCTCCCCCTCCTCATCTAAAGGAGGGGGAGTGAGAGAGCGGTTGTGGGGTTTAGTTGCCCAGTACGGTGAAACCACCACAGTCCTTTTTGGCGCCCAACGTGGGGCTCGAAGGGTTGAGATAACAATAGAATTGATTAAACGCATATAACTAACACGCTTGCTTGCTAGTAACCATGTACATTGCCCTGTTAATAATAATAGCTTTGTTCCTATGTCATGCAATCCGTGTCATATTCTCCTTTCTCCTATATATCCGATCCGACAAAGTGCTACAATCTGTGTTCACTTTTTTTAATTCGCTGTGCTGCCAAGCACTGACCTTGGTTTTAATCTGGAATTCAGGCTCTGCACTGTTATCATTTGGGTCCCATGGAAACTATCTTTCAGAGAATATTCAGAACTACACTGCCTTCCTTTTCTCATCTGGACACCAGTTTATTAATAATATTAAGAATGGTACCTTTCCCTCCTTTCATAGTGGGCTAATTACAACCGTTTGGGAGTATTTTGAAGATCCATCTGTAACCCATGTATTGCTATTTCTAATTCTGAACAACCAGTTTCATTTTCTCTCTAAGATTAGTCGATTGTTTAGAAAACTTACTTGGGAATCTGTCCCGAAACAGTCTTGTGGTGAGTGGCTAGGTATGTGGGATGATGTTAGCAGATACCTGTCACGAGTGTCTCCTCCAATAGTTTTGAACTTCACCCCTGAGCAAGTGCTAAATCCTAAAAAATTAGTAGAATGTTTGAGAGTTGTATGTCCTGACCCTGATAATGCCGGAGAACGACAGCTTGCAGCATTGTGCTGGGTCCTGGCTTATTCCTATCAAACACTGTTTAACATCATCCAGCAACTTGAAGAGAGGGAGGAAGTCTCTGAATCTGATGACCAAGTAACACACGATGTGGCTGACCCAAAAGACCAACCAACTATGGTATCAGTCGCCCCCATAGTCAAGTCAAAAAAATGGAAACGGAGGTCAGCTCGTTTAGTAAGGGAAGAAGGCTCTCCTAAGGAGGAGGAAGAAGGGGAAATGGCAAGCACCTCTAAAGCAGGGCCATCACAAAAACAGCAGGAAGACGAGACAGAAATCATAAAGGAATCAGAAATCACTCGATCCTTATCCCTGAGTGAGATGCGAGAAATACGAAAGGATTATGGTCGACGCCCAGGTGAACACATCCTCACTTGGCTGCTTCGATGCTGGGATGCTGGGGCCAATAGCCTACAATTAGAAGGCAGTGAAGCCAAGCAGCTGGGATCCCTCTCTAGAGAAAGGGTAATCGACAAAGTAATCGGGAGAGGAGCACAGGCCCTCAGCCTCTGGAGACGACTCCTGGTGGCTGTGAGAGAAAGATATCCCCATAAGGAAGATATTGTATATCAAATAGGCAAGTGGACCACTATAGATAAAGGTCTCCAGCATCTGCGGGAATTAGCTGTGCGGGAGATGATTTATAGTGATTTGGACAATGCCCAGACACCTCAAGACCCCGATGAAGTCCAGTGCACAACATCCATGTGGCGTAGATTTGTGCGGAGTGCACCACCAGCACATGCCAGTACCCTGGCATCAATTAACTGGGATGAGGGGAGGGGACCAACATTGTATGATATGTCCTGCCAGCTTCAAAAATATGAAGACAATCTCTCTGCTCCGCTACAGTCCAGTGTCTCAGCTGTGGAGAAACTGTCTAAAGGACTTGACAAGCTCGTGGAACGAGTGGAACGAGCATATTCCCCCTCATTTAGACAGAGTGATACTTCAGCCACTAAGAATCAGCATTCGCGCGCTCAAGAGAGAGAGTACCCAAGACGTACACCACGTGGCACCTTGTGGTTTTTTCTGCGTGACCATGGGGAAGATATGAGGAAATGGGATGGTGTACCTACTTCAACCCTAGCTGCTCGGGTACGTGAACTGAAAGGAAATACAGCAGCAAGAAGAGGGGTTCCTAAGAGAAATGCTGCTCCAGTTTCCATGGGGCAGTACCCCAGAGGCAGTAGAAGAGCTGATGTTATTCTTGACCCTGATGAAGAGACCTCTACCTCTCATTTGCAAGAATTAAGTGGCAGACGCTCCAGCCAGGACTAGAGGGGCCCTGCCTCTGGCCAGGTAGAGGAGAGGGATAACCGGATTTATTGGACTGTGTGGATCCGATGGCCTGGAACATCAGAACCACAAGAATACAAAGCTTTAGTGGACACTGGCGCACAATGTACCATAATGCCATCAGGCTACCAAGGGACAGAACTCACCTGTATCTCCGGAGTGACAGGGGGATCCCAACAACTATCTGTACTGGAAGCTGAAGTGAGTCTAACTGGGAATGAGTGGCAAAAGCATCCCATTGTGACTGGCCCAGAGGCTCCATGTATCCTTGGCATAGACTATCTCAAGAGAGGGTACTTCAAGGATCCAAAAGGATACCGGTGGGCTTTTGGCATAGCTGCTTTGAGCACAGAAAAGATTAGGCAGCTGTCTACCTTGCCTGGCCTTTCAGAAGACCCTTCTGTTGTAGGATTGCTGAAGGTTGAAGAACAACAGGTACCAATTGCTACTACAACGGTGCACCGACGGCAATATCGCACCAACCGAGACTCCCTGATTCCCATCCATGAGTTGATTCACCGACTGGAGAGTCAGGGAGTAATCAGCAAGACTCGCTCACCCTTTAATAGTCCTATATGGCCAGTACGAAAGTCTAATGGCGAGTGGAGGCTAACAGTGGACTACCGCGGCCTGAATGAAGTCACGCCACCACTGAGTGCTGCAGTGCCGGACATGCTGGAACTTCAGTACGAACTAGAGTCAAAGGCAGCCAAGTGGTATGCCACAATTGATATTGCTAATGCATTTTTCTCCATCCCTTTGGCAGCAGCATGCAGGCCGCAGTTTGCTTTCACTTGGAGGGGCATCCAATACACCTGGAATCGGCTGCCTCAGGGGTGGAAACACAGCCCTACCATTTGCCATGGACTGATCCAGTCTGCACTGGAGCAAGGGGGAGCCCCTGAGCACCTTCAGTACATTGACGACATCCTCGTGTGGGGCAACACAGCAGAAGAAGTTTTCGAGAAAGGGAAGAAAATAATCCAAATTCTCCTGAAAGCTGGTTTTGCCATTAAACAGAGCAAGGTCAAGGGGCCTGCACAGGAAATCCAGTTCTTGGGGGTAAAATGGCAGGATGGACGTCGCCATATTCCAATGGATGTGATCAATAAAATAACAGCAATGTCTCCGCCAACTAGCAAAAAAGAAACGCAAGCTTTCCTAGGCCTCGTGGGATTCTGGAGAATGCATGTGCCAGGCTATAGTCAGCTTGTGAATCCTCTATATCGAGTGACTCGAAAGAGAAACTATTTCGAGTGGGGCCCTGAGCAACAACAGGCATTTGAACAAATCAAACAAGAAATAGCTCGTGCAGTAGCCCTTGGGCCTGTCCGTACTGGACCAGCTGTGCAAAATATACTGTACACTGCAGCTGGGGAGCATGGCCTCACCTGGAGCCTTTGGCAGAAAACCCCAGAAGAAACTCGAGGCCGACCTCTGGGCTTCTGGAGTCGGGGCTATCGAGGATCAGAAGCCAATTACACCCCAACTGAAAAAGAAATACTCACAGCATATGAGGGTGTTCGAGCTGCTTCAGAAGTTGTGGGTACAGAGGCACAGCTCCTCTTGGCACCGCGGTTACCTGTGTTACATTGGATGTTCAAAGAGAAAATTCCCACTACACACCATGCAACTGATGCTACATGGAGTAAGTGGATAGCGCTAATTACACAGCGGGCTCGAATGGGAAAACCCAATCGCCCAGGAATCCTGGAAGAGATTATGGACTGGCCGGAAGGTAGAGATTTCGGAGTACCAACAGAAGAGGTAACCCGTGCTGAAGAGGCACCACCATACAATGAGTTGCCAGAGGACAGAAAGCGGTATGCGTTGTTTACTGACGGATCCTGCCGTGTGATAGGGAGTCATCGGAAATGGAAAGCTGCTGTGTGGAATCCCATACGACGAGTTGTGGAGGCCATGGAAGGGGAAGGTGAGTCGAGTCAGTATGCAGAAGTAAAAGCCATACAACTAGCCCTAGATATCGCCGAAAGAGAAAATTGGCCAGTATTGTATCTTTATACTGACTCATGGATGGTGGCAAATGCTCTGTGGGGGTGGCTGCAGCAATGGAAAGAGAACAACTGGCAGCGCAGAGGTAAACCTATCTGGGCTGCTACCCTGTGGCAAGATATTGCTGCCCGGGTAGGAAACCTGGATGTTAAAGTACGTCATGTAGATGCCCACATGCCCAAGAGTCGCGCTACTGTAGAACATTGGAACAACGAAGAAGTGGATCGAGCTTCGAAAATTGAAGTGGCTCAGGTGGACCTAGACTGGGAACGTAAGGGTGAGCTGTTTGTAGCTCGATGGGCCCATGAAACATCAGGACATCTGGGGAGGGATGCCACTTACAGATGGGCTCGTGATCGAGGGGTGGACTTGACCATTGAAGCCATCACACAAGTTACCCATGAGTGTGAGACCTGTGCTGCAATCAAGAAAGCCATGAAGGTAAAATCTCCCTGGAACAGGGGGAGATGGCTAGGGTTTCAATATAGTGAGGCCTGGCAAATTGACTATATTGGACCACTTCCAAAAACCCGCCAAGGCAAACGGTACATACTCACCATGGTAGAAGCAACTACTGGGTGGTTGGAAACATACCCTGTAAACCATGCCACGGCCCGAAATACTATCTTGGGCCTGGAAAGACAAGTATTGTGGCGTCATGGTACACCAGAGAGAATTGAGTCTGACAATGGGAGTCATTTTCGAAACAATCTTATTACCTCCTGGGCAAAGAGGCATGGTATTGAGTGGGTATACCACATCCCTTATCACCCACAAGCCTCTGGGAAGGTTGAGAGGTACAATGGACTGTTAAAGACTATGTTACGAGCATTAGGTGCTGGGACATGGAAACAATGGGACACAAATCTACCAGAAGCCACTTGGCTAGTTAACAATAGGGGGTCTGACAGCCGTGCTGGTCCTGCCGAAACAAAACCCCTACACACTGTGAAAGGAGCTAAAGTTCCCGTAGTGCATGTAGGAAGGTGGATGGGGAAGGCAGTGTGGGTTGCTCCTGCCTCGGGAAAAGGCAAACCCACTCGTGGGATTGTCTTCGCCCAAGGACCAGGGTATACCTGGTGGGTCATGCAAAGGAATGGGGATATCAAGTGTGTGCCTCAAGGAGATTTGACACTGAGAGAAAACTAATCTGTAATCTAAGTTATATGTTGTAGGAAGATGCTGTAGGATCAACGACAGGTCAACGTTGCAAGGAGCCGGGCAGTGCAACAAGGACTTGAGCTAAGCTGGTGCTCGCGTCCAGACATCCAACTCCACCTGCCTTGAGTGGCCACTTTGGCAGATGAAGACCTAATCATCAACAGTTCTTATGAACGTTTTCCAAGAAAGACCTATGGAATGAGAAGATACACCTGCCTATCAATCTTGTCCTATTAAATCCTTGTCCTGTTAAAAGACAAGGAATAATGATGAGGATGCTTGTATGCTAAAGTATGGGGATCTGAGTGTGACACAAATGTTATGGAATAAGGGGTGGAGGTTGTATTGGGTCTGGCTGGAATGTTAACTTTCCCAGCAGCAGCCCATACAGTGCCGTACTCTGCAGTTGTAGCTGGAACAGCAGTGTTATCACACCAGTGTTGTTTCTGCTGCTGAGCAGCAGTGGCACAGTATTAGGCCTTTCTCTAACCCTCTTAGGGGGTGGGCAAAAGGTGAGGAGAGAAACATCACTAGGGCAGCTGACCTAAACCAACCAAAGGGATATTCCATACCATGTGATGTCACACTCAGCAATAAAAGGTGGAAACAGGAAGAAGAGGGGAGGGGTGGGCTCTCGTTTGGAAGACGTCGGTCCTCCTCTCGAACACCGGCTGCGTGCGTTGAGGCCTTGCTTCAAGGACGTGGTCAATCATCGCTCATTTGTGGGAAGTAGAGAGTAATTTCTTTCCTCTGCACTTCCATATAGCCTTCATTTATTTTGTTTGTTTGTTTTCCTCCCTTCTTTTTATTTTCCTTTTTTCCCCTCCCTTTCCCCTTTCCCTTTTTATTTCCCCTTAGTTAAATTGTTAGTTCATGGTAGTCTTTATTTAATTATTATAATTATTTCCCTTTAATTAAACTATCCTTATCTCAACCCGTGAGTTGTTCTTTGCTTTACTTCTCCCCCTCCTCATCTAAAGGAGGGGGAGTGAGAGAGCGGTTGTGGGGTTTAGTTGCCCAGTACGGTGAAACCACCACACCAGGAAAGGAAGCTGGTTGGGAACTTTCTAATTTTTTTTTTTTATTTTTTTTTTTAATTTTAAATATAAGTAATTGTCTGGGTAGGACTCTATGACTTAACCTTTACTCTATAAGCCAATTCTTACATCTATGTTTACATACCTCTGAGTTTAAAAGCAAGCTTCTTTTAAGTTGCCAGTCACCTGCAGCTTAAGGAAAAGCTTGTCAAATGCTTCCTTTTGCTGGAGCCTCCACAGGATCCAAGCAGAAATAGCAGGTCTTGCAGTTGCAGCTGGAGACAGGGAATTCCATGCTTATTTTTCTGCTTGGAACAAGGAGCTGGGGGAGGCTACAGAAGGCAACCTGGTAACCAAGTTACCGGCCAAGCACATACAGTCCCAAAATGCCTTCTAAGTGGACTGCTGCCTCTGGGACAGAAAGCACAACACCTGGCCAGAGACGTTCACAAAAGCATCACAGTAGAAAGAACATCATTCTCTTTTGAGGAAAATGGGTTCTGCTCAAACCCAGCTTAAGTTTTGGCTAATGGGGTTATCCTTCCCAGCCAAAAAAAAAAAAAGTGTCAGGAGTCATTATTCTCTTATTGGTAACTTGTACAGGTATAGAACACAATTAACGAAACACTAGACCGATAAAGTAAGCTCAAATACACATTTTTGTTTTAGTAACTTCCAACCATAGGAAAGTTTTTCAGTTTCTTAAAAATGTATTGTTTTAGACAAGAAATCCAAAGCAATCATACAGCTGCAGCATGAATCATGCAGGAGTTTAAATGATTACCAGAGCTACAGGTTTCAACAAATGAAAATGCCGAAGTCGAGTCCAGGATATCAGAGTATGAATTTTGCTAGCTCAGTAATGTTTTAGCAGTCATGCACTGTTGGGAACTATTGTTTGTTCCCCATCAGAAAGATGATACATATTGCAGTGTACAAAGCATTATCTAACAGCAGTTGGGTTTTCCTGAATCCAGAAGTAAGCTGAGAGAGCAGTTTCCATCAACCTTTGAATTCACAATTTGATGTGAATGTGGTCATTATTTCTAAAAGCTTCTAAGGTCATATAACTGAAAAAGAAAACTGGTTGTAGAAAAAAAAGGATGCAACAAATACAGTAGAAAAACTGTCCAGCTCCCAGCTGGAACAAAATTTATCTTAAGCGTCCTAACATATTAACAATAACTCACTCTTGCTTCTGAAAAATCCACCTCAATTCAAAGTTAAAGAAAAGGATTCTGACTAACTTTAGGGAGTATTCCCCAAAGACACCATAGGCCCAGATAATTAATAAAGCAGTCTTAAAAAATATTTATTTATTTTTTAAAGAGAAAAGAATACCTACAAAGATTACATTGTTTCGGTTAAAACATTTCAATATCATAAGTGTGTGAAAAAACATTGTGATATTCACAAAAGCTTACATAAAAATCACCATCTTATTTGCTTTAGTTTTCACCTTATATGGGCCTAAGAAATGGTTTTCTGAACAGTGCTTTAAAATAGAACCCCCAACTGCAGCGATCACTTTCAAATGACTTATGTTTTACCTTTGAACCAAGACCACTTTTTAATATCATTTTTCTCCCCTTTTCCCCTTATAGATAGGTTTCACTCTTTCTTGGTTAATATTTAATATTGGATAGTCACACATCCTTCACTCATCCCTAGTACTGGGCCACTCATGTTATGTATCTCTTTAAATACTGGAACTACAGCATTATTTTAATTAGAGAAGTAAATTCTGCAGTAATACAGACATAGACATTCAGGCAGTAGACCCTAAAGTGTGTTAAGAGTTTTATTGGATCCACATTAAATTTCATCCTTACGTTTATCTTTTTATTGAAGAATAATAGAAAAATACTGTATATTGTAGTTCCATGGAACTATTGAGAAGCTAATTTGTTGTTATGGAATAAGAATATGTTTGATTAAAAAAATGATCTTAATATTCCAAAATGCTTACAATAACTCTTAGAAGTTATTTGGAAGAACACTTCATCATCATTTCACAGAATCATCTAGGTTGGATTTCAGTAGTCATAAAGACACAGTAATGAAAACTCATAACTAATGAGATTGCTTAGAGATTTTCTGGGACATGTTTTTACACTCATTTCTCTTCTTACTATGTGTCATTTCAGCAACGTTCATGGCTAGCAGAGAAGAAAGACCCAAATTAATGTCCTATTCCCTGTTATCCTTTCTCCTTCTCCACTCTGAAAACAATAATAGTGATTGAAGCCCTGCCTTGAAATACAACCACAAGGTCAGCGCATCAAAACCCAGGCACCCACACGCTCTGCATCTCTCCCAGCCAAACATGGGAGACAGACAGACAGGTGATAAGATGGAGGGAGAACAAGGGGAGCTGTCAGGGCACAGCAGCTGCGACATGGATTGTAGGACAAAGTCCCAAGAGAAACTAGGTTTTATTTCTCCACTAGCAAAACCATGCAGTGTTTTGCTTTGATATAGCAGTATTTTATTGAATTTTCTTTGTATTTCAAACAGACACCTAGCAGAGTACATGAGTTAAGTCTATATGACATTTTCCTGTGAAAATATAAATAAAATTAATGTAAATTATTGAAAATATTCTGAGGCTTTTTGTCATCATCATCAGTAAGACGATGGTAGGTAGCTATCAAGTTTCAAATAACATTTATATGTCATTCCTACCAGTCCAAATGAACAACTCAGAAAACATTTAAAATGGACTCAGTCTCTCCTTTAGCATATGAAAGAACTGCTAACGACATTGCCAAAGTCTGTTTTAGAGTAAGACATTTTTTATTTTGCAGTCTGCATGCATGATGCTATGGAAGACTCCTACAGCTGCTGGGAGCTCTGAAGATGACATTGAGGGCAGCCCTCTTGGAACCTGTTTCCAGCTCTTTTCTAATTCAGGTTTTCAGACTCACATCAAACTTCCACCCATCTCTGGTACTGTTTCACATTTCAAGAACATCCTAACAGTGGCTCAAGAACCTTTTCCCCGTGACAAATGCCACATGTCCTCATTCTGAAACATTATTCTTCAGATCTTCTCTTTTTCTGTCATTGTCATCTAACAGTTTTATCTATATGACTATATTTAAAGCCACTAAAATAAAAGCGTTCAGAATACAATTTCCATTTTGATTTTACAAAATGGAGTTACAGCTAGTTGAAAATACAAGATTGCATATAGCAGTTTTAGTGCCCATTGGCTTAAATGTAAATCTTGTACCATGCAAGGTCATTTCATTCCAAGGCAGGAGATTTACATTTCTATTACAGAATGTTTCATTTCCTCACATACTGAAAATGAAGTAATTCAATCTGATAGTCTAGGGACAGTAGGCTTTTAACATATCTGATAACATATTATTTAAACCTGAATGTTAGAATGCATCACTTTTACAAGAACAATACAAAATAAGAGATATTTTAGAAGATGCAACAAGTTATATAACATTACAAAATGGTTACTGCAGTGCTTTAAAGTCCCCAGGCAGCCATGCTTAGGAAAAAAGTCCTCTCTGTAGCAACACTGTTTTGATTAGTAGAAGCTAGCTAAATGCCTGCAATTAAAAAACAGCAACAACAACAAAGCACTGGAAAATTACTTCTAGTAGAATATGGTGTAAAAATAATCATTGGTAAGTCTTTAATTCAGAATTAAATAACCTTATTTTATACAATAAATAAGGAATGTAAACTGAATTAAGGATATTCCAATTATGAGACTTCAAAGAGGTTTAATGCTAGGTAGGTAATCCCCTGCAACTCTTAATTCAGATTAACCTCCTTAAATACCCTTTTTGTTGCCAAACATCATATGTAGGTGTTTATATTATATATATATATATACACACAGACACATTTTTGAGCCTTTTTGAAGTATACTATCATTTGATTACAACTAGGTTTCTCCTACCTCACCCCTAGATCCTATCCAATACTATTTCAAAGCCTAGAAGCTCCTATCATACCTGCACTTTTCACATTTCTTCACATGAACAGTTTTCCACAGGTGATTATTGCCTTTTTGTAATCTAGCATTGCAGAGTCCTACTGAACTACACAAAAAAAAAAAAAGCAAAAAAAAAAAAAAAAAGCGCTACATTTTGTCCCTTTTCACCCCAGCTTTTGTTACCAATCACTGACTTTATATATTCTAGCAAATGGAATTTTGCTCCATACCATACAGTTTAGACAGATATACTCACACATTAACTGAAGGTACAAATGAAATTTCTGCAGTCCCGTGTATCTTGTTATAAGAACACAGAACATGGTATCCCATTCTGGTGTTTGTGCTTACAGACATCTTGCAATGACAAATTACAGAATAGACAATTGGGCTGTATCATAGGCAGCTCAGGAATCCTGCCAGGTGCCATTAACATAGCTACCATATTAACTGTAGGTCATAACTACTTAGTTTTCCACAATAAAATAAGTAAATATTGATTAGTTTCGGTGTTATAATTCTGAGTTACCATTAAGAGATATAAGTGTTTAAACCTTTCAAAGTCAAGTTAGGACCACCACAGAAAATGCATAATAAATGCATAGACTTAGGCATGAGACCCAAATATTCAAAATAAAACCAACACTGGCCTATACCATCAAGAAGCCTGGACATGAAAGTCTTTTTCAGCTTTATGACTCTATATATTTTAAAAGAAATGGGCATAATAGTGACGATCATTGGCAAACTAACTACAACGTTGGTTAGAGTACGGGATTCAAAGTGCAAGATCTCAGGGGACCCTTTACCTGACAGACGCTCAGTAGTGGCATGTGAGCCTCACTGGAAGGAAGCCCTGTGTTGCCTTGCCAAGAGAAACCTATTCATCACGTTGATCTAGCAAGTATCCCTGCCAGCACTGGCTATGGAGCTGCTGCTGGAGATAGAGAGTGCTGACCCACTAATGCTAACATTAGCGTGCTGCATGGCTGTGCCAGCAGCTGCACACAAAATTCAAACTCCATGGCTGCTTGGACCAGCCAAAACTATTTGGGACATATTCTATTAGAGCTGATATTGCTTTTGCTCCAACAAGCAGTAACCCTACTGAGATTGGCTAATTCAATTTTCCCCATCTTATCAGATTTCTTTTTAATGAAACTGAACAATAGTTTCATTTGTTGTGTTATTAGTTTTCCCAGTGGTAGCAGCAAGACTAACTCTGCTGAAAGCTGAACAACAGTGTTGTGCCAGTGGTGACTGTTTATCATCACTATATGCCAGCTTCATATTGCAAAGTTGCCCTAGTCCATTCTTTTTTTGTTTGTTTCCCATCTGTGGGGATTCACAGCTCAGAGGTCATCTTCCTGCTCCATCTACTTTGTGGATTAGCACGTACATGTATCCATGTACTATGTCCCTGAAGAGACTTGAAATGATCACAATTAAGGTTGGAAGAAAATTCCAAGATCATCTGGTCCAACCATGACCCTACTACCAATGTCACTCACTAAACCACGTCCATAAGCAAAACACCCAACCTTTCCTTAAAACCCCCCAGGGACGGTGACTCCTCCACCTCCCCGGGCAACCTGTTCCAACATCTGACTGCTCTTTCTAAGAAGAAATGTCTCCTACTTTCCAGCCTAAACCTCCCCCGGCACAACTTGAGGCCATTCCCTCTTGTCCTATCATTAGTTATCTGCAAGAAAAGGCTGAACCCCAGCTCCCAGGTACTTTTAGGTACCTGTAGACAGCAATGAGGCCTCCCCTGAGCCTCCTCTTCTCCAGACTAAACACCCCCAGTTCCCTCAGCTGCTCCTCACAGGACTTGTGCTCCAGGACCTTCACCAGCTTCATAACCCTTCTCTGGACATGTTCCAGGGCCTCGATGTCCTTCTTGTTCTGAGGGGCCCAAAACAGAACACAGTACTCAAGGTGCGGCCTCACCAGAGCAGAGTACAGGGGGATGGTCACCTCCCTGACCCTACTGGCTACACTATTCCTGACACAAGACAGGATGCTGTTGGCCTTCTTGGCCATCTGGGCACACTGCTGACATCAGGTGAGCATCAATCAGCACCCCCAGATCCTTTTCATCTGCACAGCTTTCAAGCCTACCTCCCCCAAGCCTATATATCTGCATCAGGTTGTTGTGGCCAAAGTGCAGGACTTAGCCATGTTGAATCTCATCCCATTAGTCTCTGCCCATTGACCCATCCTGTCCAGGTCCCCTTGCAGGGCCTTCCTACCCTCCGGCAGATTGACACTTCCCTCAGTTTGGTGTCATCTGATGTGGGACATTGCAGAGGTTGGGAGATACTTTGGACTGAATGGAGCAGGTCTCTTTTTATTTATTTATTTATTTTTATTTTTATTTTTATTTTTATTAGTAGTAGGAAGAAGGGGAATGATCATTTTCTATATTCATACTTAGAGTCCTTGTGGCACACACTACACAGTGGCACAGATGACTTAGAAAAACATCTAAATGCTACTATTGTGTTTATCAGCTTGAAATCATATCATCAATTAACCTTTAGAAGTGCTCAAAATAATTAAATAGATAAAAAGTTGTTATTTATTTTTCCTGCTGCTTCAGCTGATTTATCACATTACAGAGACCTACACTGCATTGGTGTTTGCAGGGAAATTGAATTGAGAAGGCAGATTCATTTGCATGATGCTCACTGAGATTTTTTTAGCTGTGTCTTTAGAGAAATATTTTGTTTGATCCATATTTAGTGGTCGCAAGAAAAACAGACTGCCAGCTCCTGCATATTAAACCCTACAGCAGATTCATTCAGTGAAATGGCCCAGAATATGTAAAACAAGCCTTTTTCCCTAGTCTCTCCTCATTTTAGTTTGTCAGAGGCCCCAATTCTAAACTAGAGAGGTAGGTCTCCTGCAGAACTCTTTGTCAGCACAGCTACATTGTTAGATGCACAGAGTGTCATCCAAAGCCAGAACATGCTCAGGTCAGAGAACTCATCCAAGACACCAGGCAAACTGGTGTCCTGCCCAGAATCAGGAGTTAGTCAAGGATTAAAACCTAGCACTGGAACAATAGCCTCCAGCTTTAGTTTTATGCTGAAACTTGAGCTCCTAGTTTACTCCTGGCCTTCAGGTACCATCTAGTTCCCTTCAGATCCTGAACATATTATATGCTTTCAATCCTCTGCCTCATCACCACTACCTGGTTTATCTCTTGTAAAACATGTTCCCAAAAGGCATCTGTGGAGATGTTTAAGAACTTAAGAGTTTTTAAGTAGAACCATTATTGCCAGAGCCAAATACACACAAGAACTACAGTGGATACTGGGGGCAGGTGAAAGATGAACTTTTATACTTGCTCACAGATTGTAGCTGAAAGTCTAGGCAAAAACATTTAATCCTTACAACACGTCTTCTCTGCCCAAAACACTGCTGTCAAAGGTATTATGGTTAACAAAAACGCAGACATAAAGCAGCATTTCTGGCAACTGAGAAAACTTGAAAGCTAGTTAGTGCAAAGATTATAATTTCCTTGGTACACTTAAAGTACATTATGTAACATACAAGACCAACAAATCTAGTATGGCATGCTGGTCACCAGCATGTCACAGGGAGGCAAACTCAACAGTGGTATAAGAATAAATGGCTAAATTAATCCGATTTTCTTATTCAAATAAAGTAATAAGACACATTTACATTATATGGAAAATAAAAAAAATCTTTTTAGGGCTGCCATCACAGCCACCCAATCTCCAGCTTCTATCTGTTTGTGAATTATTCAGCAACAGAGAACTATGTGCTGGTGACAGCCCTAACATAGCCAGAACTACTGTGAGATGAGAGCTGCTTCACACCAAACTAGACTGAATTTCACTACATGCAGGATGCAAGGAACACGCAGAAGTAAATCAAAGATGCTTTTTGAGCTCAAGGTATGTTGTTTTTAAAGCATTTACAACAACTTAAATATTTTTGCCCAGCTTTGCTCGGTAAGGTAAAACAAGAGCTGGAGGCCCCACTTGTGCTGTGCAGCTGGAGCACCCTGACTGCTGCTGTTGTTTCCTCATCAGGAATCATCTGACTTTTGAACTGTCTAGTTCTTAGCATTTTCCTTGTGTGCTATGGGCATATACTTCATGCCTGCCCCATCTGTATAGCTAAGAAGTACAGGAGTTTTTCTATAGTATCTTCAGTAATCTTCAATGCCAGATACTGTCCAGCTCAAATAGAGAGAGAAACAAACAAACAAACAAACATATTTCTTCCACAGAGCAGCAACACCCTGAGAAATAATTCATTTTAATGCTGTTTGGAAATACACCTCTGGTCTCAGAGGGAACATGATTAAGTAATTTCATTTTAAAGCTGAAATCATCTGCTCCACTTCTTGTTTACCTTATCCAGAAAAATGCTGAAGACTCAAACTCCCCCAATCAGAGTCACATAATCTTTTTTCCTGAAACATTATTCTACAAATAAACTAAATTATAACAGGAATACCAAGGCATTCAGCAAATGTTCAATATTAAAGGTATTTAAATATTTACTCCTGAAGCTAGACTGGAGCTCACAGTGTGTTTTTTTAAAAATAGTAATTATTTGCATTATGGTAGCATCTGGGAACCTAGTCACGAATAGGACCCAATTGTATAAACCAAATGAAAAAGACAGTCTTTGCTCTAAAAAGCTATTACATCTAAGACAACCATGCAGTATTCTCAGCTACTTGGTATTTCATTTTAAGAGCTAAGTTCCTAGTGTTCAGATGCACAAGACAGTAAATATATTCTTACTGTGAGCAACCTGTACATAAATAAGAGCACAAGGAGTACGTGCATCAATGGTCAGCCCTTACCTATCATAATTTCTCATTGCTCCATAAAAGACAGCAAAACAGAGACCATTTGTAGCACACTTTTGGCAAATAAATTGTGGTCATAACTCTGTACCTCTATTTTACATATAAAAATATATTTTTAGGGATTTCAAGACTAAATCTTTTTTTGACCTTTTGTATTCTAAAGATGGTCTGAAGTGGGTTTTGTTTAATTATATCTACTGCAATATGGGGCTTACTTGCAAACACCCTGGGCCACACTTATGATTAACCATTTTTAATCATGGTTGAATAATAATCAAAAACTAACACGCTACACCTTCCACACAAGAACATACATAAAGGTAAAACATGAAGGTACAGCTGACTTTACCTCCTGAAATTGTTCAAGCTTCAACTTCTGCAGGATTAAATAAAATGGTTGAAAATGTAAAAAACAGTCTTACAAAATAAATACCTAGATATGTTTGCACTGTCTTTTCATAATTGTATAGATAATTTAAAAATACATAAATATAAAACTGTACCCCAGTTTCTGTAGTTCTAAGAAAACAACATGTGACCAATAAATCAGAAAGCTGGGTATCTTGTTCTTACTAGATTAGTCTGCCAAACAACGTTCTAATTGCACTTTGATTTTAATGTTAAAACCCATTTCCATTATTTCACTGGATCATTACAACACAGTTTAACATTTGCCAATGAAGCAAATGATCTACAAGTAACATTCACAGATGGTTCATGTTTTCTGTTAAGTCTACAAGCTAAGATTTCTTCTATATATATGCATATATATATTATTTTTTGTTTATTAAGGTATGATCTCATACTTCATCTTTTCTCCCTAATTAAGGGATGCAAAACATTTTTTAATACTACACAGCATTTTTTTTTCTCAAAGTATGCACAACAATGATATTCAAAAGCCTTTCTCTACTGTCTGACAGGACAGAAAGCAGGAGCTGGGAGGTACATATTATATCCAACTTTTGTTCATTATAAGGGCTATGAAAAAAGAAACAAATGAAAACTAAACCCACACAGGTACCAGCTGTTTGCATCACTTCAGCCAGTTAAAAATCATGGCAACTCAGAGACTACCTACTGTTTTTATTACTGAACAAAGTATGAAGAACTCTGAAGACCTAAAACCTGATGATCCTAGACTGTTCCTTAAAGCACAGTATCTATCTGCGGGCCTATTTTCATATGCCCATAATTCTGTCTGAATATGATGATCACTTATACTGTGATGGTTTACAATGAAAATAAGTATTTGTGCAGTTGTACAATTTCTCAACAACATTTCCTGTGACTGTTGCCTCTAAACAGTGATCATCTTCCAGCAAGAGAGAGAGGCTTGGATTAGCGAGCACCAGTGAGGGACATTATGAGAGTTCCTGGAGCACATTTTGGGCCAGATCATTCATCCTGTAGTCAAATGTTTCTAGAGGAAATGGCTTCTTTATTATAATATTTCTTCTATTTCTGCAGTTAACATTAATTTCATTAAAATTTTTGACTCGATATCATGTAATATGCATCAACGTTACAGGAAAAACCCCAACAATTACAACTGAATTATAAGAGAGATTAAAAGCCACTCAAATACAAACAGAGCCACCAGATAGGCAGTTTAGAAGGAATTCACAAACCTTTTCATCCATCAGGGCATGTGTGTGTGTCTGCACCTGCATATTCCCTTTCTCTTATAAGTGACATCAGTAACCGCTTTAGGGATGTTTTCATTGCAAGCTTGTACTTCTGTTGCTGGTTACAAATTTGGAAGCATTTTTTTTTTTTTTCCTGAACGCAGGGACTCAGCTCATCTTCTGTAATGCCCACTTCTCCTTCTGAGTTCACAGCTTTTTGGTTTTGCACTTGCTACCCTCTTAAACAACTTTAGTCAAGTCTGCTTAATTGGCACCTCCTAGCAAAACCAGCCAATTAAGTATTTGTACTACAGTTTATGTGAGTACTTGTGCCAAACTATCAACTTATATTTCTAATCAAGTACCATAGAAGCGATGTATCTTCCAACTGACAGTCCCCACAGCCAGAGGACTTCTTTTTGCAATGATACTTGTTCACATCTGCTTAATGAGTCTGCATCACAAATAGGCAGAGTACAAGTTATTAACTCATTAAAACTACTTGGGGATAGCACTATTTTAATAAGACACGTATTGCAAAAGAGAAAATAAGTGCTACATTGACTGGCTGTCATGGTAGCTCTGGTGTATTGCTAGGAAGTGACCTGAATGAACAACAATACCTGTTACAGAATTTGACCAAACAGAGATCTTTTGATAAGGGCTCATGACGAGGCACTCTACGCAATGAAGATGCACAAAGAACAGCTTTCACGCATCCCTTAAGTCCAACTTAAATCCTGGGTAAAAGTTTGTTTTGTGCCCTTTGCTTCTCACCTCTGCTTTTCATGGCTACACTGCAGCATTATCCTTTATTGTCTATTAACAACGTGTAAACAGACCACCTATTTTTTAGCACAAAAATTGTATTAGTAGCCTCATGCACCTTTTTTCCAAGTTGTCTTGGAAATTCATATACAATGTTTGCATTTATCTATTAATATATAAATGCCTTTCATGCCATTACTATTAGAGTCCTTAAAGTACAACAACATTCAATTATTGTATCTTCCTCAGCCAAGCATCTTGTCTTTCTCTTGCCTATATTAATGTTCAACAGTCCCTTGACTTCCTTCTTCCTGTCTCACAGCCTTTTTTCCACTTTCTTCAAACACATATGCTGTACTCTTTCATGACACCCACTCTTCTCAAAGCACTCCCACACAGCCACTGCGGTGCTCCCTTTGTGGTGGGTCAGCTTTAGCTGTGTGCCAGATGCCAACCCAGTAGCACTCTCACTCTCCCTCCCCAACAGGGTGAGGCTGAAAGTGTGTGGAAATAATGCCTTAGCAGTGGGTTTGGGCAGCATCACATATCCAGTTCAGCTTTTGTATTCAGGAATGACTCCACCCAGTCACAGTAAGATATTTTTCATCTGCCTATACAAGAAAAGCAGTTAAAGTAGGAGAGCCATGTGTTTGTTTGCATTGGGTAACACACCTGTGCCCTTTGTCTTGAGACACAAATCCCAACACAGCCAAAAAACTACCCTCCTCCCCTCTCCCCACCAAACGTACCCCTTCCCCCTCATGAAAAATGTGGTCTGACTTTCAGCTTCCTCATGTCTGAAAAATGACTTTGCAGTCAGCAGCACTGTTGAAGGGAGCAGAAACACCACTGCACCAGTAAAGCTTCTTGTTAATGCCCAGTTCATCACAAACAGCTTAGCTGTGTTTGGAGACATAGGCTGAAAAATGCCTAAGACTTGAAACACAGGTGTACGTGTTTCCAGGTTTTTAGCTTACTACCTGGGTGATAGCAAAATGACCACACCTTTCAGAAGAAAAAGTCAAAACAAACACCATGAAAAAAGTAAAAAATAGAAGTCTTCTTGAAAAATGTCTATTTTGTATTTTTAAATAGTTGCAGAGGTTAACTTTTGCATGTAGTATAAGCCTAATTCCAGTATAAGAGTGTCCATATGTTTCAATCAATTATTTGCAGTGAATTCTTTGATCTGAACTTGACAGGTGAAGGAATTCTCTGATTTACTGCCTCCATAAAATAAAAAAATAAAAATAAATAAATAAATAAATGAGGGCAGTTCATTCTGTCTGACTGATAGGCTGTCACTACAAACATTTTAGGTTAAGGTTTAAGTGCATTTGCATTTTACATAAATATGTGTTAGTATTTCCATCACATAACTAAAAAGCACCCATATTATGTGGGATGTACTATAACAAACCTCATATATAGAACAACTCCTTGAATACTAGAGACTTGTCTGAAGAGATTTTGAATTTCAAGGAATATTCTTTCCTATAAAGCACCTGTTGGAAATCAGCAGGTGACTTGTTTCTAACACATAGCTTTCTGTATTACCCAGCATCATTTAAAACACCACACAATTGAAAAAAAAAGATGGCAGAACAAGACTTTATGACAATACCTATCACTGAGATAGAAAAACCATGAGATTTTTGTTGTTGTTGTTGTTGTTATTATTAATAATAATAATATTAATTTTATTAATTTATTATTATTATTATTATTATTATTATTATTATTAATATTATTATTATTATTATTATTATTATTATAAATAAAATTAATAATAATAATAAAATCTGTGTCTTCCAGCTTTCAAGATTGAGTATTTAGTTTAAAACAATGAAACAGTCTACTTCTGACCGCCTCTTCAATAGTAATTATTGAACCAGAGGATCTCTAGAGCAAATTTGTTTTACAATACTAACACGGGGTCTTGAAAGCAACATGCATGTGGCCCCTTCACAAAAGCCAAATTACAATTTCTGTTAGCAAGACTTCACTGTATTTTAGGAAGCTGGGACATGATTTATGCCATTGCAGGATGGGAAGACTAGTTTAAATTTTCTTCATTTGTTAATCTCATTTTCTATAAGAAAAGAGATTTTTACATTTTGTCTTAGAGGTAGGTAGAAGACAACTTTGCTGATCACTCTTACAGTTCCTTCTTTATGGTGTAAGTGGAGTAGACAGATGGAGCACCCCTGATATTTTTTATATTTTTGTAGTTTTCCTGGTGCAAATGGATATGGCAAGAGTGTGGTAGGAGAAATGTAGCAATATTCCAGGAGGCAAATAAAAGCTTGCTTTTCCTGTGCTAACAGAACACTCGCTTTTTTTTTTATTTTTTTTTTAATTTTTTTTTTTTAACAAGAGTTAGGATTGAATAAGATTTTATAAATGTATGCACCAATGAGATAAGGTGGTATAGAAGAGGAATATGTACTGGAGTTGATGACTATGCTGAGGAGGATACCACAGACCTAAGTCCGCTGCTTTACCATCAACAGAATAATTACAGAATTACAGAATTACAGAATTTCTAGGTTGGAAGACACCTCAAGATCATCGAGTCCAACCTCTGACCTAACACTAACAAGTCCTCCACTAAACCATATCCCTAAGCTCTACATCTAAATGCCTTTTAAAGACTTCCAGGGATGGTGACTCCACCACTTCCCTGGGCAGCCTGTTCCAGTGTCTAACAGCCCTCTCAGTAAAGAAGTTCTTCCTAACATCTAACCTAAACCTCCCCTGGCGCAACTTAAGCCCATTCCCCCTCGTCCTGTCACCAGGCACATGGGAGAACAGACCAACCCCCACCTCGCTACAGCCTCCTTTAAGGTATCTGTAGAGAGCAATAAGGTCGCCCCTGAGCCTCCTTCTCTCCAGGCTGAACAAGCCCAGCTCCCTCAGCCGCTCCTCGTAGAACTTGTTCTCCAGGCCCCTCAACAGCTTCGTCGCCCTTCTCTGGACCCGCTCAAGCACCTCGATGTCCTTCTTGTAGCGAGGGGCCCAAAACTGAACACAGTACTCGAGGTGCGGCCTCACCAGAGCCAAGTACAGGGGGACAATCACTTCCCTAGCCCTGCTGGCCACACTGCTTCTTATACAAGCCAGGATGCTCTTGGCCTTCTTGGCCACCTGAGCACACTGCAGGCTCATATTCAGCTGACTATCAACCATCACTCCCAGGTCCTTCTCCGTCTGGCAGCTTTCCAACCACTCATCTCCCAGTCTGTAGCTCTGCTTGGGGTTGTTGTGCCCGAGGTGGAGGACCCGGCACTTGGCTTTGTTGAACTTCATGCAGTTGGCCTCAGCCCATCGGTCCAGCTTATCCAGATATTCCTACAGAGCCTTCCTATCCTCGAGCAGATCAACACGCGCACCTAACTTGGTGTCATCTGCAAACTTACTGAGGGTACACTTGATGCCCTCATCCAGATCATCAATAAAGATATTAAAGAGGACTGGCCCCAGTACTGAGCCCTGGGGGAGCCCTGGGGGACCTTGCTTTCTAACATCACAAAACACTGCCTCAGCCCAGACAAGAGAGGAACTTCTCCATTTGCTTCCACAAGAAAAAAAGAGAAACTGTAGCCTGCAAAATTTGTAGTATATAATTATGAAAAAAAAGGGGGGGGGGGGGGGGGGGGGCTCAGTAGTGTAGAAGTTAAATTGCCCTCATCAGCAAATAATAATTTCAGGTGTATTGGGCTGAATGCACTTCTAATCTGAAGTTAATGGCTAAACAACACCAGATTTGTTCAGGCAGGAGAGCACATAAGAATACAAGGTACTATAGGCATGAGTAGTCAAAGAATCCCAGAAAAATATTACAAGCTCTTTTTAGCAGATTTCCTTTGGCCCTTACTGACTAGGTGCAGCTTGGAGTGGGAGGAAGAGGCCAGCATCTGCATTCAAGGCAAGTGAATGAAAAATACCCAGCAACTTTTTTACTTACAAGTTTGAATATTAAAAATGGCTTAGGCTGACCAAAAAGAATTGTTTAATCTGAATTCTTACTAAATTAGGTACTTAGAAAGTGCAGGGAAAGCAACATGACAGAAGACAAAGTTTCAAGCCTGTGATTCCCCTATACCCCCCTTTTTTATTTATTTCTTCATATTTAAAGTATTTAATTAATCCATACAATTTTTTTAATACAATATAGTTGATTAACATTAGTAATTTCAGTGCCTTTTAATATAACCAGTCTCTTCTGAGAAATATTCCTAGTTAATTATTCGTGACATTTTTTAAAGTTTGCCTCCTAACTAATTTTAGTGGAAATATCAATAAATTCTTCATTACGCTTATTATAACAAGGACTGAATTGGATTTTAGATGTTATGATTTTAGCATAATAAAAACCTGCAGCTCTCAAAACACACTATTCTCTCTTAGAGCTCTACTTTGAAATTTTGGAACTGAGGAAGGGGAGAGGTTTTCTGTCCTTTCACTTTAAAGTCAAAGTGAATGACACTGGAAAAAGCTAGGGTACTGGTCTATGTTACCTCCATTCACACCTCTGCCAAACCTTCTGCCCTGTCCCCAACCCTCTTCTCCCATTGCTCATTTCTGTCCTTGTACTGAAGCTTCCCACTCTCCACTAACACCAGTAGCATCATTGTGAGGCTGAACTGTAAACCTCTGGCACCAAAAGGATGGAGATAAGAAAACACCACCCCTTCTGTGGAATGAGTGCTCTGGCATTTGTCTGTGGGCTTGTTGCCCAATTTTTAGTGATAATCTCCTCTCTCTCTTCTTGCTTCACACACAAGCAGACATTTGTCATGTGTGTCCTATCCAGCTGAGGCTCCTTGCTGTGCTCCTGTGGGCTGTGTCACATTCAGCAACTTAAACCCTTTGAACTAGAGATTAAAGTTTGGGCCTACTGATACCCCACTCAGCAGTGCTGAGCTCTGGAGACCTCTCCACAGCACATATGTAGAATGACTAAACAGGTTATCTCCCTAGCTATCAGACAGGTATATTCTAACAGCATGACTAGTTACCAAACTTACAGAATCATTTCGGTTGGAAAGACTTTCAAGATCATCTGGTCCAACCATCCCCCTAGCACTGATATGACCAGGTAAACCAAGTCCCTAATCACTACTTCCAACCTTTCCTTAAAACCCCCCAGGGACGGTGACTCCTCCACCTCCCCGGGCAACCTGTTCCAACATCTGACTGCTCTTTCTAAGAAGAAATGTCTCCTACTTTCCAACCTAAACCTCCCCTGGCACAACTTGAGGCCATTCCCTCTTGTCCTATCATTAGTTATCTGCAAGAAAAGGCTGAACCCCAGCTCCCAGGTACTTTTAGGTACCTGTAGACAGCAATGAGGCCTCCCCTGAGCCTCCTCTTCTCCAGACTAAACACCCCCAGTTCCCTCAGCTGCTCCTCACAGGACTTGTGCTCCAGGACCTTCACCAGCTTCATAACCCTTCTCTGGACATGTTCCAGGGCCTCGATGTCCTTCTTGTTCTGAGGGGCCCAAAACAGAACACAGTACTCAAGGTGCGGCCTCACCAGAGCAGAGTACAGGGGGATGGTCACCTCCCTGACCCTACTGGCTACACTATTCCTGACACAAGACAGGATGCTGTTGGCCTTCTTGGCCATCTGGGCACACTGCTGACATCAGGTGAGCATCAATCAGCACCCCCAGATCCTTTTCCTCTGCACAGCTTTCAAGCCTCTGTGCCCCAAGCTTGTAGATCTGCATGGGGTTATGGGGTTGTTGTGGCCAAAGTGCAGGACCCAGCTCTTAGCCATGCTGAACCTCATGAACCATGCCATGTTGTACCATGTTGAACTCACTGCAAAGGTCGCAGATGCCAGTTCATAGTCTGTAATTACTACACATTCTTGCATTATACATGCAAATATTACAGAAAATGTAACAGAAAGGGTTACAGATGCCAAAAATCTCATCAAAGTACCACCATGGACTTATTGTCAACAATGGAATTGGGGCACAGGTGAAGAAAGCTGTAAGAAGGCTTTCTACCCCATGCATCTGATAGAACACCTATTAATGGAACACTAAGAAAGGACAAAAACCCTTACTACCTTGAATAAGACCATTCATTAAAAACATATGATGGGAAAACATTTCATGTAAAACTGTCATCCTTGGAGTTGTCTAAAGGCCCCAGAAAAAGAATTCTAGAAATACGACCTCCACAGCATGGTATATGCTTGGCCCACCAATACCTTGCTGTGTGTTGCTGCTTCCTCCTCCTCTTCCTCCTCTCCCTCCTGGACTGGAGCTGTTGGCATCTCCACGCCCTTTTCATTCCCACTGTCCTCCTGGCAAGGCCAGGGTAAAGCAAACACTGTGACAAACAGGCAGGGGTGCCTCGGGCCAAGGATACATGCAGCAAGATTCTGGGTAGCCCTGGCCCAGCAGGTGATAGTTCCAGGAGTAGGCCCCACACCATTATGGCCTCCACTTCCACACAGAAGCTCTGCAGGAATGAGCAAAGATCACAGCATCAACCCTGGCATCAGAAACCATAAGGAAATAGTTTATCCATGCTTTTGGTCCTGCAGGGTCATACAGCCTTTATCCTGAATGAAGGTGGAGAAGGACATTCCATGCTGATGGCTGCTGTGTGGGATAGACCTTGGCTTCCCCATGGTCCCCTAGTAGCCCCCATGTTTCCAGGCAGTATCTGCACAATCCGTTTGGTTCTCTCTCCATTTCCTTCAAGGGCTCTTTCCATCTCTCTGACAGAAAGAAACTCATGGTGGGTAGGACAGTTTGCTGTAGGGTCTGATTCAAATCAACAGTGGAAATGCAGAATGTGCCATTTAGGCCTCCCTCACCTGGAACAGGCCAAGGTAGTGCACTCTCACACATCCCTACAACCATTGAGACATGTTGTAAAACCAGAATTGCAGTGTACTGCTTACTTTATTTGGGGAGTTTTTATAAAAACAAACAAACAAACAAAACAAAATAACAAAAAATGAACACAGCACTTCAGGTGAGCTTCCACAGTTATTCCATTAGCCTTCCAGGAACTGAGGTGGGGTTGACCAGACTGCAATTACCTGCATCCTCCTTCTTATCCTCATTTATTTTTCTTTTCCTCATTTCTTTTTCATTTTCTTTCTTTAAAAACAAAAAACAAAAAACAAACAAAAAACCAACAACAACAAAAAAAAAACAACAAAAACAACAACAACAAAAACACTAAACAGCACTATGACTAAGTATAAAATTAACTCACAAGTATGTTTTATGCCTGCATGGTCATAGGCCCAATATCTTGTTCAGTATTTCAATTCAATTTAGCTGATGCTTTATTAAACAAACCACAATGGAAGCTGAGAGTAAGCTGGGCCTGATCTTGTGTTCAATAGGCATTAGGAATTTCAGACAAACTGAGAGTGCACTATGCTTATGCAGCAGCATGCACAAGCACAGCTGCATGGCAAATGTGCCTGTGGTAGCTTATGTGCATATATACCATCATCACATGAATTATACATTTCTTGTCATGTAAAGTACTAAGCATATTTATGCATTTTTCTTGACTTCTTTTCCACTTTACTGGACACACAATGATGTATTTTCCATCATTATATTAGACTTTGAATGAAGGCAAGTTCCTTGTTCAGGGTGAGGTTTTTTGTTTGTTTGTTTGTTTTCTCTTTTTTGTTTTTAATTGCTACTTTTAAATTCTAGTGAAACAACAAGTAAACAAATAAAAAATTCATTAGAGAAAGGCAGCTCAACTTAGATAAAAGTTTTACAGCACATAGCTCTGCTTTCAAAAGCAGAAAATCCAGTTACCAGGTCATTAGCACAGCATGTAGCACCACAGAAACGAGGAACATTAGAACTTGCGTTGTTTGTAAGATTTACTAATATTTCAGTGTCTTAACAACAGTGTTTCAGGCTAAAACTTCCCAAAAGGCATTTAAACATTTAAAATACCAGCTCCAAATGACTATGAATACATTTATTCATTACAAACATATTTAAAACAATGCATTTGGGCTGCATTGTGACAACTTCAGGGCTACTGTGGAAAGGCAGAGGGAAGGCATGAAGAATATTCTTTTATTTTTTCACCCCTTTGCAAGGGCAGCCAGAGCATGTCTACTCTCGGGCATGCGTGGAACTATTGCTACAATGTTCTCCTGGGAGTAGTTGTATGTACAGATTACGTTTTAGTGTTTGGCTGTGAAGATTCCCCCGAAGAAGCTAACACTGATTATGATCCTAGCTTGATAGCTTTGCTTCTTTGAACATGCCAAGTTAATTTCATGCTGAATAAGGAGAAAACTTATGCCTGTCACAGTGCTATATATCAGTCAGGGGCCAATAACAAAGGTCTTAAAACCAGGCTGACTAGGTTTGCGACATGTCTTGGCTAAAAAAAGTGAAATGCAGCTGCCTTTGTGCTTTCTACAGCACAAATGAACTTTCGTTTGAAATAGAATGGCTTTGTATTATGCTTTTCAGCGTAGGCCAAAGGCACTGTCTGGAAAGAATGGCTCTACAAGTGTGTTGGTGGGCTGCTTTTCTACACAGACATCTCCTTTCCCCAGCTCTTTCTTGAAAGATAGCTGTTGTAGTTAGTCAACATTATTACCGAAAACAAACAAACAAACAACACCAAGAATCTTTGGGGGTTTGCATAAGTCTTCTATCTGTTTGCTTCCCTCCTACCCCTCAATTCTGCTATGCTTAAATCTTTACTTGCTGTTTGATCTTCACTTAAACTCCTTTATTTTAAAGTTAGGAATTGGAAAAAGAGTCTTTAAAAGAAAAGAAAAAAATAATTAATAAAATAGAACCTCCACTGAGTTGTAAACTGTCTAAGTAAACTGCTTCTTCTGGATCAAATATAAAATAAGATATCAGAAAACTTTTCTAAGCTGTGCGGTAGGAATGCAATTGCTACTGAAAAGAGTGTAATCACAGCTGCTAAATTTTAGTAGTAATCTTTTAAACTTTAGTAATATTTCCATTAAATACATCTTAGCTACAAGTAGCTCAATGTATAAGGGGAAGGTTTTGTAAGTGCCCGTCATAAGGAAATTTTGCAAACTTTTGCAAGGTCCATCTTGAGGCATTTTCAGTTTTAAATTAAGCTTTCTGACAGACAGATGGCCAATTGTAAATGAGGGCATGGTACCAAACACTTAACAGCAAAAAAAAAAAAAAAAAAAAAAAAAAAAAAAGTCTTCTGTTATTGTTTCTATTACTTTTTAGGTCAGACTTCTTTAATTTTTATGAAAGGAAGGAGTGTCCTATGGGCATTGTACAAACTACTGGTGATTTTTCTATTTATGTGTAGATAATCAGAAGTGGCTTGAAGGGCAAAGCCCCTAAACCTCTCCCCAAGACTACCAGTTTCATCTGGCAAAAGTCTTTGTCGTTTTTTTCTCCACATTATCAACAAACTCACAGGAGAGTTGCTTTGACTTTGCAGTTGTGATTCTAGAAAAGCTTGGTTTTCAACTACCCTTAAATAATATATCCAGGATGGATTATTATACAAAATGTTTGTGAAAGTATAAACACAAAATAAATAAATAAATAATAATTTGTGCTTTGTATACGGAGGAATGAAACTTAGTTGGAGAAAGGCCTGTATTCTGTTTACTTTGAGGTCAAATATATCTTTAAAGGCTGAAAGAGAATTTCCGTATGCAAAAATTAGGAAGTACAGATTGAGTCGCCCTCATCTCCCAACTCCACAGAAGACCTGGTGAAAGATTGGCACCAGTGACTGCAGAGAAATAGAAATATTAATTCACTAATATTAGTAAATTAATTAATATTAATTTATTAATTTACTGGAATATTAATTTACCAGGACAGACTGCATTGAATTGCTATGGCTCTCTTCCATGATTCAGCAGACAAATTGTCATTGTGGCTTTATGTGTAGACAGCACAGTTATCAGAATGTAGCTAAACCTCTACAGGTATGCAGCCTGTGCCTACACATTGCCTTGCTACTCAAGTGACTATCATTAATCAGTGCTACTAGACATAACTGACAACTTGGAGTTCCTTTTTCAGGCAACCCATGGTGATATCTTAATAATCCTGAGATGGCTGCATTTGCATTATGTAGTTATTCTTTGATCATGTTAAATATCCAATACACAGCCGTTTTCCTTAAGTAATGATCCATCAGACAGAAAGCTCAGCTCGGTTCTTAGTACAGGTTGCCAGTCTAACCCCAGGGACAGTTGATGCAATTCTGGGGGAGGCTTCATTGTTACTAATAGTTACTGTAGCTTCTCAAAGCCGATTTGCCATAAAAGCTTGTGCTTTCTTCCTGTTGTGTGCCTGGGGGAGGATGGAGGAGGACAGCTGTGGATTCTCCTGCTTTGGTTGAATTTTCAACCAAAACCTAAATACCTTCAGTGATGGCAAAACCCTTTATTTGTTTGTTTGTTTGTTGTAACAACAACACTACACATTATTAGTTCTATCACTCCTTATGTCAAAGTATAGATAGCCTATGACACATGAAAAATATACATAACCTAACCAAAACCAGCTTGTTACTTGGCTCATGCTAGAATCCTGAATTCCTTCTCTCTAGTCAAAAACATTTACCTCCATAATTTTGCATAATAAATGTTTGCTTTTAGACATCCATTCTTGAATTTACAGAAAACAGGTCACCTTAGATGATCAACTGCTCCAGTCAGTGCCCTGTAAATTATGACTAACTATATAACTAAATATCAAATTTACACACTTGTCTCTTCTCTGATTAAAACACACTATTAATATTGTTGCACACTTGTACTTACATGAAAAATAATTTAAACTTTTCTCTTTTAATGCTGTCTAGTTTTCTGCAGAATGATCACAAGCACCATAGACTATATGAGTGTTCCTTTCAGCAGCCTTAAAGTTATTTAAGATTCCTTCATTCTGCTCACTCAGCAATGACTTCTGTTGCCTTGTTGCTAAGTTCCCTCAGCATACTGACATAGCTACCAATACATTTTCTCTTTTTCCTTCCCCCTTCTCTCCTCTCTCCTTCCTAAATCTTAAATGTAATGCTAGCAATGAGTAGGAAGAAAGTTATCCAGATTTCTTGGGTAACAGAATACACAGATTATCTGGCCAAAAGCATAGCATATCATCTGCTTTTGCAGTACAGCTTCTTGTCCATTGAAGAGGAAAAACAAAAGAAAGTTAGTTTAGGAGAAAAAAATATCAAAGGTGGTATCTGACCATCCTTTCACAACATTCATACACAGGCAGGAGACATTCAAAGCTACAGTAAGGCTTAGCAATTAGCGCATGGAAGAGAAAAGAAGCAATAAACAGCTAAATTTAAGAAAATAAACAGCTGTGTCCTTTACGATTCTAACAAGGTTAAGGAACCACAAAGTCTAAAAAGAACTGGCAATTTTTGTCTTATATTAAAATATATAGTCACTATTATATACAATGGTTGCTTCTCCAAAAACAATAAACAGAAGTAACTTGAAACAAAAGAAGCCTGGAAATTTTCAAGTTTTTGTTGTTGTTGTTGTTGTTGTTTGTTTGTTTTTTATGACATCTGATTTCATTAACTCAGACACCAGATGTTGCACTGGAAAATGTTATATGAATTTTTAAGTTATCACAAATAGGTGACAACAACATTTGTAAATATTCTACCATTCTAACTAATCTTCATATAATACAATTTTTAGAAAACAATGTGGTAATTGGCAAGTTAAGGTCATAATATCTCTTTGAACTAAATTTGAAAAAATTACATGCTCCTCATTCACTCATGAATCATGAACAAAATGAAATTTTAGTTTAGGAATTAAATTGGAGGGAATAAGAACTTTCAAATTTGGGAAAAAGTGCAGAAATCACAAGGTATACAAAAGCAGATCTTAAAAGCGTCTTTTGTAAGAAGACAAGGCAAGCATAGGCAAACATGTCTGCTGAAGTTGGACTGCACCTGTTTAGGTGACTTCAGTTATATACAAAACACCCTGAAAAGACCAGAAAAATCAGAATAAAATACTGCAACCAGTACTTGGGGAATTTCCAAATTTCCACTAGTCTTGACTGTAGCTTGCTGTGTGATGAAAAAGTTCTGAAGGGCTCCCTCAGGATTTAGGCAGATCAATGATAAACATTTCAGTTGACTCGGCTAGTTCTGCTGCAGCTGTAAATGCCGGTACCTAATTCCTTCTGCCCTTACGTAACAGTAAGATACCTGATTTCTGCTTCCACAAATCTCCAGTTGTCTTAAGATAATTCATTTCATGGGGGACCTGTTTCTCAGGGTGTTGCATTTATGACACACAATTTTCCTGTCTCCAACCCTATGGTAGGCTCCACACAGCTGTAAAATTCTACTTAATGGTGCCAGGAGGCAGGCTGACTGAATGAGACAGAGGTGAACAACTCAATGAGAGCACAAATTTACACATATTTCGATTAATCTGGCATTGGGCAAAAATACTTCTCTGTTGACTTCCTGTCAAAGTCACTGAGAGTAAAGCTATAAAAGAAGATTATAGAAAAAGTAGGCCATGTTTCTTTGCTTATCCTATTCATGTTGCCACTTCACATTTTCCAGAGATAAGAGACTTCAGACTGGACTGAGAAAGGATGACTGGCACAACATTTTGTGGTGATGCATGCCCTCCTCTTAATCTCAGTATACGAATTACGTCCTCTCCCCATTAGAGGACAAAGTCAGCTGAAGGCTGGGTTAAGTGAACAATTTCTATACCAGGGCCTAATGGCAGGTGACATTAAAAAAAAAAAAGGGGGAAAAAAAGGCATCCATCAAAATCCAGAGACATCCCATAAGAACTCATCTGTACAGCAGAATTTACTGGCTTTGGCAAAATGCATATTTCTCTTGATATTCTTTCAGCCAATAAAAGCTGCTTCTCAGCTTCCCAGATAAAACTATTTTTTCCTCATTTGCTTGCTTTTTTTACTTGAGATAACTTTACTTTCTAACTGTGGAGCAATGGGGCTCCAGATCTCTCTGTGATGAAACCTCAGTTATTTTATCAGCTGTATTTGTAAATTAAGAATGACTTAATATTGTTATCTCCAGGCCATCACTTTTTTTTTTTTTCAGAAAATATGAAGTTGGATTGTTGCCCATCTGTGTGAACATGAACAGTTGTGTACAAGGAGATGTGAAACAGAGGTTCTATAAGAAAAAGGCAAGGATGGCAGAAACATTCAAAGTTGCAAGTGTAACTGCTTACTTCACAAAAAAACATGGCAATTCTGCAGGTGACAAGGTCACACATAGGTGAGGGTATTGCAGCCATTCAATTTTTTCTTAAAGACTGCAGAGCTGACATTCTCACCTCTCATTTGAACATTCGACAGATTTATTATTTTTTTTAATATATAAATTAGGTGCTTCACAAACTTGAATTCCATTCTGATTCCCCTGGTAAAGCCTAAAGCCTCTGTCCGAGTAATAATTTTCTGCTTTCTGCTTTATAAACCATCTTATGAAGGGGGAAACCCCAGAAAAGTCTTTTGCTGCATGTTAATTCTTCTGCAAATGGCTTGAATTGAATATCTTAGAACTTAGAAGTTCTTGTTTTGGAGACTTAACTCCAAGGGACAGGTTTAAATTTTGGCTTAAAATGAAGATCTGCTCTGCTGCCAGTTATGAAGATACAAACAGCAGACTTCTTTCCTATAGCAAGAGTGCAAACAGAAGATAACTTTCTCTGCTCTTACTGCCTCTTCTGATTCTGATCTCACACTTCCTCAATATCTAAAACTGCAGATTGAAATTACTAGTCTGAGAAACAAGCAACTATTCCTCTACATGATCTACCTAAAAGCTGCCTTTTTTAAAATGTCAAATTTGTTCATTTAAAAGTGGTGATCAGCAACTAACATGCCATAGCCAGACTAAAGAGAGTAGAAGCTGCAAGCTACTACACTACCATCTTCTACAGAAGTTGCAAGTAATGATTCTAGGTAATTTTTTCAGTTAATGTAAAAAACTTTTAGTATAAAAATATTCAGAACTATACTGCTGTATACTTCAGAAGGGTTTGAGTTTCTCTCCTCAAGTAACTGCAAACAAACAAAAAATCACTGTTATGCTTAATTCTTGGGACTGCCTTAAGTTACAGCAAGTATAAATACACGAAACGTAAAAATCTGCACACTCAGAACATTATCTTCAATATGATATTTCATGTGGTAGTGGAAGAAAAAAGTGTGTTTATATAAGATTTTAGAATCTGGGGACGCTGAGCCAAATGCAAAACTGAGCCCACAGAGACACAGAAGATTTTGCATTTGATCCTCTATTATGGCCTTGTTACGTGAATTGCTGCAACACAAGCACAGCTCTTTACAGCTATGCATTAAATAATAATTTCTTTTGAGTATCATCTGTCTTTTTTGTCAATTGATTATACCGAAAGCTGAACTGTGGATTCATGCCAAAAAAATATGACCTGGTGAGACATTAGAAAAAGAAGATAAAAATGAAACCAAACAAAGCATGTGTAAGTTAAATCTAACCATGCCTTGCTATAATTCTGCAATAGCCTTCAGTGTATTCCAAGGCTCCTACCTGAAACTCTGAGGGAGTAAGTGGGTCTGATGTTGCTAAGCAAAAGAAATCGTGTTCAATACCCTATTGCTAGAAACTTCCTGCATTATGTCTACTTAAATATTAAAGTTGGAATAAATCCAAAAAGAACAATAAAAAGTGATATTGAAGGTCACTAAATGGCCAAGACTTTTGGACACTTATAGAGCTATTGCAGCTCAAATGAGAAAGAGACGTGCTTAAGATCTCTTGGACTAATAGGATGATTAAAAAAAAGAAAAAAAGTGGCTTCGATTCTAGGAAAAATTTGCTATCAGTGAGTTTTACTGTGAGGAACAGCCTCACAGTGCACATGTTACAGAGATCACAGTACTTTGCACTCTTTGCACTATACATAAAATGTGTAAGATCTACAGTCTCGCTCATATAGGGATATCTCACATACAGATACCAGTTCTACAATGGAAGGACATTGGGTCAGATCAGATGACCTAAAAGAATTACATAAATTTCAATGTTGACACCATTAATTAGCACAAGAAAGGAAAATAAAATGGATGTATCATATAGCTGTTATTTTTCACTAGGGTCCATTTTAATATAAACTAGTAGTAAGTTCATGGTAGTGTTACAATAAATAAATACATAAATGAATAAATAATCTGTGGATATGTCTTAGGGATTGTTTGCCAAGCAAACTATTAACTGAAGCCCAGATCATATCCCTTAGATCTGTGTTCAGAGAGGAACCCGTGTTCACATACTTCTCTCCTTCTGTGCATTAGGAGCTCTACAGATCAGTTTTTGTTACTTATGGCCTATAGCACTCTTCCATGATCTGGGTATACTTGCATGAGCTCAGTAGAGACCAGCATAAGTGAGAGAAAGATAGCTGCAAGAAAGACTGTGACAGTAGGGAGTCATACTGTTACAGTAGGGAGTCATATTGTATCAGCGACAATTCTGAAATTTAGATTCAAATATTAATATTTGGTACCTGCTATCTCTTCTCTATTGTGATTTATGGCAGAAATCTACCAATGGCAATGAGATCTGAGAAAAAGTGAAGTATCACATACTGGACTACAGGAATGGGGTTTAATGAGAATGATCCTTGATGTGTCTTTTTAATCTGTGAGACAATATGCTGATGTGTTACTGCAATCTCTTTCTACCACTGACTTCTCATTGATATGCAATAATCTCCTTTTGTTAGAATGTGACAACAACAGATTAGATTAAACTGCATCTCTCACTGTTGGTTTTGAAACTTTGCAGCCTCTCTCAAACCATCCATGCACATGCCAATGTTTAAAAATATCCTCAGTCTTTCCTAGGACTGGAATTACTCCTGAATAAATCAGGAATTACTGTTAGATGAAGACTTTTTCCCTAAATTACAGTTGTGCAACTTGTTAATACATTTTACATGAAGTATCAGAAAGGATCTTACGAAAGAGAAGGGGACCTAACATATCTATTTCCCATAGAAACCATCAGGGAAAGTTTATTAGCACATTGTGGTTGCAAATAATGAATTCAATTTAATATTTGGGATTACCTGGGGTTTAAATTGGTACTGATCTTAGTCTAATGTTTCTAATTTCAAAAAATGAAACACTTTACTATATGACTTTGCCAGCATGCAAAATGTTAATCTTGATAGATTACACCGAGCTTTATAGAGAGCACTTTTTGCTCCACTTACATTTCAGGATCTTAACTCCTCAGCATAAGGATGCTTTAGCTCTTTATACTGAGAACACCGCACATTTACTTTAATTGGATAACTGAGCTTTTTTGCTTACTGAGCTGTCTGCCTGACATTTGCAAAGCGCAGTTTTTTTTTCCCAAACATAACCTAGCTGTTCATTTTTATAATGCCTGTCATCCTGAATGTGGAATCTCATCCTTAATTAGTTGTCATATTTGTTTAGATGTTATACATCATCCCTTGGTCTGAACTGTTTGGTTTAGTGTCTTTTCATAATGTCCACTAAATGATTATTTTTGCATTCACTTATGTTTTATTTAACAGTTTTCCAATTTATTGAATTCCTGACTCGCAAGTCTTTCACTAAACAATGGAATCATTAAATTGGTTAGGCATGCAGGTTCTCAGTGCAATACATGGGCAAATCAAAGCTAGCAGAGAGCAAACTAAACCAATCCATAAGCAGTCCTGAGAAGCAGACTGGAGTGTTCTACAGTACCATACATACAGTGAGATCAGTTTGAGCTCAGGTTTTCAGCTCTAAATCTCTTTTGGAATCAGAACCCTACCACAAGTCAACCTGTCTCATGTGAAACAGAAAGAATACTTTCTTGTCATATGACCCCTCTTAAGAAAGCAATGGGGTCGTATAAGCATGTTTTCACTCTGATGTGGAAGGGGAATGGAATCCAGGGCAGAGCCCAGACCAACAGATTACTGAAAAAGTGTTTCTCAGTGACTAGCTCTTTATGTGAAATGGAAGATCTTCAACAGAGCTGAGAACAACTTTATCCAATATGCATATGGCAGCTACATATAGAAAAAAAAATTAAAAAAATAAAAAATTTCAAATTACTGTATTAAGATGAGCCAAGACAAGAGTTTAGAACCGCCTCCCACATATATTTGTGAGTGCTTTAAACACAGCTTCACCTCCCTTTCCACCCAAACTCTCTTTTTTAATACTGCAAACCACGTAAGATGAGATCACTAACCTTGAGTAACCTGATAGGACATAAAGCAGGAATTCGAAAAGCTTGACAATATCTACTACTGAGAGAGAAACAACAGCTGAAGAGGAGCTCCTGGCCCTGAATGTTGCCTGGAATAGTGAAACATCTTCTCTTTGAAAATGGGTAACCCACTTTTGATTGCTGTTCACTGTAACAACAGTACTGTTGTTGTATAACGGGTGTTATATCCTAGACAACTAAAGCTAGTGGTGAATTGTTCAGATAATCACATCACTGCTTCAATTACACTGACATCCTTTGTGTGGATATAGGCAACATACCCACATGCTTAAAGACAAACCAGCATGAAACTAAAAACTTGCGTTTCCAAATATAAATATAAGAGCTCTTGGATCCAGCAGGAGTTTTAGCATTTTTCTTCACCATGTTAAACTTAGTCTCACTCATTAAGAGAACAGGCTTGATTTCAAGCTAATGATAAACCAACAAATACTACCTAGGCTTTTCCTGATCCTAGTCTGTTCCTTGTGCTTTTTATGAAGTGCTACAAGACAATTCTTGGTATGCAGAGCACTAGGTTAATGCTGGAGAATCATTAAAAACAAATTCCCCTTCATACCAAACCCAAACAACTCCACTGCTGTATGAATAGATTTAGATATTGTAAGAACTCAAATTCCAGTCTGGAAAGACTCAGGCTAAAACTCATGTTATAGTGAGAGATTAAGCTTATGGCCTTTAACAACAACTGAAGAGTTGCAATAAGCTTTTATAATACTGGTAACAAGACTGGTTTTGATGACAGGGAGGCTGAGGGAGCTGGGCTTGTTCAGCCTGGAGAAGAGGAGGCTCAGGGGCGACCTTATTGCTCTCTACAGGTACCTTAAAGGAGGCTGTAGCAAGGTGGGGGTTGGTCTGTTCTCCCACGTGCCTGGTGACAGGATGAGGGGGAATGGGTTAAAGTTACATCAGGGGACGTTTAGGTTGAACATTAGGAAGAACTTCTTTACTGAAAGGGTTGTTAGGCATTGGAATGGGCTGCCCAGGGAAGTGGTTGAGTGCGTGTGTCGATCTGCTCGAGGGTAGGAAGGCTCTGCAGGAGGATCTGGATAGGCTGCACCGATGGGCTGAGGCCAACTGCATGAAGTTCAACAAGGCCAAGTGCCGGGTCCTGCACCTGGGGTGCAATAACCCCAAGCAGAGCTACAGGCTGGGAGATGAGTGGTTGGAAAGCTGCCAGACAGAGAAGGACCTGGGAGTGATGGTTGATAGTCGGCTGAATATGAGCCTGCAGTGTGCTCAGGTGGCCAAGAAGACCAACAGCATCCTTGCTTGCATAAGAAACAGTGTGGCCAGCAGGGCTAGGGAAGTGATTGTCCCCCTGTACTGGGCTCTGGTGAGGCCGCACCTCGAGTACTGTGTTCAGTTTTGGGCCCCTCGCTACAAGAAGGACATCGAGGTGCTTGAGCGAGTCCAGAGAAGGCCGATGAAGCTGGTGAGGGGCCTGGAGAACAAGTCCTACGAGGAGCGGCTGAGGGAGCTGGGCTTGTTCAGCCTGGAGAAGAGGAGGCTCAGGGGTGACCTTATTGCTCTCTACAGGCTACCTCAAAGGAGGCTGTAGCAAGGTGGGGGTTGGCCTGTTCTCCCATGTGCCTGGTGACAGGACGAGGGGGAATGGGCTACAGTTGTGCCAGGGGAGTTTTAGGTTGGATGTTAGGAAGAACTTCTTTACTGAGAGGGTTGTTAGACATTGGAACAGGCTGCCCAGGGAAGTGGTGGAGTCACCATCCCTGGAAGTCTTTAAAAGACGTTTAGATGTAGAGCTTAGGGATATGGTTTAGTGGGGACTGTTAGCGTTACGTCAGAGGTTGCACTCAATGATCTTGAGATCTCTTCCAACCTAGATATTCTGTGATTCTGTGATCCCTGGAGGTTTTTAAAAAACATTTAGATGTAGAGCTTAGATATGTTTTAGTGGTTTAGTGGAGGGCTTGTTAATGTTAGGTCAGAGGTTGGACTAGATGATCTTGGATGTCTCTTCCAATCTAGACAATTCTGTGATTCTGTGACACTTTCATAAATTCTTCAAAGACATCCCTAAATCATTGTCTTCTTTCTGATTTCACCTCCCATTCAAATCTTGCCTTCAAACTTCAAACTGAAATTTATTTTTTTTTTCTCACGCCTTTCTGCCTATCAAAATGCTACTTCAGTTCTGCTTGAATAAATGCTTTTCACAGCCTTTTATTCCTCTTGCATCTGTACTGTAAAACTGTAAATAAATAAATAAAAATGTGGAAATAGGAACATGCCAAAGTGGCAACAAATCATTTGAGGTAAGAAACCGTAACATAACACAACAGCAGTTCAAACTGTAGACAAATAATATTTCCAAAGAGTTAAAGAAAACTCTATTTTAGTTCACAAATCAAAGACAAATATAAAGCTAATAAACAATGTGCATGCACTTAAAGACAATCAAGGACAGAGTAGTGCAGGACATGGTAGAGAGGGGTGATTCTGAGGTTTCCTAAAATATTAAATTTGATTTTTGCTGTATGATCTGCTACAGCAAAAGTTGTGTTAGAATTTTAACTAATTGAGAAAAATATCCTAAAGCATTGACTGCATTTTCCTTTTCCTTTTTTTTTTTTTTTTATTGTTTTTGTTTTGGTTATACATGATGCTTTGCTTATCCTTTAGCCAGCTGCTCAATAAATATAATTTTTTATTAGTTTACCACATGTTGGCTCTTTGGTCAAGAAAGGAAAAATTATGCATCAAATCATGAATAATGATACTGGACAACAGGTAGATGAATCCAATCACATGCATTCTATGGTGTTTCAGGTACTCTTTGTATGTGTGTCCCACTGATGCTTATCTATCCACATGCTTCTCACCCTTCTTCAGTACAAATCTTACTCAGTATTACTGCCTTTGTCATTTTGTCCAACCACCAAAGGAAACACTGTCAATATAGCATTTGTGTATGGTGTGTCAATATAGCATTTGTGTATGGTGTGTAGGAGAGTATACTCAAACATATAGTGCTCGTACTTCGTATAAAGCTATAAAGTAAGCAGAAGATAGCATCTCCCCACCTGGCACACAGCAGGGTTTCTTTACTTTCCCAGAAGAATCAAAACACTTTCCAGAGAAGAACTTGCTAGTAAATTGCAAAGCATTCAATATTTAATGCCTTATCTTTATGTCTTCTCTACCCCTGTTTATTTATAATGCAACAGGAACCCAAGTAGAAGAGATACACTTCTATTGGCATGCATGTGACATGATTAATGGCACATTAAATACATCAGTTTCATCATGACCGGTTGAGCCGACAGGTACGCCTAGACCTACAAGTATGTAGCTGTCATTCCTATGGCTTGAACTATAAACCTGGGAGCGACAAGGAGCCTTCCAGAACTGCAGAAATACCACTGTCAGTTTAAGATCAGCAGAATTACCCTTCCTTCCTCTCCTATTCACAGAAGTGAACAGAAATAGAAGCTATGAAAAAGACAGCTAATGAGAAGGCTAGCTACCATCCATCACCAGAGAGAAGTGGTGCAGAGCCCTGGGAAGAGCAGCAATCACACACTTACCAGTCACCAGCCCTCCCTAGTGTTGGTGCTCCCTGATCAGCACTTGCCTGAGCAGCTACAGCCACGTTTCATCTTAGAGGTCAGATGCAGGTCAGTGGTATTTTTATGATCCTCTTAGATGAAATGGCCTGTTTAAATGAAGTCAGTTTATAAGACACTTTTATTTCCCTACAAGCAAACAACAAAAAAACAATCCTTCTTCACATATCATGCACTGTTGCCTGAAAAAAAAAAAAAAAAAAAAATTAATACTGGATAAAATTTCCCTTTTTGGGGAGCAAACATGCAACCCAGTCCCTGTGCTGAATTGCATCACTCTGTCTCTGACTGAAAAGAAGCAGCAGCAGAGCTCAAGCCAGCTGATAAGGTTATTGCCCCCCAGCCCCAACACACACACACCCACATACATACCCATATAGCTGTGTGTGCACCCAGGCACTCTCAGCCGCTTTTGCTCCCTGCCCCAGTCTGGCCGTGCCCAGCTGTTGGTCCCTGAGCAGGAGGCCAGGCACACAGGGCATGCACAAACCTCATCGGGCTCCTCTGCTTGCTCTGCCAAGCTCCCACCAACACTTTCAGGCAGTAAAAAAAGGCTGTGAACCTTGTCAATAGTGCATCTGGTTACAAGTACACTGTGAACAGTATCGATGGTGCCACTGCGGGTAGCTCTTCAATCAAAACAGTAAAAGGGAAAAGCAAAATGACTTTGAACACCAACATATTTTTACCTTTTCAGACTAAGCTTTTATTTTGATATTACAAACCATTTTTTTTTATTATTATTATTATTTTTTTTTTATTCACAAATCACGGCTGTGATATAAACACTAATTTCTAAGACAGATATACACATTTTCTGGGTTTGTAGGTTTCTGTATTCTTTTTTATCTGTTTAGAAGTCACTATATTCCACATATGGTAGTAATATCTTTTTTTCATAAGTCATATTTTCAGTAGTTATTTATATAAGTGAAAACATTCCCATTATATATTGTAAAAAAAATTTCAAATGTTTTTCTAACATAACTATTTTAGACATACATTTTCAAATGACTACTAGGAGTACTGTAGGACCTTTATAAACAAAATAGTTGCTAATATGGGCTGCACCCTCAAACTTTCAGGATTATTTTAATAGTCTAAAATGCCATACAATCATGTGAAGAGTGGGAGTTGTAAAGCCATTTCATGAAAATTAAAATTGCAAATAATTTCTGTTATTCTCCACATTAGACATTTTGTGTGTGCAATTCCAGAAACAATGCATCATCAACACTTGAATTGGAAACCTAACACCTCGTAAACATTTTAAAGGTGCTTTATCTTGCTGTTTAAATTAAATATACTTTTTTTTTCTTTTTTTTTTTTTTAATTGGAGGTTTGTCTCAAATATCTTAGATAAGAAATGTGGGGATTGAACTCTTAATAAATTTCAGTTCAATCCCTCAGTAGTATAAATATATGTTACTACCCCATTTTTCATTTATTAATATAGTCTCTTTCTCTCTGTTTTAATTTTAAAGATAATTTATTTTTTCATTCTTAGATATAAATGCTACAGAAACTTTGTTTTCAAATCTTGTGAAACTTTATTGATGGTTATTGTTCAACTGATCATATTGCATGCACATACGATGACAAAGAGAAAGCCTGATCACAAACACTTTTTTTAAAAGCAGAGTTGTTATAGCAAGTTGGCAGGTTCACAGCGGTGAGTTGATAATTTACTAAAGTGCTTGCCGGTAGGCATGCACATTACACATGAGGATATAACTATCTGCAGCAAAACTGTTGCAAGACAGTTTTCTGCTTTATTTATTTAAATACAAAAACAAGAAGACCCGTGACAAACACCCCAACTTAGGTTAACTTGTAAACAGGACAACATGGAAAGAGTCCAAACATATGCACAGACAAACTGCAATTTTTCAACTATGCTTGAAACTGCCACCCTGGCATTTGCTCAGCTGCACGTGCCAGAGACCCAGACAAGCAGCCTTCTCTGTTCAGTGCACAGTCAGAAGAAGGTCCCTCTTTTGTCCCAGTTGAAAAGTTGTCTTGGGCCCAATATTTAGCAAAATGGCCTTGGTTTGAAAATTAAATAGGGGCAAGTTGTCATGCCTTGAAAAATTGCAGATTGCTTACACGACACAGTCATGTTTCAAAAAGTACCAAGCTGATGAAAATACCATGATTATCTCTACTCAATGATTGCAATACTTGTAAAATGCTTATATAAATCTGAATATGATTATCATATAATTCCATAAAAATGATACGTCTGTCTCTAACAGTTGGTCTACTAGGCTAAATCTAAAGCATCATAGGCTGTGTATTTCTAGAACTTAACAACTCCACTGCACAGATGTAAATTTTATACATTTTTTTAACTGGTACAAAGAATTTAAGTTTTTATTACTTTCTTTTTTTTTTTTGGAAAAAAAAGAAAAAAATAGAAACAGTGCTTTTATCACTTTTTTATTATTTTTTTTTCTTCTTTTTTTTTTTTTTTTTTTTTTTTCCCTCCCATAATATAAAAGTCAGCAATGATATCAATAATTTATTTTACTGGAAGAAATATAAAAAGAATGCTTGTTAATGATCTAACTAGCAATTTTTGCCTAAATAACTAGTTATGGTTAAATAGCTGAATACTGCCTGTGGAATGCTTTAAAAGGGTGCCTTTGGACAGCTCTTAATCTGATTTTATGTACAAGTGTCAAGAGAAGCACCCCTAATAAGAACATAACCTTTGGCTTTGAACAAACAGTGAATAATTTAAGACAGCTGATACATGATAGTTGGTGCAGTGGGGCCCCTTTTTGCTTCATTAATTAATATTTTAGCTAAACCCCATTCCCATGTCCCAAATTTCCCCCCTCCCTCCCTCTCATAAACTAAAATAAATGTAGATGCAGAAAAAAATGAC